>NC_090984.1:49730113-51047613 GCF_041146395.1 Eulemur rufifrons
CAGCCCCTGCCCAGCACCCTCACTCTCAACCAACAACCTTTCTTCCAATTTTGTAGAGAAATTTAAGTTATCAGGTGTACCCTCCCACCACCCCACAACCCTACCTATAACTTTATCTATACCCATACCTCTCTGCTTATCTACTTTTCTTTCAATCCTAGAAAATGAGGATCTCTCCTCCTGTTCAAAGCCAGCCCATCCACCTGTACCCTTAACCACACAGTCACCATCACCCCCTTCCTACCTCCATCAACAACTTGCTCAATAAGCCATATCTTGAATCTTTGTTTCTCTATTAGCAACTTTCCCCTCAGCACATATACAAAGTCAGTTCTTATCTCAAAAAGAAAATCCTTCTTGTCTCCCATTCTGTCTTTTTCCTTTTCTCAGCAAATCTTCTCAAACACAAGTTATTCTCTTTGTCTCTCTTTCTCTCTCCCCCTCAATACCCCCTTTCTTTCTTTCTCCTCTCTTTCCCCTCCCCCCTTCTCTCACTCACTCCCCCCTCCTCATTTATCACCTACCATTCACTCTTCTACCTTCCACTAGCTGTAATGGGGATTCCACCTTCAAGCCCCTACTGAAACTGCTCTTGTTAAGGTCACCATGAACCATGACTTCTTAAGTGCCAAACTGAATGAATATTTTTCCTGTCTTTTTCTTTCTACACCTATCTACTCTATTTGACACTGTTACTGTCTCCCTCTTAAAATTTTCTACTCATTAGCACACTGGCCAGCACACAGTAGACAGTAGCCAATGGTGTCAAATACTTCAGATCAAATGAATAACGGAATAAATGGAACACTATCATGCATTTCTCTACCTGAGGAATGAGGAAGAGTCAATACCCCTTAAGTTAATCAACTACAAACAACAGGGGCCAAATTAGACTGAGTAGCACATATCAATAGAACAATCAGCTCATTTATATGATTTTCTTCAACCATCCTTGGCATCCAGAAGTCATAAACAGAAACCCAGGACTGACAATTAGCAAAGCAAAGTAATGGAAATGCTAAAGGAATCTAAAGTGCTAAGAAAGCACAATGCAAACTTTTTTTTTTTTTTTTCGTTTATAAACTATTTATTAACAGACAAGGCCTACAGACTTATTTTTTCTTGGACACCCCCACGATACGGCCTCGGCGGCCAATGGTCTTGGTGTGCTGGCCTCGGACACAAAGGCCCCAAAAGTGGCGCAGCCCTTTATGGGCCCGAATCTTCTTCAGCCACTCCAGGTCTTCATGGAACTTGTTGTACAGACCATTGGCCAGGACGTGGCTATATTTTCCATCCTTTACATCCTTCTGTCTCTTCAAAAACCAGTCTGGGATCTTGTACTGCCATGGATTCTGCATAATGGTGATCACACGTTCCACCTCATCCTCCGTGAGTTCTCCTGCCCTCTTGGTGAGATCAATGTCTGCTTTCCTCAACACCACATGAGCATATCTTCGACCCACACCCTTAATGGCAGTGATGGCAAAAGCTATTTTCCACCACCATCGATGTTGGTGTTGAGTACTCGCAAAATGTGCTGGAACTTCTCAGGGATCACTAGAGACATGGCAGCAGCACGACCAGTGGCATGTAGGCCTCCTGTGGAAGCTTTTATTTCTTTTTTATTAAATACCATGCGTTACAGAGACTCTCTACATATGATAAAAACAATACCTATGTATCATGGGAAGTACACTGTCAAGTGGAAAAGAGCCAGGTGCAGTGGCTCATGCCTATAATCCCAGGACTTTGGGAGGCCAAGGTGGGAGGATCACTTGAGGCCAGGAGTTCAGGACCAGCTTGGGCAACACATGAAGACCCTGTCTCTACAAAAAATTTAAAAATTAGGCAGGCATGGTAATGAGCACCTGTAGTCCCAGCTATTGGGAAGTCTAAGGTGGGAGAATCACTTGAGCCCAGCCTAGGAAACAGAGGGAGACTCTGTCTCAAAAAACAAAAAAAAAGACAACCCTATACAGTAGAGTATGACATAAAAAAAGTTAAAAGTGACAGACGAAGAGAAAATATTAAACATACTTAAAAATCCAAGGATTAACATCTGGATTAATACTCAAAACACAAAAAACTCCTACAAATCCTGATAATCTAACAAAAATTGTGAATATACAATTCAAAGAAAAATAAATATAAAAGTCCAATAAGGATATGGAAAGATGCCCAACTTCACCATTAACCAGAGAAATAAAAATCAAAACAAGACATCGATCATTTTCCAGACCAGCAAATAATTAAAATTTTGATAATATATAGTTTGGCAGAAGGTGTGGGGGGAAATAGGTACTCTCACACACTAAAGGTAGAAAGATATATTGGCATATCAGGCCAGCACTTTGACCATATTTATCAAATTTTAAAAACACATCCATTCAATCTAGCAATTTCTCTTCTTTGTATTATCTACCATGTCTAGATATATGAGCATTTACACAAAGAAATATAAACAAGGAAAATTAATAAGGATTTTACTATAGCAATGATTAAACTAGGAAAAATCTGGAAAATATCCCATTGAAGGGCATTTAAGTAATGGTTAAATAAATTATGGAAAAATCATATTATACCACAGTATAAACTAAATTTTAATTTAGTTTATATTCATATAAAGCTAATATATATTTGCATAAAACTATATACAAATAAGGAAAGATCTCTAAAATATATTAAACGGAAAAAGAAAAGTCTTTGCGTTTATATTTAGGTTTAAAAAAACAACTATAGCCCATGCCTGGTGGCTCATGCCTGTAATCCTAGCACTCTCGGAGGCTGAGGTAGGAGGATCTCTTGAAGCCAGGAGTTTGAGACTAGCCTGAGCGAGAGTGAGACCCATCTCTACAAAAAAAAAAAAAGAAAAATTAGCCAGGCAGGGTGGCGCATGACTGTAGTCCCAGCTACTCAGGAGACTGAGGCAGGAGATTCACTTGAGCCCAGGAGTTTGAGGTTGCAGTAAGCTGTGATGATGCCACTGCACTCTAGCCTGGACAACAGGACAAGACTCTAAAAAAAAAAAAAAAAAAAAAAAAAACTATAGGTTGAGCATCTCAAATCCAAAATTCAAAATCTGAAATACTCCAAAATGAAACATTTGGGCACCAACATGACACTCAATGGAAAATGTTCATAGGAGCATTTTGGTTTTGTTTTTTTTTTTTTGAGAGAGAGTCTCACTCTGTTGCCCAGGCTAGAGTGCCAGGGCGTCAGACTAGCTCACAGCAACCTCAAACTCCTGGGCTCAAGCGATCCTCCTGCCTCAGCCTCCCGAGTAGCTGGGACTACAGGCATGCGTCACCATGCCTGGCTAATTTTTTCTGTATATATTTTTAGTTGTCCATATAATTTCTATTTTTAGTAGAGACAGGGTCTTGCTCTGGCTCAGGCTGGTCTTGAACTCCTAATCTCAAGCGATCCACCCGCCTCGGCCTCCCAGAGTGCTAGGTATGGGACCATTTTGAATTTCAGGTTTTCAGATTTGTGATACTCAACTGGACTGCAAATATTTATTCTAAAAATCTGAAAAAAATCCAAAATCCTAAACACTCTGGTCCCAAGCATTTTGGATAAGGGATACTCAACCTATATATTTTACCACAATTTTTAAAAATTGGGAAAAAACAACTATATGTATATATATACATATACATAAATCCAGATTAACAAGTCAAAAAAGATGTAGGCCGGGCGCGGTGGCTCACGCCTGTAATCCTAGCACTCTGGGAGGCCGAGGCGGGTGGATCGCTCAAAGTCAGGAGTTCGAGACCAGCCTGAGCAAGAGTGAGACCCCGTCTCTACTAAAAAATAGAAAGAAATTATCTGGCCAACTAAAATATATATATATAGAAAAAATTAGCCGGGCATGGTGGCGCGTGCCTGTAGTCCCAGCTACTCGGGAGGCTGAGGCAGTAGGATCGCTTGAGCCCGGGAGTTTGAGGTTGCTGTGAGCTAGGCTGACGCCATGGCACTCACTCTAGCCCGGGCAACAAAGTGAGACTCTGTCTCAAAAAAATAAATAAATAAATAAATAAATAAAAAATAGGGCCGGGCGCGGTGGCTCACGCCTGTAATCCTAGCACTCTGGGAGGCCGAGGCGGGTGGATTGCTCAAGGTCAGGAGTTCGAGACCAGCCTGAGCGAGACCCCGTCTCTACTAAAAATAGAAAGACATTATATGGACACCTAAAAATCTATATAGAAAAAATTAGCCGGGCATAGTGGCGCATGCCTGTAGTCCCAGCTACTCGGGAGGCTGAGGCAGTAGGATCGCTTAAGCCCAGGAGTTTGAGGTTGCTGTGAGCTAAGCTGATGCCACGGCACTCACTCTAGCCTGGGCAACAAAGTGAGACTCTGTCTCAACAACAAAAAAAAAATAAATAAAATAAAAAATAAATAAAAAATAAAAAAATAAAAATAAAAAAAGATGCATACCAAGATATTAATAGCAGATTGATGGGAGGGGAGAAAATCTTGAGTTAGAACAGGCTACAAAGAAAATATCATAAAAAAATTCTTCCTTTTCTAATCTATACAGTTTTGTATTGCTTGAATTTTTTACCATAATGTTTTACTTTTATGTTTTAAAGCAATTTAAATATGTTCTAAATAATTTTAAAATGTACAAAAAAATTTAAATGTTTTCCCTCAATCAGAAATGTTCTCAGAAAGCAGATGATAATCAAGTGCTATGAGAGAATTAAAAAGGATTACCATTGGGAAGTATGTAGAATTAAGTAGTAGTATGCTCATGTTCTGAATCAGCCTTGTCTGATGAAGACTTAAAAAAAAAAATAAATGTGAAAAATCTCATAAAAGTATAAAAGTTAAATTGCATTCAATTATATACTTGACAAATCACCTTTACTGAAAAGAACAACATTCACTAAAATTAGACACCTAAGGCATTTGCCTCTCCCTCATACGACTCAGATGTGGCTATCTCTTAGGAGGAGGGCTCTCCACGAAGCAATGCAAAGTATTATAGAAAGTGGAATTTCAGCTTCAGGTACATACATAACTATTTAATCCTCAATTGAACTGAGCAACCTTCTAACCCACCTGCATGGGTTCGTTGCCTCGAAGTGTTTATAATCAAAGGGGACACAGAACAAATATCAACTAAAAGATCACCAGGAGGGCTCCTGAGTGCTGGCAATAACAATTCTTTCTTGATTCAGGTGCTAAATCAGGAGTATATTTATTTTACAAAAATTCATCAAGCTGTACATTTATGATATGTGCACTTTTCTATACTTATGTTATACTACAGTTAAAAGATGAAAAAAAAAATCAGGAGCTGGGTGTGATAGTGCACAACTGTAGTCTCAGCTATTCAGGAGGCTGTGGCAGAGACAATGCTTGAGCCTGGGAGTTTGAGGCTGCAGTGCCCTATGATCACACCTGTGAACAACCACTGCACTCCAGCCTGGGCAGCATAGCAAGACCTGTTTCAAAAAAACAAAAGATTATAGCTACAGTCCTAACCATTCGGCCGGGCGCGGTGGCTCACGCCTGTAATCCTAGCACTCTGGGAGGCCGAGGTGGGCGGATCGTTCGAGCTCAGGAGTTCGAGACCAGCCTGAGCAAGAGCGAGACCCCATCTCTACTAAAAATAGAAAGAAATTATATGGACAGCTAAAAATATATATAGAAAAAATTAGCCGGGCATGGTGGTGCATGCCTGTAGTCCCAGCTACTCGGGAGGCTGAGACAGGAGGATCGCTTGAGCCCAGGAGTTTGAGGTTGCTGTGAGCTAGGCTGACGCCACGGCACTCACTCTAGCCTGGGCAACAGAGTGAGACTCTGTCTCAAAAAAAAAAAAAAAAAAAAGTCCTAACCATTCTCACAAATTGTAGACAGTAGTTACATGTATCCCACTGCCTACTTGGCATCACCATCTGGATGTCCCTACCCAACCTCAGATACCATCTTTCCTTTAAAATTCAAAATCCCTCCCTACCTTTCTATTTCAATCAATGGTACAAAGTGGAGTCCAAGGTGGAATACCTTGGACTGAGAGGACCCCTCCAACTCAGGTAATTTAGCGAGTCCTATTTCAAATCCAGTAATGACAGATATCTTTCTAGGTACAAGAATATAAATGACAAAGTCCCTTCTCTCATGGAATTGACATTCTAAGGGATAGTGACAGATTTCTAAAAACCAGGTAATGATTATATACTATAATGAAAGCAAAACAGAATGAATCAATAAGGGAGGCTGCTTTAGGACTGGTGATCAAGAAAGACCTGAGCAGTGATTTAAACTAAGAACTGAATGGCAGAAAGGAACCAGACTTGGGGTAGAATATTCCAGGCAAAGAGAAAGTAGGTACAAAGGCACTAAAGTCAAGACAAATGGCCTATTTAAAGAAAAGACCACCAACGTGGCTGAAGCATACAATGAGAGGAAAGGTGGTAAAAGACTACAGAGATAGGCAAAAGTCAGTTCTTGTAGCATGTTGCAGGCCACACTAAGGAGTTTGGATTTTATAAGTCTTATTTTAAGTATCTCATCTCTGTGCTTTAATTTCTACTCTCACTTCTCACCTACAGCACTTATCACCTCAGTTCAAGACTATATCATCATTCTAATAATCTCTTAAGTGTTCTCCCTAATTTTAGACCCTTCTCACTCCAAACCATTCTCATCACCAGGGCAAAACTAAATATTTTGCACTATCACTCTTCTGTTCAAAAACGTGCAAGGAGCAACAGGATAAAAACACCAGCTCCTTACCCTGAAGCACAAGGCTCCCAGTAACAGGGCCATTAACTCTCCCTTTCTTTAACTTCTATCATACCCTACACAAAACCTCATTCAAACCAAATGTTCCCTGAACACAGAGTAATACACATTTTCTACCAGTTGGCCTTAGGTCACAATATTCATCCCTCCACCTCACCAAACAACCTTCATATCCATCAACTCCTCTCTAAATCACCATTTCTTATGCAAATAAAGTTCTACCACAAAGGGGGAAGGAAACGAGGAGGATATGCCCATTGAGAAAACAACATAACCAAAAGCACAGAAGCTGTAATATATATGGTATTCACATACTTGCCCACACACAAATATTTAGTCTCCCATGACTGCACACAGAAGACATGGTCAGGGTGAGATACATGGGAGACAAAGCCATTCGGCAGGAAGATTAAGAGCCATGTGACCTTTTTTTCTCCCCCCCCCACCCCCGCCATGTGACCTTATACAAATAATTTAACCTCTCTGGGTTTCAGTTTCTTCATCTACAAAATGTTAGTAACAATGCCCATGGCATAATCTTTACTTATATTATCAGTTTTGTGGCAATTTATTCATTCATTCAGCAAACATTTACTGAGCACTTATTCTGCGCTTAGTAGGTGCTGAAAAGACAGCAGTGAACCTGCCCTTGTGGTACTTAAATTTTAGTAGGGGAAATATCAAACAAGCAAAATAAATAAATATATAATAGAATGTGGTATGAGACGTTACATTGTGATGTTAAAAAAAAAAAAATAGGCCCGGCATGGTGGCTCACACCTGTAATCCTAGCACTCTGGGAGGCCGAGGTGGGTGGATCGTTTGCGCTCAGGAGTTCGAGACCAGCCTGAGCAAGAGCGAGACGTCATCTCTACGAAAAATAGAAAGAAATTATATGGACAACTAAAAATATATGGAGAAAAAATTAGCCAGACATGGTGGCACGTGCCTGTAGTCCCAGCTACTTGGGAGGCCGAGGCAGAAGGATCACTTGAGCCCAGGAGTTTGAGGTTGCTGTGAGCTAGGCTGACGCCACGGCACTCTAGCCAGGGCAACAGAGCGAGACTCTGTCTCAAAAAAAAAAAAAAAAAAACCAAAACATTATCACAGACCCCTAACAGTAGTGTGGGCCCTAGGCACTGTGCCAAATGTGCCTAATGGATTAAGTCACTCCTGCTTCTAAAGCCAGTCACCAAATCATGCTCACCTTTTAACAGCACTTGTATAATTATCTCTTCCTTTATATATTTGGATCAAACATCAATCCAAGTTTCCTTGCCTGAAACAGTACATTATAATCATAATCCATATGTAAAGATGATAAAGTTAATATATTTCTGGTTATTTTACCAGGAGTGGGAATGAATTTAACAAGGCAACTCATCTTTTCTCACTCTGTTAGATAAAACACCAGTAAAATAATCAGCTGAATTTAAGGTTGAAATTTGGGGACAAGGCAAGTGTATTTCATATAAATTTACTAAGCTCATCGAAAGTAATATTTGCTGGGTGTGGTGGCGCATGCCTGTAATCCCAGCTACTTGGGAGACTGAGGCAGGATGATCACTTGAGCCCAGGAGTTTGAGGTTGCCATGAGCTAGGATGATGCCACAGCACTAACCCAGGCAACAGAATGAGACTCTGTCTCAAAAAAAAAAAAGCTCTCTGTACTATCTTCACAACTATATGGTGGGTCCTCAAAAAATTAAACATAGAATTACCATATTATCTGGCAATTTCACTTCTAGGTATATACTCAAAAAAACTGAAAGCAGGAACTTGAAGAAATGTTTGCATACCCATGTTCATAGCAACATTATTCACAAATGGTGGAAGCAACCCAAATGCCCATCAATAAATGAATGAATTTTTAAAAATGTGGTATATACACAATGGAATATTGTTCGGTCTTGAAGGAAGGCAAAATGATGAAGACAGCAAAAAGATAACTGGTCACTGGGAGGAGGGATGAATAGCTGGAGCACAGAGGATTTTTAGAGCAGTGAAAATATTTTGTATGATACTAAAATGATAGACACATGTCATTACAAATTTGCCCAAACCTATAGGATGTACCACACTAAGACTGAACTCTAATGTAAACTATGGACTTTGGGTGATTATGATATGTCACTGTAGGTTCATCAATTGTAACGAATGCACCACTCTGGTGGGAGATGTTAATAATGCGGGAGGCTGTACATACATGGGGGCAAGCAGCATATGGGAAATCTCTGTATCTTCCTCTTAATTTTGCTATGAACCTAAAACTGCTTAAAAAAATAAAGCCTTTAAAAATAAAAAACAAAAAAAGGAAAGAAATTCTAACACATGCTATGACATGAATGAACCTTGAAGACATTATGCTAAGTGAAATAAACCAGACACAAAAGAACAAATATTTTGTATGATTCCATTTATATGACATATCTAGAGTAGTCAAATTCAGAGACACAAAGTAGAATGGTGGTTGCCAGGCATCATGGCAAAGGGAAAATGGCAAATTAGTATTAAATGGGTAGAGAATTTCAGTTTGGAGAGATAAAAACTCTGGAAATGGACAGTGGTGATGGTTGCACAACACTGTGAATGTGATGTAGTGCCAAAGAAGTGTACACTTAAATTGTTAAAACAGTGAGTTTTCTATTTTACCACACAAAAAAATTGCAGTCATATAAGCATAGTGATAGAGATTTAAACAGAGAACTTCCATCACCAGAAAAGGATCTAAAACAAAACTCTAATTTGTCAGAGACCATGTCACTGACATGAGTTTTGAATAAGACACCCATACTAGGGAAAGAAATGGTGTGGCAGGGGCGGTCGGTGATGAGGATAGGCAGAGGCACACAGCAAGTGTGGTAGCCTAGAGAGCGGGGATCCGTAAACTACGACCCCACAGGCCATGTGTTGCCACTTGTTTTTGTATAGCCTACAAGGCAAGAATGGTTTTTACATATTTGAATGGTTGAAAAAAATCAAAGTAATAGTTTTTTCATTTTGGGTTTTTTTTAGCACCACAGTAATCTTGACAAAAATAATAAAATTTTATAACATAAAACTTATATGAAATTCAAATTTCAGTGTCCATAAAGTTTCCCTAGAACAGCCACGCTCATTCGTTTAGGTATTGTCCACAGAGGCTTTCGTGCTACCACAGCAGAGTTGAGCAGTACTTGACAGAAATGGTAAGGCCCACAAAGCTTAAAATATTTACTTTCTGGCCCTTTAGAGTTTGCCAACCCCTAGTCTAGAGGCCTGAAAGCAGTACACACATGTAATATGGATAAAATAAAGATATGTATGAGGGACACATGAGGCATGACATAAACTATGAGGTAGTGGGCTTTAAGCGTCAAGCTAAGGAATCTGAACTTGTTTCAACTTGATTCCATTTACTATGACAAGCCACTTAAAGAATTTTTTTTTTTCTTGAGACAGGGTCTCACTCTGTTGCCTGGGCTAGAGTGCCATGGCGTCAGCCTAGCTCACAGCAACCTCAAACTCCTGGGCTCAAGCCATCCTTCTGCCTCAGCCTCCTGAGTAGCTGAGACTACAGGCACACACCATGCCTGGCTAATTTTTCTATTTTTAGTACAGACAGGGTCTCACTCTTGCTCAGGCTGATCTTGAACTCCTGAGCTCAAGCAATCCTCCCAACTCAGCCTCCCACACCTGGCTTGTCACAGCTTCACGTTCAGGGAACCATGTCTTTTATTTCTTTTGTGTGTTCCTCACAGCATCTCATACAGTGCTCATCCATGGTGGGTGCTCAATACATGCTTACAGCTGAATGACAAAATAATCAACCCTACTTTGAGCTCACAGACTGAAACCCTCACACACCTATAATTCACACCAAAAAGCCTCCCTCTATGCAACAATTTAAAGGACATTCCTGGGGCGAGTACTGCTGATTCTGCTCAATTTATTACATTAGGTTCCTTCTCCAGCAAAGAGCTCAAAGTACACGTGTCATGTTAAAATAGAATTCCCAACTACTAAGGTGGGTGGCAAAGTGGGCAAGTGAAGGAAGAATCTATTATAATAGCTTGCCTCCAAAGAATAAGCATTATTCAGCCCTAGCGATTAAAACATTCCTAACATATCTCTGAACTAAGACTCCTAACTGATATCATTTCATTAAACTTTGTACTGGCTGAATTATATCACAATGAATATCATTAAAACCAAAAACTTGCTGTAACAAAAAAGATCCTAAAAATCTCTATTAATAGCCCATGTGAATTCTCACTGTGTGATTTCAGAAATAAATATTAAAAAGAAAAAAAGAAAAAAAAATTAGCCCATATGATTATATATTGTAAGATCTAGTTTTAATTATTTACTCTCTTTTGCCAAAGAAAATTTCTAAACTTTTTCAAGCATTACGATTAAGCATCCACCACATGCGAAGCACTGGGGAAACAAATGAATTTAAAAAAACAGCCAAAATACCAACTGATTTTGTATTTCGCTACAAATTGAAGTATAAGCAACAACACTGAGGAAGTAACATGCAGTGAGGGGTCAACTTCCACATGTCAAAATTAGGGGAAATTACATAGCAAATTTAAGGTAGACACTGAAAACTAAGTAGGAGTTTGAGGCAGAGCAGTAAGAGGGGGAGAAAGTATTCCAGGCAAACCGGGCAGAGCACACTGTCATGGTAGAAGAGGAGAGAGGTGTAGGGTAGAGTCAGACAATGATGGTTCTGGTATGCTAAGCGATAACATTTGGAGTTTCTACCCTCAAAAAATGGAGAGATCATAGAAATAATCAGGCAGGAAAGTGAACACCTGAGGATTCAGTTAAAAGGAAGAGTCTAGTATCATCATAATCATCTCAGAGGCATTATGTATTATACTATTTAGATGTTGCTCAGTAAATACCATGCTGATGCTGATACAAAAGAAATGTAAGTGTAATGCAATCTATTCCTCTCCATGACTTCAATAGTCCCAGGGCTCAGTCACTGGCCCACTTCTCTGCTCCCTAGCTGACCTCACCAGTTACATGCTTTTAAAACACCACCTACATATTGATGACATCCCAAACGTATATTCACAGTGCTGACCTTGACCCTAGGCTCCAGACTTGGAACAGTAAACTGTCTATTCAATGGCTATTCCCGGATATCTAGTACGCATCTCACCTCAAAATATCCAACTAAATTCTTCATCCAAACTAGCTCCTTTCACTCTCCCACCTCTGTAAATGGCACCAGTTGCTCTGGCTAAAAACCTTGGAATCACCTTTGATTCCTCTCTTTCTCTCACCTTCCACAGCTAATCTATCTGCAAATCCTGTTGGTTCCACCTTCAAAATATGCCCTGAATTGAATCATTTCTCACTGCCTTCACTCTACCTCACTGGTCCAAGCCCCGATACCTCATCATATCACTCCAACAACCTCTTCAATGGTCTCCTGCTACCCCTCTTGCCTCTGCAGCAAAGTGATATTTTGAAAACATAAATTAGATTGTATCATTTCTCTGCACAAAACTGTCCAATGGATCCTATCACAATTAGAATAAAACCCAAAATCCTTGTGGTCTACAAGGCTCTACACAATCTGAGCCCTGCCAACTTTCCAATCTCATTTCCTATCACCATGCACCATCACCACCACCACTTAATATATCAGCACTCTCTAAACTCGAGCACATTAGCCTTATGCAATTCCTTCAAAATCCCAAACTGATTGTCATCAAAGAGTCTTTGCATTGGTATTCCCACTGCATAAAATGCTCCACATTTTGGCACGTCTTACTTCTTTTTATTCAGGTCTCTCTATGTTCAAATGTTACTTCAAAGAAGTCTTAACTGACAACCCATCTAAAAGGACCACCAAACCTACCACCACCACTCTCTCTCTTGAATCATTTTCTTTTTTTTTTTTTTTTTTTTTGAGACAGAGTGTCGCTTTGTTGCCCAGGCTAGAGTGAGTGCCGTGGCGTCAGCCTAGCTCACAGCAACCTCAAACGCCTGGGCTTAAGCAATCCTCCTGCCTCAGCCTCCCGAGTAGCTGGGACTACAGGCATGCGCCACCATGCCCGGCTAATTTTTTTTTTTCTATATATATTTTAGTTGGCCAGATAATTTCTTTCTATTTTTAGTAGAGACGAGGTCTCGCTCATTGCTCAGGCTGGTCTCGAACTCCTGACCTTGAGCGATCCACCCGCCTCGGCCTCCCAGAGTGCTAGGATTACAGGCGTCAGCCACCGCGCCCGGCCTGAATCATTTTCTTGATAGTCCTTTGACAATATCTGGAATCATATTTACCTACTGGTTCATTGTCTATCTACTAAAATACAAGTTCCATGAGGACAGGGACTTTGTTTTGTTCACTGCTCAACCCCTAGCACCTGGCACAATACCTGGCATACAGAAGGGCTCATTATTTATTGTTGAATGAATGACTGAATTTACCTAATTGGTCTAAACTATACTATTTTCATCCTATTACGTATAATTGAATAATTCCTTTCCTACCTTTGAATTTAGATCTAATTATTGATTACCAGAAAGTTCTTCCTAGAACAGAGTCCTGAAACAGTTTAAAGACTGTCAAAATAGGTTATACTGTACCAATGCCTTTAATTCCTTTCTGTAGTTAGCCCTTCAGGCAACTGTGCTAGTTATTTTTCTTCGATTATAATTTCCATTATCCTCTTTCTATATTATTAGGCTTATCAATAATATGGTAAGCATTACTTATTATAAATGGTATTGATAAAGATGAACAGACGTGCAGATTATAACAAATATTTACTTTTTATATTGCAAATAACACATTATTCTCTAAATAACAGTAACTACAGGGCTGGGCGTGGTGGCTCACGCCTGTAATCCTAGTACTCTGGGAGGCCGAGGCAGGCGGATTGTTTGAGCTCAGGAGTTCGAGACCAGCCTGAGCAAGAGCGAGACCCCGCCTCTACTAAAAATAGAAAGAAATTATATGGACAGCTAAAAATATATGTAGAAAAATTAGTTGGGCATGGTGGCACATGCCTGTAGTCCCAGCTACTGGGGTGGCTGAGGCAGGAGGATCGCTTGAGCCCAGGAGTTTGAGGTTGCTGTGAGCTAGGCTGACGCCATGGCACTCTAGCCTGGGCAACAGAGCGAGATTCTGACTCAAAATAAATAAATAAAATAAATAACACTAACCATAGAAAAGCACATATTTAAAAACCAAATTCACAGCCAGGTGATCATGGTCACATCAATAGTACAAGTCATGTTCACAGTATATATTCTAATATCAGTTTAATGATGAGAAAAACATCAAATCTCAACTGAGGGGACATGCTACAAAATACCTCTGACCAGTACTCCTCAAAACTGTCAAGGTCATGAAAAACAAGGGAAGTCTGAGAATCTATCATAGCCAAGAAGATCCTAGGAGACATGACTACAAAAAGTATTATACTGGATGGTTATATTGGATGGGCATGGAACAGAAAAAGGACATTAGATAAAAACTGAGCAAATCTGAATAAACTATAAACTTTAAAAATAATCATTGGCCAGGCCTGGTGGCTCATGCCTGTAATCCTAGCACTCTGGGAGGCCGAGGCAGGAGGATCACTTGAGGTCAGGAGTTCTAGACCAGCCTGAGCAAAAGCGAGACCGTGTCTCTACTAAAAATAGAAAAAAATTAGCTAGGCAACTAAAAATAGAAAAAATTAGCCAGGCCTGGTGGCACATGCCTGTAGTCCCAGCTACTCGGGAGGCTGAGGCAGGAGGATCACTTGAGCCCAGGAGTTTGAGGTTGCTGGGAGCTAGGCTGACACTGTGGCACTCTAGCTCAGGCAACAGACCGAGATTCTGTCTCAAAAAAAAAAAAAAAAAAAAAAAAAAAATCTATCATTATTGGTTCATTAACTATAATAAATATACTATACTAACATAAGATACTAGTAACAGGAAAAACTGGGTGCTGATGTATAGAAACTCTTGTACTGCTTTGTAATTTTTCTATAAATCTGAAAGTGTTCTAAAAAAGTTTTTTAAAAAACTCAATTCATCCAAAATCCTACTACTCAAATAAAATTACTGTTAGTTTACATTTGATGTGTATCTTTTTAGAGTTCTATAACAATAGTCCCCTCCCTTATCCCCAAGGGATTGTTCCAAGACTCCCAGTGGATGCCTGAAACCTCAGAAAGTACTAAACCGTATGTATACTGTGTTTTTTCCTATATATACATACCTAGAATAGAGTTTAATTTAAAAATTAGGCACAGTAAAAGACTAACAAAAACTAATAATAAAATAGAGAATTGTAACAATATACTGTAATAAAAGATACATGAATGTGGTCTCTCTCTCAAAATATTTTACGACCATAGGCAACTGCAGGTAACTGAAATCGCAGAATGTGAAACCACAGAAAGTGAAACTACAGGGGGACTACTGTAAATGGACACATATAGGTATATTCCTATAAAAATTTGAGCATATTACTCATAATTTTGTAACCTGCCTTTTTCTCTTAACAATATATATCCCATGTTTACTAGCTACAAGTTACTCCCCTCTATTAAGGCACCAATATTTACTTAACCAATCTCCTATTATTTAAGTTTTCCCAGTTTTTGCTATTATAAAAAATGCTACAAAGACAAAACTTAAATGAACATCTTCGCAAAAAAACCAGCTAGCACCTTAACAAAAAAAGAGTAGCTATTGAGTCCAAAGACATGGGGATTTCAATGCTTTCAATAGGTATGGCCAAAATGTTCTATCAGAAAGTATATTCAGGCTGGGCTCAGTGGCTCACGCTGTAATCCTAACACTCTGGGAGTTCTAGGCAGGAAGATCACTTGAGCTCAGGAATTCCAGTGGGCCTAAGCAAGAGTGAAAGCCCATCTCTAATAAAAACAGAAAAATTAGCCAGGCATTGTGGCGTGGGCCTGTAGTTCTAGCTACTCTGTAGTCCCAGCTACTTAGAAAGCTGAGGAAGGAAGACTGCTTGAGCCCAGGAGTTTGAGGTTACAGTGAGCTATGATGATAACAAGGCACTCTAGCCAGGGTGACAGAGCAAGACTCTGTCTCAAAAAAAAAAAAAAAAGTAAGTTCAGATGTAAATATCCACCAACAGGCTCATCCCTGTAATACTAGCACTCTGGGAGGCTGAGGCGGGAGGAGCTCCAGGTCAGGAGTTCAAGACCAGCCTGAGCAAGAGCGAGACCCCATTTCTACTAAAAAATAGAAAGAAATTATCTAGACAACTAAAAATATATAGATAAATTAGCTGGGCATGGTGGCACGTGCCTATAGTCCCAGCTACTCGGGAGGCTGAGGCAGAAGGATTGCTTAAGCCCAGGAGTTTGAGGTTGCTGTGAGCTAGGCTGATGCCACGGCACTCTAGCCAGGGCAAAAGAGTGAGACTCTGTCTCCAAAGAAGAAAAAAAATATCCATCAACAGCAATATATAGGAGTGCCAATATCACTGCTCCAATGCCAACACCAGATGTTATGATTTTATTACAACTATGCCGATCTGCCAGACTAGGGGGGAAAGAGTTGTTTTGTGTTTTGTTTATAGGTGAAAAATTAAAAAATATTTTTATTTTTATTGGCTATTTTTATTTGTGCATCATGTCTTTTGCCCAACTGTTAGACACTAAGGTCAGTAACCTAGGTCTAATACATGGTTCAAATTTTTTTTCCCATAATTTTCCAGGCTTTGCTCAACACTGGATCCCTTACACCTAAAATACTGGTTGGCACATAGTAAGCACTCAATAAATATGTTAAATGAATACTGAATGAATAAATTTGTCTTTTAACTTTATGGTGTTTCTGCCAACTAGAGGTCATTTTAAGTAAAAAACTCATCAATGACTGCATTTATGGATTCTGCCTTTGCAATAATGCTTAGAACAGCTAAGTTCTACTACTAACATCCTACTTCAAGTTTGGAAAAATGTTTACCTATTTTTTAAAGTAGTAATTTTCTGAGTTCGCATTTCATATTTAAATATTTAATTCACTTGGATTTTATTTAAATTTTGAGGTAGGGATCCCATTTTATTTTTCCCGATGGTTAGCCAATTGTTCCAACATAATTTTTGAATACTTTCCCCACTGATATGAAATGTCACCTTTATAATACTAAAGAATCTTATATATTTCTAGATTTATTATTCCGCTCACTACTGTATTCCAGGGTTATTTTGATTATAACTTTATTTGTATATTCACTAGTACAAGTCCTCCCCCTCATTCTTCTCTTCTAAAAATCTTCCTAGGGTGGGTGTGGTGGCTCACGCCTGTAATCCTAGCACTCTGGGAGGCCGAGGCGGGTGGATCGTTTGAGCTCGAGTTCTGAGACCAGCCTGAGCAAAAGCGAGACCCCGTCTCTACTGAAAATACAAAGAAATTATCTGGACAACTAAAAATATATATAGAAAAAATTAGCCGGGCATGGTGGCACATGCCTGTAGTCCCAGCTACTCGGGATGCTGAGGCAGAAGGATCGGTTGAGCCCAGGAGTTTGAGGTTGGTATGAACTAGGCTGATGCCACAGCACTCTAGCCTGGGCAACAGAGTGAGACTCTGTCTCAAAAAAAAAAAAAAAAGAATTAAAAATCTTCCTAATTTACAGGTTTAGTCTTTCAAATGAACTTTAGAATCATTCTGTCAAGTTTTCTGGTTGGAATTATGGAATTATGTAAAATCACCTGCTATATATATGACCTTGTCCAAGTTACTTACATCTCCCTGCAGATATAGTCCTCGTTGGTAAAATGGAGATAATAGTACCTAACTTCACAGATTTGTTATGAGAACTAAATGAACTAATAAACGCAGTATGAAGTTCTTAGAATACTATGCCAGAAAGATGTTAATTATACTTACACAAAAGTGACAATTATTATAATTGCTCAATAAATGTTTTCCAGATCGTGTTCCCACAAAATTCAAAGGCTCCTTTTTAAAATAAATCAAAGGGTGTTATAAAACATAAGCAGTGGTATGGAAAATATATAATTTATACTTGCTTCTCTTCACCAACACCTTGACCCTTGGTGAAATGAAGAACTGGAGCTGGGAGTAGAGACCATGAAAAACACCAAAGGGTGGTGGGTACAAAGCCTCAAAAATTTTTACAAAGACTGGCCCAACAAGTGGAAAAGAAGACTTTAGGCCCTTTTAGTCAGCCTTATAGGGCATTAGCAAGTCCCTTCTATTTACTGTTTCTCCATCTTCACCGTTATGACAATAATGGTTTCCTTTTGATTTCTTTCCAGGAAACACACAGGAATGCCTACAAAATCATATTTTACACATGAGGTAGTGAACAGGTATAGAGTACAAATGGAATAAAGATGGATAGACATGCCTATAATAACAAAATACCTCCACCAGGTTTTCCTGTAATGACTGCGACTGGGGGTGGGGGATGTTTGTGGGTTTTTTCTTCTTTTGCAGGAAGCTTGTCTCATAATGTTAATAATTCATTTTTTTATCTACATGAAATTGGGGTTAGGTAACAGACCTTACGAGGGACCTTAAAAATGATCACTACGGAGCTAAAATATAAATGAGAAAATGGAGGCCGAGAGTGGCAACATGACTACCTAATTACAAAATCGGCCAAACGCCAGGACCCCAAGTCTCCTAAATCCCAGACCACGGTTCATGCCATCACACCACACATCTTCTCACCGACGCTCGCCACGCCCGGAGGTGGGAGGAGTAAAAGCAAACAATTTTGGCCTCCGGAAAGACGCTCGAAAACCACAGGACGGCGCAGTCGAAGGCACGTGACTCGCCACGCCTCTTCCCTCCCACCCTCTCCCTTCCCCGCGCCAGCAGCACGCGCTGCCAACCTCATCATGTGACCTTCACGCGGCCCCAGCGCTCCCCCTGCTCGGCGACTCTTTCCAGCAGCCATTTTGCCGACAACTTGTCGACCTTGCTCGCAGAGGAGCGAGACGCCACGAAAAGCCGCGGCCAGATTTTACGGGCAGCACGGGCGCTTCGAAAGAATGCTCAGGCCGTCAGGGCTGGGTCAAATCTCACAGAACACGTCGCACCCCGGGGCGCCGGGGAACGCTGTGGGTGCGCCTCGGCCTGAGATTGGCTGTGGCGTACACGTGACGCCACAGCCCCCCGCCACCCCCTCCTCTCCCCCTACCCACAAAAATACCCAGACAGACTCTTAACACCTCGCGCCAAGTACACGCCACCGGGCGCACGGGGAAAGGAGGATCGCATGGCAAGCAAGGCGCCTGCGCGTACCTGCCGAGGCAGACGGTAGCCGGCCCACGCGCTGCTCCGCTCAAGGGTCCGGGAATCCTCGCGCTGCTGGACCACCCGGCTAGTCATTGGCTGCCAGGTCTGGTCACGTGGCCATCTCAGGCCCGCCCCTAACCGCTAATCACCTGGCACAGTGCTCGAAGCGGCGCCCAAAGTCGTTCGCACGCGGAAAAGGAGGGCAATTAGAGGACCTTCTTTTCGGCTTTTATGGCGTTACATCCATAAAGGGCAAACGAGAAATCAGGGGCACAAAACTAATTAAGCTTACACCTACCGGTTTAACTTCGCGTGCCCCTCCAAGAGCCGGGAACCATCGCCCTTGGGCGCTCCCCGATGCACGCCGGGATACGTCTGGCGCCCCTCGGTGTGCTGCAGAGCATGCTGGGAAAGGCACCTCTCCCGATTTCCTGGCGCTCACCTCCCGGGTATTCCTTTCGTGTCCCTTTGAAAGCCCGATCCTTGGGCTCCGAATGAGACCGTTTGGGTAATTACGGGAGTGTGACTGGGTCTATCAGGCACTTTCAGTCCCTCCCCCACTTGGTTCGATCTGTGTGGTCTTAGAGGAACCGCTTAACCTTTACTACGTGCCTGCTTAGTGACTTTGTGAATAATGGAAAAAACAGCAAGGTATTTGCCTACAAGTAAACTGCCAGCCTTTCGTGGTCACGGAAAAGAATGCTAATTTAAATACAGTTTACCACAAGCCCCACTTTAGAGTAGGAATAATGCTTAGAATTTCTCTAGGGATAGAACGGACCTTTCTTGGTAAACTTACTGCTATTGTTGAGGAAAGTGGGGATAGCAGGAGCAGGGGGCAGTTTAAAGGGGCCAGGGACATGTCTCTATCACGATTTCTGGTTCCACCTAATAACAGGTATGGTGTATTAGAACCGAGAAAAACACCATCTGCTAACTAACTCTGAGAAAAGATGTTCTTACATCAGAACTAGTTAACTTAGAAATGTATTCACAAACTGACCTTCAGGTCAAAACCTAATATTCTACTCCCGTGAAGCTGCCCGCTTAAAACACCTCACACCTTTTCTGCTTTGAACTTCATTCTTCAGCTTTTCTGATTTCAAAATTGTTTCATCAGTTCCTAAGGGGATTATCAAGCTTGAGGAATTTGACTAGTGCTGGTCAGTCTCACAAGAGCTCTTACTTATAGACTAGAAATTAAATGTATTAATTTGTAATGTTCTTACCACCCCAAAACATACTGTTTTGGGCACCCTTTTCTGTTTCAAGGTACTTACAAGCCTAATAAATTATCAGAAAATTATTTCTGGACTAGAAAAATCAAAAGGGGATTAGATTATCATATGTAATAAAAAACATTAAATTATAAACGTGTGTTAAACGAAGTTTATAAAACAGTCTCATATTCTTTATTACATTTAATCCTAACAACAACTCAGAAAAGTACTATAATAATGTATATCTTCTGAGTCAATCTTGAGTGGCAATCTGGAAAAAATGTGTTTTAATTTGTTCTCCAGGCAATTGTGATGCACAACTGGGTTTGAGATCTCTTGGTTGTAGAGGAAAGAGCCCAAGCCTTGAAGTCAGACACGTCCGGCTTTTGAACTTCTTCATCTTCAGTTCCTTTAACTGCAAATTGAGGCCCATCATACCTAGTCTTTGGATTGTCATAATGATTCTGAGATAAAAAATATTTAGAGGCCGGGCGAGGTGGCTCACGCCTGTAATCCTAGCACTCTGGGAGGCCGAGGTGGGCGGATCGTTTGAGCTCAGGAGTTCGAGACCAGCCTGAGCAAGAGCGAGACCCCATCTCTACTAAAAAATAGAAAGAAATTATCTGGACAGCTAAAAATATATAGAGAAAAAATTAGCCGGGCATGGTGGTGCATGCCTGTAGTCCCAGCTACTCGGGAGGCTGAGACAGGAGGATCCCTTGAGCTCAGGAGTTTGAGGTTGCTGTGAGCTAGGCTGACGCCACGGCACTCACTCTAGCCTGGGCATCAGAGAGAGACTCTGTCTCAAAAAAAAAAAAAAAAAAATTTAGAACACTTACAGTCCCTGATGAGTAGGAGACACTCTATAAACATGAGTACTAGTTAGGGGTAAAGCTGCATTCGAACTAGCATCCTATACTCTGTCCAATATAGCAAATTCTTGAATCATTTTTATCTCCACTATTCTGTTTGTCCCCTAGACAGTGCTAGAGACACACTAACAGATTCTTATACACAGTTCTTTTTTAGACTCCTTGGTGACTATTGCCCATCTGTTGGTACATATCTTTATATTCTCTCCCACCTTCATTTCCACTTTCTCTTCTTAACTAGCTAAAATGCTGTACTATAGACATTATTGCAGTAAAATAATGATGACACAGAGAGGCTTAGAAGGTAGAGGGGCTACAGGTTCCTATACTTCAAGGAGGTTAAAAATTGTTTTGTTTAAATACCTCAGAGTAAAGATACCCTCAAAACTCACTCTTCCCTTCACTTATATAATAGATTTCAGATGCTCCCTTCTCATTCTCCTTCCAGCAATTCCTTTTTCTCTGCTAACTTTATCATTCTCTCTTAACAAAGGGAAGGTTTAGCTTGGGCAGAACTTTCCATAGACTTCTAAAATTCGTTATTTCCAAAGCCAAACTAATTATCTGTCCCTTCAACACCACACAACTACTACTGCATTCCACTAAATGGGCAGTGGCACCATCATTCCAGTAAGTCCAGCAGGCCAGGAAACCTATATTATCCTCAACTGCTCCTTGTCATCTATTTTAAACATTCAATTGATCATAAAGTTCTGTTTTTTCCAACACTTAAACACCTTTTAAATTCAATCTCTACTTTCCATTTCCTCCACCATTGCCCTAGTTCAACCCTTACCATCTCTATGAGAACCTAGAAACATATAAGTATTGCATTATAATGAGAATAGCATGTTAAAGTTTAATTCAGGATACTAAACTTGTATATACAATGGAATATTATTCAGCCATCAAAAAGGAAGGAAATCCTGCCATTGCTGACAATATAGATAAACCTGGAAGACATTAAGCTAAGTGAAATAAGCCAAACACAGAAAGACAAACACTGTTTGATATCACTTACACGTGAATCTAAAAAAGTCAAACTCGTAGAAGCCGAGAGTACAATGGGGATGGGGATGTGGGGGAAATGGAAAGATATTGGTCAAAGGGTACAAACTTTCACTTACAAGATGAATAAGTTTTGGAGGCCTAATGTACAGCATGGTTGACTATAGTTAATGTTTACTTGAAATTTGCTGAGAGTAGATCATAAGTGTTCTTACTACAGAAAATAAAGGTAACTATGTGAGGTGATAGATTTGTTAATTGGCTTGATTGTGATAGTCACTTTACAGGATATACATATTTCAAATCATCACATTGTATATCTTAAATATACACAATTTTTTTTGTCAATTACACCTCAAAGCTCAGGGAAAAGAATACTACAAAAGACTAGTAAAAAGTTTGCAATGTTCTACACAGTGAATGCTCTTAATAAGAATGAACAAAATATTTTTTTTAATATAAGCAAATGTATCTAATCACATGACATAGGAAGTTATAAAGTTTGGAAGTTTTCAACAGATATTTACTGAGTGCTGAAAAATACTCGTAGTGATATTAGAAGTTGTTATGGTCATTTATGCTATTCTCAAATATTTCTGGTTCTCCCAACTTCTAGGAATGTGGTATAATTGCTCTTCCTTACTCCCATGAAGTTAGGAGTGACTATATGACTTGCTATGGCAATGAGATTTGAGTGGAAATGACATATATCACTTCTGGGAAGCAATGCCATTGTGCAGTTTCAGCCATTTTCTCTTTTCTTCTGCCACAGCTACTAATAATGCTCCACCTGGTGGTTACTCCGTCAGCCTCGGTCCATGATGAGGATGACACAGTGCAGATACCCCCAGCAGTGAATATCTAGCATGGACAGAAATAACTTGTGTTGTTTTAAGACTCTTGAGATTTGGGATTGTTGGTTAACCACATATAACCTAGTACACACTAAGTGATACAGAAATGGAGAAAGTTGCTAGAATTAACCAACATCCACTCTGCTAAGGAAGACCCCAATTGCCATGTCCAGGATGTGAAATAAATTTAGAAAATAGGGGAGTAGGAGACTGTAGCAGCACGAGCGGACAACTGCCTGAGGGTAGTGCAAAAGAAAAGCCTGGAAAAGGAACATTCATTGGAACCTTGTTTTCATCTCTGCCCACTACATAATCTATTCTTCACAGAGAAGTCAGAGTGATTTTTTCTTTTAAGAGACAGGATCTCGCTCTGTTGCCCAGGCTGTACTTGAACTCCTGGGCTCAAGTGATCCTCCTGCCTCCGCCTCCCAAATAGCCGGAACTACAGGCATGCATCCCCGTGCCCAGTTTCAGAGTGATTTTTTAAAATATTAGTGCTATCTTATGACTCCTCTGCTTGAAACTGGCCAAAGATTTATATTATGCTTACAATAAAATCCATGTTCTTTACCTTGGCCTGTGAACTTTAACTGATCTGGCCCTTGCCTACTTGCCATTTTGTTATTAATATTTGTCCACCCTTGATGACTATTATCATCCCCACTTTATAGCCTTCACAATGGTTTTGCCCTCAGCCTGGGATGAGATCCACTTGGATAAATCCTTCTCAATTGTTCTTATCAGCCCAGATGTCACTTTCTAAGGGAAAGGTCTTATCCGACTACCCCATCTAAAGTAGACTTTTTCCATACCTCAGTCATTTCTATTTTATCACCCTGTTTTATTTTCTTTGTAGCATTTCTCACTATCATAAAGTACTTTATTTATTTGTTTTATTTTTTCCCTTCTGCCTCTACCCAAGAAAATATAAGATCCATGAGAATAGAGGCCTTCTCTGTATTCTCAACATCTTGAATATAAACATAGCAAGAAATTATTTGCAAATCATATATCTGATAAGGGATTTACTATCCAGAATATATAAAGAACTACTGCAATTCAACAACAACAACAACAAAACTTGATTTAAAAATGCTCAGGCTGGGCATAGTGGCTCACACATGTAATCCTAGCACTTTGGGAGGCCGAAATGGTAAGATCACTTGAGGCCAGGGGTTCAAGACTAGCCTATACAACATGCTGAGACCCTGTCTACAAAAAATAGAAAATTGTTCTTAAAAATTCTGTTAACTTAGGGCATGGTGGCTCACGCCTGTAATCCTAGCAGGCTGGGAGACTGAGGCGGGAGGATCGTTTGAGCTCAGGAGTTCTAGACCAGCCTGAGCAAGAGCGAGACCCCTTCTCTACTAAAAATAGAAAGAAATTAGCTGGACAACTAAAAATATATAGAGAGAGAAAAAATTAGCTGGGCATGATGGCGCATGCCTGTAGTCCCAGCTACTTGGGAGGCTGAAGCAGAAGGATCGCTTGAGCCCAGGAGTTTGAGGTTGCTGTGAGCTAGGCTGACGCCATGGCACTCTAGCTCGGGCAACAGAGTGAGACTCTGTCTCAAAAAAAAAAAAAAAAATTCTGTTAATTTAAATAAATAAATACATTTTATAATACATGGATAAAGTCCAGTTTATCAATTTTTTATTTTATGATTAGTGCTTATTGTATCTTATCTAAGAAATCTTTGCCCATCCCAAAGTTGTAAAGATTTTCTTCTTTGTTTTTTGCAGAAGTTTTTTTTTTTGTTGTTGTTGTTGAGACAGAGTTTCACTTTGTTGCCCAGGCTAGAGTGAGTGCCGTGGCGTCAGCTTAGCTCACAGCAACCTCAGACTCCTAGGCTTAAGCGATCCTACTGCCTCAGCCTCCCGAGTAGCTGAGACTACAGGCATGCGCCACTATGCCCGGCTAATTTTTTCTATATAGATTTTTTTTTTAGTTGTCCATATAATTTCTTTCTATTTTTTAGTAGAGACGGGGTCTCGCTCTTGCTCAGGCTGGTCTCGAACTCCTGAGCTCAAGCGATCCACCCGCCTCGGCCTCCCAGAGAGCTAGGATTACAGGCGTGAGCCACCGCGCCCGGCCTGCAGAAGTTTTATAGTTTTAGCTTTTACATTTAGGTCTAATACCCACCTCAAATTAATATATGAGGAAGAGGTTGAGATTCATTTATTTCATAAGGATATCATGTAGTTCCAACACTATTTGTTGAAGACTGTTTTCCCTCTTTGAATTAACTTGACATCTGTATTAGTTCTCTATCACTGTGTAACAGATTATCCCAAAACTTGGCAGCTTAAAACAACAAATATTTTGTTACCTCACAGTTTCTGTGGTTAAGGAATTCAGGCACAGCTTACCTGGGTGCCACTGGCTCAAGATCTCCCATGAAGCTGCAGTAAAGCTGTTGGCCAGGGCTCTGGTCTCATCTGATGGCTTGACTTGAGGGGAGGGGAGTCTGCTTCCAAGCTCATTCATGTGATTCTTGGAAGGCCTTGTCCCCTTGCCACATGGGCCTCTCCACAGGCCTACCTCACAACATGGCAGCTAGCTTTACTAATAGCAAACAATCCAAGAGAAAAATAATGACCCCAAGGGCCGGGCGCGGTGGCTCACGCCTGTAATCCTAGCACTCTGGGAGGCCGAGGCGGGTGGATTGCTCAAGGTCAGGAGTTCGAGACCAGCCTGAGCGAGACCCCGTCTCTACTAATAATAGAAAGACATTATATGGACACCTAAAAATCTATATAGAAAAAATTAGCCGGGCATAGTGGCGCATGCCTGTAGTCCCAGCTACTCGGGAGGCTGAGGCAGTAGGATCGCTTGAGCCCAGGAGTTTGAGGTTGCTGTGAGCTAAGCTGACGCCACGGCACTCACTCTAGCCCGGGCAACAAAGTGAGACTCTGTCTCAACAAAAAAAAAAAAAAAAATAATGACCCCAAGATGTAAGCCACAGTCTTCTTTTAAACCTAACCCCAGAAGTGACATCCTATGACTCCTATCAGCCCATACTCAGGAGAGGAGATTACACAGGGGTGTGCATACCAGGAGGTATGACTCATTAGGGCCATCATTAAAGGCTGACTGCCACAACACCTTTTTCAAAAACCAATTCTCTATGTATATTTGGGTCTATTTCTAGACTGTATTCTGTTCACCTGACTCAAATATTTGTCCATATACTAATGTTATGCGGCCTTGATTTCTGTAACTCTATAGTAAGTAAATCTTGAGGTCAGGTAGCATAGTCCTTCAGCTTCATCTTTTGCAAAATTGTTTTGGCTATTCTAGGTCCTTTGCATTTTCATATAATTTTAGAATTTGTTTGTCAACTTCTATGAAAAACCTGCTGGTATTTTTACTGGAATGGCTTGGAGTCCATAGATCAATTTGTGAATAATTTTTTAATATTGAGTTTTCTGAGCCATTAACAGGTAGTCACAATACATATATCTAACAAAGTGCAAAAATCCAGAATATATTAAGAACCCCTATAATTCAATAGTAAGACAGAAACCAAATATGTTTTAAATGGACAAAAGAACTGACGTTTTACCAAAAAAGATCTACAAATAGCTAATGAGCACATGAAAACACATATAATACTAATTATCAGGGAAATACAAATCAAATCCACAATGAGATACCACTTCATATCCTCCAGAATGTCTAAAATTAAAAAGACTAACAGTAACAAGGGTTGGCTAGGATTTGGAACAACTAAAACTTTCATACATTGCTGCTAGGAGCATAAAATTGTACAATCCTGTGGAAAATAGTTTGACAATTTCTCATAAGTTTAACATATACTTACTCTATAACCCAGCAATTCCACTACTAGGTATTTACTCAAGAGAAATGAAAATATGTAGTGGCTCAGGCCTTTAATCCCAGCACTTTGGGAGGCCAAGGCAGGAGCATTGCTTGAGGCTAGGAGTTCAAGACCAGCATGCGCAACATAGCGAAACCCTGTCTCTACAAAAAATAAGAAAAATTAGCTGGGTGTGATGGTGCCTGTAGTCTTAGCTACACAGAAGGCTGAGGCAGGAGGATCGCTTGAGCCCAGGAGTTCAATGTTGCAATGAGCTATGATTCTGCCATTGCACTCTAGCAGACTCAACAGAGTGAGACACTTTCTCTTTAAAAAAAAAAAAAAAAGGAAAAGAAAAAGGGAGAATGGAGTTCTCTTGGATTTCAGCTATAAAAAGAAATGAACTGCTGATATATACTGATATATCAACAGCATGGATGAATCTCAAAACACGTTGAGCAAGAAATGCCAGACGTTTAATAATACACATTGTATGATTCCATTCCATATGACATTCTAGAACAGACAAAGCTTATCTATTATGTGGTGGAATAAAGATGGCCCATCTTTTTCACTCCCCCCACTGAAAAGTGGAATTTATTTCTCCTTCCCTTGCATTTCTGCTAGGCTTGCAACTGCTTTGATCAGCAAAAGTAATGCTGTACCAGTTTTGGGTCTAGTCCTTACAAGGACTGGTAGCTTCAACTTCCTCTTTCTTGGTATCTACCCACCACATTGTGAGGAAGCCCAGTCACCTAGAAGACAATTCTAGCTGAGCTCCCAGCCAAGAGCCTATCCCAACTTGCCAGCTATGTGAGTGAGCCATCTTGGGAGTGGATCCTCCAGCCCCAATCAAACTACCCCAGCTGACCCTACAGAGAGCAGAGACAAATTGATTCCACTAAACCATGACCAAATTGCAATATCATGAGCAAATCAATGATTTTTGTTGTTTTAAGCCACTAGATTTTGGGGTGATTTTACGTATCAATAGATAGCCAAAACATATGGTAATAGAAATCACATCAGTATTTTCCTGGGAGAAGAGGTGAATCAACTTGTGCAAAGAGGAACAAGAGGACTTCCAGGAGTGATGGAAATATATCTTGATTAGCGTAGCAGTTACACAGATGTATGCATTTATCAAAACTTAAAATCGGCCGGGCGCGGTGGCTCACGCCTGTAATCCTAGCACTCTGGGAGGCCGAGGCGGGTGGATTGCTCAAGGTCAGGAGTTCGAGACCAGCCTGAGCGAGACCCCGTCTCTACTAAAAATAGAAAGACATTATATGGACACCTAAAAATCTATATAGAAAAAATTAGCCGGGCATAGTGGCGCATGCCTGTAGTCCCAGCTACTCGGGAGGCTGAGGCAGTAGGATCGCTTGAGCCCAGGAGTTTGAGGTTGCTGTGAGCTAAGCTGACGCCACGGCACTCACTCTAGCCTGGGCAACAAAGTGAGACTCTGTCTCAACAAAAAAAAAAAAAAAAAAAAAAAAAAACTTAAAATCTATATATTATAATGTATGTAAATGAAACCATCATGAAATCTGTTTAAGGAGACAAAAACAGAAGTCCACTTGCTCAAGCCCTCTTGGGTATGGTTCCAGGTAAAAAAAAATTTTAAAAATAGAAAAGAAAAAAAAAAAACTTGAGCCAAGCACTGTGGCTAACAACTATAATCCCAGTGATTCTGGAAGGCTGAGGCAGGAGGATTTCTTAAACCCAGGAGTTTGAGGCTGCAATGAGCAATGATCCCACTATTGCACTCCAGCTTGGGCAGCAAAGCAAGACCACCCCATCTCTTAAAAAAAACAAACAAACAGGCTGGGTGCAGTGGCTCACGCCTGTAATCCTAGCACTTTGGGAGGCCGAGGCGAGAGGATTGCTTGAGCTCAGGAGTTTGAGACCAGCCTGAGCAAGAGCGAGACCCTGTCTCTACTAAAAAAATAGAAAGAAATTAGCCAAACAACTAAAAATAGAAAAAAATTAGCCAGGCATGGTGGCGTGTGTCTGTAGTCCCAGCTACTCGGGAGGCTGAGGCAGGATGATTGCTTGAGCCCAGGAGTCTGAGGTTGCTGGGAGCTGGGCTGGCGCTCACACTAGCCCGGGCAACAAAGCAAGACTCTGTCTCAAAAAATATATAAGAAATAAAAACAAACAAACAAATGAACAAAAAAACTTGATGACTCTCCGTTAGCTAGAGAATAAAGACTAACCTCCTCAGCTTGGTGGGAGACTGGTCACAAAGTAGCCCCAGCCTGAATTCCCGAGATATTCCCTTCTTTACACTAAACTAAACAAAATGATTTGAAGTACCACGTGGGCCCAGCCTTCTTGCGGTTGTTCTGTCTTCCTGGCATGTCATTCCTTCCTATCTCAGGCTGCTAAAGTCCCAGTCATCCTGTGACGCCCACCTTTATCCACCCCTGTGCTGAGACAGTCTTAGTCACCACCTCCTCTGGCTTGCAGAACACTTTGTGAATACTTTTATTGTAATACTTATCACGAGCTGTATTGTAAGTTTTTGTTTACATGTTTCTCTCCTTCATTAGACCCTGACTTCCTTCAGGAAAGAGACAACTTCTGATTCATCTTCGCATCACCATAATCTAAGTACTTGGCAGGTAACAGATACTCAATAAATGGGGAGTGGATTACAGTACCTTAGTCAGGGTCTCCTTTTCCTTTTGCTTCTATCATGACTTCGCTGGTGAGTATTCTCCAGTCCTTATAGTTTGGGTGTCTCTTGGGTCTCTATCCACTGCCATCCTCTGCCGTCTACTTTTCTCTCCCTCTCTTTCTCACACCCGTTTAGCAGTCCTTGAAGGCCCACCTAACCTCATGGCTACAACCATTTCCCTGTCTGCAGTTATCTCCAAAAGTTATACTAAATGTTTCCTGAGTATTAAGGACACTGTACTGAAGGCCAGAATACAAGAATCCACAGGACTTGAGAATTTGAAGAGTACTGAATGTAGGAGACAAGAGAAAGGAGTCAAATGTCTCCAAGAACCTAAGCCTGGGTGCCCTGGAAGCATCATGAAATGGGGAAATCTGAAGGAGGAGTTGGTTTGGGGAGAAAAACAATTTATTTTGTCTTAACTATGTTGGGTTGCTGGATATCATCCCATTACATTCAAGTGGAGCTGTGTTATAGACAGAAATGCAGAATTTCATTCACTTATGAATGCCTCCCAAAATATATAGTTTTTGCCCTCATGACACTTATTGGGGTGACAGACATAAATCAAAGAATTCCATAAATAAATATAAATATAAAATTTCAGTTTATAAGAAATGCTGCAAAATGGTACATATTCCTATGAAAGTATAAAATAGGGGGAATTGACCTGTTTGAGGAAGTTGGCACTGAGAACTGAAGGTAAAAGGTGACTAGGGGACAATAAGGAAAAATTCCAGGCAGAAGGAACAGCATGTGCAAAAGCCTGCAGCTTAGAGACAGAAAGTAGATTAGTGGTTGCCAGGAGCTGGTGGGAACAGGGAGGAAGGGGAGTGCCTGCTAATGGGCATGGGGTTTCTTTTTGAGGTGATGAAAATGTTCTGGAATGAGATAGTGCTGATGGTTGCACAACTTTGTGAATACACTAAAATCCACTGAATTGAATACTTTTTTTTCTTTTAGATTTTTTCCTGAGACAGAGTCTTGCTCTGTTGCCCAGGCTAGAGTGCCGTGGCATCAGCCTAGCTCACAGCAACCTCAAACTCCTGGGCTCAAGTGATCCTCCTGCCTCCGCCTCCCGAGTAGCTGGGGCTACAGACGTGCGCCACTACGCCTGGCTAATTTTTTCTATTTTTAGTTGAGACAGGATCTCGCTTTTACTCAGGCTGATCTCAAACTCCTGACCTCAAGTAATCCTCCCAACTCGGCCTCCCAGAGTGCTAGGATTACAGGCGTGAACCACTGCACCCAGCCTGAATTGAATACTTTAAAGGAGTGAATTTCGAGTAAGTATAAGATATATAATTCAATATCAATTTTTAAAATAAAAATATTACGATGAAGAAGAGGATCAATGCAAGTTAAACCACAGCAACCAGAAAAAAGCCTATGTCAAACAGGCTATAGCACCTTCAAGAAACCGAAAGGTGGCCAGTGTGGCCAGCACACAGAGTGAGAGCAAACAGGACAGATGATGAGGCTGAGGAGGTGAGTACAAAGAATGATGAAGGACGAGTGCTCAGGAGCCATACTTAAAGCAATAATGGTAAGGTATGAGCTAAAAGGAGACCAAAGAGGAAGACCATAGAGACAAAGAGGCCACAGGGAGGAGAAGCGGCAGCACACCAAACTTACACACAGGCCAGAAGAGGAGAGGATTTCTCACAGTAGGTGATGGTCAGCACTATTGACCATATCAAAGTGGCTAATGAGAACAGAGATCAAGAAAAGTCCTTTGGAGCCAACAGGGTGTCTGTAGCCCCAGCTACTCAGGAGGCTGAGGCAGGAAAATCGCCCAAGTCCAGGAGTTCGAGGCTGCAGTGTGCTAGGATCATGCCTGTGAATAGCCACTGCACTCCAGCCTGGGCAACAGAGCAAGACTCCGCCTCTTTAAAAAAAATTTTTTTTAAGTCCTTTAGATTTAGAGATGGAGGACCATAAACACAGCAATGTGAGAGTGGAGGTTGCGGGAAAGAACCAGATGGCAGAGGAATAATGAGAGAATGAGTCATGGAGACATGGAGGCACACAGTATTTGGCAGTAAAAGGAGGAGGAAAAATGGGACAGTAGCTTAAAGAGAGTGAGGTCATATGGAGGCCTTTTCCAAATAGAAGGGACCTGAGTGTGTTTTGAGAATGAGAAAAAAAGAGCCAGGACAAAGAAACCAATTTAAAATGTGAGGAAGAAAATAATTCATGCAGCAAGTTCCCCTGAGGAGACAGGAGAAGACAGAATGGAGACACAGGTGGCGAGCACAGACTTAGGGAATAAGATAGTCTTTCACGCTGAGGTAGGGAAGAGAGACGTGATGGGTGGTGATGGAGGTATCTCATTTCTTGAGTGGAGAGGAGTCTGGGTAATGGAGTTCATGCATTGGCTTCTGTCTTCTCAGTAATAATAAAAGCTAGCATTGGCTGAAATTTCACCATGGTGCTAGCCTTAACCATTTTAAATATATGAACTCATTTAATCCTCACAACCACCTGATAAGTTAGGTACTGTTCTTATCCCTATTTTACAGTTAAGGAAACAGAGTCATTGAGAAATAAAATAACTTTAACCAGGTCACAGTTAATAAACGGTAGAGCTCATATTGCAACCTGTAAGATAGGAAGACGGTAAGGTGATCTGCCATGGGTACAAGAGAAACTGGTGGGAAAGGAAGGAAAAAGGGACACTGAGGACTTGAAGAATGAATGTAAGAAAGTTTAAAATAGCCAAAGTGAAAAAGATGCTACTGAGGGTGAGATTGAAGTTAGACTTCGGCCGGGCACGGTGGCTCACGGCTGTAATCCTAGCACTCTGGGAGGCCAAGGCTGGAGGATTGCTTGAGCTCAGGAGTTTGAGACCAGCCTGAGCAAGAGCGAGACCCTGTCTCTACTAAAAAAATAGAAAGAAATTAGCCAAACAACTAAAAATATATATAGAAAAAAAATTAGCCGGACATGGTGGCACATGCCTGTAGTCCCAGCTACTCGGGAGACTAAGGCAGAAGGATTGCTTAAGCCCAGGAGTTTGAGGTTGCTGTGAGCTAGGTCGATGCCACGACACTCTACCCCAGGCAACAGAGCGAGACTCTGTCCCCAAAAAAAAAAAAAGTTAGACTTCTTCCAGAGCAACAGTCCCGTGCTTTCTCCCGCTTGAAGATTCCACGATCCAGATTTGTGCAATTCCTCACTCAGTCCTTCTCAGGCTCTTTCGGATGATTCAGCCCTTCCTTTCAAGCTCCCGAGCTCTGGGTCTGCCCTTTGGACAGGAGTCTCTTAGTAAAGCTGAAGCACGCACAGAATTATTCTGGCCACCAGAAACAGAGCCTGAAGCCAGCCACATACTGGGGCAGCCTTACTGACTCTTATAAAAGTGCATGCTTTAGAATGGCCGTAGAAGTGGGGTCTCGGTAGGCCCTATGTTTCAGGAAAGTTTCTAATTTACAGTGAGCTGAGGAGGAACAGAGAATTTTTTGCTCTCTGAGATTGTTCCTGTAGCCCTTACCACAGGTAACAAAACCTGTCTCAAACTGAAATTTGAATTTGCTAAAAACTTTTTATATATTCCATAATTATTTACATCACCAAGGAAACAGAAGAATTTACAAGTAAGAAGCCAAACTGTCTCTATTCTCTTTTCTCAAATGTCAGTGGTATTTTGGCAAAGATTCTTAGAGTAGTGAGAACAGAAAAGCAGCAACATTAAAAAGCCAAAAATCTCCTTATATAGAGACATCAATCAAAAAATGCCACAGCCCACATTTTATTCCACAGAAAGGAGAACTGGGGTTCGGAATAGTTTCCAGGCAAATTTGCTTCATCAATATTACTTCCTCCAGCAATAAGTATTAGTACTTTTTTACATCAAAACATTGCAAAGAACATCGAACTTCTTCACAATAATTCTCTTGAGGTATTCCAGTTCACGTGCACATGCAGAGCTGGGTTGATAAGGTTTCATGACTCGAAAGGATGAATACTGGCACAAATGCATTACAAGCAGGGCAACCTGGCTATTCAGCTAGACCACCAACTGGAAACCAGACTTAGATACACAGATGTTGAGAGCCATTGTTCCTGAGATGCGAGCAAGGAGCAAACACAGCACAGAATGGAACTGGGTCTAAGAATGTGTCATGTGAATCCGCCTACAGACAACTCTGGGAAGTGTTCCTGAAATGGGAGGAGGCTGTCATCACCTCTCCCTCAGTAGCACCATGTGCCACAGAAATCATTTTCGTTTTGGAAGTGCATTTTGATATGCTGTCTCCCTTCCCTCATTTCCCTCCTCCCCACTCTGGGAGGCAAAACTGATCCTCACTAACCTGTTATTTGCTGCCAGGAGAAGGAAGTATGCGTTTGGGGGGCGGGGGGGTGCAGGTCACAAACCCCTGTGAAGCAAGGCTGCTCCTGGCATCACCCAGGCAGGCATGCCCTCTGATTCTTCCTGATGGAAGTGGAAGGAAGACTAATTCCTCATAGTGATGTGGAAAGAGAGCTCAATTGTGGGCAACTGAGAGAGCTTCCGAGGCCAGTTCAGGACTGATGGGTAAGCTTTGACCTGTTTCTTCACTCTTTGTGGATAGACTTAAGAGGAGTGACGATTGGCAACACCTATTCCTTTATTAGGAAGAGAAGCCTACGGTTTTTCTGCACTGTGTGAAAGCTCTGGAAACATCAAGAGTGTCTGACACTAAAGCAGACATGAATTTAAGTTGTCAAAGCCATTACGTTATCAGCTTTCCACTGTTATCCCGCCATCGTCCGTGGTGCTCCTCGCATATGCACAAGTGGTCTCTTCTGAGAGAAGAAGGCAGTCTTCTAATCACTGTTTCTAGTCAAAGGTAGATGTTATACACCCACACATGCAAGTAAATCACAGATGGAAGACTTGTGGTCATGCCATCTGACCTAAAGCTACCTGTATATCTTTTCAAGAAGGTTCTATACAGTCCTGAAGCCCCACCAAGCCTCTGCTTCTCCTAGCAGAACAAGAAGATACCTACAGATTCTGGAAGTCTATCTTATTCTCCTATTATTTTTGCTTGGACTGGGCTAAAATCAGGACCCCTCTTGAGTCTTTACATCATATTTCAATCCTCTTAGTCACTGCTAAGCTACATAGGTTTTGGTCCTTAAGTTTCTACCAGAAATCAGCTCTTCTTTTCTCTTAGTCATCTTTCCTGTTCCCTTCTCCTATGGATTTAGAATTATTTAGCACCTTACCATAATCACACACAAGATCCTCCTTGCTACTCCATTATTTATTTCCATAGCACTTTCAAGTTCATCCTCCCTAAACACACACACACACACACACACACACAGTATTTACACAGAGTCCAAATGTTCTGGGTCTGAGTTGGCTCATTCTAGATGGGGATGCAGAGCCTGAATCCATAGCCCTTGGGAAGTTTGACCTGAAACCACCTGCTTGCTTGAGTCAAGGGGAGAGCAAAGCTGTGAGTTGTATGTACATGAGATGGATCGCTGTCCATAGGGCAGAAAATAAGACCCACTAAGAGACAGATCTTATTGTCAATCCCAGTGATGCAGCAGTTGTTTTCTGAGTTCTTCTTGATGTTGCCTGCTGACCTAGGAAATAGGGAAATTCTGAAAACATAGTACTAGTACCCTCTCTGACAGTCACACTAAGCAGTGGAAAGCTTGTGTGTTGAGGAAAGCAATTTAATCCTAGATTATACACATCATGATTAACACATATTGTAATTCACAGTATACAAAGCTCTTTCATAAATGATAGCTGATTTGATCTTTGCAGTGTTCTAGTAAAAAGACCATACAAGTGTTCTTATCTCCATTTCACAGATGCAGAAGAAGATTCAGAAATGTTCTTTGATATATCCAGAGTCAACCAGGCCAAAAGAGTACACAAAGCATAATGAAAAGAGGGAAACCTCAAGAAAGAAAAAGATAATGTGAACGGAACTGTGAGCACTTTAACCACCATGATGCATGGGACCCTTTGCCAGTACCAGGGCAGAAAAGTGGGGCAAAGCTGCTCAGATCTATGAATCTCCCCAACTCTGAACCACTGCACCATGTTGAATAGGCAAAGAAAATATGGAAAGGTAGCCCATAGATCTTCCCAGGGCTGAGGACCATGGAAACACTAGACTTTATCATTAATTAAAACTGCAAGCTTCCTTCCTTCCTTTCTCATGTATATTTTATGGGTCACTATAAAATGTTAACCAGTTAACCAGGAACTCTGGTTAATATTATCAAGAGTAGGCCAGGCACTTTGGGAGGCCGAGGCAGGAGGATTGCTTGAGGCCAGGAGTTCGAGGCCAGCCTGAGCAACAGAGCAAGACCCCGTCTCTACAAAAAATAGGAAACTTAGCTGGGTGTCATGACACATGCCTGTAATCCCAGCTACTCAGGAGGCTGAGGCAGGAGGATTGATTGAGCCCAGGATGTTGCAGTGAGCTATGATGATGCCACTGCACTCTAGCCCAGGTGACAGAATGAGACCCTGTCCTTAAAAAATTTTTTTTAAAGAAAAAGAAAGGAAAATATTATCAAAAATAGAACCCTGTCTTTCTGCCTTTCCCTCCCACCCTCGCTCTCCTCCTGCTGCTGCTGTTGCTGTTTGCTTTTTTCTCCTCCCTCAGCATCAGTCACTTCCTCTCCCTTTTTTGCATGAGTCTTTCTCTCCCCACTCCTCCTCCTCCCTGTTTTCTTTGTGTGCTCCTAGAAGAACCAAATAGCTCCACTCTAAGGACTCTGTGAAACACAGTGGAACAGTCTGTGATTGGCTGACCTGGCGAGTGGAAGACATCACAGGAAACCAGGCTGATATCCTAGGGCTGGTCAACCTGGACTGGTCTGGAGTTTCCCTGCCGTCCTATTGGCAGCAACTCAGGGAGTCCAGATGGTCCTAGAAAAATCTCTGGTCCAAGGATACAAAGACAGAATTGATTTCAAGCCCCTAAAAATGTTGAATTGCTATTCATAGACTCTGAAAAAGAGTGAATCTGGGACCTCCTAATAGCCAGAAAGTGACCTAAACCTGCAGGAGTCCAATGTGGCCTGGCCCAAAGGTCGTTAAGATGCTGGGCACAGTCAAGAGTTCCCTGGGATAATGCTGGTGGGAGAACGTAGAACTTCCATACCTGGACTGAAGTCTAGGAGAGATGTAGACCATTCCCTGGAGGCAGGGAGAGATAGCCTAGAAGTTTCCTGCCTGAAAGGAGCAACATGGTTCAGGGAAAGATCCTACACTCCCCAGGCCCTCAGGAAGGGACAGCTCTGGGCTGAGCACATTATCCACACATTTCTACTCTTACATGGTGCCTAAATGCTGTCTGTCCTGAGACCAGTACAATGGAGGTAAGCACATGCACACATCTTCTTGTGGAGAAAGACACATCTTCTGGTGTTGGGAGCTGATTATATTCTGGTTTAACATTTTTTTTCAAATATTATAAATGGTAAGAGCGTGACTTTATAGAGTCCATTTTCCCCTTGCTCACCCAATTCTGAGTGGAAGTTTGCAGGAAAGAAAAGGGGTTGCAGGCCGGGTGCAGTGGCTCACGCCTGTCATCCTAGCATTCTGGGAGGCCGAGGTGGGAGGATCGTTTGAGGTCAGGAATTCAAGACCAACCTGAGCAAGAGCAAGACCCCATCTCTACTGAAAATACAAAGAAATTATCTGGACAACTAAAAATATATAGAAAAAATTAGCCGGGCATGGTGGTATATGCCTGTAGTCCTAGCTACATGGGAGGCTGAGGCAGAAGGATTGTTTGAGCCCAGGAGTTTGAGGTTGCTGTGAGCTAGGCTGATGCCACGGCACTCTAGCCTGGGCAACAGAGCGAGACTCTGTCTCAAATAAATAAAAAATAAAGAAAGGGGTTGCAGCAGGAATGGCCATGAGCCAGACCTGAGTTGCATGAGTTGGCAGCCTTGAGGTTGGAGCAGAGGAACCACCAGAGAAGCTAAGAGGAAGAGAATATAAAAGGCAAAGCAGGAGCACAGTTTTCTTGCCCAACTTACAATGAGAGTAGAAGCATCTGGGATCTCTAAAGGCAAGCCACATGGTCAGGGCATCATCAAAATTGTGACCATGCTGACAGCAGGACCTTCTGTAGAAAATAGGATAGATGCTAGGTTAGAATAATCCAGTAGGGAAATTTGACTTCATCCAAGAACTTACTCTAAGTATTTGGCTGGAGAACATGATGGAGGCAGAACAATCCCAGAATTACAGAGCTATGAAGGAAACTAAAGATCATCTAGAGTCTTTTTTTTAAAAACAGGACTAGGTTCCACCAGATAGAGTGGCTGTAGACAGGGTGTTTCAAGCTGAAGAAATAACAGATAGGGACCAATAAATGAAGTCCTGATCCTGGCAACCCCAACAAAGGGCAAAGGAGGCTTCTGGCTTCTTCCGGATTAGAAGCCTAAAGCCAAGGAAACCCAATGACTGAAGATTCAGGTAAGACATAACATCCCACAGTCCCCATTCTGGGACACAGAACCATGCCAAACAGGGTGCATCCAAGGCACAATGGGAAGGACTTGGGTCCCAAGCAGGATAGGAGGGTTCTCTAACATCCAGCAGAAAAACTGGCTCATGGAACTTGGTCTTCCCAGGACTGGAGGTGACACAGATGGAACAGAAGGGAAAAAACTCACAGCTGGTCTCAGTCTTCCCATGGCTTTTGTGTGCTCTGGAAAAGTTCTATCTATGAATAAAGGTCAACAGCTTGGACATAGTCATAGGAAAAGAGTTAGAACAAGCTCTCGGTGGGAATGAGATCTCTTTTAACTCAAAATGATTTCCTTGGTGTATCCCTTTGTGTATCCTTTTCCCTTCTGCCCATATGATTATCGTGGGGGTGGAGGGTAGTAGAAAGGTGTAGCAGATTCCCTGGGCAGGTGGAAAAGAAGGGGGCAGTAGGCATTGTAATTTGTAAAGTTACTCCAGCTGACTCTGATACGTTCCTCTCTCCATCACTTTGAGAGTCACTGCTCAAGAAGTCATCCAGAGGGGAGAGGAAGGGTTGCTGCGTTATGGGGAGTCACCATGCCTTCTGCTAGCCCACCAAGAGCGGTAGCAAAGGAAAGCTGTTGTAGTTTAAATCATTACCATATCAGTGGTGCATACAATCTGGAATTAACCCAAACACTTAAATCAACCTCAAAAATCACTTTAGCACCACCCCCAAGAATTCCATGTTGTTTAAGACGTGAGTACCTTACAAGGAGATGACATAACCCAAACTAAGTATTCTATCCTCCAATATTAGAAGGACTATTATGTGGAAAATGTAGTAGGGCTGTCCTTGATTTATTAATTCTAGTCGACAAGCACTCATTGAAGACTACGTTAGTTCCCTTTTGCTGCCATAACAAATTACCACAAATTTAGTGGCTTAAAAAACACACTTTTATTATCTTTCATTCTGGAGGTCATAAGTCCAAAATCGGTCTCACTGGGCTAAAATCAAGGTGTCAAAAGGGCTGTTTTCCTACTGGTGGTGCTAGGGGAAAATCTGATTTCTTGCTTTTTCTACTTTCTAAAGCCTGCCTACATTTCTTGGCTCCTGGCCCCTTCTCTCTTCAAAGCCATGTTCAGCAAGATCAGGGAGTCCTTCTGACATCATCTCTCTCGTTTTCCCTCTTTTGCCTCCCTCTTCCACTCATAAACACTCCTTTGATTACTTTGGGCCCACCAACTAATCCAGGATAATCTCCTCAACTCCAGGTCAGCTGATTAGAAACCTTAATTCCATCTGCAGCCTTACTTCCCCTTCACCATGCAACCGAACATATGCAACAGCTCCTGGGATCAGGAAGTGAACATCTTTGAGGGGGCTACTTTTCTGCCTACCACAAAAGCTCACAGCCTGGATAATTTTCCAGGGGCTGCTCCAGAAGGCAGAAGTAGGAACAGTGGGTGGCAGTCAAAAGTGCTTAGCTTGTTTTTATATGTAAATCATACCTCAACAAAGCTTTTTTTTTCTTTTTTTTCAAAGAAAAGGTCTTGCCTTGTCACCAAGGATAGAGTACAGCTGAGTCCTCACAGCTCACTGCAACCTCAAACTCCTGGACTCAGGGGATCCTCCTGCCTCAGCCTCCCAAGTAGCTGGGACTACAGGCATGTGCCAACATGCCTGGCTAATTTTTTCTATATATATTTTTAGTTGTCCAGCTAATTTCTTTCTATTTTTAGTAGAGACGGGGTCTCGCTCTTGCTCAGGCTGGTCTGGAACTCCTGACCTTGAGCTATCCTCCGGCTTCAGCCTCCCAGAGTGCTAGGATTACAGGAGTGAGCCACCGCCCGCGGCCCAAACTTGTTCTTAACAAGCAGTCGGTAGCCTAGGCTGGAGTGCAGTGGTAGGATCATAGCTCACTGCAGCCTTAAACTCCTGGGCTCAAGGAATCCTCCTGCCTCAGCCTCCCAAGTAGCTAGGACTGCAGGCGAGAGCCACTACACCCAGGTAACATTTTTTAAATTTTTTGTAGAGACAGTGGTCTTGCTATGTCACCTAGGTTGGTCTTGAACTTCTGACCTCAAATGATCCTCTCACCTTGGCCTCCCAAAGTGCTGGGATTACAAGTATGAGTCACTGTGCCTGGCCCTACCCTGATTTGATTATTACACACTATAAGCCTGTGTCAAAACATCACATTTACCCCATAAATATATATGACTATTATATACCCATAATAACTTTAAAACATTTTTTTAAATGGGTTTGCTACCATAACAATAACCTAAAGTGTGGAGTTTTGACTTAGTGGTAAGGCAGCTTATGACAAAGAAACAGATATTGTAGGCTGGATATTTGGTTACACACCAGAATATTTGGAAAAACTCTTCCTTGTAAAAACTTGGAAGACAGACCTATGGAGCTATTAGCTCTAAGGATAGTGGCTGGAAAATGCCATATTGTTACTCAATACTGTCCTTAGACCTGCCAAGTCAGCTCCTTGCCCCAGGCTCTGTGCCTCAGGAAGCCCTATGCTTTCATGGACCTTTCTCCAGTGACCAGGAATGGGTGGGGCCAGAAATACCATACAGGTCCCCTGACCAGAAGCGGGGATTGGCCGGGGCCAGCAGCACCACCTAGGCAGAGTTCCTGAGCTCACACTAGACCATGTGGGCCCTCATAACCACTTCTCTTCTTCAGGACTCTCTCCAACTCTCTACACCTACCCACCCTCAGGCTGTGGTTATGGTGTGTCTATAGTTTGTTTATTGAATTGTCCTTGTCTGGTTAGTAAATGGTACTGGGAAGATTATTAAATAAATATATGCACAGGAGGAAAAAATGAAATAAACCTTATACCACACACAAATATAATTCCAGATAAAGGAAAGGCCTTGATTTGAAAAGAAAATTTTTGGCCGGGCGCGGTGGCTCACGCCTGTAATCCTAGCACTCTGGGAGGCCGAGGTGGGCGGATCCTTTGAGCTCAGGAGTTCGAGACCAGCCTGAGCAAGAGCGAGACCCCATCTCTACTAAAAATAGAAAGAAATTATATAGACAGCTAAAAATATATATAGAAAAAATTAGCCGGGCATGGTGGTGCATGCCTGTAGTCCCAGCTACTCGGGAGGCTGAGACAGGAGGATCACTTGAGCTCAGGAGTTTGAGGTTGCTGTGAGCTAGGCTGACGCCACGGCACTCACTCTAGCCTGGGCAACAGAGAGAGACTCTGTCTCAAAAAAAAAAAAAAAAGAAAATTTTTGGCTGGGTGCAGTGGCTCACACCTGTAATCTTAGCACTCTGGGAGGCCGAGGCGGGAGGATCTCTCAAGGTCAGGAGTTCAAGACCAGCCTGAGCAAGAGTGAGACCCCGTCTCTACTAAAAATAGAAAGAAATTAGCTGGACAACTAAAAATATATAGAAAAAATTAGCCGGGCATGGTGGCACATGCCTGTAGTCCTAGCTACTCGGGAGGCTGAGGCAGAAGAATTGTTTGAGCCCAGGAGTTTGAGGTTCCTGTGAGCTAGCCTGACACCACGGCACTCTAGCCCAGGCAACAGAGCAACATTCTGTCTCAAAAAAAAAAAAAAAAGAAAGAAAAGAAAATTTTTTCTTTTTTCCATTTTTTTTTTTTTAAGAAATGGGAGGTCTCACTATGTTGCCCAGGCTGGCCTTCAACTCCTGGGCTCAAGTGATCCTCCTGCCAGCCTCCCAAGTAGCTGGACTACAGTTGCAGGCTACTGGGCCTGGGAAGAAAATCTTTAAAACTTTTAATAGAATGTATAGAAGAATATCTATATATGAGATATTGGTAGGAAATGTTGTAAATAAGTCACAAAAAGCTATAAAGTAAAATATTAATACATTTGACAACATTAAAATTTAAAACTTCTGTACAAAAAAATGGTGAAAAGACAAGTCACAACCAGAAGATTGTTTGTTTCATATATAATTGACAGGCAATTAGAATATGTAAAGAATTTCTATAATCAGTAAGTAAGATAAAAACAGGCAAAGAGCCAGGTGCAATGGTGTGCACCTATAGTCTCAGCTACTCAGGAGGCTGAGGCAGAAGGATTGCTTGAGCCCAGGAGTTTGAGTCCAGCCTGGGCAACACAGCAAGACCCCATCTCTAAAAAAAAAAAAAAAAAAAAAAGCAAAGGCTGTAGACAAATCAAAGAAAGAGAAATCCAATGTCTCATAAACATTTGACTAGATGCTCGAACTCACTAATAATTAAGGACATCATTTCACACCCACCAGATTGTTAAAAATTAAAACATCTGACAATACTAAGTGCTATTGAGAATGTGGAGCAACAGGAACTCTCAGTCAGTTGTGGGGAAACCATACTTGTACAGCTACTTAGAGATCTTGGCAACACCTAGCAGAGTTGGAGATGTGCAGTTCCAATGTCCAGCTTGAGACTCTCCTGTGTGTCTAAGGAGATCTAAGCAAAAATATTCATTGTAGCATTGTTCGAATTACAAAATAGCAGAAACTAAATGTCCATCAAACAGGAGAATGGAAAAACTGTGTTGTGTTCATACAGTGGAATAAATAGCAGTTTGAATGAATGAACTAGATCTACATAACAAAATAGATTAACCTTAAAAATAAATTATGTGTATTTATGTTTTCTTTGTGGATACATAGATGTGAAACATGCAGGGGAGGATAAATACCAATTTTAAATAATGCATGTTTGGAGAGAGGAGAAAGGAGAGTGGGATCAGGGAACAGTACACGGAGGGCTTCAACTGTATCTGTGTCTTATTTCTTAAAAAAAATCAAAGTCAAATATGGAAAAAAATTAAGATTTGTCAAAGCTGGGTAATGGACACATTGGAGTTTGTTATATTTGTCTCAAAACTTTTCTGAGCATTTGAAATCTTTTATCATTTAAAAAATATTGAGAGACTAGCCCTCATTTTCCTCATACATAATGTGGGGATGATAATTCTTACAGCGTAGATTTGTGGTTAAGAGCATGGACTCTAAAGCCAGAGGGCTTTGCCACTTACAAGCCAGTGACACTGGGAAAGTTACATAACTTTTCTGTGCCTCGTTGAAAAATAGGGATAATGGTCTCCAAACCATTATTAAGAAGATTAAATATGTTAATATTTGGAAAGCTCAGAAAAACAAAGTAAATGAGTGTTTATTAAATAAATAAAAGAAAGATTACAGTTTGAAGATTAAAAATAATAAAGTTTATAGGCCGGGCGCGGTGGCTCACGCCTGTAATCCTAGCACTCTGGGAGGCCGAGGCGGGTGGATCGCTCGAGGTCAGGAGTTCAAGACCAGCCTGAGCAAGAGTGAGACCCCCGTCTCTACTAAAAATAGAAAGAAATTATATGGACAACTAAAATATATATATACAAAAAAATTAGCCGGGCATGGTGGCTCATGCCTGTAGTCCCAGCTACTCGGGAGGCTGAGGCAGTAGGATCGCTTAAGCCCAGGAGTTTGAGGTTGCTGTGAGCTAGGCTGACGCCATGGCACTCACTCTAGCCCGGGCAACAGAGTGAGACTCTGTCTCAAAAAAAATAAAATAAAATAAAAAATAAAGTTGATAAAGGTACAAAAAGAGCATTTGGTAGGCCACGTATGTTTGAACAGAATCTTAGGAACAATGATTATAACCTCAAATAGTTTCCAAGTAACAAAAAAGGACCCATGAACTGATTAAAAGAAACAATAGCAGAATTGAAAGAGAACTGCACGTTTTCCCATAATAGTCTATGTATTTCTAGAACACACTACTGATGTATTGCAAAACTCAGTTTCCTTGAGGCTTGACACTTTCATCCTCCTAAATTTGCAAGTCAGGGTAGAGAGTGCTCACAGAAATACAGGCTGCATTTTACAGTGGAAGTTTGAGCAAGTAACGTATTATTCTGGCTCTGTTTTTTTCTCATTTGTAAATTTCAGTAGTGGGACCAAGGTACCTCAGGGTCACAAACAAGAAAGTATTTCTTGGCAATGAAGATGAAAGTGTTTTGAGGATTGTATTTACTATTATCATCCACTTTTCATGTTGACGTTATACATAGTATAATATGTCATTTTAATAAAATAATACTGCCATCAATCTTAAAAACATATTTTAAAAAACTTGAATTGGATTACATTCTATGGTTTGGGGCTTTAGGAATTTCCTAGACTCTTAATTTTCGTTTTGCCCAGTAAGCGTTTGCTAGCCTTACTGCTGTGTGGCATGCGCACAGCTCCCAGCCACCTGGCTAGGGCACATTCCGGTCCGGTCACATGGCTCCCTCCTCCTCTACCTTCCCTGGGGCTTTCAGTCCTTAGCTTTCTTGCCAAACAAGTAACGCTTCCATTGTTTCCAAAAGTGAGAGCCCCTCGGCCGTAAAAACTGGAGCTCAACGGTTCTTTCATATTCCTGCCTGCCACGGAATTAAATTGTACCACCAGAAGAGGCAAAACTCAGACAGCTTTAACAAAAGAAGCGCGGCATTCGGTGACGAAGGATTGTTTTCTGGGCGACGCTGGGAGCACAACCCAGCCGACCTGGAGATGCCAGTCCCGCTCGGTGCGCGCCTCCCTCCGCGCCGGGCAGCCTCCCCGGGCCGGCCACAGCGCGGGGCCAGCCGGCCGGCGGCGCTGCTCCCTCCGGCCTGCAGGGCGCCGGCTCTGCCTGGAGCTGCGGTCCCTTCACGCCGGGGACAAAGGGGGTCGTGTCCCGCGGCCGAGCGGCCTCGGCCAAGGCCGGGGCGGGGCCAACCCGCACGTGACCTCGCCTGTGACCCCGCGCCCGCGTGGGCTAGCGGAGCTGGGAGATTAGTCCCGTGCGCCCCGCACCCCGCACCCCAGCTCGCGCCTGCCTACCCGGAACCAGGGGGCGGAAAGTGCCCGGACGCGTTTGCGAGTCCCACCCGGCGCTGCCGGGCTCGCCGGAGCGAAGTCCAGGCACAGCTTCTGATTTGGGGCCTCTTGGGTTTTCAGGGGTCAAAAAGTGAAACTCTCTTCCACCAGCTCTCCGTATCTTAAAGAGCACTTCTCTCTTTCGCTTTGCTCCAGGGAAAAGCTGGGGGATTGGGGAAAAGGGGAGGGGTGGTGCCTAACAGTTACGGACTTTGGCGAGTGAGTGTCCGGCAATCTTTTAGGCACTTAGATACTTTGTTTTGATTAATCCTAAAATGGCCTTGTGAAATAAATGTTGTTAGTGCCTTCCTCTGTGTGTCCTAGGCACTAGTTAATAACTTTACCATCCACCAAACCCTCCAGTTAAAATTTTACTGGACGACTCCTTTTCCCTTACACCCACACCCATTCAATGATTATTTATTGAGTGCCTACTGTGTGCCAAGGTGCTGGGGATACTGTAATGAATAAAGCAGACAGATCCCTGTGTTCACACAACTTACATGGTGGGGGGCGGAGGAGAGGAAGAGATAATTATTATAATTCTAAAAGAAGAATGAGAATCCTGAAGATAAATTCCACAGGTGCTGGGGGTGGGGGTGTGGACCTGGGGTAGGCGGAGGGCGGGGGGTGGGGGGCGGGAGGCTTTATAACCAAGGGGATCCTGACCTGGTCTGGATCAGGAGAAACTAGGAGAGTGGAATCAACAGGACTTAGAGAACTGTTAGTTGTCGATGGTGACAGAAAATTCTACCAAGCCTATTGCCTCCTCTCCTCTGGTACTCAAAGCCTCTCAGCTACCCCTACCCTCCCATCCTGGGGCAGTGGAAAGATGGAGGAACTAGGCAGATCCCTGAGTTTCTATCCCAATTGTCCCCCACCTCCTTGTTTGGTGACACCATAGACAAATCATTCTTCTATAAAGCCTTGGGAGATCTGAGTTTCTTCCATGCCATGACCTGTGATAGTGCTGCTTAAACCTTGGAGAACATTGTAAAAAAATGTATTAATACAAGGAACACATAGGAAAACTACATTATACATTTACAATAATTAAAACAGTGTAGTAGTAACATGGCCAATGGAAATGGGATAGAGTCTAGCAATAAATGCAAATAGATATGTGGGTTTAGATATGATAAAGGAGGTTATATATAGAAATACATAAAGATAGATTATTCACACGGTGGCTCACGCCTGCAATCCCAGCACTTTGGGAGGCTGAGGCAGGAGGATTGCTCGAGGTCAGAAGTTCAAGACCAACCTGAGCAAGAGTGGGACCCCGTCTCTACTAAAAAAAAAAAAAAAAAAATAGAAAGAAATGATCTGGACAGCTAAAAATATATATATAGAAAAAAATGAGCCGGGCATGGTGGCGCATGCCTGTAGTCTCAGCTACTCGGGAGGCTGAGGCGGTAGGATCGCTTGAGCCCAGGAGATTGAGGTTGCTGTGAGCTAGGCTGACACCACGGCACTCTAGCCTGGGCGACAGAGGGAGACTCTGTCTCAAAAAAAAAAAAAGATAGCTTATTCAAGAAATGTTCAGAAAATATAGATTGTTCAATAAATGGTGTTAGGACAATGGAGAGCCATCTGGAAAAAAAATAAATTTGAATCTATATCTCATCTTATTCCAAAACATATTTCAGATGAATTAAAATGAAACACTGAAAAATAAACTTTAGAAACACTAGAAGAAAACAGGAGTTTTAAAAATAATATTGGAGTGGGGAATTCAGGTCTAAGTATGACATGAAATCCAAATGCCACCCCCACACACAACTGCTCAAACAACCACTACCACAACAAAAATCACTATATATCACATATCACAAAGAAATAATTTTATAAATATAAAAATGAGCATTTATAAATTAATAACGAAAGACCAACAACTTAGTAGAAAAGTATATGACAAACAGCTCACAGTGAAGAAAATTAAAATGGCTTTTATATATATGAGAAGATGCGTCACTGATAATAAGAGAAATGTAAGTTGAAACCACAGTAAAATACCCTTTTTTCACCTATCAGATGGATCAAATCTCACCTATGGAGGGCAACTTTGGCAATATTAACCGGAATTTAAACTGTATGTTACTTTGAGCCAGCAATTTCTCTTTTAGGAATTTCCCTATAGATGTACTCCCACAAGTACGAAATGACATATGCCAAGAAAATTCATTGCAACACTGTAATAGCAAAATACTGGAAACAACCTAAATGTCCATCAACAGATAACTTATTAAATAAATTATGATACATCATACAAAGGATTGGAAATGTATATGTACTAATAGGGGAAAGGTAGAGGCTCTGTAGAGTATATCAGATTATTTTTTCTCCTTTTTTTTTTTTAAGACTAGTCAAGTAGAGTAGTGAGGAGGGGGGACAGTAGCAGAACAAGGAGTTCAATGCGTAACTGACTGAACAATCAAGTGAGATAACTCACGAGTATATCAGATTTTAATTACATTTATAAAATGGAAATAATAACTGTACCTACTGTGCAGGGTTGCTGTAAAGATTAAATGATTTAAAATACCAAAAGCACTTAGAACGATGCCCAGAATACATAGCACTGGCTATTTATTTACACATATTGTTAATAAAAAGAGCAATGGCAGAACAGTATGTATAATAACCTATCATTTGTAAAAGAAAAATAAGTATATGAGTAAAATAGCTCTTGAAAGTTAACAATAAATCAGTAACAGTGGCTGCCTCTGGAGAGAGGAACTGAGAGGCCCGGGGCAAGGTGACTTGTTTTCCCTGTCTACCTTTCAAATTTTTATCTACCTTTTGAATTTTTGTACCATAGGTATCTGACATTCACTTGAAACGGTAAATTAATTTTTTAAAGTAAAAAAACATCAATGAGAAACACATGAAGAAAAAGTAATTAAATTTTGTAAGATGTATAAATTAAATTATGTTCCAATCTTTTCCATTACTGTTGTTTTGTTAAAGTGATCGCATATTGCAGTCATTAAATGGTTTTCAAGCACTCCTTGCACTTTCAAACTGTGAATGGAGCATAGTTCTTTCACCTCAAGTGTGGTCCTCAGACCAGCGCATTTATATTAATATCACCTAGGAGCTTGAGAGAAATGCAGAATCTCAGAGCTACTGAATCAAACTCTACTTTTGAGAAGATTCTCAGGTGATTTGTCAGGGGATCGTGTTTGAAAAGTACGAGAAGAACTGAGCTAGAGGACATAATTAAAAGAACAAAGAAAAACAAAAACAAAAAAACACTCTTCTACTCTTGCCTCTTCTAAGACCTTTCTCTCAAAATTGCCGTGGTTAGATGATTCTCATAAACATGTTGCTGAGTGAAAGAAGTCAAGCGCATAATAATCCAAACTACGTGGTTCCATTCATATAAATTCAAAAGGAGCTACAGTGATCCCCGGTGTCAGAAGTCAGGATGGAGGTCACCTACCGGGAGTAGGGAGGAGGTAGAGGGACCCCAAGGGTTGCTTCTGGGTTGCCAGTGATGTTCTGTTTCTTGATCTGGCTGATGTTTATTTGGATCCGTTTGTGAAAATTCTTAGGGTCTGTACACTTACGATTGGTGCTTTTGTTTTTTTCTCTCTGTGTCTCATACTTCAATAAAAATGTTTTTAAAAATTTCATTATGGGCTGGGTACAGTGGTTCATGCCAGTAATCTCAGTGGGAGGCTGAGGCAGGAAGATTACTTGAGGCCAGGAGTTTGAGACCAGCCTGGGCAACACAGTGGGACTCTGTCTCTACAAAAAAAAAAAAATTGAAATTTCATTATTGTCGCCTACCTCAAACCCCTTGGCCATGGAGGCCAAGGTGCTTAGGGAAAAAGAACTAAGTTGATAAAATTATTTGTACTAATTTAATGACTGATAGGTGACTTTCATTTAAATAGGTTAGACTTTGTCTCCCACACATATACCCATATCCGAACTCCCGTGCCTTTTGTTTTTCTTTCCCCATATCAATAGAGATAGGCATCCTGTGCCTTTAAGGTGCCCACTATTGACCTGCATTCACTAAAAGATGAAATGATCACAATAGAGCTTAAGGATGCTCCCTGAAATGGTGGGAAGAAGGGTTTTCACGGCTCTGATGTCTGATTTAGTGAGTTTCTGTGCCTGGATCCACCACTCAATAGCTATGTAACCTGAGACAAGTGACTTACCTCTGCATTTCTGTCCTATCTGTTGGAGGATAAATTACACTCCCACTTACAGAAACACTGTACTAAATGACATAACATATGTGAAGCACTAGGCACATAATAGGTGCCCCATTAATGGTAGCTAATTATTACCAGTCATAGTAGATTAGGGCAAAGAAAATTAAAAAAAAAAAAAAAAAAAAGAAAGAAAGAAAGAAAAAGAGAAAAAATGGTAGATAATTATTTGAGAGTAAAGTTCTTCTCAATTAATAATTCCCAAACATTATCTCATAGATAATCACTACTTGCAGTGAAAGCTAATCACAGCAGGAAAAATTTTGAAAGCTACATGTCTGGAACTTAATTCAGGTCTCATGATCTACGTGGGAACCAGAATCTGGAGTAACAGCAACAGGTTTTTCAGGATATTTGCTTTCATAAGTACCCGCCCCATTCCACTGCCCTCAGCCAGCAGTGCAAACCCTGTGTCCCTCCCAGCCTCCGCACACCCCTCACCAGAGGGGCGCGATTCCCACGCAGCCTGCTGCACCCGGCCATGAGCTTGCTCTCAAAGCTTCTGAACTAAGATTTCCAAGTGGAAATACTTGGAAACGAACTCCATACTCTTATTTTTAATCCTCAAGAGTCTCACATTCTCTGCCCACTTTTTCCCAGAGAAGTTTTCAAGAGTGTAAAGGCAAAAAGAAAGTCTCTGTACCCAAGGATAAAAGGAAAAGTCTGACAGAAGGGTAGAAAACAGCAAAGACATTCTCTTTGTTCCAAGATAAAGAACTTCCTCAAAATATTTGCATTTTCAAACGATCAATGGTGGTTATCTCTAGGTGGTGGGAGTATGAGTAATCAGCATCTTTTCTTTACAATTTTCTCTATTTGCCTAATTGTCTACAGTGACTATGTATTATCTTTCATATGATAAGATTCATTGGGATCTTATCTAATTACAAAAGCATTTTGTGCTCAATGCAGAAAAGTTGGAAAGCACAAAGAAAAAAAGTCCCCCTAAGCACATCATATAAAGATAACAGCTGTTAACATTTTGACATATGTCTTTCCAGACTTTCTCTATGCAAAAATGCTTCATTTTTGTGATCTGAAAAAAAGTAAACATTTAAGAGACAAAGTCTTAGGTCTTTAGTCTTCAATTTTATTTGTTTTTAAACAGCAACTAACCACTTGGAAATGTCCCTAACAGCAAGGGCCTGCCCCATGCATTCCAGGAGGCTCCCCTGGCCAGGGCTGGAGTCCAGGCTCCAGAATCCCCCTCACCCACACCAGCCATCAGGCCTATTTTCTCTTTGGAGACCTGGGACAGAAGGGGGTCTCCAGTTAGAGGGGAAGCTGGGACTCAGGGTCACAGTTGGAAGGGCTGGGCTCAGACACAGCTGCCTTTGTTAGTCTTAGGATATTTGGGGATTTCATAGCATGCTCAGACAGACTGTGGGAAGGCCTGGAGAGGAGCTCCTGAACACCTCTCTGGCTTCACCCATTCCTGGGCAAGCCCCACAGCACCCTTTCCTCTTGCTGGGCTCAGCGCATTGCCTTTAGAAGATGGGCATCTGGTAGCCTGTGGCACTCCAGCATGCCTCGGTGTGAACTTGTCAGCTTCAGGGAAGCACCCTCCTTTCACCCCCCTTCTCCTGGCCTAGGCAGGGTGGGGAATCAGGAAGGTGACAAAAATTCAGACCTGAGAGTTTTCCACTGCCTCCTACCACAGGGCTTGGGACCCAACTGTATCAACCCCTTATCAACTCTTACCTAAAAGGGAATAATACAAGGGCACTCTTTGTGACTTGGAGGGGCAAACCTAGGCATTTAAACCCCAAGTGTGGGCATAGCTGGGCCACCGGGCTGGAGGCAGTTCAATGCATGCATTAAAGCAGCAGGGGCAGCTCAGCGGGGAGGGTAGGAGCCCACAGGGCTGGATCTACCCTTCCTCCACCGCCATCCATACCCATGATAACCATGGAAACATAACTACCCACCTCCTGCCAGCTGCCTAGGTTCAGACAACCAGGCCTGGCCCACCTCCATCAAGCCAAGGCCTGAACTGATGCCAGGTTGGCCACAGAATGGTTGCAGGAAGAACTGGGATTGGGCAATTTGGTCAATCCAGGCTTCCCAGCACAGCTTGGGAGGACTACCACAGGAGCCTCCACACCTTGCTGTCTGGGCTGGGGTCAGACAGGGCTTAGTCAGCCAGCACAGCGGCCAGCAGAGCCAGCGTGATGGTCCCGGATGCCCTCTGCCTAGGGGCTAACAGCTACTGTGGGGCAGTAGCCCTTGCTGCAGCAGCAGCAGTCTCTGGGCCTCATTGACAGGGCTCTCTGGCTGCTGCTCCTGCTCCGCCCGTCCTGGCCGCTCAGCCAGCCCTCCGGGGCTGAGGATGTACCGATAGTCACTGGGGGTGCCCCCCACTGCCCCCACGCCACTGCCATCCCCAGCCCCACTGGTGGGCTGATCCCTGCCAGGCAGCTCCCGGCTGCCTCCCTCGGCAGGCTCCCCGGCTCCTTCAATGTTGATGTACAAGGGGTCCTGGCTGGTGGACAGCACAGACAGTTGGCCCAGGATGGTCTCCAGTTCCATGCGTAGACACGTGAAGCTCGGGCGCTGCTTGGGGTCGGCACTCCAGCACTGGTACATGAGCTCATACCTGGGGTGGAGAGAAGGGTGAGGGGAGGTAGCAGCCCCTCCCTCAAATGCAGAAGCCTCTTAATCATATGGCATTGGGATTTTTAAAAATGTTTTTCAGTACACTCGTGTGTAGGGCTTATAATGTATCAGGCACTGTTCTAAGTATTTTACATTTATTGAATTATTTAATTCTTACAACAACCTTATGCAATAAATGATCCCTATTTTACAAATGTGGAAACTGAAGCACCGAGAGGTTAAGATCCTTGACTAAGGTCACACAGGCAGAAAGTGACAGAGCTGTGATTTGAAGCCAGATAGGTTGGCTCCAAAGTCCCCCCTGTGCTGGGTGAGCAGCCCCAGCTCAGGCAGGCTGACATACTCCCTGCTCACAGATACCTGTGAGTATCTGAAAAAAAGCTTCCAGGCCTCCCCTGGCAGGAATACTTTTTTACATACAATTTCAGGAGACTTACAGACACTTGGAAGCCTGTTACTCACAATTCCCAAGGAATGTCTCAAGATAGAGGGGAAAAAAACCCTAAAAACCTAATGGGAATAGGCTGGAGACCAAGTCCAGTAAAAGCAAATGCCCAATTCTCTTGCCTATGCCCATGACAAAAGCCCCAAGCACTGCCTCACACACCCGCCCTGCTGACAGCAGTCCCGGGGAAGAGGGTGACCATGCCAGACACCAGCAGGCTGTGGGAATGGTCTGGGGCCATGGGTACATAGCCAGACCGGGACACATTCTCAAGGCTGTGCCTGGAGCCAATTGGCGCCTGTCCACCAGGCTGCCTGGTGGGAGGCTGGTGCCCGCCCATCCTCCATTGACAATGCCAGCTCCAGACTGGGAGGAGGCTGAGCCGGGGCCTGGTCCCCACCGCCCAGGAGTTAGTTTCTCCAGTTCCAGAATTGGCCGAGGCAGGCAGCAGCCACAGCAAGACCTGAGCATCCTCCCCCTACCATGCCCTGAATTCTGCTGAAGGAATAGGAGGGGCCTGGTTTACGTCCTCACATTTCTCTCTCAGGTGCAGGTGAGACACTCACAGCCCAGGCTCAGGGCACTTCAAACCTGCTACCCTAGAGAAGGACCCCACCATCCAGGCTGAACTGAATTCCTCTGCCTGTCCATCGTCGCGGCCCTCTGTGGGCCCAACCTCACAGCAAGAAAAGGTAGATTCTTTCCCCTGGATCATAGTGGACTCGCCTTCCCTAGTGCTCACAAAAGGTCCTGTGGAGGCCCAGGGAGACCCTGGTTTGGAGGGAGAGGGGTAGTAAGACTAGAACAGACAAATCACAGTTGGTGTCATGGTTAAGAGCACATACTCTAAAATCACAGGGATGTAGGTTCAAATCCCACCTCATTCACTTAATAGCTGTGTGACCGCGGCCATGTTACTTAACCTCTTTAATCCTATTTCCTCATCTACAAAATGAGAATAATAGTCTTTTCCTTGTATGGTTAAAGGAAGATTACCTGACAGAAAGCCGAAGGTACCCAGCTAATGTTAGCAATACTTACCCTCCTCTTGTCACAAGGGTTTGATACCATTCTTTACAGTGTGGGAAGTGTCACCACACGCCCCACTCCGAGGGCTTCAGCCTTGCGGAAAGGAAGAGAGGCTGTTCCCTTTTCCCCAGGATCTCAGTTCCTTATCTTAGGTCCCTTCCACTCCCTACAGAGGAGGCCAAGACCAAGAAAGCAAGCCAACCTCCCACTCCCTCTGCCCCCTCCTTAACAAGCAAGGACAGCGAGGGAGCAGCCCTGTTTTGTGGCCTGTGCAGCCCTATCTGGCGAGGAGGGAGAGCTCAGCCCGGGAGGTTTCCTTAGGCTAGCTGGGTCTTGAGAAGGCCAAAGGAGGTAGCGGTGGGGAGAAGGTGACAGGGAAACCTGCACTGTTGCTCACCCTGTACCTTCTGCCCTGGGGTTCTTAGTTCTTCCTAGAAACTGGAGAAAAGAGAGTGACAGAAAAAGGCTGGAGCAAGAAATATGGGCTAAGAGAGGGAGAAAGGAAGAAATCAGGGATGTGGTGGATGAATAGCAGCATGAGGTAGAGGCCAGCCTTCCCTCTAACTACAAGGATGTTCCTGCCAGAAAATAAAAAGACCTGGTTGAGGTTCTAAGCTCCCACTGGGCCAGCAGCCAAAACCCCAGATTCCTGTTTCCTTCCAGAATCCCCTTCCCAGGGTACTCACACGTCTTCCATACACTCTGGAGGCTGTTTCAGGCGGTTGCCGCCAATGAGGTAGTTGTAAATCTCAGCATTTTCGATACCAGCATATGGCGTCTGCCCACGAGTCATGATCTCCCACATGGTCACCCCGAAGGCCCACTGGGACAGAATCGAGGTTAGGGGGAAGGTGTCACTAGGCTTCCTGAGCCAGGCAGAGCCATGGGGCTCAGAGGCCTCATCACTGGGCAGCAAAATGCCAGAGAGCAGACCTGGGGAGGCCCTTGAGGGTCCTAAAGGTCTGTTCTGACACTAGTCCACCCCACGTGAGTTAGCACGAAGCCTCGTTGTGCCACCACCCTGCTCACCACGTCACTGTGCACAGTATACAGGTTGTCAGCCAGGCTCTCCAGGGCCAGCCACTTGACGGGCAATTTGGAGGCACAGCCCTGACGATAGTAGTCCCCACTATAGATCTTCCGGGAGAGTCCAAAGTCGGCCACACACACTGTCATGTCCTCTGCCAGCCTGCAAGGGGTATCGAAGGATGAGGTCAGCCTTCCCCCATGCTCACAGCCTTTCTAGAGCCACTCCCGAGCTGTCCCCAGTGCATATCGGATACTGTCCCAGGCAGCAGCTGAACATTAGCTAGCTCCTCCTGTACTAGCTGCTGCCTCCCACCCCCGAGCCCTCCAGAATTCATACATGCAGTTTCGAGCGGCCAGGTCCCGGTGGATGAAGTTCCGAGAGCTCAGATACTCCATGCCACAGGCAATGTCCACCATGAACCGGATCAGGGTCTGGAGGGGCAGGTTCTGGTGGGCAGACAGGGAAAGCTCAGGCTGGACCTGCCCACCCAGCTGAGGCAGGAGGAACGGGATTCCCTGGCCAGAAAGCCTAAAGACTGTCCTCAGAATCACTGGAAGGAAGGAAAGCGGATGGAGGGCCTTCCCAAGGCATGGAAGCTTTGGCAAGTCCAAGAGAGAGCCCTAGAGCCAAGACTTCCCCAACCTGCAGCTCCACAAGTCTTCCCAGAAAGGGCCCTTGCCCAGCCTCAAATTCCCTGCAGGGTTTTGTGAGAGAAAAGGAAGCCTGCTAGTGCTGCTAAAAAAAAAAAAGAAGCCTGCTAGCCTAAAGGGATTCAAATTCGGCCATTCTACTCTCCACTAGCTCTGTCAGCCCTACCCGCCAAGTCCCTCTCTGCCATGGTCTCTGTCCCTTTCCAGGCCCTCTTCTCCCACCCCTGTTTCCTCCTGGTCACCCCCACCCCAGGCACTCACAAAAGGGTTCTCCCCAATCCGGGAGGCAAGCAGGAAGGCGTGCAGGTCCCCGTGCTTCATGAAGGGCAGGATGACCATAGGGATGGGGAGACGACCTTTAGCCCTGCTCCGAAGGCTCACCCCTGGGACAAGGGAGAGTCAGGAGCTGAGCACGAAAAGGTCAAGGGACAACTCAAGTGCCTACACAATCCCACCAGCTGGGCTCCCCCTCTAGCCCTGGCTATGCTACCTCTTTTCCCACAGATTCCATACTGGCCTAGGGACTACCCAGGGGGGCTCTGGCTGCTCCCAGATCCCTAGAGCATCTTCTGTCCCCTCCTTCTCCTCCTTTGTCCACATGAGCAGTCCTCATGCACTTTGGTACTCCTCACCTGTAACGTGGTCGGGTTTTAGCCAGGACTCTCCTTGCTATGTTGCCATGTGCCTACTTACCAGGTAAGTCCAAACTTCTCTCCTACAGACTGCCCTCTCACCTTGGCAGAGCATATTTTTAGCCTGATCCTATATCTGCCTCCCCCACAAAAGGGGCTCACCAACAAGTTTGGCCACGTGTGGATGGTCAAACTCCTTCATGCAAGCCGCTTCCCTGAGGAACTCTTCAATGTCACTTGAGGCAATGATGTCAGCTGGGAGAAAAGGATGGGAAGGAGGAAATGAAGCGAGATGTGCCCCTAGCTCTGACCCAAGACTCCTAGGTCTTATCCTTCAGATGTTCTGGGCTTCCAAGGGACCCCAGAAAACAGTCAGCCATGAGCAAGAGAAACCCCCATGGAATGGTGCTATCTAACAACTTCTCCACTGCTGATGCCCTCCCTGTGGTCTGGGCAGCCCAGCAGCTCAATCAGCCACAGCTGCAATTACCCCAGGAGGGAACTCAGAGGACAGTCACTGCTGACAGCAGAGAGTGATGGCTGGGGCACAAATCTTTGTGTGTGGTTATGCTTGTGAATTATTCACGTGGTACAGACAGCTAGTGCTAACTAGCTCTTGGAAAATCTAGGGGCAAAAGAAAGCCTGCTTCAGGATCGGTCACCCCCTTTTCCCTCCCAAGGGATGCCCTCATGCCACAACTACTATCCTCTCACCTTTCAGCATCTTTACAGCCACTTTCACAAAGGAGCCATCTTCCTGCTTCAGCTGGGCCTCCCGCACTGAACCAAACTCTCCTACAAACCAATCCAAATAAGAGGGAGTCTCCTTGGCCTTGATGCCCACCCTCCTCCCTCCCAGGTGACCCTCCATGGGGACACAAAATCATCAGAGGAGGCTGGAGGAGGCTCCCTTGCCCATAGCCAAAGCAAAGCATGTTGGGAGTGGCTCCTTAGGCCTCCCTATCTCTAGGCACCAATTCCAAACTCAGGAGTCTACAAGCATATCTTGTTTATAGGCGCTGACCCCAATCCATACCCTCAAAGTGATAGGGGCAACCAAACACATCCAGCTACCCTACGGCAAACTCACGCCAATCCCTGCACAGCCCCACACACCTTTGCCCAACATCCGGCCCAGGGTGAACTGCTGCTCTGGAATGAGCACGTCTTCCAGTTTTTCCTTTAGTTCATCACTGATGCCCAAGCTGTCCACTGTGGGGAGGGGGTTGGTGAGAAAGGGGAGGGATTTCTGGTCCTGATCCAAACCCCAGCCTGCCACTTATACCCCAGCCTCTGCCCTCAGAGAACAGGGCTGAGCTGAGCTCTCCCACAGCTGGGGTGGTGACCTCCATGAAGGGAGGTCTGTGTCTTTTCCACTATGTGCCTGGGACTCATCAAGGTTCAGACACACTGATCAAGTTAATGAGTTGGCAAAAGGAATGCAGATAGAGACATAACATACCCCATTTGTCCCTCCCATGACACCCCCTACTCACATGTAGCCTCGATGCGCTCAGGCCTTTCTCGATTGAAGGACCGGGCGGCCCGGAAGTGAACAGCTGGCTCCCCCCGGGCCATGACACTGTCAAAAGCTTGCCTAAAGGGAAAGCCAGGACTTGGAATCAGCTCCAACATCTGTCACTACCTGCCTTTCCCTCCACGTCCCCACCCCCTTACCCGAACCGTGTCTCCTTCCGCCTCTTCCGAAGCAGGATGAGGGCCAGGGCAGCGGCCGTCACCAGGGCTGTGAGCACACCGAGCACCACAGGCACCCAGGATGTGCGGCTGTGGGGAGGGCCCTCCTGGCCTGTGGGAGGGAGGGGCAGTGGCACTAGCGAGGCTGACACCCAGGGGTCCCTTTAGAACTTTCCCAGGAGGGCCATCCAGCCTGATAAAGAGGCTCCTCTAAGTCAAAGTCAGTAAGGGTCCTGAGTGAAAGAGGCTCCAGAGGACGACCCAGGACTTCCTACCTGGTCGGTGACAGGCCCTGGCTGTTGTGACCTATCGCTGACCTGGGCCCCAACTGCTTAACTCTGACTTTATTAGGAGGGAAGTCACCACCAGCCTCCTCCTACCAGTCTAGGATGCCCTTGAAAGCCTTGATTCCCTGTCCCCCTCCCCCTACAGGCCTCACCTGCGTGGTCATAAGAAGAGACCACCAGTGGCTGACTCCAGGGTCCACAGCCAACTGCATTGGAGACGCACACACGCACGATCAGGTCCTTCTGGGGATCCCAGCCTGTCAAATTGGCCCTGGTCCCCTCCACTGTCAGCTCATCCTACAGCCAGGAAAAGCCCCAACCCACACTGAGCCTGAAAAGAAGGCATCCTGCTGGGGCTTGAGGGGAGGAAAAGGTCCAGCTAAGAACACGAGAGTCCAGGGGCACTGTGGATTCAGGGGCTGCAGGAACATGACCTTCTGGGAGTCATCACATTCCTGCTCCAGGCTGCAGAGGCCTCTCCAGAACACAAACAAGGCTCAGTTGGAATGCTCAGGTGGGGGATGGGAGGAGATTGAGCTGGGGACAAAGCCTTATCTGTGCCCTCCCCCTGTTGATGCAGGAATGTGCTTCCTGCTTTATACACAAAGTGGACACAGGATGCAATCTTAACAGGAGACATTCCCATGAGGCATGTGGAGTTTGCAGGGGAGGGTGGGGAGGAATGGATTCCCTGGGGCAGTGGGAGGCCCAGGCCCACCAAAGATTGTCATTCTAAAGTCGTTCAAGGCCTTAGAACCCTGAAGGCTGATATTCCAGGACAGTGGAGAAAGTGGAGGGTTCTGTCTCCCTTACCTGGGTTCCATTGTCTTGAACCCAGGACAGTTTATAGGGTCCCAGGGGGCCTTCCAAAGGGCCCTCAGGGATCACTTCTTCCCACTCCAGGATGAGGCCTGAGTCTGTGCGGATGGCATGGAGGTTTTGGGGAGCGCTGGCTGGGGCTGTACCCAAAGAGAGAAGGTTGCTCAGATCCCTGCCCTTCCCACCATCACTATCCCATGCAGACCTTTGAAACCAACTCCCAAGAACTAAAGAGCTCAGAGAACAACAGACGGGGGAAGGGTTCACCTCCCAGCTCTGACTGCTCTCACCCACCATGCTGGGGGGTAAGCAGTGGGCTGGCAGTACCCCAGCTCGGCAGTGCTGCTTTTTATCACTGTGGTTACCACCCCTCCGCCCCATCCTTCACCACTTCCCTCTCAACAGCCATGCCAGCCTTCTTGCCAGGGAACTCCCAGCAAGTTCCTGCCACAGGACCTTTGCACTTGCTGTGCCCTCTTCCTTCAGTGATTTCCCCCAAATATTTACATGATTTCATTCAGACCTCACTCAGATCTCTTTAGAGGGTTTTCCTCAACTGCCCAGGGGCACTCTTCATCATTATATTATCTGATTTTTTTCTAGTTTGCTTATCTGTTCCACTCACAAGAATGCGATAAAAATGATGCCTGAACCTTTCTGTCAGGTAGCTCCTCTCAGTCAACTCTATTCAGAACTCGAGCCAACACCACCCCTCACCTGCCCCAGCCTCTCTGCTTGGAGTCCCTTACCTAGACCCTTTGTCTGAAAGGGCACCCAGTCAGCATAGGGAGAAGGCCCCAAGGCATTGGCACAGCGCACCCTGAGGCTGTAGTTGGTGGCAGGCACCAGGTCCCGGAGCAGGCAGGTAAAGGGTGGCACCGGGACCACAACAGCCAGGACCTCCCAGCCTCCTGGGGCCTGCGTCACCTACAGAAAAGCAGAAAACTAATGACACAGGGAAGGGCAGTCCCTACGGCCTGTGAGATGAGATAGAAGATGGGATATAGGTATGGGGGCTTGAATTAATGCTTCTTCTAAGTCTAGCAGCAAACATTTGCAACCCACCCCTCCCACCTACCCTACCCCAATAACACACAGGGTTCCACACCTTCATGCCTTTGCAAATGCTGTTCCTTTTGCTTAGAATGAGCTGCTCTTCCTAGCAAAGCCCTATTTGTCCTTTAAGACTCAGTGCAAAATATCACTTTCTTGGTGAAAGCCTTTCTTACCTACTCCAGAAAACTCCTCTTGTCCCTTTGTACCTGGTGCATAACTGTTAGAGTAGTTACCATTATTGTTAATTGCTGACATGCCATTTCAAAGACTCTGAGCTTCGGGAGGTCAGAGAAACTGGAAGCCTAGGAGCACCATGAACCAGCCCCATGCCTTACATTTGAGCACAAACAGAGATCCATATACTATATGGCTGAATATTCAAACATTATAAATCAACTAACAAACTATTAAATAATCTATCTTAACATCTTGACAAATAAACCTTCAAAACAACCTGGAAGGTAAAGTTTGCATTTGTAATTCTCCAAATTCTTGAATTCCCAAGTCAGGATGAGGGGGTACCAGAAGAGCTGGCCCCCAGCCAAGGGTTTACACCATGAAAGGCCTCATGTGCACAGGTGTGGACGATGCTACACCCAAGGTCGGTTCCCATCCCCCCCCAAAAAGGGCTGCCCCTTGGGCTTAGAGGTGCACATATCACATCGTGGAAGGATGGACCAGGGAAGAGGCCCACATAGGCTCTGGAAGGAGACTCAGGGCCATTAGGGCAAGAGATCCTGAATATCTAGACTATGGTGTAGTGGTGAGGGGTCCTCATGATCTGGATGGGCATGTCCCCTTGGCCCTGCAGACTCTTTGCCCAGGGCCAAGGGGTATGGCCAAAGGAGGGCCAGAGTGGGGTCCTCTAAATAGTGGAGCCCAGGGCAGGGGCCCCTCATGCACAGGAGAACTGCCTAGAACAGTTTTGAAAGGTGCTCATTAAATACCTTTTAAGTAAACAGACTCAAATGAGCAAGCCTGCATTGCCTCTTATTTCTTATCACCTTACCCAGTTTTCCACTTACCAGGGATTAGGACCTTTCTGATTCTCTTGTTCTCTCTGGCTTAAGTTGGTGGGGGGTAGGGGAGGCATGAGAGTGGATCAGATAAATCAAAGGTTTGAGTTTTCACCCACATAAGAAAAACTCTTCCAGGTACCCCAAATCTGCTCTAGTATCTGCTTTCCAGCCTGAAGAATGCACGGTTTGAGCCAATCTGCAGAGTCACTTAGTTGCCAGAGCACCTTGGTAAGAAACAGTGGCCTGGGCTCTTCCCGCTAAGGGGCACCACCTGAATAGAGCTGGAGACCAAGCCCCATGGGCAGGTCTAGTAAGGGTGACACCACTGTCAACAAACGTGCCAGCAGGCAGCCAAAATGAATATAGCCAGGCCTAGAGAGCCTGCCCAGTCTATCTCAGCCTACCTGAACTGTACAGGATTGGAGCAGGGCTCGGCCATCAGCACCTGGCATCCAGGCCACGCTAGCATTGCTGCTGGAGAGCTTCGTCACGGTGATGTTGAAGGGGGCTGCAGGCAGTGCTGCGGATGGGGGCTTAGAGTCAGTGCTGGGTAAGAATGTGGGAGGAGGGAGCAGGAGGCATGGGAGTGGAAACTTGAGTCTCTCCCTAGCGTCTGGGGCACTCCCAGGACCACAGTGGTACACAAGCCACCGGCAGGGCACAGCTGCTAATACCTAGGAGAGTGCCTAGGCTGTGGAGAGAGGCCGCCTCTCCCTGACTCAGGGGCCCTGTCTCACCAAGGAATAAGAGAGTATGTGGGGGCAGAACCTCTAGCCTTGGGAAAGACAAATGAGAGACAGGCAGCTGCCCCTGCAGCCACAGCCCACACACCAGCTCTCTCCCTCCCTCAGCCCCTTGGGTCTCCTCTGTCCTGATGAGGCTGCTTTCCCCACCCCCAGCCCCTCACAGGGAGTGCCAGAAACAAGGTTGGGCAGGAGCTTTGACCATCTCCTACTGGCTCTCTCCCTCCCTCCCAAGGACTCTGCTTCATAATGGGAAATCTGCTGTGACGTCAGGATTCTATTCTCATCTCAGCCACGGCAGGGTCTAAGGTGCTCCCATTAGGAATGGGAGCTATGCCAATTAACCCCTCATCCCTGAGATCCCAGCAGAACTGAGGGGAGCTGGAACAGCAAATGATTCTAACCACAGGACAGCCCACTGAGAATGCCCCTGGCATCACCTCCGGTTCCTCCCCACCAAGCCAGTCCCGGCTGCTCAAGGCAGCCTCAAACTCCTGGGCTCAAGTGACCCTCCAGCCTCAGCCTCCCAAGTAGCTGGGATTATATGTGCAAGCCACCGCACCTGGCTCAGTCCTCCTACCTTGAAGGCGAACAGTAGCAGGGCGTGAAGAGGCCAGGCCTTTTAGGTTGTGAGCTTCGCAGGAAAACACGGTGCTCTGGGTCACCCCTGGGACCAGAAAACCTCAGTCAGCCCCGCACGCGGCAATTCCCACTCAGGCTCTGGCCCGAACATCCTGGAAGTCTCTCCAGCCAAAGGAAAGGGATGGATAGTGGGGCACGGTGAAATGAACAAGGATTCTGGAGACTAATGAGCCTGGATGGGGCTCTGTCTTCTCATCTCTCAAATGGGAGAATTGTGAGAATCAGGTAATGTGTGTAAAGCGCATGACATGCAGTAAGCACCTGAGAAATTTATACCACTTCTGCCACCTCAATCCCATCTCCCACAGACAACACAAAACCGCCTCCCTTTTCTGGTCACTCCTTTATTGTGCACACCAGAGCTCCTCTCTGCTCTGGGCCCTATCATGTTGGACTTGCAGATTCTTTGACTAACAATAGTTCTCAGCTCCTTATCCATGTGTCTTGTCAGCCCCAATTATACTCAATTCTTTGGGGGCTGAACAATGGCTTCTATTTCCTTTCTGTTCCCTCAGTCCCCTGTGGTGCCTAGCACAGTGTGGTGTGTAGAGTAGGAGTTTAGTGAGTACTTATTATCAGGCCGCCTGCCTGAGGGTCCCAACCACGCGCATCTGGAAGGAAGTGAACCCAGCCTCCTCTCCAATCTGCTCCAACTCCATGCCTCCTGAACAGGACCTGCCCTCCCTTTCAAGAGGGCAAGACTGTAGTCCACCTCTTCTCAAGACTCAAATTGCTGGGGACTTAACAGCTCAGTGCCCCTTCCCTCCTACCTACCAGCACATAAGACCAAGCTTGGTCTCCCGTCTTTTTTTTTTTTTTTTGGTCTCCCCATCTTTTTTCCTCAGTTAAGCCTCAACCAGAAACAGTAAACTTTGTTTTTTTTTTTTTTGGAGACAGAGTCTTGCTCTGTTGCCCAGGCTAGAGTGAGTGCCGTGGCGTCAGCCTAGCTCACAGCAACCTCAAACTCCTGAGCTCAAGGGATCCTCCTGTCTCAGCCTCCCGAGTAGCTGGGACTACAGGCATGCACCACCATGCCTGGCTAATTTTTTCTATATATATTTTTAGCTGTCCATATAATTTCTTTCTATTTTTAGTAGAGATGGGGTCTCGCTCTTGCTCAGACTGGTCTCGAACTCCTGAGCTCGAACAATCCGCCCACCTCGGCCTCCCAGAGTGCTAGGATTAGTAAACTTTGTTTCACAAATAAGCGTGCCTCACAAGTATGCGAGGTATGTGCCGAGGATCTTGGGGCCCAGGTGGGTATGCAGGCGTGACTGTGCAGAGGTATGGACAGACACAGGGTTTGGGAAAATGTCCGGAGATTTCTGGAAAGAGCCATTAGGGGAGGAGGCCCCTGTATCTTTGTGCTGGCCTCCCCCTACTCCTTCTCACTCCCCTCCTTCCCCTCCGCAGCCTAACAGTCTTGTCTTCTCAGTGTCTGCCAGATACTCCTCCCTAGCTCTGCGTGGGCTGGTTTCTGGCTCTGTCCCTTGGGAGGGGGAGGAGGGATGGGTGCCCCTGGTCTCATACAATTGATCTCCCAGGGCCAGCTGTGCATGGTCTGGCCTGCTGTGAACAAAAGGAGGCCCCACACCCTCCCTAAGCACAGCGGGATCACCACTAATCAGCCCACCCAGCCAGCCCAGCACACCTGACTAATGAGCTTAGTAATGGCGCAGCTCATGCACCCAGGCACTGGGGTTTGCTCTGGACCCTCGCACAGCAAACTCAGCAAGTGAAGCAGATGCCCACCCTCAAGGACCCAGCTCCTTCCCGGCTCAAAGTCTCTTCATGAGACTGCTCACCTGTTACATTTAAAACAGATGGAGAGGGAGCAGGTCCCCCAACCTTCGTGCCTCCTCTCCACCAGACAATGGTAACAGGTTCAGGGGGACCCACGGCCTCACAAGACAGTTGGAAAGGGGCATTAGGTGGCACTGCCAGATCTTTTGGCTCCACTGTGAAAAATGGCACACCTAGGAAGAGAAGGGGAGTGGGAGGTGAGCTTCACCACCTCTTGGCTTCCTGCTGCACAAATCACAAGTCTGCTTCCATTTGAAGTCCTCTATGCAGAAGACCCCCACAGGCCCCTCATGACTGGGTCAACAGCAGAACAGGCCTCTAGGTTGGGATGTGAAGGGTGCTTCTCTTCTTCAGCCTCCGTAGGAATATCTTTTTTTTTTTTTTTGAGACAGGGGTCTCACTATGTTGCCCAGGCTGGCCTCAAACTCCTGGACTCAAATGATCCTCCCACCTTAGCCTCCCAGTAGCCAGGACTACAGGCTTGCACTGCTGCCACCATGCCTGCCCTGCACTTTAGAAATGTATTTTATTTTTATTTATTTATTTTATTTTTTTTGGTAGAGACCGGGTCTCGCTCTTGCTCAGGCTGATCTCTTGAGTCCCTCCCGCCTCGGCCTCCCAGAGTGCTAGGATTACAGGCGTGAGCCACCACACCTGGCCCCGGCCTTAGGCATATCTTTTATGCTGCCCCCTTAGGCATGGCAGATTCTGTGAACAGCCCCCACACTCCCTTCCCAGACCTGCTCTGACAGCCTTTCTCAGAATAAGGGAGGAGGCTGGGGGTGGGGAGCTGGGGGAGGGGCATGAAGGGAGGGGGAGTGGGTGGGAGCTTTAGCAGAGTTCTGCTGGCAGGCCCCAGCTCCCTTTCAGGGCCCTTTGTTACTTTCTTAGTCACTTTGTTTTCCTGGGCTGAACAGCTCTGAGCTCCCGCAGCTGTGGCGCCTTCCTCCCCTCCCTTATCCCTCCCCCCGCTGGCCAGGGCACTTGGCAGAACAGGGTCCAGCCCCAGATGGGTGCTTGAGGCTTGTTGCTCAGACAACTGACATAGCCTGCACCCCATCAGTTGTGGATCCTAGTTGCCCCTTTGGTCCTCAGGTACCCGAACTCCAACAGGTAGGGTCTTCTGATGTCTGAGGTGGGCCTAGAGCCTGGTGCACCCAGGCCCCAGAGGGCAGTTCGGCAGCCCAGCTTCCACTGAGTTCTTCTCTGCAGAGGTATGATCACGAGCAGACAGCACCTGCTCCAGGCCAACATGCCCATGTGGCTCTGCCTCCTCACCTTCTACCGTGAGCCACACTGGCTGAGAGGTCTCAGTTTCTCCCCCATCCTCCACCTGGCACCAGTACCGGCCCGCATCAGAGCGCTCCACTGACTTCAGGCTGTGGAAACAGGATAGCAGGCTTGCTTCCCAGGGTCAAGGGGGGCAGCTCTGCTGGGCAGACTTGATGGATTCAGCCTGCCCCCACTTCTAGAAGGTTCCACAGGGTGCCGAATTAAAAAAAAAAAAAAAAAAAAAGCACAGACTTCTGGGCATCAGCACAGTCCCCAACTCCCAAGACCCAAGGAAAGAGCACAGCCTGCTCCCAGGTTGGCACCCCACACCTCCCCCTACAGTCCTGCACCTGAGGAAGCCAATCCAGTGCTGCTCGCTGACTGGGATGTACAGTTGGTCCACACTCTGGACCACAGCCCCATCCTTCACCCACTGTATCTCAGGCTCCTCCATCCCCTCCACGCTGCAGTTGAGCTTCACTGGCTGCCCCTGAGACACTGTCAGCTTCACCGGGGCTCCCATGAGCTTCAGGCCTGAGGGGTGAAGGAAAATGTGTCAGTCTACTTGAGAGGAACCTTGTCTCTGGAAATAGTTCCCATTCTCTTCCAGAATGTAACTTCTAGGTCAGAGGGTTCTTTCTCAGCCAATACCAAGGAAGTAGAGGCAGGACAGTGTGGGAGGGAAGGTGGCCTGGACCTGGGATAGGGGAAGGGGCAGGACAAGCACTCCAGGTCTCCTTTCTGTCACTGCCAAGTTCCCCCCAGATCTGAGGACCTCTTCCCCATACTCTCCTCCTGGGCTCAACCACCAAAAGGCAAGCTGGGCTGAAGCAATGGGGAGTTACCCCTGTGGAGCAGGCACTGCCCTAGGAATTACTGCTGCACCCAACTAGTGCAACAGGCTGCCAGCTCTCTGCCCAAGGTGTCAGCCCCGACCCTGAACTGCTGCCAGCACCCTCTGCACCCCACCCTTCCAAATGAAGGGAGGCTGAGGAAGGAAAGGAGGGGGTGCTCCCCTGAAGTAGAGAACATATGGCTGCAAAACCACGTCAGATCAAACACATGGCAGCCTTCCTGGCAGCCACCCGCTCTATTAATACCTGAATGTGTGCAGGGGCGGGCGATAGGAAGGTGGGAGGCAGAAGGGAGAGGTAGCGCCCTGAGCTGGGGAGCCCAAGGCCCCGGAGCCACTGTCACATCCACAGAGGCCACCCTCTGGAACCCTACCCTCTGCACACATACACACCCCCGCACCTCTCCTGGCTCTTGGTATGCTTTTAAGCAAAGAGAGGGGCAGGTGAAGTATCTGCATAGATGAAATCCAGTCCTGCTTCTTTGTGCCCTTTGCTGTGTGACTCTAGGCAAATTCCTGGGCTCTCTGAACATCAGATACACACCTTTCAGCTCGTAAATAGTTGTCACCCTCTTTCCCTTCCCTTCCTGGAGAGGCTGATATGGCAGAGAATGTTGTCTTAAGAGAAGGTTCCAGCCGGGTAGCTGCTGCCCTTGCCTGTGTCTCTTCCCTACTCCCTTCACCCTCTCAGGATCAGTCACAAGACAAGGAGGGACTGCCTCACACTCCATATACACCCAGCAGTCCCAGAGTTGTGTAGTATGAACTTGGGGAGCAAGGTGCTGCAAGGAGCACTCCTGCCACCAGGAACGGCTGGGCACCTACATGGGAGCACAAGGCTAACCCCCCTCCCCCAAGGCCAGCAACCTTGCCCTAGCCCATCCTCTCCAACATTCCCTATTTCAGGAAGCTCCGAGAGCACAGAAACTAGAGTATGCCCAGATGTATTTTTGAGCACCCTCACAACCCCTGTACCTAAATGGTAACAGAGTGCCCCTTGGGTGCTCTGCCCCAATCCCTGTGGTTTCAGAGTGGCACCTCTGTGTGTAAGGCGGGCAGAATGGGGTCCTAAACTGGGGAGGGGGGAGCAAACAGCTAGGAACAGCGAGGCGGGAAAATCCATTCCCAACACTCCCCGCTGACCACACACCCCACTCCCTTCTCTTCCACCCCTCCTGAAAAGCCCGGGGCTCAAGAAAGTTGGGGGTGGGGGCCCCAATCGGAGATCCGGCAGCGAACCCTCCGCTGCGCTCCCTCCCCCAGCCCCCAAGCCTCGGCCTTCCAGCTTTGGTCCCCCGACTCAAATCTCTGGCCCGCGCAGGCCAGGTCTCGCTCAACTGCCGTCCCTGGGCTCCGATCTCCGGCCGCGCCCCTCCGCAGCCCCCCGCTTTCCGCCGCCTCCCGGGCCAGCCCCTACCTGCGGCCGCAGACTCCGGGAGCAGCAGAGAGGCCAGACCCGCCAGCAGCAGCAGCAGCAGCCCCGGCGGCAGCGGCAGCGGCGGGAGACCGGGTCGCCCCATGCTCCGCCTCAGCGCCATCGGCGGCGACGCCGCACCATGCCGGGCCGGGCCCGCGAGCGAGCAGGGAGGAGGGAGGAAAGAGGAGGGACGAGGGAGGAGGGAGGCAGGAGGAGGGAGGAGGGCCACGGGAAGGGCTGCGGCTGCCCGGGGGGCGGCGCTGGGGCGAGTGCCTCCGAGACCCGCGCCCGCTCTGAATCGCTGCCGCCGCCGTCAGCAGCGCGGGGTCCTCGGGGCCGCTCCTGGGCCACCGCGCTCGGTCCACAGCCGTCGCCGTCGTCGCCGCCGCTGATTCATGTTCTTCTCCGAGCCGCCGCCTCCTCCCCGGCCCGCCCGCAGCCGGAGCTCGTACCGCCCCCCCGCGGAGCCCCGAGAGCCTCGCTCCGAGCGCTAACCCTGGCCTCTGCCAGCGCGCCCCCACCTCCAGACCTCCCAGCCCCAGCCGGCACCCCTGCCCCAGCTACCCCAATGCCAAACCGGAGCATCTGGCTCGGTCCCCTGGATGGGCGCCCCGGCCACGCCCCTCCTTTCCCTAAACACAGTCCAGCATCTTTTCCAACCCAACACTCCAGATCGTTCTCTCAAAACATCTCTACCCCTACCATACTCCAACTTTTGTCCGGACTCTCATCCAAGAATCCAGCACTCCCTCTCTCAGAACTTAAAGTACCTCAACCCCTAAGACATTCCCAACCATCAAGCCCCGCGAAATTGCGGTGACCCAGGGCTCCCCCCACAGGATCTGCTAGCAGCTCTTCGAGCCTCTTTTTCATTGAGCCTTTCACCCTAATCCCCCCATATTCGTGCTCCATTTCCCATGTCTTTATCGCCAAGTATCCTCCTATCTGAAAATGACCATTTTCCCCAGCCCACCTTCCCAACGTGTTTTCCACCGTGGGTCTTGGGTTTGTAGTTTTCCAAGACCTTCAAGGTAATCCCCAGGTCTTATCTGTTATATGTACTCACTGCTATGCTACACAGGCTAAAGCCCAAACACCCCTATCTTTTTGGGCTGTCATTTTTCCTAGCTGCTTCCTCTGCTTCTACCCCTTTCCCCAGGATATGGTGTGAGAATTGGCTGTGTCCTCACATTGTCCAATGAAATATTAGCTATTATTGGTAGACTACCTTGCACACAGTAGGCACTCCATAAGTAAACAGGCAGATGCCTATTGAATGAATAATTGCCTCAGAGCCTACCCCACAATCAGTAATCACGGGGGTGGCCATGCCCACGGACATCCTGTGAGGCAGATGCAGAGCTGGTTCCAAACCAAGCCTACCAAGGGTTCCCCTCCCCTTGCCCTTGCCTCTGCCTTGCCGCAAGGCCCTTTCCAGAAGTCCTGGGTGGAGAGGAGGGTAACCACTCAGCCCCATTGCCACAGCCTCACTGGATCTTTCCAGGGATTCTCCTTCTGAGCAGCAGGGGCCTGCCTCTTCTCCACTTGGCCCCATCAGCGCTTGTTTATTAATTACACTAATGATAACAACAGCAGTGCTGGCAGTGTCAGCACAGGCCCAGCTGGGAGCGCCTCCACACGGCAGCACAGGGAGGGACTCCAGAGGCACTGTCACATGTTGGATGGCAGGAGCCTGAGGTCTCCCTTTAAGCAAGCTCTCTGCCAATTTTCTTGAGCACTGTGGGTTGGCCTCAGGACCCTTTCCTAAAGGAAAAGACGTGTTCCTTTCCAGAATCCACAGTTTCTGAGTTTGGGCTAAGTTGGATCAGGTCATGCGGACAACAATGTGGGGCTGAAGCCAGAATTGCCCAGATTGCACTTGAGCACTTGTCACTTCTCAAGGCCCTCTCCCCCTCCTCTTTTCTTCAGAGGGGACTTCAAGTTTCCAGTGCAGGGGAGCCTCCTCCTCATGAGTCTGGCTAACATCAATAAGACTTCTCCTGGAGGATGTTGAACCCAGAGCCCAAACCCAGCCTTCCACTTCCTTTTCTCCCTTCATTCCCTCCCCACAATTTCCTGAGCTGACAGGGAATCCCAGCCCAAAGGCCATCCTTTGCCACCAGTCAAATGGGCTTCTCAGACATGTCCTGGATGCCTCAGCATTCTCCACTTACAGCCTTGACAAACTTCCCACCTCAGCTACTGGCCTGAGACACGTCCCTGTCAACTCTGGGGCAGCACACTTTCTGTGTGAGGCAGGGAGTCATGAGTTCCTGCTTCCTCTGCCCCTGATTCTGAATCCCTCTCAGTTCTTAGTATTTCTATTTGCAGGGGCAGAGGGGACTGTGGGGTCCTGGTCTTCTGAATTTTCAGAGACTGTTTGGCCTCCTGAGCTCTTACAACCCACTCTCCTTGCCTGTCTCCCCCATCTTTCCTCTCTGGGCACAGCATAGGAATGTGCTTCTAAGGGTATGTGAGCAGGTGTGATTTTTGTAGAAGAGATATGTAGGTGGGTGAGAGGGTGTGCATTGTGATGTATGAGGGAGGGTGTGCATTTGTGCAAACTCTAAATGTGACTGACGCTTTGTGGGTGGATGGGGAGAAAGTGTGTGCGTGTGTGTCTGTGTGTGTGACTGGAGGAGGTTGGCTGCCTATGCAAATGCATGCTTGCAAAAGCTCCTTTTCTTCTATAAATGCATTGCTTGGAAGGAAACTAATCAAATCAACAGGAAATGTATTTGACCTAATGTGGAGTAGCTGTCCCAGAAGTTCCTGTCCTTAGAACGGAACCAGAGCCAGCTATGATCTATCCCAGGAGAGTGAGAAGGACAGCAGGGCTGGAGGAGGGCTGAGTAAAAGGAAGGGCCAGGGGCAGCCCCTTATTATGGATAGGGCTAGGTTGCACCCTGGCATCTCCCTGATCTGGTAAAATAAGTCTCTGCTCACCCTCTGCCTTTTATGATCCAGAACTGTCCAGGGAGGCCAAGGATCCAGAGAAGACAAAGACAAACCTGGAAACAAAAACCATTGCCCATTACAGCAGGACACCCTGCCGCCAACTTCCAGCATTCCCAGGAAGCAGCTGCTTTAGCTTTTTAGCTTTTTCAAAGTTAAAGCCTCCTCCCTCCACTGCCCCCACCCCCAGGGGGGCCCAGGGATCAAAAGGAAACCAAGGTGAGCTGTAGGGTCATAGTAGTCTCACTGGGCCTGTGACCAAGGACCTGTTCTTTCCCAACTACTGGCTCAAGAGGTAAGAGCAAGTTCCACTGAAGGAATGGGGCAGGCCACAGACTGTTCATAATTACCTTAGAAAAGGCAGAGGATCTCTGCAGCTTGTAGGAAATTGCCTACAGGTGTGATCCCAGGGTCTCTGGGGACCTTTGCTGTCCCTGTCAAAACCCTCTCCCCCATTCCTAAGCAAGAAACAATGCAATTCCTTGCCCCACTTAAGATGATACAGAAAGGTAAATTCCTAGGAGAGACCACACTATGACTTTCGGTCACAGGGGAATTTCAAATGATGAGAGTTTTCCCTAAAAGCAGATTTAGGAAGTAGGAAGAGAGCAATAAGTTTAGGGTTTCTGAAAGAGTAAATGGGTCCAACCATATGGAAGAAAAATTGTTTTCTTCAAAATTTCACCTAAGGGTGACCCTGAGAGGAAGAGAGTGTATGTGTGTGTGTGTGTGTGTGTGTTAATGACTTGTGTCTGGTTGGCTGTATTTCTCTATTTGACCCTCCTTAACTGCAGTCTGGTGAGTGAGGTTTTTCTGGTTCTATTTTTTATAACTTTTTTTATTATGGAATATTTCAAACATACACACAAGTAGAGAGAATAGTATAATGAATCCCCAATGTACCCATCACCCTGCCTCAATGATTATCTTAGCCAATTGTGTTTCATTGTCCTATTTTTTTTGTTGTTTTGCTAGAGTTTTTAAAAGCAAATCTTAGCCACATAATTTAAGTTGTAAATATTACAATTTGTACCTGTAACAGAGAGACTTTTAAAAAAACACAAACTCACCCATATATAGATACAGATTGCTACATATAAAAATATTTATAGATATGTGTATGTACAACAGTATACATACATATATTACTTACTCTGTCAGTTATGAAGGGCCTAAAAGCAAGACACCCCAGTAGCAATGAGTATACTTAGCACCTAGACCTTGGTTTCATACACCAATCTCCAATAAAAGGAACCAAAGGGTCTCAAAAAAAATAGCTGATTCTAGGATTAGGGCAAGAAATATACAAGATGAGCTTGGAGCATCTTGTAGTGCTGGAAAGTAAGGAAGTACCAGAACACATACACACACATAATGATGAGGTATATCAAAGGGTCATAGGCTGGGCGCGGTGGCTCATGCCTATAATCCCAGCACTTTGGGAGGCTGAGGCAGGAGGATCGCTTTAGCCCAGGAATTCAAGACCAGCCTGGCGATAGTGAGACCCTGTCTCTACAAAAAATGTTAAAAAATTATCTGGGCATGGTGGTTCATACCTGTAGTCCCAGCTACTCAGGAGGCTGAGTCAGGAAGATCGCTTGAGCCCAGGAGTTTGTGGTTGCAATGAGCTATCATGACACCACTCACCACTGTACTCTAGCCTCGGTGACAGAGGGAGACCCTATTGAGGGAAAAAAAAAAAGTCATGAGAGAGATGGCAAAAAAAAAAAATAAATAAATAAATAAAAATTCTTTTTTGAGACAGGGTCTCACTCTGTTGCCCAGGGTAGAATACAGTGGCACAATCATAGTTCACTGAAGCCTCAAACTCCTAGGCTCAAGTAATCCTCCCATCTCAGCTTCCAAGTAAGTAGGACTACAGGCATGTGCTACCATGTCTGGCTAATTTTTTTTTTAATTTCAGCATATTATGGGGGTACAAAAGTTTAGGTTACATATATTGCCCTTGCCACCCGCCCCCCGAATCAGAGCTTCAAGCATGTCCATCCCCTAGACAGTGCTAGCTAATTTTTTTATTTTTGTAGAGATGGGGTCTTGCTATGTTGCCCAGGCTGGTCTCCAACTCCTGGCCTCAAGTGATCCTCCCACCTTGGCCTCCCAAAGTGCTGGAATCACAGGAGTGAGCCACTACACCTGGCCAGAGGGGTGGAAAAAAATTATTATTATTTTTTTTTGAGACAGAGTCTTGCTCTGTTGCCCAGGCTAGAGTGCTGTGGCGTCAGCCTAGCTCACAGCAACCTCAAACTTCTGGGCTTAAGCAATCCTTCTGTCTCAGCCTCCCAAGTAGCTGGGACTACAGGCATGTGCCACCATGCATAGCTAATTTTTTTTCTATATATATTTTTAGTTGTCCATACAATTTCTTTCTATTTTTAGTAGAGACGGGGTCTCGCTCTTGCTCAGGCTGGTCTCGAACTCTTGACCTCCAGCGATCCTCCCGCCTCAGCCTCCCAGAGTGCTAGGATTACAGGTGTGAGCCACTGCATCCGGCCAAAGGTGGAAAAATTTGAGCAACAAAATAAAGTAGTATTGGTTCTAAACCAATGTATAGAAGCCTATATACATTTAAATTAATTACTTAATGGGGAACATAGACAATCTCCCCTGCAGAAGAATTCCAAATAATTTATGTAGGAGGCGGAGCACAACTCCCCATTCATTAAGTGCAGGATGCATATGGAAACTTCCTTCCAAAGAGTACAGTATGAAAAGCAGGGGAAAAGAGTAACTTTACAGTGGACAAACCTAACAAAAATTACTTTAGCTGGTGATTAAGTTTAATGCCTATAGTGATAAGTCATGTGGATAGGATGTAATAAAAACAGTACTTTAGCTCTGTGGTCTTCCTCTCAAGAACCTATAACCCCAGTCTCATCATGAGAAAAACATTAGACAAATCTCAATTGAGGCACATTCTATAAAGTACCCTACCAGTACTACTCCAAAGTGTTCAAGTGAGCAAAAACATAGAAAGTCTAAGAAATTGTCATAGCCAAGAGGTGCGTAAGGAGACATGACAACTAAACGTAATGTGGTATCTTTAGTGGGCTCCTAGAACAAAAAAAGGATATTAAGGAACAACTAAATAAATCAGAATAAAGTATAGACTTTGGTTAGCAACAATATATTGATATTGGTTCATTAATTCTAACAAACAAACCGAACCACATTAATATCAGATGTTAATAGCGGAAACTGTTTGGGGTAAATGGAAACTCTCTTTCTTTGCAATTTTTCTGTAAATACAAAACTATTCTAAAATAAGGTTTATTTTCCAAAAAAATTTTTACCCAATAAAAATTTTTTAAATCTTTAATATACAAAATCCAGTTTGTGTCTAGATTTCCCCAATGGTCTCAAAAAACATTTTTTTAAAAAAATTAATTAATTATTTATTTTTTGAGACAGAGTCTTGCTCTGTTGCCCAGGCCAGAGTGCTTTGGCGTCAGCCTAGCTCACAGCAACCTCAAACTCCTGGGCTCAATCAATCCTCCTGCTTCAGCCTCTCGAGTAGCTGGGACTACAGGCATATGCCACCATGCCCGGCTAATTTTTTCTATATATTTTTAGTTGTCCAGCTAATTTCTTTCTATTTTTAGTAGAGACAGGGTCTCACTCTTGCTCAAGCTGGTCTCGATCTCCTGACCTTGAGCTATCCTCCCGCCTCGGCCTCCCAGAGTGCTAGGATTACAGGGGTGAGCCACCGCACCGGGCCCCAGCAATCCATTTTTAACAAGACTTTCAGTTGATTCTGATGCCTGCTAAAGTTTGAAAACCATTGGACTAACATTGGCTGCCCTAAGATGTCCTTCAATCAAGCAATGATTTAACTTAAAGTCCTACTATGTGCATGGCAACATGTTGGGTACTGAGCATTATGGATGCAAAGAACAAGGTCTGGTGCTGGCAAGGAACTCACAGTCTACTCAAGGGAACAGGACATATGTTTGCCAAAAGGTAACCAGTGACGGTCGTTGGCAGTACATTCCCAGAATGCCATATAAGTGGCGCAGGTGTTATGATTCCAGGTGATTCTAAGGAAAGTTCAGTGAGTAGGCCCGGTTGGCAGAGGTTTTAGAGTTGAATTCTGCTAGGCCTTAAAGGAAGAGAAAGACTTTGGGGATAGGGGTGGCATGAAAAGAGGGAGGATTTCCACGAAGGGAGACTGGCATGAACAAAGGCAAGATGCTCTGGAAGGGGATAACCTTGCTGGCAATAAGGCTATTTTCTTCTCCTCACCGCCACCATTTCCGCAATGCACTCTGGGAGTGTTCCTTTCCTTGAGTCTTTTTCATAGTTACCTTCTTGCTTGTCCATAAACACACCGGGGAGGTCACACTGGGGTGTGTGTGAGCGCTGGGGTGTAGGATATGGCTATGCAGGCTGGTAAGTGCAGAGGGACGTCTGAGGAACCCTTTGTCCCTGTCACGGGTGTCGTATGTGTAGAAGGGTCTGTGCCTGCTGTACATCAGAAGGATGTGTGTGCTGAGTGTTGGTATAGAGTTTATGCAGGGTAGGACACCGCCGGCGGTGCAGCTTCGCGCTTACCTGCCTGCGACGCTGAGCAGACAGCCCACAATACTCCGAGTCAAGCCCAGGAGGCGGGGCCGCGCTGCCGGGCGGAAGTTGAAATCTGGCGGCGGCGGAAACGCGAGCCCTGTGGGGTAAGATGGCGGCGCCCAGGGATACCTGTAGCAAGTAGGTGGCGGGGTTGGAGGGACGGACTTTAGGTGACCCGGCAGAAAACCTAGGAGCAGGGTGTCCAGTTCCTTTGTTGGAGCATGCCCGCAGGTCTTTGCACGGGAGCGGCTGCGGCCTTCCAGTGCATAGATTTCGGTTACGGCTTTTCATCCACCGGCGGCAAAGGCTGACTCGGTGATTTCTCGTTGCTGACTCCGGTGGTTCAGGAGGCATGCCTAGAACTCCCGACCGCAGAGCTCTAGGGGCAGTTGCGTGACCTGACTCGGGTTTGGATCCTGGCGCTAGAGGACAGGCTGCGATGTAAGAGCCCCAAAGACTCCTCAGAGGCAATCCAAGAAAACCCAGAGGTCCATTGTTAGTGCTTCTTTGCTTACAGGTTACTCTCTAGGCTGAGGATTCATCCTTATTTTGTTAATAGTTAAAGATGTTATCATTTCTAGCACGGATTGGTTCTGGACAAATCTGCCCTGGAGTTTGTGGGGGAAATACATTGGTGGCTTTACATAGGACTAAAATAATTGCTGTCAATTACTGAGGCTTATTTAAATAACAAATACTGGAGTAGACGCTTTGCGTGCATAGCCATTTAAATCCTTACAAAAATTCCTATTATATAGGACCTGTTATTATCCACATTTTATGGTTATGGAAACGGGACTCAGGGTAGCCTAGATAATTTCCCATTTTCGCACAGCTAGTAAGTAGCTGGAGCTGGTATTTGACGTCTGACCTTCTGATTTAAAAGTTGGTGTCCATAACCACCATAGCTGTCTGCAGTGTGGATTATGGCCCACCCTGAGAAGTGGGCTGGACTTTGCTTTTGGTAACCTGAATCCATTGATAAATAGAGGAAATTGTCTTTGCTTTTGTAGAATCTTACAGAAGTGAATTGTTAACATACTTTGGATTCTCCCTTCATCTAGTTTAGCCTTCCTTTGGGCCAGGGGGGACACTGGGGTAGGAGATTTTTTTTCCTTGTTTGTTGGCAAGACTGCCCAACAATTGGTTATGGTTAATTTCTCTTTGTATAAATAATGAGAATCATAACTGGTATTTGTGTACTTGCCATGTGTAAGACTCTTATTCTAATCACATTACATATACTTAACTCATTCATGAGGTAGGTACAATTATCTTTATGTTACAGATAAGGAAACAGGCACGATAATTTGAGTAAAGTACCTTGCTTAAGCTTACAGTTAGTAAATGGTAGAGCCTGAATTTGAGCATAGGCAGTCCATCTCCATACTGTTTACCTCCCATCCAGGAAGAGGCACACCTATGTACTTTGCTGTTGTCACTCTACAAACATATTTACTTATTACAAGATCTGTGCCAAATTTAAGACTCAATATTGTAGACAGGTCTTTGCTCACTTCATCCACTTCCTTCTGTTCTCTGCTTATCTAAGTTTTCTCCTTATTATTTAGACCTATTTTTAACCTTTAGAGATTTTTTCCACCTCTGAAATCCTGTGGACTAGTTTTTTATGTGATTAATTTGGTCACTGGGATATAATGCTATTTATTTATCTATTTTTTGAGACAGAGTCTTTCTCTGTTGCCCAGGCTGGGGTGCAGTTTTGCAATTATAGTTCACTAACCTCTCTCAAACTTTTAGGCTTAGGTGGTCCTTCTGTCTCAGCCTCCCAAGTAGGTAGGACTATAGGTGCATGCCACCACGCCTAGCTAATTTTTTTTTTTTTTTTTTTTTTTGAGACAGAGTCTCACTTTGTTGCCCAGGCTAGAGTGAGTGCCGTGGCGTCAGCCTAGCTCACAGCAACCTCAAACTCCTGGGCTCAAGGGATCCTCCTGTCTCAGCCTCCCGAGTAGCTGGGACTACAGGCATGCACCACCATGCCCGGCTAATTTTTTCTATATATATATTTTTTTAGATGTCCACATAATTTCTTTCTATTTTTTAGTAGAGATGGGGTCTCGCTCTTGCTCAGGCTGGTCTCGAACTCCTGAGCTCAAACGATCCGCCCACCTCGGCCTCCCAGAGTGCTAGGATTACAGGCATGAGCCACCGCGCCCGGCCTATTTTTTAAAAAATTTTTTGTGGAGATGGGGTGTCACTGTTGCCCAGGCTGGTCTTGAGCTCCTGACCTGAAGCAATCCTCTCACCTAGGCCTCCCAAAGTGCTGGGATTACAGGCATGAGCCACTGCACCCAGCCTTGTTTTGCTTTTTAAATGTATACATGTGGTTACTATATTCCTCCCCCAAATTTGGGTACATCGTTGACCAAAGGAAGATTTTCACAATCTAGGATATGTCACTTTAACTACAAAACTTAGGAATTTCTAGGCTTGGGGTTGGGGGGAAGAGAGATAATGAAGTAGGAAATTATTAAAAGACCCAGTATTTTGGCATGGTTTCTGCCTCCCCCGGAAGCTCCTTGAACCCAGGGACTGGATTTTACCTGCATTTCTTTGTATTTACAGCCCCTGGTACACCATTCTGCCCAGAGTAAATTCTCAAAAAAAGTTTTTTATTATGTTCTTAAAGTCACATCCTCATGTGATTGTTTTTTGCCATTTCTACCCATTTTAACCTCTCCCACAACCTTGTTTTGGGGAGTGTTTTCAATACTGGCTTTGTTATTAGATGTGATCCTGCTTAGAACTGCATGAAGAAAGAGTAAGGAAATGTGTCCTTCAGCACTATTGTTATTCCTACCTATCCAGCCTTGTCTCCTCCTGAGGAGGCGGGAGCTGTCCACTTCATTGCACTCTCCCACATGCCATGTTTATCCAGTTTTCACACTTTTGCTCAGCTGTTCCTTCTGGCTGGAGGCTTGTCTTATCCTTCAAGATCTGGTTCAATGGTTTTCAAGTAGGGGTGATTTTTCCCCTAAGGAGACATTTGGCAAAGTGTGGAGATATTTTTGCTTGTCATAACTGGGGGAGGAGGTATGCTAATGGCTTTTAGTGGGTAAAATCCAGGAATGCTGCTCAACATTCTATTAATACAATGCACAGGACAGCCTCCCACAACAAAGAATTACCCAGCTCTACAGGTCAGTGGTCCCTATTGAGAGAAACTCTAGTATAATTCGAGCGTTTGCTCTTCAGAAGATGCTTTATAGTTCTCTCCTGTCTCACTCACTGTTCCATACTTCCAGGACACTCGAGCACCACACAGCACTAAGCAGAACACAGTGGTTAAGAGCATGGACTGACTCTGGGATTGAAACCTAGTCCTACCACTTACGAGACTTTAGGCAACTACTTAACTTCTCAGCACCTCTCTTTCCTCAGCAATAAAATGTGAATGATAGTAGTAACCTGCCTCATGTGGTTGTTATGAGAATTAAATGAGTAAATACGGGAAAAGTGCTTAGACAGTATATGGCACATACTAAGTGCTCAATAAGTGTTAGCTATAATAATAATATAATTTTATTATTATCGGCATCTAGCTCAGGGATTCCAAACTAGGCAGCCAGGTTGCAGACATGTTTGTTTGGCCAGCCCACATGTTTTTGTTTTTTAATTGAAATATAATTTACATACTACAAAATTCACCATCTTGAAGTATACAATTCAGTGGTTTTTTAATATATTCACAAGGTTGCAACCAACACCACTAATTCAAGAACATTTTCATTATCCCAAAAAGAAGCACCATACCGATTAGCAGTCAATTCGCTTTTCCCTCCAATTCTCCTAGTCCCTGGAAACTAATAATCTACTTTGTGTCTCTATGGATTTTCCTCTTCTGTGCATTCCATATTAACAGACCCATACAATATGAGGCCCTTTGTGGCTGGCTTCTTAACATAATGTTTTGAAGGTTCATGCATATTGTAGCATGTGTCAGAACTTCATCCTTTGTATTGACAAATAGTATTCCATTGTATGAATATACCACATTTTGTTTATCCATTCATCAGTTGATCGGCATTTGTGTTTCCACTTTTTGGCTATTATGAATAATGCTGTTCTGAACATGTTTTCTGTGAACATATGTTTTTATTTTTCTTGGGTATGTATATCGAAGAGTCAAATTACTGGATCGTATGGTAACTCTGTGTTTAATTTTTGAAGGACTGCCAAACTGTTTCACAGTCCCACCAGGAGTGGATGAGGGTACCATTTCTCCACATCTTAGCCAATACTTGTTATTTTTCTTTTCTTTCTTTTTAAATTTAATTTCAGCCTTCCTAGTTGGTGTGAAGTGGCATCTCATTGCGGTTTTGATTTACATTTCCATAATGACTAATGATGAACATCTTTCCATGTGCTTCTTGGCCATTTGTATATCTTTTGGTGAAATGTCTATTTAAATCCTCTGCCCATTTTTTAATTGGGTTATTTGTCTTTTAATTGTTAAATTGTAAGAATTCTTTTTTTTTTTTTGCTTTTTGCTTTTTTTTATTATTCACAGCCAACATCATACTGAAAAGAATTCTTTATGTAATCTAGATACAAGTCCTTTATTATTTATATGATTTGCAAATATTTTCTCCCATTCTATAGGTTGTCTTCACTTTCTTTTTTTCTTTTTTTTTTTTTTTTTTTGTTGAAACAGAGTCTCGCTCTGTTTGCCGTGGCGTCAGCCTAGCTCACAGCAACCTCAGTTTCCTGGGCTCAAGCTATCCTACTGCCTCAGCCTCCCAAGTAGCTGGGACTACAGGCATGTGCCACCATGCCCGGGTAATTTTTTCTATATATATTTTTAGTTGGCCAGATAATTTCTTTCTATTTTTAGTAGAGACAGGGTCTCGCTCTTGCTCAGGCTGGTCTGGAACTCCTGACCTTGAGCGATCCACCCGCCTTGGCCTCCCAGAGTGCTAGGATTACAGGCGTGAGCCACCGCGTCCGGCCTGTCTTCACTTTCTTGATAATCATCTTTGATGCACAAAAGTTTTTAATTTTGATAAAGTCCAATTTATCCATCTATTCTTCGGTTGATTTTGGTATCATATCTAAGAGATTGTTGCCTAATCTAAGGTCACGAAGATTTACAACTATGCTTTCTTTTTTTTTTTTTTAATTATTTTTTTTTTTTTGAGACAGGGTCTCGCTCTGTTGCCCAGGCTAGAGTACAGTGGTGTCATCGTAGCTCACTGCAACCTTAAACTCCTGGGCTCAAGCGATCTTCCTCTCTCAGCCTCCCGAGTAGGTGGAACTACAGGTGGGTGCCACCACACCCAGCTATTTTTTCTATTTTTATTTTTGGTTGAGATGGGGGGGGGTCTCCCTCTGTTGCTGAGGCTGATCTCGAACTCCTGACCTCAAGCAATCCTCCTGCCTTGGCCACCCAAAGTGTTGGGATTATAGGTGTGAACCACCATGCTCATCCTACACCTATGTTTTCTTCTAAGAATTTTACAACTTTAGATCTTACAATTAGGTCTTTGGTCCATTTTCAGTTAATTTTTGTATATAGTGTGAAGTAGGAGTCCAACATCATTCTTTTGCGTGTGGATATCCAGTTATCCCAGCACCATTTGTTGAAAATACTCTTCCTTTACTCTTCTTTCAAAGATACAATGTCTTTCCATTTGTTTAGGTCTTTAGTTCAATAATATTTTATAGTTTTCAATGGACAAGTCTTGTACTTCCTTGGTTAAATTTATTCTGAAGTATTTTACTCTTTTTAATGCTATTGAAAATCTTGTCAACCTTGTTGAAAATTAGTTGACTATAGATATATGGAATTATCCTGGACTCTCAATTCTAGTACATTGATCTATATGTCTTTCCTTATGCCAGCACCAGACAGTCTTGATTACGATAGCTCTGTTTTCAAAGTGTGAGTCTTTCAACTTTATTCTTTTTCAAGATTTTTGGCCCTTTTGTTACGCCAGAGGGGTCCATTCGTCTTTCTGTGGCAAACGTATCTTGCTCTTGCTCTTGCTCTGTAAATCTATCTTGTCCTTCCTCGGTAAACTTTGTTTCACACTTGCCTTGCCAAAAAAAAAAAAAGATTGTTTTGGGTAGTCTGATGAGTCCCTTGCATTGCCATATTAATTTTAGGAGTATCTTGTAAATTTTTACAAAAATAGACAATTGGAATTTTGATAAGGATTGGCCTTGAATCTATAGATTTGGGGAGTATTAAGTCTTCCAGTGCCTGAGCACATGATGTCTTTCCGTTTGTTTAGGTCTTTAGTTCAAGAGTGTTTTATAGTTTTCAATGGACAAGTCTTGTACTTCTTTGGTTAAATGTATTCTGAAGCATTTTATTCTTTTTAATGCTATTGTAAATTAAATTGTTTTCTTAATTCCATTTTCCGATTGTTCTTTGCTAGTGTATAGACATATGAATGATTTTTATACATTGATATTTTACAGCCTAAGGTTTTTAATAATTTGAATACCTTTAAGCCAGGCACGTTCTCTCCGTTTGATACAGAATCATTGCTCCCTGTTATGACACATTTAACTGCCTGGCCCTTGATAGGATTTTCCTCAGGTCTCCTGCTGGTTGTTCCTGAGCGTTTTATCACCCACAGATTATAAACAACCTAAGCTGGCTGTAAATATTGTTGCTAGGCTGATGACATCAGGGAGGGCTGAAAAGGGAAAGCAATAAGCTATGAATGAGGAGGAATGAGTTCATGCGAATCCAGGGAAAGAGAGGGTCTTCTCTGATACCTAGTACAGAGGATTGGGGTTCAGTTGCAGAGGGCCCATCATCTTTATTGCTCTTAGGGATGAATGAGAGCAACTCCCCACACGGAAGCAGTGCTTGAAAGAGTCATACTGAGGCTGCAGTTGGAGTGTCAAGATGCTGTCAAGACCAAAGCCAGGGGAGTCCGAGGTGGACCTGCTGCGCTTCCAGAGTCAATTTCTCGCAGCTGGTGCAACCCCAGCAGTACGATTGGTGAAGAAAGGAAATAGGAGAGGTGGCGATGCTAACCCAGAAGAGGCTCTGCTGCAGGACCATCGGGATGTAGTGATGCTGGACAGTGAGTGTCTGTGGGGTGAGGCTAAGAAGGGGAGAGGGTACAGCTTCAGGGGCCCCTTCATCTTCCTGATGTGGCTGGGTTCTACCCCATCATTATTTCAGACACTGCATAGCCTCTGTTGCAACAGCCCCATTTTACAGATAAAGAAACTGAGGCTCTTAATATTTTACAGATAAAGGCCCCATTTTACAGATAAAAGAAACTGAGCTTAAATATTTTAGCCAGGTGCAGCGGCACATGCCTGTAGTTCCAGCTACTAGGGAGGCTGAGGCAGGAGAATTGCATGAAGCTAGAAGTTCAAGACCAGCCTGAGCAACATAGTGAGACCCTATCTTTAAAAAAAAAAAAGTTGAAAATTAAAAAAAAAAAAACATTAAATATCTTACCCAAGATGAAACACCTTGAGCGAGGCTCCAAGGCAGCTGCCTTTCTTTGGCTCACCTCAGCCCTCGGCGTCCTCCTAGGAAAATATGAGTATACTTACATGTGGGTTTTTTCAATTCCCAGATCTCCCAGATTTGCCCCCAGCTTTGGTTCCTGCTCCCCCGAAGAAAGCTAGGCCCAGCCCTGGCTACCCTCTGCCTGAAGATGAGGACCCAGAAGAGAGGCTGAACAGGCACGATCAACACATCACTGCTGTCTTGACTAAGATTATTGTGCGTCTCACCCTGGCTGAGTGGGACAAGGCATCCCAGGGCAGTAAGGATATTGGTGGGTGGATAAGGATGAGCCTTATGAGTGGAGGGTGCTTCAGAAAGTAGACTTTCCCGCTGCAGTCAGGTTGGGAGCGGGGTTAGAATCACTCTGCCCTAAAATAAGGCGAGTTCATGACCCCCCAGAATGAGGTTCTAGTCTTGTAGAACGAGGGCCAGTGGAGTAGAGTCTAGCTTGTGGAAGTCTCTCCATTGTCCTTCACTACTTTGTGCTTTGTTGCTACAGGAACGAGATACAAGTTCAGTGGCCGTGAATCTGCCTGTGCCCAGTGGTGTTGCTTTCCCGCCTGTATTCCATCGCTCGCAGGAGAGACAGGTGGGCAAGAGTAAGCTTAGGCAGTGCTTGGGAGACAGGTGAGTCTCATAGTACATCTTCTCCAGGTAGTTTTAATAATGATAAGCAATTCCATTTATAAAGCAGTACCATCCTAAGCACTTCATACATATTACTTCTTTTAGCCCTCATAACAAACATGTAAGGTAGAGATGTCATGATGATACCTTGAGTATGAGGATACCTTATCCCTATTTTTCAGATGAGGAAAACTGAGAGCCCCCACCCAGAGAAGTGAATAACTTGTCCAATACCACACATCTGATAGGTACAAGAGCCAGAGCTTCAACCCATATCTGTCAGATTTTAAGATGTTTACTCCTACAGAGTTCTCCTTTTTCTGATGACCAGGGTTATGATCCCTAGAGCTAAGTCCCTTTTATCTTTTTGTTCCAGAGACCTTGGTATAATGGTTAAGAGGAGAGAGATAATGAGCATCAGTAACCTAGATTTTCTTTTTGCCCCATAGGGGAAGTCAGGAACATCTGGTAAGAGAAGCATCTTTGCCCAGGAAATTGCAGCAAGGAAGCTATCTGAAGCCAGGGTGCCATCAGTTGAGGAAGTTGTGTTCAACATGGTCCCACCAGAGGGTGAGCTGGGGTTGAAGAGGCTTGGGCGTGGCCTTTTTCTTTTACTTTTCTTTCTTTTTTTTTTTTTTTTTTGAGACAGGGTCTCACTCTGTTGCCCAGGCAGGAGTACAGTGGTGCAATCATAGCTCACCGCAGCCTTGAACTCCTGGAGTCAAGCAATCCTCCTGCCTCAGCCTCCCTCCCAAGTAGTTGGGATTACAGGCATACACCACCACTTCCAGCTAATTTTTCTTATTTTTTGTAGAGACAGGGTCTCAATATGTTGCCCAGGCTGGTCTTGAACTCCTGGCCTCAAGCAATTCCCCCGCCTCAGCCTCCCAATGTGCTGGGATCACAGGCATGAGATACCATGCCCTGCCTTGGCCTTTTTAAAAGATGTGATCATAGGTTCATTTTTGTGTATGTGTCTTCCCTGCCTCAAATAGGAGGTGCATTTGAGCTATCTCAAGAGAAAGTCATTCCATGTCCTTACTTAAAAGTACTGAGTATGTTAGGCTTGGGTCCACATATAGGTCTTAGGTGCAGGGAGGGGGCAGGCCATTATGCAAACCTGAGAGAATGGGTATGGGATAGAAGTGTCTGGCAGAGACTGGAAAATAAAGATGTAGTAATAGTTGAGCCAGGCACAGTGGCATGTGCTGGTAGTCCCAGCTACTTGGGAGGCTAAAGCAGGAGGATTATTTGAACCCAGGAGTTTGAGGCCAGTGCGGGCAACATAGCCAGACCCCATCTCTTAAAAAAAAAAAAAAATGTAGGCCGAGGTTCCTTTAATGATGCATCTTACTAGCAGAAGAGCTGGGGGCAGGCACTTAGCAGTAGATGGCTGCCTAGACATCCAAGAAGAGTCAGAAACTAGGATGTGGCCAGGTGTGCCAGTTTGAGCTCATAGTCCCAGCTACTTGGGAGGTTGATGTGGGAGGATTGTTTGAGGTCAGGAGTTCATGACCAGCCTAGGTGATATAGTGAGACTGTCTCTTTAAAAAAGAAAGAAACTATGATGTTTCTGAGGGAAACCTTTCCATATAAGTCCTAGGGAAACAATGAGTGGAGAAGCCACCTCCCTTCCCCAGTGTGGAGTCCTGTGCTAGACCCAGTGGGTTGTCTATTCTGTGCCTGGGAAAGCTCCAGTCTGTACCTGTCCCCAGGCTTAATAGGCATACAGAAAAGGGCCATACGGCCCAGTTAGAGCCACAGAGGGCAGGGTAATGAAACTGATCATGCACTTCCTCCAGATGCTGTGACCTGTGAGGCACCCGCTCCTAGAGACCAGGGCTACCAGCTTCCAGGGAGCAGCCACAACTTCCAGGGCCCCAGTTTGGTCACAGGGAAGGGGCTCAGAGGCCAGGAGGCTCAGCAGGAAGCCCAGACCATCCATGAAGAGAATGTAGCAAGACTGCAGGCCATGGCTCCTGAGGAGATACTACAGGAACAGCAGCGGTTGCTGGCTCAGCTTGGTATGGGTACTTGGCTTTGCTAGGAAGGGACTGCCACTTATTGAGGAAGACTTACTGTGAGTTCCAGGTGCCGTGCTGGGTACTTTAATGTTATTATTTCATTCTATCCTTAAACTCATCCCATGAGGTAGGTGGTATTAACCTCATATTATTAATACCTATGAAAAAAACAGACCCCAAACTTTCAAGAAATTCTCCATGGGTCACATAGCATATAAGGAACTCCGATTGGATTTAAACCTAGGTCTGTCTGGTCTCACAGGCCCTGCCTGTAAGCACTGCGTTACGTGTAACTGTACTATCCTGGTGCAGTGGACATTACGCTTTATAACAGCTGTACGCCAGTGTAATTGCAGTCTGTTCCATTCTGTGACACTACTGTGCTACACCTCCCTCCTAGCTTTTGTTTGCCAAATGCTAGGCACCCAGTCAATCTTGTCTCCCACTGTATTATCTAGCACCTATATAGAGCATAACGCATATTAGATATTTAGTAAATATGTGTGCATAAATAAATTAGCTGAGAGAAGGTGAGGAAATTGTTTCCCTAAATGCCTTCTTTTTGGCTCTAGTCAACATTCATTCTATAGCCACTTACTTTGGACCTGTGACTTGGAGCCAAGCACAGGGACAGGCGTAGGAACCCGGGGCAGGGGACTGTGAAGGCGGGGGAAAGGTGAGCAGCCTCCAGTGACCCACAGGTGTGAGAAGGCAGGGTCATTGAAGGGCCATAAGAAGAGCCAAGGGGCTTAGGCCCGGGCTGGGAAGCAGCTTGTCCTGTCCTTGACACCAACAGGCAGGCAATATTCAGCAGGTTCCAGGCCTGTAGCAGGCTAGGAACAATCTGCCCTCTCTCACTGTCCCTGCACCTTCACCTCTAGACCCCAGCTTGGTTGCCTTTTTGAGATCTCACAGCCATACCCAAGAACAAACAGGAAAGAAGGCCACCGAGGAGCAGAAGCCAGGAGGATCCTCTGTTCATGTCAACAAAGAGGAGCCCCTCATGTCAACTTCTGCCAGTGAGTCCAGGAAGGGAGACAAGCTGGAGCCAGGAGCCCCAGGTATGGAGGAGGGGGGACCTTCTTTTGGTGGATAAAACAAGCGGAAAATGTCCCTTCTCCTAGGCCTGGCAAATGAGAGAAGCTTCTCTGCCCTTGGAGAGCTAACATTAATCCTCATCGTTGGCTTCAAATCAGTCTTCATTTGCTGATGCATATCTTCTTCCTGCACATGCTTCCTGTTTTCATGTCCTGTTACTGCTCCTTCTCCGCCTCCCCTTATAAGAGGCTGAACGGCCCCCTCCCCCTGACAAACCGTCTCCCTGCCTTTGCTGTAGCTGCCTCAGCTCTGGCTCTGTCCATCCCATAGTTCTTTTTACCTCTGATCCCAGTGTTGGGAGAAGATGGCCCAGTCAGAGTGATGGGAGAGGAAGAGTATGATGAAGGTCTTATGAACGTGCCAGACCAGAAGCAGAGAGGCCAGTGGAAGCACTCATTTCCCAGAAACTAGATTATTTCATTAGTGATTAACAAAGGAAGAAATTGAATTATGACAGCCAGGAACCTCCTGCCCCCGGAGGAGCTCCAAGCCAGCTGAGTAGGTTGGGTGCGGGCAGGGGTGAGGGAGGAGGACAGTGTTGCAGGGGTATGTTTCTATATCCAGCCCCCTGGGGCAGTATAGCTGCTTTCTCATTGTCCCCACTCCCCTACTCCTTTAGAGGGCTGGAGAGCTATGCTTTCCTGGATCTTTGTGGTCCTCCCTCCTCTTTTCTGCCCAATCTTTCTCTTTCTTTCCTCCTCCCACTCCCAACAAATCCTTGGGGTCTGCAAGGGTCTAGAGCCCAGGACTGGAGGTGTCTGCCATATCTGCGACATTCGCCTGGTCCCCAGAAGTTCCAGCCCCAGGGCCATGCCATTTAGCCATAACTGAGGGTAGAAGCTGCCAGATCCTGGGGCAGAAGTAGATGTGGCAGCTGCTTAGTGACGGTGGGGATTCTTGTGGACTAGTGAGCTGAGCCCCTTAGGGAATACTATCATGCTTCCATCTCCCCAGCGCTTGCACTGCCTGTGACCCCCCAGAAGGAATGGCTACACATGGACACTGTCGAAATGGAAAAGCTCCATTGGACCCAGGACTTGCCCCCACTCCGGCGGCAGCAGACACAGGAGGTGAGAGCCAGCTGGCCTCCAAGGGGTGGGGTGGGGTGTGAGGGGCTGCTGCTCTTACACCCAGAGCTCAGGCCCTTCTATTCCCCTGAGCCTGAGAAACATCTCTCTTTTGCTCTCACACCCCCCTCCCATCACCCTGCCTGGGCCCCAAGGCCAGATGAGCCCCATTTCCAGACAGAGGTAGAGTCAGGACCTAAGTCCTGAGAGGCCTGGGATTAAACGTGGGGAGTGGGTGTGGACAGGTTGATGCTGCCCCAGCCCACAATCCTTTCTCTTCCCATCAGAGGATGCAGGCCCGATTCAGTCTACAGGGAGAGCTACTGTCCCCTGATGTGGACCTACCCACCCACCTGGGCTTGCACCACCATGGCGAGGAGGCAGAGGTGAGGCATGAGGCCCAGGGAGAACTGGGCAGCTCTTGGCAAGTGCTTTTAACAACCACGTGGAGGCCGAGAAAGGTTGCTCACACCCATAATCCCAGCACTTTGGAAGGCTGAGGTGGGAGGATCACTTGAGGCCAGGTGTTCAAGACCAGCCTGGGCAATATGACCAGGCCCCATCTCTGCAAAAAAAACAAACCATTGGCCCGGCGCAGTGGCTCACGCCTGTAATTCTAGCACTCTGGGAGGCCGAGGTGGGTAGATCGTTTGAGCTCAGGAGTTGGAGACCAGCCTGAGCAAGAGCGAGACCCTGTCTCTACTAAAAATAGAAAGAAATTAGCTGGACAACTAAAAATATATAGATAAAATTAGCCGGGCATGGTGCCACATGCCTGTAGTCCCAGCTACTCGGGAGGCTGAGGCAGAAGGATTGCTTGAGCCCAGGAGTTTGAGGTTGCTGTGAGCTAGGCTGACGCCACGGCACTCTAGCCTGGGCAACAGAGTGAGACTCTGACTCAAAAAAAAAAAAAAACAAAAACAAAAAAACAAACTATTAATATCTGGGTATGGTGGCACATGCCTATAGTCCCAGCTACTCAGGAGACCGAGGTGGGAGGATCACTTAAGCCCAGGGGGTCAAGGATGCAGTGAGCTAAATCAGGACACTGCATTCCACCCTGGGCAAAAATGGCACAGGGAAAAGGATCTCTGGTCAGTTGCCCATGACCTCCTGTGTGCCCTGCTCTAGTTCATGGCCTTGCTGTCCATTCAGTTCCTTAGGCTCAAAATCTTGCTCTTCTCTCTCTCACATTTTGGTCAGTTGCTAGAACTTGCCTACTTTTGTCATCATGCTTCCTACATTGTGGTCTTGCTCCGTCTGCTCAATTGCCATGCCTTCCACTCTCTCCTCCGTGCCACTCCATCCCTCACGAGGCTGCCATACTGATTTCGTCTGGCGCAGCTCAGGCTATACCTTGCCTTGGAAAGTTTCCCGGCTCCCCTCTGCTCACAGAATAAGGTCCTGGTTCCTCAGCTCGGCAAGACCATCCATTCCCCGCCCGTTCCTGCTGACCCTGCCACCCTGCCGCCTTCACTCCTGCTGCCCCACTCTGCTGCCTTCTCCCCACACGCCTCCTGTGCTCAGGGACCTTCAGGGCTCAGCTTGCTCCAGGGGATGCTTTTACCTTTTGCGCCATGCCAGGCCATAGAAGCTCTACCCATCCACTGAGACCAGATGGCTTTTGCAGGTCCCCCTTGCTCTTCTGTCCACTGGTTGCAAATTAAACATGGATTGCTATATTCCTCCCCATCTGCTGTGTGCCACGGTTACTTGTGTGCAAGTCCCATCTTCTTTACCAGCTTGAGCTCCATGGAGAGCAGGGGCAGGAGATATCACTTACTCATCTGTGTCTTTCCCTTGTCATTTTGCTGGGTATGTTTTGGGCACTGCTTTGCATCTTTACTCCTTCTAACTTCCTGTCCCTGCCCCAGAGAGCAGGGTACTCCCTACAGGAGCTGTTCCACCTGACCCGCAGCCAGGTGTCCCAGCAGAGAGCACTAGCACTGCATGTGTTGGCCCAGGTCATCAGCAGGGTGAGTGGACTGCTGGCCTGGTCCTGCCCGCCCCCACCCCCTTGCTCCACAACCTTAGACATCCTCACTTCCTGCCCTTTCCATTCTGGCTCACTAGCCAGATACGTGCTTTTAACAACCCCAGGCCATTAGTGGGCAAATGAAGGGTTAGAGTGAAAACTATATAACTTCAGCATCTCCAGCAAGGTTTTATCCTCCTGCCCCAGGCCCAGGCTGGTGAGTTTGGGGAACGGCTCGTGGGCAGTGTCTTGCACCTCCTTTTGGACGCTGGTTTCCTCTTCCTGCTGCGCTTCTCCCTGGATGACAGAGTGGATGGGGTCATCGCAGCTGCCATCCGGGCTCTTCGGGCTCTGCTGGTGGCTCCTGGAGATGAGGTATGCCATACGGATAGGACTGGGGCTTGGAGGTGTCAGGGTCCCCACTCCTCATGCTGGGCGTGCCTCGCAAGCAGAACGTAGAATGAGAGTGAGCTGGTGTCACCCTCTTCTCCTAACGGCCCCGAAGCCCAGGAGCCTTTCCTTTCTGCTCTTTGGGGGGCTTCCACTCTCTACTCCTGGGCCCACTTCCTCGCCCCTTTCTCTTCTTCCCACCCCTATTCCCTTTCCTTTGGCAGGAGCTCCTCGACAGCACCTTCTCTTGGTACCATGGAGCTTTGATGTTCCCTCTGATGCCCAGCCAGGAGGACAAGGAGGAAGAGGATGAGGATGAAGAACGCCCGGCAGAAAAGGCAAAAAGGAAGAGCCCCGAGGAAGGAAGCCGGCCTGCACCTGACCTGGCCCGACATGATGTCATCAAGGTAAAGGCAAAGCATCTTTCCCATCCTGTGACCTAGAGGGCAAGCACACGCTGGGCAAGAGGTGTCATCAGGGCCTGGGCCCAGCTGTGTTTGGCAGTGGGTTTATCTCTCTGACCCCCAGGGGCTCCTGGCTACCAACCTGCTGGCTCGGCTGCGCTTTGTGCTAGAGGTCACCTGCCCAGGACCTGCTGTGGTCCTTGACATCCTGGCCGTGCTCATCCGCCTGGCCCGGCATTCCCTGGAGTCAGCCACGAGGGTGAGAAAAAGAAGGGGACAGGGAGTGGGCAAAGAGCCTGGCTAGGCCTGATCAAGACAGCCTCCCTACCTCCCCTTTTCCTCCTGTCTCCCATAGGTCCTGGAGTGCCCTCGGCTGATAGAGACCATAGTTGGAGAGTTCTTGCCCACCAGCTGGTCCCCCATGGGGATAGGGCCTACCCCCAGTCTACACAAAGTACCCTGTGCTACTGCCATGAAACTACTTCGTGTCCTGGCCTCGGCTGGTACGAATATTGCTGCCCGGCTGGTGAGCAGGACACAGGGCAAGGGATGAGGGGGCTTGGGACAAGGCTGGGTTGGTAGCTAAACGTGGCCCCTGAACCTCGGGGTGACCAGCTCATGCCATCTTCCGCTCTGGTTCAGTTGCTTAGAAATACAACAGAAACCACCAGACAGGAAGCTAGTCAGCTGGAGCCTGGTGTGTCCTGTAGACATACTCTGGTCTCACGGTGTAAGGGGAGGGTTCCCCTTCCCCAGACCCAGATCACAGGAGCCACATATAGATGCGTGCTAATCACCCTTAGCCAAGCAGCCCTAGAGAAGGTGCCCAGCAAGTGCTTGCTAAAGAGAGGGAGGGGTGCATGAGGTAGTTTCACCCCTGCCCAGAGTGGCCTGGAACAGGGCCAAGTTGAGCCAGACTCTCAGTCCAGCTCAGAGTAGGTGGACTTGGACTCCCAGCAGACCCTGATCGCCGTACTCTGCCCACCCCCAGTTGAGCAGCTTTGACCTCCGGAGCCGCCTGTGCCGCTTCATAGCTGAGGCTCCCCAAGAACTGGCCTTGCCCCCAGAGGAAGCTGAGACGCTGAGCACTGAGGCCCTCCGTCTGTGGGCTGTGGCCTCTTCCTATGGCCAGGGCGGTAACCTTTACAGGTGAGGAGAGGCAGGAGTAGGCTCCCTTGTAGACCCCTCCATTTCTGCACTGCTGACCAAATCAGTACCTCAGTCTTACTCAAGATCCCAAGCTTGGTTGGGGGGCGGGGGGGCTTGGAATGAGGAAGGGATCTACTGGGTGTGAAAAGGCTTGAGAGTCAGGACCAGTCAGAGAAGAGCAGAACAAACCTGAGCTAACCACAGTCTGTACGCAAAAGCATTGGTATCTTGGTGAACTAAGATTTAAATTCTCTGTTGGGGGCAGCCTTGAAGGACTACATCCTCCCCTTTCCTCAGGGCCCAAGAGTGCCTCAACCTGGGGCCTTCTCCCTCCTGATCCTCCTTCACCAGACGGCAAACCCCTGGGGCAGGGCTATGCCTGTGTGTCATTTTTCCATCTACTTCATGCAGTGGACTGGACGTTAGTCATCGTTCTTCCCTAGGGAGCTCTACCCAGTGCTGATGCGGGCCTTGCAGGCCGTGCCACAGGAGCTCAGCACCCACCCGCCTCAGCCCCTGTCCGTGCGACGGATAGCCTCATTGCTCACTCTCCTCACGCAGCTGACCCTGGCAGCTGGTAGCACCCACCCCAAACCCATCAGGTAGGTTAAACCCTGAGCCTGCCAGTAGGGACATCCTGCCGGCAACCCCAGGACAGGCAAGAATGCTCCTCCCTAGGGAGAGAATGGCTGTTGCTTAGAGGGGAATCAGGCAGCCAGATCCTCACTGTGGCCCCTTTTGGTGCTTCTGTAGTGACTCTGCTGAGGCCAGCCTATCGGCCACCCCCTCCTTGATCACTTGGACGCAGGTGTCTGGGCTCCAGCCTCTTGTGGAGCCATGTCTAAGGCAGACCTTGAAGTTACTGCCCAGATCTGAGATGTGGAGTGCCCTGAGCCCAGTGCCCACTGCCTGCCTGTTGTTCCTGAGCGCCTACTACCAGGCCTGGAGCCAGCAAGTGAGTGTCACCTGCCTGCCTTCCACCATGCCCCTGTGCTGGCCTCCAGCCACATTCCACCCCTCCACTCCTATTCCCCATTTCCTACCATCCACCTTTTAACTCCTGCCTTTCCTCCTCTTTCCACCTCCATATCCCAGTGGGGCTTCCCAGGAGCCATGCTGGTTGGGACCAGAGAACCCAAGCAGCAGCTGAGCCTTCCTATAGCCTTTATGTTCTCTGTGCATCCCTGGCCTTTGGGTGCCAGAGCAGCCTCAGGGCCTTCTCTCCCTTCGGAAAGGTCAGCCTGCAGAAGCTTCCAAATGCACTCTTTTGGGCTCTTGGGATGGTGGAGTTGGCCCAGGTACACAGGGGTAAGACAATGGGTGTCCTGGGCCATCAGCTCAGTGAACCCTGTGGTCCTCCAGCCAAGCTTGTGCCCAGAGGATTGGCTTCAGGACATGGAGCGCTTGTCGGAGGAGCTGTTGCTGCCACTGCTGAGTCAGCCCACTCTGGGCAGCCTGTGGGAGTCCCTTAGGTATGTGCCGTGTGTGGGTTGTTAGGGGGAAGCAGAAGAGGAGGCACTTTCTCTTCTCGGGATTCCTAGGTCCAGCTCCCTGTCCATCCCAGGGTGCAGCACTGCAGCCTGAGGGAACCTGAATCCCTAGCGGGCAGCAGTGCGCAGGGCTCCGAGGAGTGTGGGCACTGACCTGCACAGCCAGGCCTCTGCCGGCCTTGGTCACAGACCAAGCAGCTCTTTTCCAGCCTGGCACATGTCAGGCCAGAGCCCCGCTCCAATTCTCTGTTTTGCCTGCAGGCACTGCTCCCCTCTCTGCAACCCGCTGTCCTGTGCTCCGGCCCCTGAAGCTCCCCCTAGCCTCGTGTCACTGGGCTGTGCAGGAGGCTGCCCCCCTCTGAGTCTGGCTGGCTCAGCCTCACCCTTCCCATTCCTCACTGCCCTCCTCTCACTTTGCAACACCCTGGCCCGGATCCACAAGGGGCTGTGTGGCCAGGTAAGCCCTGGGTGCCTGGTTAGGGGCCAGGGAGGGGGCCATGGTGGCAGGAGTCAGAAAGAAAGGGGAGGGTGTTCCATGGGGAAGGGAAGCCCCTTCTGCCAGTACCCATTTCTCTGAATTTGGCTGGGAGGGGACGGCCACTTGGGGAGGCCCAGAAGGCATCAGAGTCAATTTCTACATCTGAACAAAACTGTTTTTCCTCAGCTGGCAGTCATATTGGCTGCCCCTGGACTCCAGAACTACTTCCTCCAGTGTGTGGCTCCTGGGGCTGCCCCACACCTCACACCCTTCTCTGCGTGGGCCCTGCACCACGAGTACCACCTGCAGTACCTGGCCCTCGCCCTGGCCCAGAAAACGGTGGGTTCCCCTGTCTGACAGGTTCTGCCTCCTGCCCCGAGATCTCCTCCTGCTTCTTGGAACCTTTGCTGCTTCTGCCAGGCCATACAGCTCCTACTTTCCTCCAGACGTGCCCTGGATCTGTGCCGCTCAGCCTTGCTTACGTCCTCTTCCTCACTTCCCACTGCTTTGGTCCCCTCCCCTCCGCACTCCCGCACACTAAATAGCTCCCAGCTTTTCTGTCCACAGGCAATTGTCCAGCCACTGCCTGCCGCCAGTGCTGCCCTCCATCATGGTATGGCCTTGTCCTTGCTGAGCCGGCTGCTGCCCGGAAGCGAGTACCTCGCCCACGAGCTGCTCTTGAGCTGTGTGTTCCGGCTGGAGTTCCTCCCGTAAGTCCAGGGTTACTGGCATCAGCTGTGCCCTATGGAGGCTGCTGTGGTTGTTAACTGAGCAGCCCTGCATTTGGAGCCAGCAGAGCTAGATTTAGTTCTCTTTCTTCCGTGGATTGCTCGTTTAACCCGTCAGATTCTCTTACCTCATTAGTAAAGTGGGAGTGAGGCTCACCACACCAGAGAATGATTGTGAGACTTCAATGTGACTGTATGGCTAAAAAGTGGTATATAAACTAGCTACATGCATGTACTAGCTCGCAGTTACTGTTTACTCCATGTCTGGTACTCCCTTACGTGTTTATCTGTCTTTTAAGTGTTTCACACGGGCCATGAGATAGATACTATTATCTCTTTCTTACTGTGAGGAAACTGAGGCACAGGGAAGTTACGTAAACTTACACCTGTGCAGCTGGCTTTAGTGTTCATCCTCTTAATTGGTATACAACACTGCATGGGAGGTGGTTAGGGGAGCAGGGAGGAGTAGGATTGGACTTAAGAGCTTCTGGGAAGCCCTAAAGAGCTGGCACAGCCTCCAGTTGCTCTGATTCCAGCCCTTGTTTTTGGCTTTTGCATCCCATTACAGAGAAAGAACATCAGGGGGTCCAGAGGCAGCCGATTTCTCTGACCAACTCTCCTTAGGGAGCAGCAGGGAGCCTCGGTGTGGACGAGGGGCCCTACTAGCTCAGGCCTGCCGGGACCTCCCCAGCATCCGCAGCTGCTACCTGAGCCACTGCTCGCCAGCCCGAGCCAGCCTGCTGGCTTCCCAGGCTTTGCACCGAGGGGAGCTACAGCAAGTCCCAACCCTGCTGCTGCCTGTGCCTAAGGAGCCATTGCTGCCCACCGACTGGCCCTTCCTGCCACTGATTCACCTCTACCACCAGGCTTCAGATACCCCCTCGGGGCTCCCTCCCACTGACACTGTGGGGACAGCCATGCGGGTCCTGCAGTGGGTGCTAGTTCTGGAGAGCTGGCGCCCCCAGGCCCTCTGGGCTGTGCCTCCTGCTGCCCGCCTGGCACGGCTCATGTGTGTGTTCCTGGTGGACAGTGACCTGTTCCGGGAGTCCCCAATACAGCATCTGGTGGCAGCCCTCCTATCCCAGCTCTGTCAGCCTCAAGTCCTGCCAAGCCTCAACCTGGACAGTCCACTTCCTGGCCTGACATCTTTCCCTGACCTCTATGCCAACTTCCTGGATCATTTTGAGGCTGTCTCTTTTGGGGACCACCTTTTTGGAGCTCTGGTCCTTCTTCCCCTGCAGCGTCGGTTCAGTGTCACCTTGCGCCTTGCCCTGTTTGGGGAACACGTGGGAGCCTTGCGATCTCTGAGCCTGCCTCTGACGCAGGTACTGTCTCAGCCCAGCAGGGCCTGCCAGGGATGCCCTGTATTGGCCCTAGGGGCAGTCCTGAGCAGGGGGAGCTTTAGTGGGCCTCAGGTTCCTCTCCTTACCCCTTCTGAGCTTTGAGAGGATTGAGAGAATCCATGAAAAGAGTTTAACATGGTATCTGACATATAGTAGGTGCTCGTTATTAACAGGGTATGGCTTTCTCATAAGGGCTACAATCTAGGGAAGAAAAGATTTACTAAAAACCAAAATGGCTCTGAATTGTTCAGATTCTAGGTGTTAACGTCAGGATTCAGAAAAGGGAAAGATCAAAGTAGGCTTCCCATAAGGAGAACGCTTTGTGGAAGAAGTAGGGATTGACCTGGACACTCAAGGTTGGGTAGAATTTGAATTGTTGAAGAGGTAGAAGGGCAAGATCTTCCTAGTAGAACAACATAAGCAAAAGCTCAGTGGCAGAAAGGAGCATGACAAAAGATAGGAGGGAAGAGAGAGTTCTGTTGGGAACTTGTTGAAAACAAGGCTCAAAATAAGAAGCAAAGTCTTAGAAGGCTGGAGCACAGGAGTTTGAGGTTGTGGTGAGCTGTGATGATGCCATTGCACTCTAGCTGGAGTGACAGCAAGACTCTCAAAAAAAAATTATCATATAATATCTATTGTGTAGATGCACCCCAATTTTCTTAGAACCTCTTGCTAGCTGTTTAGATTGTTGCAGATTTTTTTGCTATTTTAAGCAACACTGTGATAAACAGCATTGGACATAAACTTTGTGTTTATCTTTTAATCATTTCTCTGTGAGGTTAAGAATGACTTTTTAGAAAGAGAATTAACTTGCCAAGGAACGTGAACTTTTGAGAAGTTTGTTAATAACGGAGCAGTTGAATATGACATTTTGAAAGTTTTGAGTTTAAAGTATTAAGCAGTGGTAGGCAGTAGACATTCACAACTGCTGCTCAGTTCCCAGTTTCCCTTGCTTTCTGCTCTTTAGTCTTTAGCCTTGATCCTTGTGCTAGAGAAGGATTGATGTCTGTCTGAGACCTGATCTCTGTCCTTATGATTTGGTTTCATGTGACCATCAACCATCCACCTTGTAGTCCAGTGATACACATTCCCACCCTCCCCCTCAGCACATCTCATTTCCCCGTCACAGTTGCCTGTGTCCCTGGAGTGCTACACCGGGCCTCCTGAAGACAACCTGGACCTCCTTCAGCTCTACTTCCGGGCCCTGGTTACTGGAGCACTCCGTCCACGTTGGTGCCCTGTGCTCTACGCTGTGGCTGTGGCTCATGTCAATAGCTTCATCTTCTCCCAGGACCCAAAGAGCTCAGTAAGTTACGTCCCCGTCTTGAGAGGGAGGAAGGGAACTAGATTGAGCTGCCCCTGGGCCAGCCAGGGAAGAGGTGAGGGTCAGACAAGGCCCTGGGGTGAGGTGGTGGATCCCAGCCCTTGGCTCAGTGCCACCTCTCCCTGTTTTGCGTCTAGGATGAGGTAAAGGTGGCCCGCAGGCGTATGCTGCAGAAAACTTGGCTGCTGGCAGATGAGGTAGGGTCAGGGCCATTAGGAGGGTGGGAGATTAGAGGGTCTTGGGGGACAGAGACCTCAGCAGCATCTCACTACTCACTTCATAAAGTCTCTTCCCTCTCCACAGGGTCTCCGGCAGCATCTCCTCCACTATAAGCTTCCCAATTCTACCCTCCCAGAGGGCTTTGAGCTGTACTCTCAGTTGCCCCCTCTGCGTCAGCAGTACCTCCAGAGACTGACCTTAACGATGCTCCAAAATGGGGTATCAGAGATCTAGTGTAGTTGCTACGTTCTCCTGTATCCATCTCGCCAACAGACGCCTGGCCAGACAGAAGGGTATTATGTCCTAAGGGCAGGCAGGAGACAAAGGAGCAGAATGCTTGCCCTCCTGGGAGCAGGTAGTTTGAGCTTTTTTGGAGCAGAATGAACCCTAGTATTACATCCTGATATCTGGAGCTCAGGATCTGGGACTTTTGAGGGCCTGAGCTGGGAGTGACAGGTGACTTACCTATTTACCCTCTCTTTGGGAACAGGACAATCTAAGTACACCTCTCCTTACCTACTCCCAGCCCCTGCCCTAGGCTGAAGTATATGAATGCTATAGCTGTGCATTGAAATAAAAATTTTTTAAATCTACTGGGTATCTGTTTTTTGTTTTTCTGTTTTTGTTTTTATTTTTTAATTTTATTTTTTTAAATAGAGTCAGGGTCTCACTCTTGCTCAGGCTGGTCTCGAACTCCTGAGCTCAAGCGATCCTTCCGCCTTGGCCTCCCAGAGTGCTAGGATTACAGGCCTGAGCTGTTGTGCTCTACTGGGTATCTGATTTGAACTGATTTCACTCATGTTAGTTCAGGGTTGGTGTCAAGGGGTGGGTTGTCCCAAGGGAGGGGCAGGGGAGGAGAGAGATGGAATCATGAGTGGAAGGTAAAAACTGAATCCACATCTGGGGACAACAAGAGTAGGTCCTTCTGGGCATGGTGATGCATACCTTAGTCCCAGCTAGTGAGAAGGCTGAGGAGGAAGGATCATTTGAGCCCAGGAGTTAGAGTTTAGCCTGGGAAACATAGTGAGATCCCCAAAAAGAGATCTCTAAAAAGAATGTGGGTCCTATTTCCCCGATGGTTCCAGGCCAGGGCAACACTCGTGGGAATCTGGGTACTTCTGGAAGAACTCTCAGCAGTCCACTAGGAGTATATGTGTCTATAATGAGGTCATCATCTAGTCTCCTTGTGGTTCCCTATTTCCATCAACTGGTATTATAAGCCACGAAGAAGCCAAAAGTCAGACTGCTGTAGTAGCTGTCCTACAGCACCATTTCCACTGGGGACTTTATTGGTGGTGGGCATGGCTAGGGAGGAGTAGTAGATCAAAGCATAAACTCAGGCCAGGCCCAGTGGCTCTAATTCCAGCACTTTGGGAGGCTAAGGTGGGAGGATCGCTTGAGGCCAGGAATTGGAGACCAGCCTGGGTAATGTTATAAGATCACTTGAGGTCAGGAGTTTGAGACCAGACTGAGCAAGAGCAAGACCCCATCTCTACTAAAAATAGAAAAATTAGCTGGGTATGGTGGCACATGCCTGTGGTCCCAGCTACTCGGGAGGCTGAGACGGGAGGATCACTTGAGCCAGGTGTTTGAAGTTGCTGTGAGCTAGGCTGACACCACGGCACTCTAGCCTGGGCAGCAAAATGAGATTCTGTCTCAAAAAAAAAAAAAAAAAAAGAAGAAGGGGGCCATAACCTCTGGTTCATCTCTATTTTGATAAAATTTCTAAGTTGTTCTTTTGTCTAAATTCTAACAGACTTTATTACACTGTCACTCGTATGGAATTACTTATTGTGTTTGCGGTTCATCAGGATGAGTTCAGTGTGCCAGGCCTGGCCCTGTCAGTAGGTAGAGAGAACCCACTCCCTGTAAATTGTCTAATAGGTTTTATTAAGCAACCACTGTATCTGCAAATACCAATGGTTCTCAAACTTATGTGACAAAAATCACCTAGAGAGTGTGTTAAAACAGATTGCTAGGCCCTGCCACCATAGTTTTTGATTCAGCATATCTGGAGTGAAACCCAAGAATCTGCATTTCTAACAAGTTCTCAGGTGATAGTGATGCTGTTGTCCAGAACCAACCACATCTGGGAGTGGAGAAGCAAAAAAAAAAAAAAGACGAAGAACCAACCACGATTTGAGAAGTAGTGGCTTGGTTTACAGGGACCTTGAAAAGTAAACTCTGTGATCCCATAGTGCAATATCTACACAGTTAACTATGGCTTGGATACCAGAGTTTTTACAAAATCACTGTTGTGTCTACACCTTGCATTATACACAGACTTTACCAAGTGGCTATTATAACTTCTTTATTCAAGTGTTTTATATTGAACATAGGTCTCAACCTTTCAAATTGGTCATGTTGAGCAAAAGATTTAGGACCCAGGACACAAAACCACCTGAAGGCCAAGTGGCCCTCACAGTTATGGGGTGCCTTGTAGTTTACACAGCCACTTCCCTTCATGAGATTTTAAAGGTGGTGGGGAAACTGTCTCAGATCAGTTGTGTGGCCTGTGCTACAACACCCATTGACTAGAGATGCGAGTACTAGCACTCAGATCTGACATCTGGTCCAGTCTTTTACCCCATCACAGTAAGAAGCTGTGCAGAGGTGTAACACAGTGGAATTGTATGAGGCCAACAAGGGAGGTTCAGCCTTGCACTCACAAAGGCACTGAAAGACATAAGTAATGTCAAGTAATGAGCCCTTCCTTGGAGCAGTTTAAAGAGTACTCCCTATGTGTGATCACAGGAGCACACCCACCACCACCGTCACCATTACCAGTGAAGCGCACACACTACTGCTCCTGTCCTGAGGAATGTAGAAGTCCGTGCCTGATGTCTGCGGCGGGGCACCTCCTCCCCTACCTACCTCGAGCCCACCCCGCTCTCCTGGGGCAGCCTGGGGCACACCCGATGGCTGGAGACGACAGTAACTGCGTATGGGCTCCGCAAGGATCCTCCCGGAAGCGTGGGGACCTCGCTGCCCTCACGCCCCGCCCTTTCCTCCTCCAGCATCCTGGGGTCTGAGGTGGGCGTGGCCAGATCGGCTTTAGTTCCCAGGGGTGTCTCGCTGGCGGCTGGACTATAAGCCTGGGCCGCAGTGGCTGGCTCTGAGCTGTCAACTTCAGGTGCTGTGGACCGTGGACCGAGCGGGCGATGGGCACCTTGGGCCCGCTGCTGCTGTGGCTCGGAGCCGCGGGTAAGTGCGATCTGGCTGTCAGGAAGCGGCCCAGCCAGAGGCACCTTCCTAAGCTTGGGGATGGCGGTCGCAACAGGCCATGCCCCAGTGCCTCCTCCAGAGGCCTGCAACCCTCGTGGCCAAACTTCTCCGGTCCGTGCTCCTGGAGTGCGGGTGGAAAGCGCGAATCCGAGGACCCGGATCACGCAGCTTGGGAAGGAGGGACAACCCCGGGGGTCTCAGCACTGCCTGGGGGTAGGGCCACCAATCTAAGTGCTGCAAAGGATTGGGGTGGAGGGCTGCAGAACCGAGCTCAGTGCGCCCATTCACTGGGAAGTGCTCTCGAGGGGAGAAACTGGTAGAGGCATCAGCGGACACCCGCTGGGCTTCTGCCACCGAACTTGGGCTGTGGCGGGCATCCAGGTGTGAGTGAGCACTGGTGCGCAGCGGGGTTAGGGGTGTGGCCGCGGGCAGCAGGGGCTGCTGTTGTGGGGTTATCTCTGAATCTCTTTACCTCTTTTATCTCCTATCCCTCCCTCCCCGTTAACATTCTGCGCCCTCTCCCTGCTCTGCTGGCTCCCTGTCACCTTTCAGGCACCATTCTCTGCTCCAGCTCAGGGTCCCAGGTGCCTTTTCTGTTATCCTCGCCCCTGCCAACTCCCAGCTCCCGGGACCCGAAAATCACCGCCCCGCCTGGCGGCATGGAGCCAACCCTCCCCTTAAATCCCTCAGGTGAGTTCTCGGCTCCTCCCTTCTCTTCCGCTTACCATACCCAGACCCCTCCGCCGGCCAGGGGCTCGACGAGCCTTTTCTCCCTCCTTGCTCCCAGGCACCGAGAGGTCTTGGCAGTTCTCCACCTGCGGGGCCAGCGGCCGGCGCGGGCCCACACAAGCACAATGTGATGGGACGTACGCCGGCAGCGGCGTGGTGGTGACTGTGGGGGCCGCCGGGCCGCTGAGAGGCGTGCAGCTGTGGAGGGCGCCAGGTCCCGGCCAGTACCTGTAAGTGCGGGGCCAGGCTAGGGGTGGGCGATGACCCGCGATTCTGAGGCTCCACTGTCCGGGGAAGCGACGCTACGTACGCAACACCTTGCATCTTAGGGTTTTCCGAAGCGACGTCCAACCAGGGCGACCTCGAGTGCTCCTCCTTCCGGCGCCCCCCGGGAAGTGTGGCGGTAGAAGCCACCACGTTAGCCTGTCCCCAGGAGCCCATTCCTGCCCAGCAGATGGCCCCTAACCGGCGGCAGCGCCAAGGGGTGGCTTGATCCTCCCCCATCTCCGTTAACACTTCTGAAATAAGTGTAAAATTTAATTTCATGGTGTGCAAATCTAGTCTTCCCATCCCTTCAAAGCCTCTAAGTCCCTCAGATAAAAAAAAATTCTGGAGCTGCCTCTGTCGCCAACCTCTGCCTGGAGCGGCTGGCAGGAGGGCGAGGGCGAGGGACTCAACGCCGGCCTCCCGCAGGATCTCAGCCTACGGAGCCGCGGGCGGCAAAGGCGCCAGGAACCACCTGTCGCGGGCGCATGGCGTCTTCGTCTCAGCGATCTTCTCCCTTAGTCGCGGGGAGCCGCTTTACATCCTCGTGGGGCAGCAGGGAGAGGACGCCTGTCCTGGAGTAAGCCGACGAGCGGGAAGTGTTAGGGCGTTCCCTCTTTGGTGCCCCGACACCGGCACAGCGAGGAGAGGGTCCCGGGCCCCGCCAATTCCTGCCCCTGGTGCGCGCAGGGTAGCCCGGAGAGCCAGCTCGTCTGCTTGGGAGAGTCTCCGGCCGCTGAAGAGCACGCGGCGACGGACGCAACCGAAAGGGCCCCGGGGTCGCAGCGCTGGGCGGGAGGTGGCGGGGGTGGCGGGGGCGCCACCTATGTCTTCCGGGTAAGTGCTCCCCTGGGGCGGGGGTCTCAGTCCTAGTCCCAGAGGCTCACGCGCACGCGCTCTACGTACGTCCCTTGGGGTCCTTCTATCCCTGTGCTGGGCTGGGAGCCCCTGCCCGTTTTGGGGCCCCAGGGACAGAGACATAGCGCAGTGCCCGTGTCCTCCCTCGACGGCGGGAGGGCGCGCCCCTCAACGCCCCGCTGGCCCCATAGCTGCGCGCCGGCGAGCTGGAGCCACTGATGGTGGCGGCCGGAGGCGGCGGTCGGGCCTACCTGAGGCAGCAGGACCGAGGCTGGGCTCAGGCCACCGCTGAGAAACTGGAGAACCGCTTAGCCGCGCCCGGGAGCCGCGGGAGAGGCGTGGCAGCAGGTGAGGGCGCCGGGCCGCGGGGAGAGGCGGGCGTGCTCCCCATCCGGCTGCCAGCCACAGCACTGTCGCTTCGCAGGTGGAGGGGGCGGCTGGACGTCGCGGGCCCTCTCCCCGCAGGCCGGCCGCTCACTGCAGGAGGGGGCGGAGGGCGGCCAGGGCTGCGCGGAGGCCTGGGCTACTCTCGGCTGGGCCGCGGCTGGCGGCTTCGGGGGCGGCGGCGGGGCCTGCACTGCGGGCGGAGGCGGCGGAGGCTACCGGGGTAGGTGCACCCCTGGGGAGGGGAGCCGACAGCCCCGAGGGTGAAGTGAGGTTAGAACCTTAGAAGAGGCCCGAGCCCTCCGAAGGGAAGGGCTCGGTGGGAAAGATGTTAAGTCAGGTTCAGCTGCTCCAGGCCAGAGCAGGAGCTCTTAGAAATGGAGGTCGAATAAATTGGAAATCACACACATGCAGATAGCCCTAGATTTTCATTTAAATCCAGGTATTTTCCATCACAACAGGTGCCCTCCCTGTTGTGCAGTCCCAGGAATGTAGCACGCTGAGCAGGGTGGCAGAAAGGCAGAATTGGATTAAGTCAGTAGTTCTCAAAGTGTGTTTCTGGAACCTGTAGCCTCAGCACCACCTAAGTTATTAGAAATGCAACTTCTCTTGGTTAAGGGAGCATACAGGGGAGATGTTGGCCAAAGGGCACAAAATTTCAGTTAGATAGGAAAAATAACTTCCAGAGATGTATTGTACAACAGGTGGCTATAGTTAATACAATGTATTCTTAGCCTGGTATGCTGGCCTCTAGTCCCAGCCATGGTGAGGCTGACGCAGGGGGATGATTTGAGCCCAGGAGGCTGCAGTGAGCTATGATTGTGCCCCACACTCCAGCCTGGGCAACAGAGCTGGACCTCCTCTCTTTTAAAAATAAAAAAATGTATTCTTGAAAATTGCCACGAGAATAGATTTTAGTTGTTCTTATCACAAAAAATGATACGTATGGAAAGTAGCGCACATGATGATGGCTTGAATTAGCCATTGCACAATGCATATTTCAAAACATCATGTTGTACACAATAAAGATATATAATTTTTATTTTTTAATTAAAAAGAATGCAAATTCTCAGCCCTTCTCTAACTTACTGAATCAGAAACTGTAGGGGAGAGTCCCAGTGCTGTTTTAATCAGTCATCTAGGTGATGATTCTAATGCATTCAGTTTGGAAACAACTGGTGTCAAGAAACAACCTTTGTGTCTGGGCTATACTGTTTATAAATACTTTACACACACAATCTACATTCTTACAGAAATGGAATGTGTGGGTTGTGCCTCTGACATTTTATAGCTGAGAATATGGGATGGGAGGGGCTCAGACAGACAGGAAGTGTCCCAGCCAGCCTGAGCCAGGCCTTCAGGTTCTAGCTGATTATGCCCTCCCCACCTCTCTAGCCCCTGAGCGCTTACTTGTGAACAGAAGCACTTGCATCAGAAGGCTCCTGTAGAGGAGGCCACACTGGGATTTCCACTGGGAGATGCTGGCCTCCCCACTGTTCATAAGCCAGCTTCCCAGCTGTGAGGCAGCTATGTGCCCCTTACTCCTCTCCCATCCCCATCACCCTTCCTCCCTTCCCGCCACCCCATTTTTGTAGCCAAACCCTCTATCACTCTCAATTTCCAGGGGGCAATGCCTCAGAGACTGACAACCTCTGGGTTAATGGGGAAGATGGGGTATCCTTCATACACCCCAGCAGCGAGCTCTACCTGCAGCCTCTGGCAGGTATTGGCCCCAAGACCCACCTCTCAGGCTGGCCTAGCCTTTTTCCTCAATCCCTGAACCCACTCCAGAAGAGAGTGTGCAGGCTTGCCAGAAGGCCCAGGCTCTCCCACCACCCTTGTGTGCTTGGCATTGTTCTTTGCTCTAAAGTCCTGGGCTAGAACTAACCATGTGGCTGGAAAAGGCATGTATATCCCATCCCTACTCTACCCCCACCTGACCCCCCACATCCCTCACACCCCCCACGTCCCCCGCCCCACCCACATCTCCCACACCACACCCCACCATATCAATTTTTTACTATCAGTCACAGAGAGCCACGGAGAGGTGGAGATCCGAAGGTATCTTAACTGCAGTCATTGCCCTTTGAGAGATTGCCAGTGGCAGGCAGAGCTCCAGTTGGCTGAATGCCTGTGCCCACAGGGCATGGTGCTAGCTGTGGATAACATCACCTGCGTGGGTATGTCCTACCTTTGCCCAAGGTCTGGACTCCTGGGATCACAGGCTGGGAGGGGCAGTAAGGCACTTGGAAAGATGGTATAGAGACCTACTGTGTGCCAGGCTCTGTGTTGGGTGCTGGGCAGGAGATTAGAGACCCATCAGTGCACATTTTGCCTTCCAGGAGCATGTGGTCCAGTGTGGGAGGTGAGATGAATATTTAGATATAGCTATATGGATGTATATCTCGAGTGACAATTGCCATGGGGGATAGGAAGTGTTTTAGAGGTTCTCAAAGGGGAGAGGTTGCTTCTCTCTAGGATAATGGGGGAAGGCGTGATGGAAAGGTTAACACTTGAGCTGAGGCTTGAAGCTCGGTGAAACCTGGGGTAAAGGGACAAAGAGCACCTTCCCACTGGAGGTGTCTCTCTTTCTCCGTAGACCTGCCCACCCCTCCAGGCCCTCTGGTTCTGATGGTGGCTGTGGTGGTGACCTCGACACTGAGCCTCCTTATGGTGTGTGGTGTCCTGATTCTGGGTACGGAGCATCTAGCAGGCACAGCAGATTCAAGGCTGCCCCATCTCCACTGAGCTGTGGTGGTTTTCTGTGGGGTTCCAGGGGCACGTGGGGCTGGCTTCCAGACCGCTGCTCCCGGCAGAGCAGTTGTAGACTCCTTTGGGGTTCTAAGACAGGAAGCAGCTGGGGAGGCCTGGGGAAAACATTTACCTTAAGGGGCATCTGTGGAGGTGTCCTGGGCAGGGGAGGCAGTGCGGGCCTGATGGGAAGGCAGAGTGTATGCCTTTGTTCTTCCCACCCACAGTGAGCCAGAAGAAGTGGCAGGGCCTGTGGCGAATGAGGCTGCCAGGCCCTGAGCTTGAGCTGAGCAAGCTGCAAACCTCTGCCATCAGGACAGCCCCCAATCCCTATTACTGCCATGCGGGGCTTGGCCCAGCTCAGTTCTGGCCTCTGCCCGCAGGGCTCACCGAGGTTTCGCCAGACAATGTCACTCTTCTCAGGTGAGTCCTCTGCTTCCATCTGAGAACCTGTGCACTATGAATACATATCTCTGATCCTGCTCCCAGCTATGGTGAATTACAGATCCCAGAGAACTGGCCCAAACTCCTTGTATAGGGGAGATAGAGGCCCAAAGAAGCTCCAAAAGGGGAAGTAATTTGCTCAGGGTCAGCTCTCAGCCCCAATTCTGGAATGGGAGGGGGCCTTGGAATATGACTCTTTTGGAGCCCAGGAGTTGCCTCCCTCCTAGGGAGTCTGCAAGGACATCAGGGAAGGCCTCATCACAGACTTCCACTCTGACTCTCACCCCACACCTGCCCTCTCTTTTGCCCTGGCTCTGTGCAAGTCCATGTCACCTTGGAGGGCTTCTACCGTGCCGAGAGAGCTCACATATGGTCAGCTGGCCATGTGGGGGATGTGGAGGAGCAGGGGAGACAAAGGGGGTATCAGACTCTCTAGGACGCTTCTCCAGGCCAGCCACCCCGTTCCAACCTGTCTTCCTGCAGAGCCCTGGGTCATGGTGCCTTTGGGGAGGTGTATGAGGGACTGGTAATTGGCCTTCCTGGGGACTGCGGCCCACTGCAGGTGGCTATCAAGGTGAGAGGGAGTGGGACTTCTGGCTGGGGTAGAAGAGCAGGGCGCCAGGGAGGGGAGAGCAATTACTAGAGCTAGGGTTAACCCACCCTCCTAAAGTGTCCCAGGGAGCTCAGAAACTGTGCTCTTCCTCCGCCCACCCCAGACCTTGCCAGAGCTCTGCTCTCGTCAGGACGAGCTAGATTTCCTCATGGAGGCGCTCATCATCAGGTGCACCTGGGGCAGGGGCAGGGGCGGAAGGCGGGAGGGAGAAGCCAGAACTGCCTGCAAAACAGCCTCTCTTCACCCTGGGGCTGAGAGGTGGCAAGTCTGGGGACACAGAAGTCCTCCCCAGTTTTGTGGAGCCTAGAACATGGTTTATATCTCCCTGCTGGCGATGGGGTATGTGCACCACCCACCCAGCAAGTTTAGCCATCAGAACATTGTGCAGTGCGTGGGGCTCAGCCTCCAGGCTGCCCCTCGCCTCATTCTGCTGGAGCTGATGTCTGGAGGGGACATGAAGAGTTTCCTGAGGCATAGCCGGCCACACCTGGTGAGACCCTTCTCTCAGCCCCCCAGGCCCTTCCAGAGACCCTGTCCATGTGTCCTGAGACCTGCATGGACTGACACACCTTCTGCCTGACCCAGGGCCAGCCGTCACCTCTGGTCATGCAGGACCTGCTGCAGCTGGCCCAGGACATAGCCCAGGGCTGCCACTACCTGGAGGAAAATCACTTCATCCACAGGTTGGGAGCAATCCTGGCTTGGGGGACCCCCAGCCCAACTTCCTCCTGAAAGAACAGCCCTTCCATGTAACTTTTAAGGAAATAGATCAGGAAGGGCAAGAACTTCTGCATTCTGGGAGTGATATTTTTGCTAAACTCTACAGGGACATTGCTGCCCGGAACTGCCTGCTGAGCTGTACTGGGCCTAACCGAGTGGCCAAGATTGGGGACTTTGGGATGGCAAGAGATATCTACCGGTGCGGGGCTTGGGGAGTTGGGAAGGCTGTTGCTCCAAGGGGGTTTACCAGCACCTTGGTGGTATTTAAACAATTCATCATTCCCCTCCGCCCTCCTGTAGGACCAGTTATTACCGCAAAGGGGACCGGGCCTTGCTCCCAGTCAAGTGGATGCCCCCAGAGGCCTTCCTGGAGGGCATCTTCACATCCAAGACAGACTCCTGGTGATAACACACCCTCTCTTATCCTCCTCTCCCCTGCCTTGAGGCTAATCCTATCTTTTCTGGGCCACTCTGTGTGAGGGAAGGGGAGGCTGCACTGCACTAAGGGTCCTCACCTGGTTCCCCTACTCGTGATGCAGGTCTTTTGGGGTGCTGCTCTGGGAGATCTTCTCACTGGGCTACATGCCCTACCCTGGGCGCACCAACCAGGAAGTGCTGGACTTCGTCATCGCAGGGGGCCGGATGGACCCTCCTAGGGGCTGTCCAGGGCCCGTGTGAGTTTAGAGTGCTGCCCAGGGAGGGAGGTCCTTTATGACCATGGGTGGACACGAACTCCTGCCTCTTCCCAGGTACCGCATCATGACCCAGTGTTGGCAGCACCAGCCTGAGCTCCGCCCCAGCTTTGCCAGCATTTTGGAGCGTCTTCAGTACTGCACTCAGGTGTGCCCCCTGACCCACCTGACTATCTTGGTTTTGGGGGGTCAGGAAGGAAGCCATAAAACAACTCCATGGCCCCCTGCTCCCCAACTCTATTACAGGACCCTGATGTGCTAAATTCACCCCTGCCGGTGGAGCTGGGGCCCACCCTGGAGGAGGAAGGGGCTTCTGGGCTGGGGAACAGATCTTTGGAGAGCCCAAGATCCCCACAGCCCCAGGAACTGAGTCCAGAGGGTGTGACAAGCTGGGGAGGGAGTGCTCTTGGCCTCTGGCTGTCCTCTGGCCTCAAGCCCCTCAAATCCAGCGGCCTCCAGCCTCAGAAGCTTTGGAATCCCACCTATGGCTCCTGGGGCCCCAAGGGGCCCTGAGGTCGAGGATTCGGGCATTGATGGTAGCAATGGCTCCTTTCTGCACTCCTCAGGCTTCTAAGTCGCTTGTAATTCCAGTAGCCTCTGTCCCCTGCAGTCTGCGTGTCTGGGCCTGTCTCAGGGCTGGCCTGGCAGCACTGGACTTTCCATGCTGGAAACCAACTCCAGCTTCCTGGGAAGGGCCAGGCCACTCCTAGCTTTTGATCTTTGGGACCAGAGGCCACCCCATACCCCAGGTGTCCGTGAGGAGTCCTGGATTGCTCTCCCCCGTGAACATCCTTCATCTGAGCAGTCCCCAACCTTGCAGATGCTTTTAATAAAAACCTCTTCTCACATCCTCCAGTGATCTGCGTGGATGTGAGGGATACCGGATTGAGGAAGAGGGAACCAGGAGGGAGGGGATGAGGCCTGAGTCACGGAAGCTGGGTCTTTGAGTTTTATTGGGAGGGGGAATCTATTGTAGTGTAGGAGGTTAGACCAATAGGTCTAGGCCTGCTCAATAAAATTCATAATCCAGCTCCTCTGGAGAGGGAAGAGCCTCCTCAGAAGAGCTGGACTGAGGAAGAAGCTTTTGTTCCCTCACATTCCGGAAATTAGTGTCATTCTGCTCTGGGAACGCTGGGGCCCGGGTGGGCGCCAACCTCTGACATCGGCAGTGCGCCCCCTTAGTGGTTGGCACCTGGTCCTTCAGGACCCTGTGAACTGCCCCTCATAAGGGGGTTCCAGTCTCTCGCCGGCATGCACTGTGGGGACGTAGCCGCAGGTCCACATGTCAGACCGGCCGGCCCACGTGGGGACAGGAGTCCAGCCTCATCTCTCGGCCAGGCTGGCCAGGATGCCAATGAGATTGTCCAGCCCCAGCAAATAGCCATCCTCGCGGTTGCCCTCCTCCCAGGGCAGCCGGTGGTCCAGGATCTGGCCGTCGGGAAGGGGCGTGGTTTTGCCGAAGTCGATGAGCCACACACCGGCGCGATGGCAGTGATCATGCACGAAGAGCAGCGAGCTGCCGATCACCTGCCGAGCCCCACACAGTCAGGCCACAGCCCTTTACCTGAGCAGCCCCGACCCTATCCCCACTTAGCCCTCACAGACCCGGGACCTGAGCCCACCGGCTTCTTACCTCGTGCCTCCTGAAGAACTCGGAGACCTCCAGGGTGTCCCGGATCTGCTGCAGGCGGTTCAGATACCTCCTCTGGAGAGAGCAGAAGAGGAGGGCAAATTAATTAAATGCGAAGTGAGCCCTTGCTAACGGTTAGGAGCCACAGTGCATGTTCAGCTTGACAGGTACTGTCGTGAGGAGGACACGGCCCCCCGCATGGCGCACAGCCCAGAAGGAAAGGAACATAAAGCAGTTACAACTCGACGAGATAAATGGGGTCACATAGGCGAGGGCACTAGACGGAATGACCAGGGGCACCCCTTGATTTCAAGATCCCCAATACCTCAGGGTTCTGGGATTCCGCGCTCACCAGTACTTCCTCATCTCCTTGCACAAACTCCTCAAAGACGCGAATCACTTGCTCCCGACTTCGCGTGGTCTTGAAGTCTGTGCTACAGGAGCCGTCGGCTTTCTGAAAGAGGAGGGACAGGAGTGCCAGGGGGCCCGGACCCGCCCAGCGGGGGAGGATCAGCCTAAGGCGGCGGTACTTCCCGGGGCGTTGGGTGCTGGGGACAGCTAGACGGCCGGCCGCCAGAGGGCGTCTGGCTGTGGTGGTAGCGGTGGTGGTGTTCGTGGTGATAGGGCGAGGGGCGACGACAAACCGTAAAGGACACCGAGCGGTGGGGCTGGGGCGGAGGAAGGGCCAGGGCGGTGCAAAGCGAAGCGGACATGGCCCACCTTGATCCCCTCGATGCGGAAGCCAAGCGTGGTGCTAGAGCTGATGCCTTCTCGCCACTGCATGTAGCGCGGCTTGGTGACCGCGCGCTGCGCGTGCTCCTCCTCAGTGGGCGCCGTCGGGTCCACCGCCAACATCTTCTTATACATGTCCTTCCGTAGCTTCGGCCGCTCGCGGGCCTTGGTCAGCTCCTCCTCCAGGTAAGTCCTGTGGGGGTGCAGGCACCAGCCAGGGTATGAGAGGACCCACATGGGCACCCCATTAACGCTTGTTCCGGTCCGGCCCCAACTCGGTCTCCGCCCCAGCCCGGCAGAGCACACGTACCTGACGCCCATCTTGCAGTCAAGCACGCAGGGCCCGTCGAAGCCGTCGAGCAGGTCCTGCAACTGCAGGTAGCTTTCGCCGTCGCGCTCCACCACGCCGTGGAAGGTAGGCACGCAGCCGCGCAGCGCGTCCGCCATCAGCCGCGCCAGGCAGTAGCGCTCCGGCTCCGAGCAGCGTTTCAAAATCAGCCCGCTTGTGCCCGCCGCCTTAAAACTCCCTGCGGACCGGCACCGGTTAGCGCTGCCCGGCCTCTACCTTTCTCCAACCCCATCCGCGCGCTCCCCGACGCTCACCTGTGTGCCCTGCCAGCTGCACCCAGGCGTAGCGCTTCTTGAAAGGGCTGATGACCGGCAGATTCACCATGGTCCGGATCTTCTGCCAGTGGCTTTTCTGAAAGCGACAAGGTCAAGGTCTGCAAGTCCGCGTCTCAGCAATGCACAAGCCCCTCCCTCCTCTGAAACAGGGTCTCGTCCCGCCCCGGACCCACCGGAAGAAGCTGGAGCTGGATGATTCATTCATTCATTAATTCGTTCATCCACTCAGTGAAGGTTTATTGTGCGCCTGTGTGGCTCACACAGTGATGGTGATTCCAGCTTCTCCAGTCGGCTGTAAAGAGCCCTGGACTTAGGATCAGAAGGCTCAGGTTTGCACCCCAGCTCTGCCACTTAACTGCCTGAGCGGGTTACTAAACTGCCCTGCCGAGGTTTTTGTGAGCATCAGAATAACCTGGTCAGCCCTTGTTAAAAATTGCAGATTCTGGCTGGGTGCAGTGGCTCACTCCTATAATCCCAGCACTTTGGGAGGCCGAGGTGGGAGGATCACCTGAGCCCAGGAATTTGAGGTTGCAGTGAGCTATGATTGCACCACTGCACTCCAGCCAGCCTGGGTGACAGAGTAAGACTCTGTCTTTAAAAATAAAAACTAAAAACAGCAGATTCTCAGGTCTACCGTAGGGAAATTCTGAGTCGGTCTAGGGTGGGGCCAAAATTTGCATTTCTACCAGTGCCTAGGGATCTTCTGGGCCTGAGAAACAAGGCTGTGAGTATCAGTTTCTTCATCTATAAAATGGGGAAATAACTACCCTTACTGGGCTGTTGGGATTAGTAAATGGGGTTTGAGTGTGACAGGCACTTAGCTCCCCAATCCCATTCCTTGGCATGAAGCATAAGGTAGACAAATCTGGATCACTGATGCATCCACTTGGGACCTTGGTTACTCTCATTTAGGGAGACAGACAAACACACAAATGTAGTTTACACAGGCCCAGGGCAGGGAGACCAGCCTGGAAGGGCCTGGAGAAAGAATGGCTTGGGACTCCCCTAGACTCTTGCTGTCCCTGGATTCAATGCACACCTCACTAGTTGGCAAGGCCCAAGGCACCTTTTGTTGATCTGGATCCAGAAATCTAAGCCCTGAAAATGGGATGCAACTCTGAGGGCCTGTCATCTTAGACAAAACTGGGAGGGAAATGTGGGGTTTTTTGGTGTACCCCTTGCCTCATAACCATTGTATCTGAGAGCATCTCATACCCTGAACCTTTTCTCTTCCCACCTCAAACTCAGCAGTCTGGTGTCTCTCTGAAGTACACAGGTTTGCTCATCTAAACTGTGTGTCTGCTGCCTCCTCCCAGGGGTGCTTGGCTTTTAGAGGAGTTATGCATGTGTGCCCCCACAGGAGTGGAACCCAGGAACCACCCTCCCTGACAACGAAGGAGGGAAGAGAACTGAGGAGGTGGCCTAAGTAGGGGAGGCTGCTGACCATAAAGCCCTTTCCCATGGGGAGGGGATGGAGGATATGCCAGAGCACTGGTTGGGGAGTCAGCAGTTGGTTCCAGGCCTGGGCCTGTCACTTTCTAGCTGAGTGAACCCAAGCAAGTACTCTCATCTGTGTGGACCTGTTTCCTCTGGGAGGACGTAGCCGCTGCCATAACACAAGGCACAATTTACTGACTGCCTATTTCATGCCAGGCACTTTCTCATCTTCCATCAGACAGCATTGCTCCCACTTTCCCACTGAAGTCCTTACATGGCACACTAGGGTGTGATCACATGTCCAATCCCTGGGGATCTGGGGGTGTAGCCAGAAGGAGCCCACTAGAAGGATGACATCACTTTCAAAACTCCTTTTTAAAATCTTTAAATACATACAAGGTTTGCATTCTGCTGCATAATAAATCCAAGTTTTATTATAAAACTCCCCACCTCCAAATCCTCAAGTAAAATTCCAGGAAGATGATGTATGTGCCATGTATATTCAGAAGCACCACCTGATCCCCCTTCTCCCACACGGTTTGGCAATCATGATCATGAGGCACACGCACAGCAAGAGCATGAGGTGGTGTTCTTACTCTGTTTTACACAAGGAAGTTAGCATCCAGAGGAGTTAGCATCCCCTCACTCTCTGCCTCCAGCCCCCCAATCTCTGGCCCAAGCTCTCTTGCCCCAGCAGGTTCCAAAGTCCATGGTGCCAGCCAGCCTCCCTTTGGGGGATCAAATGGGATACTGCCTGAGAAAGAGTTTTGTACAAGAGGAAGTGATCTGCAGCCATAAAGTGGTGTTTTGATCCCCATGGAGACCCTAACATCTGCCTTCGGCACCCTCTCTACTGGCTGGACACCTTTGCTTTTATGCAAAGGAATGGATTTAATGGCAGGCAGCATTAGGAGCCTTCTAGAAGAATTTGCCAGATACTGGGGCCAGAATGGAGTTAGTCAGAGGATACATTTTGGGTAGGTGGGGTGAGGGAACTGCAACATCCTTCCTTCTGGAATCATGTGGAAGCAGTGAGGGGGGCTGGGAGGTGGAAGGTAGGCCTGGTAGACCACATAGAATTGCTCCCAAGCTGAGGGAAAATGGGGTCAACACCTCTCTCTCCACTCCAGTTTTATGCATCTCATGAGCCAAGAGCAGCAGCAACTAAGGATGGTTTTAGCCAGCAGGTGACAAAGGGCTTTCTTACCCATTATCTCATCCAGCTCTCCTGGCTACCTCGCGAGGAGACAGGATTTAGCCGCCCTCCAAATGATGGGTATGGTCAATCAGGGAAGGAGTTGATGTAAGTGTCTTGGAACTCAACTCACTGCCATCTTCTACCTTAGGGAGATACCTCCCCCAGGGAACACAATGCATTTAAAAATGAATGTATTCAAAAAGCCTCCTGGAGAATCATTCTTTAGAGGGTGGGTGGGGATTTTGGCACATGAACAACAGCAGGGAAGATATTTTGAGCAGGTAAGATTTTTATTGTATAGAGATCAGAAAGCATTTATTATGATACAGAGTGAACTCTAGCTGCCAATGTGGCCCAAAGCCACATCCTCTGGCCCAGCCTTCCCTTCATGAAAGTGTTCTCTCTGGGAAACCAACACGCAGCCAGAGGTTATCTGGGCATCTTGGGGCAAAAGCCAGGAGAGCTATGTGACAGTCTTTGATGAAGTCACAGAAGGACCCTCTGATAATTCCTTACTTCTAGGGCTAAACAGGTAGTATCTCTCCTTGGGCAAGTGTTGGCTGGATACTAGTCTCAGACCCTCCTTTGTTTAAGCTCCATGTGGAAACTGCGAGGACACCCGTGTCTTACATCACACCAGACACTCAGCATATCTCCTGCCAGAGCAGATCCTTTGCTCTGTCTTTGGTACTCACCCTGCTGCCTGCCTCCAGCCATCCAGTCTCTGGTTGAAGCTCTCTATCCTCTCTATCATCCCAGCACCCTCCCCATGTTCCAATTGCCCTGTCAAACTAGCACTCCCTGTGGTGGTGGGGGGGGCGGGGAGCAATCAGTTTAAATTTATAAAATGATTTGCACTAAGGTATAAGTGACCCACGACTTCACCTTCCCATGGGCATTTGCTTTTTAAAAAGGAAGTCTGTTAACCTAAATTCTGCTCTATAATTAGTGGAAAGTGATGTGTGGGAATTCTCAGTCCAGGAGGGAATGTCATCCAGGTCTCTTTACCTATCTTCGAGCACTGAGAAAAGAAAACCAGATGTACAGGAGCCAAACACTCTCTTGTCTGCTAGAGCAACACCCTACAATTGTTTTAGGAGGCTGGCAAGGCCCTAGAGTCATGGCAGCTGCCCTGGGGGACAGGTCTCCTACTACTCTCCTAGCTTGTTCAAGTTTCCTGCCCAGGACTTTTCATTTTACCAGAGGAAAGGCCCCCGGTGGAAGGGAGGCTGCCCAGTCCCAACTACCCAGCTCTAGGCAGGCCGTACAGGGCTCCTAGGAGGCGAAGGGGAGGATGTGGGCCTTCATCTGCCCAGGCCCTAGTGTAAGGGGATGGCAGGCTGGGAGCCCCAGAGTTGAGCCTCAGTACCTTTCCCCCAGGTGCATCCTTCACAGTCCGCAGGACGGGCTCTGCTTCCTGCCTGGGGAAGCCCTAAAGGCGGCCTGGGCGGGCAGGCTGTGTTCCTCTGGGACCAGCCGTGAGGCAAAGTCCGCTCCAGGCCCTTCCACGAGGACGCGGGCAGCCTCTGTCAACAGCCCCCAGCTTATCTGCCTCCGCTGTGGCTGTTTGCCTTCGGGGAGGCCCCAGCGCTGGGGGTTGGGAAGACCCAGCCTTGGAGCTGGAAAGGCCCTCAGCGGCCATCTGCACCAGCCTCCGGCGGCTCCGGGAGACACTGAGGACCAGCGTGGAAGAGGCGACCGAAGACGCCCAGTACACAGCTGAGGCTGTCTTGACCTTAGCTGGGGTTGTCTACACTGCACTCAGGCTTGGGCCTCAGGACCTCCTCCTCGCATAGTCCCTCCCCCAGGCACTTCGCCAGGTCTCTGCGGGCGGAAGAGGGAAGCGGGGCGTGCCCGCGCCCTCAGCGCCCCCACTGGTCGCACCCGCTCGCCCGCTCACGCTTCTCAGGTGTCAGATTTGAGCTGGGGAGCAGCCCACCTACAGCTACTGCTCAGGTTTTTACGACGCGGAGGAGTGGGAGGGGTGCTCTCGCTGCCACACGTTCCACTGTCTTGGGACCCCCTCCGAGGCATCTGCCTCCCTACACAGGCCAGGGCTGCGTCAGAAATGATCGTGGGTCAGGGCTACCCTGACCCGCTGGGGGAGGAGAGAGGAAGGTGGCAGGCTCGTGACTGAGCCCCCGCACCCTACACCTGGCGGCAGGGGTGTTCCTGCTTTACCTCCCTCTTGTGTCACTTATTGTAAATCTCAGGGGAGTCACTGAGTCATGGAGCCACCGCAAGTCGTTACAGTGTCTCCTCCGCCTCGTCCAATCCGAGTGTGCGGCGGGACCCCGGGTCCAGAAGGCCCAGGCAGAGCCCCAGCGCTCTCCTCGCAGCGTCCAGGCGACCCTGGCGCGGGCCTGGGGCTCTCACAGCCCAGTCGCCCCGACCCAGGCTTTTGGGCAGGCTCGGAGACACCTCGGCTTCAGGGACGCTTGCGTAACGTGGATCTAGAGCAAGTCCTTCGCGCTGACCGCGGGCAGTTACTCAAGGTATTTGGCCTTGGCTAAAACGAGGGGGACGAGGAGGCTGTCCCGGGAGCCGCACACCCCCTAAGGGGCGGGCGCCTGGAGTGACTTCACTTCATCCTAGCCGGGGTTTTCCGAGGGACAAACCTGGCCCCGGAACATCCAGGCTACCAGAGGCAGAAGCTAGCAGGCTGATCCCGCTCCCTTTCAGCCTCAGTTTACCTTCCCCCGACCACGCTTAGGAGCAGCAAGGCTGGAGGACTGCGGGGGTCGGGGGCCCGCACCAGGTGGGCTGAGTCCCGCTCCCTGCCAGAGCTCCCAGCCCTGCGCCCCTCCCTGCGTCCACGCCTCGTGCGGGCGCCGGGAGCAGACGGCAGCGGCTCGGAGCAGAGCCTGGAGCGCCGCTCCACTCCCACTCAGGAGAGGGAAACCGTGGCAACGGGCGGGGGTGGGGCCGCGGCACTAGAGAGGGGGCGGGGAGCGAGGGAAACACTCCTTCGCCCCTCTCTCCGAGGGTTCATGGGGCAAGGCTAAGCCCCTCCGATCCCTCCAGTCGTACCTCACAGCCTACAAGGTACGGTCCCCCCGCTCCGCCCGGTCCTTGTGGCCAGTCGTGTACTCTTCACCCTCCTTAGACGCCCCCGGGCCCGGGCCGCGACCTGCTTGCGCAGCGGGGGCGAGAATTGCCAAGGCGAGAGGTCAGCCTGGCGCCTCCCTGCGACCCCCACGTTCCTTCTAAACAGTGAGACTCGGACCCTTCGGAGAGGGAGGCTGGGACAGAAGTCGGTCCTCGGAGAGCTCCAAGCTGGGTCCCCAGTGCACAGCCCTCGCGCCCGGCTCTGGCCCCGCCCCCGCGGCCCGTACCTGACCCACGTCCTCGCCGGCTTCCAGCTGCACGTTGCCGCGGCTCCTGCTCTCGCTGTCGCTCAGCAGGTCGTCCTCCGAGTCCTCGAGCAGCGACGAGGAGCCAGTGGAGGAGAGCGACGAGGTGGAAAGGCGGCGCGGCTGCTGCAGGTGCGACGAGCCCACTGCCGGGAGGCAGGCACCCTCCGGCTCGGGCGGCCCGGGGCTGGCCGGGGGTACGTCCGGTTCCTCGGCTGTCACGGTCAGCTGCGGGATTACCGGGGCAGGGGGAGCCCGCGGGAGCCCGTTGGGGACCTGTCCCCCACGCCGCTTGGCCCCACGGGCCCGGGGCTCCCCTGCAGCGGCTGCGGCAGCGACCGCGGCGCAGCGCGCCTCGAAGAGCAGGCGCAGCTCCCCGACACTCCGGCGCGGGGCCCGCTCCAGCCCCGGGCTGCAAGGCCCCGCGCCCCCCCGCCGCGCCATGCTCGTCGGGCCCCCGGGCAGGGTCATTTCCCAGCACTGGCGCAGCAACTGAGCCCACCAGCCCGCGGCGCGGCGGGGACTGGAGTCGCTCGGCGCCCCCGGCTCGAGACTGCCCCGGGGCGGAGCCTGCGCGGTCGCCCGCCTGGGCCCCGCCTCAGCCGCGCCCCCCGCCCACTCCTTTCACTTTCAGAGAAAGCGCGGGCCTCCTAGGGACCTTGCCCATCAGGGAAGACTCTCAGTTGCTCCTCGAGGTGGCAGGGAAGTCCAGACTCCACAGGCACATAACCTGGGCCTGGCCCTGGCGGCCTCCCCCAGCCCGCCCTCGAGGACGTGGGAGGGGCCGCTCCGCCCCGGGCCTTGCTGCCTTCCTCGGCTTCGGGACCGGGAAGGATTCCTCCTGGCGGCTCCAAGAGCCCTGTCCCCGCGGGGGAGGAACTGGTCCTGCTCTTGCTGCCCCACCCGGTCCCTCGGGCTCCTTTTTTCCGCTTTCCATCCAACCCGGGCAAAGGTTTCCAAGTCTCCGGGGCTGTTCTCAGGCCGGTGTTCCTTAGCACAGAGTTTAAGGCCACCGGCCTCCCAAAGAAGCCCCACCCCAGGGCGTGCCCCCAAGTGGAGACTGTCCCGGGGACGTGCTGAGGTTGCTCCCCGCAAGCTCCCTACTTCCCGGCGGGCAGAGAACAAGGTCAGGGGGAGGGGCCTGGATCTCTCCACGTGTCCCAGTGGAGTCCGGGGCAGCATCCCTGATGCTGGCTGGCCGACGCTGAGCCCTCCCTCCTCCTCCTCACCTTTTGGAACTTGGGACTCGGAGTCTTTAAGCAAGTCATTTCACCTCCCTGAACTGCTGCTTCTCCTGTGCAGGGCTGCTGTGCACCTCGCAGGATTGCTGTGAGAATAAAATAAAATGAGATACGAAATCTAAAACGTGAGAATAGTTTTCAGCGTGATAGAAATAGCTAGTCTGAGGTCCACCCCATTCTAGATGTGATTTTAGGCAGTCCCTTTAAACTTCCGAGTCCGTTTCCTCATTTGTAAATTTGGGAGGACCTCACCTGACCCACAGAATTGTGGCCGTGAAACTGGGAAAAGAGCACTGATGTTGAAGTGTTTCATCACTGCCAAGTGCTTATCAGTGTCATCGCTGTGTGGATCTCCAGCCACTTTACGTGTAGGTGGTCAGCTGAAATGCAAGGCTGCTTTGGGCAGAAGCCAGTATTTCCTGTCTTCCCCAAAATGCCACGAGTGAGGCTGCCCCATCCGGAACCTAGCGGGGGTTGGGGCAGCGGCACCCCCAGGAGGACGGCCTCAGCCTAACGGCCACAAGGGGGAGCTGTCCTTCCCTCATCTGCCTTCAGCCAGGACTCAAGGATGGCCCAGGAGGAGGAAAAAGGAGGGTCCAGGGGGAGAAGGGGAACCTTCAGCAAAGAAGAAAGAAGATCCTGGGAACTGAGGGAGGAAGCAAAAGAATGGAAGAAAGAGGAGGAGAGGGGAGGAGGAGAAATGGAGGGAAGGCAGGAGGGAGAGGAAGAAGGAAATGTAGGAGTTTGACTCCAGCATTGGAGAACCTGGGAAATTATATGTCCACCTTCTCGGGGCACAACGGTCTGGAGGAGTCTGAGTGTTGGTGTGAGAGGTTACTCCACAGCTCAAAGGCCCAGAAGCACCCATGTCTCGGACACTCACTTTCCTCCCTCCTTTGGAGCTACACCGGGCTGTGGCAGGGGATGGGAAGATGTTTCCCTCAGAGGATGGGAGGGGGCGGGGAAGCCAGGAAGGACCTGCCAGAACTGGAAAGGCAGGAGGGGATATGAGGGGAGGGACAATGCACTGAGAGTACCTGCGCGCCAGGCAAAGAGCAGGCAATGTTGGAGGTACAAGGAGGCTGGGCACTGGGTCTCTGTCCCAGCTGCCAAGAAAAAACCCAAGGACAATTCTTCTTGTATGAAGCACTTGCCCAAGTCTTAGGTCCACTACACCAGCAACCAAAGAATCGCCCTTTGCCATACCTGCCCAGGTGTCCCTCACTGGAAAGCGCAAACTTGGGAATGGCTGCTGAACTAAAAACCAGATCCATAGATTTTTAGAGTGGGAAGAGGTCTTAGATGCATCCTATCCTCCTAACTCACATTAAAGAGGTTAAGTGACTCAACCAGGGAGTTGTGGAAAAGCCAGTGTGTCCAGGCTAGGTCCCCTGAATTCTATTCCCGTGCTGTGCTCAGTTTCTTTCATTAACATCTTGCAGTTCCTTATGCAATGTAGGCAGAGTCTGCCTCTACCTACCACAGGCAAAAACCTGAGAGTATCAACATGAGGGCAAGGCCTGGGGGACCCAATACAGCTGGGGCACAAGGTCAAGGGGCTCTAATGTCCTCTTGGTCAAGCCAGGAATGAACTTTGAAACCTTAGAATATCTGTTCTTTTTTTTTTTTTTTTTTGAGACAGAGTCTCACTCTGTTGCCCAGGCTAGAGTGAGTGCCATGGCGTCAGCCTAGCTCACAGCAACCTCAAACTCCTGGGCTCAAGCAATCCTCCTGCCTCAGCCTCCCGAGTAGCTGGGACTACAGGCATGTGCCACCATGCCCGGCTAATTTTTTCTATATATATATTTAGCTGTCTATATAATTTCTTTCTATTTTTAGTAGAGATGGGGTCTCGCTCTTGCTCAGGCTGGTCTCGAACTCCTGAGCTCAAACGATCCGCCCACCTCGGCCTCCCAGAGTGCTAGGATTACAGGCGTGAGCCACCGCGCCCGGCCAGAATATCTGTTCTTTATGCCTGTTTCCCCAGCCATTGATGCTTGAACAGATGTGTAGAAAATCAGACTGACCAGTATATAGCTGGAGGGGATGGCCCCTTGTATTCTGCATTAAAAAATGGGGAAACTAGGGCATAGAAGAATCTGTCAAGGTTTTGTTTGTTTGTTTTGAGATGGAGTTTTGCTCTGTTGCCTGGGCTAGAGTGCCATGGTGTCAGCATAGCTCACAGCAACCTCAAACTCCTGGGCTCAAGCAATCCTCCTGCCTCAGCCTCCCAAGGAGCTGGGACTACAGGCATGTGCCACCACACCCAGCTAATTTTTTCTATTTTTACTTGCCTGGCTAATTTCTTTCTGTTTTTGGTAGAGATGGGATCTCACTTTTGTTGAGGCTGGTCTCAAACTCTTGACCTCAAGTGATCCTCCAGCCTCAGCCTCCCAGAGTGCTAGGATTGTAGGCGTGAGCCACCGCGCCTGGCCTGTGTCAAGGTTTTGATGTCATTAGGTGGCTGTTCTGAGATAGGCCGTGAAAGTCTCTGCCTTGGCCACATGTCTGAGGAGAGAACCTGTCTTCTTGTGGCATCACAGTTAGGTGAACCTCCTGTACCATAGAGGCCTGCTTCCTGAGGTGCCCAAGTCCTCACCCCTCTCAATGGCTTTCAGGATTCATTACACCTGAGGGCTGCATCTCTCCTGGACAACAACCCTGGGGCACAAGAGCTGGGAAAGGAGAGGGCGTGGAAAATGGGAAGTGGGAAGTGAGGGGTTTCTGGGGCCTAGTTTTATTCCCTAGCCTGTCTCATTTAATGCTGCCGCAGCCCTACCCGACCCCCAGGGCAGCACTCACCACCCCCTGCCAGACACAGTGACAGTTTCCACTTCCTAAAATACAAGCAGGGCCTCTCACCTGGGGAAGGGAGAGGGCAGCACTGCCTTTGACCTGTGCTCCTGAATGGGGCACCTGTTGCTTTGAGGAGACTTGAATGCTTCTCCAGAGGGAGCAGAGCCTCTGTGGTGTGTGTGTGGCGGGGCTGTCTAGTTCCTCTGGATCAGGTGGTGCAGGGCGCGCAGGGCGTTATTCTAGTAATAACTCTCAAACATACTCTGTGGGGCTTGGTGTCCTTCCAAGGGACTTTCTGACTCCAAGATTCCAATATTGTGTGACAATACCTGTGATTCATTCATGCACTCACAGAGCAAACAAACTTCCACTGAGCAGCTGCTGTGAACCAGGCATTGTGCCAGGTGCAAAGGGTGTGTTGTAGGAATGAGGGGCTCCTCCGTTGACCCCCCCACCCTCTTACTGGGAGTGATAGTGTAGCATTGGGCATTGTCTTATGGAAGAAAAAAACCAGAAAGGACCCAACCAGAAAACAGGCCCCAGGATGCTAAATGACTGCCCTCACTGTTTCCAAGGAACTGTCAGAGAGACCCCGGGAATCTCGGTCTCTCAGCTGCTTCATGCATCCACAACATTCCCCAACTCTGGTCAGTCTGCTGCCCTTCTCTGCCCAGGGTATACGAGAGAGGGTGCTGGAGAGCTGGCCAGACCCAGGGCCCAGTGGAAACTTGAGGATGGGGAAGAATCAAAGGTCTCCTTTCTCCTGGGAAGAGGTGAATGGCTGTCTTCACCCAACAGGTGAGCCCTCAGCTCCCAACCCAGACCCTTTTTCTTACCTCTGGGTTTCTCCTCCTTTCTTGCAATCTCTGATCCCAGAAATTGATAGACTAGACTTTGTAAGAATATTCTGGATGTGTGCAAGGATAGTTTAGCAGGGCTCAGGATCTAGGAGCGTTCACTGACCCTCCACAATCTGAGTCATTCTTGGCCTAAAATGAAATGTGTCACCACGCCTGTGTATGCACAATAACATAGTCTCTCCTGATACACTTCAGAAACAAGGTTTCCCATCTCTCCCAGAGGCCTGTGTTCCTGTGTTCCTCTTCCTTCTCTCCAGAACTCAGAACTAGCAGAATCTCTCCCAGTGGCGAAGTGGAGGCAGAGGGGACCAGGAGTGTCTGAGGTCAGGGACTAGGTTTGTGGAGGCGACTGCTGTAAGAATGCCCGAGATGCTCTAGCCCTCCCTCCCACAAGCCACCACGGGGAACTTCCCGCATCTTGTAGTCGCGGGGCCAGGGGGCGGAGCTCCTAATTCCATTTGTGATCTCCGTGACCTCCACTCCGCGCGCGTAGTGACCGAGACCACAGAGCATCCGGTGGCGGGGCGGAACCAGGAGCCACGCGGAGGCTGCCGCAGGCCCGGGGTCTGGGAAGCTAATGACCGCGGCGCCTCCGCGTCGGCCGCGGGGACACCTCATGCTACGCACCAGGGGGGCGCCCGACTCCGGGAAGCCGCCGGGACCTGCGCCCTGCGGGGTCCGAGCCTGGAGACGCGAGCGCGCGCAAGTGCAGGCAGCAGGGCCGCCCCGGCCGAGCCGCCGCGCCCCGGGCAGGGCGCTCGGACCCCGGCTCCGAGACCGCTGGGCCGGGAGTGGGAGGACAGAGGCGAGGCGGGGGCCCGTGGCACCCTGGCTCGGGGTGAGCAAGCCGCCGCCGCCGCCGCGCTTCTCGCCGCCTTAGATTGAACCCAAAGGATGGGAAGCCTGGGCTTCTGCCGCTGGTGGCGTCCGCGCTGCCAGTCTCCGTCCCGGGTGCGCGGCGCCGCGCGGGGTCTGGGGAGCCGATGGGAGGGGAGAGGCGGGGAGGAGGCCCCAGAACGCGGCGGCCCCGGCAGCGTGGCCGCTTGCCCTCCCCACGGCCCCTCCGCCGCGTTTACTGGGCGCTGACTGCGCGCCGGGATGGCGAGGGACAGGCCGGCAAGAGCAACTCCCAGGCTGGGGCAGACTCAAGTGACTGTACCGCGTGGCCAGCGCCGCGCTAGGGCGAGCCGGCGGGAGGTGCACCCAAGCCGGAGTGCGAGGGGAGGTCAGGGAAGGCTTCCTAGAAGTGACCTCTCGCACTGAAGGGTGAGGGGACGGTCACCAGGGAAAATCGATGGAGAGAAAGCCTTGCATTACGGGCTGGGTGAATCAGTGTGTGTGGCCGAGCAACGTGCACTCTCCGCACACGCTTAGCAAAGCAGGACCGTTCACAGCTAAATGAGAGAAAAAAAAAACAAAAACATTTTAAATATCCAGTATTTTGAAGAACATACTGGGGTGGTCATCATGGGAAGGATCAGACCTTTGTTGGACTTCTTTACACTTACTTTCCAGTTTGGTACTGTTTTGAGTTTTAATTACTCTTGGTGGTGGTGGGTAGGTCGGACCTCACAGTCTGAACCCGCTGTAGCGGCGGCGAGGTGGCAGGCTTCAAGGCCTTCAGAGTGGCAGTCAGTAAAGGGGGTGGGTTGGGGAGCTGGAAGTAATGACAGGGCCTGGCCCAGGGCAGCCCACTTTCAGCCGACAGTTCCTCAGGCTGGCCTCAGAGCCTACCGGTGGGAACATCAACATGGAGGCGGCTTCTTGGCCCCCCTAGGTGGGGGCCGCCGGAGTCTCCGAGCCGAGCGCCCCCTACATCAGCCTGGCTGACCCTCCATTCCAACCCCTGCGGTACAGGCCGAGCCACTCTGCCCCAACAGCTCTGCTCTGGGACTCAGCGCCTTGTGTTTTCACTAACAATAGTATTTATTGTACACTTATTGGGGATAGGAACACTTAATATCAAACATGATCCTGACAGGTTATTTTTTTTTTAAAAAGGGGGAATTTGTGGCTCACAAGAGTTAATGGCATAGCCCTAGGTAGTAGGTGGAGCTGGGATATGAACCCTACATCCACCCAGGGTGCCTTGTGGTTCTCCGTCAGGTCTGTAGAAGGTCTGGAAGCCCTACAACTGCCTATGCTCCAGTGGCTGAGCCCCTACCCTGGCCAAGAAACTCCATTTCCAGGTTCTGCTCCAGGTGAGGCACGGGCTGGCCTGTGCAAGCTCATAGAGAAGGTAGGCTGCCTTCTGGCCCTCCCTTAGCACTGTCATTCCCTCTAGCCCTCTACCTCCCCAGCCTCCCAACGCATACACACCCCACTAGAGGAGCTCAGCAGCCCCCTTTAGTCCAGGAAATCTGGGAAAATATCTGAGCTGGGGTCAATGGCTTCCTAGAGCTGCTGGAACGCAGCCACCCATAGTAACCCAAACAGTCTCCCCTGCTGGAGAAACCTGGCCAGGGAAATAAAAGTTGACCAACCCAGTACCCCTCTTCCCTCCACTTGGGCCCCAGGTAATCAGCTAGCTTGCTTCCCAGAGATAGGTAGCAAGTGGCTGCCCCACAGCAAGTGGGTCCTGACACATGAGCAAGTTTTCTTGTCATCTGCCCAAGAATCCCTGCTCTGTAGGGCCCACCGCTCCCAACTGTCAGGTAGTGGGAATGATAGGGAGCTGGGGAAAACCTCATTGCACCACTTGTGGGGTAAGCTGGGCACTTACCTCTTCCATACCAGAGGCAGTCTTGGTTGGACCTGGCTCCTACTTCTCCAGGATCTTCTTGCTTCCTAGCTAAAATATGGTCAGAGACTGGGCGTCGTGGCTCGGGCCTATAATTCTTGCACTTTGGGAGGCAGAGGTAGGAGGATTGCCTGACCCCAGGAGTTCAAGGCTGCAGTGAGCTATGATGATGCTACTGCATTCCTGCTGGGTGACAGAGCGAGTTCCCTGTCTTAAAAAAAAAAAAAAAAAGAAAGAAAGAAAGTCAGAAAGAGTTTTGAGACACAGCTTTGGGCACTGAGGGTGGGGAGCTCTTAACAGATCTCTCCAGCTTCTGGGCCTGAAGAAAGGACATCATTTCCTCCATAGCCACACTCACAGCCCCTGGGGCTGCCCCTTCACACTCCCGATAGGCAGGAAACAGGAGAGCAAAGGAACTGTGCCTAGGCCAATCAATGTTGGAAGGACCAGGGTTAGGCAGTGTATAGGGCCTATCTATCTCCGTTAAGGCTTGTTAGTCTGTTACTAAGATACGAAGTAAACCAGAATTGGAGGTTACCCTGGTCTAGGCAACTACTCTACCAGAGAGGCTTCTGGGGAACCAGGCTGCTAGAGTTAACAACAGCCACTTTTGGGTGGGGTGTGATGGCTCAGGCCTGTAATCTTAGCACTCTGGGAGGTCCAGGTGGCAGGGTCACTTGAGGTCAGAAGTTTGAGACCAGCCTGAGCAAGAGCGAGACCCTGTCTCTACTAAAAATAGAAAGAAATTTGCTGTGCATGGTGGCGCATGCCTATAGTCCCAATTACTTGGGAGGCTGAGGCAGGAGGATTGCTTGAGCCCAGCAGTTTGAGGTTGCTATGAGCTAGGCTGAAGCCATGGCACTCTAGCCTGGGCAACAGAGTGAGACTCTGTCTTAAAAAACAACAACAAAAAAACCCCCAGCCACTTTCACTTTGGGGGATATAGAGGGAAGAGAAGGAGAAGGAAGGAAAGAGTGAGAGAGGTCCTTTTGGACTTCCAAAACATGGCTTTGAGAGTTGCCCCCCAGGATGCAATCCTTGCACTAAATCTGATCCCCTTGTCAAAATGGCATAAAGTTTATTTACAAATCTCTGTACAGTTTTGATTGACAAGTCAGGACTTCACAGAAACAAAAACATTCTTTTTGATGGGAAGTTGCAGGCAGTACACTTTCCCTGAACTTGTCAGAAGCAAGACAGACCTATATACATCGTGAACGAGGCATATGGACACTGGCCTTTTTGCTTCTTGGAATGAACTGAAAAATACACAAAACAATCTTGGGTGCTGTACCCTTCAACATTGAAACCACATTGGTGGGAAGGAGGGGCCCACTGAAGCAATTGCCCAGCACAAGAAACACTGTGAACCACCAAGAACCCCTAGCTGGTGGGACAAAGCCAGTGTCTTACACCTGGTCAAATCTTGGTTCACAGGCCCTGCCTCAGCTGAGACTGGAGACAAGTCCTTAGTCTTGATCTCAATCACCAAGTAGGTCACTCAGGTGGTGAGTTAACTTCTGGTCTTCTTTGGTTGGCTTTTCTCCCTGCTCTGTGCTTTGGCATCTCAGAATGGTTTCAGCGCTGCATGTGGAGATGTAGTGGCAAAGTGGCTACAGTGTGATGCAGTTTTAATAAAAATTTTATTACACAGCCATAATGTAATTGACACTTCTCCAAATCCAAACGATACTAAATACAGATCTACATGGTGGATCAGAATGACTCCAGCAAATTATCTGGATTCTATAATTTTATGTCTTTTAAAACCAGAAAGAAAAAAGTCCAAGGTCTTCATGATAGGAGAGGTCCCAGCAGCTCCAGGACTCTGCCGGAGTCCAGGCAATGTTTAACAGTCTGTGATTCCACATTTACACAATAGTCTATAAAGAGTTCTGGTCAATGGACTATTCAAGTATATATGATTTTAATGAGTCCATCACCACTCCTTTGCCCAACTGAACTGTGTCACAGCTACCCCATAGCTGTGTTACAGTCATATTTATCAATTTTACACAATCACAATACTTTAAAACCATCCATTGCTGCTTTTTTAAAAAATAAAAAAATGTAAACTAAGTTAAAGCAACACTGAGGCTCTACTAAACCCAGAAGAGTTACCAAGTTCATTTTTATGTTTAAATACAACTTAACTCCATGATTTCCCATCACCCACTTCTTTATACAAAAGTAGGGTGAAGAAGCACAAAGCAGAGCTTGTAGATTCCTCTCCCTCTTGTGGAAACCGGCAGCTCTCAGCTGTTTCTTTAGCTTAGTTCTTGGTATATATAGTCAGCTGTACTTTGTTCTGAAAAGATTTGTTAAATGCCACTCTTATTTACACTTGGAGCTTTACACCTGAGAATGATTATCAAGCAGTCAGCTTATCTCTTTTCAAACATTTCATAGACATACACACCCCTTTGCTGGCTTCGCCCTGGCTGCACAACAATATATATGCTTACCATATATATATATGTATACATACACACGAAACTGCACATGCTTGTAACATTTGCAACCTATATCTTTTTGTGTTTGCTCTCCACATTCATGATGAATAATTTCTCTTAAAAACAAAATGTTATTCTTGCCAAAACAGCAAAACAGAATCACTAGGAAGAGACAGGTACACTGGGTGAGAAAAAGACATATCCTATGTTCAGCCAAGAAGCTGTGGGCTGTAGCCACGGGGTGAGCAAGACACCTTCACTGCCCTCCCTGGTACCTGGCCCTAAGCTTCCCTCCCACCTTCCAGGACACAGCCTGCAGGGCAGGGGGCTAAACTGGGGAATTTTCTCCAAGATGGGAAGTGATGGGGAAGAGGAGGGAGGGAAGGGAAGTTACACAGCTACAGCAGTCAGGCCTGTTTAGTAAGAAGAATCACATTTAATGAGTTTCTTTCTTGCAGTTTCAGATGCTCAAGTACAGCTGAAAAAAATCTGAAACAGCTATAGACCCATGACAGACTGATACAAAGAGTACTGCATTTTAAAAAAATGATAAAAAAATCCACACACTTACATACACATACATACACACTCTCTTTCTCTCTCTCTCTCAAATTAGACCCCCACCCTCCCCACAAATGTACACTTTTTTGGAAACTAAATTGGTTTTTGAAAGCCCCTCTTCCACAGAGACGGGAAGAAGAGAAAGATGAGGAGTGAGGAAGGAGGACTGCAGGTGCCCAATCCCTGCTCCCTCCACAAGGGTCAGGTGCCAATGTTCAATGGTTGGGTCCAAGGCAGTCTGCAGAGGGGACTGCCCAGTGCTGCTGCTATCGCCACCAAGGGCTCCAGCAAGAATCCCAGCTCCATGGTAATACTGAATGTGTGCAGAGTGGCCAATGAACTGTGCTGGTTAAAAAAAAAAAACAAAAGGCAAACACAAATCTAAAGACATGAAGAAAGCCCAAGAGAGCCCAGATCCACCCTGGGTGAGGCCCGGGGGGCTGGTGGGAGACGGTGTGTAGACAAGGGAGGTCTATACAGCAAATGGTTTATATTACAGATGACTGGCAGTTTAGAGTCTCTTCCCAGTTCTACTGCTGCTCCAGCCCAAAAAGGGCAAATCAAAGGAAAAGAGGAAAGGTGGGTCACTGTGATGGGGCATGCAGGGTCAGAAGCAGCAGGCTGAGTGCACTCAAATAAGCCCCCGTCGTTTCTTATAGTCTTCCAAATTCAGAGATCTCCTTGGAGCCCCATCCTTGGCTGGCGGAGCCTTGGAGGTGATGGCCAAAGCCTTGGATTCTGTGGGAAAGAAGAGCAAATTGCCACCTCAAGTACCTACAAAGTCCTTTTAGTCTTGTGCTTCACTCCTTCAGGGAGCCTTTCTGACTGCAGTCCTGTCCTCGCTCAGAACATACCTGCGGCCTGTTTTGCCCTGGCCTCTATATATCCTGATGAGCAGACACCCTCATTTCTTCTCTAAAATCAGGCCTCGTTGGTGCCGGAGACAGCCAAGGATCTATCTGGTCCTTGGCCCTCACCACACCCGCACCTTCACTTACCTGAGCTGGGAACTTGTAAATCAATCTTCACATCGAAATCATGTACTTTGAACAGGTCTTCTGAGAGGTCACTGGCTGATTTAGAATTCAAATCTTTATCCTTGCCCTGACCCTGCAATGTGAAGAGGAAAACTAATTATAAGAGCATAAATGCAAGTGGATTTTGAGAAGCAGCAGCCACTAATGGTAAAAGCTCTTGCTCAAGTTCATTAGATTTTCCTATTAAGGCCCTTTTGTGATTCCTTCTCTCAGAGGGAGGACAGGCAAGGCCATGGACAAAGAGCGTTCTCTTCTGAAGGCTAAAAGCAAAGAGGAGAGGGCAGGCTTGTGTCTGTGGGATGCGGGTAGAAAGGGTGGGCTTAAGACAACAGGCCACCTTTTGACCCAAGATTTCAGGAATTCCTGGGACAGTTTAGGCTATACAAGAAAAGTCCTAACTTAGGCAGAAAACTGCTTCTAAATTTACCATTTTCATTTTCAAAGGGCTTTCACTTTACAACATCTGATCCTTACATGTCAACTACTTCTCCTAATTATCCTGTGACGTAGGTAGGGTAAACAGTATTATCACCATTTTATATATTAGAAAATGTGGCACAGAGGGCTAGAAGTCAGCTGCCCACACACACAGTCAAGGCCCTAGGTAAGTAGTGGTGTTGGGTTTCGGATTTAGTTGTCCAACAGAAATTCAGTAGTTGCTGATTATATTTATATACAACTGGGATGGAGAAAGAACTGCAAGTGGGAGTCCTTGTTCCTCCAGGTAAATCAAGCCGCAACCAGACAAGGTGCCTGCTTGGCATCCTGGCCAGCATTCCTGCTGGGCAGGCCATAGGGTGGTACCGCACTTGCCTTGCTCATTTCCTTTGGAGCATCTGGTAATACTCCAGAACCGTATTTTGCATTCAGCTGGGCCAAGATAGCAGCTTGAACAGCTGGGTCCCTGGACTGAGAGAGAAAATAAGTTATTTTAGAGATTGCTCAACACTCAGAGTCCTACTGCCAGATTCTTTCCCACCTACCACACTAACATCACAGGCACCACAGCAAACCCATCAGCAGCTCAGTGGGGTTTTCCTCAAGGAAGCAAAAAAAGGGCAATTAAAAACTTTAAAGCCCAGCCCAGCCAGGCCCTAGCTAAGGGACACATTCCTAATGTCTGCTGCACTGTAAGCCCACCCTGTTGGGGGGTTAGTCCCTAGGTTTTTATAAATTCATGCCAGGTCTTCACTACCTATATGCCCGATAGCAAGATAAAAAAGGAAGTGTCCAGGCCCAAGAGCTTCAGGCAAGCAAATCCCAGCTAAGAAAACATTATTTTTAACTTCTTTATTAATTTCCTAATGGAATTCATTTTATGTCCCAGAATCTAGGTCCTGACTAAAGACGTCCTCTTTAGGCACTCACATTAGAAACGATGGTAGGTTTGCACTGCCGCCTGGTAAAAGGATCCATCTGTTGGTTTTTCATGTTGTGACTTTCAGCCTGAAACAGACAGCATGCACTGTAGGACTGCATCTCCATTCCCCCCCTCTCATTCATCATAAGCTCACATGTAAATAAGAGTCTTTGCAAAGGATTGAAAAAAATAAAAAGCTGTCTATTATCTTTTTCCCTTCAAGAGCATCAGAGTAGTTAAGAGGGCAACAACCAAAAAGTAGAAATTGATAAAAATGTACACCTGTGGAGTAGAATCTATGGGTGGGGAGGGGTAAGACAGGGCAGAAGACTGTTTTTCATTATGATCTAGTAAATTACATGGGTGTATGTGGGCACACAGAGAGAGCATGGGTACACTAAGTGTACATGTTATTTCACTAATTGAAAAAATAAACTTGAATAAGATGTAGAAAAGATTTCATATCATCTTATTAATTGTTTTTCAGTGATTCAGATAAAGTTGTCTTACTCACCACCAGGGCCTTCTCAGACTCCACAATGTTCCACTCCCGGTTCCGCTGGTTGATGTAACTGTGGGGTGAGAGGAGGGAGGGAGCCATTAAGCCCTGACCCCAGAGCTCTGTGCGTCAGTGCAGCGCTCTGTGTGCTGGCCACAGGCTTGCCTAATAATTCTGGCCAAGGTCTGTGGGCCAAGGATAGGGGAACAACCGAAACATGCAGTAACACACCTGATAGCAGATATGTTTTTGGTCCGCTGGCGGTCCAGGGCCTCTGCCCGCTCCTCCAGCTCGTTCAGCTGGTCTTGGATTTGTTTGGCCTTGTCCTGATCCCCCAGGTCCTCAGCCATGGCCTGTGCACAAAGAGATGTGTGACTTCTTGGCTATAATTGGCTCTATATATCAAGTGTCCCCTTACTTCCAGCACAGGCAAGACATCTTATGTGATGAACAAATGACAGGAGATGTGATAGAATACCAGAGAAGTACCTTACAAATACAAGATATAATTTTTTGTTGTTGTTTATTTTTTTCTTTTTTCTTTTCTTTTCTTTTTTTTTTTTTAAATAGAGACGGAGTCTCAACTCTTGCTCAGGCTAGTCTCAAACTCCTGAGCACAAGCAGTCCTCCTGCCACAGCCTCCCAGAGTGCTAGGATTACATGTGTGAGCCACCATGCCTGGCCAAGATATAATTTTTATTACAGTAGTACACAGTACAGTAGTAACACCTTCCCATATAGCTACCTGGCTCTGGGCCACTGGTGGAAGTGATATGTAACATTTACCTTAAAACCCAGGTCCCATATGGCTAAACCACCATAACAGGGCTCACCCCACCCTGGTGTGAAGAATGAAAAACCACCAGCTGCAGCTGAGCTTGACAATGTGATTTGTCTGTTCAGACTCAGTACTGAATTCTACCCTGAGGTCTATTTTATTACACATGAAACTAAAGTGACTAGAAAGCAAGGAGAACGCAACAAATAAGATCAGTTTCAATTTACAGAAAGGAAAATGGCCAAGGAATGCTGCGCAGGTGCCAAGAACATACTGTGTTGCTTATAATTGAGCCCTGAATTTTTTCTCCCAATACTGCCACCACTAACTCGGCAGAAGATGAACAAGTTTGATCTCCACCTGTCCTCACAGGATGGGGAAGGGGGCTCAAATGCAAGTCCTTACCTTTTCCTTTAGCAGCTGGGTCTTCTTCATAGCATAGTTGGGTGGAGCTTTTCTGAACCTTTCTTTCTCTTTTACAATCTGTACCAGAGAGGAGATACCAGCAGTGAGGTATTCCTAAACTATTTTTGTAGACAGGCTAAGTGAGCCCATTTTGGAGGCAAGCAGCTAGTTAAAAGGGGGCTGCTCTTCCTATAGCAGTGTCATGTCCCAGAGAGAGAGAGAGCGAGTTCATTCCAAGGGATACTATGCTGCTTCCAGGGTCACGGAGATTCTTCTGGGACAGTCTGAAGGAACATGCACCAATAAACAGCAGCAGCCCAAGGGCCTGGTACTGTAAGGCTACCCACTGTCCAAGAGAACAGAGATCAAAGAATTTTACCAAAATGTTTTGGAGAAAGAAAACTCTTGAAGGACCAAGCCTAGCAGAATATAGATCCCTGAACCCTGAGTACATTTTAGTCTACGTAGTTTCATCTGAACCCTGAAAACACTTTAATCTATGTAGTCTCATCTAGAGGTGAGAATGTACAGAGAAAAGCTTGATGAACTATACATAATAAGGCAGCAATATTAGTATTCCCTCTTCTTTATGCATAACTAAAAATGTCAAGATACAGGGAAAGAAAAGAAAATCATGATCTTCTCTAAACACTGGTTCTTAATGAGCCTCCAGGCTCTGAAGTATCAGGTTTCTTACCTCTTCAATGTCCTGATCATTGAATTTATAATTAAGAGCTTCTTTAATAGATAATTCCTTTTTATTGATTTCATCTAGGGTAGGCAACTGCATGCCAGCAGAGAACATCTGGACCAAAACATGACAAAAGGTTACTAGTAAGGGATTTTGGAACAAGATGCTCTCAGGGTTCACAAACAACTGCTAGGTAGTCTAGCCACTTACCGCTTCTTTCCACTTCATAAATTCACTTTCAGTGAATTCTTGGTTTGAGACAAACTCTAGGCGGAACACGCGCTGATCATTGCCATGCCTGAGTAAAAGAGAGATAGCACCTCTAAGAATGTGAATGTTCCCGTGGATGCCCTTTTTGGCCTCCACCGGTCTGCACCCAGATGCTCAAATAAACAGCATTAAGAAAGAAAAGAAAAGAGAAGGGAAGGGAAGGGGAGGGAAGGGGAGGGAAGGGAACGAGGAGGGGAGGGGAGGGCAGGGCATGTTGACTATAGTACCAGCAAAGCAATCTACTAGTGTACTACCTATCTCTACTGTCTCTGTGGTTCTCAATCCTGACTAACCTTTCTTTAGAGTCACCTAGGAAGACTTATACAAATTCCAATGCTAAAGCACCACCTTAGATCAACTCAATTAGAATCTCTGGGAATAAGAACCAGGAACAAGAGTTTAAAAAACAAAACCAAAACCAAATGAAAAAACCTCCTAGGTTGTTTTAATGGGCAGCCAGAGTTAAAAATCACAAAGCTAGCACTGGAAACCAAATGGACTTGCTTAGTGCTTCAAAAGTCAATGTACAATAAAATCCTTGATAGTCAATCAGCATCAAGAATATGCCACGGAGCCTGGAGCAGTGGTGTGTGCCACAGCCCCAGCTACTTGGGAGGCTGAGGTGGGAGGATTGCTGAGCCCAAGAATTTGAGGCTGTAGTAAGCTATAATCGCACCTGTGAACAGCCACTGCACCCCAGCGTGGGCCACCCAGGGAGATCCCTCTTTAAAAAAAATTTAAGGGCGCGGTGGCTCACGCCTGTAATCCTAGCACTCTGGGAGGCCGAGGCGGGTGGATCGCTCAAGGTCAGGAGTTCGAGACCAGCCTGAGCAAGAGCAAGACCCCGTCTCTACTAAAAAAAAATAGAAAGAAATTATCTGGCCAACTAAAATATATATAGAAAAAATTAGCCGGGCATGGTGGCACATGCCTGTAGTCCCAGCTACTCGGGAGGCTGAGGTGGTAGGATCGCTTAAGCCCAGGAGTTTGAAGTTGCTGTGAGCTAGGCTGACGCCACGGCACTCACTCTAGCCCGGGCAACAAAGCAAGACTCTGCCTCAAAAAAGAAAAAAAAAAAATTTAAGGATATAGTTGTCTGAATGACAAGCAAACTCTATTCCCCAGAGAGGAAGAACACTGCCTTTCTACTGACCACTGTGGTGGTGAAGTTAAGTGGCTCAGTGCCATGCTCCTGGGGACTCTGCTTGTCAGGGCCACTCCCTATCCCTAGCTGGCCCTTTTTTTTTAATAGACCAAGGGAGATGATGGGGTAGGGATGGCAGAGGGGAATGGAGAGACCATGGAAACCAAATTAGGCCAGGGGAGACCTGTGTCTACTACCTGCTATTTGATGGGTGATCCTGGCAAAACTACTTCCATTCCTCCCTATATGGGGGTCTTTAGAATTCTCAAGCTTCAAGATGGCAAAGATTTGTGTATGTCTGTTTTGTTCTCAATGCCTGGCACATAGTACCTTTAGTAAATATCTGTTGAGTGAATGACACTTTCATTTTACTGAAGAGGGACTAAGGTCTGAAAGGTCATCGGACTCGTCAAAGATGAGATGAGTGAGCTGCATGATGGAGCCAGGGCCAGAAGCCTCCTGACTGCTTGCTAAAAAAATGCCTGCTTGCTGTGGGAGGAGGGTCTCTCACAACCCCACATCTCCCTTCTATTTGTCCTACCGCTTCATATCCCTGGTTCCCCCATAGGAGAGAATATCCTGCTTTCCCTCCAGGCAAAGATAGAATATAAGTGTCTCTCCAAGTGCTTCATGGGGATGGCATAGTGTTCACTGTAACTAGAAGCATCACACTGAGAGAGCGTAACAGCCCAAACAGGCGGTGCCTGTTTGAAGTGGGAGCAGAAGCTGACATAGAAAAGTCTCTTACCGTAATTGTAGCCCTTTGTTTGTTCTGGTGCCACCTAGCTGGTAAACTTTGGCGGTTTCCACAACACCCGTAATCTCAGCAACCTAAGTGAAAGGACAGAGACTCGAATCAAAAACAGACTCGTTCAGAGCTTTCCACACCACTATTCCTTTGCCTCTATTTACCTGAACGCAGACAAGTGACCCTGTGCTGAGGGGAGCCCACAGCAGTCAGGTTTCTGAGCACCTTTCTAGGCTTAGACTTCAGATGGCCAAGCACAGACAGCCTTGTGCCCAGGGTAAGCAAGTGCCAGGGGAAGAGTCAGTTAGCCTAGTGAGGCCCATTAGAAGTTTTTCCTCCCACTAATTCTGCCATACTAGGGGATGTACTTGGGATTTCAGAGGTAGATTTTTATCAACCAAATATGAGGACCACAGAGGTCAGCTTCTGTTGCCAAGCTTTTTAGGACATGGCATGGCTGCAGGTCCTCATACAAAGAGATAAACACACATGTTAAAACCAGAAAAACTCAAAATAAAACAAAACCAACAAAAAAATCAAATGGCTATGTTCTTGCTACTCAGACCATAGAAGCAGTGCTGGAACCAACATAACCATCTCTATTAGGCTGGAGTTGTGTTTTTTGTTTTTTCTAACCTCAATACAATTCTCTGGTCTAGAAGTCACCTGGTATGCAACATGAAAAATTTTCATTCATTTATTTTTCAAATGAACAAATCCTCCACATTATGTAACTCCCAAAAAATACTTCATAGATGTCTCCCTTCTCCCTTTTATATTGTAAGTAGATGGAGAAAACTATTCTAAATCCAAACCCACCAGACACTTGGACTCCATGTATTCTTGCTGGCATTAGGTCATGAATGATCTCTACTTACCTCAGATTGTCACTACTCTACAGGCATCTCATTTGGAGTCTATTTTCTAGTCAAATTGTGGCAGAAGAGTGACAAATTTGTTTAGTAGCTCCTACCCTCAGTACAGAATTATTATATTTAACACATGGACAATTGTCTAAGCAAAGAAATACCAACCCGGTAAACTGGTTTGCTGTTGTGGTTTCCAATGCCAATCCGTACAAAACATCCTGTGACAGTTTTAGCAAAGAAGGGCATATGACACCAACGTTCTAACTTATGCCGTGATAATCGAACCCGATTCAGTTCTTCAGGTAAGGAAACTGGTTGTGATTTTGGAGGGATCTCTTCTTTCCTGTGAGGAAGAGGCAGGGGCAATGGAAAAAATGTTCATCATAAAAACAGAACAAAATAGAAAAATAATACCAACGTCTCAAAACTTAACCTCAACCAAAGTACATGTAATTAACCTAAGAGGAGAGATAAATAAAACACTGGGAAAGAGTTGTATTAGAATCCTGTTCCAAACCAGTGTGAGCTATCTTGAATAGGGCTGCCACCCCAGATAGCCAATCAGAGTGAGACAACAAATGAAAGCTCCAGGCCAATCTGAGAGAGACATGAAGTTGGTTCCTACTGGCCGGGCCCAGGTGAAATGTCCAAGGGTGTAGGCTAGCAGCCGGAGGCAGAATAAATAAATGGGCAGATGTGCTGAGGAACTCAGTTTAATAAACCAAAGTTAACCAAAGTTAATGGCCCAAACAGGGAGACTTTGGAAACTATACCAAGCTTCACCATAAAGAACCACCAAAATGTACAAGAACAGCTTACTCCTCTTCTTCATCAGATGACGATGTTCGGGATGAGCGGTCTGACTTTTCACTAGACTTGTCATCCTCTTCCTCCTCCTCATCGTCAGAGTAGACTTCACTGGTTTTTAATGGCTGTTTTTTGGCGAGGAGCTCAGCTAGAAAGAAAGGATAAATGTTTATCTAGGTATTCTCAACAAGAAACTGAAACAGCTTTCATCCTTGAAAAAGAACTAGAGGTAGAAGAGGACTCAAATACATAGCTCTATTTTCTCCAGATTGGTTTGTGATAACTTGGGCTATATACAGAAAGGAGGAGTTAAACCAGAGAGTTAAAATCATTCAGGTGTCAAACAATAGGCCCCAACAGAAAAAAGGGGGGCGGGAGGGGGCCTGGAAGAATGTTACTAAGTGGACAGAAAGGGTCACCAACACTCCTGACAAGTGTCTTTTATTGGACTCCAGACACTTGAAGATGGGCAGGAAAGGGGGGGAAAAACTCATGATAACTGTAGAGAGTTTTTAAAGAAAACTTGATTTTGAATTTGCAGTACTATTTGTAATAGCAGAAGAGTGAAAACAACCCAAATGTCCGCAAACAGGGAAGTGGCTAAATCACCTCTGGTATATCCAACCAATGAATTACTATGCAGCTATAAAAAAAAGGAATGAGACATATTACACCCTGAGTCAGAAAATGTTTTTTAAAGGGCCAGACAGGGCTGGGTGTGGTGGTTCATGCCTGCAATCCTAGCACTCTGGGAGGCTGAGGTGGGAGGATTGCTTGAGCTCAGGAGTTTGAGACTAGCCTGAGCAAGAGTGAGACCCCACCTCTACTAAAAATAGAAAAATTAGTGTCTACTAAAAAATACAGAAATTAGCCATGTGTTGTAGCATGCACCTGTAGTCCCAGCTACTCGAGAGGCTGAGGCAGGAAGATCACTTGAGCTCAGGAGTTTAAGGTTGCAGTGAGCTATGATCATGCCACTGTACTCTAGCCTGGTCAACAGGACAAGACCCTGTCTCAAAACACACCAAAAAACCAAAAAAACCTAAGGAGTGATCTGATCTCCAGGCTACACTGTTAAGTGAAAAAAGCAGGGTGGAGATAAAGTGTGTACAGTATGCGACCGTTAATCTAAGACAGGAGGTGAATCTATGTCCTTACGCTTAAAAAAAAAAAAAAAAAGGACATAAAAAATTTTTTAAGTGATTGCCTAATATAGGAGGTGGAAAGGTGTGAAACAGAAAGGTATAGAAGCTAAACTTCTTTGAATATACCTTGTTTAGTAGATTTGACTTTGGAACCACATAATCATAATCATACACACAATTACATAATCATAATACAAAATAAAAAGTCATCTCTGAACATCAAAAGCAAAATGAGACAGTATTCATTTGATGACATAACCACACAGAAAGGAAATGTAACAAGTGACTTTATAAAATAGTCATTGAAAAGACAGACATGGAAGATAATAGAGAGCCCAGAAATAAATCCTTGCATATATGGTCATATGATTTTCGACAACAAAGCCAAGATCATTCAATGAGCAAATGATAATCTTCAACAAATGGTGCTGGGAAAACTGAATATCCATACACCAAAAAAATGAAGTTGGACCTTCACCTTATATCTACCATATACAAAAATTAACTCAAAATGGATGAAAGATCTAAATGTAAGAGCTAAACTATAAAACTCTTGGATGAAATCATAGGGAAAAGCTTCATGACACTGGATTTGGCAATAATTTCTTAGACATGGTACCAAAAGCATGGGCAACAAAAGAAAAAAAATAAATTACATTTCCTCAAAATTAAAAACTTTTGTGCATCAAAGGTCACCATCAACAGAGTGAAAAGGCAACCAATCCATGGAATGAGAAAATATTTGTCAATCATATTATCTAATAAGGCAATAAAATTCAGAATATATAAAGAATTCCTTCAACTCAACAAAAGCAACAAAAAACAAACAACCTAAGAAATGGGCAAAAAATCTGAATAGACATTTTCCAAAGAAGATGTATAGATGGCCAATAAATGCATGAAGAAATGCTAAAAATCACTAATCTATAAGAAAATGCAAATCAAAATCACAATGAGATACCACCCCCAACAGGATAACTATCACCAAAAAGACAAATAGATATTGGTGAGAATGTGAAGAAATTAGAACCTTCATTTGTTGCTGAGGGGAATAGAAAATGGTGAAGCTGCTTTGGAAAACAGTTTGGAAGTTCCTCAAAAGGTCAAAGTTAGTTACCATATGAACCAGCAATTCCACTTTGAGGTATATACCCAAGACAAATGAAAACGTTATGTTCATATAAAAACTTCTGTACAAATGTTCATAGCAGCATTATTCAGAAAGTAAAAACAACTCAAATGTCTACCAAGAGGTCAATGGATAAATAAAATGTGTATACCCGTATATCCTTACAACGGAACATTATTCAGACATAAAAAGGAAGAAATATCGATACATAATACAACATGGATGAACCTTGCAAACATTATACTAAGTGAATGAACACAGACCCAAAAGACCACATATTGTATGATTCCATTTACAGGAAATGTCCAGAATAGGTAAATCTATACAGACATAAAGTAGATTAGTGAAGAAAAATAAAAAAGAAAGTAGATTAGTGGCTGCCTAGGGTTGGGGGATGATAGGTTTGGGGGTTTCTTTGTGGGGTAATGAAATATTCTAAAGTTTACTGAGTTTTATTGCACACCTCTGTGAATATACTAAAACCCAGTGCACTGCACACTTTAGATGAGTAAACAGTATCATATGAGTCATATCTAAATGAAGTTGTTATAAAAAATTCTGACATCCTGAATTTGAAATGGAATTATCAGTACGAGGTTCATAAATTTTATCCTTAAAAAAAAATTCCTAGCTCTGTACACTGAAAAGTCTTAGAAATAATAGCCAACTCAGTAGCATGAGCGCTCCTTTTGTCTAGATTGTAGTCTCTAAATACAATTTCTCATGAAAAAGGAACAAGGGTTCCGTAGAGAAATGGTTAATTCCAAATCCAGAAAGCAAGGAAGCTATTAAAGACTACTGGGGTTTTGTGTCGTAAGGACTCAGCTGCAACAAGTTGACACTTTGTGTATCAATAATAGCAACTGTAATGGATTAAAACACAAAAAGTATGTTAAAAACCATGAGTTCACAATTATATTCAAAATAAGTAAACTTCGTTGGTCATCTTTGGAAGTTGCTAAGGAACTATTTCATTCTTTTGAAAATTGATAAATAAAAAGAAAATAAACCAAGCATTTATCCTGCCTTTCCTATTCAAAATGTACCTGGGAGTAATTAAACAGCTGATAAGAAGTTTCTCTTTATAGAAGCAAACTAGATAACAAATGAAGAAAGGATGATAGATTAGAATATCACCACTTTGGAACTCCCAGTGAATTAAGTGATCCAGGTGATGATCACCAATGGCTACTAGGATAGAACACATTACTATTTCCAATTCTTCATCCCTCTCTATACCATGCCCTTTGCCATGTGACTTGGTAGTTCCTCCCGGCCCCATGGTGACCATGTGGCAATTCCAAGCCTAGGCCTTGAGAGGCATTGTGTGTTTTTGCTTGTCCCTTTTATACTTCTGCCATCACCATGATAAGAATATGCCTGGAGTTTACTGGTCCAAGGAGGAAGAGAGACAGGTAAAACAGAACTGGCCCCAACCTGAAGCTTGGAGACAATCCCAGCTGAACTCCTACTATCAGGCAGCTGAAGTGCAGCTGAACTATAGGTGCATAAGAGGAACTGGGGGGAGTTTGTTACTTCATATTACAGTGCTTAAAGCTAACCCATAGAGCTGGTAAAATCCCAAAATGAGAGACAATCAGTATCATGTATCTCCTGATGGAAATACACATCACCACCTAAAAATCAGCCTTCCCCCGAAACAAAAACAACAATGAAAACAGAACCCAAAATCTGACCAATTCCTCAGCTCTAACTACCAATTTACAGGAAATTCAAGGGACTAGAGAAATACATTCAACACTACCAATGAAATGCAGGCAGCATCTTTGAGAAACTAAAAGACAAATGACCCAGTTTCTTCAGCGAATAAACTGTAAGGTGCGGAAAAAAGAGAAGGGGAAGAAAACCTATAGGTTCAGTGACTTAAGGAACATATTAAAACATCACAATGTGTGGACTTAAGATCCTGATTCAAACTCTCAAATTATTATTTTTTAAATTACAAAACAGAGAAATCTGAACACTAAATATTTGATAATATTAAAGGATTATTACTATTTTTTAGGTGAAATAATGGTATTGTAGTTAGTTTAACACAACAGGTCTTATCTTTTAGGGACACATATTGAAATACTTACGATTATAATATAATGAACCTAATATTTACTTCAAAATAATCTGATGGATGAGGGAGTACAGATTTAACAAGACTGGCCATTAGCTGACTGCTGAGGCTGGATGATGGGTTCAGGAGGTTTATTGTGCTATTCTCGGCATATGTTTGGAATTTTATATAATAAAGAGCTAAAAAGAGGGAAAAATGAAAATAGGCACTAGGAACTCAAATCATATGATCAAAGACACAAAGTAGTCATTACATTTTTCCCACTTACCCGTCCTGTTCTTCCGTTTTTCTCGCTCTGCTTTCAGCTCCTCCATGGCTTGGGATTTCTTATCTAGTTTCTCATCCCGTTTGGAACGCCGTTCCTTGTTGTGGGATGTTACCTGGGAAAGGAAGGGTATGTAGGATGGCCCTTTAAACCAACAGCTGATAAGATTCAATCCTCCAAAATGAATTTTTTTCTTTCTTTCTTGCTTGCTTTTAGAGAAGGGGTCTTGCTTTGTTGCCCAGGCTGGAGTACAGTGGCACCATCATAGCCCACTGCAGCCTCCAACTTCTAGGCTCAAGCAATCCTCTAGCCTCAGCCTCCTGAGTAGCTGTGACTACAGGTGTGCACCACTATGCCTGGTTAATTTTTCTTTATTTTTTTTAGAGATAGGGTCTCACTTTGTTGTCCAGGCTGGTCACAAACTCCTGGCCTCAAGTGATCCTTCCACTTTAGCCTCCCAAAGTGTTGGGATTATAGACATGAGCCACTGTGCTCAGCCCCAAAGTAAATCTATATTGGCTGCAGAAACTTAGAACTTGTAGTATAAGGGGAGAGAGCATCCTCTTGTGGTCAGAAAGGACAGAGCAGTAAAAGTAAGCTCCTGTTTTACATGCCTCATAAAACAGCAAGTTTAGAAATTATCTGAATAAACTCTTTCTGGAAGAACAACCTAGATCACTGCTAACATTTGTTGATATTGTCAACAAAGCCTTTGATGATGAATACAGAGATGATAGTCCGAGCTACACTTATACCAAGGCTAGGATGACATACAACTGAGTAAACTTCACAACCAATCAGGCTATCTGGGAGACAGGATGTCTACCAACTCTTCCTAAGGGTTGCTCACACACATCCTCCTGCTTTTTAAATGCGACTTGAGTGTGAAAGCCAGCTGTGGTGGCATGCACCTGCAGTCCCAGCTACTTGGGAGGCTGAGGCAGTGGGATCACGTGAAGCCAGAAGTTTGAGGCTGCAGTGTGCTGTGTGAACACACCTTTGCATAGCCACTGCACTCTACCATGGTCAACATAGCATGACCTTATCTTTTTAAAAAGAAGAAAAAAACAAGTACTAAGGAGTTAAACAGTGCAGCTAATGGTGAAAAGATAAAATATGCCCAGAGATTAATGAAACCTACAAGGTGCAGATGACATGTAATAGTCTTTCACTAACTAACTTCAGCTGATTAATATAAACCCATCTTTTAGGCCAGGCGCGGTGGCTCATGCCTGTAATCCTAGCACTCTGGGAGGCCAAGGCAGGCAGATCGTTTGAGCTCAGGAGTTCGAGACCAGCCTGAGCAAGAGCGGGAGTTCAAGACCAGCCTGAGCAAGAGCGAGACCCCGTCTCTACTAAAAATAGAAAGAAATTGTATGGACAACTAAAAATATATATAGAAAAAATTAGCTGGGCATGGTGGTGCATGCCTGTGGTCCCAGGTACTCAGGAGGCTGAGGCAGTAGGATTGCTTGAGCCCAGGAGTTTGAGGTTGCTGTGAGCTAGGCTGACACCCTGGTACTCTACCCTGGGCAACAGAGTGAGACTCTGTCTAAAAAAAAAAAAAAACAAACAAAAAACAAACACAAACAAAACAAAAACAAACAAACAAAACCCCATCTTTTACATCATCACACACACACACACACACACACACACACGCACACACACTCTTATCAAAAGAGGTTTACTCTTTGGACAAATGAAGACCATTGAATCTCCTACCTGAGATTCCTGAATCTGTGTCAGCTTTTTCTTTTCCTGCTCCTCTTCTTGCTTTTTCTTTTTTTCTTTCTTTTCTTTCTTTTTGGCTGTTTTTAGTTTTTTCTTGATTTCAAATCTGGTTAAAAGATATTTGTTTGGTTTTTAAGTAGCAATGAAGTATATGTAAAGACTGATTTCTATTAGATAGGAGAAAGGAAGTAAGTAGAAGAAAGGAGTTAATAAACATTTTGGCTTCTTACAAGAAAGTCTGATGTACCTTATTAGTATGTTAAAAATACTGAATTATAACAAAAGTACTTGAAACCGTTAACTCGGAATATACTTAAAATGAGAGAAAATATTCAGGATATTGCTGTACTTCATCATTAGCCTTTTGGTAACACAGCTCTTGCTCAATCTTCACATAATAAAACAATTTATTCCTGGACCAATTTAGGGAGCAAAACTGAAATCCAGGGGTGTTCTATTAGAGAGCTAATGTCACATTTTTAAGGTGCTCAGGAATAAGGGAGTATTTTAAAACCACCACTTTCCATCTTTCTTCATTAGGAAAAATGTTCCTCACCCCACCAAACATGTCAATATATATGCAACTCTTAATTCCAATCTAGGCTCTTTCCTCATAACAAAAATCAGGATTTTATGAAATAAAAATATTTTTTTGTGAATTTAACAGACTATATAGAATAAAGGACTATAATAAACATTAAACTCTTATTACCACTCTAAACCTTAATTGCCAATTTTTAACTTAGTTCTTAAATATTTCTTTATGCTCTTTTAACTCATTATTAAGATTGTTCATGTATATTTGTAACGTGAGACAGGGTTAACCAATGAGTCAAGGAAGAAATCACAAGAGAAATTAGAAAATAATTTGAGATGATTGGAAATGAATACATAATATACCAAAACTTACAGGATGTAACTAAAGCAGTACTTAGAGAAATACATAGCTGTAAATGCCAGCATTAAAAAAGAAGAAAGGGCCAGGCGTGGTGGCTCACACCTGTAATCCTAGCACTCTGGGAGGCCGAGGCGGGAGGATCGTTTGAGCTCAGGAGTTCGAGACCAGCCTGAGCAAGACTCTATCCTCTACTAAAAAAAACAGAAAGAAATTAGCTGGACAACTAAAAATATATATAGAAAAAATTAGCCGGGCATGGTGGCGCATGCCTATAGTCCCAGCTACTCAGGAGGCCTGCTTGAGCCCAGGTGTTTGAGGTTGCTGTGAGCTAGGCTGACGCCATGCATGGCATTCTAGCCTGGGCAACAGAGTGAGACTTTGTCTCAAAAAAAAAAAAAAAAAAAAAAAAAAAAAAAAGACTAGCCTAGGCAACACAGTGAGACCCTGTTTCTCAAAAAACTGAAAAGAATTAGCTAGGTGTGGTAGCACACACCTCTAGTTTCAGCTACTCAGGAGGTTGAGGTGAGAGGATCACTTAGCCCAGGAGTTTGAGGCTGAAGTAAGCTATGATTATGCCACTGCATTCCAGCCTGAGCAACAGAGCAAGCCCTTTTTTTTTTTTTTCCTTTTTTGAGACAGAGTCTTGCTCTGTTGCCCTGGGCAGAGTGCAGTGGCGTCATCATAGCTCACAGCAACCTCAAACTACTGGGCTCAAGTGATCCTCTTGCCTCAGCCTCCTGAGTAGCTGGGACTACAGGTACGTGCCACCACACCTGACTAATTTTTCTATTTTTAGTAGAAATGGGGTGTTGTTCTTGCTTAGGCTGGTCTTGAACTCCTGAACTCAAGCAATGCTTCCACCTCTGCCTCCTAGAGTGCTAGGATTACAGGCGTGAGTACCACGCCCAGCCCAGAGCGAGCCTTATGTCTTAAAAAAAAAAAAAAAAAAAAAAAAGACAGCGAAAAAGAACAACAAACTAAATGTCGAAGTAAGCAGAAGAATAAAGTTGAAATTGATGAAAAAGAGACTAGAAAACCTATAATCAATGAAACCAGAAGTTAGTTCTAGAAAAGATCAACAAAATCAACAAACCTTTAGCTATACTGATGAAGAAAAAAAAGAGAACATTCAAATTACGAAAATCAGGTATGAAAGAGAGAACATCACTATCAACCTTACAGAAATAAAAGAGATCATAAGGGAATACTATGAACAACTGTATGGCAACAAATTAATTTAGATGAAATGGAAAAATTCCTAGAAAGCCTCAACCACCAAAATTGACTCAAGAAGATAAAGAAAACTTGATTAGACCTCTAACAAATAAAGAGACTGAATAATGAATAATTTTAAAGCTTCCAACAAAGAAAAAGCTCAGGCACAGATGGCTTCACTGGAGAATTCTACCAAAAATTTAGAAACTGTTTGTATTTAAAAAATACCAATTCTTCACAAACTCTTCCAAAAAACAGAAGACGAGGAAACACTTCTCAACTCATTCTAGGAGGCTAGTATTACCCTGATACCAAAACAAGACAAGGACAAGACAAGAAGAGAAAAATATAGACCAGTATCTTTAATGAATACAGACATAAAAATTTTCAACAAAATAGTACCAAATTGAATCCAGCAACTTAAAAAAGAATTATACACCACAACAAAATAAGAATTATCCCAGAAACGCAAAAACTATAAAACATTGTTGAAAGAAATAAAAGATGACTTAAATAAATGGAAACACACCCATATTCATGGATTGGAAGAAAATATTAAGATGGTAATACTTCCAAATTTGATCTACAGATTCAACACAATCTCTATCAAAATCCTTTCTTTCTTTTTTTTTTTTTTTTTTTTTTTGAGACAGGTTCTTGCTCTCTGTCACCCAGGCTGGAGTGCAGTGGCATCATCATAGCTTACTGCAGCCTTGAACTCCTGGGCTCAAGAGATCTTCCCTCCTGCCTCAGCCTCCTGAGTAGCTGGGACTACAGGTGCACGCCACCATGCCCAGCTAATTATTTTATTTTTTATAGAAATATGGTCCAGGCTGGTCTCAAACTCCTGGGCTCAAGTGATCCTCCTGCTTTGGCCACCCAAATTGCTAGGATTACAGGTGTGAGCCACTGTGCCCAGCCTCTTTTTTTGGTAGAAATTGACAAGCTGATCCTGAAATTCACACAAGAAAGCAAAAGGTCCCTTATACCAAACAATTTGAAACAGAAAAAAGCTGGAGAACTCATACTTCCCTGTTTAAAAACTGACTACATGGCTACAGTAATTAAAATAGATCAGGGCTAGGCATTGTGGCTTATGCCTGTAATCCTACCAGTTTGGGAGGCTGCGGCAGGAGTATTGCTTGAGGGCAAGAGTTCGAGACTAGGCTGAGCAAAAGACTTCGTTTCTACAAAAAATAGAAAAATTTGCCAGGTGTGGTGGCATGTACCTGTAGTCCCACCTACTAGGGAGGCTGAGGCAGGAGGATCGCTTAAGCCCAAGAGTTTGAGGCTGTAGTGAGCTATGTTGACACCACTGCACGCACTCTAGCCTAGAAGACAGAGCAAGGCCCTGTCTCCAAAAAACAAAACAAAACAAAACAAAAACCGAGAATGGAAATGGCATAAGGATAGATATATGTATCAATGGAATGGAACTGACCATGCACAAATAAACCCATATATCTATGGCCAACTTATTTTTGATAAGGATGCCAAGACCATTCAATGGGGAAAGAATAGCTTCTTTTCAACATGTAGTGCTGGGACAAGTGAATATGCAAAAGAATGAAGCTGGAACCCTAGCTCACACCATGTACAAAAATTATCTCCAAATGGATCAACAACCTAAATATAAGAGCTAAAACTATTATAAAAATTTTGTATTAAATATAACACTACCCAAAGAGTGAAAAGACAACCTACAGAATGGGAGAAAATATTTGCAAATCATATATCTGATAAGAGTTTCATGTCCAGAATATACAAAGAATTCTTGGCTAGTCACAGTGGCTCACGCCTATAATCCCAGCACTTTGAGTAGCCAAGATGGGAGGATGCTTGAGGCCAGGAGTTCTAGACCAGCCTGGGCAACATGGCAAGATCTCGTCTCTAAAAAAATTAAAAATTAGCTGGGCATAGTGGTGTGTACCTGTAGTCCCAGCTACTCAGGAGGCTGAGGCAAGAGGATTATTTGAGCCCAGGAGTTTGAGGTTACAGTGAGCTATGATCACACCACTGCACTCCAACCTGGGTGACAGAGTGATATCCCATTTCTACAAAATAATAATAATAATTTTATAAAAATAAAAACAGGCCAGGTGTGGTGGCTCACGCTTGTAATTCTAGCACTTTGGGAGGCCAAGGCAGGAGGACTGCTTGAGGCCAGGAGTTTGAGACCAGCCTGAGCAAGAAGAAGGAGACCTCATCTCTATAAAAGTAAAAAAATTAGCGGGACATGCTGGCATGTGTCTGTAGTCCCAGCTACTTTGGAGGCTAAGTGAACTGTAATGAGGTCACTGCACTCCAGCCTGGGTGCCAGAGTGAGACCCTGTCATTCATTCATTCATTAATAAATAAATGAATAAAATAAAATAAAAACAAAGTTTGAGACAAGACATTCATTCCTTATTTTTGAGCTACTTTGTGATTTTATCATAGGGCCCCAATTGGCTTTATATCACAACCTCTTGCTATGCTCTCTACAGTTGAGAAATACAAATTTTAGAAGTCATTCCTGGCCGGGCGCGGTGGCTCACGCCTGTAATCCTAGCACTCTGGGAGGCCGAGGTGGGCGGATCGTTTGAGCTCAGGAGTTCGAGACCAGCCTGAGCAAGAGCGAGACCCCACCTCTACTAAAAATAGAAAGAAATTATATGGACAGCTAAAAATATATATAGAAAAAATTAGCCGGGCATGGTGGCGCATGCCTGTAGTCCCAGCTACTCGGGAGGCTGAGACAGGAGGATCGCTTGAGCTCAGGAGTTTGAGGTTGCTGTGAGCTAGGCTGACGCCACGGCACTCACTCTAGCCTGGGCAACAGAGTGAGACTCTGTCTCAAAAAAAAAAAAAAAAAAAAAAAAGAAGTCATTCCTAACCATCTGGCAACTCTAGCACAGTTTCTTAAGTGCTGTTTGTTCCAATACAGGTAACCTTGGAAGCACTCATACTCAAAACAAATGTCTATTGCTTGCTGCTGACTGAAAGCCAAACATTCTTGTCTAGTATAACACTCATCACACTTAATGTCTCCAAAAGGGACAAACAAGCTCCCAGATGAAATGGTACTAACTGTTGCCAAAGAAATGCTTCTATTTTTCTGTCAGGGTATTAGGTAGATAGGGAAGGAACCTAGTTCTGAGGACTATTTCATTTCCTGAGACAAAAGCCAAGTTTATTTTTACCTTGAAATTCTGTTAGGAGATAAGAAAGAACTTTTGCCATTTAAAGTATGGTACAAGTTCAGAACTGAAGCAGCTTCTGAATATCAAAAAGCAATTTAACATCTGAGTTTTTAAGAAATACAAAAACCATGTTAGAAAGACAGACACCTAACTTGTATATAATGTGGAGAAATTCCAGATCGTGAATCCTGTCAAGACAGGGTTCCAAATGTGAATTTTGGAAAATTATTTCCACTTGAAAGCTTGAACAATTTCAAGCCAATTTGAAAATATAAAGCTGTAAAACACCATTTGTTCATTTAATTTTTACATGTCATTTGATATGTTCCTACATTATTCAGTAATTACTGCATTCATATTCTAAAATCAAGGCAATCTCATGATTTCCTCACTACTTTTTGGTGAGTAGAAATCAAACCATATAATGATCTCTATCAAGACGAAAAGAATGTCTGTAAATCCCTTCAGATTTCTGCTTGTACTGCCTGTGTTACAGAATAGGTAAAATAATAGGAAATGTAAGGCAGGAGAGGATGTTGCTATAATGCATTTTATGGAGTCAGATGGTCCCAGGTTTAAAATCCAGTTCTACCATTTACCAGCTAAATGACATTGGGCAAGTTTCTTCTTTTATTCATTCAACAAATAGTGCACATCTGCATGCCAGCCACGGTTCTAGGCACCAGGAATAGAGTAGTGAACAAGACAAAGTCTCTGCCTTCATGGAGCATACCCCTTGGTTACTAAATGTTTCTAAGCCAAGTTTCTGCCTCTAGAACATGGTATAACCAACTTCATAGAGATGTTGTGAAGATTAAATAATGTCTTACGAATAAAACCTTATGAATAATGCACATTAGTAAAGCCAATGGCACTGAATAAACAATAAATGTGATCTTAAATTTTTTAAAAACACCATTTGCTTCTCATCAAGTTAACAATCACATTGCCAAATGCCAGTCTCCATGTACAGGCCAGGTGTGAAGAAGAGGAGAAATTCAAGATAAGAAATAAGTAGAAAAGGCAGAGTGGTTACAACCTTACCTTCTTTTCAACACCTCCCTCTTCTCTATGCGATTGAACAGTTCTTGCTCTCTCTCTTTTTCTGTCATCTGTTCTAGACGGGCCCTGTCTTCCTCATCTCCCATGAGGTCCTCTCCATAGCCATCATGGAACTCTTCATCTTCTGAAGAAGAGTCTGAATCTGAACTGGAAGAGGAGCTGTTGCTGTCAGAGTCTGACACTTCACCTGCAACAAAAGCCCAAACACAAGATTACACTGCGCTACAGAAGACTGAGGCCATAGGTAACTCCATAGTGTTGATCATCATCATCCTTGGCTCTCCCAGGTAAAGTGGCACATAGCTACCTCAACTCTCGTAGGACCAGTCCTTGGTCTGCCTTTGGTAAAGACAAACACAGGTTAGGGAAATTTAGAATGGAATAAGAAACCAGCTTGTTCTTTTTATTTTATTTCTTTTGGGGGGGGGGGAGTCTCACTATGTCACCCAGATTGGTATTGAACTCCCGGGCTCAAGTGAACTTGCCACCTCAGTCTCCCAAGTAGCTAGGCCTATAGGCTCATGCCACCACACCAGCCAAGCTTGTTCTTTTTAATTCAAATTTTGTATTTTGAAAAAAATTGCATGCCTAACAAAGACAAGATGACAAGAAACCGCCCCCCCAAAAAAGAAAAAAATTGCAGACCTAGAGAAAAAAGTTCCAAGAATAGTTTGACATCCATACATCCTTTACTTAGATTCACCCATTGTTAGCAATGCCAATTTACTTTCTCCTTCTGTCCACATATATAAAATAATGTACACATTTTTATTATTTATATTGCCAAACTAAAAGTTGCAGAGATCATGACTCTTTACCCCTAAATATTTCTCCTAAAGGGGGACAGTCTCTTAAATAACCAATTATACAGTTATCAAATTTAGGAAATTTAACACTGATATAATACCATTAATATTCAATATTCAGTCCATATTCAAATTTCACCAAATGTTCCACTATTTTCCTTTACGGCCACTTTTCAGCCAAAGTAGGATCCAATTTAGGAGTACACGTTATGCTTGGTTGCCATGTCTCTTTAGTATCATTCAATCAACATCAGCCTTTCATTTTCATGCCATTGAATTTTTGAAGAGTATAAATCTCCAAAATTGTCTAATAGAATTTTGTGAGATGGTGATAAAAATATTCTGTATCTGAATAGTAGCCACCATATGTGGCTACTGAGCAACTGAAATGCGGCTAGTACAATTCAGAAACTGAATTTTTTTTTTAAATATTTATATTTTAAAATATTTTTATTTTAAAAATAGGCCTGTGTTCAGTTACACATTCCCCCCACCCCAAGCTGTGATCATATTTCTTTTATTTTGATTTGGGAAGAAAATACTGGAGAAACAGAATTTTAAACATCAATTTTTTTTTCTTTTTGAGACTCTCACTCTGTTGCCCAGGCTAGAGTGCAGTGGCATCATCATAGCTCACTGCAACCTCAAACTGGGCTCAAGCTATCCTCCTGCCTCAGCCTCCTAAGTAGTTGAAACTACAGGCATAAGCCACCACGCCTGGATAATTTTTCTATATTTTGTAGAGACAGTGTCTCGCTCTTGCTCAGGCTGGTCTCACACTCCTGGCCTCAAGCAATCCTCCCTACTCAGCCTCCCAAAATGTTCCACCAACTGTTCCAAAAGGATTACAGGCATGAACCATTGTGCCCAGCCTAAACATTAATTTTTAATTCAAGTTTAGATAGCAACAGTTATCAAATGTCCCCCAATTTGGTTTGGTTGGCTTGTTTCGTTAAGAAACAATTCAGGTTATAAATTTTGGCAAGAATACTCCATAAGTGATTGTGTTTTTTCAATATATCACATCAGGAAGTACCTGGTATCTGCTTGTCTTGTTATTCGTGATGTTAATTTGGATTACTTAGTTAAGGTGGTGTCTCCCAGATTTTTCCTTCATAAAGGTACCTTTTCCCCTCTGTAGTTATGTATGGGGAGATGCTTTGAGACTGTACTTGTATTTGTTTCCCAACAAACTCTCACTCAATGGTTTTATCAATCATTGATGATTCTTGAGTAAACCAATTATTACTATGATGACTGAAAAACTGTCATTTTTCTAACCCTGTAATTTCTTCTACATTTATTAGTTGGCATTTTTATTTATTTATTTATTTTGAGACAGGGTCTTGCTCTGTTGTCCAGGCTAGAGTGCAGTGGCGTCACCCTAGTTCACAGCAACCCCAGACTCCTGGGCTCAAGCAATCCTCTTGCCTCAGCCTCATTAGTAGGTACCACCATCCCTAATTTTTTTTTTTTTTTTTTGTAGAGACAGGGTCTCTAGATGTTGCCCACGCTGGCCTCAAACTCCTGGCCTCAACTGATCCTCGCACCTTGGCCTCCTGAAGTGCTAGGATTACAGGTGTGACCCACTGGGCCAGGCCCTTAGTTGGCATTTTAAATGCCAATGTTTTAATGAGTCATTAAACTAATTATTATGAATGCCTAATGACAATGGATCTTGATAGGACAAAGGATGGCACGGAAAAAGACAGTATATATTACCAATGAGTATTAAGTTAAAGCAGCAATTAAACAAGAACTGTGCTTGACTGAATTTGAACTAACATTCACAGGCCTGTGCTTAAAACCAGGTCAGGCAAATTCTATACAAGCCAGTTTGTAGGTAAGTATCACGATTTTTTAAAATTTAAAGTTTATCATTCTAGTCCTGGAACAAGTTCACTTTTCAAGTTAGTGTTAACAGAAAATTCTGGAACTGGCTTCCAAAAAAGGAACATTTTCTCCTTTTTTTTTTTTTTTGAGATAGACTCACTCTGTTGCCCAGGCTAGAGTGCCATGGTATCAGCCTAGCTCACAGCAACCTCAAACTCCTGGGCTCAAGCAATCCTTCTGCCTCAGCCTCCCGAGTAGCCAGGATTACAGGCATGCGCCACCATGCCCAGCTAAATTTTTCTATATATATTTTTAGCTGTCCAGCTAAGTTCTTTCTGTTTTTTTTTTTTTTTTTTTAGTAGAGAAAGGGTCTCACTCTTGCTCAGGCTGGTCTCAAACTCCTGAGCTCAAATGATCCGCCTGCCTCGGCCTCCCAGAGTGCTAGGATTACAGGCGTGAGCCACTGCGCCCAGCCTCTCCTGAGTTTTGTATCTGGTTCAAAAATTCAAGGATTTCCCTTCTCAGTTGGACCATACATGACAAAGAGAAAGGAGAAGGCACTCAGGGTAAAGTGAACTGAGACTCATGCAGGGACTCTTCATGGGTCCCATGGACAGGTTTCAGGGGTCACACAAACCCTTTGGAATTGCATGCAGCTTTTTTGCTTCATTCAGATTCTCAAAGGATTCATGACCATTGGAAAATTAAGGACCACTTCTCGAAAGGCAGAGGTCACGCTGTAATGCAGGCACCTTTCCTCCCTTTATGCCTCTGCATCTTCAACCTGACGAGAGTGGGAGTTTCGGGCTAAGCTCACCTTCCTCAGGGGCTGAGCTCTCAGCTGAACTGTCTTTGTCTGAACTGCCTGAGGAGGCAGTTTTGTTGGCCTGTTTCTTCATGGTTCCTTTCTTCTCTATTTTTCTGGCTTTTCCTTTCTTCTTATTTTTATTGCTCCCAAATGTCCACTACAAGGAAAAAAGAAAAGGAAAACTGAAATAGGAATAGGGACTTTATTGGGAAAAGCTGGAAGATTCAAGAGTTAAGAGTCTCTGACATTCATTTTTGAACCCCAAACAATACACTTTATATGAAAAAAGATACAGATTTCTGAAAACTTGGTTAAAACTTCATAACTTCTGGTTTGGAATTTTGTAGAGATAGTAGAACATTTACATAATAAGCATAAAATTTAATTAAGATTTTTTTTTTTTTTTTTTTTTAAGAGACAGACTCTTAAAAAAAAAAAGTATTGCCAGGACTGGCCTTGAACCCCTGGGCTCAAATGATCTTCTTGCCTCAGCCTTCTGAGTAGCTGGGACTAGGCATGAGCCACCACTCCCAGTTCATATATTTTTTACTGCAACAGAAAAACAAAGATATCAACTTTATGGCAAGTAAACTGAATTAACTAAAACAAGAAAAAACAGCTTCTAATGTTTTCTGTGGCAGAAATGGCAGTAATTGCTAAGGGTTGGTTGTCCAGGTTTCAGTACACAGAGAATGGTTTAGTTCTGCAGTGACTCTCAGGAAGGCAGGGAATGAAGCTTATGCCCAGGACAAAACTGTGGACAGCACAAGTTTGAGGACCACTCTTTGGCATGGATGGCAGCACTGGCACCAATTCCAAGGAGGCACAAGGTAAAGTAGATCATTAAATACATGTGTGTATATCTTTTTTTAAAAACCTATACACGGGCCGGGCGTGGTGGCTCACGCCTGTAATCCTAGCACTCTGGGAGGCCGAGGCGGGTGGATCGCTTGAGGTCAGGAGTTCAAGACCAGCCTGAGCAAGAGCGAGACCCCCGTCTCTACTAAAAATAGAAATTATCTGGCCAACTAAAAATATATATAGAAAAAATTAGCTGGGCATGGTGGCACATGCCTGTAGTCCCAGCTACTCAGGAGGCTGAGGCAGGAGGATCGCTTGAGCCCAGGAGTTTGAGGTTGCTGTGAGCTAGGCTGACAGCCACGGCACTCACTCTAGCCTGGGCAACAGAGCGAGACTCTGTCTCAAAAAAAAAAAAAAAAAAAAAACAACCTGTACACACTATAATGTTTAAATTGGATCATAAACATGAGATTCTAGATGTCTTAACACAAGGAACCTGCAATTTGCTTCATCAGAGTAACAGACAGGCAAATACACAGTTAACTACCCCAAGGCCCAAACAACCATCTTCACCAAGCACTTTAAATTATAAGGCTAAAAGACCATACAATTGCTTCAAAAATTAAAAGACTATTTAGTTACTATTACACTGTACCTTCTTTGATATTTTAACTTGTCAATTCAGAATGATTTTAGAGGCTGGTAATCCTAGCATTCTGGGAGGCCAAGGTGGTATGCTTGAGCTCAGGAGTTTGAGGTTGCAGTGAGATGTGATGATACCACTGCACCCTACAACAGAGCAAGACTCTTCTCCAAAAAAAAAAAGAAAAAAAAAAAAAAGATTGGTGAAAAATACTTTACTTGGGAACTTTATTCTATGTACCATAAAGAATAATCTTCATCTTTCCATTATCATAGGCTGAATATCAAATCTGGTATTAACATAAAATTTCTACATCTAATATTTAACAAAAGCATAAAGTCTTTGCTCCTTCTATAATAAGTTGATAAATTAACCTCCTACCGTATAATAGCTAAGATCAGAAGCAAATTTTTTTTGGTGAGTTGGGGTGGGGTAAAGAGGTAGTTCTGAAGAGGTTTCCATCTTAGAAATTTCCCATGAGTTATTCTTAAGAACCACATTCTGCTAGTGTACTTTGATACAATATTGTGAAAGGGTGCTATTTTAATATGCTGGTTTTCATTTTAAATTTACTATTATTTTATTTTATTTTATTTTTATTTTTTTTTCCCCCTCCCCAAATTTACTATTATTTTAATTGCCACTTTATTTTTGTACTCAAGAGCTAGGTAGAAGGGACAAGTGAAAATAAAACAGCCACATGTTCTAGTATGATATGTTAAATGAATGAACAATGACTTCTCTTTATAAGTGAATTTACTTCTTAAACTGTAACATTTTGACACCTAAAGCATTATCTGTAAATCCTAATGCTTCTCTTTTTAAACTGAGTTTTCAACCGTTTCAAATTATAATCATTCCAGGAAGATAATTTTCTATCTAGTTTGAAACACTCCAAAAGAGGACAAAGTGTTCAATTTCTTAGATAAATGAGCTAAAATATATCAACTTCCTGTGCTGACAATACAGATACTACTAGAGTCAATACAATATAAAATATCTTTTGCATTGGCTCTTGTTACAAGAAATAGCACAACTATACACATAATAGATGCAAAATATTTATTTGTTGGTTTTGAAAATGGGCATGACCCACCTTTTCCAAATAGAGTGTCTTAGCCCTTTGTACTTCTAATCCAATGGGAGTATGAAGAGATTGCAAGCATAAAGGTTGAGCTATCAGGGTCACATGTGTGTCACTGTGGCTAGGTCTATTTTTGCCTACAGATTTGGGTTTCTCATGTGGAATAGAGCCAAATTCTGGACTCCCTAGGGGAAAAAATTGTTTATAAGGGCAAAATGACCTAAATGTAAAGTCACACAGGTGAATGTAACTCAGGAGGTGCTAAGAAGCAACCTGGCTTCCTTATTCTTCCAAATTCCATCTGCTTCAATCTGCCTCAGCCTGAGCTTAGCAACTTGTCACTCATGTGTAGTCTATAATGTATCCTTTGTAAGAGAGGGAGAAACGACAAGAGTGAAAATAGAAGAAAATTAAAATGCTTTGATTTAAAGGGGGCTTTCCTGGCTAAACTTGAATGTGAGGAGGGAACCTCATCTTATTCTTCCAACAATTTTTGAAAGAAATGAGATGACACAGTTGCCTTGCCTCCCATGAGGCTGACTCAGTCAGGTCTATCACACCAAAGGCAAACCACCGACAGCTCAATATGTGACAAGCTTTTGGGGGAATTATAATAATGTGGGTGACTTTACTTCTAAAACTGAAATTTCTTTTTTTTTTTTTTTTTTTGAGACAGAGTATTGCTCTGTTGCCCAGGCTAGAGTGCTGTGGCATCAGCCTAGCTCACAGCAACCTCAAACTCCTGGGCTCAAGCAATCCTCCTGCCTCAGCCTCCTCAGTAGCTGGGACTACAGGTGTGTGCCACCACACCCAGCTAAATTTCTTTCTATTTTTAGTAGAGACGGGGTCTAACTCTTGCTCAGCCTGGTCTCAAACTCCTGACCTCAAGCGATCCCGCACCTCGGCCTCCCAGAGTGCTAGGATTGATTACAAGTGAGAGGCACTGGGGTCTGCTCCTAAAATTTCTTATAAATATATCTTTCAGTATTGAGAAGCTGGATTGCAGCTACTTGTATAGTTACTCTCTACAAAAGTATTTTATTCTTAAATAACCTTTAAAATCTAATTTTAAGAATAATATACGGGGGCCGGGCACGGTGACTCATGCCTGTATCCTAGCAGTCTGGGAGGCCAAGGCGGGAGGATTGCTTGAGCTCAGGAGTTCGAGACCAGCCTGAGCAAGAGCGAGACCCCCGTCTCTACTAAAAATAGAAAGAAATTATATGGACAACTAAAAATATATATAGAAAAAATTAGCCGGGCATGGTGGTGCATGCCTGTAGTCCCAGCTACTTCAGAGGCTGAGGCAGGAGGATCACTTGAGCCCCAAAAGTTTGAGGTTGCTGTGAGCTAGGCTGACGCTACGGCACTCTAGCCCAGGCAACAGAGTGAGACTCTGTCTCAAAAAAAAAAAAAAAAAAAAAAGGAATAATATATGTTTATTATATGAGGCTTTGAAAATATAGAAAAGAATTTTTTTTTTTTTTTTTAAAGAGACAGGGTCTCGCTCTGTTGCCCAGGCTGGAGTACAGCAGTGCAATCATAGTTCATTGCATCCTTGAATTCCTGGGTTCAAGCAATCCTCCTACCTCATCCTCCCAAGGAGCTGGGACTACAGGCATGCGCCACCATGCCTGGCTAATTTTTTCTGTATATATTTTTAGTTGTCCATATAATTTTTAAAATTTTCTGTAGAGATGGGGTCTCACTCTGTTGCCCAGGTTGGTCTTCAACTCCTAGCCTCAAGCAAGTCTCACACGTTGGGGTCCCAAAGTGCTGGAATTACATGTGTGAGTCATTGCACCTGGCCAAGAAAAGTATTTTTAAAGTTAAAAAAAAAAAAATCACCCATATTTCTACCACTCAAAGATAAATAATCACTTAAAATTGGAGAAGGGGGTAATCTCAAATGGTCAAGACTTGTGGCAGGAAGAATTGATATAGAAATGTCTTAATCTAGACATTAGCCCAGAGATTGCTCACCTATCCCTGCAAAAGTCTTATTCTCTTAACTCTGAGACAGAGGGAAAATGAATTCTTTCATTGCCAGAGTATGGTAGTAGATGGAGTCTAACAAATAAAGGACAGAACTAAAGAGACAGTCTTACACTTTCTCCAGCCAGGAAGGAGTAGAGGAAATGACCTGGCATTTTCTTAATTCGTTTGGGAACTATGGCTCTACTGAAAAGCAAGCTCTGTTGTAACCCTAAAATGCACCAAGCATGATGCAAGAATGAGAAAACAAGGGCCTGCTGGTCTGCATCTGAACTCTGGGAGGCCAGAGCATCCCCCAATGACAGCTGCTCGAAAACCACCTGGTAAAAGGAAAGGATCCATTGTCAGAACTGCTTTCCTGAGCATAAATATATGGGAGCCACACACAACATAAGAAAGTCTTATGTAAATATGTAGTGAATAAAACCTAAAACAGAGACTGGATGCAAGATGTTTCCTTATCTAATAAATTAAAAGAGATAAGCAATTTGACTCTCACTGATGTAACAGATACTCTAATGGGCAGCAATTATCTAACAATACAAGGAAGGTGAGTGCTACATAACCCTATGGCCACCTTGAGTGTGTGCAGAATGTTACAAGCAGGTCTTCATTCTGGGAAGCAGCTGTCCTTCCTGGCACTCAGCTGAAAGATGGGAAGGAAAACAGGGTGGGGAGTGGCTGCTTTAGACTTGGGTGGCATTCAGATGCTGAATACTTTGAGCATCCTGGAGGCAGAAAAGCAAAGACACTTCAAGATTTTAAAGAGGAAATTATCTCTAAAGGCCAAGGAATACCCATATTCCTAGGCCTCAGGACTCAGAGTAGAAACCACTCCAGCCCAGTTACTCTGAACTGAATTTACAAGTGGAATAAAATACTTTGAAGTACGTAGGGTTAAAGAATTATAGCTGGGCTAACGACAAACTACACTGGGATTAGGGGTCAAAAGAAATGGGAGACAGCCCAAGCCTTTAATCTGAGACTGTTTCCTTATGTGTAAAGTAGCAATAATACTGCCTTGACCACTTATCAGGGTGGTGTGAGACTAAAAGGAGACAAAATAAGAAAAGTTTAGAGCACGTTAGAAACCATGAAGTTCTACATAAATACAAGGTACCATTTTAGAAAAAGGAAATCAGAACTTTCATGAGCCTCTGTTTTCTTATCTGTGGAATAAGGGACTCCTGATGACCTCTAAGACTCCTAGTGTTGTAGGATTCCATATGAACTGAATGTTATACCAAGTCAAAGCAGTTGTCAGAAGGGTTCTGTAGTCATTATTCTAGATCCTGACAGTGGCCAGAAAGAGGTGTGTTTGAGAGGGCATGGTTCCTGATTTAGGTGTTTTTTTTGTGAAGGTAGAAAAGTGTCAGGAGTTTAAGAGTAAACTGCCCAAAGAACATGAAGAATAACTTTGTTTTCCTTTCTGCTGTGTAATTAATCAGACAAAGTACAAAAGACACCATTCTATTTTATCATGCAATCACATACATTTAACTAAAAAGCATAAAGAATCCCTGCACTCAATCACAAAAATTTTTAGTCTGGTTTGGACACAAAAGCACAAATGAAACATAAGTGATACCCAAAAAATGTACAATATAATTAATACTATATCATTTGGTAGGAAATATCAAAATTGTAAACAATTTTCAATTTTGATTTGTAAACAAATTTGACCAAGCAGTCGATGAAAATCACCTTATTATTCCAAATATAATTCTTGCGATGAGATTTTAATAGTTTCTAGATAAATAAGGTGCTATTGTATGGATGCCTACATAGTCAAGAGCCAAGAAGTATATAGAAATAAGGGTCTTGAGCAATCCAAATAGCTGTCATTAAGTTTAAATACTAAAGCAAGGTATTCCAACCTAAACTCTACTGGGTATCCTGGTTTCCTGACCCCAGAGCAGATTAGACACGGAAACTGGAAGTAGAGCAGATTACCAAGAGATGAGCACAATGGTCACATCTTACCTACAGTGGAGAAGAAAGAAAAGCTGTAAAAAGCAGTACCACACAGTTCAGTATTTTGGAAAGCATTATTTCATAGTAGTAGAACTGCCATTTGTAGTCATGGATTTTTTTTTTTTTTTTTTTTGAGACAGTCTCTCTCTGTCACCCTAGGTAGAGTGCAGTGGCATCATCATAGCTCACTGCAGCCTAAAACTCCTGGGCTTAAGCAATCCTCCTGCCTCAGCCTCCAGAGTAGCTGGCACTACAGGCACATGCCACAATGCAAGGCTAATTTTTCCATTTTTAGTAGTGACAGGGTCTCACTCTTGTTCAGGCTGGTCTCAATACCTGAGCTCAACCAATCCTCCCAACCTCAGCCTCCCAGAGTGCTAGTTTTTGTTTTTTTTTTTTCTTTTAAAGAGACAGGATCTTACTCTGTCACACATGCTGGAGTGCAGTGGTATGATCATAGTTCACTGCTGCCTCAAACTCCTGGGTTCAAAGTGATCCTCTTGCCTCAGCCTCCTGAGTAGCTGGGACTACAGGTGCATGCGACCATGCCCAGCTAATTTCTCTTATTTTTTTTGTAGAGATGGGGTCTCACTATATTGTCCAAACTGGTCTGGAACTCCTGGCCTCAAGCAATCCTCCTGCCTTGGCCTCCCGAGCAGCTGGGATTACAGGTGCAAGCCACTGCACCTGGCTCAGTACAGTCATGGCTTTAAATCAACAAGAAAAACTACTCTATATAAAAATTACTACCACAATTTTTTCAAATATAGTGTTTTTATATTTTAAACTTTCAAGAGTTTAGTTTCAGTATTGGGATGATTCATTCCCACGTGGAACATCTTATTACAGAAATGTTGTGTGTATGAAAACTTTACTAAACCAATATATACACAGGAAAATATAAGCTCAGCAGTGAAGGCCTTTATTGGAAACGTGCTAATTATGTATTATCTGTATGGTAAAGTGGTAAAAAAATGCTCTTAGGTATCTAGGCTAACTTCTGAAAAAGCTGTTAAATAAATTTATAAATAAGAGATAAGCTGTAGGTCTATCTTTTTCAGAATGTTCTATTAGTCTTTTTCTATTGATAAAAATATTAGAGCCAACAAGAGATAATAGAGTGTGAATAGTAGCACAACTAGATCAAAGTGGGAGAGCCTGAAAGATCAGCTGGGATAAGAGCAAGAGAAGGAAGAAGCTTCAGAAAGAAATTATGTAGAAAAAAATGGAATGGGGGAAAAACAAGAAGAGATTAGAATCTTTGAAGAGGCAGGTGGGGGCATAAAGGCAACCTGGGGAGGCTGACAAATGTCCTGAGGAAGAGGAAACAGGTGTGACAAGTGCTGAACTATAGGGCTGGGCTAAATGCTTTTATTTCTCAAAAATGTTGAAAACAAGACTATTCATGAAGCTTTTTGAAATAATTCTTGCTTAGGCAGAGGGTATTAGAACATAGTTTAACTGTTTCCTCACTTGTCTAATGTAGTTATATTCAATTTTGAACAACAAAGTTTTTTTTGGACTCCAAAGTAACTTTTACTGGTAAGCAGTGAAAAATCTAGGTTTCTTTCTTATCCAGCTGGCAGCTATTTGTTTTATATGCTCTACCCTGTTTCTAAAAAGGACTCTAAACTACCTGATGTAGGACCCTGTTCCTCTTAACAAGTGGACTTCTTTGTTTTAGCCATTTTTTTAACCCCAACCCATGAGTGAATGGCTACTACCTTTCCTCCTCCTTCTAACACTATCAAATGCTTTCAGGGACAGGAAGTGACCGTACCAAAGTGCCATACCATAGCATTATGACCTTTAACCACTGAGGTATACTTCCCAATTTCCCAGGCTTGAACAATGTAAGCCTTACAGAAATAACTTTGCTTCTTATTTTCACAAGATATCATTGAGAATAATTCATTTACCAAAAATAACAGACAAGTATTAAACTGTCATTAAACTTAGGCTTTTCCCCCTGCAAAGATACTATATATGAAACATCTACTTATTCTCTCACTAACTGGACTTTTATACTTAATGTCCAGTGTATTCACTTTTTCTGGATAGGAAACTATCGTAACTTCTCTCCATTTTTCCTCCCCCCATCAATGAGCTAGATACTTTCTTGCTCTAAAATCAGTGCATGTCTCTCCTTATCACAAACTACCCATTAACCTTTTAGCTAAGTTGTTCTTGACCAATTTTCTGTCCTACTAAAGGACAAACATATTTCTATCTGTATTCATGGCTCACTAATGACAACAAACAATAAGGGAGGCATACATAAGTTTGAAAAAACTTCAGCGTAGCTTCTGGTACAAGCAAGCTCCATGTGACTTAGAATTGCCATTTGAACAACCAAATTTCTAAAAGGCAATCTGTAGGTAATAAAGATAGAAAAGCCAAAGCAGAAATGAAAGATACAGCAAAATCCTTTAGTATGTGGTTTTTTCCCACAGAGAGATGTATAAATATTCCTTATGAGAGAGGTAAGAAACAAGAGCCACTGTCTCAAGCTCTTTTTTTTTTTTTTCCCCAGAGAGAGTCTAACTCCGTTGCCCAGGCTAGAGTGCTGTGGCATCAGCCTAGCTCACAGCAACCTCAAACTCCTAGGCTCAAGCAATCCTACTTCCTCAGCCTCCGAAGTAGCTGAGACTACAGGCATGTGTCACCATGCCCGGCTAATTTTTTGTATATATATTTTTTTAGTTGTCTAGCTAATTTCTTTCTATTTTTTTAGTAGAGACGGGGTCTCGCTCTTGCTCAGGCTGGTCTCGAACTCCTGAGCTCAAACAATCCACCCTCCTCGGCCTCCCAGAGTGCTAGGATTACAGGCATGAGCCACCGCGCCCGGCCTGTCTCAAGCTTTTTATCTAAGGATAAAGTCCCCTATCCAACCTAAAACGTCTACAGCAGCCATAAATCTGAATTCACAGTAATACCATTGAGTTCTCCAGCGGTTGGCAGGATTTTTGAAAAAAACATTTTAATAGTTATTTTCTTAATTATACAAAATAATGAAATGTTTGCTCTACCTTTAGGTGCTCTGTGCTAAGCTAGTACCCTGGGTCAAAGAGACATGATGCAAACCAAAGAACAGGCATCTTTCAGAACGGCCATGATAGAGCAGAGACACTGCTCTTGCCAGGGTGGGCCTGGAGGGCTGGGACCTGGAGGCAGCAGCTGGAGCTAAGAACCTTACAGGTGAAAAGTTACTCAAAGCCTCATTTTCTACTGGGCAGGGTGCAGCTTGCCTGTCAGCTTTTTCTCCAATAAGTGCATAAATAGTTGGGTAATATTCTAAGGTGAGGACTTTGTGACTCATTAAGTAGCTGCAAGTAACAAAGGGAACTGTAAAGGACTTTATGGTCCTGGATCTAGTGTATTTTTTTTTTTTTTTAGAGACAGGGTCTCACTCTGTCACCCAGGCTGGAGTACAGTAGCATGATCATAGCTCACTGAAGCCTCGAACTTCTGAGTTCAAGCAGTCCTCCCACCTCTGCCTCCCGAGTAGCTGGGACTGCAGGTGTGAACTACTGTACCCAGCTAATTTAAAAAAAAATTTTTTATAGACAGCATCTCACTACGCTGCCCAGGCTGGAACTCCTGGCCTCAAATAATCCTACCACCTCGGCCTCCCAAAGTGCTAGGATTACATGTGCAAGCTACCACACCTGGCCTGGATCTACTCTATTACAACTTCTGAGGTCCTCTAATGATGTGGAGTTGACACACACTCTGCTCTCTTAGTAGAGGCACCTAAAAAGGATGAAGGGAATCAATACTTCTGTCGTTTAGAGAGGAATCAGTGACAATTTGGGGGTAACCTCCAGTTCAGTTTTCCAGTGACTTTTCCATTTCAGACATACATTTACCATTAAGAGGGAGGGGGCACATGTTGGAAACATTTCTTTAACTGCATACTTAGGACTCTGACCTAACAATAGGAATATGGAGACTAACGAGTTCCAAGGATGGTAATTGCTTCTATCTTAAGAAACTACAAAGACCAAAAACACATTACAGGGTATTCCAGACACAACACAGGTTCAAACCTAATAGAATATTGAGTGGGGAGGTGGGAACCACAGTAGCTGACCTCTGACACATGAAAAACAAAAGTAGTTTTAGGAATAGTGGGAGAGGGAATTATTTCAAGATTTTCCTGTATTGTCTATGCATTTAAAAAAAGAAAACAGAAAACAAAACAAAAAAGCAAATTTCTTCATAGACCCCACTGATTTTCTCAGATTGGGTTATTTTATCAATTTGAGAGGAATTAAAAGTCCTTCTTTAAACAAAGGAATAAACATTAACTACCTCTTGTAGAAAGAAATTTTAGGTCTCCTAAACTACTGAAGATTAAGAGAACATCACTACAGTCCATCAGAGTGCAATCATCCCCCATTTGCACATGCAGGGCACTAGTAAACACTGCCCAGTCGTTAACTGAATTTCATTATATTAAACAAACATCTTTTACTTTACTGTTAAAAAATACTTCCCTGCAAGGTAAGAGATTAAACACAAAAGCAATATCCAACCTCTCTCCAGGAAATTACTAAGGGGAAAAAAGTGTTTAAAATCAAACAAGGAGCAAGTACCAGTGCTTCAAACACTCCCCGCCTCCGCCCCCATCCCTGTCTTCCATTAAGGTTCTAGATCTTTTAGGGCCTGGCTTTGTTTGTAAGTAGTTTGGGAAAGTCACCTTGGTGAACAGATGGATTTTCTTCCTTTAAGGTTAACACCATCACTCTGAGGGATGTCAAATCAATAGTCACAAAGAAAGCTTCTCGTCTCACTATTTCCCACTAAAATATGGCATTCCTGATAGAACTTATTTTCTAATATGAAAGTCAGACTAAAAAATGACTCAAAAAAAAAAGAAAGTAAAAGAAAAGATGATTAATAAGTTGTGTCCCTTCTGCAATAAGGCTAAAAACAAGGCTAAAGAATGGGCTAAAATGCCCTGCAAACGGACCCACTAGGTAACTAGCAGTCCAATGAATATAACATTCAAGAGCTTTCCTTACACAATTTTCTGTCCCTAACAAGTTCCTGTAGCTCTTAGGCTGTAGGTCTCAGTTTAAGGAAACAAGGTGACAGGAGTCACCAACTCAGGGTCCTCAAATATCCAAGAGTCCCACAGGCCTAGCCCCTCCACACCCACCTCATCATCACTGTCAGAAGTCTCAGAGTCTGACGAGGCCGCAGGCTGACTCACAGGTGGCTCCTTCTCCTCAGAGTCACTGCGCTTCCGCTTTGCCAGGGACAAGAGTTCCTATTAGGGCAGAAATAATCACATTAGTTTTGTTCAACAAAGAAAGAATGTCCAATAAAATGCCCACCCTCTCTAGATCTCTTTCACATCTCTGTGCTTTCAACTGAAGGACGTCATCATGGGGACGTCCATCACGTGAACAAACTGATTGCAGTATTCCTAGGTGCTTAAGAAATGTTTCCAAAATGTGCCCCCTCCCTCTTAATGGTAAATGTATATCTGAAATGGAAAAGTCACTGGAAAACTCAACTGGAGGCTACCCCCAAATTGTCACTGATTCCTCTCTAAACAACAGAAAGTATTGATTCTCAGGGACTGGTAAGAACCAAGTTTACAAAGGTAATTTGCCCACTGTTTTAACTGGTATATCTAACTAATAGTCCAAGCGTCCCTTTTATTAAATTGTATGGTAACACTGGCATTTGTGGAGCTGTTTTGAATAAGCTTACAAACTATAAATTCCTAAGGTCATTTTATATTTTGAATGCTTAAATCAGAAAAAAAAAAAGTATACTTCTGGTATTTAATCCAGGTTCTGAGAACAAACAGTGAGTATGGCCACTACAACAGAATCCTAATTTGACAACCCCTATATTCCCATTCACCACCTCTGCTTTGCCTGGTGATTTAAGTGAGATTAGAGGGCCAGGGAGGTGCCAGTAAGCAAGCCATGGCTACAACCAGGATTTGCTGTCACATGGGTCCCTTTCTTCCTTTACTTCTCTCCAACTCAGTCTAGTCACTCAAAAACACAACAAAAGTTTACCTGCTCTGCTCTCTGCTAATACCAATACCAGTCCACAATTATACTGTACTTACTAGATGCCAGGTACTTTTCTAAGCATTTGACGTTTAATCTTCACAACAACCCACAGCAAGTATTACTATCATCTCATCCCCATATAAAGATAAAGAAACTAAGGAGCAGGAGACAGGTTAAGTAACTTACCCAAGCTATGTAACTTACCTAGTAACACAGCTAGTACATGATAGAGCCAGGATTCAAACCTGGGCAGATAGAATCCTGGCTCCTAATTTAGTCATGGTTTACTAGTCTGAAACATTTTTCCCTTCAGCCAAAACAGACAAAATCCAGCTAATAAACACTAGTAGTATTATTCCTTGACGATCATGGTGCTATACAATTATGGGTCAAGTGCCAAGCCAGATTTTAACATAATAGACAGCTACAAAGTATCTGTTTTCTTCTTCCAGTCTCTTTCTATTTTAAGAGTATACCCTCCTTCCTTGGCCAGAATGAGAAATGACCTTCTCAGATTAAACAGCTGACACTCTCCCTTGTTCATAAGCAGTCATAAAATGTTACTCTTCTCATTTCATTAGAGAGAGCTAGCATAACAACTTCCTCAAAAGGCTTAAGATTGTAAGAATACCGTACTCTTTCAAACCCAAATGGTACTCTACAGACCAAATGCAAATTATAGAAATATTTGTGTGTATGGTCTTTTTAAAAGTTGAGGTATAATTTATATACAGTATATTTTTTCCTTTCTAATGTATAGTTCTGTGAATTTGACAAACACATACAGTTTAACCACTACCACAGTCAAGATATAAGACAGTTCTATCATCCCCCCCAAATTCCCTTATCTTCTTTACTTATCTCTTCCCATCCCCTGGCAACCACAAACCTGTTTTCTGTTCCTATAGATTTGCCTATTACAGAATGTCATATAGATGGAATCATAGAGTACAGAGCCTTTTGAGTCTGGCTTCTTTCATTTGGTATATGCATTTGAGATTCACCCATGATGCAACATGTATCAGTATTTGAGTCTGTCCCTGTTTATTGCTAAGTAGTATTCCATTGTATAGATGTACCAGAACTGTTTAACCATTCATCAGTAGAAAAATATTTGGGTTGTTTCCATTTTGGGGTGATTAATATATATCCATGTACAAGTTTCTGTGTATGGCCAGGTGCTGTGGCTCACGCCTGTAATCCTAGCACTCTGGGAGGCTGAGGCAGGAGGATTGCTTGAGGTCAGGAGTTCAAGACTAACCTGAGCAAGATTGAGACCCTGCTTTTATTAAAAAAAAAAAAAAAAAAAGTTTCTGTGTAAGTGTAAATTTTTATTTCACTTGAGTAAATACTTAGGAGTGGGACTGCTGGGTTGTACAGTATATAGTAATTTGTTGATGGCCTTTACTATTACTTTTTTTTCATTATTACCTTAATGCCAATTTATAAACTTTAGAAAGCCTTCTGGTAAGTAATCTCTTCTCTGACCCCTTGAGGGTCACAAACAGACTAGAATTCTTGTTTTAATACTAACTCATTTTAACAGAGATTTGGATACAGTATCAAATACTTCCCTGAAACATTAACTATTATATGCAGTAGATACCTATTAAAAGTTACTGTAACTAAGTGGTAAGATATTAGTACTGCCTTCCTGTTAAAGAGGTTCCACTCTATACTAAAAACCTAACAAATGGCTCTTCCACATTACTGAACAATTGCATGTAAAAAGCACAGTCCCTCTTGACTACATTAAATACCATATTAACAACAGTATCATGCTCACTTCGGCAGCACATGTACTAAAATTGGAATGATACAGAGAAAATTAGCATGTAATTATATTAAAAAAAATTTTTTTTTAAAAACCCAATAGTATGGAGATAGCAAAGACCCTCTTAATGATGTGAAAGATGCACTTTCTACAACTTAAGGATTGTATAGGAAGTTACTGGGGGAAATCATAGCAAGGTTACTCTTTTTAGTTCAATCCTTTAGTTCAACCTATTGAGGGCTCATAATAGACAGCTGGATAGACCAATGTGCAACCAAACAGTCTTCCCAACACTGCACATATAAAGAGACCCATCAGATTTGTTAGGGGTGACTTATCAAACATGGGTACTCTAAAAAGCCAATCTGAGGCCAGGCGTGGTGGCTCACGCCTGTAATCCTAGCACTCTGGGAGGCCGAGGCGGGCCGATCGTTTGAGCTCAGGAGTTCGAAACCAGCCTGAGCAAGGGCGAGACCCCGTCTCTACTAAAAAAAAAATAGAAAGAAATTAGCTGAACAACTAAAAAAATATATATATATATATAAAATAGGCTGGGCATGGTGGCGCATGCCTGTAGTCCCAGCTACTCAGGAGGCTGAGGCAGGAGGATTGCTTGAGCCCAGGAGTTTGAGGTTGCTGTGACCTAGGCTGATGCCACGGCACTCTAGCCCTGGCAACAGAGTGAGACCCTGTCTCAAAAAAAAAAGGCCAATCTGAAACTGATCCAGGCACAAGGCATAGGTCTATCTGTAGCTCCTTCCTGCCAGCCCACTTCTCTATGCCACCCTAGCCGAGACAACATTTCTGTGTGTCCAGTGGATTTCTCTCACCACCATCCCTGTATTTCATCTCATGCAGTGAAAACCTTCCCTATTTATCTCAACATTCCCCTAGGGGAATGGAGTGTGGGGTGCCAGGATGGTATATCAAATTTAGACTGAACTAAAGATCTACTTAAAATAATGCCAATGCCCAACCTATTATAGGTAGAGCTGTGCAGAGTCCACATCTGGCTTCTAGAGCAGTTTCATTAATATTGCTTAAAAGCCATATTTAACATTAAACTAGACCACAAAAACTGAGACCCCAAAAATAAAGCAAGAAAAGGAGAATAAAAGCCCATATAAATAAACTTCAAGAGGTTTTTATAGCTAATCAGCACACAGATCTTTTTCACTTATTCATTCTATAAATATAACTAATGTAAATAATTCCTACCAGCCAGATGTCCAAATATCCTGGTTTGCCCAGGACTGTCATGGTTTTAGCACTAGAAGTCCTGCATTCTGGGAAACTCCTCAGTTCTAGACAAATTGGGATGCTTGGTCATCCTACTACCAGCACCCATTATGTACCATGCCCTGGGTAGAGAGTAGAAGAAAAGATATATGGTCCCTGACCTCACAGAATTTGAAATCAAGTGTGGGAGACAGACAATAAGAAACAATGAATTACATCAAATGATAAGCGCTAAGAAGGAAATCAGTCAAGCCAGTGGCACCGGGGACCAGTTTATGGAAGACAATTTTTCCACGGACGGGTGGGAGAGATTGTTTCAGGATGATTCAAGCACATTACATTTACTGTGCACTTTATTTCTATTATTATTACGTTGTCACTTGCCACTCACTGATAGGGTTTTTGTTTTTTTTCTTGAGACAGAGTCTCGCTCTGTTGCCTGGGCTAGAGTGCCGTGGCATCAGCCTAGCTCACAGCAACCTCAAACTCCTGGGCTCAAGCAATCCTTCTGCCTCAGCTTCTCGAGTAGCTGAGACTACAGGCATGCGCCACCATGCCTGGCTAATTTTTTTTTTATATATATGTATTTTTAGCTGTCCAAATCATTTCTTTCTATTTTTAGTAAAGACGGGGTCTTGTTCTTGTTCAGGCTAGTCTTGAACTCCTGACCTCGAGTGATCCTCCCGCCTCGGCCTCTAAGAGTGACTGATAGGGTTTTGATATGAGTCTGCAAGCAATTGATTCATTATGGTCTCTGTGCAGTCGAACCTCTCTGCTAATGATAATCTGTATTTGCAGCCACTGCTATTTGAGCCAGTGCTAGCATCACTGCCTCAGCTCCACCTCAGATCATCAGGCATTAGATTCTCATAAGAAGCACGCATCCCAGACCCCTTGCAGGTGCAGTTTACAGTAGGGCTCGCGCTTCTATGAGAATCTAATGCCGCTGCTGATCTGACCCAGGTGGAGCTCAGATGATGCTGCTTCACCTGATGCAAGCAAAGGGAAGCAGTTGTAAATACATATGAAGCTTCTGCTGCTCACCTCCTGCTGGCTGGGTGAGGGCAGGGTGGGGGAGAGGTGGGGTTAGGGACCACAGAGTCCAGCGAATGGAGGGCCTATCCACAGTACAGTGAGTGATTGGGGAGGTTTCTCTGAGGCAATGGCACTTAGGCTGAGACTAGAAACTTTCGGAGAGGAAACGAGGGCGCAGTTTTCTGGACAGAGGCCTTCAGATGAAACAGCTAAGTCCCCGAAGCTGATAACAGCTTGGCTTAGTCAAAGAACTGAAAGAGAAACAGTGTGGCTAAAGCTTAGCAGGCAAGGGGGAGAATGGAATGGATGGGTTAGAGGTAAGAAGAAAACAGATGATTCTTAGTTTTATAAAGCAGGGTCAGGAGCACAAATTTTATCTGAAGGCAGTGGGAAGCCATCAAATGGTTTTAAGCAGGGGAGTAACCCAATCTACCAAGGGTTTTTAAAAGAGCACTGCTAGAAAAACAAATAAAAACAAAACAAGAGGGGCCAGGGGAGAAGAACAGAGAGGAGCCAAAAGGAACCCACAGCAGTCTCATGTGAGTGGACTGTGGCCACAGGGACAGAGAGAAGTGGAAGGACTTGAGAGATGATGAAGAAATAATAACACTTCACAGAGTTTTAAGTTTAAGATGCTAATTCCTAGTCTTCCCTTCATAGCAAAACTGTTCGTAGAGAAATATGATTTAAACAGTGGATAATGGTTACTTTTCAGGAGTAAGGAAGGGAGCCATTATATGCATATATGTTTGTGGGAGAAGGAAGTATTTTTGGTATTGTTGGAACTCTTTCAACAATTTTTTTAAATAATAATTATTTTTTTAAATAGTAGTAATAAAACAAACCAAGGCAGGTGCAGCAGCTCAGGCCTGTAATCCTAGCACTTTGGGATGCTGAGGCAGGATGATTGCTTGAGGCCAGGAGTTCAAGACCAGCCTGAGCAAGAGCAAGACCCTGTCTCTACAAAAAATAGAAAAATTAGCCGGGCATGGTGGCGTGCACCTGTAGTCCCAGCTACTTGAGAGGCTGAGGTGGGAGGATCGCTTGAGCCCACGAGTTTGAGGCTGCAGTGAGCTGATAACACTATTGCATTCTAGCCTGGGTGACAGAGCAAGAACCTGTCTCCAAAAAAAAAAAAAAAAAATCAAAACAATGAACAAACACAAAAACCATTCTAAAGTAATAATTCCAAAGTGGAAGTATAACAATCTTTTAAATTGCACATGATTGGCACTCAATGTAGTAGCTTTCCGCTCAAATTTCCAGCAAAGCAATTATAATTGCACATAAAAATATTGAGTTATATAAATGCCCACAGTGTTGCAGAACTGACAAAATGTTTTCAACTCATTCAAAATAAAAGCCACATAAAAGTTGGCTGGGCACAGTGGCTCACGGCTATAATCCTATCACTCTGGGAGGCTGAGGTCGGAGGATTGCTTGAGCTCAGGAATTCGAAACCAGCTGAGCAAGAGTGAGACCCTGTCTCTACTGAAAATCGAAAAATTAGCCGGGCACAGTGGCAAGCACCTATAGTCCCAGCTACTCGGGAGGCTGAGGCAGGAGGATGGTTTGAGCCCAGGAGTTTGAGGTTGCAGTGAGCTATGATGACACCACTGCACTCTACCCAGGTTGACTACATAAAAGTTAAGAGACAGAGGAAGAGACAGAGAGATATTTTACTACTATTACTTGTTTTTACTTAGCTCCCTTCTCCCAATACACTTTCTAAATAACATACATTACTATTCTTTAAAGAAGACATATCAGTATTATAAGTAGAGGGGTTGGAGCAAGAACCCCCAACTGATGTGTCCCTTATCTTTTTAAGTAATCTCATAATCAGGTTAGAATACCTTCCATCATGGATGTGCTTAGTAGCATTTATTATACTTATTCAACAAAGATTTATAAGTGCCTACTCTGTGTCAGGCAAGTATTATTTTCAACTACCTATTTGATGTCTCCACTTGGATATCTCATAGACACTTTAAACTCCACACATCCAAGACTGAACTCAGGATCTTCACCTCTAAACCTGATTTTCCTCCACGGTTCCCTGTCTCACGCCAGAGTCTGTTATCCATTCCTTATACCTCCTCTTCTCATCCCAATATCCAATCAGTCTTCAAGTGCTCTCAGTCCTACATCCTGAATATTATGTCTATTCCATTCCACTATCTGTCATCTCCATAACTATCATGCCAATTCAAGTCAGTCCTCCATTCAACAAATACTGACAGAGTGCCTACTGCACACAGGCACTGTTCTAGGTGCCAGGGGTACTGCAGTGAACAAATATGCTTGCCCTCCTACAGCTTCCATTCTAGTGCAACTTATATTCTCCACCTTCTCTCACCTGGACTTCTCTATCTGCCACCTAGATAATGTCCTCCTTCTACATTACTCTTCACATAGCAGAGTAAGTGAGCTGATAAAAAGGCAAATCTGAATATCTCTTTCAGCTTAAAATCCTTCAGTGGCTTCTTTTTACCCTCAGAATAAAGTTCAAAGTTCTTAACATTGCCAATATGGCCCTGCCAGTGGCTTTAAAACTTTTTCTTGGCCGGATGTGGTGGCTCACGCCTGTAATCCTAGCACTGTGGGAGGCAGAGGCGGGTGGATTGTTTGAGCTCAGGAGTTCGAGACCAGCCTGAGCAAGGGCAAGACCCCGTCTTACTAAAAATAGAAAGAATTTATCTGGACAGCTAAAAATATATACAGAAAAAATTAGCCGGGCATGGTGGCACATGTCTGTAGTCCCAGCTACTCGGGAGGCTGAGGCAGGAGGATGGCTTGAGCCCAGGAGTTTGAGGTTGCTGTGAGCTAGGCTGACACCACAGCACTCTAGCCCAGGCAACAGAGCAAGACTGTCTCAAAAAATAAATAAAAAAATAAACTCCTCTTTCCTTCTCCTCAAAAAAACAAACAAACAACAAAAAAGTTTTCTTTTTAACCTCAACCCACAGTAAAATAAACTATACCTCATGACCCAGTATACACATATATATATACATATGAAACACAAATTCATGGAACGATACTTATCTTTACTATGTATAATATACTTGATGTTTTCTATTCTATTCAATTTCATTTTTCTTTATTTATTGAGAGAGAGGGTCTCATTCTGTCATCCAGGCTAGAGTGCAGTGGTGTGATCACAGCTTACCATAACCTCATGATCTTCCCACCTCAGCCTCCGAATAGCTAGGACTACAGGCACAAGCTACCACACCTCGCTAATTTTTAAATTTTTTGTAGAGACAGGGTCTGCCTGTATTGCCCAGTCTGGTCTCAAACTCCTGGCCTCGAGTGATCCTCCTGCCTCAGCCTCCCAAAATGCTGGGATTACAGGTGTGAGGCACCATGCCCAGCCTTAATTTCATTTTTATTTTTAATGCTGGTTGTAATTCACTAACCTGACTTCTCCATCCTCAAAGAGTCAGAACAGAATCTACCTCTGCAGTTTCATTTGTGCCACACTCTTTTCAACTATCCAACTACTTATGTTCTAGTCACGCTGAGTTTCTTTCAGTTTTGTGAGGATACTAGGTCCTTTTTGCCTCATTTCTTTTGTAGATGCAGGGCCCTCAACCACGAACACTCAAAACCCTTCCCTTTACTCTTCGGTCTTCTAATCTCCTTTTCCTTAACACATATTCCAGGTCTCAGTTTAAATGTCATTCTTGTCAGGCTAGCATAGGGTCCCTGGTCATACTTTCATAATATTCACGTACTTCTTTCATAGCTTGTAGTGCAACTGAAAGGAAATGACTCTTTGAGCAATGCCCCAATTCCCATCTCTCTCTCACTTCACTCTAACCTCCCTGAAGGTGGAAACTGCTTCCATTTTGTTCACCCAATAGCACTAGTGCCTAGCACTGTCTAACACATTTGCTGAAAGATGAACAATCTCTACCCTTGAAGGAACTTATATTCTAGGAAGGGAGCAATAAACACAATGTGTTTCTGAAGATGAGTTTTTTTCTTTTTTTGAGACAGAGTCTCGCTCTGTCGCCCAGGCTACAGTGCAGTGGCATCATCATAGCTCACTGCAACTTCAAACTCTTGGGCTCAAACAATTCTTCTGACTCAGCCTCCCAAGTAGCTGGGAATACAGGTGTGCACCACCACACACGACTAATGCACCACACACGACTAATGCATTAGAATGACATGCAAATTTGTGAAGCGTCCCATATTAAAAAATTATTTTAAAAAAATAAAATAAAACAAATTTTAAACTACTCCACTTTAGTTACTATGTATGTCTTTCCAACAAGAAGAAGAAAAAAAAAAAAAACATATAGGCCTCAATAAAAAGTATCCCAACAATTCAAATAAATTCAGAGATCTAGAAGAACCAGCAACTTTGCCACTTTAAACATCCCTGTCAATGTCCTTTGGTTCTGAGTGTGCCCTTAACTTGTTCACACTATGGCAGACAGGAAGCTATTTCTCTTCTAAACTACTTATAGTAGTGTCTTACTAAAAAGATTAACTTGCACACAGACCGTGGTCTTAATCATTAACATAAATCACAATTAGCCTGTTACAACTGCAGAGTCCAGGGCTCTATCACTTGAAAGTCTGATTCAATAGGTCTAGGACAGGAACTGGTACACCCTGCACCTCTCAACTAACTTTTTTTTTTTGAGACAAGGTCTTGCTCTCCTACCCAGGCTAGAGTACAGTGGCATCACCATAGCTCACTGCAACCTCAAACTCCTGGGCTCAAGCAATCCACCTGCCTCAGCCTCCCTAACAGCTAGAACTGACTACAGGCACATAGCACCCTATCTGGCTAATTTTTCTATTGTTTGTAGAGACAGGGTCTCGCTATGTTGCTCAGGCTGGCCTTGAACTCTGGGCCTCAAGCAATCCTCCTGCCTTGGCCTCCCAAAGTGCTAAGATTACAGGTGTGAGCCTCTAGCCTACATTTTAAATAAGCAAACCAAGGAGCTTCTGACACAGAGGCCCTCCCCACCCCCACCAGGAAAAACTACACTAGAAGGCTCACCTAGCTCATCTTCAATAAAGATTACTTAGTTCGAGGTAGTATTTTTGACATTATGGCTTAGATTCCCATCTGGAAAAATCAGGGACAAAAGGCCTCCTTAATAAATTATGCTCCATTCCACACTAGACACTCAGTGATCTATTATGGTTTGTTCCTTCTACAAAAACCGTAAACTAGATAGCAAGTCTAATGTTATATCCCTAATAAAGACTCAGAACTAGATGGAACAGCCCAAGGCATCTTGGTCAGAAAAGGCCCAGAATGCATTAGTTGTGTTCTGAGGATTCCTAAAGGCCCCAAAACCACACTGACTGTGAACTGCTAAAGGGCTTTGGTGAAAACATCCAGAGGGCAGAGATCTTACTCTTTGATTCCTCTGAGAGCCTGGCACAGTGCTGAACACACAGATAGAAGGCATTGGTGCCCTGTTAGGATGTGTAGGGAAAGTGAGTTTAGAACTAGTTCTCATCTGATAACAAGAATGCCAATGAGGAGTTGAAGAGGGAGAAGTTGAAAATGTTGTTAAAACATATCAGGTATTACCTACAAATTTCACATTAATTTTTTTTTACAAATAGATATTTAGAATTGGACTTAAGGTTGCAATCCCCTCCAGTTTCCACTTTGGAAAAGGTCTTTGTGGATCAGGTAAAATTCTCTACCACAAAAGGAAGCACTCAATTCACTTCATTCATCAGAATTCCATGTAAAACCACTAAGGGCAGAATAACTTGCAGTTTAGTTCATTCATCATTTTGAGAGTGCTTTACCAAGAAAGTCACCCAAATAATCTTTTTAACTGATGTATCAATTTCCTCTAAACTATTCAGTGTACTTTACAAACAAGAATTCTAGGCTGGGTACAGTGGCTCATGCCTGTAATCCCAGCACTTTGTGATGCCGAGGTGGGGGGATCATTAGAAGTCAGGAGTACAAGACCAAACTGGACAACATAGCAAGACCCTATCTCTACAAAAAATTTAAAAAACTAGCTGGCCATGGTTGCACATGCCTATAGTCCTAGCTATTCAAGGCTGAGGCAGGATTGCTTCAGTCTGGGAGTTGGAGTTTGCAGTGAGGTGTAACCATGCCACTGCACTCCAGCCTGAGCAACAGACTGAGACCCTGCCTCACAAAAAAAAAAAAAAAAAAGTCTAGCAACATGGAAAATGGCCATGAAACATCATTCTCATTTTGCAATATGAAAAATTTTAAATTTAACAGATTAAGTTGGTTGAGTGGAAAGAGTATAGGCCTTATATTCATGTAGATTTGGGTCCAAATCCCAACTCTATCACTTATGAGTTGTATGAATTATTTAACTTCTTCAATCTCCATTTTCTTCTTATGTAAAGTGGGAAAAGTGATTACAAGTTAACCATAATTTGAACACTTCACAATGTAAATAAAACAATTAAGGTCTCTACTTAGTCACCTAAAGCCCTAAGTAAATGGTAACTGATGTCATTATCTGAAACATTTACATTTGCAGATCAGAAAATAGTAAAAAAAAAAAAAAAGTTCTAATCCTCCTAACTCCCAGTCTAAAATTACCTATCAAACTTTGACAGTCAAGAGTATACTTTTGTAAACTTCAGGAGCCGTTCAAGAAGAACACTTTCTTTCAACTTACATTTTCGATTTCCATCCCAAAACAAGGTTTCTATTCCTTAGATAGTTCTCTGCAAGCCCCATTCTTTCCCCACCTCTCAACCACCATTTTTAAAACAGCTTTTCTTCGATACCTCTCCAGTCCTTCCTTCTTAAAAGTCCTCCCCTTTCATGCCCTATTACTTTAGTCCTGAGACCTCTGGCCTCGTACAAAGGACCCCCAAGAAGTCATTTACACAAAAACTTTGTAACTTTGCTAATGTTTGCAGAACCATTTATTCTTATAAACACTTGATAGTGTTATAATAGCCCAATTAGATGTACAGGCTGATGTTTTATCTTGATTTTACAGTTAAGACCAAAAATACATAGCTAAAATATAGGATAAGCCCAGCCTAGAGCTCAAATTTTCAGATTCCAAGTTTAGTACTCCATTCAATTTACAAAGCTACCATCTCTCGCATATTCTTTCTTTACATCATTTGCTCATTAAACATGGGGGAAACCATCTTTGTATCTCCTGGTATCACTAGGTATCACTAGAGCACTGTTACTAAGAGCAGCTTCCTTCCTACAATATTTTCTAGAGTATATAAACAGTTCAAGACAATGAGGCCAAAAGTTACTTTCAATGCTTCCTGCACAATCTTCAAGTAAGAAAGAATTCTGGATGTTGCATGAAAAAGGCCAAGAGGCCTGGGTCATAGTACCTCCATGCTGCCCGACACAGTTCTCCACTTCTTCCAGTATCTGCCCTCTTTCCTCCTCCCAAGAGTGTTTTTCTCGGCCTGACATCCCAACGGGGGCCCTTCTCCATCACAAACGACCCTAGTCGCCAAATAAACTCGTGCCCACAGCTAACTCGTGCCGCGCCGAGTACGGCAGAGGCTCCTTGGGACATTTACGCATGTCCCTCCTCTCCGTCCACACTCCTTGTCTGAAAAACTTCATCTTCCAGAGCCCGCACCTTCTCGGCTCTCGCCCCCCCACCACCCCACGCTCACCCTTGCACCTCCTCCAAAACCTCCCACCCTCCCAGGTTGGCGGGCGACACTTCCTATCTCTCCGAGCCCGGATCGCCTGGCCTGCAGCCCGCCGCCCGGATCTGGCTCCAGCAGATCGCGGCCCCCTTCGGTACCCCCAAGCCCAAGGCCCATCAGCCAGGTCCCTGCCCCGCCTCCCCGCCCAAGGCGCCAAGTCCTCGCTCGGTGCTCCGTCTCCAGGCCCGGGCCGGACTCCGAGGCCCCGACGCTGCGGGGAGGACAAGAAGGGGGTTGCAGCGGCAGTCAGGGCACTGGGCGGGCCGAGCGCTAGGGTCGAGAGGCTCCGGGCCCGGGCTGCTGCCGGCTCCCGTGCCTCCGACTCAGCCCTCCCGCTCCGCCGGCCCGCGCCTCCGCGGCCTGCCCTAACCTGATCCAGGTTCTCGTCGCTGCCGCTGTCCTCCGTGTCAGAGTCGATCACGACGCGGCCTTTCCGCTTCTTTACCATGGTGGTCCCCCGGCTCCCACGCCGGACGCCGCCCGGACTCCCCTCTTGCCCGCCTGCCAGTGGGACCGCCACTGCCGCCGCCACCGCCGCCGCCGCCGCCGCTCGACCCACACAAAGACGACCGCGCATGCGCGCTCCGCTCCGCCCCTGGCCCCGCCCCCGGTCCGGCGCTCGCCGTTCGCCGGCACCCGGCGCCCCGCCCTGTCCCACCCCCGACGCAGCGTAGGAGGCGGGGCCGCGCTCCCACCTGGGTTCCGGGCAGGGGATGGCGGTGGCTTGTGGGGCGCTGGCCCTGGGTTCTCTGCCTGTTTCCGCTGCGGAGCCTAAGTTCGGTGGGCTTCCCATGTGTTGAGGGCTGGAGCCGCAAGGATCCAGGTCCTCTCTGAGGGGGCTCACGTGTCTCCACTCGCTGACACTGCTGGAGTGTGAGGGCGACCTCAAGGGCTGCCGCCTGCAAGAAACAAACTGAATGAAAGCGACCAGTGGCTCCGACCAAGCCCAGGGCACTGGTTGAGGGATGAAGCCTGCATACCGGGGCTGTGCAAATGACAGCTGAGCTGAGACCCAGAGAATCATGAGTTATTCAAAAGAAAAGTGGAGGAAAGGGTATTTCAAGTAGAGAACAGCGTGGGCAATGGCCCAGAGATAATAAAGTTGGATTCCGGCAACTGAAAGTTCTCTGTGGCCAGAGCAGAGTGTGTGATGCGTGGGGACAGGGGACAGATGAGGCTAGAGGGACGCGGCGGCCACATGATTCAGAACCTAATAAGCTAACTTAGGGAGTTTGACCTTTAATATTGAAAGATTTCAAACTGAAGAATGACATGATTAGATTTGTGTTTTTAAAAGATTATTCTGGGCCGGGTGCGGTGGCTCACGCCTGTAATCCTAGCACTCTGGGAGGCTGAGGCAGGAGGATCGCTTGAGGTCAGGAGTTTGAGACCAGCCTCAGCAAGAGCGAGACCCCATCTCTACTAAAAAATAGAAAAAATTAGTTAGGCAACTAAAAATAGAAAAAATTAGCCAGGCCTGGTGGTGCCTTCCTGTAGTCCCAGCTACTCGAGAGGCTGAGGCAGGAGGATTGCTTGAGTACAGGAGTTTGAGATTGCTGTGAGCTAGGCTAATGCCACGGCACTCTAGCCCCGGCGACAGAGCAAAATTCTGTCTCAAAAAAAAAAAAGAAAGAAAGAAAAGAAAAGAAAGATTACTCTGGCTGCAGTGTGGCAGATGCATTAAAAGAAAGTGAGACCAAGGGCAGTGAGACCCTACTTGGGGTGTTGGTGTCTTCTTTGCAGCAGACGATGCAGCGGACTAAGGAAGCAGCAGTGGCTATGGAGAGAAGCAGATGGATTCTAGATAATTTGGAAGGTAGAATCCCCAGGATTTGGAGATTATTTGTGGGAGGGATAAGGGAAGGAGAGTCCGAGACACTGATGATGTTCAGATTCTGGCTTAGAAAGCTGGTGGCAAGTGGGAAGTGGACCCTTCATCAGAATCTGAAACAAGAGGAGAGAAGAAGGTTTAGGGGACTGACATGGGTAGGAAATTCAGTTTTATACTTGTTGTGTTTGAGGTCAACTGATAAAAAGTTCAGCTCCAGAAGTGATTTCTTTGTGGGATTTGGAATATAAGCAATAATAATTTGAAATTGTTCTCAAAACTCTTCTGGAGTCCATTAATTCATTTATTCTGGTAGTAAACTTGGGAGTTAGACCCCTGTCTTTCCTGGGTAATACTGGGCACAGGCAGACTGATGAGTTCTTACTTTCTGGATCCCATTTCCACATTTACTGTATAAGTGTTATTTTCTCCACCAAGTTGCAATATATATCACATGTGTGCATGCCTAAAGATAGCAATAAAAGAAAATATGTCATACATAGAGAAGTCTCTAGAAGCAAACACCTCAGTGTACGGTTTGCTTCCAGTTAGGTTGAAAAGGTGTTCAGGATTATAGTGAAGAAAATGACCTTTAAAAAGCCCAGCTACCTCTTTACTTTAGAAGAGTTTTCCTAAAATATAACCTCTAGACTTCTCTCACCCAACATATCCTTGGAACTGAGCCCATGGCCAAGATGACCCAAAGTGCCCAGGGCAGGCCAGCTCCCTCATTTCTAGCCACCCTGAAGCATAGTGCCCTTCTGTGAGGCTGCTCTAAATGTGTTAATTACAGCGATCCCCAACCTTTTTGGCACCAGGGACTGGTTTCATGGAAGACAATTTGTGCAGAGGTGGGGAGCAGAAAAGACAATTTTTCCCTGGGTGGGGGGAGGTTGGGAAGGTGGAGCTCTGGGGCCGGTTTGGAGGCCTGGGGCTTAGGGATAGCAGGGTTAATACACACAATTACTGAAAAGAAAGTCATAGTATAGTAAGTGAACCTTGATTGGAATTAATAAAGTTATGCTCTTTGAGTGAAATCTGTTGATTTTTATCTTTCTGCAAGGGTTCCTCTAATGATTCATGGAGTGAAGTTAGTTTATAATAAGACTAATCAGTGTCTAAATTGAGTGAATAAACATCCTGCACCCTATTTTTTTTTTATAATATGGAACGCTTCATGAATTTGCGTTTCATCCTTGAGCAGGGGCCATGCTAATCTTCTCTGTGTGGTTCCAATTTTAGTATATGTGCTGCCAAAGCCAGTCATCCTGTACTCTAAACTCCCTCTTGAATCAGCTTCCCAGAGAACCCAACCTGTGAAAGTTTACAATTAGTAAAATGAGGATAATAATATCTGTCTCTTTGATTTCGTATAAGGTTTAAATAAGTTAACATGTAAAAAAAAAAGTGCTTAGAATACTTCCTGGCAAAGAGTAAACAATAAATGTCAGCTATAATTGTTATTACACTTTGGGGAAAGAGACTACAGTACAGTGAGAAGCGGTTGGAGGAAGAGGGTTGGTGATGGAAGATTTTTATTTTTTACTTTATACACTTCAGTGCTGTTTAAACTCTATACTTATGAAAACTGTCAATCAGTAAGAAAAAAAATTATACTGAGTATGAATTCTTTATTATACTTTTTTAAATATTTTGGGGGAAATAGAATAATTTTTTCTGATTATAAAAATGATTCCTGCTTATTATAAATTAAAAGACAGAAAAGTATAAAAGTAAAGAAAACTATGTAAAATTCTACCACCCCAAGATACCCTTCCAGTCTTTAACAAAACAAACAAAATTCTTTGTGTGTGCATATATTTATTCAAAATGTATTTATCAAGTACTTACTACATGCCTGAGCTCAGGCACTGAGCTAGCTGCTGAACAAGTTGAATAAGTGACCAAGACAAGATCCCTGCTCCCAAGAGATTACATATATAACAGATATACATTACAAAAGGCATGTACATTTAAAATGCTGTGAGGACCCCTTTTTATGCAGACCACCCAAAAGGACAAAAGAGGTATTTTTAACATCTGCTGTTTGAGAAAATCCAGAATGAAAAAAACTACTATGGATTCCCTAACAAATTTAAATGAACTTGTATTCTATTCCTTACAACTATATCTTTTTTAAAAAAGTATCACTAATCATCCTTTTCTTGGGGTAACGCTACTGTCCAATGAATGAATAGTAAGGGCAATACTGCTAACACCTACACAACATGCCAACTAAATCAAACTTTTAAATAAAACAAATTTAAAAAAATAGCACTGGATCAAACGGCATGGATGTTTTTAAAATTCTTGATACATATTGTCAAATTGTCCTATAAAAGGTTCTAACACTTTACACCCAGGTTCCATCTGGGTGTTTGAAGTCTGAAAGTTATGTAATTTGGGGGAGCCCTCTTTAAGAAAAAGAAAAAAAAAAGTACAAAAGCAAATATTTAGAATAATAAGAGATGCCAGGTACAGTGGTACATGCCTGTAGTCCCAGCTACTCAGGAGGCAGAGGCAGAAGATCCCTTGAGCCTAGGAGGTAGAATCCTGCCTAGGCAACATAGCAAGACCCTGTCTCTAAAAAATAGTTGAAAATAACAATACACCAGCCTGAGCAAAAGCGATACCCTGTCTCTACTAAAAATAGAAAGAAATTATCTGGACAACTAAAAATACATATAAAAAAATTAGCTAGGCATGGTGGTGCATGCCTGTAGTCCCAGCTACTTGGGAGGCTGAGGCAGGACGATTGCTTAAGCCCAGGAGTTTGAGGTTGCTGTGAGCTAGGGTGATGCCATGGCACTCTAGCCAGGGCAACAGAGCGAGACTCTATCTCAAAAAAAAAAAAAAAAAAAAACAATACACATATGTGAACTTTGGAGGAAGGACTAGGGAAATCATTACTGTGTATTGCCAATTTGTCATGGTGTTGCAGGGTCCTTCCTTTGGGCGACTTGATTATCTCTCTCTTTTTTCTTTTTCTTTTTTTTTTTTTTGAGACAGGGTCTCACTCTGTCCCTCAGGCTAGGGTGCAGTGGCATGATCAAAGCTCATTGCCACCTTGAGTTCCTGGGCTCAAGAGAGATCTTCCTGCCTCAGCCTCCTAAATAGCTGGGATTACAGGCACCCGACACCACACTCAGCTAAGTTTTTTTTTTTTTTTTTTGTAGAGAAGAGTCTCACTATGTTGCCCAGGCTGGTCTCAAACTTCTGACCTCAAGTGATCCTCTCGCCTCAGCCTCCCAAAGTGCTGGTACTACAGGAATGAGCCACTGCTTCCAGGTCTGATCATCTCTTTGAGACCCTGAGTTCAGAGTCTGAAAATTGGCTCAGATCTAAAAGTATGCAAGAGACAGTCACTTTTTATTGGGGTAACTGTCCTCAGTCTCCTGATCATCTATCCTTGATTCCTTCTGACAGTAAACTGAATAGCTTTATTGGCTACCCATCTATTTTATCCCTGGAGATGTTATGTTTTAGTAGCTATCCCCATAATTTTCTGAGGGTCAGACCTGCTTGGCTATCACTCTGACCTTTCCGCTCATTATAATAATTGCATCTACCTAGCTTCTGACAGTAAGTGCTGCCACCTGCCTTCTTGTTTCAAGGTCCAATCATCCCATTTCTGTTAGTGAGCCTAGTTTTTAACAGCCTAACTACAGTTAGTCCTGGCCTACACAGGAGAACCACCGCTAGATCTTTAGTGATGCTGGTGCACCTCTTACCAACACGTACCCATGGCCTTGGTAAGTGGCACATCCTCTCAGTATTCCCATGGAACATAACCATTTAATGGGTTTTCTGGCCTTATACAGTACATTTACTCCAGTGTTCTCATTTCTCTGAGCTTTTTAATCCCTTCCTGCACCATCTGTCTTGGCAGTTCTGGCATTTTTTTACCTTATGTGGGCTGTAGAGTTTTCCATGCTTCTAAAAAGCCATTATAATAGCAAATCTTCAAATCCTGGGATTCTTGGCAGGGTGACAAATTTTGTATCCCAGGAAAGTGCTCCCAAATCAATAAACTCTCCTTTATCCAATCTTACAATTTGGTCCCCTTGATCAAGCAAGCACCCTCAGCATCCAGTCCTTTGCTACTCTCCCAGCTCCTGCCAGTACATGCTTGGCTAGTTCTTGCAGATCCTTTGGGGTATAATCCCTTTCCTCCCTTATCAGGCCCAATGTGTCCCACACTGGGTTATGTGGTGACTTAACTGTAGTTATAAACCTAGTGACCAGGAGGGAGGTAAGGGCAGATTCTGAGGGGAAGGGGGACACATGCGGTCTTGCAGGGTACAGTCCTCTGCAGTGTCTACAGGGAAGTGGGGGATGCTGGATGGCAGACCATTTCTGCAGGTTCAGAGAGTTCTGGAGAATCTGAGAATTCAAGATCTTCAGGGGCATTAACAAGTTATCCCCATCCCATATATCATGGTCCCATTATTTCCCAACTAGGGCCGTGGTCATGGCTTAGCAGGCCTGCCTTGCTTGGGAATTTAAACTTACTGGAGCTCAGGCTATTCTGATGATTACCCTGGGCCTCGGTGTTCCTTGCCTCCACCTGCAGGTATTGAAAGCCTCTTTATATGTTATTAAGGAGGGCCTCTGGCTTTCTTACTTGGCTTTCAGTAACAGCCACCCAATTCCGCTATCCTTGTAGTTACTATGCTCCCCATATTTTTCAAATGCCTGTTACATCCCACCATCTGGTATCTTCCCTTCCACCAGCATACTAACCGTATCCATCCATGATGAAATATTCAACAAACTATCATCTCGTGGCACGTCTTCCTTGCCAGCTGGATGGTGAGTGACCCAGCTTCTAAACATCATTTTACTGCCTCCTTTCTCAGACCACTCCTGGCAACAACTGTTGCGGGTTGGGTTCTCCTAGAAGCAGGCTCTGAGACAGAGATTAGCATGAGGATGTTAATTAGGGAGTGCCCCTGGGATTGACAACTGTAGAAGGGATGGAAAGCGGGAGAAGCTGAACTGCAGTGTGGACCTGACCACCAGGTCAACAAAATCGCATGGGCACTCTGAAGCTAAAATAGGCCACCAGAGTTGTCCCACATTGGACTGAAATGGCCAGACCATTACAAGGGAGTAAGGCCAGACCAGTAAGGCAGGGGAGCCCTGCCTTACTCATTAGATGTAGGCCACCTGGGAAGGATGTGAGCTTGGGCAAAGGGTCTTTCTGCAGCTCAGCCAGACCCTCAAGTATCTGAGAGCTAAGGGCTGTCAGGTAGGGCAGCAAGTCCCTCCTTCCCAAATGACACATCTCTGTGTCCATCCAGAACCTGAGGCACAGAGAGGTTCCTAAGGTCACACAGTTGGTAGGTGATGGAACCAGTCTGACTCCAGATCCATGCTCTTAACCACTGTTAGCAATTTGGTACCTCTGCCTGGTATGGTAGACAAGCAAATACAGACCACTTACCCAAAGTAATCAGGAGCCAGACCACTGGAAATAACTTCAGTAAAACAGGTGGAGGAGCAAGATTGTAAAGGTGGTCAAGACGGTGCAGGGTGGTAGAAACAGAGAAGTCAGAAGGGGGTCCAGGGAAGGGAGAGTTTTCTAGCATGTCTCCATTGCTGCAGGAGAGAGAGGCCTTGATCAGCTGGCATGCCCAGTCCATCCACCTGGAGCCCAGGAGTGGGTGACATGCCAGACTTCCAGAATTTGAAGAAAATACCACTTCACAGCCTCCAAATCCATCTGCTCTGAAGCCCCTGTTCTTCAAGCAGCGCCCTAATCTAAGAGGACTTTCCCTCCTGAAAGGAGGCTGTGCTGCCTGGCTGACACAAATATTCCTGGCAAACATTATCTCTCATAGTAAATTGTTGGTAAACCTTATAAATCATTCTGTCTGTGGTTAGTAGGAACTGGTTCACCAGACCTTGATCACTTTTCTTTCTTTCTTTTTTTTTTTTTGAGACAGAGTCTCGCTCTGTTGCCCGGGCTAGAGTGCCGTGGTGTCAGCCTAGCTCACAGCAACCTCAAACTCCTGGGCTCAAGCGATCCCACTGCCTCAGTCTCCCGAGTAGCTGGGACTACAGGCATGCGCCACCATGCCCAGCTAATTTTTTCTATATATTTTTAGTTGTCCAGCTAATTTCTTTCTAATTTTTAGTGGAGACGGGGTCTCGCTCTTGCTCAGGCTGGTTTCAAACTCCTGAGCTCAAACGATCTGCCCGCCTCGGCCTCCCAGAGTGCTAGGATTACAGGCATGAGCCACTGCACCCGGCCGATCACTTTTCAATAATGACCTGAGCAGCTAGACTTTGAGGAGAGAGGAGAGATTGCAGCCTGGGAGCCCTGAGCTCAGTGTTCCCCTCAGAGCAGTACCCTGCTCTTCTTGCACGACCCCTCCTCTTTCTAACCTCAGTCTCACTTCCCTGACTTTGATTAGATCACTCTTTTTCAGCCTAAAATCATCCCCTAATGCCCTATTGGGTGAATAAAATCACATTTTCCTACCCACTGCTCTTGTGTATTTCTGTGGTTCCTAATATTACTACTAGAAGGTGGCATAGTCAAGCTGCTTTGCTGCATTATGCTATTATTTTAAAACAGGGAGAAGGAGAAAGAGAAGGAAGAGGAGGAGAAGAAAAAGGAGGAAGAATAGGAAGAGGAGGAGAAGGAGGAGGAAAATGAAGAAGGGAAGGAGGGAAATATGAAATCAAAAGAAAAGGAAGAAAGCAAGCTCCTGCAGTGTTGAACTCAGGGCTTGAAGCTAGTTTCTTTGAATTTCTCCCCGCCGGGCACAGTGGCTCATACCTGTAATCCCAGCACTTTGTGAGCCCAAGGCAGGAGCATCACTTGAGACCAATCTGGGCAACATAGCAAGACCCTGTCTCTACAAAAAAAAAAAAAAAAAAAAGGAAAATTAGCAGGACCTGGTGTCATGCGCCCATAGTCCTAGCAACTTGGGAGGCTGAAACAAGAGGATCACTTGAGCCCAGAAGTTCAAGGCTGCAGTGAGCTAAGATTGAGCCACTGCATTCCAGCCTGAGTGACAGAGTGAAACCCCGTCTCTAAAAAAAAATTTAGCGAGTTGTAAGTAACCATTTTAAAATTGTAATTGAAACTGTCGGGGTATATGACATGTAGTAATGGAAATATTGTATATTTTATTTATATATTACATAAATGAGGATAGGCTAACTTTTACTGCAGCAACAACACCAAAATCTCAGGGCTTAACAAAGCAAAGCTTATTTTTCACTCATACAAAGTCTACTGTGGATCTCAGAGACGCTCTAGGGCAACTGTTCTCTTCTTGTTGGCTTAGTGACACAGGGTGCTTCAATCTTGTGGCATCTCAATCTCAATATATCCTTTCACAATGACTGCTGAAGGGAAGGAGAACACTGGATGGTCTTAAGCCCAAAATGAAATGCTTTGGCCAGGGACTCAGAAATGTCACTTATGCTCATAATCTATTGGCCAGAGCTAGTCATATGACTGCCTAAAATTGCAAGGAAGCAGAGAAGTATAATCCTCCGGTATGTCCAAAGGGATAGAAGAAGTAGATGTTGGTGAGCACTAGAAAATTCTACTACATATGTATGTATGTGTATACTGGGTCATAGTTGATTGCATTTCTTATTGTGGGTCACAGCAAAAAATCTTTGAGAAACTGCTATCCTGCTTCCCTCTCCCTCTGCTCTCACTATGTCCTGAGATCCAAAGGAGTGCACAGACATTATCATACCTACATTCAGAGGCCAGTCCTACCACTTCCCTGTCTCTGTGAACTTGGTTGGGTTCGTGCTTGTTACGTAAGATGCTTGTTACCTAACCTTTCTGAGTTTCATTCCCTCAGAGGTAAATGAGGGAAATGACATCTGTCTTACAAAATTGTGGTAAGGCGTAAGAGACATGGTATGGTAAGTGCCTGGCTCTGGGCTTGACTCTGTGTGTGAGTTTAGACAGTAGAAATCTTCACCATTCTGCCAAGCAGAACTCTTCCATTGAAGAGATGATGTATTTCAGAATCCCATGCCTTCATGTGTGCGTGCTCCTTCACCTGGATGGCCTTTCCTCTTCTCATCTGCCTGTTACATGCCTTGTTCTTCAATGCTCAGCTCATGTTCTTCCTCTAGGAACTACTCCCTAACTCAGATGAGCAGATATGACTCAGAGTGGTGGATAATGAGCATGTATCCTGGAGACAGCCAACAGACATGGCTTGAATCCCAGCTCCACAATTCACCAGCTGTGACAAGCATGTTACTTAACACCTCTAAGAACGTTTCCTTCTCTGGGAAATATTGGTGTAATATTAGTACCTACTTCATAAGATTATTGTGAGGATTAAAAGAGAAAGTGCTCCAAAAGTGTTAAGTCAATGCCTGGCCGATAAATGCTCATTAAACCCTTATTTGGGTCACTCTTATACCTAGTACATCCCTCTACTATAGTTCCTTTCACACTGTGCTGCAATTATTTGTTTGATGACATGCCCTATACTACTAGAATGTATAGACTGTGTACCTGTTGAGCACTGTCCCAGAGTTCAGCAATAACTAGCTTTTTTTTTTTTTTTTTAGACATGGAATCTCTATGTGTTGCCCAGGCTGGAGTGCAGTGATGTGAGCATAGCTCACTGTAACCTTGAACTCCTGAGCTCAAGCGATCCTCCTCAAGCCTTGACCTCCCAAAGTGCTGGGATTATAGGTGTGAGCCACTGCACCCAGCCAGAGCTAGCTTTTTTGAACACTTATAAAAAAATTCCAAGACTTATGCTAAACATTTTACATATATTATCCCATTTAATATTGATTGCAAACTACATTAATATCTTGCTACTTTCTAAGGTTGGCCCGGGATAGACAACCCCTCTGCGTCTTTGCTCACTGACTACAACATACGGGACTATAGGGCTTTACTCATTCATGTCCTGATTCACAGCAGCTTCAGTGTCCTCTTGACCCAGGCTTCCAAATGACGCTCTTAGTGTTCATTTCCTTTTGAGCAAGGAGTTTCTATTCGGAGTAGCCTGCTCTTGATTGTTTCATTTTGTTCCGTTTGTCATATTATCATTTTAGGGCATTTGCCTGCTCTATGTCCATAAATAGATAGACTGTTCCCTGTTGTTTCCATTTCTAATTTGGGTGGGTTTCAGTTTTGTTATGAATAAAGATATGGTTAAGCTCTGGCGGTGCCCACTACTACTGCCTCAGAAGCCAAGGGATTATAGACATGGCTGGGTGAATCTAAATAATCATTTCCCCTCAGACCTTTGTCTTTATTCACTCCTCTAATACCTCTGCTTTCTCTTCTGCCTGACATTTTCATGTCCTTCCTTTTTGACTTGAACAATTTCCCTTCCTTCCAGCCTCTCTTTCCTCACTGCTAATAAATACACATGGGGTTTCCCATCCTTAAAAAAAGCAAACAACTAATGATTAGGGAAATTCAAATCAAAACCACAATGAGATACCACTTCACACCCATTAGGATGGCTACTACATGAAAAATTTTAAAAACTCAGGATGTGATGGCTCACACCTGTAATCCTAGCACTTTGGGGGACCAGGAGTTTGAGACCAGTCTGAACAACATAGCAAGACCTTGTCTCTACAAAAAATTTAAAAAATAAAAAATTAGCCAGGCATTGTAGCTTGTGCCTACAGTCCCAGTTACTTGGGGAGGCTGAGGCAGGAGGGTTCACTTGATCAAGCCTAGAAGTTTGAAGTTGCAGTGAGGTATGATTGTACCACTGCACTTAGCCTGGGCAATAGAGTGAGACTCTGTCTCAAGAAAAATTTTTTTAATAAATAAATAATAATAAATAAAAATCCAGAAAATAAGGGCAATAACTATAGGGTGTCATTGGGTTTGGAAAGAAAGAGTGAAAGATCAAAGATCAAAGAGAGCAAAAAGAATGCAATGGAACTTAGGGTCAATGAGAGGAGGTTTTAAGAAGAGTTAAGGATAGCCCAGGATTTCCAGCCTGGAAGGATTTGGGCATTCACAGAAATAAGGAAGATAAGAGGAGGAGTTAATATGGAGAAATATGGCCCGGTGCTGTGGCTCATGCCTGTAATCCTAGCCCTATGGAAGGAGAATCACTTGAGGCGACAATTTGGAGATCAGCCTGGGCAACATAGTGAGACCCCTGTCTCTACAAAAAATAAGAAGAAAATAAAAAAATTAGCTGGGTATGCTAGGGTATGCCTGTAGCTCCAGATACTAGGGAGGCTGAGACAGGAGGATCCTTTGAGGCCAGGAGTTCAAGGTTACAGTGAGCTATGATCGCACCACTGCACTCCAGTCTGGGCAACAGAGTGACAACTTTGTCTTTAATAAAAAAAAAAAAAGGTGGGGGGAATATATGTTTAGTTTTTGACAGATGGAATTTGAGATATTAGTGATATATTCCACAACTAGAACTGGTATGAGAGGTTGGAAATGTATGCTGCTGTGAACTAAAATAAAATCTTAAGGCTTCCCCCTCACCGGCTGACTGAATGGACCCCCTCCTGGCCAAGTGGATACCCTAAAACTGAATTGCCTGCCATGAGGAGGGAGGTCAGACATGTCTCATCATGCCCAGCTCCCTTCTTTTTTTTTTTTTGAGACAGAGTCTCACTCTGTTGCCCAGGCTAGAGTGAGTGCCATGGCGTCAGCCTAGCTCACAGCAACCTCAAACTCCTGGGCTCAAGGGATCCTCCTGTCTCAGCCTCCCAAGTAGCTGGGACTACAGGCATGCGCCACCATGCCTGGCTAATTTTTTCTATATATATTTTTAGCTGTCCATATAATTTCTTTCTATTTTTAGTAGAGACGGGGTCTCGCTCTTGCTCAGGCTGGTCTCGAACTCCTGAGCTCAAACGATCCGCCCACCTCGGCCTCCCAGAGTGCTAGGATTATAGGCGTGAGCCACCATGCCGGGCCCAGCTCCCTTCTTGGAGATATCTTTTGTAACTCATTAAGAGGCCTAAGGCTATGCAAGACAAACCTGCAGGTCCTCAATTTACGAAACAAATATATGTCCCACTGTTTGTCTCTTCCTGATCTAAAAACATTCAAAACCTTTAGACAAAAGCTTCATTTTTAACCAATTATAAGTCAAAGAGTCTTTAAACCCACCTATAGCCTCAACCCTCTGCCCTCCCAACCCGCTTTGAGATGGCCCGCCTTCTTGGGCCAAACCAATGTATGCCTTCCATGTATTGATTTATGACTTTACCTGTAATCCCTATCTCCCTGAAATGTACAAAACCAAACCATAACCCCACCACTGCAAGTCCACTTGCTCAAGGTTTCTTGGGTATGGCTCCTGGTCACAGTCCTCAAATATGACTCAGGATAAATCTCTTTATTTTACAGAGTTTGGCTTCTTTTCCCCTGACATTGGGACTTAGAGAAGGAGAATATTAAATTGTGGGCAGATAACTAATATTTGAAACTAGAAGAGACGGTGCAGGCTAGGCTATGAAGATAGCCCAAATTTAAGGTTGTGGGAAGAGAACAGAAGAATTAGTGAAGCAGGGAGATGATAGGAGGAGGTAAGTATACAGTCTAGAGAAGTCAAGCAGAATTTTAAGAAGGAAGAGGATTTGGCCTGGACACCAGTGATGGAGGAAACCTGAAAAAGGCAATTGTATTTGGTGAGTTCTTTCGGAGCCTTGGAAAACTACAGTGTTAACGAGCTATACGGTCTAGAATCCACGCTGGGGGCCATACCAGGTGCTGGGGAAAGGAAGAACAGCACAGTTCTGGACCCAAGAAGCTCACAGCATGGCGAAGGAAGTACGAAATGAATGAATAATTAAGATACAATGTTGAAAGTAACTTTAACAGAGGTGTGCTCAGGATACAATAGAAGCCCTGCCGAGTGGCGACCCCGCGGGGCGGGATTGGGGAAGGGCTGGTAGGACGTGTAGCTGTCTGGGTGTGTGGTGGGTCTTCAAGGATTCATGGGGGGGCAATTCCAGCAGAACCGGTCTTCCAAGGCCTCAGAGAACTCCTGGGGGACTGCGGGGAGATGAAGCACCAGGGTGTCCAGACTGCTGGGGCGAAAAGGCGTTTAGCAATAACTGGGTCCTGAGTGAAAGATGCAGGAATGGAGTTTGCAGCCTGAAGGGATGCAGGAAGAGGAGGCGAAAAACTTTTCTAAATTCTCCCCATTTCCTCACATATGGCAGAATAGATTAAGAGGGGTGGAAGCCGGGCCTTTTGGGGACAGGTAGACCAAAACCTCAGTTTGCCGGACTACGGAATCCTTGCTATCTTTCTTGGGACTTCGTACCCGGCCGGAACTCCAGTGTTCAATGACTAGTTGGCGCCGGAAGGGAAAAGTAGATGGACCTACAAAGGAAAAGTGGAGAACCCGGCGGGGAAGAGTGGGGACCCAGACGGAAACCAGCCTTAAGCTGCGGGGAGGTAAGCGGTCTCTGGCTAGCTGTCGGTATGTTGGGGATGTGGGAGGGTGACACAGTCCTGGCAGGTGAAGGTTGTGGGGGCCCCACCACGGCGAACGTCCAGCCTCGCGTGCCGGGCATCGAGTTCCGGGCTACTTCCCGGGCTCAGATCCGGAGCTAAACACTGGGGCTGTTGAGTTTTGTCACTTAGTAGCTGTGTGACCTCGGATAAATTAATCTTCAAACTTCCGTTTTCTCGGCTCTATAATTGGAATAATAATAGTACCTCTCTCGGGATTGTTGTGAGGAGTCTATGAAAATGCACTTTGAACAATTTCTGGCACCTTGATATGCAACCTTTGCTAGTACTACTCGCTTATAGCTGCGTGGATTACGTTGTCAAAACTCACTGTCAAACTCAACCCGGTATTGTCAAATTAATAGGTTAGATTTTATGTTTATTGGTAAAAAAAACAAAACAAAACCATGAAACGAAACATTTATAATTAAATTATATTATTACAGAAGTAACACTACTAAGGTTTTGGAAAATAGGATAAATAATGTTACTTATAATTCCATCATCCTACACATTACTTTAAGCTCTTTTTGTCATTCCCCCCCTCCAATCTTTTATGTCTGTATATTTTATACTTGTAATGTTAGCATATATGCCATTTTGGTTCCTCCTTATTTGCCACTTAATATTGTAGCCTAATCATGGGGTTCATGAGAATCATTTTTATGACTGTACAATATTTCATTTTATGGGCTTGTCATTTGTTTCCAAAATTTCTGCACATGAAGAGGTAAAATCATTTAAGTGCAACCAGTGAGGGAAACTTAAATATTACCCATGATTCCAGGACCTTAGATGAACTGTTTTTATTTTTTCTGGTTCTCTTATGTTTTTAGTCCATGTAAAAACATACTGTTACATGGTTTTCATTTATCAACAAACGTTACTTTTATCTTTCCTTATTTTTTCTTCTGAACTCTTTGGTACAAACAAATATTACTGAGCACCAGTTATGTTCAAGCCAAGCCCCTAAGGTTAAGGAACTCAGGCCAGTTAGATAGATAAAAGCAAGATTCTAATATTATGTAAAGTGTGCACAGGTTCTTACGAGAATATGAAGGAAGAGCAGTGTCAGTACCCTCAAAGACCACCAGTAACATGCCTGGAGTTGAACAACTTGGATTTATTACCCTCTGGAAGAATGCACATCATGGGGAACCATGGGGCATCTCAGTAAGAGGGTGTTAGAAGTGACTTAACTGGTTTAGGTTTGTGTTAGGTGATTTTAGGGAGGGTACTGCCAGGAGGTAGAGGCCATTTTATAATTGGGAGAGAAAATTAGACTTGAGGCTAATGCTATGATAGGGCAAGATGTAGCAGTCACTCACATTAGCCAAGATTGTAGAATGTTTGATCGTTTTTATGGTTTGAACAATATTCATGTTTTTTGCTGTGTTCAGACATTATTTATGTAGCTGGTCTTATTGGGGCTGAGGGTGTTGCCCATGGATGTAAGAAATTAAGCCAGGAAAGTGGGCACATTTTGGAGGGCCTCATATGCCATTTCAGGAGTTTAAATTTCTGGAGGGAATTGCTGAAGGGAGGATGGGGGGAGTTGCCATCATATTTAGAAAAATCCCTCTTGTTTCCAGACAAAGAATGGATTAGGAGAGGAGATCAGAGTCAGAGAGATGAGTTAGGACTTTGATATTTAGAGAGTTTCATGGGCCAAGAAGGGCGTCACCTGGGAGTTTGTTAGAAATGCAGAATGTCAGGCCCCATTCCACCTGCATTTTAACAAAATTCCCAGGTGGTTTACAGGCACTTTAAAGTTTAAATTTCTTTTTTCTAGGGAAATTACAGTAGTCCTAATAAGAAGCAATAAGGCTCTGAACTAAGATACTTGTGGCAGAGGTACAGAAATGTGGAGATATATTTGTTCAACAGATACAAGAAGTCAGGCATAGTGGCATGTGCCTGTAGTCCCAGCTACTTGGGAGGCTGAGGCGGGAAGATCACTTGAGTTCAGGAATTTGGGGCTGTAGTGAGCTATGATTGGGCCACTGCACTCCGGCCTGGGTGACAGAGTGAGACCCCATCTTTAAAAATAAAAACAAAACCCAAATACTATGATGCCTCTTGCATGCTAGGCACCATATTGGAAACTGGAGTTACCACAATGAAAATAGTTTTTCCCTTCAAGATACTTCTAGTCTGGTAGGAGAGAGTGACAAATGAACTGTTATATCAGGAAAAGGGTAAGCCCAGGATACAATGGGAACATGTCGGTGGAGCACTGATCTTGATGGAATTGGGTAGTCAAGGAAGGGTGCTTGCAAGGTGAGTCCCAAAGGAGGTTAGCCAGACAAAATCGGTAGAGGGCATTCCTGGCCTAGGAGCAGCAATCAACCAATGCCTGGGGCCTAGAGAGGGTATACTGGGTGGCACTTGTTGGACCACAAGTATTCTCTGTGATTAGAGCATGGAGTGGGGTGTGACTGGAGGTAAGATTGGAGAGTTGGGCAGAGGCCAGATCTGGAGGAGCCTTGTAGCCCCTGTGGAGAAGGTTGGGCTTTATTCTGAAAGCATTGGGAGCTCCTGAGGGGTTTTAATCAGGAAAGAGAAATTTCTAAGCTTTGTGTTTTAGCCCTTTCTAGATGCTGATTGGTGGATGAGGTAGGGATGGGGTTGTGAACCTAGAGGTAAGGAGCAGCGTGCAGTGATCCAGAAGAGAAAAGGTGACCTTTCTGGTATGAGGAGTGAGGAAGGAAGGGCATTCCAGAAGAATGACAAGTCCTATGTTGTAGTTAGAGTGGTCTGGGTGACATTTTGATGTGGATTCTTAAGCAACTAAGGCAGGTGAGCTGGATTGTTGGATTTTTGTCATTGTGAGGGTTTTTTTGGGGGGATGGTTTCAGTGTTCCATTTAGTTTCTCATCTATTGCCATGTTCTGACTGGTGTGTGGGTTTTTGTTTTTCTCTCCCCTGATCTCTGGGGCTGGGATAGAAGAAAAACAAACTGGGATTGCATATTTTATTTCCTATTAGGGGTAGCTGTGTTAGATAGGAGAGGGGACTATTTTAGCCTTCCTGGTTCTGCCAGTACTCATTAATGTTGCTGCTAAAGGCAAAGTTGTCACTTTGTTAGAGCTACCCTATAGAAGTTATATTGCTAATGTCTTACTTATAGAGAGGCAGCATCATCTAGTGGAAGGACTTTAAGGCCAGAGGTCTTATTCCAGCTTTGATACTGATTAGTGTTGTGATCTTAGGTAAGTCACTTCACCTGTTGGTGTCTGTTTCCTTTAGAAAGGAAATATTTACCTGACATGTTTCACAGGATTCTTATGTGGATTAAATGAGATAATAAATGTCTAGGTGATTTGAAAATACGAAGAGTGATATCTAAATGTGATGGTAGTGTTGCCACTATTATTTAGGTTCTACCTTTGAGGAGCTCAAATAATGACTGATGTAGTGAAATCCTGATTAGTCAAAATGTGGGCCTTGGACTAAGAGTATAGCCATGAAGACTCTTGGAGATCTCATCAGACTTGCAGAGTCAGAGATACCTCTTTTATTCATTATTCCATCTGATCTTCAGAGGAACCTCTTAAGGTACATAGAGGAGATATTGATACAGCCTTACTTCCTGAAGAAATAGAGACTTCAACAAATCAACTGGTTTGGTTTACCTGAGGGTAAACAGTTTTATTAGGTTTAGTTATTTGAAATTGCAATATCATAGTATTTACAGCCTAATAAGTGGGCAGAACTAGGTGTCAAGTCTAGGTTTTCTGGCTCTATTTACAATGCTCACTGTAGCCCCTGTTTTTATAGATGAAGTGCTAAAATGTAAAGTCAGTTGGCCCAGGTCCTAGTGAATTAATTGAATATTTTATTTTAGGAACTGATTGTTTCTTTAAAAATCCAGCATAAAAATTTCCTTCAGAGGTGACACAATCTCTTGAGGTAGCTTTCAACACATACTTGAGTTATTTTTGGTTTGATCATTACCTCCATGTAAATGGGGCCTGTGTTTATATCCATCTTAGTATTTTTTGCACTGCATAATAGTAGGCGCTGGGTAAATGTTTTGTAGAATCAGAAAATAAGGTCATGAATTTCACAATACCTAATTTCTGTTGAATTTGAAATTGTGATACATTCATTGCTATACTGGTAACTCTTCAATGTCTCTTCTGTTATAGGTAGAATTGGGCTATTTTGCTGAAGCTTCTTTCCCTGGTAGCCTGGGGAGAAATTTACATTTTGACTTTTTAATTTTTATTTTTTACCATGGCTTTGATTCACAAATTGCTGAATGGCACTTATATTCTCAGAAAATGCCCAAAGCGAAGTACTGCCTTGCATCCATTTTTGGGTATTCACTTTGCAGACTATTGTTCCAGTAGTCTTCAGAAACCAGTGGCTGCTCCTGGCAAAGCCTCCTCACAGAGGAAGACTGAAGGGGGTTTGGAGGGACATCACCAGAAAGAAGTTGCCTTGGATATAACTTCTCCTGAGGAGAAGCCTGAAGTTAGTTTTGATAAAGCAATTAGAGATGAAATGATGGACCATTTTAGACGTTTGAAGGATGAAATTGTGAATCATTGGATAGGGCCAGAAGGCCGCCCTCTGCATGAGGTCTTGCTGGAACAAGCCAAGGTCGTCTGGCAGTTCCGTGGGAAAGAAGATTTGGATAAGTGGATAGTGACTTCTGATAAGACGATTGGAGGCAGAAGTGAAGTGTTCTTGAAAATGGGCAAGAATAACCAAAGTGCATTGCTCTATGGAACTCTGAGCTCTGAAGCACCTCAGGACGGGGAGAGTAGCCGAAGTGGGTACTGCGCAATGATATCTAGGGTTCCAAGGGTAAGTGAGGCCCAGGAGCCACAGTTTTCCAGTGAACTGCAGTGAACTTCATCATAGCATGAGCTATAGCAGACAGCTTTTATTTCTGTAAATGAAAACACCTGGCATGTTATATACGTGGGCATCTCACCTTTGTATGGGGATACATAACTACTGGGCACAAGTGTAAACTGGAAGCACAGTGGGGAAGTGATTCCTGAGGAAGAGTTACTTGTTTCTGGGCATCACTTCGAGTCAGGGAGGAACATTCTTATGTTTGAGGAATCCTGAGAGATTAGACATTTCCCATGTCTGGGAAGATTTGCATCTTATATAACATAGACCACAACATCTGTAATGGTCAGGGCTTCCTTAGAGTAGGGTCAACCTGTGGCTTTTTTTTAGGTAAATTTTTTACTTTAGAATAGTTGTAGACTTGCAGAAAAATTGCAGTTGCAAAGATAGTACAGAGAGTTTTCATACACCCCTCACTCAGCTTCTTCTATTGTTAACATCTTACATTAACTATGCTACATTTGTGATGATTAAGAAACTAACATTGGTGTATCACTACTAACCAAATTCCAGGGTTTATTTGGATTTTGTTGTTTTCTTCACTAATATACTTTTTCTGTTCCAGTATCCCATCCAGGATACCATGTTACATGTGATTGTCGTCTATTTTTAGTTTTCTCTGGTCTGTGACAATTTATCATTCTTTCCTGATTTTTCATGAGGATCTGAGATGTATTACTGGTCAGGTTTTTTATAAAATGGCCTTCAGTTTGGGATTTTCTGATGTTTTTTTCTCCTGGTTCTGTGTTTTTAGGAATACTATCACAGAATTGAAGTACCCTTTTCATTATATCATATCAGGAGTACATGCTATCATCACTAATAACATTAACTTCAATCACCTGGTCAAGGTAGTGTTTGCCAGGTTACTGCATTGTAAAATTACTGTTTTTCTTTCCGCAAGTCACTAAGTGCAGCCCATATTCGTGGTGGGGGGTGGGGAAGATTAAGCTTTATCCCCTAGAGGGTAGTATCTACATAAATTATTTGGAATTCTTCACTAAGGAGGATTTGTTTTGTCTCCCACTTTATTTATTTGTTCAGTCATTCATGGACTCATACTTTGGATTATAATTCAATACTGTGTTACTATTTTGTTGCTCAAATTATTCCAGTTTTGGCCCTTGAGAGCCTTTTCAATTTGGCTCCTGCCCCTTTGACATGCCCCCTCCTTTTGTTTTTTGAGCACTTTTTAGCACTACAGGATGCTCTAAGCTCATCTTGTATTTTTCCTATCTGAGCCTTAGAATTAGTCATTTCTCAAAGGAGCCCATTTTTTTGGAAAATGGTATTAGGCACCAAGATCTGGGTGCTGGGTGTGCTTGTTGCTACTGGGTTGTCACTACTTCCAGGCCCTCAGTGGACACAGCTAGGAAATACATATATGCATACTAACCTGTGTGTACACATGTCTGTAATTCTCTATCTATCTATATCTGTATTACACTAAACATGAGTTCATACTGCTGACTCTGACTCTGATCCACTACCATGTGGTTCATTCTAGCCTTTCCCCCTTGCTTATCTGTAACTTCCCTTTCTAACAGTGAGAAACATGTGTCCTACTATCCACTATCCATTTATTTATTAATTCAACCTGGTATATATGTAAAGCAGTTTCAGAATTCTTTTTTTTTTTTTTAATTTATTTTTAAGGCTAGTCAAGTGAAGCAGTGGGAGTGGAGAAGGAACAAGGGAGTTTCAGAATTCTTGAAACAACTTACTAGCTACTGTGTTTATATACAGTTTCTTTTATTTTTAGTCTTACAGTGTCAAGTTAAGACACTGTTTTCAAAAGTTATTTAGGGTAATTCCCTTGTCTCCCCACTAGCCTCTGACTTTTGTGAATTTTGCTGACCTGTTGTTTCAGGGCTGCCCTGGACAGACTCCTATGCCTGACCCTGGCCACAGCCCCTGGATGTTTGCCTGGATATTGTGCTTTAAGGAGAAAAGCGAGCATCAGGAGTAATGTTAGGCTCCATCTAATAATGAAAAAGAAAGATATGTGCTCTTTCAGACTCAACAAATGATACATAGTTTTTTCTTTTCAGGCCCTGAAAATCCACAGAATGGATTTGGTCAGTCCAGAGTAGTAGATAATTCTATGCCAAGATACCCATTGTGGAATAATGAAAATAGTAGATAACATTTATTAAGTGTACCCTGACAATTCTATGGGGCAAGATCATCCCAGTTTTATGGACGAGGAAACAGGGTGTGGGGAGATTCAGTAACTTGTTCAAAGTTACACAGTGAGTAAACATTAGTTTATATATGAGCATTACTATTCTTGAAATCAGAGTACCCTTGAGATTGCTGTAAATAAATGTCTTTGGAAATTAACACTAAATTCCATTTTTGAAGAGAGAGTGTAGGTAGTTGTTAAGCATACAGATTTTGGAGTTATACAGCACTGGATATACCACTATTAGCTGAGTGCTCAGTTTCTTTATCTGTAAAATGGGGTAATATGGTAATACCTATCTCATAGGGCTGTTGTGAGAATTAAATGAGATTATGCATGCAAAATGCCTATTGTAAGTATTCAGTGGATTCTAACTATTGTTATTAAATATTGCTTTTTTAAAAACTCAAGCTATATTTTTCATAGTTTTCTGACATATAGAAAGGCAGTTGTCATAAAATGGGCCATTCAGAAGCCATTGCTCCATAGGACCAGGACAGAAAGTACATTCATTTCCATTTAGCAAATACAAGTGAGTGCTTACCCCATGTAAACACTGCCTTGGGCCAATTGTGTCTTGAACATTACCTTAGAAACATATAGCTATGTCAGTATTTTGTGCTACAGTAATAATCACCAGGTTTATCTGCCTCTATGATGGAAGAAAGTCAAAAAAGACAGAAGAAGAGTTAGTGAATCCGTTTAATACTGCTGACTTGGTGATGACTCACATTTTGCTAATAGTGGAGAATGAGGTAAAATTAACTTCTCTTTCTATATCTTAGGGCGCTTTTGAGCGGAGGATGTCTTATGATTGGTCGCATTTCAACACTCTGTATCTCCGTGTCCGTGGGGATGGTCGGCCTTGGATGGTGAATATCAGGGAGGACACAGATATAATCCAGAGGAAGAATCAGATGTACAGTTACTTCATGTTCACCCGTGGGGGGCCCTACTGGCAGGAGATCAAGGTAACAGCACAAGTCTTTACTGTTTATGAAAATGAGGTCTTTTGAGATTATGGTTACATTGTAGTTTCCTTTTTCTTACTAATCTTTCTTGGAAGGTGTGGGTGGGGTGGGTGGAAGGAAGAGGACCTAGGGGAGAGACTTACATAAATGACTTTTTCTTTTGTTAATGTTAACTTACTAACCAGTAAATATTTTTGCTAACGGTATGGCCAGGTCCATGCTAATTCACAGGTACATCTGTGTTCTGTGCCCAAATAGATGTTTCTTTTTAAGTTTTTTGCCATGTCACCTCTTCCAGGTAACTCTACCAAGCTAGAGTCCCCAGCTTAGTAGAAAGGGTCCCTTGAGAGGAATAAATACTTTACATTTCACAATTATCAAAATTTTTATTTCTCGGTAATATAAGGAAGTCTTATTTTATGTATGAGAAGAAACTTTGAGTAGGTAAGCAATGTTAACTTGAAGGAGAATAAGAAGAAAATTCAGAGATTGAGGGAAAAATCAAATGACCTCCTTTCTTTTGCCTATTGAAGGTTTTTTTGTTTGTTTGTTTGTTTGAGACAGGGTCTTCCTCTGTTGCCCAGGCTAGAGTGCAGTGGCTTGATCATAGCTCATTGCAGCCTCAAACTCCTGGGTTCAAATGATCAAATGATCCTCTTGCTTCAGTCTCCCAAGTAGCTGGAACTATAGGTGCACACCACCATGCCCGGCTACTTTTTCTATTTTTTGTGGAGACGGGGTGTAACTCTTGCTCAGGCTGGTCTTGAACTCTTGACCTCAAGCAATCCTCCCGCCTTGGCCTCCCAGAGTGCTAGGATTACAGGCATGAGCCAATGTGCCTCCCCACCCCCATCTTTGTGATTTTGACTTAACTACCTTATATGTATAAGTGGAATCATACAGTATTTGTCTTTTTGTGACTGGCCTATTTCATTTGGTATAATGTCCTCAAGGCTCATCCATTTCCTTCCTTGTCAGAATCTCCTTCCTTTTAAAGACTGAATAATAATCTATTGTATATAACACTAAGTGTGTACATTTTTAAGGTCTTTGATACACATTGCCAAATTATTCTCTAATATCACTACCATTTAATCATTAGCAATTACTTTCTCTCCTGAAAATATATGTAGTCTCAATCTTTGGCTGGAAAGGTTAGTTGTTGTAACAGCTCTCTTTAAATTATTAAGGAAAAGAGTCAGGGAAGAGATTTTAAAAAATTAAATGTTGCACATGTGTTGCCTTCAGTAGGAAAAATTAAAAAATAAAATAAAATAAATAAAAAATTAAATATATTAATTGCTGTTCATTTCTTCATGGATAATTCTCCTTTAGTTAATGGCGATGATATCTTCAAATATTTATTGTGATCGTAGAGAGAAAACAGGGTAAACAATGGAGAAATTGTGTATATTAGTTTTCTGTCACCTGTGGAAAGAGAACAACTGTTTATCCTTTTCTTTTAATGCAAGCTTTACAGATTTAAAGTTCCTTCTTAGTCTACTTTTTTTTCCAGGCTAAATAACCCAGTTCCCTTGATGTAGTCAGTGTTTTTAGAGAATTCTGTGCCAAAAAGAAAAGAGATTAGTTTAAGTATACCAGTGGGGTGGGTGACACATGTACCTTGAACGGCAAGCAGGTAGTGACGATTGCATATATGAACTATATTTGGAGTGAGATGGAGGAAGTGTCAAACCGGGATGCAAAATGAGACATTGGCAAGGGGGTCTCTATCCAGTTAGTTGACAGAAATGAAGGGAGCAGGTCAAATGAGAACTTGAGGACATTTAGATTTGCTGTGTGAGCAACATAATCTTGTGCAATGGTGGTTTATTATATAAGCTTTGGATTGAGTCTTTTTTTTTTTTAATTTTTTTAAGTTCCTTTTTTTTTTTTAAGAGGTGAGGTCTTGCTATGTTGCCCAGGCTGGACTTGAACTCCTGGGCTCAAGTGATCCTCCTGCTTCCTGTACTGAGATTTTTAATCCATAAACTCAAAAGAAAGCCCCCATTTTGCTCATGTCATAAACCTAAGGGTCATCCTTGCTTCCTGGCTCCTTCACCCCATATCCAGTCTATCACCAAGACCTGTCATGTCTACTTCCAGAATACGCTCAGAATCTGACTATTTCTAGTCATGTCTTCCACTCTCACCCTAGTCCAGACATTTGGATTACTGCAGCAATTTCATTATTGATTTTCCTGTTTTTCTTCTTGCCCTGCTAAAATCCACTCTCCACAGAGCAGCCAGAGTGATCTTTCTAAAACATAGTTCAGATAACATCACTCATATGCCTTAGGACCCTCCAGTGGTCCCATGACAATATTTAGAATAAAGTCTATGGATTGTGAGGTTAAGCTTAGGTAAAATAAATAAATAAAAATAAAGTCCAAACACCTGAACATGGCCTGTGGGCCTACAGTATCAGACCTCTGTCTTCATCTTCAGTCTCCCCTCCTGTTTCCCTCCTCCACACTGGCCCCTCTTCTGTCTGTCAAACTCATATGTACATTTTTAAGGTCATTTCCATCTCAACCTTGTACTTAGTTGTTCTGCTGGAATGCTCTTCCCCCGTATCTTCACCTGCTTCCTCTTTCCTACCATTCACCTCTCAGCTCAAAAGTCACCTCAGAGAGGTCTTTCCTGATCCCTCTAACTAAAGTTGGACCCTCTAACCCAATCACTTGTTTTCTTTGAGACCGTCTTATTATGTTGCCCAGGCTGGTTTTGACTCCTGAGCTCAAGCAGTCCTCCAGCCTCAGCTTCCTAAGTAGCTGGGATGACAGGTGTACACCACCATGCCAGGCTTGAATTGAGTCTGCTTTTATGTCAAGAATGTTTTTATTGGCCGCATGCGGTGGCTCACGCCTGTAATCCTAACACTCTGGGAGGCCGAGGCGGGTGGATTGTTTGAGCTCAGGAGTTCGAGACCAGCCTGAGCAAGAGCAAGAACCCGTCTCTACTAAAAATAGAAAGAAATTATATGGACAGCTAAAAATATATATAGAAAAAATTAGCCAGGCATGGTGGCGCATGCCTGTAGTCCCAGCTACTCGGGAGGCTGAGACAGGAGGATGGTTTGAGCCCAGGACTTTGAGGTTGCTGTGAGCTAGGCTGACAGCCACGGCACTCACTCTAGCCTGGCAACAGAGTGAGACTCTGTCTCAAAAAAAAAAAAAAAAAGAATGTTTTTATTGATAAATAGTTTCAACAGTGAATTTTATTTATTTAAATTCATTTTTATTTTTTGTCTCAAAAATCAAAATGTTCTAAAAAGACGTACATTGAGAAATCTCACTCCCACTCTTATCTCTGTTCACCCTGGTTCCTTCCCACCCTCTATAGGTAATCACTTTTATTAGTTTCTTGTGTAATATTGTAGTTTCTTTATGCAAATATAAGCAAATATGAATATACTTACTTTTCCCTTTTTTTTATTATTTCAATCAGCTTTTTCAGGTTGAATCCCTTTAACTTAAAAATAAAAATAGTATACTCTGTACATCTTCTGTATTTATTTATTACATTTTTAAAATTTAGGAATATATCCTGAAGAGCATCTACATAATTATTTTCCATCTTTTTTTTTTTTTTTTTTGAGACAGGGTCTCACTCCATTCCCCAGGCAAGAGTGCAGTGGTGTCATCATAGCTCCCTGCAGCCTCAAATCCTCAAGCAATCCTCCTGCCTCCTGAGTAGCTGGGACTATAGGCACATGCCACTACACACCACTCATTTTTTTTTTTTTGGTAGAGACAGCGTCTCACTATTGCCCAGGCCGATTTCAAACTCCTGGGCTCAAGCAATCCTCCTGTCTCGGCCTCCCCAAGTGCTAGGATTACAGACATGAGCCACCATGTCTGGCCCATTTTATTTTGTTTGATATTTCATATTGTGTGGATATTCTATAGTTGATTTAATGAGTCCTATATTGAAGGACACCTAAGTTCTCAATTGCCAGTATAAAAAATATAATGAATAACCACACCCAAAGATCACTTTGTATACATGTAGGTGCTTTTGTAGGCTAACTTCCTACAAGTGGGAGTACTAGGTTACAGGGGAAATGCCTTTGTACTTTTGATAAATATTGTTGAATTGTCCTCCAAAGGATTTGTTTCATTTTTGCATTCCCACCAGTAGTGAAACGGCTGTTTCCCCACAGCCTCACCAGTAGAGGAAGTTGTCAAACTTTTGGATTTTTGCCAATCTGGTGAGACATAGTAACTCAGTGTAGTTTTGATATTGTGAAATATATATTTGGTCTTCATCCTGCATGGAATCTCTGGAGTGATAAGAGTATCTTTTGTATGCTAATGATGATTGTTGGCTCCTAGATAGCTTCAGGATGGGAGCTGGTAATAGGAAAGACCACGGCATGATTAGAAAGTCCCACCCCCCAACCTCTGGGGAGGCTTGAGGGGCTCAAGGTTGAACTAATAGCCAATGATTTGATCAGTCATGCCTATATAGTGAAGCTTCCCTAAAAACCCAAAAGGATAGACTTTGCAGAGCTTCTGGATAACTGAACATGTGGAGGCTCGTGGAGGGCGGTGCGCCCAGAGTGGGCACGGAAGCTCTGTGTTCCTTCTCCCATACCTCATCCTGTGCGTCTCTTCCATCTGGCTATTCTTCTGTGTCCTATGTACCGTCCTTTATGATAAGCCAGTGAATGTAAGTAAAGTGTTTCCCTGAGTTCTGTGAACTACTCTAGTAAAGTAATTGAAGCTAAGGTGGGGGTTTTGGGAGCCCCAATTTATAGCTAGTTAGTTAGAAGTATTTGTGACAACCTACTATTGACAATTGGCATCTGCAGTGGGGGGCGGTCTTGTGGGACTGAGCCCTCAACCTGTGCTATCTCCAGGTAGATAGTGTCAGAATTAAACTGAATTAGAGGACGCCCAGTTGGTGTCCACTATAGAATTGATTGCTGCTTGTCGTGTGGGGAGAAATCCCCACAAATTTGGTCACTGAAGTCTTCTCTGTTAATTGTTGAGTGAAGAGAATAGAAAAAAATAGTTTGAGTGTTTTCCAGTCAGCTGTAGAATTGCTTGGTGTTTGGAGAAAACCCCACATACACCAAGTGTCAGAAGGGTTGTGTTGAGTGGTGTGTGATTATAAAGGGTAGGAGAAACAATTTAGTTTTTTCTTCTATATCCTCAGAAGTTTTGCTTTGTGTTTCTCTTGTTATGAGTGGGATGGAATATCTCTTCATATGTTTAAGGGCCAAATTTTTTGTATTTCTTCTTCTGTGAGCTGCCTGTTGATGTCTTTTCTGTTGGTTTTCTTTCCCCACAATATCTAGAAACTCTTTAACTATTTAGGAGATTACCTTTTGTCTGTTATATAAGCAACTGCTATGCTTTATACAATTGCAAAGTAAAAAAGAGTCCCTCCTCCTCAAACTCCCATGCCTACTTCCCAGAGGTGAGAACTATTAACAGTTGTTGGTGTATCTTTCAAGACATTTCTGTTAGAATAATTTTTTTTCCTATTTTCCTTAACATTTTATTATGAAAATTTTCAAACATGCATAAAACTTAAAATTGGATAGTGACTATCAAGATAGCTACCACCTACACTTCTCAAGAAACGTTCTGCTGTGTTTGCTTTATCACATCTTACTCACTTATCCTTCCCGCTATGCATCCATCGGTCTTTTTTTTGATTCATTTTAAAGGAAGTTGCTGACATCAGTACATTTCACTCCTAAACATTTCAGCATGCATACCATTAGACTTCAGTATTTATTTACAGTTTTTTAGGCCTTTTTTAAAAAAAACCTAAATGAGTTTATACTGTCTCGCTCTGTCACCCAGGCTGGAGTGCAGTGGCATGATCATAGCTCACTGCAACCTCAAACTCCTGGGCTCAAGTGATGTTCCTGTCTCAGTCTCCCAAGTAGCTGGGACTACAGGTGTGAGTCACCATGCTGGCTAGTTTTTAAATTATTTTTTTTATTATTTGTAGTGACAAGGTTTCCCTGTGTTGTCCAGGCTGGTCTTGAAGTCCTGGCCTCAAGTGATCCTCCTGCCTTAACCTCCCAAAGGGCTGGGATTATAGGCGTGAGCCACCATGCCCAGCCTATATCTTATTTTTTTTACTAATAATATATCACAGAGATATTCTCTTTGCATCCTGTATAGATCTACTTCATTTTAAAAATGGCTGCATATTCACTTGTGCAGATGTACCGTAATTTATCTGTTACCTTGTTTTTTCATTTTACATTTTTTACAGTTAGAAAAAGCTGTATCTTTATGTATTTTTCAGAGATTATTTGTAACATAAATTCCTAAATGTGAAATTGGTATGGCATTTCAAATTTTGCTACATATTGCTGTATTTGTTTTCTATTGCTACATAACAAATTGCCACAAATTTAGCAGCTTAGAACAACACGCGTTTATTAGTTCACAGGTCTGGAGGTCATAAGTTGGGACACAGTGTGACTGGGTTCCATGCTCAAGAGCCTGTAAGACTGAAATCAAGTAGTCAGCTGGGCTGTGTTCCTTTCTGGAGTCTCTGGGGAAGAATCCACTTCCCAGCCCATTCTGGTGGTCAGCCAAATTCAGTTTCTTATGACCGTAGAGCTTTGTGTGAGTCTTTGCTTCCTTGCTGGCTGTCAACCGGGGGCCTCTCAGCTCCTAGAACCTGCCTGCATTCCTTGTTATGACGTCCCTCCATCTTCAAAGCCAGCAATAGAGAATCTCCTTCCCATTGAATCTGTCTCATGAAATCTCTTTCACCAGTCCCCTTTATGGGCTCAAGTGATTGTCAGGCCTACAGAGGATAATCTCCCTTTATTTTTAAGGTCAGCTAATTTGGAATCTTAATTATATTGGCATAGTCCTTTCACAGCACCACTGAGATTAGTGTTTGGTTGAATACCTGGAAGTAGATGTGTATATACCTGGGGTGGAAATCTTGGGGGCAATCTTAGAATTCGACCTACCACAATTGTCAGCTGCCCTCTAAAAGAGTTGTGCTAATTTACACTCCTACTAACAGTATAAATGTGTGCTTGTTTCTCACTGTCCCTATTTTTCTATTTGGTTGTTTAATCTTTTTCTTAGTTGTTTGATTTTTTTATTTTAGAGCTAGGGTCTTGCTATATTGCCCAGGCAAGACTTGAACTCCTGGACTCAAGCCCTCTCAAGTAGCTGGGATTACAGGCAGGCACCACCATGCCCTGGCTTTTTAGTTATTTGTAAAAGATCTGTTTAGGATACTAGCCTCTTGACCATAAATATTGCAAATATTTCTTCCATAGTTTACCCTTTGTCTTTTGCTCTCATAGTTTTATCTTTGATCCAAGTAGTTAGCCTGTTATAACTGCAGATATTGACCAGGAGTGGTGGCTCACGCCTGTAATCCCAGCACTTTGGGAGGCTGAGGCAGGAGGATTGGTTGAGACTGGGAGTTCAAGACCAGACCAAGCAACGTAGCAAGACCCCCATCTCTGCAAGAAAAATAAAATTAGCTGGATGTGGTGACATGTGTCTGTAATCTTAGCTACTTGGGAGGCTGAGGCAGAAGGATCCCAGGAGTTCAAGGATGCAATGAACTATGATTGCACCATTGCACTCCAGCCTAGGCAACAGTGTCAGACCCTATCTCTAAAAAACAAAAAAACAAACAAAAAACCCTCAATGCTGCATATATTAAATAATTTTAGAATTAAATTTAAATGACTATTCTTTTATCATTGTATTACTTACATTTCAGCTATGAAGTAAATGGTTTCTTTTTTCAGATTCCTTTTTCCAAGTTTTTCTTCTCCAATCAAGGAAGAATCCGGGATGTTCAGTCTCAGCTTCTGCTTGACAAGGTAACATTTTCCTGTACTTTTCACTCAGAACGGTATCATCTTTAGTGAAGCAGAACTCCTATGAGTCCAAGTCTATGCTGGAAGGCTAACAGATCAGAAATGAAAATTCTCAGCAGGTGTGATGGCTCATGCCTGTAATCCCAGCACTTGAGGAGGCCAAGGTGGGTGGATTGCTTTAGGCCAGGAGATCAAGATTAGCCTGGCAACAAAGCAAGAAACCCCATCTCTCCAAAAAAAAAAAAAAAAGGGGGGGAGGGAGGAAGGAAGGAAGGAAAGCCAGGCATGGTGGTGCACACCTGTAGTCTCAGCTACTTAGGAAGCTGAGCCAGGAGGATTGCTTGTGCCCAGGAGTTTGGGGTTCCATTGAGCTATGATGATGCCACTGTACTCTAGCCCAGGCAACAGAGTGAGATCCTATCTGAAAAAAGAAAGGAAAGAAAAGAAAAAGAAAAACGAAAATTTCTACTCAGGGCCATTGGCCAATGCTGTTATACCAAGACATGCTGACTCAGACCTATCTTGTGAGCTAAACCTCCATCTTGGAGGAATTTTAGTATGACCATTTTTTTAGTATGACCATTTCTTGTGAGCTAAACCTCCATCTTGGAGGAATTTTAGTATGACCATTTTTTTTTTAGTATGACCATTTTTAGTATGACCAGTTTTAGTATGACCATTTTTTTAGTATGACCATTTTTGGAGGAATTTTAGTATGACCAATTTTAGTATGACCTCCATCTTGGAGGAATTTTAGCATGCCTACATTTTATTTTAGCTTTAAAATAAGAGTTCAAGAGAGCTTCAAGGAACCTCCATTAGGCATCCATGTTGTCCTTACTAGTCATAAATGGCACCACTGGAAGGGAAGAGGAGAGGAAGTAGAATGTGAAAAGAAAAGCAGTCTCGTATTTCCTCTTATAATTTGCTACAGCATATGAGAACTACTGTATATTTGCTAAGGGCTAATAGTATAAAGACACAGTTTTGGTAATCACCTCATGGGATTTTAAAACTCCAGGAATAACATCAGTAAATCAGTGTATGAGATTTTAATCAATTTCTCTTATTTTAAATTTAGATCTCTTCCATAGGATTTACCTTGGCTGATAAAGTGGATGGTCCATTCTTCTTGGAAATTGATTTTATTGGAGTGTTTACTGATCCAGCCCACACAGAAGAATTTGCCTATGAAAATTCTCCAGAGATTAGCCCAAGACTTTTCAAATAAAGATCATGTGTAGTTTTGTATTATTAAACTAAGGGTAGTAGCATCTGCAGTGATACAGACAAAATAAAATATTTCTTTAATGGCATCTAACCAATGGCTGGTATGAAACCCAAGACAAACCTAAATGCTGTTGCTGAGAGGGCCCAGATAAGGGGAATACAGCATGAAACCAGGTTCTGAGCTATGCTTTAGTTCATAGAAGGCAAGTACTGGTGCAGAGGAACTGTGTAAAAAACTGTTTTGGGTCAGAATGGTTCCTATAAGAACATTTCCTACACTGGGTAGTTTCCAAAGCAGAGAATCTCTGAGATGACTGTTGATGGCCTTCTACCATTCTGTTCCTTTTAGGTTTCTTCTATTTTCCAACCTATCTTTGAGGAAAGGAGACTGCTAAAGAATAAAAACGCCATAGAAGTCACTGGGAAGTGAGATACCTACTTACAGAACTTGTCCTCCAAAGATGCATAATCCTTGCTATTTCTTACTATCTATCTGGTGACTTCTAATGTAACCACTGGAGGAACTAAAAGGATTAGACTACTTACTGTCCCCAAAGCTTCCCGAGTCATTTAAGTATTTAGAGATCGGATATGCGAAAAATAAGACCCTGATTAACACAATTTAAATTGATCAGTTCTTGTCAGCTTAGAGAGAGGAGAAGGTGGGAAACAATAATATAGCCGGAGTACCCTGAGCCAAGTTTACAAAGAAACAAGAGCTACACAAAGCTAACAACTTTTTCTTTCTTTTTTTTTTTTTTGAGACAGAGTCTCACTCTGTTGCCTGGGCTAGAGTGCCGTGGCGTCAGCCTAGCTCACAGCAACCTCAAACTCCTGGGCTCAAGCGATCCTCCTGCCTCAGCCTCTCGAGTAGCTGGGACTACAGGCATGCGCCACCATGCCTGGCTAATTTTTTTCTATATATATAATTTTAGCTGTCCAGATCATTTCTATTTTTAGTAGAGATGGGTTCTCGCTCTTGCTCAGGCTGGTCTCGAACTCCTGAGCTCAAACCATCCGCCTGCCTCGGCCTCCCAGAGTGCTAGGATTACAGGTGTGAGCCACGGTGCCCGGCCAGCTAACAATTTTTTCAACATCTTGGGCTAAAGTCCATTTTGTATATTTGTACATGATTATCTTTTTTAACAGCTTTATTCATGTATACTTTATATATCAAAATTTGCCTGTTTTAAGTATACAGCTCAATGATTTTTAATATTTACAGAATTGTACAACCATTACCACAATTTTTTTTTTTTTTTGAGATGGTGTCTCACTTTGTCCCCAGGCTGGAGTACAGTGGTGAAATCATAGGTCACTGCAGCCTCAAACTCCTGGGCTCAAGTGACCCCCCTGCCTCAGCCTCCTGAGTAGGTGGGACTATAGGTGCACACCACCACACCCAGCTAATTATTTTCATTTTTTGTAGAGATGGAGTCTTGCTATGTTGCCCAGGCTGGTCTCAAACTCCTGGCCCCAAGCAGTCCTCCCACTGGGATTATAGGTGTGAGCCACCACACCATATATCAGGCCAGTATTGGTCTTATATCCTGCAACCTTATTTACCTTATTAATTCTAGTAGTATTTTAGTGAATTCCCAAGGATTTTCTGTATATAAGATCATGCTATTTTTATTTTTTAACAGCTTTACTGAGGGATAATTGACCACACTAAATTGTATGTATTTAATGTATATAATTTAGTTTTGACATGCATATGCCCTTGAAACCATCAAGACAAAATGATTGCAGCCAGCACAGTGGCTCATCCCTCAGCATTGGGTGCTGGGAGGCTGGGGCAGGAGGGTCACTTGAGGCCAGGAGTTTGAGACCAGTCTGAGCAACATAATGAAACCCCTTCTCTACAAAAAAAAAAAAAAATAGAAAAATTAGCTGGGCATGGTGGCATGCACCTGTTGTCCCAGGTATTCGGGAGGCTCAGACAGAAGGATCGCTTGAGCCCAGGAGTTTGAAGTTGCAGTGAGCTATGATCAAATCACTACACTCTATTTTGGACAACAGAGTAAGACCCCGTCTCAACAAAAGAAAAAATAATGATTGCAATCCTACTTACCCACCCAACTCTGGGTAATCACTGATCTGCTTTCTATCACTATAGATTAGTTCATATTTATTAGAGTTTAATATAAATAGGATCATACAGTATATACTTATTTGTTGGTGTGGCTTGTTTCAGCAGTTACTTGAGATTCATGTGTGTGCTCTACTGTATGTCAATAGTTCATTCTTTTTTTTTTCTAAGTAGCATACCATTGTATGGATATCCCCGACTTTATCAATCCATTCACCTGGTGATGGACATTTGGGTTATTGCCAATTTTGGGGGTTTTTTTTTAAATCATTTTTTTTTTTTTTTTGAGACAGAGTCTTGCTCTGTTGCCTGGGCTAGAGTGCCGTGGTGTCAGCCTAGCTCACAGCAACCTCACACTCCTGGGCTCAATCCTTCTGCCTCAGCCTCCCGAGTAGCTGGGACTACAGGCATGTGCCACCATGCCCGGCTAATTTTTTTCTATTATATTTTTAGCTGTCCAGATCATTTCTTTCTATTTTTAGTAGAGACGGGGGTCTTGCTCTTGCTCAGGCTTGTCTCGAACTCCTGACATCGAGCGATCCTCCCACCTCGGCCTCCCAGAGTGCTAAGATTACAGGTGTGAGCCACTGCGCCTGGCCCCCTCCCACTTTCTTGATTTCCAATGAGTTTTAGTTCCATATGTACACATAAGTGTTGTTCGATTAGTTCCATTTTAATGGTGAGTACCTGTGGTGCTTATTTTTCTATTGTGATACTTAGAATGATCTCCAGTTCCATCCAGGTTAATACATGAGATATTTGTTCACCACTTTTTTTTATGACTGAGTAGTACTCCACGGTATGTATATACTACATTTTGTTAAATCCACGAGTGTTGATGGGCACTTGGGTTGTTTCCACATCTTTGCAATTGTGAGTTGTGCTGCTTATTGCCAATTTTTGACCATTACAAATCAAGCTACTGTGAACATTTAAGTATTTTTAGGAACATACATTTTCATTTCTCTTGGGTAACTACCTATGAGTGGCATGGCTGGATCACAGGGGTAGATACACAGTAACTTTTTAAAGAAACTAGCAAACTATTTTCCAAAGTGGTTGTGCCATTGTACCTTCCTATCAGAAGTGTATTTAACTCAGAGCTTTCTTCATTGATCGGATCTTTGCCTTTTGATATGAAAATTTGAATTTTTTAAGTACCTAAGAGTGTGCTATGTTCTAAAGACTCATATATGCAAAACAGGAAACGTAATAAAGTCTGAGAAGTGCTGTGGGAAGATAAAGTAAGCCTACAGCCATTTCTTCTTGAGGTAGATATAGTGGTCAGGAAAGGATGCATAAAGGGTACCTAGAAATTCTTAGCTTAGCCGGTCAACTAAATCTTAGAAGACTGTTTACAAAGAATGAATCTAAAATGAGAAAAAAATTTTATTTATGACAATCTTCAACAGTACAAAACTTAGAAGCTCTACTGAGGTGCAAGGAACATGGATGTGATGCTAAGCAACTCTATTTTTTTCCATAAAATGTGTAAGATATGAGTATGATGGAGCATTGTAATCCTGAAAGCAGTAATCCTCATATTTTAGTAGAGCCCTGTAGCTTTTATTTTAAAATAAGCAAGGCCAGAATGAACTATAGAGTTTTCTTTTTAAGAATATAGTGAGTAACAGCAAGTACAGGAAGTGAGCTGAACAAAAGTACATATAAGTATAGACAAAACATTTTTCACCTAGGTAAAATATCGATGCCATAACCAAACCATATGGTCCAGATTTATTAAGATTACTAGATTCTCTAGACTAGAGGATGCAGCAGTGGCCTTTGTATCCTAGCTTACCCTATTAGCTTGTTCAAATTCTACTGAAGCTTGTATAACTAAGCTGCTGTCAGTTAAATGCTATTGCCTAGAAGAGGACTGCAGTTCTGTTAATATTACAACTAGCAGGGGAACTTGACATTAAGAATCTAGGTTAAGAATCTCTAGGATGGTTCTCATTAGAAAACTGACTTAGCTAAAAACCATTTCAAAGAATTTGAATTTGTGAGCTTTAAGGTGAGTCTTTTCAGAGATGTAGCACATGAAGAACCCATGGACACTATGCAGATTATGAATAGTTAACAGCAGAAAAAGATATTTTGATTAAAGCGAGAAAGACAGTATAAAAATATTTACAAAAGGAAAACAAGTTCAGAATGAAGGAATTTACAAGATGTTCAAAAATTATTAATCTTCAGCCATTTTGAGGCCCCTTCGTGCTCCCAAAACCTTTGCTTTCTTCTCCTTTCGTTCTTGCTCGTGTTTCTTCCGTTGCTCTTCCCTAAGAGGGACAGGTCACACATTAGGCTCTAGTGAAGCTCTACTACAGACACTTTAAATCAACTATTGTTGAACTAATATCCAAACTTAAAATGACATCTAGCACACTTGTGTAAAACAGACTCTTACAGGACACTGTGCTTGCCTAGCAGTCTGACACCTGTTAGTCACTGTTGTGTTAAAGGGCTAGGAATTAATATTTTCCTTTTTGTTAACTCAGCATTCTGAAATCCTGCATGGAATTGGAAACAGAAGGCACCTTGGTGATTGAAATCAACTCCTGTACTTTTAAAAAGTTTTAGTTATGTATTTATTTTTTAGGGCCATGCTAATCTTCTCTGTATCGTTCCGTTCCAATTTTTTAGTATGTGCTGCCGAAGTGAGCACTAAAAGTTTGTTTTAAATGAGAAATCTCTATACCTCTACACCTAGAAATCAAAGTCAAAAGTCAAGCTCAAAACTCACAGTCTAGTGAAAGTGCTAGAACTAGAACCAGGGGGGTCTACTGATTCAAGCCACTAGGTTTTTCACTAGAGGGGATTAAGCAGAAAAACAAAGGAAAAACCCAGTATCATGTTAACTATCTTAATAAATACAGTTGGTAAAGGCATTGGTGGCAGCTGGATATAGGCACGAGTGAAACGATAAGTAACCCTGTATCAGGAGGGTTCCAGTCAGGAAATCTAGACTCAACCAGAATCAGCTGAAGCCCAGGATGAGCTCTGGCTTTAGGTTGGTTTTCATGCTGAAGGAAACCTCTAAGGACCCTCCTGGGTGTTTTTTCCCCTGAAAGGGCCTTGACACCTTGTAAACCTGGTTTCCTTGAGTGAATTTACATCTACCTGCATACCTAGGTTCCCTGGGCACTTGAGCATTGGTGTCTGGAGGGATATCCATGTGCATTGTTTGGTCAGATATGTCATGCAAGGGCCGTACTGTGCATCCAGATCTTCTTCTGAATCACCTGTAAGCCCTGAGAACAATGCAGATGCTTGGATCTCACCCCAAACCTACTAACTAGGAATTCAGTATGCTGGAGCCTAGGCACGTGTACTTTCTGAAAGTTCTAAAGGTAATTCCACTTCTAACCTCTTCTTAACACATTGACTGCCACACTAGAAAAAAAATTTTTTTTTTCTTTGGGGCCAGTGTTTATTATGAAAATAGAATAGGCTGGGCACAGTGGCTCACACCTATAATCCTAGCACTCTGGGAGGCTGAGGCTGGAGGATCATTTGAGGTCAGGAGTTTGAGACCAGCCTGAGTAAGAGCAAGACCCCATTTCTACTAAACATAGAAAAATTATTAATAGCTGGGCATCATGGTGCATGCCTGTAGTCCCAGCTACTTGGAAGGTTGAAGCAGGAGGATTGCTTAAGCCCAGGAGTATGAGGTTTCCCTGAGCTACAATAACACCACTGCACTCTACCTGGGGTGACAGAGCGAGAACAAGACTGACTCAAAAAAAGAAAAAAAATAGAATAAAAACTTCAAAAACAAAATGATCCTTTCTAATTTAATGAAAAATTTGTTATTTTTTATTGTTTTCTGTACGTGAGTTTTATGCAACTTGAAAAATAGTTCTCACGGCTCCCGAGGTGAAGAGACAGGAATTACACATGCTTCACGAGGCCCCGAGTTACATACAACTCACATGGCAATTAATGTGTTAAACACCGCTATACTGAGACTATCCCTCAGAGGTGCTGTTTTATATATACAGTCTGTTGAAATTAAAAGAATTATAAAACTGAATAAGTATGTACTCACCTGGTCTGGAGACGAGGTTGTTTGTAAGTTTTCTTGTGGAAGTCAACTCTGTTTACATGTTCATTCAGAGAATTGTTTTCTTTAGATTGCCCCCATGGTTTCAGCTTTCCTAGTTTAGGATAGAGACAAAACCAGTTGTATACTCTCAACTTCATTCTCTTCATCTGTGTCTACTTGCTTGCTATCAACATTTATACTTTGTTTTTATAGACACTTGCCAGTATATTCTGCAATTTATTTAAATTTCACATTCCACAGATATAAATTACATTTTTCCTCTAAAGATGTGTCCTATTTTTTAATCCTTGTTACATCACAGAAAAAATGTTAACACTAAAAAAAAAAAGTCTTGGGGAGTATATATTCAGGTCTACTTGAATCTGTGTTTCTGGGAAAGAAAAATAAAGTTAAAAATAATCTTAATACTAAACCAGCACATTAAAAGAAGCCATTACAATCAAGAAGTTTATCCCAAGACTACATAAGTGTTATGTTTAATATTAAAGTAGTATTTCACCTGTGTCATTTGTCATTACTGCTAGCTATTAAAATGTATTTGGAAAAGAATGAGGGGGACTATTTTGTTGGCTTTAGAATTGGGATCAGATCCAGTAATCCCACTTCTGGGTATTTATCCAAAAGATTTGAAATCAGTTTGTCGAAATGTCTGAACTCCCATATTCATTGCAGCACTGTTCACAATGGCCAAGTTATGGAGTCAACCTAAGTGTCCATCAACAGATGAATACAGAAAGTATATATACATACACACAATGGATTACTATTCAGCCTTAAAAAGGACATTCTGTCATTTGCAACAACATGGATGGAATTGAAGAACATTATGCTAAGTGAAATAAGCCAGGCACAGAGAAATTCTGCATGTTCTCACTTGTGTGGAATCTAAAACAATTAAATTCATAAAAGCAGAGAGTAGAGTGGTGGTTAGAGGCAGGAGGTGAGAGGAATGGGAAGATGATGGTCAAAAGGTGCAAAGTCTCAGGAGGAATAAATGTTTTTTTGAGATCTACTGCATAGCATGATGAATACAGTTAAAAACTGTATTGTGGATTTCAAAATTGCTAAGAGTACATTTCAAATGTTCTCACTACAAAAAATGGTTAAGTATTTGAGGTGATGGATATGCTAATTAGCCTGAGTTAATTATTCTACATTGTATTCATGAATCATATCACTTTATACCCCATAAATATGTACAATGATAAATTAAAAAACTGGGACCAAATTTCTAGATGTTAACAAATTGCTTTTTTAATTAAATTTTTTGTTTTTTAGAGATGAGGTCTCACTGTGTTGCCCAGGCTGGAGTGTAGTAGCTATTCACAGGTGTGATCATAGCACAATACAGCCTCAAACTCCTGGGCTCAAGTGATCCTTCTGCCTTAGCTTTCTAAGTAACTGGGACTATAGGCAGGGAGCCACTGCAGCCGGCTCTATGTATTGCTTTTTATAATATTTGTGTAGTTTATGACTTGTTTCTGAGGACCAGTGATTCATTTATGGCAGTTTCCATTTTTAAAAAGGACTTTCACACCCACCTTTATCATTTGATCCTTTCAATAACCTTTGAAATTAACAATACTTATTTAGGGAAGGAACTGACTGGCTTGTCTAGGATATATAAATAATAGCACAGATGAAGCTCTAATCCAGGTTTACTAATGTCAGTATAAGTTAGTAGTGGTCAGAGTCATTCTCATCACATATACATTTTGAGCAGCTGGTATGTGCCAGGGACTGTTTTAGGTCCAGGGGACAGAACAGTGAACCAAACAGTAAAAAATCCCTGCTCTCTGGGCTTACCTCCCAATGGTAGAGATAGTTAATAGTCAAGTAACATATCGTCAAATGGAGCTAAGTGTCATGAAAAAATGTAAAAGCAGGTAAGAAGTAAAGAGGGATTGTGGGGGGCAGGAAAGTGAAGGAAAGGCCTCTCTCAGGTGGTGACAGTTGAGAGGATGCCCCAGGAAAATGAGGGAGCAGGCTGTGCAGAGGTCTGTGTGAAGAATATTCTAAACAGGTAGAGGGATAGCAAGTTCAAAGATCTTGAGGTGGGAATGAACTCAGTGTGTCTGAGTAGTTGGGATACCAGTGTGGTTGGAGCATCGTCAGAGAAGGGAGGATGTAATGAAATGGGGTGGGGGGAGGGAAATCTTGAGAAATTTTGAGCAAGGGAGTGATGTGCTCTGATTTGTTTTTAAGGATATAGTGGGACAGAGGCTACTCTAGCTCAGGGAAGAGATAGATGATGGCAACCTGGACCAAAAGGGGATGCAGTGGAAGACTGAAAGTGGACAGATTAGGCCGGGCGTGGTGGCTCACGCCTGTAATCCTAGCACTCTGGGAGGCCGAGGCGGGTGGATCGCTCAAGGTCAGGAGGTCAGGAGTTCGAGACCAGCCTGAGCAAGGGCGAGACCCCGTCTCTACTAAAAATAGAAAGAAATTATCTGGCCAACTAAAATATATATATAGAAAAAATTAGCCGGGCATGGTGGTGCATGCCTGTAGTCCCAGCTACTCGGGAGGCTGAGGCAGGAGGATCGCTTGAGCCCAGGAGTTTGAGGTTGCTGTGAGCTAGGCTGATGCCATGGCACTCTAGCCCGGGCAACAGAGTGAGACTCTGTCTCAAAAAAAAAAAAAGAAAGTGGACAGATTAAAGATCTCTTTCAAAGGTAGAGTTGGAAGGACTGACAGGCTGGACATGGGGTCTAAGAGAGTAAATAGGCAAGGATGACTCCCAGGTTTTTCCCCTGAACAACTAGGTGGATAGAGGTGCCATTGCCACAGATGAGAAAACGTAGGGAGAAAAAATGGAGTATGTGTGAAGTAGAGAATTCCTTTTTACTACAGTTTAGCTGATTCTACTTTTAAATAAGATTTAAGTTTCATTATATTTATGGTTCGTTAACCTTAGTAATTTACAGATAAACATTGTTACCTAAGTGTGATTCTTTTAGGAACTTTGTGTGCTTGAAAGTAATTCCAGAAGCACTGAAAGACAGATTACATTACATCTTTTTTTTTTTTTTTTTTTTTGAGACAGAGTCTCTCTCTGTTGCCCAGGCTAGAGTGAGTGCCATGGCGTCAGCCTAGCTCACAGCAACCTCAAACTCCTGAGCTCAAGGGATCCTACATTACATCTTAATATATGCTTAAGTGTGGTTGTAATGGGGCAACCTTGGGATTCTTTCTAGGATGTCAAGTATGGCTTCCACTGAGACACTAGAATTTTTTCACATCCTTAGATGCAGGATTGATTACTTTAATCTTATATCTTTTATAGGCCCTATACCTCAAAACACTCCCACATACCTTTGTGTGGCTCATAGTTGAGGGGACGAGACAAACTTGCTTTAAGATCAAACACTGGCTTCTTATTGGAGACTGGAGTCTGCATTGCCTCTGTTGTCAACTTGAATGGGATAATAACTAACAAAAAAACACCAAGTGCTTAATTAGAAAAAAAGACCTGTTATAGTTTTTATCAAAGTATCACTTCTCAATCTTAAAAATATAATCTGTTACAGAGTAAATGTTTGTGCCATTCTCCCCCACCCCCAAATAATATATTGAAATCCTAAACCCCCTATGTAATTGCCATTAGGAGGTAGGGGCTTTGGGAGGTAAGTAGGTCATGAATGAGATTCATTTCTTGTAATGGGACCTCACAAAGTTCTCTAGCTCTCTTTCTACCACATGAGGATACAAGAAGTTGGCAGTCTGCTAACCAGAAGAGGGCCCTCACCAGAATCTGATCATGCTAGCACCCTGATCTGCCCTGATCCAGCCTCCAGAAGTATGAGAAGTAAATTACTGTTGTTTATAAGCCAGTATATGGTGCTTTATTATAAAGCAGCCCAAACAGACTAGGATAATCTATATGAATAGTCTGAAACAGATGCAGGATTAGAAAGGACAAAAAGGGAGAAAACAATAACTAAGGAAAGCTTACCTGTTAAGCTTTGTTTCCCCTGTTAAGCAAATATTCTGAATATTATTACATTCTCTAGGATTAGCTGGGAGTTTAGAATCCTTTTTGAAGGAATAACCGGGTAATTTTTCAGTCTATTTCCCTGATAGTAGATGCCCTTTTAGATATAATTATGTTATTGGCCAGGCACAGTGGCTCACGTCTATAATCCTAGCACTTTGGGAGGCTGAAGTGGGAGGATTGCTTGAGCCTAGGAGTTCAAGACCAGCCTGAGCAACATAGCAAGACTCCATCTCCACAAAAAAAAAAAAAAAGGAAAGAAAAAATTAGCTGGGTGTAGTGGAGCATGCCTGTAGTCCCAGCTACTCAGGAGGCTGAGGCAGGAGGATTGTTTGAGTCCAGGAGATTGAGGTTAGAGTGAGCTATCATCATGCCACTGCACTCCACCCTGGGTGATAGACTGTGACCCTGTCTCTTAAAACAAAATTATGTTATTAATAGTGTTATCATTAACACAAACAGCTATAAAGAAACCTGATCACATGTAGTTGAAAAGATTCATGGCTCTGGTTAATAATAAAGGCTGTATAACTTATGAATGTAAATTTTTGCATCATAAAGTTAGAAGTATACCAAAATGGTATAATTTGGCAAGCTTTTTTGCTACCGATGGGCATTAATATCTGGCACATTTTATAATCCTCTTTCCTCAAAGAGTAAGCCACTCACTTTCATCCAGGTCGTTGACAAATGTTAACACCTGCCTGTATTTGTGAAGCAGCCGTCAGAATCTATAAGCTATCCCATCATGTCACTCTCAAGTGCTGGTAGGGAGTGGAACAAGGGGCTGTCATAGACTGCTGGTGGGGGCACAAATAGGTATAATTCAGCCAGGATAGTAAATGTCAATATAACGTCTAGTCCAGCAGTCCTGCCTCAGGTCTAGAAAAACTCTTGCACATGTACAGGAGACATGTTTAAGAGTCTTCGTAGTTATATCATATATAATAGTGAAAACTAGAAACAGCAACATGTCCATAAGCAGTAGACAAACCAAAATATATCCATACCCCTGAAAAGTACAGTGAAAATGATTCAATATGGTTGAATCTTCAAACATTATGCTGAGTGAATGAAACAAATCATAGGGAAAAAAAAATCAGAGTTTGATTTTGTTTATATAAAATTTTCATTTGTTAATTGGAAAAATATAAAACTATCTCAACCCAACTGGGTACACCCCCAAATTACTTACAAGAGATGGCTTAGAATGTTGTAAACATTTAGTCTTGGCCTGATGCCTTTATCTGTGGGCATTTGTAAACCTGTTCTCATTATAAAGGTAGGAGGCTACTGTTCAGTAACTGGTGGCTCTTTGCAAATAATAGTCGTATCTTAGGTAAGTCCACCAACCATTCTCTATCACTGTCCCCTACCCAGTGCCTTTCTTCATGATTTGGAATGTTACATGGAATGGCTGCTGGCTGATACAGATAATGTTAAGGGGGTAGAGCAGGAATGGGAGGTCATTTAGGGGAAAAATCATAAATTTACTATTCCCACCTCTGGACTCACTTGAAATTTGGTTGTCAGTCTCACTATTCAGTCTTTAATTTAGGTCATTAAGACATGAAGAAATTCTTAAATGGAGTCTCCACACTGATTATTACCAAGCATATTCTCCTCTAGTCTTATTCCTGGTGGAGTTTTCTAATCTCAGGGAACCTGGCAATCGTTTCTGTATCTGTGTAACCAAAGCTCTTGGACCAACACATTCCATAGGACTCTTTAGGGAATCTTCACATATCCAGTTGTAATACAGGCCTCAACTCGGTTATACTGTTTAAACCTTCATATCACTGCTGTAAGTATTCTTTTGAAAGGTGGTGGTCCAGTAGACATTGTGTAGAAAAATATCTGTATGTCTTACTCCTGCTTGTGCAATCTATTAGTCATTAGTGTGGCACTTATTCCATGAACTCTGTGGTCTGGGATCCTGTTAGTTCAAAGTCCTGCAGAGCCTTTCAGAGACTGTAATGCATACTGTGCTACTCCTCTTACTCCCCGAGTCCCAGAAGGGGCACAGTGCTCTTTAGGGAGCCCCTAGGCAGGTATCAGGTTTTTGTTGGTGTCTCTGACATTTCTGTCACGAGTATAAAATGAAAAACTCCTATGGTAAAATTTTCACTTGTGATTTACAGATATGGAGAGGCTTTAAGGGAATAGATACACTTAATAATTTTGGGAAATTACATGGCTTAAAGATGAAACAGAAGTGGGGATTTTTGTTTTGTTTTGTTTTTTACCCGCAACAGCAGAATTCTCCTTGGTGGTCTTTAAGTTGTGTGTCCCAAGCACAGCCTGGCCTTTTGAGGCAATCCCAGATGTGGTCACATGTGCAGACTTTCTGGCTGGAGTCTTGGTCAGTGAACGCTTATGCTCATTATCTTTAGTAGCAGCTGAAAACCTGAATAGTACAGTGGAGTATAAGACATGAGTACTTGTAGCAAGAGTAACCTGTGTCAAGCTTATAAATAAAACTACTCGACCATCAGCAAGCAGTAAAATGGTCTCAATAAATACTTGTCATATGAACAAACCTCTTTTGCAGAAGAAACGTGTTCTTAAAGGCTGATACTAAAGCAAATCATTTATCAACTTCGGTTACTTGTTAAATATGTTCTTGTATTTTCTGCTCTCCTTGCCTTGGCCAACAACAGTATAAGACAGCATTCAAGGTATAAACCTGTAGGCCTCAAGTTATATTCCAGGACACAATCCCAGGAGCTCTCCTTCTTTCTCTTCGTGCTCCTAGGATCAGCAAGTCAGAGAGAGCAGGAGATTGCTATGCCAGATGAGTAGTGAGAACAGATCTTATATCTTCCTAGAAGAATGCCATCCAGTTGAGTGGTATAGAAATAACCACATTCTCTACTCATGGCAAATGGCCATTAATATACTTCACTGATTCTCTGATGTGTATTTTTTCTACATTTTAACATCTCTGAAATTGGTATGTGTTTTGTAATTGGTAACATGTCAATAGTTAATTGGCAGTCACTTTTCCTAATGGTTTATAAAATAATGGTGAGTCTTCAATCAATAGTATCTTAGATTCAGTGAAAATCCATTAATGACATATATAAATGTATATAGGTTTGATGGTCAGAGGGTTAACAGAAACTTCTGGACTTACAACTATAAATTTGATGGTCATCCTGAATCAACACCCTGAAATTATTACTGAGGACTATGTAATAGAGTTAAAAAAAAAATTAGATGTTTCTTGGCACAGTGGCTTATGCCTGTGATCCTAGCACTTAGGGAGGTCAAGGCAGGAGAATCACTTGAGCCCAGGAGTTTGAGACCAGTCTGGGCAACACAGTGAGACCCTGTCTCTACAAAAAATAGAAAAATTAGCCAGGTATGGTAGCATGAACCTGTAGTCCCAGCTATTCGGAAGGCTTAGGCAGGAGGATCACTTGAGCCCAGGAGTTTGAGGTTGCTGTGAGCTGATTGCGCCACTGCACTCCAACCTGACAAAAGAGCAAGATCTCATTTCAAAAAGAATTAGACGTGATAGGATAGGTGCTGTGAAGTCCAGCTCTGTACACTTCGGTGAAGCAAGGGCCAGCAGATTGACCATGGGGTTCTTAAGTAATATTCAATGAAGCTGGGGCAGTGGCTCACACCTGTAATCCCAGCTACTTGGGAGGCTGAGGCAGGAGAATCACTTGAGGCCAGGAGTTCAAGACCAGACTGGGCAATAAAATGAGACTCCTGTCTCTAAAGAAAAAAAAAGTACTAAATGAAATCAGAACCACTAATTATTGGTATTTCATTATTACAAGCTAACTCAATAAAGAGAATTCCAAACTTAAGGCTATTTTTAGGTTTTAAAAACCATGTTAGATAATTGCACATGTTGGGAAAAGTTACCATGCCCTAGGTCTATTAGATACTACAAATGCCTTTTGAAAAGGAGAGAATAAAATTTTGGTATTAGAAGGAACCTGAAGATTTTCATCTATGAGGACAGTCACAGTTGAGGTGACCTTGATGTCAGGAAAGGCATAAGCAAAGAAAAACAGGGATTAATGGGGTATAAAATGGCTATGATACTCCAGTGCCCAAAGGGTTACAATATTAGTACTTTAGGAAAAGCCAATTTTTCAGTTCACTGCATTGTGAGACTTTCTGTAGGAATTTAGCTTTACTTATTATATTTAAGTCAATGGAAAATTTTCTCCTTAGACATCTTGGCAGGCATACATTAATAAAATGAAGACTATCCATATATATCTTTTTTTAATATTTACTTATTAATCAAGTATGTGGTTAGGAAAGCTGGATAATAATACAGAAAAACTGAACACAAATTTAACGAGAAAAGATTAGCACTTAAACTGTTCGCTGATCTCTCTGTTCCAGATCCTCTTTCTGGGTTTTTTTTCTTTTTTTTTTGAGACACAGTCTCGCTCCGTTGCCCGAGCTAGAGTGCCGTGGCGTCCACCTAGCTCACAGCAACCTCAAACTAGTGGGCTCAAGCGATTCTCCTGCCTCAGCTTCCTAAGTAGCTAGGACTACAGGTGCATGCCACTATGCCCAGCTAATTTTTTCTGTTTTTAGTTGCCTAACTAATTTTTTTCCTATTTTTTAGTAGAGACAGGGTCTCACTCTTGCTCAGGCTCCTCTCGGATTCCTGACCTCAAGCGATCCTCCCACCTTGGCCTCTCAGAGTGCTAGGATTACAAGCATGAGCCACCGCACCTGGCCTGTTTTTTTTTTAAACCAACATTAAAATAAATTTGATATTGTCCACCTGAAATCTTGCCTGTGATTACACTCTGAAGTGACTTCTTTACCTGACACTCATTTTAGTTGCGGAGAGAGCAGAGCACTTGACTGACCCCTTCAGACCCAAGGTGCTCTGACTTGCAGGGCTGTGAAACCAGCCTTGTGAGTGCTGTTGGCTGATGGGAGTACAAGCCACAGAAAGTCTTCCTCTTGGAGGAACTGGAGTCACTACCCTGCCTTTATTGACAGTCTGCTTCTGAAAAAGAGAAAAGGGCACCATTTTAAAAGCTTGGTCTCACATACAGTATTGTCTCCAAGACAAAGCCCAGAGGAGTGTTCCCATTTCCTCCTTGTGTCATCCCCACTTTTAACTCCACCTGCCATCTCTTCCTTCTGCACTACGCCACCTCATCCTATCCTACCTGCCTGCCTGGCAGCCCAGCTACTCACCACTGTTTTGCTACGGTGATTCTGCTATAAAGAATAACTTCTGCTTGTGCTGAGTAGTGAGTTACAAGAAAGTCTTTCCCAGCTGCCATGTACCCATACATAGAAGCATTTTCTAACTGAAGAAAGAATATAGCACAACTGTCCCTTGTAGCCAGAAAGAAAGAATAGATTCTCTTGGAAATACGGTAAATTTGAGAACATATATACAGTTTATTAGATACAAACTGAAAGAAGAACCTATTATATATTTAGCAGGTAGAATCTATAAATCTACCCTCTCCCTCTCTTCCCAAAAAATAGCATTTTAAAGTTCTTAAAAATAAAAAAACTAATGCCGGGTGCAGTGGCTCATGGCTGTGATGCCAGCACTTAGGGAGGCCGAGGTAGGAGGATTGCTTGAGGCCAGAAGTTTGAGACGAGCCTGAACAAGAGTGGGACCTTGTCTCTACAAAAAATAGAAAAATAAGCTGGATGTGGTAGTGCACACCTGTAGTCCCAGCTACTTGGGAGGCTGAGGCAGGAGGATCACTCGAGCCCAGGAGTTTGAGGTGGCAGTGAGCTTTGATAATAGCACTGCACTCTAGTATGGATGACAGAGCAAGACCCTCTCTTAAAAAAAAAAAAAAATTAAAAAGGTAAAAAAGTAAAGAAAAAAAAGGGAGGGAAAGAAATGCTCACTTTGAAATTGTTATGAAGGGTTCCACTTAGGTTATAGCTTTTAGATATTGTCAAGGCACAAAGAGTAATTGAATATTTTACTATTATCAGTCTAAGATCTGTTACAAGCAGAAGAAATGTAACTCCTTACCGAGATAGGACAACTGAAATTGACATATAAAAAAAAGTGGGTTAAGGATTAAAACCAGGGAAGAATAGAAATAAATATAAGAGCATATTTTAATAATCTTGGGACAGGCAATGCCTTACTAAGCATGATGAAAAACTCAGCCTTAAAAGGAAAACTTGAATAAATTTAACTAAAACAGAAATAAGACCTTCCTCAAGGTAAGACACCATTAATATAGTTAAAAGATAAACTATGGGAAAGTATGTATAATATATAATATATACCATTAATATAAACAAATAAGAATTGGCAAGAGAAAAAATAAAAAGTAAATCCACAGAAAAACAAGCAATTATAACATAGAAGGATTTATAACTATATAACCAACATGTAACATATAATCATGAAAGAAATGATATTTCTTCAGGCTGGGAGCATTGGCAACATAGCAAGACCCTAATCTCATAAACAAATCATTTAGAACTTAGCACCCAGTGTTTCCCTCTTGGCGCTAGTTGCCGGAAAACTCAAAACTCCAGTGAGTGACTGATAGTTTATCTCTTGGTGACAACTGTTCTATAAACAGGATAAAGAAAAAATAAAACCAAAAAAGTTTTATGTTTAATACCACAAACTGCCTTAAATTCTTTTTGAGAAATAGGCAGCTTGTTATATATTATTAAATTCTAAAATAAATGTTTCTCACCCTCCATTTGGTACACCCTTAACACCAGATACCAATAACATCAACTTCCTAGGATGTCATCAACTCACTACCCTGCTAACTCAACCTCAGGGTTGATTTTATCACTTTCTACCTGAGGGGGCTTTGAGTCCAGGAGGACTTGGATTGAAGGCCCCCAAGGGACCTGTTAACATAGAAAAACTTTAGGTTAGCCACTATTAATCACTCCAATTTCCTTTAGGTGAGAGAGAAGAGAAAGAAGATGGCTTCAGCCACAAGCTAGTCCATTCTCAATGAAAGAGATAGGCAAAATGTCTGAACATGGAATACAGAATGACTTATTAGCACTTTGGAATTAGTTCTTCACAGTGAGGATTCACTGCTTTATTTGGAGGGTTTTGAAAATTCTTAAGGTTGTAGAAAGCAATTTTAAGATAAAGATATGTTAAGCCCAAACAAATCCATTCCATTGATAAAGAAATAGAAAACTGGCTGTATTAACCATGGTGTTATACAGTTCATGCATTAAAATTAAACAGTTTAGTCCCAGTAAGAACATAATTTTATCTACATACCTTCAGTTCATTAACCAAATTGTGTTCTTCAAAGTGTTTCTTTTTTCTCTCCATATATTGATCAATGGACTCCATTTCCTTAAAATGAGCCTCATGAAGCTTCTTAAAGTCTAGAATGTTCCCCCCAAATATGAAAATTAATAACAAGACAAAATCCACTCATTTACTTCTTGTGTTTTTCTGGTAACACTTATCCTCTTCTTTGCATCCCTGACATTCAATTTCAACATAATTTTTGCCAAAACTGTAACTTCAAAATACTTAGTTTTTGGAAAATCAGGGGCAAAACATATTCACCTTTTAACTAAACATTTGCTCTCTGTCCATTGTACTACCTGACATCTTGGATTGGTCCAGAGAATAAGAGTAACAGATTTATCTTCTCCAATTAGTCAAACGGATTTTATTTAACCAACATAAATTTGATATTCTATAATGCTTAGAAAGCTCTATGCCAAGGACTCACAAACTTTTTCTGTAAAGGGCTAGATAAAAAGTATTTTAGGCTTTGTGGCAATGTATGGTATGGTCTCTATCTCGTTATTCTTTTTTTAAAACTTTAAAACTGTAAAAACCAGCTGGGTGTGGTGGCTCATGCCTGTAATCCTAGCATTCTGGGAGGCCAAGGTGGGAGAATCGCTTGAGGTCAGGAGTTCAAGACCAGCCTGAGAAAGAGCGAGATTCCCATCTCTACTAAAACCAGAAAAAATTAGCCGGGCATGGTAGAGCATGCCTGCAGCCCTAGCTACTCAGGAGGCTGAGGCAGGAGGATTGCTTGAGCCCAGGAGTTTGAGGTTGCCGTGAGCTAGGCTGATACCATGGAACTCTAGCCCAGGCAACAGAGTGAGACTCTGTCTCAAAAAAATAAAATAAAATAAAAACCATCCTTATCTCAAACAATGTAAGACAGGCCAAGGCAGGCAGTATTAAGTATATAAACATCAATTGAATCTCTAATATATGATCAACAGCATTCTAACTACATTAAATATATAACAATCAACACTCTACGTGCCAAGCAGCGTTCTAGCAATATAAGATAGTGAAGAATTACACATCCAAAAATGGAGCCCCTTAGATTTATAAGAAACTATTATAAGGTGGGCTTTATGTCAAGTACTTCATAGACATTCGTTCATCAGATTTTTCTTTTTAAAGATAGGATCTTGGCCGGGCGCGGTGGCTCACGCCTGTAATCCTAGCACTCTGGGAGGCCGAGGTGGGCGGATCGTTTGAGCTCAGGAGTTCGAGACCAGCCTGAGCAAGAGTGAGACCCCATCTCTACTAAAAATAGAAAGAAATTATATGGACAGCTAAAAATATATATAGAAAAAATTAGCCGGGCATAGTGGCACATGCCTGTAGTCCCAGCTACTCGGGAGGCTGAGACAGGAGGATCCCTTGAGCTCAGGAGTTTGAGGTTGCTGTGAGCTAGGCTGATGCCACGGCACTCACTCTAGCCTGGGCAACAGAGAGAGACTCTGTCTCAAAAAAAAAAAAAAAAAAAAAAAAAAAAAAAAAGATAGGATTTTGTGTGTCACCCAGGCTGGAGTGCAGTGGTGCGATCACAGCTCACTGTGACCTTGAACTCCTATGCACAAAGTGATCTTTCCGCCTCAGCCTCTTGAGTAGCTGGGACTACAAGATACACACCATCGGCGGGCGTGGTGGCTCACGCCTGTAATCCTAGCACTCTGGGAGGCCAAGGAGGGAGGATCACTCGAGGTCAGGAGTTGGAGACCAGCCTGAGCAAAAGCGAGACCCCGCTTCTACTAAAAAACAGAAAGAAATTAACCGGACAACTAAAAAAAAATAGAAAAAACTAGACGGGCATGGTGGCACATGCCTGTAGTCCCAGTTACTTGAGAGGCTGAGGCAGTATGATTGCTTGAGCCCAAGAGTTTGAGGTTACAGTGAGCTAGGCTGACGCCACGGCACTCTAGCCCGGGCAACAGAGTGAGACCGCCAAAAAAAAAGACGCACACCATCATGCCTGTCTCATGCATCAGATATTTACTAAATCCTGGATATGGGCTATTTGCAGTGCTAGGTAATCAATAGTAGAAAAAATATTCTCAATTAATCTATATATCAACCTGAAGAAATATGTACTGTAGCAAAATTATTTCCACTTTACACTGAGGAAGTAGGTTTATTGAGGATAAGTTGCTCAAGATCTCAAAGCTAGAAAATGAGAGAACGAGAATGCAAACCCTAGTTTCAGTATGTAAACTTTTAGCTGTTCCTTTCCAACATCAGTCTAAAGTGGGCCAATCATTACTTTATGTATCTTTGTGTATAAAACTTACTTGGAGTAGTGACTGCAGTTCTTTTGTTTTTTCCACGTTTGTAGAATTCATTTCTGTAGGGAGCCTTCTTTCTTTCTGAAGATACCTTTGAATCTTCATTACCTAAATCCAAAGAGACAGAACTAAGAAGGATTTCCAAAAATTTCAGAAATGTCTGTAAGTAAACAGAGCATTTTTATATTGTAGGCTCTCTCAAAGTGGTGGTAGAAATGGTACATAAGGAACACAAAGAATTATAGCATTACTACCATATTAGCTTATAAGCTTCAAATGGACAGAAATTTTATGCTGTCTGTATAGAAGTTATATAAACATACCAGAAAGTTAAATAAAACTTTTTCAGAATTTTTACAATGAACATGTTATTGTTATAACTAGAGTGATGAAAATCACAAAATCCCAACAGCCAAAGAAACACCATTAGCATTTTGGCATATTTCCTCTGGTTCTCTGATTGTATACCTATTTATTTTTAAAGAGACAGGTCTCGCTATGTTGCCCTGGCTGGCGTTGAAGTCCTGGGCTCAAGCAATTGTCTTGCCTCAACCTCCTGAGTAACTAGGACTACAGGTATGTGCCACCACACCACTTATTTATTTAGTTAGTTAGTAAGTTAGTTAGTTAGTTAGTTTTGAGACAGGGTCTTGCTGTCTCCCAGGCTAGAGTGCAGTGGCCTGCTCACTGCAACCTCGAACTCCTGGGTTCAAGGGATCTTCTTGCCTCAGACTCCCAGGTAGTTGGGACGACAGGCACATGCCACCACACCAGCTAATTTTTCTCTGTTTTGTAGAGATGGAGGTCTCGCTCTGCTCAGGCTGGTCTTGAACTCCTGGGCTCGAAAAATCGTCTTGCCTCAGCCTCCCAATGTGCTGGGATTATAGGTGTGAACCACTGTGCCCAGACTGGAGCACTTTTAAGACAGATATACCTAGAGAGAATGCCATGTGATAACAGAAGCAGAGAGTGGAGCCATGCAGCTGCAAGCCAAGGAACACCAGGCATCGATAAGCATCACAGGTCAGGGAAAGGCAAGGAAGGATTCTACCCAGTGTCTCAGAGAAGCATGGCTCTACTGACACCGTGATTTTGGACTTCTAGCCTCTAGAACTATGAGAGAATCAATTGCTATTGTTCTAGCCTCTAAAAGTATGAGACAATCAATTTCTGTTGTCTTAGGCTACCCAGTTTGTGGTATCTTATTATAGTAGTCCTAGGAAACTAATGTACATGGCTATAACTAGCAATTTTTTTTTTAAATGTTACTTGGCATACCATTTATTCCACTTTTTCCTGAGGAAACTGAATTCTCAGCTCCTTGGCTCTCATCTGATGGAGAAGGAGTAGAGCTGAGATCTTGGTTTTCCTGCTTTTCACAATTCTGGAATTCAGTGGGATCACTTATTTTTATCTCTGAATGATCCTGCTAATTTTAAAAGGAAATAAAAGATTTAGATGATAAGTAATTGCTGTCTTACAAACATAGGTGCCAAAATGAAGGGGGGAAGAGGCTAAAGGAATAAAAATAGGAGAATGAGACTTCTGAGTGGTGGATTTGAGTCTCTGCCTCACCAAGTATCAAGAGAATGTAAATTTAGGAATAGGAGAGAGACATTAGGGAACACTGGAAGGCATAAAAGAAATGGTAAAATTAGCTCTCTTAGGGATGATAAGCTAATACAAATAGACCTAGATAGTCTACTAACCAAAGGACTATATGAAGCTAGAAAATAAAAAATTAAGACTGTGTTGGGTAAAAGTTAAATGGAAGGATAAGACAGAACAATAAAATCAGAATCTAATCAAAGCAAATGAGGGAAGCCCCCCACTAATCACATGACCATAGTGCTGAAAGACTAAGTACATGGTGATCACCAGGCAGCGGTCAATTTAGGAAAGAGAATTAAATGAAAAAAATCATAGTTGATGTTGGTTTCTCTTCTTATTTACTACACCTAGTTTCAGTGAACACTTAATGAAAGTACCTATTTATTCAAATAATTGTTTGTGCTTAATACTTAAGAAGTACTTCTTGAGTCAGGCCTTGGGGTGTGTTGAGCAGCTAGACTTGGGCCTGGGCCTTCATGGAGCTTATCGCACACAGTGAACTTGCAACCACCTGTTATCATAAGGAAATTTAAAAAGGAATCTCCTTAAGAATATGCCAGTTTGGCACAGGTGGTGGCTTATGTTCAGTTTGTACACTTCCGTTCACCTGGGAGTCAGGGTTCCCATGGACTGTCTTGCGCCTTCTCCTCGTTTTGGTGACGTGGCCAGCTGGCTCTCTCTCACCTTGCTCCTGATTGTTAATCTGTATCTCAGTCTCCTCACAAGAGGATGCAGAAGTTTGACTTTCATCCTGAAAAGAGAGACATTAATCTGCCACATCCTATGTACAGAGGTATAATGCTTAGGAAGAATCAGAATTTAAACTGAATAAAAAACATGGCACATACAAAAGATAATTTTTTAAACTCTCTAGCAATAAATTATAGGCAGGGATAAGAATTACAGAGTATTTAAAAAGAAACAATCACATTTAATAATCTGAGATAATGAACTAAGTCGAGAAAGCATTCCAAGTTGTCTTAGTGGGAATAAATTAAGACAATTATTAAAAGTGCATTAATTTATTGAATATACACTATGTGCCAAGCACTGTGTTATTAGCTAATAATATTATAGCTAGCATTACAACTTTACTGGGTTAAGTATTTATGTGCATTATCTCATTTATTCCTTAAAGCCTATGAGATAGGTATTGTTATTATCCCCAGTTCACAGATGGGGAAACTAAACCTTTGAGAGCCCAAAGTAACTTATCAAAGGTAAAAATAATGGAGTAAGGTGAAAAGCACTTGAATTACCATAAACTAAAAGTAAAATGCTGCAATATGAAAACAGTGTGGTCAGGTACCAGAACATCCAAAACAGACCTGCTTATGTAAGAAATCATTGTATGATAATGGTTGCACTTCATATTAGTGGGGGAAGATTGGATTCATTATTCAACACATGATGTGGGGAAAACTAACAACGTTTTTAATATTTTTGGTGGCTCGAAAAATTGGTTGTTCTCTCACACCAAAATGAAATCTGGATGAAGATATAAATGTTAAAAGTAAAAGCTTAAAAGCACTAGAAAAAAAATAGGTGAATATATTATCATGAGTCTGAGGAAGGCATATTATCTTACCTAGAAACTATAAAGGAAAGGCTTGATTTGGTTTTGATGTTTTTGTATTTTAAGTAAATTCTAATTTTTTGAAATAAACTAATACATACACATGGCTAAAAAAATTAAATCAAACACTAAAGAAGAGATTATAATGAAAAGCAATTGGTTCTCTGCCCACCCTTGCTATTTGTAAGGTTTAAATTCAGGTGGTTATTTAATATATCACTAGTGATTTGCTGATGGGATATTTGTATTTTCAACAGCTATTTTAGTGCCTATCATGTGCTAAAATTTAGCTTATTGGTACTCTCATGTTGCTATCTTCTTCCTAATAGAATTACACCATTTCAGTCACTCTATTAGTTACCTTTGCACCTATAGATATACCTTTAAATCTTGTTCCACTACAGGCAATATATCCTGTAAGTCACAGATATTAGCATCTTTATGTGTCTCTGTACCTCTTGTTTTTCTTTTACTTCTCAATTGCTGTCAGTTATTCATTCTAAGTATCAAAGTTAATGATTCTCCTCTACATACTGAGCTGAGAACCACAATATAAAATATGTGTGTTAGGAGTAAAAGAATAAAGAGCGGAAGGCCTTAGACAGAGGTGAAATATTACAAAAGTGGAATAGTTCCAAGAGATGTAAGGTCCAGGATATGCCCAAAGAAGTGGATGGCTGACGAAGAGTAGAAACAAAGATCACTAGAGTTAAGGAACAACAAGGCCAAGGTAGTAAAGATACAAACAGACGGACCTTTGAACTCACCCAAAATAAGGTCTGGACATAAGGCAATGAAGACAATGAGACAGGGAACACTAGAGAGCAACTAGGAGGTCAGCAAATAAGAGACTAGAATAGGTGAGCATAAATTTCAAAGGAGCAGGAATTTTTACGTGAGAATAGAAAAATCCTATCTGGATCCCACTTTAAAAGTATCCCCCACCACCCCATAGTAGTGAAGTATAAGATAGGTCCTGTAATTGGTTTAAATACCTGTTATTGTGACTCCCAGAGATGTCTTATTTTAATCCCATGCACCCAAACCACGGTATGTTATGTCAGTCTGGGAGTCTGACAATGATCAGGGAGCAGTATGTTCAATCCTGAATGGACCATGACGTACCCTCTAATTCACTTGTCTAAATCTAAGACTGAAGAAGGCATACCTGCTTCAGTTGAGGCAATGGCCAGCACACATCCAGACTAACATAGTCAGAACTGTTACAACTCATATATATAAGGCTTTGAGAAGATCCACTGTCACCCTCACTTAAATATAATATACAACTGTACACTTCTCAGATGATGATCTTGGGGTCCGGAAGCTTATACATCTGTCTATCCTAGGTAACACTGAGGATCTCTTTGCCATGTATCTGGACTTTGCTGACTTCTTCTGTATTCTTAAATAAGAATCACTTGATTTACCCAAGTGATGTCTACATCAAGTCTTTTCACCTGTCTAAGCTCATTATTAACAGATTCACCACTTAGGAATCCTGTATCTGATTGAATTTTGATTGTCACATCCTGTTCTTGTAAAATTTTTAAATGTTTATAAATTAGAAAACAGAGGAAGAAGTTGGATTTTCAGTTCATGTTTATATTTACCTTCACTTTCAGATATATAATCAATCTTTCCAAGGCTCAGTCCTTAAGGCCTTTCAACATTTCCCTCTATTTCAAGTTAAGAATCCTGGCCCTTGATCGATTTATGTGTCATGACTTACGAAAAACCTTTGGCACCGGTCGGAAGCAGCCATGACAATCTCCCCCATGAGCAGTGGTTTACAACTTACAAGTAAGTGACTTTCACAATCCCTACTTCATTTGATTCTCACAACACTCAATTCAGCACAGCAGATATTATTTCCATTTAAAAGAGGAGTTTCAGTTTTCCAAGGTCACAAGAAAGAAAGAGCTGCTACTTCACTTGGGGCTTTCTGACTTCAAATCCAGTTACTTCCCTTCAAATCCAGTTGCCTCCGTACTCATCATGCCATCTCTCATCACATTTGGCAACTAGTACTTAGCCTTTGCATTCATATAAGAACATCTTATCAGACAGATTACTTGCCTCGAGGCAGTTTTACCATTCATAACAAATGGTTATTATGAAAGGATTCAGTCCCTGGCATTATTACCAATAATGATCTCTTTGGTAATAAACAGCATGTCTTAAATCATCACTAATTATGTGTTAATTGCTCATTACCTCAATATGATTGTTCTGTTAGCTAATAGGTGATGATGAAAAACATTACTCACCTGATTCTCATTTTCTTTTTTTGCTTCATGTTTAAGGTGGGCTTTTAAGGCTTTTAACAACTTGTCTGCCTGCAAAAATCAATAAACAGGAAAGATACATTGAACATTTTCTGCTGTTTTTGTATTCAAATGTACTCTTGTCAGGCTGTAGGTCTAGAACTATGACCTAGATAAACTGGTCCCTGTCCTAAGGAATTTCATGCCTGAGTGGGAAAGTCAGACAAGGAGAGAGGCAATTGCAATACAGTGGGGTAAGTACCCAAGGCAGGAGGCTCAGGCTGTGAGAGAACATAGGTGGGCTTGGCCCAGGCCAGTTCTCGGATAAAGATGTGTTGTCTCTAGCTGCTGAGATCCAAAAAATGAAGAAGAGTCAGAAATAGAGAAAAGGGTAGAGAACTAGCACAGCAAGGAAATGCCAATGGTGAAGTTTGAAGAACTTAAGTTCAGCGCGGCTGGAGCATGGAGCTATTGGAAGGGATGGTGAAAAATAATGTTGGGAAAGTGGGCAGGGGCCTGACCTTGCCAGGCCTTGCAAACCTTTTAAGAGTGTGAACTTTACCCTTAGGGAAAAGGGCAGTCTTTGAGGAGTTTGCAGCAGGGCTGTGGGTGACCAGTTTCAGATTACTCAGAACGATCACTCTGGTTTCACAATGTGCAGGATGCATTCAACGGGGATAAGATTGAAGACAGGGAAACAGCTAGGAGGCTGTTGTAGGAAACCAGAGATGCTGGCCTGAAGTAGAGCAGGGCTAAGGCAGCACGGAGTCAAAACCTGCTTAGGAAGTAAAATCAGTGCAAACGTGGGAGTTGAAGAACAGGGAAACTTTGTTATGCCCAGGTTTCTGGCTTGGGCAGCTGGTGGGACGTGGTAAGGGTCCCTAAGATGTGGAATGCAAAAGGTCCCTGGTGGGAAGGGAACTCCGAGCTTCTCTTCCTATCTTAGGAAAGCTTCCCTTCTTGTTCTTTCTTGAAAGAGGAATACTGATCTGATTAGTTACATTTTCCTGTGCTTTAAAAGGTCAAGTATATTGGTTGGGTTCCCTTTTCTTCCCTTCCACCCAGCCACACAGTTGAGGGCCAGAGACATGCTTTTCAAGGTGGGCCTGCCACTGGGCTTGGCTCTTTTCTTCTCATACCTTTTTTTATTGGCCATGTGCCCAGTAAAGAATGGCAGAGATCCTGAAACTTGGTTTGGGCTTTAGGGGACAGGAGAGGTTTTGCTTAGGGTGTGAGCCTAAGCCACATCTTATAGTCCACTTTACCAGAATTTTCTGCATCACAACAGGTACCATCTCAGCTAGTAATAAAGTGGTACCTTATTTCCTACTTGTTCCTTGAACTGCCCTTGAGAGTCTTCTCTGAGAAGGAGGTGATTGGCAAGGCAGAATTCAGGCATTCTTGATCATTCTGACTCTAACACCTTCTTAACATACTATCAGAATGTTACCAGGTCGGGTGCGGTGGCTTATGCCTATAATCCTAGCACTCTGGGAGGCCGAGGCAGGCGGATCGTTTGAGCTCAGGAGTTCAAGGCAAGCCTGAGCAAGAGCGAGACCCCGTCTCTACTGAAAGTAGAAAGAAATTAGCTGGACAACTACAAATATATAGAAAAAATTAGCCAGGAATGGTAGTGCATGCCTGTAGTCCCAGCTACTTGGGAGGCTGAGGCAGGAGGATCACTTGAGCCCAGGAGTTTGAGGTTGCTATGAGCTAGGCTGATGCCATGGCACTCTAGCCCAGGCAACAGAGTGAGACTCTGTCTCAAAAAAAAAAAAAAAACAACTCACTAAACATACAAGAGTGCTGAAGTGAGGTACCTGTGGCAGAATCAAGTAAGGACATTTAGCAGGTTAAATGATCTGGGCTGATACTCAAGAGCTGTGCTGAAGGTAGAGATGTTAGTTATCAGCATGTATTCATGCATTCCTTCAACAGCATTTATTGTGCTTCCAGGCACTAGCAAAGACAGTGGTAAACAAAACAGACAAGGTGTCTGCCCTCCAGGAGCTTCTAGTGATGGACTAGTTGGGAAACAGCCTATTAACCAAGTAAGCTAGAAATAAATGATATGACATCAGGTGCTATAAAGCAAAAATAAAACTGGGTGATTGGGGTGGGGGGGACCTACCTGAGTTAAGATGGTCAGAAAGGGCCTCTCTGAGGTGTGGCTTGAGCTGAGATGTGAATGAGGAAAGGGGCAGCAGGTGAAGTTGTGGGGAAAGAGCACTCCAAGCAGAGGGGACACCAAGCAGAGAGGCCCTGAGATGGACTGATGAGTCAAAGGACAGTAATAGCCACTGTGGCTGGAGCATGGTGAACACTGGGGTGTGTGGAGGGCAGGGAGATCAGAGAGGTGAGTTGAAGCTGGGTCAAGTAGATTTATAGGCCACGGCAAGGAGTATGGATTTCTTCCCCCTAATTTACTAGAAAAATATCAGGCCTATAGAAAAGTCAAAATAATGTAATAAACACTCATACTCTCCACCTAGATTCAACAATCATTAACATTGTCTTGTTTTTTTTTTTTTTTTTTTTGAGACAGAGTCTCACTCTGTTGCCCAGGCTAGAGTGAGTGCCGTGGCGTCAGCCTAGCTCACAGCAACCTCAAACTCCTGAGCTCAAGCGATCCTACTGTCTCAGCCTCCCGAGTAGCTGGGACTACAGGCATGCACCACCATGCCCGGCTAATTTTTTTCTATATATATATTTTTTTAGCTGTCCATATAATTTCTTTCTATTTTTAGTAGAGATGGGGTCTCGCTCTTGCTCAGGCTGGTCTCGAACTCCTGAGCTCAAACGATCCGCCCACCTCGGCCTCCCAGAGTGCTAGGATTACAGGCGTGAGCCACCGCGCCCGGCCAACATTGTCTTGTATTTGCTCTCTGTATTAATATATATTTCTTGCCAAACTATGTGAAAGTAAGTTCTAGACATCACGATGTTTTACCACTAAATACATGAACCACATCTCCTAAAGATAAGGGGAGTTTCTCCTATATAACCTCTAATGCATTATCGTACTTACAAAAGTAATAATTTTCCAATATTACCTAATACATAGCCCATAATGAAATTTCCTTGTCTCCAATTTTAGCTGTTTTCTTTTAAAAAAATTTCCCTCCAAATCAGGATCAAACCAAGCTTCTCTCATTACATTTGGAAGAGTTTAGATTTTATTTTAGATGTGAAAGAAGACATTGGAGGGCACTGAGCAGGAAAATGACATGTTTTAAGTTCTAAATATCACTCTGACCACCAAGAGAATACTAGCAGGAGGCAAGAGTAGAGGCAGGAAGCCCTGTATGGAAACTGAAGCAGTGGTCAAGAGATGAGAGTGCCATGGCCCAGATTTGCAGCATTGGGCATGGTGCCCAGAGGTCAGTTTCAAGTGTACTCAGGAGAAAGTGCCAAGAAGGATGAGTGGGTGTGAGCAGTGAAGTGAGGAATCAAGGATGATCCAAAGTGGGCCTGAACCATATACTGAGATGGAGAATAGATCATCAATGTTTGGAACTAACCATGCAGTCAAAGCAGCAGCTCAGAGGAGAGGTCCTATTGGAGATGTGGGTTTGAGAGGCATTAGCTTCTTGATGAAGTTAAAGTTATGGGAGTGGACAAGATCACTAAGGGAGAGAGCACAATTAGAGAAAAGGCCAAGGTACACTCCTAGGCACCCCACATTTAGAGATCTGGCAGAGGAAGAACCAGCCAAGTAGACTAGAAAGAAGTGCTAGTAAGGCAGGAGAGAGTGAAATATCAAAGAAATCTAGTCAGAAAGTGGCTGGAGCAGACGGGAGTGTTCAATCATGCCAAATGCTGCTGATAGGCAAGGGTAAGGCTAGAGATGGACCACAAGCTTTGTAAGATGGTGGCCTTGACAAGAGTAATTTCAGTAGAAAAGAATAGAGAAATGGGGCAATAGATGGGAGGAAGACCATGGGTCAGGATGGGATTTTTGATTTCTTTTTTTTTAAAGATGAATGATATTAAAACATGATTGGGCCGGGCGCGGTGGCTCACGCCTGTAATCCTAGCACTCTGGGAAGCCGAGGTGGGCGGATCATTTGAGCTCAGGAGTTCGAGACCAGCCTGAGCAAGAGCGAGACCCCATCTCTACTAAAAATAGAAAGAAATTATATGGACAGCTAAAAATATATATAGAAAAAATTAGCCGGGCATGGTGGTGCATGCCTGTAGTCCCAGCTACTTGGGAGGCTGAGACAGGAGGATCGCTTGAGCTCAGGAGTTTGAGGTTGCTGTGAGCTAGGCTGACGCCACGGCACTCACTCTAGCCTGGGCAACAGAGTGAGATTCTGTCTCACAAAAAAAAAAAAAAAAAAAAACATGATTGCATGCTTTATGGCAATGAGCCAGCAGAGTGGGAGAAACTGATGCAGAAGAGTGGATCTCACTGCAAGAATGTAGTCCTAGTGGAGGCAAGAGGGCCCAGGATCCTCAGCATAAATGGAAAGGCTGCCTTAGATACAGCCTCTTACTATAATGGGTGGGAAGGCAGAGTACTCAGGTGCAGGTGCAGGCCGGCTAGAGGGTTTGATGGTGGAAGGGTGAGGTAGTTTTCAGCTGATTGCTTCCATTTTTTCATGACCTATGAGGAAAAGTCATCAAGGGAGGGAAGGGAGCCAAGTTGAGTAGAGAAGATAGGAAATAGTTATCCTCAAAAGTGGGAAGTTAATGACTAAGAAGAAAATGTTGGAGGATCATATGCCCATTTTAAGATTTAGAGTCATACATTTAAAATAAGTTAAGTCAACAAAGTTAGGTGGTTTCTCTAGCCAGTCAGCTGCATAGCTTTACGCAAGGATTATGCACACAGCTGGGTTTAATTAGGCTTGGGCTTTGCCATGCTGAGTATCGGGAGAGGCAAGGAAGTGGCAATAGTGCCATCTTTGTATTTAATTTAAGCTTGCAAGAAGGGAAATGAGGGCATGAGAGAGGAAAGGACCAGTGGCCCCACAATAAATATTAAAAACTGCCTGCCTCATTTTGCTTTACCATTAAAAGAAATGTCTCAAAAGAAAGAGCTAATATTTTCTCTTCTAAATTTATTTATTTATTTTGAGACAGGGTCTCACTCTCTTGCCAGAGCTAGAGTGCAGTGGCATCATCATAGCTCACTGCAACCTCAAACTCCTGGGCTCAAACTATCCTCCTGCCTCAGCCTCTGGAGCACCTGAGACTACAGGGAACACGAACACACCCAGCTAATTTTTCTTTTCTCCCTTCTTTTTTTTTTTTTTTCCCCCTTTTAAAAGACAGGTGTCTCCCTGTATTGCTCAGGCTGGTCTTGAACTCCTGGCCCTCCTCGGCCTCCCAAAGTGCTAGGATTACAGACATAAGACACCTTGCCCAGGCTAAATGTAATTTTAATAATATCATACTGGTGGACTTTATTTAAATCGTATTTTGTTGGGCAGAAATGATGGCTCATACCTGTAATCCCAGCACTTTGGGAGCCCAAGACACCCCACTCCTCCTCTACCAAAAAAAAAAAAAAAAAACCAAACAAACAAAAAAACAGGGTGTGTTGGCAGGCACCTGTAGTCCCACCTATTCAGGAGGCTGAGGCTGGAGGATCTCTGAAGCCCAGAGTTCAAGGCTGCAGTGAGCTGAGACTGCCCTGCTACACTCCAGCTGGGCTACAGAGTGAGACCGCATCTCTTAAAAAAAAAAAAAAAATTCGTGTTCTGTTAAGTTTTAATCAAATTTTGATAATTTCTCAGAGCAATTTATTAAGTTTTTTGCTATGTTCTTGGAATTTAAACAGGCAATTGATTTAATGAGCTTGAGCTGTACCAACAGTAAATAATTTAAAGCATCTTATTACAGAAAATTTCAAAGATACACAAAAGTAGAGAGAATTGTGTATTGACCCCCCCATGTATCTATTACCAATTTCAATAATTATCAACATTCTACTGTTCTTACTTCTAGTTTCCCCCTCTTTTCTTGGAGTATGTTACAGCAAATTTTACAGGCACCATAACATTTCTCCTATAAATACTTGATATGTATTACCAAGAGATAAGGACTTTTTTAAAAAAAGTAAACATAACCACAATACCGTTATCATACCCAAAAAAGTAAAGAATATCTTTTACACTAGACCAAGTTTAATTTTTCTCAATGGTCTCAAAAATGTCTTTGGTTGGGTATAATAAAGGCTCATATAGTCAAGTTCATCTGAGAAATAGTACATTCCAACAAATATTTATCTACATCTACTATGTGGTAGATATTCCTAGGCAGGCAATGGGTTCTGTAGTGACAAGACATACCATATTACCCCAGAGCTATGACAACTGATTAATTGGCTACCCCAGATCAAGTGCCTCAAGAGACTATGATAGGTAGGACTTTGAGGGAAAAAAAATCTAACTTGCCGGAGCTTTTCAGCGATCCAAATAATTGTGGTGCCTTAACGTTAGCCAGAGCTCTGAACTCAGGTGAGAAACTTCCACGTAATTCTTGCCAACCTAACTACCTTCTGGTGCATTATTCTAGCACTGCCAAGAAGAAACTGTAAATAATAGTTCTAAATAATTATTCAGCATCTCCTACATAAAATGTACTGCAATTAGTGCCGTAAAGACTTCCAAGGTGGATGGATGAAATCCCTGTTCAAAGAATTTTACTTTTAGGAGAGAAGATAACATACATACTGGATTGCAAGGTGAAACCTGGCAGGTGCTCAAATAGAGTACTTGAAAATAAACTGCTTTAAAAGCACAGATCGCTTCTCCGCCTTTTGGCTAAGATCAAGTGTAGTATCTGTTCTTATCAGTTTAAAAGCACAGAGGTTCCTGGGATTACTGGAGCCGTAGACATGTGGCCAAGGGAATGAAGAGGAGGGGATCAGGCGCCAAGTCAGTGATGATATTTTGGTTAGACTGTGAAGGGTAATTGAAAATTATCCATGCAGATAAAGAAGGAGAGAGAAGGGGATCTGAGGCCAAAGGGTCAAAATGAGCACAAAAATGAACAAAATACCAAGTGTTCAGGGATGCAGCCTTGGATAAAAGATTTCATTCATTAAACAAAAATCCTAAAATATTTAAACTAAGGAATTAAAGTTTTGTTCATGAAGTATTGGGGAGCCATTAACCACTATAGCCCCAAAACATCCCAAAGGACACTCCTTTGTCATTCATCCCCAGCAGGTACCTGAGCCTGAATTATTTTGTTCAAATCATTCGAAAACATTTGTGATGACTGATTTAGGCATTCATTCAGTGTAACTATCACAGCCTGCAGGACAAATCTCCAGAGTACACATTAGTATTATGTGGGAAATATCAGCTAGAATCTATACAACTCCAATCCCGTATTGAAACTTCACATTTTCCCCTAACATCTTGCAGCCTCGGAGTCAAAGACCTTGGGGGTTTTGAAAGAGACCACCGCAACAGAGATCAATAAATAAATGATCATGCTAGATCAGGAGGGTTGAGTTATAAAAATTTATGCACTAGGGGCGGCCCCCTAAAAGCCATTTTTTTCTGTTAGGTTCCTCAGTAAAATATCAAGAGATTATGGGCACTATTACAATTTGCCGAAGTGTTATTGTTTGGAGTTTTCCAGAAGCTGAGTCAATTATTTGTTCAACCGCTTAAAATTAACCGGCATTCCTTGGGCTTTGGGGGCCTGCGTTTCCTAATCAATGCCCTGAGAAGCATCATAGAGTACTTCTAAAAAACCCAAGCCAACCAACCCTTTCGGAGCAGAGGCCCATGTGAGCCCCCAGAAGTCAGCCTCAAAGGAGGTGTAAACTTTGGCTCCTCTTCCGTCTCGCAGAGTTCTAACTGGGACCACCGTGAACCAAATCTACCGCCCCAGGGGCGGGGACAGCTACCTCAGCCCGCTCAGTCCCTTCGCAGCGCGTCTCCCCGAGGCCCCGAAATTCCTACCCCGCCCGCCCAACGGCTTGCACCGCCAGCCCCGTACCCTTAGGTTAGCCCGGAGGCCCAGACTCTTGGCTAAGTTCTGCAGGTCACTGTACTTGAAGGAGTCCAGCTCCTCCAGGGAGGGGACGGTCATCGCGATCCGCAATCCAGTCGATCCGCAGAGGATGAACAACCGAATCTAAGCAGTACAGTTCAAAACTCTGGCGGCAGGCTCGCCTTTGACCAAGCAGGACTTTATACTCAGTTTAAATGAAGAACATTGCACTTCCATTGGATGAAAATGTCTGGAAGGCGGGGGGGGTCTCTGACACGAACCAATAGGAAGGCTGATTTCGCACCTCAACTGACGCCCGCTCGTCCCCACGCCTCACCAACGCGCAGGCGCCAAAGGGTCTGTGAGGCGGTGGAGCCTACAGCCCACAATGTCCAATGAGGACGCAGGAACAGTGCTTGAGGCGGGGCCTGATGCGTGTTCGAAACCGAGGCGCCTGTTGCTGGAAGATGGCGGCTCGGCCACGACTGCATCGCTCGCGCTGTGCAACGCTGCCTGAGGGTGATTTTAATGATGGCGCTAGGAGGGCGATTGACGAACCTTCTTTGACAACCTCCATGGAGTGGGACACGCAGGTAGTGAAGGGATCCTCGCCTCTAGGCCCCACAAGGCTGGAGGCGGAGGAGCCTGCCGCTGGCCCGCCGCTGCCGTGGTGGCTGGAGCCCGAGAGGTGCGCTGTGTTCCAGTGCGCCCAGTGCCACGCCGTGCTTGCCGACTCGGTGCACTTCGCCTGGGACCTGTCGCGGTCTCTTGGAGCCGTGGTCTTCTCCAGTGAGTTGGATGCGGCGTTTGGGAAAGGCGGAGGCGAGCCTGAGGGTGTGTTCCGGCTTTCTTCACTGGGTGGCTGAAAACCAGCTGGGGAAGAAAACAGGATGAAGATTTGTAAGGACATTAACCCCTTGACTTGGGGCATAGGGGCGGGGAACGGGGGAGTGTTGATTTTTTTTTTTTTTAATGGCCACGATGAGTCTGTCTATGGGGGAGGATTTCTATTTCAAGGCCCGCAGAAGTACAGATTCTGACCCGTGTTTGTCTTCCTAGGAGTCACAAATAACGTCCTTTTGGAAGCGCCCTTCCTAGTTGGCATTGAAGGTTCCCTCAAAGGGAGGTATGTACTGAGAATTCCCTATCGGTCCTTAGTCCCTGACCTGAGACTGAGGACGCTGGAGGAGAAAACAGTTTGTTCCTATGTTGTGCTAGAAGAAAAGGTTATTCCATTCATACAGTATATTTGAAGGATAGGATGCTGCTTTTACCAATTTGACTCTTGTACAAACTTGATGTATTAATGAAATGGAAAAGTTATATTAATATTTGTGTATAGGTTTTAAGATCTTTCTGAGGGCTACATCCCCCTAGTGGCATGTACAAGTGAAGTGAGGCTAAAAAGGTATGTCTAGCAGTGGAAAAAAGAGAAAATATCTTTTTGGTTTATAGTGAGAATAACATACTATAAATTACAGTCCTTTGAGATACTGGGACTTTTAAATTTGCATTTAATGTGGAGTTTGTAATAAGCTATCGCAAGTCGAATTCTTCTGTAACCCCAGAAACTGGGGAAAAACACAAGTTGAATGTTTTGTACTTTAATGCTGCCTTGTAGGGCTGCTCGAGGTGGCTCACGCCTGTAATCCTAGCACTCTGGAAGGATTGCTTGAGCTCAGGAGTTCGAGACCAGCCTGAGCAAGAGCGAGACCCCGTCTCTACTAAAAATAGAAAGAAATTAGCCAAACCATTAAAAATAGAAAACATTAGCCGGGCCTGGTGGCACGTGCCTGTAGTCCCAGCTACCTGGGAGGCTGAGACAGGAGGATCGCTTGAGCCCAGGAGTTTGAGGTTGCTGTGAGCTAGGCTGACGCCATGGCACTCTAGCCCAGGCAAGAGAGTGAGACTCTGTCTCAAAAAAAAAAAAAATACTGCCTTGTAAACTTTGCATCTTGCCAGTACTGTGATTTACAAGTGACAAAGTACTCAATGAGTTTGGTATTACAAGGCTCCTCAATTTTTTTTTTTATTTTAATCTTATTTTTATTTTTTCAAGTTAGAGGTGTATTTGAATCCTCAATTTTGAGTGTTGGCTTTCACAGCAAGACAGTTCATTTTGACCACAATTTGGTTCAGTTTTAGGATTAAAGTATAGGAATTCTTAGTTGCTTTGCCTAGTAACCAGGAAGAGGTTTGTAGCTTGAACAAACATGAAACTGAGTTAGACCTATAGCTCCCTTTCTCTTTCCCAACTGAAAGACTCCCTATCGCTATTGGAGTCCCCTTCCCATTCAAAGGAGAGAGAGAAGGAAGGAGTGGTGGCCTGCTTGGAATTGGGTGATATGGGGCCAGAAGCAGAAGCTCCTTGAATCTCCTTTTGGAGAGAAGGATAAAGCATCTAGACCTGTGCTGTGCATTACTGTAACCACTAGCCACATGTGGCTATTAAAATACGGCCATTCTGAATTGAGATATGCTGTGAATGCAAAACATACACTACAGGTTTCAAGAACTTGGTACAGAAAAATTGATCACTTTCTAATAATGATTAGATGTTGAAATGACATTTTTAACAAATTGGGTTAAATAAAATATTTTAAAACTAATTTCACCTGTTTTTTTTTTGTTGTTTTTTTTTTAGCAAGACTAGTAGAAAATTTAAAATCACATACGTGGCTCACATATTCCCATTAGACAACGCTGGTATAGATCCTTTACAAAACACTATAGGGAAAGTCCCATGTGTTTCTGTATTTGTGGAATAAGAAGAGCTATGGGACTTATATAGAGGATAATGAAATGGCACAGCTCAAGACAAGTTGATGTTTTTTTTAAAGAGCATTTGTGTTCATTACCTAGATGGGATCAGAGAATGAATTAAGAGGATGATTACTGATATAGCTAATAAAGCATAAATTTTGAAATAAGAATCTTGGGTTCTAATTTTAATTTTATCTCAATAATGCATGTGAAAGATATTGATCCCTCTCAATCTACCATATTTGATTAATTCTAAGATATACTCTCCCCCGCCCATATTTAAACATCCTAAAATTGGCATGAGCTTTTCAGTTGTGATATCCTCTTAGATTCAAAGTCCCAAGATAGATTCAAGGTTATTCTTGTACCTACAGTTTATTATTCTGTTACTGGTAGTAGAAGGTTTATTGCAACTAATTTCAAAAAGCATTATTATGGTGTGCTGACACTTAGAAATAGCTTTGTTACTCTGTGATTTTGTTGTACTCAACTAAGTGTCAGTATTAAATGGAATTTTGCTTATATGGATTTTAAGTACAGTACATTGTTTTCTTTCTTTTTTTTTTTTTGAGACAGAGTCTCGCTCTGTTGTCCGGGCTAGAGTGCCGTAGCGTCAGCCTAGCTCACAGCAACCTCAAACTCCTGGGCTCAAGCAATCCTTCTGCCTCAGCCTCCCGAGTAGCTGGGACTACAGGCATGTGCCACCGTGCCTGGCTAATTTTTTCTATATATTTTTAGTTGTCCAGATCATTTCTTTCTATTTTTAGTAGAGACGGGGTCTCATTCTTGCTCAGGCTGGTCTCCAACTCCTGAGCTCAAAGGATCTGCCCGCCTCAGCCTCCCAGAGTGCTAGGATTACAGGCGTGAGCCACCGTGCTGGGCCTCTATTGTCTTGTAGATTCACAGAATATTATAACCAAAAGATTTTATAATCTAGTTGACCTCATTTTACAGATAAGGAAATGGAGAAACAGTTATATTTGCCAGTACATTGGAAGTATGTACTTCGAATGAAATCCTCCAATGTCCATGATCCAATGTACGAATGGAAGGCCCTGCGAGTTAGACGATGCTAACCCTTAATGGTTGAGCAAGGTAACCCAAAGCCACTCTATGAGTATGGGTAGGGACTTACTCCCTACTGTTGGAAGTTTCTTAACAGAAATAAGGTGCCACAGACCATACAAATGATCAGAGGCAAACTGTGGGAATTAAAAATTTTAATCATAAACTATGATTCCATAGCCACAGAAGCACTACTGTATCATTAATTTCACTATCCGAATTTAGTAAAATTTTTCTTTTCCTTGTGTATTAGCATTCAATGAAATATAGGCATGCCTTGTTTTATTGTGCTTCACTTTATTGTGCCTTGCAGATACTGCATTTTTTTTATAAATTGAAGATTTGTGACAAACCTGCCTTGAGCAAGACTGTCAGCACCATTTTTACAATAGCATGTGCTCACTTCATGTCTTTGTGTCACATTTTGGTAATTCTCACCATTTAAAAATTTTTTCATTATTATTATATCTGTTACGGTGACCTGTGATCAGTGATCTTTGATGTTAGCATTATAATTCTTTTGGGGTGCCATGAACTATACCCAAATAAGATGGCAAACTTAATTGATAAATGTGTGTGTTCTGACTGCTCCACTGACTGGCAATTCCCACATCTCTCTTCTTCTCCTCGGGCCTGCCTATTCCCTGAGACACAATAACATTGAAATTTAGCCAATTAATAACCCTATAATGGCCTCTAAGTGTTCAAGTGAAAGGAGGAGTCACAAGTCTCTCACTTCAAATCAAAAGCTGGAAATGATTAAGCTCAGTGAGGAAGGCATATGGAAAGCCAAGTTGTGAATGTAAAGAAAAAGTTCTTGAAGAAAATTAAAAGTGCTACTTCAGTGATAACGCTTGTACAGAACATTTTAATAGTCTGGATGGATGATCAAACCAGCTACAACACTCCCTTAAGCCAAAGCCTAACCCAGAGCAAGGGCCTAACTCTCTTCAATTCTATGAAGGCTGAGAGAGGTGAGGAAGGTGCAGAAGAAAAGCTTGAAGATAGCAGATGTTGATTCATAAGGTTTGAGGAAAGAAGCCATCTCTATAACATAAAAGTACAAGGTGAAGCAGTAAGTGCTGATGGAAAAGCTGTAGCAAGTTACCCATCCAGAAGATCTAGCTAAGATCATTGATGAAGGTGAGTACACTAAACAAGAAATTTTCAGCTGAGGCAGGAGGATCACTTGAGCCCAGGAGTTTGAGGTTGCTGTGAGCTAGGCTGACGCCATGGCACTCTAGCCCGGGCAAGAGAGTGAGACTCTGTCTCAAAAAAAAAGACAGAAAGAAATTTTCAATGTAGATGAAACAGCTTTGTATTGGAACAAGATGCCATCTAGGACTTTCTTAGCTAGAAAGGAGAAGTCAGTGACTGTCTTCAAAGGACAAGCTGACACTCTTGTTAGTGGCTAATGCAGCTGGTGACTTCAAGTTGAAGCCAATGTTCAATTTACCATTCCTAATATCCCAGGGCCCTTAAGAATTATGCTAAATCTACTCTGTGCTCTATAAATGGAACAACAAAGCCTGGATGACAGCACATAGCACACCTGTTTATAGCATGATTTACTGAATCATGCCCACTGTTGAGATCTACTGTCAGAAAAAAGATTCAAAATATCTCTGTAGAAACCATGAGATATGAAAAAATAGATTTACTGCTCATTGATAATATACCTGGTCACCCAAGATGTACAAGGAAATTAACGTTTTCATGCCTACTGACTCAAAATCCATTTTGAAGCCCATGGATCAAGCAGTAATTTTGACTTTCAAATCTCATCATTTAAGAAATATATTTCGGCCGGGCGCGGTGGCTCACGCCTGTAATCCTAGCACTCTGGAGGCCGAGGTGGGCGGATCGTTTGAGCTCAGGAGTTCGAGACCAGCCTGAGCAAGAGCGAGACCCCACCTCTACTAAAAATAGAAAGAAATTATATGGACAGCTAAAAATATATATAGAAAAAATTAGCCGGGCATGGTGGCGCATGCCTGTAGTCCCAGCTACTCGGGAGGCTGAGACAGGAGGATCGCTTGAGCTCAGGAGTTTGAGGTTGCTGTGAGCTAGGCTGACGCCACGGCACTCACTCTAGCCTGGGCAACAGAGTGAGACTCTGTCTCAAAAAAAAAAAAAAAAAAAAAAAAAGAAATATATTTCATAAGGCTATAACTGCCATAGGTTGTGATTCTTTTGATGGATCTGGACAAAGTCAATTGAAAACCTGGAAAATATTCATTATTCTAGATGCCATTAAGAACATTCATGATTCATGGGAGGAGGTCAAAATATCAACATGAATAGGAGTTTGGAAAAAATGACTTTGAGAGGTTCAAGACTTAAGTGGAAGAAGTAACTACAGATGTGGTAGAACTAGCAAGAGAAGTAGAATTAGAAGTGAAGCCTGAAGATGGCACTGAATTTCCACAATCTCATTAAATGCATGAGGAGTTGCTTCTTATGGATGAGCAAAGCAAGTGATTTCTTGAGATGGAATCGACTCCTGATGAAGATGTTGTGAACACTGTTGAAATGACAACAAAGGATTTAGAATATTATTATATATAAACTTACTTGATAAAGCAGAAGGATTGACTCCAATTTTGAAATAAAACTGCAAGTAAAATGCTATTAAACAGCATCACATGCTACAGGGAAATCTTTCGTGAAAGGAAGAGTCAGTTGATGCAGTAAATTTCATTGTCTTATTTAAAAAATTGCCACAGCCACCCCAACCTTTAGCAACCACTGTCCTCATCAGTCAGCAGCCATCAACATTGAGGTAAGACCCTCCACCAGAAAAAGATCATTACTTGCTGACAGCTGAGATGATTAACATTTTTTAGCAATAAAGTAGTTTTTAATTAAGGTGTGTACATTGTATTTTAGATGTAATGCTACTGAACACTTAATAGACTATAGTATAGTGTAAACATAACTTTTATATGTCCTGGGAATCCAAAAAATTTGTGACTTGCTTTGTTGTGATATTCACTTTATTGCAGTGGTCTGAAAGCAAACCCACAGTATCACTGACATATGCCTATATTTCTGTTATATTGCATGCATAAGCGTAATGTTGGGATTTCTTTACGTATTGCATTGTTTCATATATTAGTTTCTTCTAAGATATTTGTCTATAAGTACTGTGCTTTGTCAGAACTAATTAATTACTATGTGGAATTAATTCAAATTAATGCAACTTTATTTCATGGCTTTTTGGTTACTCATATTCATAAAATTACAGTACTATATGTGTGATGTGGGACTTGTTATTACAAAGAAATATAATATATTTTGGTTTTTTTTTCCTCCCCCAGAGATGGGGTCTTGCTCTGTTGCCCAGGCTGGAGTACAGTGGTATGATCACAGCTCACTGCAACCTCGAACTCCTGGGCTTAAGCTATCTTCCCATCTTAGCTTCCAGAGTGGTTAGGAGTACCGGTGCACACCACTGTGCCCAGTTAATTTTTAAAATTTTTTTGTAAAGTCGGGGTCTCGCAATATTGCCCACACTGGTCTCAAACTCCTGGGCTCAAGTGATCCTCCTACCTCAGCCTCTGAAAGTGCTGAGATTATGGGTGTGAGCCACTGCCTCTGGCCTGAATATATTTTGTTATTTATTGTTATCTCTTGACATAAATATATTTCTTTTTAGCCATGTGATTTTCTTTTTTTGAGACAGGGTCTTGCTCTGTCCCTAGATAGAGTGCAGTGGTGTGATCATAGCCCACTGCAACATTGAACTCCAGCTGCCCAAGTAGCTTGGACTACAGGAATATAGCACCATGCCTAGCTGATTTTTTTTTTTGTCTTGTTTTGTAGAGAATCGGTCTCGCTATGTTGCCCAGGCTGGTTTCGAGCTCCTGGGCTTAAGTGATCCTTCTTTCTCAGCCTCCCACAATGCTAAGATTGCAGGCATGAGCTACTGTGCCCAGCCAGCCTTGTGATTTTTATACTTTCTTTTATTAATAGAATTCTGCACAGTATACTGTACTTATGTAAATAATTTTTCCCTTACTAAACCACTTTAAAATTGCTTTTGATACATGCATAATGAAATAGTTAATTTTTTATTGAAATGTTTTTTTCTAATATTTGGATATGTGCCAGCAAATACAATAAATGACTTGCTCAAGTATCATAACAAGAGCTAAAATCAACATCTGATTCCTCATTCAGTAATCTTTTTTTTTTTTTTTTTTTTTTTTTTTTTGAGACAGAGTCTCACTCTGTTGCCCGGGCTAGAGTGAGTGCCGTGGCGTCAGGCTAGCTCACAGCAACCTCAAACTCCTGGGCTCAAGCGATCCTCCTGTCTCAGCCTCCCGAGTAGCTGGGACTACAGGCATGCGCCACCATGCCCGGCTAATTTTTTTTTTTTTCTATATATATTTTTAGCTGTCCATATAATTTCTTTCTATTTTTAGTAGATATGGGGTCTCGCTCTTGCTCAGGCTGGTCTCGAACTCCTGAGCTCAAACGATCCGCCCACCTCGGCCTCCCAGAGAGCTAGGATTACAGGCGTGAGCCATCACGCCCGGCCACATTCAGTAATCTTTCAGAGCATAAAGGGAAAGAAAATAGCAAGGTGGCTTGCTAAGATAATGGGATTCCTTTTTCTTTGTTTCTTTTGCTTTCAGCATGGGTATTTTTTCCATTAAATTTTTAAAAATATATCTGCAAAAGAAAAATCCTGATTTTAGTTCTATTAATAAGTGGTTTAGTAAGCCCCAATCAACTTGATTAATTTTTCATGAACTGTGAATTGATGTAATAGTAGCTAATTTACATGGTGATTTGTAGTTTTATTTTTTTATTTTTTTTGAGACAGAGTCTTGCTTTGTTGCCCTGGCTAGAGTGAGTGCCGTGGCGTCAGCCTCAATCACAGTAACCTCAAACTCCTGGGCTTAAGCTATCCTCTTGCCTCAGCTTCCCGAGTAGCTGGGGCTACAGACGTGCGCCACCATGCCCGGCTAATTTTTTCTATATATATTTTAGTTGTCCATATAGTTTCTTTCTATTTTTAGTAGAGACGGGGTCTCGCTCTTGCTCAGGCTGGTCTCGAACTCCTGACCTTGAGCGATCCACCCACCTCGGCCTCCCAGAGTGCTAGGATTACAGGCGTGAGCCACCACGCCTGGTCTGTAGTTTTAAATGTTTAAATGTTAGTTAGCTGTTTTTCAGGGGTAAATTACCTTTCTCTGTTGAAGTGACAACTGTACATCCATGATTGTTTTTGTGGCTAGAATCTAGGAGGATATCTGTAATCTAGGGTATGATTTAACTAAAATGAGTTAACCTTTATTTTTGTTTTTTTTTTTTTTGAGACAGAGTCTCACTCTGTTGCCTTGGCGAGTGCTGTGGTGTCATCATAGCTCACTTGCAATCTCAAACTCCTGGGCTCAAGCCTCCTGCCTCAGCTTCCTGAGTAGCTGGGACTATAGGCGTGAGCAACCATGCCCAGCTAATTTTTTCTATTTTTAGTAGAGATGGGGTCTTGCTCTTGCTGAGGCTGATCTCAAACTTCAGAGCTCAAGTGATCCTCCCGCCTTAGCCTCCCAGAGTGTTAGGATTACAGGCGTGAGCCACTGCACCCAGCCAACATTTGTTAAATGTGACATTTTTCCAGTCTTATTCCTATTATGGCATAATTTTCACTTATGTCTTAGGTGACAGGAATGCTTCTAGAGACCAGTTGTTTTTTAAAAATTCTCTGATGTTCGTTCTTACCCATATTCTGTTTTTTCCTTCCCCCAGCACTTACAACCTTCTATTCTGTGGTCCCTGTGGGATTCCCATTGGTTTCCATCTATATTCTACCCATGCTGCCCTGGCTGCCTTGAGAGGTCACTTCTGCCTTTCCAGTGACAAAATGGTGTGGTGAGTAGCTTTAGATATTGTTCATCAAATTAATATTAAAAGATCTTCTAGAAAAGACAAAGTGTTTGTACCAAAGAGGATGCTTAAAAAGGGGGAAAAAAGATGCTGAAGCCAGGATGAAAATATCATCTCATAACTTTATGATCATTTTAAATGTCTTATAATCCTTCTATGTCTTAATCATACCTTAGAACAATTCAGAGGGAATTCTTTCATTAAAGAAAATTCTAGAAGGTAATAAGCTTTTGCAAAATAATGTTACTGTAAACACCTTTTCGGTTTGTCTCCATCCCAAAGCCAGTCTTGTGGGTGTTTTTATCATGTGTGGTACCACTCCCAGGTATGGGATCAAGAATAGATACCTAGGGCCAGGAAAAGTGGCTCACTCCTGTAATCCCAGCACTTTGGGAGGCCAAGACAGGAGATCATCTGAAGCTAGGAGTTCAAGATCAGCCTGGACAATATATTGAGACCCCAACTCTACAAAAAATTTAAAAAATTAGCTGGGCATGGTGGCACACGTCTGTAGTCCTAGCTACTTGGGAGGCTGAGGTGGGAGGATTGCTTGAGCACTGGAGTTTGAGGTTGCAGTGAGCTATGATGATGCCCTTGCACTCCAGCCTGGGTGACAGAGGGAGACCCTGTCTGTATTTAAAAAAAAGAAAAATAAAGATAAAAGGCCAGGCATGGTGACTCGTACCTGTAATCCTAACACTTTGGGAGGCCAAGGCCAGAGGATTGCTTGAGGCCAGGAGTTTGAAACCAGCCTGGGCAATAGCAAGACCCTGTCTCCACAAAAAAAAAAAAAAATTAGCTGGGTGTGGTGGCATGCATCTGTAGTCCCAGCTACTCTGGAGGCTGAGGCGATAGGATCACTGGAGCCCAGGAGCTTAAGGTTGCAGTGATGTCTGATGATGCCACTGCACTCCAGCCTGGGCAACAGAGTGAGATCCTGTCTCAAAAAAAGAAAGAAAAAAAAGAATTAAGTTTAAAGAGGAAAAAAAAGTATCCCTAAGTGTGTGTTATTAGTAATCTCAAATCTTTTTTGGAAACAGGTTTAAGTTAATGTCCTAGAAGAGCTATAATTGAGTTTTTGCTAGGGAAGTAAAAATACAAAATTTTAACATAAACTTGAAAAGCATTATGGGATTTTGATTAATTTCTTAATCTTTAAAATGAGTTGAATCAAAAGTCAGTACATTCTTTTTAATTAAGTAGAAACTAGGGGCCGGGCGCGGTGGCTCACGCCTGTAATCCTAGCACTCTGGGAGGCCGAGGCGGGTGGATCGCTCAAGGTCAGGAGTTCGAGACCAGCCTGAGCGAGACCCCGTCTCTACTAAAAATAGAAAGACATTATATAGACAACTAAAAATCTATATAGAAAAAAAATTAGCCGGGCATGGTGGCGCATGCCTGTAGTCCCAGCTACTCGGGAGGCTGAGGCAGTAGGATCGCTTAAGCCGAGGAGTCTGAGGTTGCTGTGAGCTAAGCTGACGCCACGGCACTCACTCTAGCCTGGGCAACAAAGTGAGACTCTGTCTCAACAACAACAACAAAAAAAAAAAGAAAAAAAAAAAAAAAAGTAGAAACTAGGAAAGTATTGGTGGCATGAGTCTGGGAAGATAATAAGTTTCTATCAGTGAGAATGAATTTAATTGTTAATAACAGAAAACCTGACTGACAGTGGCATTAGTAAGAGGTGGGGGGAGTTGGCTGCTCCAGAAATCATCTAGTTGCTCAGCCATCACAGGGCTCTGGTTCAGCACCTTTCTGGTTCTCTGGGCCTTTTCCTCTAGGATGCAGGATGACTGTTGCAATTACACAGTAGCAGGAAGGAAAAGGATATGGGGAGTATAGGAACACAAGAAAAGATCTCCTCTTATCAGCATAAATTTCCTTATTTGTGGTCACCAGAATTATGTCACATGATCACCTTAAGCTGGGAGAGTAAATATGTGGCAATAGGCTTATTACAGCCTGGGTGTGGTGGCTCACGCCTGTAATCCTAGCACTGTGGGAGGCCAAGGTGGGAGAATCACTTGAGGTCAGGAGTTCGAGACCAGCCTGAGCAAGAGCGAGACCATCTCTCTACTAAAAATAGAAAAAATTAGCCGGGCATGGTGGCACACATTTGTAGTCCCGGTTACTCAGCAGGCTGAGGCAGGAGGATTGCTTGAGCCAGGAGTTTAAGGTTGCTGTGAGCTAGTTTAACGCCATGGTACTCTAGCCCGGGCAACAGACCAAGACTCTGTCTCAGAAAAAAAATAAAAATAAAAAAAAAAAATTAAAAAAATAGGCTTGTTACAGTTGGCTTACAACAGTTATGACTCATCTGCTAGGACAGGGCATTGCTGCTGCCCTAGACAAAATCTGGATTCTGATAGCAAGAAAGCTGTGCAAAATGGTCACTGGGTAGGCATCCAACACTATTCTCACAACGTGATTACTTTCCTTCAGACTATGCTACAGATCTGCCGGTGGAGTGCGAAGCTTATACTCATCATCATTATTCATAAAACCGTGTTTTTGTCTTCAGTTTATCCTGAGATAATTTTCTCTCTGGGAAAGGGTAGGATGAGGCACAGAGCCTCTCTGATTTGTTTATTGAGAATTTGTTTTCCCAAGAAAATACAGTTATCCCTCAGTATCCATGGCAGATTGATTCCAGGACCCTCGCAGATACCAAGATCTACAGACAGTGAAGTCTCTGATATAAAATCGTGTAATATTTGCATATAATCTTTATATATCCCCCATATACTTTAAATCATCTCTAGATTACTTATACTACCTAATCCAATGCAAATGCTATATAAATAGTTATGTTTAGGGAATGATGACAAGAAAAAATGTCTATGTGTTCAGTACAGACACAACCATCCATTTTTTAATATTTTCAGTGCACAGTTTGTTAAATCCATGGATGCTGATAAAGGGCTAACTGTACATCATGAGTTTTGAAATGGAAATCAGTTAAGAGGGCAGGCTTTGCTTGACAGATCTTTTCTTTAGATGGCAAGTTTGGTTCACTGATAATCTTAACTGTGCTATGATACTAATGTTTTCTCTCTGTATTTTCTATTTAGCTATCTTTTAAAAACAAAAGCCATAGTAAATGCATCTGAGATGGATATTCACAATATACCTCTACAAGAAAAGATTGCAGAGGTAAAATTTCATGATGGTTCTTAGTTCCTTTAATATAAACTACTCCTGATAATTTGTGCCAATGAGCTAGGGGATGATGAAATGGTGTGATAGTCAATAACCCTTTATACTTGGTATGGCCTTCTTTATTGACAATGCAAAATACTAAAGCCATATTTTAAGGTCTAAATCAGGAAGAAGGGAAAGCTGCTCATCTACTGCATTCCTGTATTTGCCTTTGTGCTGGGAATGGATATCAACATCTCGCATAGAGCTGTCCTGTCTACAATTACCTTATAATTGTTTATCAAGTCTCAGAGGAAAGTGTGGTAAAACAATTATTAAGAATTCTTATTTAAATGGATTTTATGAGCAGTTGATGGCTTTGAATTGAAGAAAGCTTTTTGGTAGCTTGCAGACTTATTGTTGAGTAAAAATGTGGCTATAACATTATTATCCTCAAAAGAACAATCTTAGAATTTACTATTGATTTTGTCTTTAGTAGTTTTAATAGTTTATTCCTTGTGAATTACACATTTTGTAACCAATGACATTTATTTTTCAAAATTTAATATTAGGGGTCACATTAAGGACAGAACAGTGATTTTTTTTGTTTGCTTTTTTACAAAGCTAGCTAAGCTCATGAGACAACATTCTAAGCCAGGGGTTGGCAAACTTTTTCTGTAAAGGGCTACATGCAAATATTTTAAGCTTTGTGACCATATAGTCTCAACTACCCTACTCTGCCATTATAGTGCAAAAGCAGCCATGGACAATGCATAAACAAATGGACATGGCTGTGTTACAATAAAAATTTACTAAAATGGGCAGAAGGCTGGCCTATGGTCCATAATTTACCATTCCCTACTCTATGAGTTCATGAGATCAGTAAGTATTGTGCTTAAAAAAATAATTGACATGGGAAATGACTTTGGAATGACAGGGTCCACGAAGCTGAAGAAAATTAAAAACAAAACAACCATCTTAAGTCTGTGGAAAATTTCTTCAAGGCATTCAACAAATAGAAAAACAAATATTTTAGAAAATCTACTAAATCTTGGTAAGAACAGTAAGGGAGCCTGTGGCATCTGAGCCATAACTGTTCTTTCCCTTCCACTCCCCACCCTCAGCACAGAAGGAAGGAGGCTCCATCTGGGCAGGTGCAGCCAAGAACAAAGGACTCCTTTTCCCCCTAGCTCCCAGTCAAGGGATTTGGTATCTCCCCAGGAGGGGTGGGCCACTAGAATTTCTCATTCCCCTACTCTGTTTTGCTGAAGCTGTGTTCCAGGCAAGAGTGGCCATTTGTAGTGTATTGGTTCTACTGTAGGCACAGTAGGCCAAGAATATTGGGAACCCAGTTGCATTTGCCCTAGCTTGATTGCAGGTAAAAATTCCATGCTGGGATGGACAAGCTGATATGACCAGAAAACCAGTGCCTCTGCCTTGCTGAGGAACACCACTAAATGTGGTTCTAAATATAGCTGTTCTAATGTGACAGAACTCTTGAAAATTACCTAATTACAACAAACATTTGTTCTAAACCTAATAACCAGAGTTATTTTTGAAGACTATTTGCAGAATATTCAAATCATAAAGGTATTTGTTACTGTTAACAAAGGGTTCAAAGAAAAGCTAAATTCTTGCCACTGGAAAAGGAGGTGAAGACTGATTCTTCTATCTCCATAAAGCTCTCTGACCACATTTTATTCCGGTCCTCACGGAAGCCGTGATGCTCAGCAATGGTTGGTCTTTTTTCACATGAAACCTTATGTCTGAGGATCTTATTGTGCACTAGGTTGTTCTTTGAGAAACAGAACGTGTTCCTTAAATGTGTTGAGACATTGACAGCTCCCAATCACTAGCTATAAACTAGCTTAAATTTGAAGTGGATTTACAACTAGCAAATTGGGAGTTACGTTTAAGATGCCCTGATATCTGTCTCTCTCTCTTCCTAGCTGAAAGAGAAGATAATGTTAACGCATACTCGCTTAAGTTCACTAATGAAGATTCTGAAGGAAGTGACTCTTGACCAGTCCAAGCCAGAAAACTGATCCAGAACCAAGGCTCAAGTATCAGGTTCAGGCTTTATTGCCTTCAACAATTTGGTCTTTTCTTGAAAAAGACTGGCTTCAAGAATAGGGGGGGGAAATGTAGTCTATTATGTTTGCCACTAGACTGATTTTCCAAATGATTTGTGAAGCTGTTTTTAGATTAGAAATTAAAGAGTCTTCTGCCCAGGTTTAATAGCTATTTGCCTTAAGAACTTATTTTAGCTTATCAATTTCATAATACTTATCGCTGAACACATCTTTGACTGCAAATTTAGGAATTAGGATGCAATGTTCATGTGTTCTCTGATCTAAAGTTGCATGGTTGGTCTGAAAGTAGAGCTGAGTTTAATGTTGACTACTTGTATTCTTCCATGGAGCAGTTGTTACGAATACTGAAAAATCATTTTTTTCTTATGTGAAATAGAGATACATAATACTCTGTAGGTAATATTTAATAAATTGACTAGGCCGGGCGCGGTGGCTCACGCCTGTAATCCTAGCACTCTGGGAGGCCGAGGCGGGTGGATTGCTCAAGGTCAGGAGTTCGAGACCAGCCTGAGCGAGACCCTGTCTCTACTAAAAATAGAAAGACATTATATGGACAACTAAAAATCTATATAGAAAAAATTAGCCGGGCATAGTGGCGCATGCCTGTAGTCCCAGCTACTTGGGAGGCTGAGGCAGTAGGATCGCTTAATCCGAGGAGTCTGAGGTTGCTGTGAGCTAAGCTGACGCCACGGCACTCACTCTAGCCTGGGCAACAAAGTGAGACTCTGTCTCAACAAAAAAAATAAATAAATAAAATAAAATAAAATAAAATAAATTGACTGGATAATATATAATGTCTCTTTTCTGTTGTAAACTGAGCTTAACAGAGTAATAATAAAAGGAATAATAAAGTATCAAACATTCACTGAAGTATTGTTTTCTCTAATTTTCCTTTATGTAGCACTTTGGCTGAGTAGCTTATCAAAATATTCATTTAAATATTTATAAGTTATTATGCTTAGGTGCTGGGTAAAAAAGGTAAGCAAAAACAGTCACTGTGTAGCCTCACAAAATTTATGATCTATTCAGAGGCAGACATGCAAATAATCACATAAAGACATGTAAAATTATGACAGTGGTAAGGGTTTTGAAGAAAAGGGACATAGTGTTGCAAGCACATAAAACAGGCAACAGACCTGGTCTGGGGTTCAGGGAAGGCCTCTCTGAGGAAGTGGAGTTTCAGCAAGGGTCTCAAAGATGAGTAGGAATTAATAAGGTGATGGAGGGAATAGGCATGTGCCAAGACCCTGTGAGGTCTTTTGAGCCTATTAAAAGGCAGCCTGCAAGAATTGTAAAGGTAGCCAGACAGAAACCAGAGGGTGCAAGGATATTTATTTTTAACCCAAGAACAATGGGAAGCCCCTGAAGAATTTTAAAGGGGGAGGTGACAGATCAGATTTACTTTTTTAGAACCTCATTTTGATTGTCCTGTGGAGAATGGGAGGGAAAGGCAACAAGTAGACACTGAGGGGCTATGACGCTAGCATATAATCAAGGAATTATATATCCAAGTGGTGGTGGCATAGATAGATGCTAACTTGGTTGAAATGTAGCTGGTAGAATTTTTTTTATACCAGATTCTTTCCACTTTATACTGCATATAGGACATTTTCCTTTAGAAAGGTTTTATACTGAGAAAATTCTGATTTGCTTGCAAATATGCTTTTGAGTTGCCAAATTTGGTTGATAAGCAAGGACAATAAAGGGCACTAGAAAAACTTTTAAAGAATGGGACCTAATATATTGAATCATCCTGGGGTTTTTAATATATGTATGGGTATGTCCACCTCAACAATTTCCTTTCTTTATCTAAATTAAAAAGCTGTTCTTCTGTATCTATTTTTCTCAACCTCTGGATTTGCCATTTTGGTTAAGATGTAGAATAGAAAATTAAATGCTTCAACCTGATGGCAAATTAATCTGGCTGGCTTTAAATTGGTTCTTTCTTTTCAAATTGCATGCTCACTGTAGAAAAAATTCAGATAAAGGTATGTGACAAAATAAAGAGTTAAAGTACACTTCTTCCCCTTCCATTTTTTTTTTTTGGGAGGTACAAAATATCATGCTGTTAAGTGTCCAGGTTCTGGAACAAAACTTTGGATTCAAACTGTTGCTTGCGTACTTATTAGCCATAAACTTGAAGAATTAAATCTCTATTTTTATTTCCTTCTATGTAAAACAGGGATAAAAACAGCAACTAGAGCTATGGTGGTAATTAAATGAGTTAATGAATACATATAATTAGAGCTGTGTTTATTGGCACATAGTAAGTGCTCAATACTAGCTATTAACCTTCATGTATATGGATACACACATATAGACATAAAGGCAATTTTATATATGTTAAAAAAAATTTCAAAATTCCATGTGGCTATAAGAGCATTACATTGCATATTGAAATTGTAAATTTTTGAGATTTTTAATTAATGTTAGAAACCATCTCCTTTTTGTAACCCCAACTTCTAGCATAGTACCTGGGAAAGTAAAGTGTACTAGTAAATGTTTATTAAATGAATAGTTTCATAAATCAAAGGAAGTTACATTAGTAGTCACATGGACAAAAACAACATAGCTTCTTTGTTCCTCCCCATTTGACAATAGCCAGTCCCAAGGAACTCTGTAACGTCTACTTTACTTGAAAAAAACCTTTCCTTTCTCCTGAATCAAGAGAAGCATCTTTTAATTATTAATGTTAAAACCTCTTTAGATAATAACTAAGCCAACATTTACATACTCGATATAAGAGCATCTTAAACACTATATCTTATTCAGATGGGAAGGATTCCCTGCAATAGTTGTGTCATGATTATATAATAACTTAGCTATTTCCTTACCAGAAACTAAACATTTATTTGTTGATAGATCTTATATGGGTTGGCAAAATGGGGCAATGGAGTCAGTTGAAACAGGATGCCCATTTTTCTTCAGACGGCTGCCTGTTCCAATAGACAACATATACCACAGACTGCCACAAGTAGGTATCAAGAAACCTTGTCCTTGGTCTGTTCTTTGATGTCTGGAGCCTACTTGAGCCCAGGTCTATGGAAAGGCTCCTTCTCCCATCATAATTTTCTGCACTATTTGAAATTACTCATTCCAAGTAACAAATAACACACAATGAAATTTCAGTGCATTCTCAGCCCATGCTGCTTTATTGCTAAAAATATATATATATATACACACACACACAGGTGCAGAGTTTCCAACTCTCGTAACAGTTCCTTTTTACATCGGAGAATAAAATTTCTTCTTCAAAATCCCAAAGATGCATAGATTAAAAAGCGACCTGCCTTTTTTAATACTTCAAACATATTCAATAAAATTCTTTCATCATTATAACATGTACTAATGATGCAATGGAGAATATGTAGGACAAGTAAACATAGTGAGCAACTCCTGTACTTATAGGACAGGACAGTAAACTATAATATGGACATTATACAGAACAGTAAGTAAACTATAATGTGAAGGGCACTCTAATACTCATCTTTTTAACTACAAGAGATGGGTGGTTTTAAGATAAGTGACAAGACTACTACTGTTATTTACAAATTGATGATAATGACTTGCCAGACTATCTTTCTTACCTCTGGAAGAAAAATACATTTTAAGTGATGGCATGGCATATCATCACGAAGGGAGACAAAACCTGAAAACTCTATCTATTCTGACTTTGTTTAGGAGTGTGAGTTCCTGGAAAAATCTGTGATGTTTGGTTTTCCAATATTAACTATTTTGACAAGACTTAGTGGAATAATCAGAAGAGACTCTGTCCTTAAATCTTCATCGGTTGGCAGACATGCTATCATTAAGTGGCAAAGAGAAAATTTGGAATATGACTCCTCACTTCATACATTTGAATGGAAACCAAACATCACAGTGACAAGAAGTCTAATTCAATTATGAACCACTGACGAGTTACCATTCCACTTAATTCATTCCCAGAAGTATTTGTAGTGAAGTCCCACAGCAAAAAGAATATGAACTTAAAATAATTTTGAAAAATAATTTTTTTCAATCATAGAACATGAAACCTGGAAGGAATCTAGTGAAAACCATCTAGTTTAGTCTGGAATTCTCTTCTATTTAGGCTTCTTTCAGACATGAATCCCATTTGTACATTATTTGTCATATCATTTGTACTTATAAAGGTTATTTCAAAGTAAGAAATCTTCTCAAGGAAAATTTTAAGCTATATGATAAATTGATCTATTTATTCATCAAATAAAATAAATGGCAAGGATTTTCTTGTTTTTTAAAGTGAAAAAACTTTCTCCTGTTTACCTGGGATCAAAAGCTTTAGGGGCCAGGTGCAGTGGGTCATGCCTAAAATCCTAGCAGTTAGGGAGGCCAAGGCAGGAGGATCACTTGAGGCCAGGAGTTTGACACCAGCCTGGGCAACATAGCAAGACCTTGTTCTCTACAAAAATTTAAAAGTGAGCCAGATGTGGTGGCACGCATCTGTAGTCCCAGCTACTCAGGCTGAGGCAGGACTGCTTGGACACAGGAGTTCAAGGCTACAGTGACTTACGATCATGTCACTGTACTCCAGCCCGGGCAACAGAGTAAGACCCAATCACTTAAAAAAAAAAAAAAAGCTTTAGGCAAGAAATTGTACAGTCTGACTAAACTATCAAGGATAAAACTTTGACTATAAAAAAAATTTTTAATGTAATACAGTAATAGAAACCAAAACATAGATGTATCAATATGTCTACAAATAGGACTGTCTCCCTTGCAGGGGTCCTTTATGGCTGGTCATTACCACTATCATCCACAACAGTTGCTTAGTTACCTGAAACACCTGAAATATGTGCATGTTGACACTATTTAATTCCAAGATACTAGTTTTCAGAAACCTCAAACTTAATCTACATAAATTTTAACAGAAATAAACCCCATACCCAGTTATTTTATATACTCCATATTGGCATTCTTTATTTTCCTACCCTTTCTAAAACTCTGCACCTTTCTGATATTATAGCCATAGCAGCTTATTTATTCAACATGCGTAGTTTGTGCCTTTTGTTTTCAAACATGCCTGGGGACTAATGGAACCAGGAAAGAGGTTAGGGGGTGAGCACTGTTATGCCCTATTCCTGACAGTTTGAATGTCTTATGGTTGCCCCTGTTTATCTTCTACTTCCCATTTTCAATGGAAGTAAGATAATCTTTAATTAAAAAATGAAAACTAATAATCCAAATAAATTCAGGCTATTGGTTTAAGTCTCTATTGCTTCATTATTAATAAATGCATATATAAAATTACTAGTAACCACACACTGGACATGTTCAGCCATGCATTAGAATATTAGTACTCTAAAATCAGAGTTATGGGTCTGCCAATATTGCTTGCACTTTCAACCAGACCCAGTTTTAGTTTAACAAACATGCAAAGTAAACCCCTTGATTGAGAGGAATTATGGAAATAACAAGTAAACATGCAAGGTTTCAACTGAATGTTTGGGTTAATTGCTTAGAAATGCAGGCAGATGTTGTACATCTATCACAACGCTGCTTCAGAACAGAGGTACAAGCCATAAACAAAAATGTTAACATTAGGACCACTAATCAATTTTAAAAGGCTTATATGCAAATCCTGCCCTTTTGAGTAGAGAATGATGTAAAAGCTCTGGGAAAGGAGAGACGTACAGTTTTATGGTGCAGTTAAGTATTCTTGGCCATTTATTGACAGCCATATCATAGAAGAGCATAGGTGGTATAGGGAGATGAAGATGCCCTTAGGCAGAATGGTTTCTTTTCTGATTCACATTAATAAGCATTACCTGCACAGCTCCCTGGGGAAAAGATGATAAAGAGCAGAGCTAATACAATGTAAACTCAAGCATCAATGCCCTGAAATTTAGCATAGCTCTCTGCTTTTAAAAATTGTTCACCAAGGGATCCTTCCAAATATGGTGTAATTAATAGCTAAGCAATGTTCTTAAACTAGAAGCAATTTTTTTGCACCAGCAGCACCATGAGAATGTAAACTCCTGGAGGTGAAGGGTCTCTTCATATTTTGCATATCACAGGTACATAGAGAGTAAACATAAGACCACAATAACTTTGCAAAGAAATTAACTGCATACTTCGAGCTATGAAACTTGTAGCATATTTTAGCATTTAGGACTATTAACATGGATGTTAAGGGTAATCTTTAAAAGTTCAAAGTAATGGAACCATTGACATCACTGTAATGTACCCCTGTCCCCATGATCATGCAGATATCTAAATATTGTTTCAATGTCTCTAACACCAACTGATGGTATAGGATACTCAAAGAGGAGCTATAATCAACCTAAAAGAGCCTTTTCTCTTTCTGCTAGAGTTGTCATGTAAGAATTAAATATTCAAGAGACGCTATTTTCTTAGATCTATACGACTTATCTTAGTATTTTTTCCCTCTGAGACAAGGGAACATAGACCCAATCTTTTCAGGGATCTTCAAGGTGCTAAATGGCAAAGATGGACATGAGGTAAATGGGAGTAAGATATCACCCTAGTTCCATTATTGTATCCTGATATGAACTATGTGATTCCTCAGATCAAGAAAGAAACTAGTTCGCTGGGTTCTCCTTGTTAAGAGAATAAGCAATCACAGGCCATAGGCCACATCTGCATTAGACAAGTCTGGTTTTCACACATACACACAAATCAACATACAGTCAAGTCACTGGCTATTCCCTTCAATCTTTTTCCTTTCCACTTTTAAATCCCAATTCCATAACCATAAACATGAGGAAAATCCAGCTATCCATGTTCTTGGGTTTTATTAAGACACTAAACACAGAAACTTTTCTCTTCTTTTTAAAAAAATGTACAGGAAAGTAATGGAGAAAAATGAGACAAATCAGAAAAGTATGCCATTGTACAGAATAAATGCCTGTTGCTAAAAAGAACATCTTAAGCAAAAAACCCACAAGACAGCTTCAGTGGAGTTGTAGAAGCATATTTGTTTTCCAGTTAAGCACTAGAAAGGTTTCATTTCAACGGCTCTCATCCTCTGCTTTAGGAAACAAATAGGGTCTTCAACCTCTAACTTACACAAAAGTTGTTATTTCTCAAACAATGATATATTTATATACATTCATACTGTTTTAAAAGAAAGTATCTTTTATATGCTCTTTATCCAGAACATCTTTTTCCTTTTGTGCAACTCTGTTGATTACAGAGCCCCACAAGCTCAAGTAGTATCATTTATTCTACTGTACAACCTTATTAATGCAATTTACTATACGAGCAAAACTGTTATTGCTATTAAAATTCTACCTCTTCAAAATTATTAGTTCGTTTTATGGCTTTTTTTTTTTTTTTTGCAACAGGAAATATCCTTTCCTATATACTGTGCTATTTTGCATTCATTACCTTTTCAGAGGTATTTTTTTTTTTTTAATTAAATGCTTTTCAGAAATGGATTCTCCCAGGCACTAAACTACTTGAGTCAAGAGTACAACTACTTTAAGTATACTATGAGAATCTAAACCTGAGTCCCCAGAGATCTACTGCCAGAGGCTTTTTATTCTAATTTGCTTGTATACAAGATAAACCACATTAAAATAGTTTTGTGTTTCCTACTAGCTGTAGAATCCGTGTCAATAAATCCTGGACTCAAATCTTTAATACTGAGATTTAAGAATCACCTCAGAAAACTGCCACGTCCAAGTTCTCAAGGTAGCTTTTAGAGGTAGGAATTCCTTTTCTATAGAAAGCTATCTTAATGCTTTCAGAACAAAACAACTGTCCACGAGGAAAGTAGTAAAAGTGAAAGCTGTCTGAGGCTTTCTATAACCAAGGGAAAGAGTCGACTTCTTACATGGCAACCTAGGTAGGTGCCATCCAACTATATCTCCAATTCTCAGGAAAAAGTCTGAAATTCCATTAATACACAATTCAGTAGATTTGGAAGTAGGAAGAGCCTGTTACAAATAATCTAGGACACTCTGAATTACTAACAATATTTACACACAGCATGCTGCGGACAGGAAATGTGAATGGTCTGCAGATTAAAAAAGCACTCACTGAAACAACTAATATGGCATCTTAGTATGACATGCAAAATGTAAAATTAATTCCTTGACAGACAAGGAATGGGAAAATAATTAACCTAAAAGACATATAATATGAAGACAGTTTAAGAACAAAATCACATCAAACTAAGAGCAAAGTGGAATCAGGAAATGGGGTCTCCTTTTGAGATTTCATAAAACAAAAAGGCTTTCCAGGTAACCTCATGGAAAGCGAAATATCCACAAAAACAATATCTCAAGATTTTGACCCCACATTTCTATTCACAAATAATATTTATTTGGCCTTAATCTCCTTTCCCCAGGGAGAATATCACAGATTCAGATATTTATGAAAAAAAAAGTCTAGATTTTCCACTCTTTTTACACTATTGTTATAATCAACAATTCATCCTGAAGTGTAAAATTATTACTAGGTTCATGCACTAATCCCTAACATGGCACTACAATATGCTACCAAGCACTAATGCTTACAAAACTATACACATCTCAAAATGGAAGACATTGGTGATTTTGTTGTTCTTAAACAACTTGTAACATTTGTCCACAAGTATTAAAATATACATATATATATTCCTATTGCACATATCCCATTTTTGTTAAACTTTTCAAAAGAAAAACTGCCAGCTAACATGGAAGAGCAAGGGAAAGGAAGGATGCACAACTCCAGATCCAGGCATAGTCCTGCCTAAAATTATAGCTTTTGCCATCAAGAAGGGGACCAAAATAGACAAGAAAAAGTACAGATGTATAAGTAAACACTGGGCAACTACAACTGGAATATACCCATTTTGTTAAATGACATCTGATATCAGCCATGGAAGATGCAGAAAACAATTTGAAAGAGCATTAAACACGGGTTGTCTGAACTGAGAAATGAAACAACACAAAGCATCTAGAGAAGCTTAGTCTGATACCTGTTCAAACCAGAGGGCCACAGCTGCTTTCACTGGTGCTGATGAATACAAGTACCCTATCCCCTGCCCAATGATCCTACCAAAAAAGTTGCCAAAGGACATGGGGAAGAGGGATAACAGACAATTGGAAGGTATAAATTTTCCATAATAAGATATTCATAACATACCATCGGGACCCATGTATGTAGACTTCATTCTGTCTTTAACAATTCCAAAATACTAAAGGAAAACATCAGGAAGTAGCCTGGAGATTATTTAGAGAAAAATTTAAGTTACCTTTAACCAAAGTTAATTCTACTATGCATTATGACTTAGTGACTGCCCTCAATTAAAAGAAATTATATTTTTATCTGTATCATGTAATTATTTTACTAAAATTCTTTTTTTATCCCAATCCAAATTGGTTGCTCAATCTCACTAATCATTAAGAGTGCTCAACATTTCCCATTTGGGGCCATTTCTGTTACTCAAATTTTGATTAATCTACCCTAAGTTACCACCACCGCAGCACGCATGGCCCTGAGCAAATGTTCCAGAAAACACAGAGGTGATCTAATTCTGTTCTTAATTTCATCTAAGAAGTTTTAAATTCATTCTATACTCAAAAAGAATCATAAAAGTTTTACTCTTCTTATATAAAGACCTGACAGTACATAAAATGTTCCTCTGTTGATTTGGAAGCAGTGACAGTTTTCTACTATAGTCTGTACATCATATTGTATAACTGTTAAGGGAAAATCTCTGTTTCTTATTGGAACTATTTTTCTTGTCTGAGGTTTCTTTTCCATTCCCTGAAACTACAATGACCTATCCACAAGTTTGGGAAGATTGCTTCTGAAGCCCATTCTCTGGTAAGACAGTTCAGTCCCAACTGGAGAAAAGTACCTGAGTCCCAGCCTTTTCAGCATAATATTACACCTATCACCTAGAATAAATCAAACACCCAAGTATCCATCTTGGGTCTAAGGAAAAGAGTTATTTATGCTTTTACAAAAAAATGGAGCTATATAACACACTGTAAAGTTAGATGGATCTGCATTGGGAATTTTTGTTTCTTACAAGGAGGTAAAATGGAAAATTCTCTCATTTCTCCCCATTCCTCCTGCTCCTTTGTGTCCAAAGTTGAAGGCAGGTCATACTATTGGGTTTATCACATCTTCTGAACTGAAAAACCACTTAATGCCACTTTTCTTCCAGTCTTAGCAATGCAGAAAACAAAGTCTCAAGTGTATATAAGATTCCACAAAAAAGAATGAAGCAATTTACAGTAGTCTCTCCTCCTAGGGGAGTGAACAGGTCGATCACTGGACTCAAAACTGTTTTCTTTTACTGCCCTTTCACTAAACCCAAGCATGCATTCATAGGGTTAATTGCTACACAATCTGGTACTTCCTTAGAAGAATGAAAAACATTTAGAAGTACCAAATGTCCAAAGACTTCTGAGAAAGAAATCTAAAAACAGCTTCCTTCTCTGGAAGAAAAATCCTTCTTCTGATCCAAAAATGTGGATTTACACACGTAAAACTGTGTATTTGTACAGACACTGTGAAGGCATGTTCGCATAAGAAATTAACATTGGTATCTTGTCTTTATGCTTCTTTTATCACATCAAAGGTTTAATTGTAAAACTGGACCTTTGTTCTTATTCTGTAAATCTATGTCACAGCATGATGAGCTAGGATCTAGATATATAATATACGTAACTTTTTAGCATCTTTCATTTCAAATTAGAATGCATATTTGGAATTCACTGCTGCAGTCTCAACTGTGCTTATCATAATAGTGGCTGAAACTGGAAGACATTTTAAAAACCCTGAAGTCATCCATACTTGCTATTTATTTAGTCTTCTCATTTGGAACAAAAAGTAAACAATTCACAAATACCACCACCTAAGCACCTGTTTCAAATGAAACATCAGCCTTCAGCTTGTAAAATAATTTCTTTATGATTAAGCAAACAGCAGCAGAAGACCCATGTCAGTTGCTTCTCTCTTCCTGGAGAAGTAAGCAGGATAACCGCATCTTAAGGGCTTCACTGTGTTGAATCTGAGAGGTGGAATCAAAAAAAAAACAAACAAAAAAAAACACAAAACCTGGTCTTTTCCATTCCAAATCATGGAGGTAATGTGTAGAGAAGAGATATCCACATTTCAAGAATACAGAAAGTGGCTGGATAAAAGAAGCAGGACTACCCGCTCTAGGAGACAACTTAGAGATACCTGGAAATACAAAATAAATTAAAAACAGAAAGATTAGAACATGAATTTCTGCATGAGTTGACTTTTCAAAACAGTATTTAAAAACAAGAATATTCTGGATTACACATTATCTAAAATAAAATGTCCAACCATAACACCAAATTCAGTATTGTCATCAGAAAAGCAGCAGTAGCCGGAAAAAATATACGTATATACATATAAGCATGATACAAAAAAAGCTAGATTTATATACTTATATTTTATATATAAAACATTTGTGTTTAAAAGCAGCACTGTACTCCAAATTAGATGTCTATTTATGTAACACTCAAAACCATATGTATCATCTTATTTTCAATTACTTTCAACTACCACCAGTGAATAAAAATTTTATAAAATATCAACATAAGTAAAACAATATATATTACCACCAACTGCAAGCATGTAAAAACAAACCAAGTTCATTGCTGCTAAATGTAAAACCATTAAATTTGCAAAAATAAGTGAGAACAAAAGGACAAATATTGTATAATTTCACTAACTTGATATACCTAGAATAGGCAAATTCATACACAGAAAATAGAATAGAGATTACCAGGGGCTGTGGGAAGATGGAAAGTTACTGATTAATGAATACTGAGTTTCTGTTTGGGATGATGAAAAATTTCTGGAAATAGATAGTGGTAATGTTTGCACAACAATGTGGAATATACTTAATGTCAACAAATTATAAACTTAAAAGTGGTTAAAATGGCTGGACATGGTAGCTCACGTCTATAATCCCACTAACTCTGGGAGGCTGAAACAGGAGGGTTGCTTAAAGCCAGGAGTTTGAGGCCAGCATGGGCAATATATTGAGAAACCCCGTCTTTAAAAAAATTAAATAAAATTAGCTGGGTGTGTTGGCTTACAGCCATAGTTCCACCTACTCAGGAGGCTGAGGCGGGAGGATTGCTTGAGCCCAGGAGTTCAAGGCTACAGTGAGCTATGATCATGCCACTACAATCTAGCCTGGGCAACAGAGCAAGACCCCGCCTCTTAAAAAATGAAAAGAAAAGAAAAAATGGTTAAAATTGTAAATTTTGTTATGTCTTACAATAATAAATAAATAAATCACAGATGTGTACAAAGGCTTAAATGATTTTAGTTTACAAAAATGGCCAAGTGATCGGCTAACTAGTCTTCCTAGCCCACTATTTTTAGTCTGTCACATGCATAAATACCTCAACTCTAAACTGAACCTAAATAACCTCTTCTGATTAAAGACAAGATTCTGATACAAAGCCTAGGAAAGACAAATGTAAATTAATTCAGCATCAAATCAGGAGGAAGAGAACTACAGAATTTGAATTTGTTGCAAAAGCAGCAGGAAGTAAGAGGAAAAAGTAAAGGTCCACAGATAAGCCTTTAGAACCCTAAGGGCAGCAGGGCTGCTTCAATACAGAAGCTCACTCGGGCTAATTCAATGCTTGCACCAGTCATTCAGCTGTTCTGCAATTCAATTCTAATGGCAAAATAAATGACAGTAATGTTGAGAGGCAAAGAAGATACTAGCTAGTTCTTTCCAAAAGTAAGTATACTGAAAGAACTCTATATAAACCAAATAAGCAACAAAGAAGCCCTTAAAAAGAATATCGTTAATAAAGAAACTGTCTCGACTCTCTTAAAAACGAATTACTTCAGCAATACCAACTACTAAAAATGCACCCCATCATCATATATAAACCTTGTCCTCCAAACAATTTATGTCTTAATGTTAGGCAATAATGCTAGAAAACCATGAGCTTGTATTCTCTTCAAACTGCCTAATTTTATATCTTAGACATGACAATTCAAATCTGTACACTCTAAACACACAAGTATGTATATGTGTCCATCACAAACAGTAGGACCCATCTGAGAATGGCTGAATGAATGGTAGCTTAGTGTAAAAGCCAAAGTTCATGATCTTTCAGTCCTCTTAAGATCTGTACCTCCTCACTTACCTCTTCTGATTTCAGCTCTATCTCCCCCTCCTTCATGGGCTCTAACCACAATGGACTCTGCTCTTTCTGGAATGTAAGACATACTCCTACCTTACACCCTCTGTACTAGCTGTTCCCACGTTGGGAAGACTCCCCTGACTCCCCCGCCCCGTATCTGCATAGCTAACTCCCTCTCCTACAAGTCGTCTCTTTACTCAAATGTCCTTTTCTTAATGACACCTACCCTGGGCCCCTATGTAAGATTATATCCTTCCCCTATCCTACCCACAGACACTCTTCCACCATTGCCCTTTACCCTGCTATTAATAATACTATCTAACCTACTATCTAAGGTATATATTACATTTCTCCTTTAGTATTAGGTCATTAAATATGAAATGTCCGATTTCCAATCAACACTTTATTCTATCTCAAACAAGAAGCAGTAAAATTAATCAAAGTATGCGTCTAAGCTATTGACACGGATGGCCTATAACACGGTTTTGCCATTTTAACAGTAGCTTGTTTATGCCAGAAGCAATGAAGCCTAGAGAGTGAATGGCGATGAAATCTCAAAAGGTATTTTCCACAGCTTGTTGAGAATTGTATATTTTTCCTTGCAAGAAGTAGTCCAAAGCCTGGAAGAAGTAGCAGTCAGTTGGTGCAAGGTCTGGCGAATACGGTGGATGACAGAGAGTTTCCAAGTCCAGCCTCTGTAGTTTGAGCAATGCTGTTTGTGTGACATGTATGTTTTGAGAGAGGATTGGGCTGTCTTTACTGACCAATCTCAGCTGCTAAATCGCAAGCATCCTCAGCATTTCATCCAATTAATTGCAGTAGACATCCGATGTAATCCACTGACCAGGTTTCATGAAGCTGTAGTGGATAATACCAGCACTGGACCACCCGACACCATTAGCTTTTTTTGATGAATATTCAGTTTTGGATTGTGTTTCAGCATTTCATCTTTATCCAACCATTGTGCCGAATGCTTGCAATTGTCAAAAAGAATCCATTTTACATCACACATAACAATACGGGTGTAGAAATGGTTCACCTTTATGTCATGACAGCAAAGAAAGGCAAGCTTCGAGACAATTTGTCTTCTGATGCTTGTCTGATTCATGCAGAACCCATCTATTCAGCTTCTTTATCTTGCCAATTTGTTTCAAATGGTCCAATATTGTTGGAGTAGTAACATTAAACCTTGCTGCTAATTCATGAGTAGGTGGAGATGGATTCACTTCCGCTACAGCTTTCAGCTCATCATTATCCAGCTTGGTCTCAGGTCACCCATGTGGCTTATTTTCAAGATTAAACTCACCAGGCTGGGCGCGGTGGCTCACGCATGTAATCCTAGCACTCTGGGAGGCCAAGGCAGGAGGATCGCTCGAGGTCAGGAGTTCGAGACCAGCCTGAGCAAGAGTGAGACCCCGTCTCTACTAAAGATAGAAAGAAATTATATGGACAACTAAAAATATATATAGAAAAAATTAGCTGGGCATGGTGGCACATGCCTGTAGTCCCAGCTACTTGGGAGGCTGAGGCAGAAGGATTACTTGAGCCCAGGAGTTTGAGGTTGCTGTGAGCTAGGCTGACACCACGGCACTCTAGCCCAGGCAACAGAGTGAGACTCTGTCTCAAAAAAAAAAAAAGATTAAACTCACCAAAATGGAACTTCTCAAACCATCCAACATACTGTGCGTTCATTAGCCACATCCTGCCTAAACACTTTGTTGATATTTTGAGTTGTCTGCACAGCATTTGTTCCCTAACATAACTCTTATTTGAAAATAAACATGAATTTTTAACTTATCCATGGTTTCACAAAAATTGCTCTAAAAAAAATTTGAAAGATAATCACAAGTCAAAACATGCATTCGAAAGACTCAGGATATACCTTCCAATAAAAATAAAACAAGGGCCGGGTGTGGTGGCTCACACCTGTAATCCTAGCACTCTGGGAGGCCGAAGCGGGAGGATTGTTTGAGCTCAGGAGTTTGAGACCAACCTGAGCAAGGGCGAGACCCCCGTCTCTACTAAAAATAGAAAGAAATTATCTGGACAAGTAAAAATATACAGAAAAAATTAGCCGAGCATGGTGGCACATGCCTGTAGTCCCACCTACTCGGGAGGCTGAGGCAGAAGAATTGCTTGAGCCCAGGAGTTTGGGGTTGCTGTGAGCTAGGCTGACGCCATGGCACTCTAGTCTGGGCAACAGAGTGAGACTCTGTCTCAAAAAACAAACAAACAAACAAAAAAACAAACAAACAAAACAACAAAACCAAACCCAAAACCAAGAAGTGTCTAAATAAGACATCAGAGATATCAAATGTCACTTACTACTTAAGGGAATCGGACATTTGATACTTAGTAACCTAGTATCCAGTCTAGAATGTAAGATCCACAAGGAAGGAGCCTGTTTTGTTCACTGATGAAGCATTAAGTGCCTAGAATACCATGTGACCCATGATAAGCACTCTATGAAAATTTGCTGAATAAATGAATGAATAGCAGGGCTCTTAAATACAATTGGCCAATGAGATAAAAACTTAAATAGACAGTTTCTAGGTTTAGGTAAGGAAATTTAGAACTATACATTCTGATGCACACTTCAAAATAAACTCTCTGTAAAGTTGGTGCTTCACTAGGCACTTCTGGGTCTCTGAAGTCCCGTTTGGTGCTATTGATTATACAAAGCACTTCGTACTAGAAAATCTGACTAACTGGGAGGATGGAAAGGGAAAAGGAATTTTCAGTGTAGAATGTAGGCTAACCAGCTTATAGAGTCAATTGCTAGTTAGCCTCCAAAATAGTCCAAGTTATTGTTACCTCTTGGTATTCATGCTCTTTTACAGTCTCTTCCAGCAATGTTCAGGGTTAATCTATGTGATTGTTGTATTATATAACAAAGACTTTGGCCTTTGTCCCTGGGAAAGAGACTCTAACTCCTTGGAATTTGGAGTAAATAAGCCAGTGGAAATTAAAAAACATACTCCTAAACAACCAGTGAGTCAAAGAAGAAATAAGAAGGGAAATGAACAACTATCTTAAGACAAATGAAAACACAACATATCAAAAACTTAAGGGATGCAGTAAAAGCAGTGCTAAGACGGAAACTTACAGATGTAAATGCTTACCATAATAAAGACCTTAAATCAACAACCTAACTTTATAGGTGAAGAAACAAGAAAAAGAATAAAACTAAACCCAAAATTAGCAGGAAGAGGAAAAAAATAAATATTATAGCAGATACAAATAGAGAACAGAAAAATAGGGAAAAACCAGTGAAATCAAAAGTTGCTTCTAAGAGGGTCATGGGAATCCCCAAATTTGTAGACAATTGGTCAGAAGTACAGGTGGCCTGCGGGTCCTCCAAAGAGCAGCTGGCATCTGAAGTGAGGACAGTTTTGTTGGGGACCACACCCTTTGATTTGTGGAGTCTGGATAGCTATTATCAGAATTGTATTGCAGTAAACCAGTTGGTATCAGAATAGTGACCAATATGATGAGGAAGAAGTGATAGTGAGTGACTTCTGAGGCAAGGTCATAGTCATAGAGGGAACTGTGGCTTCTGCCTTCTCTTGCTTGTTCAGGGAGAAGCTAGTCACCATATCATAAGGATCCTCAAGCAGCCCTGAAAGAGGCCTACATTGGGAGGAAACATCCCCCTAACCAGCATTAATCTGCCAGCCATGTGAATGCACCACCATGGAACTGGAGTAGATGACTGCAACGTTATAAGAGACCCTAAGCCAGAACGCTCCAGCTATCTACTTCCAAATTCTTAAGAGAGATAGGCAATACATTTTGTTGCTGTTTTAATTCACTAAGTTTTGGGTTATTTGTTATACAGCAATAAATAACTAATACACTTGGCTTTCTCTATCACAGGAGTTAATACTCCTTTCTTACTTTGCTATGTAAGTAGTAAATTCAGAATATATTTCACAAAATAAAATGGATACTATTATCACTGTCAATCAAATTCAGTTTTCAATAAGTCTCTTATTAAAAACAGCTTGCTGGGATAGGTGGACAGTTTCTGCCCCCAGACATGGATACACTATACTTTACTAATGTAAAATCACTGCCTCAACAAAAATGTAACTTTTCAGTCATTTATCAAATATTTATTGAGTGCTTCCTTTCTTTTAAAAATTTTAACTATTTATTTGAATAGATAATATATGCACATGAAATGAAAAGGTAAAATGGGATAAACAGTGTTTCTTGTATGTCCCTTTGGAGATGGCTACATAACATCTATATAGATATATTTCCCCCCACAAATAAAAGCACACTCTATATTGTTCTGCACCTTGCTTTTTCTGTTAGTGTATCATTCCAGATCATTCCATATCCGAACTAAAGCTACCTTGTAAGCACAGAAATACCTAAATTTATTTACAGCAGTTCCCTCTATATGGGTAGATTGCTATCAGTGTTGTTGCTATATTAATGTCAAGTTTCTATTATTGTTCTAAATCTAAGTGATAAAGCCTCCTCCACTTCAAAGGCATACAATAAATACTATCATCTAAAGGGCATATTACCCCATCAGTTTTTATTCTTCTTACTATGGAAATATAGAGAGAGACATACATATACATGTAAGAGTTTTTTGCTTACTTTTTTCAATTTTTTTTATTGTGACAGAATACACATAGAATTTACCATCTTAACCTGTTTAAAGTATACAACAGTTCAGTACTATCAAGTACATTGATACTGTTGTGCAACCATCACTACCATCGATCTCCAGAACTCATTTCATCTTCCCAAGTGAAAACTCTGTACCTATTAAACGATACCCACCCTCCCCCACCATTCCTCCCTTCTTTACAGCTGCGGGCAACCACCATTCTACTTTTGCTATGATTCTGACTACTCTTAAGTACCTCACATATGTGGTGTATAAGGTTTTGTTTTGTTTTGTTTTGTTTTTTCAAAGAGATGGGTCACTATGTGCCCAGGCTGGAGTGCAGTGACTATTTACAAGTGCAATCAAAGTACAATGCAGCTCTGAACTCCTAGCCTCAAGTGATCCTCCTGAGTACCTGGGACTACATAATCTTTAAAGCAGTTGTACACTGAATGGTTTTCATATAATACAATCAAGGTATGTAATTAAGTAGGTGTTATGGGTTGAACTGTGTCCTCCCAAAATTCATATGTTAAAGTCCTAGCCTCTAGTACCTCAGAATGTGACCTTATTTGGAAATAGGGTCATTGCAGATGTAATTAGCTAAAACAAAGTCTTATTAGAGCAGGGTGTGCCCCAACCCAATATTACTGGTGTCCTTATTAAAGGGGGGAACTAGGACACAGACCTCACAAAGGGAGAAATTGATGTGAAGATTGGAGTTATGCTGCCACAAGGCAAGGAACCAGAAGAAGCTAGAAGTACTAGAACAGATCTTTTCCTAATGTCTTCAGAGGGATGGTCCTGCCAACACTTTTGATTTTGGATGATTGACCTCTAGAACTTTGAGACAATAAATTTCTGTTGTTCTAAGCTACTCAGTTTGTGGTACTTTGTTACAGCAGGCCAAGGAAACTAATACAGTAGGTATGAAACCTATTTTGTAAATATAAGGTACTCTGTCCGTTAAGAAAGCACATAACTCTTGCTCTTTGAGCAACAGAACCTACTTTACTTCTGTGATAAATTCAGAAGATATCAACATTTGGCACAAAACAGACACATACCTACGGATGTTAAACGTGAACTGAAAAGTTTTCTAGAAAATGAAGATTAAAGTATCATTTATCTATAATTAAAACTTAAGTAAATATATTCTAAAATTTGCCTGGCTGTAGAGAAAAGTAAACTCTTGTTCACTGTTTGTGGGAATACAGACTGGTATAGCCACTATGGAAAATAGTATGGAAGTTTCTAACGAAATCAAAAATAGAACTACCATATGACCCAGCAATCCCTCTTCTGAGCATAACTCAAACGACATGAAATCATCACCTCATAAAGATTAACCGCACTCCCATGTTCACTGAAGCCAAGATAAGGAAACAACCTAAGTGTTCATCAATGGACGAATGGATAAAGATACTGTAGAAACTAGGGTACATATATACCAGGGGACATTATTCAGCCCTAAAATAAAGAACAAGATCTTGTCATTTGCCACAACATGAATGAGCCTGGAGGACATTATGCTAAGAGAAATAAGCTAGACAAAGAAAGAAAAATTTTACACAATCTCATTTATATGTGAAATCTTAAAAAAAAAATCAAAGACAGCAATAGAGAACAAAACAGTGGCTGGGGGATAGGAAACTGAGAGATGTAGGTCAGAAGATATAAAGTAACAGATTATGTAGGATGAACAAGTCTAGAGATCAAATGTACAACATGAGAACTATAGGTAATAAAATTATACTATAAATGGGATTCATGCTAAATGAGTAAGACTTTAGCGGCTCTTGCCACAAAAACAAAAAAAACGGGGTAACTGTGGAAATGATGGATACATTAATTTGCTTTACTTTAATAATCTTTTTACTATTTTTAGGTTGTTTCATAACATCATGCTATATACCTTAAATATACACAATAAAACTTATTTAAACAAATAAATTTGTCCAGTAACATTTATCTTTTTAATCAGGTGATTTCCTTCAATCTAATTAAATCTGTATCTTTTATCTTTACCCATTAAAAATCACTGAGGCTGGGTGCAGTGGCTCACATCTGTAATCCCAGTGCTTTGGGAAGCCAAGGCGGGAGGACTGCTTGAGGCCAGGAGTTCTAGACAAGCCTGGGCAACATATCAAGACCCCCTCTCTACAAAAAAATTAGAAAAATTAGCTGGGTGCGGTGGCGCACGCCTGTATCCAGCCTGGGTGATAGAGCAAGACCCTCTTAAAAAAAAAAAATTTACTGGTTTGGGAAAATGATCAAGTTTTTTTTCTTTACCTAACATATTTGCTGAAAAATAAAAGATTTAACTTAAAGATCAATAATTTAGAGTCTTTTTTTTTTTTTTTGAGATAGGCTCTTGCTCTGTCACCCAGGCTAGAGTATAGTGGCATGATCACAGCTCACTACAGACTCTAACTCTGGGGTGCAAGCAATCTTCGTGCCTCAGCCTGTGAGTAGCTGGTACTACAGGAGCACACTACCATACCCGGTTAACTTTTTATTATTTTTTTTTGTAGAGACAGGGTCTTGCTATGTTGCTCAGGCTGGTCTCAAACTCCTGGATTCAAGCAATCCTCCCACCTCAGCCTCCCAAAGTCCCTGGTCTACAGTCATTTTTGATATTCATCTTCTGTTGAAGCTAACAGCTTATTGTTCCACTTCTATCTAGCTATTTTCAAGCTGCTTAAACAGCACTTGAAATGATTAGCCCACTATTACTTACTTTCCAAGTCCTGAGTTCAGCATTTTGTTTTTGAGATGAATATAAAAGCACCTAAAGGTCAAGGAAAATGTTCTTCCTGTGATAAGGAACCTGAAAATAAAAAGAAAATTAAGGATATAGCCCTCACTGGTGGTAAATGCATTAGTGTACAAAATTATTCAAATAAACCAAGCTATTCCAATAAAACATTACTATCATAAGCTATTCAAAAGGAAAAATAAGAAAGCAATTACTCAATATGGAAAAAAAAAAAAAAAAGAAAGAAAGCAAGCAATTACTCTCTACCTGCACTGGCATCATTTTTAAAAGATGTCAGAACTCTTGAAGCAGTGGTTCTCAAGCTTTTATGGAACACTATTCTCTTTGAGAATCTACTAATATTATGGACCCTCTTTTACCCACAAAAATATATAATTGTGTATAAAATTCCCAGTACTTTATAGTCCCCTACTAAGAACCTTTCCTTTAGTGTCCATGACCACTTCTTTAAGGGAGGGAGCAATAATGTTCCATTCCTTTCCTTTGGCCCTTATCTTTTTTTCTTCTCCAGGATAAGATGAAAAAAACTACTGAAAAAAGCAACAAAAAAGGTCACATTTAGAAGTCCTTCTTTATCTGATATTTGCAGATCTACTAAATCCAGGGCCAGCAAAGAGCATATAATCTACCAAGAACATTCATTTGTATAATGATATGTCCATTCAAACTGGACCCTAATGTGCCACATATTTAAACAGGCCTCACCAATTCAGAAATTTAATAACAGGAACTTTCCTAGAATTTAACTGAGAGACCGAATGAGGGATTGCAATAATGCAAATTACAAAAAGAGATATCCCATGAAGTTAAACAAGAACCAAATGCAAATGCCTGACAGTACTAATACTCTGCAACTCCACCATATTACACAAATTATGTTTTAATAACATTTCTCTAAACTATTTCTCATCTTCTCTCTTTAAAAAAATGTTGTACACTGGATTCCTTTAGTTCTGGATCAGAAACCAAAACCAGTGCATTCTACCGAGATCTAGTGTCAGCAGAAATTAATGCGCCATTAGGACATTCTAAGAACATACCCGGACAAAATTGCTTACTTAGTTTTCTCATAAAAGTTTGGGAGGTGGGAGCGAGAGCGAAGGGATGTAGTAAAGATTGCAAGAGGACATCCGCAATACACATACTTGAACGAATATCCTAAGGGGAACCTGTTTTACCAAATCTCAAGGTCAAAGGGGTGGGGACACAAAGTACTCAGGGCCGCAACAGGCCTCCATTGATACCGGAACCTCAGGGCAAAAGAGGGGGCACTAAGTCGTGAGGCGAAGAGAATAAATAAATCAACAAAACAAAGATATTCTTCAAAAAATAAATGGATGGCCGACGCACCCGCTCCCAGATACAGCCCAGCGTGGGTGCAATCCCCGGGGAACAAGCAGAAAGCACAAAGACAGCCAAAGGCGCTGCACTGGAAAGGGCCCTGGCGGGTCGAGGAGGGAGTGGGCTGTGCTACACGCTCGGAAGGTGGGTGCGGGCCACCCTGGGGCCGCCGAGGGCTAAAACCCCCGTCGGGGTAAGGCCCCGGCCGGCTGCCAGCAGGCTTCCGCGCACTCCCGTCCCTGGCTGGGATGGACCGCGCTACCTCCTCACCGCCTGTTCGTCCTTCCGTCGCCAGCCTTCTCAGCTTGCCTCGCACGGCCACCAAATGCACTCGGCCCTCCCGGGGGCCGAGCCGCCCCCGGCCCAGAGGCCAGTCAGCAGCGGCACGCCTCACTCCGCCATCTTCGCTCCTTCTCAAGTCCGCCAACCGTGCGGCGAGCCGTTTCCTCAAGCCGCGCCCACGCCGCCGCTGCTGAGTAGTGATTGGACATCAGCTTGCTCGCGCGCGCTCTCCTTCCGTCGTAGGTTGGTTGGGATGCACGTCGATCAATAGCGCTCGCCCCACTTGATCCCTTTTCTGTCGGATTGGGTCCTAGGGTTGAGGTAATAGTGGAAGAAGCTTTTGTAAGTCATTTATTAAGAATGTAAAATTATTTCCGCTAAGAAACAGTGTCACATGGTGGTAAGATAACCTAGCTGGGCCGCATGACTATTTTAAGCCATTATTAGGTTAAACTATTGGACAGATAATTTCATTCTCGGGGCAGAGAGTGAGCGTCCTAGGCGTCAAATAACACCCAGGCAAACAATTTAATGGTTCCAGTTTGTCTCTGACTTTGTTTGACCTATTGAGACTCTTAAAGGGCCTGAACGTTGGCCTGCATTTTATAGCTTTGGTCAGTACACGAGAGCAGGATTCGTCATTCCTGAGGGCCCTCCTGCAGAAGGAAAAACTGTTATAATTGGCAGTTTTGTTTCCTACACCCTACGGTAGGGCTCAGATCCTTTCTTTAGCGATTGATCCAGAAGCAGGGAGAGTAACAAGGTGGCGCCTCTTCTGGGAGCAGGGCCCCTGGTCCACAGTGCTTCCCAAACACCATGAGGGCTGTCATCTGGGTCGCTTGTTAGAAACACAAATTCCTAAGGCTGCACTTCCCCAAGACCCAAAACCCTGTCTTCTGCTGAGGCTGAGGAATCATACTTTTAAAGAAGCTTATGATAAAGGGTATCTAGGGAAAAACCTACAGCTCACATTATACTTAATGGTAAAACTTCATACTTTCCCTTTAAGATCAGGAACAAGGCAAGGACACTGGCTCTACCACTTCTATTCAACATTGTATTGGAGGGTGTAGCCAGTGGAAAAAAATCAAATGGCAACCAGATTGGAAGAAATAAAACTGCCTTTATTTGCAGATAACATGATCTTCTGTAGAAAATCATAAGGAATTAACAAAAACAATAGCTACCAGAACTAGTAAGTATAGCAAGGTCCCAGGATACAAGATCAGTATAAAAAATCAATTGTATTTCTGTATACTAGCAACAAAAAAATCAAAAATGAAGAAAACAATTCCATTCACAATAGTATCCAAAAAGATACTTAGAAAAAAATTTAACAAAACAAGTGCAAGATTTATACACTGAAAACTACAAAGCATTGCTGAGAGAAATGAAGATCTAAATAAGTGAAGAGACAACAGACTTTCATGGTTAGACTCGATATTTTTAGTATGGCAATTCTTAATTTTTATTTTTTATTTTATTTATTTATTTTTTTGAGACAGAGTCTCACTCTGTTGCCCAGGCTAGAGTGCCGTGGCGTCAGCCTAGTTCACAGTAACCTCAAACTCTTGGACTCAAGCGATCCTCCTGACTCAGCCTCCCAAGTAGCTGGGACTACAGGCATGCACCACCATGCCTGGCTAATTTTTTCTATATATTTCTAGTTGTCCAGGTAATTTCTTTCTATTTTTAGTAGAGATGGGGTCTCACTCTTGCTCAGGCTGGTCTCAAACTCCCTAGCTCAAATGATCCTCCTGCCTCGGCCTCTCAGAGTGCTAGGATTATAGGCGTGAGCCACCATGCCTGGCCACAATTCTTAAATTGATCTATAGATTAAATGCAATCCCTAACAAAATGCCAGCACTTTTTTTTAAGAAACTGACAAGCTGATCCTAAAATGAATGTGGAAATCCAAAGGGCCTAGGATAGGCAAGACAATTTTGAAAAAGACCAAAGTTGGAAAAATTCACTAATTTTTTTTTTTTTTTTTTTTGAGACAAGATCTTGATCTGTCACTCAGGCTAGAATGCAGTGGCATCATGATATTAATAGCTCACTGCCGCCTCAAGCTCCTGGGCTCAAGGGATCCTCCTGCCTTAAGCCTCCCATATAGCTGGGCCGACAAGCACACTCTCGGTGGCCAGTTGTTTTATTTTTTGTAGAGATGAGGGTCTCATTATGTTGCTCAGGCTGGTCTTTTTTTTCCTTCCATAACTGTACACAGTATGATTGCATTTTGTAAAAACTCCAGCCAGAGCCAGGTGTGGTAGCAGGTGACACTAGTCCCTGCTAGTTAGGGGAAGGGGCTGAAGTAGATCACTTGAGCCCAGGAGTTTGAGGCTGCAGTTAGCTGTGATCTGATGCCATTGCACTCCAGCCTGGGAGACAGAGGGAGACCACATCTCATGGGGGAATAAAAAAAAAAAAAAAGAGTTGAAGAAAAGTTTTAACAAGCTCTCTAGATTAAAAAAATGAAAACAAAAACAAAAAACAAAACTGCACCCAGACATCTCAGTTTCAAAACCTACTACAAAGCTATAGTAATCAAGACAGTGTAGTATTGTCACAAGGATAAGTATATACATCAATGGAATAGAATTGAGAGTCAGAAGTAAACTCTTACATTTATGGTCAATTTTCAACCAAGATAATTTGTTGGAGAAAGAATAGTCTCTTCAATGCAGGATATTGGCAAGGGCTATAGATATTTAGCTTAGGTTATTAAAATATTAAAATATATCCACACTTGCTTAGGAGTAGCCATTATCCGAAACCCATCCATGCTTCACATACTCAAGACCCTCCCAGACTTACTATGTATCTTGCTGCCCTACAGAGCAGAAGACCTCCAAGTCTCTGCTCCAGCCCTACATTCTGATTGGTCATTGTAGCACTAGTTGTAAAATATTTTGAAAATCACTCCCAGATACAAGTGTTTTTCTTCCTAGCACACAGGCAACTAGGGAAGAACTAAAAACAAATCCATGAAATAGTGCTAACTGGGATACAGACTATGTTTCATTCATTTCCTCTTCCTTAGCAACCCCCTTCCTGTTTAAAAATTCTGTATGTATAGCAATGTGTGTTCCTGTAAAGAAAACAAAATCAGGCCGGGTGCAGTGGCTCACGCCTGTAATCCTAGCACTCTGGGAGGCCGAGGTGGGCGGATAGTTTGAGATCAGGAGTTCGAGACCAGCCTGAGCAAGAGTGAGACCCCATCTCTACTAAAATTAGAAAGAAATTATATGGACAGCTAAAAATATATATAGAAAAAATTAGCCGGGCATGGTGGTGCATGCCTGTAGTCCCAGCTACTCGGGAGGCTGAGACAGGAGGATCGCTTGAGCTCAGGAGTTTGAGGTTGCTGTGAGCTAGGCTAACGCCACGGCAACTCACTCTAGCCTGGGCAACAGAGTGAGACTCTGTCTCAAAACAAAAACAAACAAACAAAAAAACAAAATCAAACTTGCATATAAGTTCCCATTTTTGTAAAATACTATTGTATCTACTAGAACTTGCTTTTTAAAGAAATGATATTCTACATTAATTCTGTCCTCTAGAAATGTAACAGAGGGCCTTTCAAGGACAGGTCCTTAGCTACCTGAATATAGTTACATCTATCATATCTTCCTTTTCTTTTCTCTGGGTTAAAGTCCTGGTTCCTACAATTGTCTAAAACAATAAATTCCCCTTAATCTCCTCACCATTTTGCTCCTTGAGAACACATCATTTTTATCAATGTCCTTCCATTTTATTTTATTTTTTTTAAGAGGCCTAGAGACAAGGTCTTACTCTTGCCCAGGCTGGTCCTGGCCTCAAGCAAATCTCCCACCTCAGCCTCCCAAGTCCAATTGCTAGGCAGGTGTGAGCCACCCTGCGCAGTGCTTTTTCTACATTTCAAGGAGCCAGAAAGTCAAGAACAGAAATTGAATCTTACCTGGAATGAATGGGAAGTGGCGGCGGCTGACAAAACTGTGCCTAGGGGCAGACAGTGATGGTCCCTAGATGAATGTTTCCATTTCATATGTCCAGGAAGCAGCAGAACAGACCTGCAGCTGATACTATAGACATAAATTTGAGTGAGGAGATGCTGTTTGTGATCTCAAACTTGGATGGGGCTGAGTTATGTAAAATTCTTATAAAACACACAGACAAAATCAAGTTATTTTGTTTTAACCACAAGTATTTATTGATGGATCGATGATACAATTTTAATGAAACAATAAGGCACAACTGTGGATTAAAACAGTTTGCTGTACAGCCAAAAGGGAGAAAAGCCATAATATTAGGAACCTTAAATATGTAAATCAAGGAGCCTCTGAAGTACCTCTCTAGCAGATCATGTCAGACAATTCTTCCCTTTTATCCAATTTCTATATTACATCACTTGGTAATAGACTGATACTTCATAAAAAATTCCTCATTTGTTTACACTTGAGCCATCCAGCCTGCCCACTCCCCTGTTCCCCACCCTTCCCCATCCGTTTGCAGTGAGTGATATTTTTTAGCAATCCCCTTCCTAAAGAATTGTGTACACATCTTAGCCTTCTAAAGCGAGGAAACAAGCAAACAAACAAGCAAGCAAGCAAGCAAACAAGCAAGCAATGAATCAGAGAAAGTCAGCCAAGGGCAGATATATAGATGAATTGTCTCATACAGACATATGTTAGGATGTCAACAACCTGATTCATTGAAGCTTAAACTAAGCTGACTTTGGCAGAGAAGTTGCTGTGGCCTGCACAAAGACCTGTAATGCCACCTTAGGTTGTGGCATCAGTGCCAGACCCCTAAGGGTTAGCAGTCGTCTACATGAAGAACTAAGAAGCTTATACAACCAGGCAGCTAATGATACAATACATTCAATGCTTTGGACCTGCATTAGGAGCTGACTATGGCTTCCATCATTAACATTTGTCAAGTGTAAAATTCATAAAGAATTTTGTATAAAACTTCAAGACACTGAGGACAATCTTTAAATCTTTTGGACTGGGATAAATTAGGCACTTCCATAACACTAATCTTTCTACTTGGAAATGTGAGGTGGAAAGCATTCCAGTGCACATAACACTGAGGCATAAATCATGCCGCACAGGTGTGAATTCAGGAGGCTTTGGGGGTACCCAGCCTCCTTGTTCAAAAAGCCATGAGAAAGTCCCCAAGCATATTGTCAGAGCAGCCATTCTGGTGGTAACAGTGTCCCCAAACTAAGCAAACTTGCAGGCATATGGCTCTTTTCTGAATAATCAACACTGCACGGACAGAGCCACATAGGTACGTAAGTTGAGAATCAGAAGCCAGAGGTAGAGCACCCTGGGCAAGACTTGGCTCTACACCTCTCACCAAGGCCACCTTTCAAGAAAGAAATCTTCACCTAGCAGCCCTTTGATGACAGAACAGAGTGCGAGGGATAAAGAGATGGTCTCGTTCTTCAGAGAGAAATGATGGTTACCGAAAAGCTCCTGGAGAGGCAAAATCCCAGAGACCCATTGAAGTGTGAAGGTGATAAAAACTGCCAGACCACCAAACTATCCTGCCAAGTCAGAAATGTATTTAACAGGCATAGCTTGGGGTGCCAAGTAGAACAGAGGAGATTTTGAGACTCAATAAAAAGTAGGGAGACTGTAAGACTAAGTGAATGGTTTGTGGGGTGACAGAGAGCTAGGAAGCAAAGAACATATAAAAAGGATGAAAAGTATGCCAAAGCCCCACTAGAGGGAAGGCAGCATGGCTACAGCCTACATATGGTGAAAGAGCTTTGCTGGCTTGTTCTTGGCATTATTCCCTCTCACTTTCTCAGACTGGATGTATGTGTAGCATACATTAGCAGAACAGGGGAAGGATGATATTTATAAATGCAGAACTGATGAATGGATAATGAACAGAAATAGACTGGGTGTACCATCCTGTAATGCCCTGTTTATATACCAAAGGCAGGTTTGTGTTGACAGAACATATTTGGGGTTGTCATGCAACAGCAGTAGTACTTTGGGATAAGGGGAATAACGGGTGGAGGTGGGGCTGGTAGATGGGAGAACTCTCAAGTTCCAGTTCTTAAATACTAGAAAGCAATGAACAGTTTGGTTTCCATCCCTTAGTGAAGAAATCGGATGCTCATTTTCTGCTCTACATCCACCTTCTCCAAAACCTGGCGGAAAAAAACAATTACAGTTATGAAGGTTGCAACAGTCCCCAGCTCTTATCTAAATAATCGTTCTCCCCCTCCCTCTTCTGCAGTAGAATTTAACTTTTTCAAACAAAGAGGTGATTGACCAACCTTAACAAATTCTGTGAAAGATATGGCACTGTCCCCATCCTGATCAGCCTCCTGAATAGTCCTGTCTGCTATACTGCCCAGCTGTTCATCTGAGATATTCACTCCAACCATCATGCGTAGCACCTGCAGGAACAAGAGCCAGGAATTACAATACAAGGGACCTGGAAGTCAGTGCAACTCTTACTAGGATTAAAGATAAATCCACCACACCCCACTTTCCCTATGATGCCCTCAAATATAATCAAGCTTTGCACCATGTTTTGGTCAATGACAGACTGCGTATACAATGGTGGTCCCATAAGATTTTAACACTGTAGTTTTATTGTACCATTTCCATGTTTAGATATTAGATACACAAATACTTACCATAGTGTTACAATTGCCTACAGTAGTCAGTACAGTAACATGCTGTACAGCTTTATAGCCTAGGAGCAATAGGCTACACTACATAGCCTAAGTGTATAATACTCTATACCACATAGGTTTGTCAAGTACCCTCTATGACTGCAGTCCCCAACTCCTGGGCCACAGACCAGTATCAGGCCAAACAGTAGGAACCAGGCTAAACAGTAGGAGGTGAGTGGCCACAAGTGAGCAAAGCTTCATCTGCGCTGACAGCCACTCCCCATTGCTCACATCACCGCCTAAGCTCTGCCTCCTGTCAGATCAGCAGTGGCATTAGATTCTCATAGGAGCGCGAACCCTACTGTAAACTGTACATGCAAGGGATCTAGGTTGTGTGCTCTATGAGAATATAATGCCTGATGATCTGAGGTGGAGCAGAGGCGGTGATGCTAGTGCTAGGGAGTGGCTGTAAATATAGATTATCATTAGCAGAGAGGTCTGACTGCACAGTAAATGTAACGCACTTGAAACCATCCACCCTGCCTCGGTCTGTGGGAAAAACGTCTTCCATGAAACTGATCCCTGGTGCCAAAAAGGTTGGGGACTGCTGCTCTATGATGTTCTCACAATAATGAAATTGCCTAGGCCAGGCGAGGCCTGTAATCCTAGCACTCTGGGAGACCAAGGCGGGCGGACTGTTTGAACTCAGGAGTTCGAGACCAGCCTGAGCAAGAACGAGACCCCATCTCTACTAAAAATAGAAAGAAATTATATGGACAGCTAAAAATATATAGAAAAATTAGCCAGGCATGGTGGCGCATGCCTGTAGTCCCAGCTACTTGAGAGGCTGAGGCAGAAGGATCACTTGAGCCCAGGAGTTTAAGGTTGCTGTGAGTGAGGCTGATGCTATGGCACTCTAGTCCGGGTAACAGAGTGAGACTCTGTCTCAAAAAAAAAAAAAAAAGTCCAACCAGGACTTTTTACAAGAATCATATTAAGAAAACGTGACTACTCAGCCTTTCCTTAGGATAAACTCATCACAAACTTTTAACATCCACTGAATAGCTAAGAATTCCAAGTTTCCAAATGTTTTAGGAATTGCAGTGTCTAGAAAGATAAACTTTGTTCTTTTCTCTCATTTTGGTAAAATGTTCATATCCCCTTCCTGCAGGATAAAACTCATCGTGACATCTCGACAGTTAATGAGCACCTTTGTCCCAAAGTCATTCTTGGCCCCAGGAACACTCTAGTGGAACTTACTGGCACTCTGGCCTTATGGGTGTCCTCCCCACTCCCTGCCTGAGGCTTTCTTTATCCTAATAATAAAAACAAATCAATCCTTTGCTCCAAAAAAATGTTTCTGGCAGCCATATCTGGGCCAACTATAGAGTGACTGCCTCTATCTTTTCTCTTCAGAACTCAGCAGCCTATATGTAGCAACTTTCAATGAAACAAATTCTGTTCACTGAAAAAAGAAATTCCCAACTCAAAAGCAAGGAATACTAACACTGACCTGCAGACTATTTAGTTTTTTGCTCATACACAGAAATGTAGGAATACTTTGGATTGGTCCTGAATCTAGCCTGAGTAATTTTCAACTTGGAAGACTTCTCAAAACTTCTCTAAATAAATTAAGATTTACTTAAGAATAAGTGGAAACCACTTTACTTTTTAGGTATTTCTTGAAATGGAGAAATCTCTCATGGAAATTCAGGAATGTCTTAGCCTACAAGGGTCCTCCAGACCCTAGGCATCTTAGATTTGATGAAACATGGTATCTCTTCCAACAAATCAGAAAGCTTCATAGAAAGAGAAAGCCAAATGTCCTTTTTCTTATTTTTATCCTAGAATGTTTAAAAAAAAAATAACTCTTAAGTGGTTCTGTAAGTTAGATCACTTCATACAAGCCATACATATATATATATACACACACACACACACACACACACACACACACACAGACTTTTTTAAAAAGCATCATGGCCGGGCGCGGTGGCTCACGCCTGTAATCCTAGCACTCTGGGAGGCTGAGGCAGGAGGATCGCTCAAGGTCAGGAGTTCGAGACCAGCCTGAGCAAGAGCGAGACCCCGTCTCTACTAAAAATAGAAAGAAATTATCTGGCCAACTAAAATATATATAGAAAAAATTAGCCGGGCATGGTGGCCCATGCCTGTAGTCCCAGCTACTCGGGAGGCTGAGGCAGTAGGATCGCTTAAGCCCAGGAGTTTGAAGTTGCTGTGAGCTAGGCTGATGCCACGGCACTCACTCTAGCCAGGGCAACAAAGCGACACTCTGTCTCAAAAAAAATAAAATAAAAATAAAAAATAAAAAGCATCATTTGCTCTCCTCCTAAACTTTCGGAAAGTAAAAGAGGTGGGGGAAAGAGAAGGGTAATGCTAATAGGATGAAATGCCAGTCCTTGCTAGTTGGAGGACCAGGAATTGTCCACAGGAGAAGCAAAGGACAGTGAGCAATTAGCTCAGGGTATACCAGCACAGCTAACAGTTCTTTAACTCTTATTTCAAGCCTAAGGACAGAATAAACAGCAGCATTTACCTAAGTATCATCAGAATTATGTGGTTTCCAACAAGCTGATTTGGCAATAACTAAACTATTTGATAAACCATGTTGTATATTTTAGCTCTGTCATTACCTAAAAGACATTTAGTTAGCTTTTAAACAGTAAAGACATCTATCTGTGAAAACTCAGTGAGCCATTTCAAGTTTTCCCAAGTCATCTACACAGCCTTATATCTAAGATGGGATTCTGCATACAACAGTAATTAAATAAATACTTACTGAAAGGAAGAACAATTCCTGCCCACAAAAACAAGCAGACAGGGCCCAAACACAAGTTAGCCACATACCTGTAACAGCTCATCACGGGAGATCTTGTCATCTTTATCCAAATCATATAGTCGAAAAGCAACTGGTATGGAAAAACCAGAAGTTAGTAGAAATTCTGTAGTGCTTTCCCCTTCTCCAGGAACTAAATATATTTGTAAAGGACACTAGACAGAAAACTGATAGCCAATTAATAGATTTTCCAATAGCAATTATATTACTTGATGAAATATGATCTTTCTTCCAACAAATGAAAATATTTGATAAAAAGGGAAAGCTGACTGGGCACGGTGGCAACAGAATTCTAATTAATTTTCAGCTTACTGTAAAACTTAGTCCAGGCCGGGCGCGGTGGCTCATGCCTGTAACACTAGCACTCTGGGAGGCCAAGGTGGGAGGATCACTGGAGGTTAGGAGTTTGAGACCAGCCTGAGGAAGAGCGAGAACCCCGTCTCTACTAAAAATAGAAAGAAATGATCTGGACAGCTAAAAATATATAGGAAAAATTAGCCGGGCACGGTGGTGCATGCCTGTAATCCTAGCTACTCGGGAGGCTGAGGCAGAAGGATTGCTTGAGCCCAGCAGTTTGAGGTTGCTATGAGCTAGGCTGATGCCACGGCACTCTAGCCCAGGCAACAGAGCAAGATTCTGTCTCAAAAAAAAAAAAAAAAAAAAAAGACAGAGTCTTGCTCATGCTCAGGCTGGTCTCTGAATTCCTGAGCTCAAGCAATCCTCCCACTTCAGCCTCCCAGAGTGCTAGGATTACAGGCATGAACCACCACGCCTGGCCTATTTTTATTTTTAATAAAATTATATAATTTGATAAAAAATGAAACATGAATATGGAAAAAAAACTTATTGTTTCTATGCAAATTAGACTGACTACTTCAGAAAGACTCAAAATTAAGTCACCAGATGAAAACTATTGCCAAAGTGTGGCAACACAACTGTAAAAGATTGACAGAAAAAATGTAAACACCCAGAATGATTCTATTCTCAGAATGCTTTAAGCATTCTTTGAGCATCTTTAAGTTCTCCTTGCACTTAAAAGAAGCTGCAACTAGAAACCTAGGATGATACATTATAGATGTGCTCTATACAAAAAAGTCATACAACTCCCATCAGCAGACCTACACTAACACAAAACTAAACAAAATAACCCTTGGCCATACTACATCAAAAGATTGGCAAATGATGTGTTTTTAAATATTTTACGGTAAAATACAATGTTAAACCATGTATTTTTTTCTATGATTCTATGCTATAGCTGACTTTTTCAATTATTGATCAACTGCTGGTCTAACAGCATTGAGAAATAAAATTTCTACCATAGAAATTTTGCATGTTAGAAGCAGGCAAAGATACTAAACATATATGCTAAAACTCTTATCAAAACATAGACATAAGGCTTTGCCTCAAACAGTATTTTGTCTTGAAATAAGGAACAGAAATTCATTAATATGTCTTCTCTGGGGGCGGGGGGGGGGAGGGCTGTCTAAAAAAATTCACTAATAAACACAAAATATCTAATAAATTTGAGGATAATTCATTAGAGTTCTATTTTCTTCTATAATCAATTTTGTTTATATTTAGGTTTTGTTTTTCATTAAGATATATGATCTTGTGGGTATGCTGAGCAGTATTTTAGTATTTTGTTTCAAAAATCTTCCCCATCGTATACAACAAGGCTCATTTCAATGCTCCTCAAACTATTCATCTAACATATTTTTTTTTTAATTTTGTTTTATTTTATTTTTTTTAGACAAGAGTCTTGCTCTGTTGCTGGCACTAGAGTGCCACAGTGTCAACTTAACTCACAGCAACCTCAAACTCCTGGGCTCAAGTGATTCTCCTGCCTCAGCCTCCCAAGTAGCTGGGACTACAGGTGTGCACCACTACGCCTGGCTAATCTTTTATATTTTTAGTTGCTCAGCCAAATTTCTTTCTATTTTTTAGTAGAGACAGGGTCTCACTCTTGCTCAGGTTGGTTTAAAACTCCTGAGCTCAAGCAATCCTCCCACCTTGGCCTTCCAGAGTGCTAGGATTACAGGCATGAGCCACCATGCCGGCCATTCATCTAACGTATCAATAGAGAAGTAAACTCATACTCCTATACCCAAGGAGATCTGGGGATACAGACCAAGGGCCACAAACTAAAAAATTAAGTTTCATGTACCATTCTTCAAATGTACATAAATTTGGCATTATATTCTATCATTTATCTATTATTTGTTTTAACATTAAAAAGCCCTTTATTTTTTCTTTAAATCACCAAGTAAAATTTTGATGGACCCCATTTATTCTGTGGCTTCACAAATCTCTCTATATTCCACTGTGTACTCTTGCAAGAAAAGCTCGGGCTCAGTAAGTTTAATACAATTTCAATTTCAACTTGTGTTGAATGAAAAGAGAAATTTCAATTTCCTGGAGAAGTGTTGTAAGGCATTGGGCAATATCATACACGAAGTTGCAGAAACTTCTTTGGCATGTAACAAAAGCAAAGGAAGAAAAAAAAAAATCATACATGAACTGACAAGAGCAGAAGGGAAATGTAACAAATATTCAAGAAAAGGAGGCAAAAGGCACGGGGACAAAAATCAAATCTTGCACTAATCCAGCTGTCCACTCCCACATTAGCCACATCCAGAGTCTATCAAATTCTAAGATAGGCTGAGGACTGCCATTATTCCTTACAGATGGGGCCTGGGCCTTCTTCACTATTGCTACTCTAGCACTTACCACAGTGCCCGGCAAACAGTAGGTGCTCAATGAATTATAATGATAGCTAACACTTATTGAGTACCTAGTATATGCCAGGTACTGTTAAAGCACTTGATGTAAATCAGCTCCTTTAACACTCACAATGATCTGATGCAGAATACCTTAATATCCCATTTTACAGAAGAAACTTAGGCCCAAAGATTTTTAAGTAACTTGCCGAAAGTCACAAGGTCAAAATGTAGTAGAGCTGGGACTCAAACTCAGCCAGTGTAGCTCCAGGGTCTGAGCTCTTAACTGCTATGCTCTTGTAAATGCTTGTTCAATGAATAAATGAGCAAATAAATCATTTTTAAGGAATGAAAAGCAAATATTTTAAACCAGAAGACTTTTGCTGCTTACAGTGCAGTTTGTTGCTTCGGCTGTTGAGTGGTTCTGGTCCATTCACATCTTTGCTCTTTTCATTATCCTCGATGGGTCGAAAATGAGCCAAAGTTCTCATGAATCCACGGAAGTTTACCTGGTCCTCTCTGATGGGGAAATATAACAAACAGAACACCATATCGATCAGGGTGATGATTTCTTATGAATTCTATGTATTGGCAACAGCTTTAGCTACAGTAGCCTGAAAATCCATTTAATGAGGTCTCTTTCTATATGCATGATACTTTAGGGCTCATAGAATATCATTTAAGCCTAACCCCAACCTTGTGAGGTAGATGTTAATATTTCCACTTTATAAATGATTAACCTGACTTAGGCAAGTAGCATGATTTATCAGGGTCAGAGTTATCTATTGAATTTACTTATATTTCTTTTCTTAAAAAAAGGATTTAGAAGTAGTGCCAGAGCTATACAAACATGAGAGCCAGAACCTGAACTCACTGCTTTCAACCCTGCAGTGAGCCACAAGTTAGTCATTTCAACCCAAGGACTCCTCAATCACCTCCCAATCTCCCCTACAGTAATGTATACCTAGGGATATTTTTAAATTAAGGCATATTATGGAAAAGCTCCTTTTAAAATAAAGTTTATTTAGTTGTAGAAGCAATTAAACATATATTTGAAAATTTGGAAAAAAGAAAAATATCACTCCTAATTCTACCAACTACTGTTTCCATTCAATATAAACACTTTGGAACATTTTAAATGCCTGCATAATAATTATGTGGATATATCATGATTTTATTATTCCTTCATAATTGGATTTTTTCTCATTTTTCATTATCATAAGCAATGTTTTAAAAGACTTCTTTGTGTATAAAGCCTTTTTAGTACTTAGGCTTAGAGAAAATCTCTTTATCATGCCATAGGCTAATCAATAATCCTATAAGAAAAAATTCTCAAAACTTAAAGAATGTTCTTTAATATTAAAAAACAATGTCTCAAGGGGCAAAATTATTTATTTATCTAAGGCAGTCATGGAAACAGCAGACAGCCTGGTTCTGTGGCTGCCTAAAAAAAGTCCCAGTTTGGCCGGGCATGGTGGCTCACGCCTGTAATCCTAGCACTCTGGGAAGCTGAGGCAGGAGGATCGCTCAAGGTCAGGAGTTTGAGACCAGCCTGAGAAAGAGCGAGACCCCATCTCTACTAAAAATAGAAAGAAATTATCTGGACAACTAAAAATATATATAGAAAAAAATTAGCCGGGCATGGTGGTGCGTGCCTGTAGTCCCAGCCACTCGGGAGGCTGAGGCTGAGGAAGGAGTATTGCTTGAGCCCAAGAGTTTGAGGTTGTTGTGAGCTAGGCTGACACCACGGCACTCTAGCCCAGGCAACAGAGTGAGACTCTGTCTCAAAAAAAAAAAAAAAAAGACTAGCTTTTGAGCCCACTGTACTCAAAAGAATACCTTTAGTTCTTCAAGGGAGTTATACTGCTAATAGAGTAGTATCTGGTAAAAAATGTAAAATACAAGGAATCAAATAATGTGGAATAAGATGTAAGTCATATGCCAGAACAAACAGATTAATGGATATTATTAGCATAAAGTTTCTGAGTAAAAAGGAACTAAATACAATGGTTCACTTTCAATTCTCATTCTTTCAAACAAAGGAACAAACAAACAAAAATTCCATGTGCCTAAGACTAGAGAAGAAAGAAAAACTTAGACGCCAAGTATCTATCTGATTAGAGCAAGGAGCAGAGGTGCAGCCTGCTAAGAGCTAAGCAGTAGAGCCCACTACAGTCCTCTGCTTCCTCATATGTACCCTGCCTAATTTCCTCAGCAGTAGCTTGGTGGGCAGGATGGCAAGTGATACTGTAGTCAGAGCAAATGTGGTTTAGCCTTACAAAATAGCTTTCCACAAGCTGCTTCTTCAAGTAATCAATGGTGACTAAGGAACTCTGAAGAAAAGTTGGCAGAATGACTCTACTGGGTTTACTTTTCATTACAAAAGGTTTGGATACAAAGCATAGCTATGAAAGTTATCTCTGGACAGGGTTCAATGCTATGCAAGGGCTAAAAGAGGAAGCAGAAAAATGGAAGAATTCAGCATAAAAACCACACCTGAAACAATCAGAGCAGTTCAGGGAAAGAGAGAGGAAAAAAAGAGGAAGGGTATGAGATTAGTCATGGTCAATATGAATTTCAAAAGACCAAGTAAGTCTAAGTCTGATTCAATTCCCTTCTTTACATAAACTAACTGCCAGTCTCCATTCCCTTACTGTCATTCAAATTGATTGAGTGACCAACCCTCTCAACTAGCAAATTACTTTGCTCTCAATTCAGAGTTCTAAAATTTCCTCCCCAGGCATTTTATCTGTTAGTGTCCTTGCTGACAGTCTCATTATTAAGAACTGGCACCCATGTAACATTTTACAATTCTTTCGGTCATAAAGACAATTCACATGGAGCCAGGAAGAAACTATTTAGGAGATTACTTAAAACAAGATTATATGATAAGCTTTATTCATGAAAAGGTAGCTAATCAAATCAATAAATATTTACTAGTACTCTGAAGGCAGTGTATTAGGTAGTGAAGCATATCAAAAGTCTAATTTTATATTAAACCCAATTTAAGGAATAATCTACTTGAAAAAGTACATGTGTGATGAGGAGAATTGTATCCTTAGTGAATATCATAAAAGTAAAACAAAGGCAATGGAAATGTTCCAGATTAAAGGAGGGTAAAGAGATATGACAACTATGCCCAGACTAGATCCTGTACTGGAGAAGGGGAAGTGCTATAAAGGAGATTAATTAATGGATGAACTCACAAAATTAGAATATAAATAATAGATTAGGATAAAACAGATAATAGATTAATAAAACAGAGTAAAAGATTAAAGTATTTTATCAATGTTTAGTTTATTGAAGTGGATAACTATACTATGGATATATAAAAGAATATTGTTATTCTTAGTAAGCACACACTGAAGCATTCAGGGGTAAAGGGCCACGACTATGCAACTTACCCTCAAAAGGTAGAAAAATACAATTATGTGAACATACACACAGAACAATTATGTAAGTGTACGTATATGTATCTGAGAGGGAAGTATGTACAGAGAGAGAGAGAGAGAAAGGGGAGGGTAGAAAGAGGGAGTGTGTATAGAGTGAGCATGGGCATGCAACTGCACTGTCCAATACTGCAGCCACTAGTCACACATAGCTATGAGCATTTGAAACATTCATCTGACTTGGTATGTGCTGTAAGTGTAAATTACACATTGGATTTCAAAAACTTAATATGAAAAAAGAATGTAAAATATCTCAGTAATTTTTAATATTGATTATGTATGGAAATGATAATATTTTTAATATATTGGGTTAAATAAAATATATATTGTGAAAGTTAATTTAAATTATTTATTTTTACTTTTTTAATACAGCTACTAGAAAATATATAATTATATATGTGGCTTCTATTATATTTTCATTGGCTACTACTGAGAGCATACAAATGAGCCAAAATGTTAATATAATAGATGCATCTGGGTAAATGATATTTGAAATTATTTCCAAATAAACATTTTTTAAAAGTCTAGTTTTACATCAGTGATAAACAGAGATTAAAGACAAAATTTTGCTGGACATAGTGGCTGAAACCTATAATCCAAGGCAGGAGGATGGCTTGAGCCCAGGAGTTTGAGGTTGCAATAAGGTATGATGAAACCACTTCACTCTAGAATAGGTGACAGAGTGAGACCCTATCTCAACAAATAAATAATTTAAAAATAAGATTAGAATATGTGGAGAAAGGCAAAACATTTTTTTTTTTTTTTTTAAGCAGAATCCCGCTCTGCCACCCGGGGTAGAGTGCCGTGGCGTCAGCCTAGTTCATAGCAACCTCAAACTCCTGGGCTCAAGCAATCCTTCTGCCTCAGTCTCCCAAGTAGCTGGGACTACAGCCATGCGCCACCATGCCCGGCTAATTTTTTCTGTATGTTTTTAGTTGTCCAGCTAATTTCTTTCTATTTTTAGTAGAGATGGGGTCTCACTCTTGCTCAGGCTGGTTTTGAACTCTTGACCTCGAGCGATCCTCCCACCTTGGCCTCCCAGAGTGCTAGGATTACAGGCGTGAGCCACCGCGCCCAGCCGCAAAAACATTTTTTTAAAAATTAAAAAAAAAGACAGAATTTTGAAAACAGGCTTGTATATCTATTTGAAGTTTAAAACAGAGGAGAGTACGAAAGAAGAGATATTTTAGATATGACCAAATTAAGGATGCCCAATATAATCAAGGGGATCATACTCTGAGATGACCCAACCAATGTTATTATTTCATATTAGCAATTAATTGAGGCTGAGACAGCCTCAGAAACAAAGTATATCAACTGCACTGACTCACCCCTCTGGAAAGAAGGCATTGATGATCCGGTCTCCCAGTGGGTTGATGGCAAGTTCTGGAATCCTCTGGAAATCTTCCCGGCTGCCAAGAGAATCACCTGGAGTTAGAGACCATTGACCCTTGGCATAAACTCCTTCAGTCTAAATGAGGGTACAACCTAGTAAGAATATCTCCTGGAATTTACTTCTACGGCAAATTATACCAAATAACTGCAAAGAATAGCACTTTAATAGCTGCCAAGTGTTTCTTGCACCAACTCAGGAGTGGAAGAAGCCAGATTTGACTATGCCACATTCCAGTGAATTCAGCACACAATAAACCAACTGACAAGCAAATACTAAGCTGTCCCTTAGTAAATGATTCCTTGAACATTACCATTTTGTACTTAGTTATTAAGTTTGGAGACTGAACAGCAAATGGAAAGTATCAAATACTACGGAACTTAAATATGGGGGCAAAATATTTAGAGGGGTCTCCATATCCTTGTTAAGAAGATCTAAAGCACCTATGAAATTGGACGAATTCTTAGGCAATGCTTATATCAATATGAGAACCCATGGATTTCCATATTTCCTTGCTCTGTCTCTAGCTTTTTTTCCATTTCCTTCTACACACTAGAGCTGTAGAGGCAATGGAGAACATAACAAAGAGCAACCATCCTCACGTAACTTAGGTGGGTGTAGCAAATATTAGTTACTGTTCATTGCACATATATTATGTGCTGCTTTTATAAACATTATCTCATTTCTTCATGCCCATGTTTTATCTATATCCTTTTAGAGCTGAGGAAATTGGGAGTCACAGAGAAAAGTAACTTGTCCAGTGCCACACCACTAAGTAGCAGAATTGTGATTTAAATCTAAGTCTGTAAGTCAAATTATGTGTTCTCTTTCTAAAAACCACATTTCTTTTCCATATTAAACTTCTTGAAAGAAAGTTGCTCTCCCAAAAAATATTCAGTAAGTATTTTTTTTAAACTTCTTTGGTTGATGTCCTGTGCCAAGAATATAAAGCTACAACATATCTGCACTGCACTCTTCAAAATATCCACGTCACGAAGGACAAAGAAAGGCAGAGGATTGTTACAGATCAAAGGGGACTAAAGAGACAACTAAACCCAATGAACGATCCTGGACAAGGACAAATATTGCTATAAGGGACATCTGGGTGACAGGTGAAAATGGAACATGGACCACACAGAATACAAACTATTACATAATAGTACTATATCAAAATACTAAATTTCTTGATTTATTTGTATTTATTTATGTATTTATTTTTTGAGACAGAGCCTCACTCTGTTGCCCGGGCTAGAGTGCTGTGGCGTCAGCCTAGCTCACAGCAATCTCAAACTCCTGGGCTCAAGCAATCCTACTGCCTCAGCCTCCCGAGGAGCTGGGACTACAGGCATGAGCCACCATGCCTGGCTACTTTTTCTATATGCTTTTAGTTGTCCAGTTAATTTCTTTCTATTTTTAGTAGAGATGGGGTCTCGCTCTTTCTCAGGCTGGTCTCGAACTCCTGAGCTCAAATGATCCACCTGCCTTGGCCTCCCAGAGTGCTAGGATTACAGGCGTGAGCCACCGTGCCTGGCCAATTTCTTGATTTTGATCTGAGAATGTCTTTGTTATAGTAAATATACACTGAAGTATGTGACAAAATGTTAACAATTGGTGAATCTGGATATTAGAAAGAAAATTCTCTTTGTACTATTCTTGTTATTTTTAAGTTTGAAATTATTTCCAGATAAAAGGTTTAAAATATACATATATAAACTTGAATGAATCTGATTCCTGCCTTCCAGAAGTTTGGTGACAGAAGAGATAAAACACAATCCTCCACTTTATACTAAATGCTAATGAAGATAAAAGAGATCATGAAATGCTTCTATTTTAACACAGGAGTCTTCACACTCTGTTCCTCTTGTGGCTTAACATTTATGTGGTGCTTAATTAATCAACAAGCTCATTTCCACCACATCTGGTGACACAGGTAGAAACTGACCTAGTGAACTGAGCACAAAGCTCTGGAAGAGTAACTCTGGATTCTAATTTTCCTTGATCATTCACAGTTGTAATTTTTATCTCAATGAATGAACCAGAAAAAGCCAATCAAAAGATAATTAGATTGGTCAAGATGATAAAGAAAATCACTGAGGTCCTGATTATGTAATTCAACAAACATGTACTAAGCTTTTATTACATAATTTGCTCTATAATACAAAGTCCACATTATCACCAAAATGTAGCTCCTCTTATTTGACAGGTTAAGAAACAATAACTACACCCTTTGAAATGAAGGCTAAGGCTGATTTGAATTGCATGGCCACATACTTCAGTTTAATGTCTAACAAGCTTAAGTAATTTTAGCTGAGAAGAGGCACAGTTTAAATATCAAGCCTACCATCAAGTGTTAGGTGCACAACCTAGCCTGAACTCCTTTAATCTCAATAAGAGAATCTAGACTTGGACTTCCAATCTCAATAAAGACCTAAACCTTGTCCTTTGATACTATTTAACTCCAGTCTTAGATTTTAGATTGTATATAGAATGTGGTTCCAGTCACCAGACCAAGAGGAATACTACTGAAAGTATCAAAATAAAAATGAAAAGAGTATAAAAAATAGTTTGTCATCGGCTAAACAATATGCAACTTATTACTTGCTCTGTAGTAGAACACAGATCATCCTGGCAGTTTCTCTAAACTTATATTTTCAAATTTGCCCATCAACACAAACCTAATAGAGAAAAATACTCCAAAGTGGCCCACATGCCACAAGTACGAGACTCATTTGAAATTCAGATTTTTATGTACTTACTAAAAAACATATTGACATTATATTGTGACTCGTGGTATACCTAGGAAACTCTTCCTCAAAGATTTTTTGAGAAAAAGATATTATTAAAGGTAGCAGGCAAGTCTGAGTATGGAACCATGTTTATGGCATTCTTTGTGGCCAAGAAATTCCCAATGAGGAGTGGTTTTCCAGACATTCAAGGGCACAGGGATGCTCTGAAAAACCAGAGTTTGAAAGACTGTTAGCAACCAGAAGTGCCATCCCTCTACACTGCAAGTTCCTTCTCTTATTTGGAGATTTTGCTTCACAGCTAACTTCTATTTCAAGCACCCAGAAGTTGATGCTTTAGATGACTTATATATAATGAGATTATTTAAGTAGTATAATAGAGATTAGTCATATGGCACAAGATATTTATTAACACAGAAATGACCAATAATTTCCATTACCTAAAGCATTTAATCAATATTTTAAATTAAATCAATAATTTTGTTGTTTTGATAAAATTATTTTATATAAAGTGCTAATAAATGTCAAAGCCAGTCTGTTAGTTGTTTATTTTAGGGTTCTAGGGCCAGGCTGGCTGATCTGCAAGGTTGCATTCTGACTTTTGGTTGACGGAAGTGGACACATGCACGTTTACGTCTTCTCATCCTAATTCTCTAAAATCTTTTGCTGAAATGTCAGCAAAAATGTACACATGAGAATATATCCACAATATAAACAATCAGGGTGGGAGAAGTATGAGAAAATCTGGAATTTAGAAAGTAGATGTGCATATAATAACAAGTAAGTTGGAGTAGAAGTTCCATGAATAGGCCACAGTAGAGCTGAGAGCCATTTTGCCCTGCAGAGTCACAGGGAGGCAAGTCACTCAGAGTTGCCAGGTAAGGGAAGCAGTATTCAAAGTAATTAATTAAAGAACCTTTCTGTTTTCTTTTTCCTTTTCTTTTCAGAGACAGGTCTCACTCTGTCACCCAGGCTGGAGTGCAGTGGTAAGATCATAGTGCACTGTAACTCCTGGGTTCAAGAGATCCTCTTGCCTCAGCCTCCCAAGTAGCTGGGACTATAGATGTGTACCACCACACCTGGCCCTAAAGGACTTTGTAAACAATGGGCCTGGCCGGGTGCAGTGGCTCACACCTGTAATGCCAGCACTTTCAGAGACCAAGGCAGGAGGATCACTTGAGCCCAGGGGTTTGAGGCTGCAGTGAGCTACAATCACACCACTGTACTCCAGCACGGGCAACAGAGTGAGACCCTATCTCTAAAAAAAAAAAAAGAAAAGAAAAGAAAAAGAATGGGTGCCAGCTCCCCACTACTCCCAGTACCCTTCCCAAGATTACAAAACCATTTGTACCAAGGAAAAAATAGAGAACTGCTGGCAGGGCCAGTGGCTCACTCCTGTAATCCTAGCACTCTGGGAGGCCCAGGTGGGAGGACTGCTGGAGGTCTGGAGTTCAAGACCAGCCTGAACAAGAGCAAGACCCCATCTCTAACAAAAATAGAAAAAAAAAAATCAGTCGGGCATGATGGTGCCAGCCTGTAGTCCCAGCTACTCAGGAGGCTGAGGCAGGAGGGTCACTTCAGCCCAGGAGTTTGAGGCTACAGTGACCTATGATAATGCCACTGCACTCTACCCACGGTGACAGAGTAAGACTCTGTCGCAAAAAAAAACAAAAAAGAAAAAAAATGGAGAACTGCTATTAGAAAGATCTACCTGGGCAGGGATTCAACCAAGCATGGGAGGTTGGCCCCCCCAGCATTAATGACAACTACTAAGCACTAATAAGAACTCTAATAAGTAATCTAATAGACATTTGATAAGTTTTTACATCTGTAAAACAAAAATAAGCTATTATGATACAACAGAGGTCAGAGGACAAGAAAGGTTCTTAGAAATTAAAAATATGAATGTGGATTAAAAAAGTTCATCAAAAGGATTCAAAAATAAATTCAAGGATATCTTCTAGAAAGCAAAGGAAAAAGCCAAAGAGCCAGAAAATATAAAAGAAAAGTTAAGCCATGGTAGTCCAAAAGCCAACCAACAGAAATGTCATAAAGAACAAATAAAGAAGAGGGAGGAGGCCAGGCACGGTGGCTCACGCCTGTAATCCTAGCACTCTGGGAGGCCGAGGCGGGTGGATCGTTTGAGTTCAGGAGTTCGAGACCAGCCTGAGCAAGAACGAGACCCTGTCTCTACTAAAAATAAAAAGAAATTATATGGACAACTAAAAATATATATAGAAAAAATTAGCTGGGCATGGTGGCACATGCCTGTGGTCCCAGCTACTCGGGAGGCTGAGGCAGGAGGATCGCTTGAGCCCAGGAGTTTGAGGTTGCCGTGAGCTAGGCTGACGCCATGGCATTCTAGCCTGGGCAACAGAGTGAGACTCTCTCTGGGGGGAAAAAAAAAAACAAAAAAACTCCATTCCAACCAAAGTCTTCCATAGATTCTGCTTTGGGACTGACCACTACAAAGGAACACAGAATGATAAACTGTATACTATAGCCTCTCACTCTGTATGTAGAATTTGGCTTCAGGCCCTAGACATGGAGCACCTTGGAAGAGGAAAGTAAAAACAAAAAGTGTAAAAGGGAAAGTATTTCTCCTGATAACCACAACTGCCTTCTTAAGAAGGTGGGGGCTATTTCAGGTAACAAAATATTGGAATTCACTTGTATTCAGCAGAGCACCCTGATAGGTTCTGGAAAGGTCAAGATAGGTCTTGAGCTGAATTTGGCAGCAAAGGCTGGAGGAAGTGGATTCTCTCTGCACTACAAAGAGTTTAGAGTTCACCAGCTAATCTCTAAGGCAAGAGAGGGTAGGACAATTTTTGTACTTTAAAGGACACTATAAAAAGAGTGAAAAGACAATCCATATGAGCCACAATTCCACTCACAGGTATATGCCAAGAGAAATTAAAACATATGTCCACACAAAAATGTTCAAAGCAGCACTATTCACAATAGCCAAATGGTGTAAACTCAAATGTCTACCATCTGATAAATGGATAAACCAATGTGGCATAGCCATACAATGGAATTTATTATTCAGCTATAAAAGGGAATGAAGTACTGATAAATGCTACAACGTAGATGAACCTTGAAAACATCATGTTATATGGAAGAAGACTACATTTATATGAAATGTCCAGAGAGAGAAATAAAGTAGATTAGTGGTTGCCAGGGGTTCAGGGAAGGGGGAATAGGAAGTGATTACTTAATGGACATAAGGTTTCTATTTGGGGTGATGATTATGTTCAAAGGTTTAGCAACCATATTTCTTCCCCCTTTATGGTATATCCCATACCTGTGCTAGAAGCCTTCCAAAGATGTTCTAAACTGTTTCATGCCAGCCACCAGAGGGCAAACAGCTTCATTACATGCCAGTCAACCAAAGCTGAAGAACAACAGTATACAAAAGGCTGCTACTGAGAGTTAGGGTGGAAGATGGTGCTAAGTAGATATCTCATTTGACTGTGATAAGACAATTACAAACACAAAACAATGCAGCATTACATCACTCTGAGATCATATACTTACTCTAGACCAATTTCTCAACTTTGGCACTGTTGACATCTAGGGCAGAGTAATTCTTTGTCGTGGCAGTTGTCCTGTGCATTGCAGGATATTTAGCAGTACCCCTGGCTGCTGTCCTCTGGGCCCTAGTGGCATTTCCCAGTCATGACAATCAAATATGTCTCCAGAGGCCAGGTGCAGTGGCTCATGCCTAAAATCCTAGCACTCGAGAAGCCGAGGCGGGAGGATCGCTTGAGCTCAGGAATTTGAGACCAGCCTGAGCAAGAGCGAGACCCCATTCTCTACAAAAAATAGGAAACTTAGTCGGACATAGTCTGCACACCTGTAGTCTCTCTTACTCAGGAGGCTGACACAGGAAGATTTCTTGAGCCCAGGAGTTTGAGATTGCAGTGAGCTATGATGACAGCACTGCACTCTAGCCCAGTGATAGAGTGAGAGTTTTGTCTCAAAAGAAAAAAAAAAAAAGTCTCCAGAGATTTTGCCCCTGGGTGGCAAAATGGCCTTCAGATGAGAACCAAGACTATAGACTAAAATACTGAATATCTTGTCTAAAATTAATATAGGGTTATGGGTTGGGTTGGGAAATGAGAGAAGACAGAACAACCCTAAAACACCTGGGATTGCTATGGGTCAACTTCATAAAAGCCAATGTTTGGGAAAAGATTGAGAGAAAATGTAAGCAGAGAAAGCTGAAGCCTCAAAAGTACGTTCTTAGGACCAGAATAATGGCGATTTAAACTAAGGGGAGCTGGAATAAAGCAATAAGCATCTGGTGACAAATTTAATGTCATTGTTCTGCTGATTTAACTCCTTGTGGATCAGCGATACTCAAAGACCAGGAAAGAAATGGTCCCTGCCCTCTGAAAGCTAGATGCTTATCATGTCTGCTTCTAGGGATATAGGCAGCTGCTATTCAGACATTGCCAGGGAGTTTCTAGTTTCTGTGAGGAAAATAAAGAAGAGAACTGCCTACCTGAGAGTCCCGTTCTCTCCTTTGTCCAGGCTGGTGAACCGGCTGTAGAGGCGAGTGATTTGACTGTGGGAAACTAAAGAGCACAAAATTAGTCCCAGCTGGGGAAATAGCCCTCACCTGAATTGAACCCGCCCCCTACTATCAAATGCTTCCAGTGAGTAAGCCAGGGAGATATAGTAATTCTAAAGTTGTCTCTAACCAGGAGTTCAGGAGTTCGAGTCCAGCCTGGGCAACACAGCAAGAATTCCATCTCTACAAAAAATAAAAAAGTTAGCTGGGCATGGTGACGTGCTTTTAGTCCCAGCTACTCAGGAAGCTGAGGCAGGAGGATCATTTGAGCCAGGATTTCAAGGTTGTAGTGAGCTATGATCATGCCACTGTACTCTAGCCTGGGTGACAGCAAGACCCCTTCTCCAAAAATATTTTAAAGTTATCTTTAGAGCATCGATGCCGAAAGTTTAAAACCTAAAGAATGAAAGAAGTTAGAAAATTAAATAAAGAGCAATCAAAATTGAATCTTGGGGCCAAGAGCAGTGGCTCACGCCTGTAATCCTAGCACTCTGGGAGGCCGAGGCGGGAGGAATGTTTGAGCTCAGGAGTTCGAGACCAGCCTGAGCAAGAGCAAGATCCCGTCTCTTAAAAAAAAAAAAAGAAAGAAAGAAAATAGATAAAACACCATAAATTCAGGCACAAGGTGACAATTTTAATGAGGTAATAACTTCAGGTACACAATAAAACTTTGAAACTGCAAAAAGGCACGTGAGAGTTTTCACAAGGAGAAAAGCCAACAGCCAAAAAGGGTGTGACAAGTGTGGACTTTGTCCTAGGCTGTACCTTCAGAGGTTTAAAGGGGTGGCTGAAATAGTTCTGATAGTTGTTCTCCCTCAGCTCAAGAAACACAAATTTACTTGCAGTGTTGGGAACAATGGAACAAAGTAAACAGGGGCAAGCAGGAAGTGAGTGATCCATAGCTGGGATGAGGACACACTAGGTGTGGCTGTGAATTCTTTAGCATTAGGTTTCACCCTCAAAGCTGGGCTCTGTTCTACACTATGGCTCTAAGGTGAGCATAGAGCTGAGGAGGGAGCAAAATCACTCCCATCCAGGGCAGGGGCAGCAGAGCTCCAGCCACCACTCAGGAAGCAGTTGTGGACCGTTCTGCCAGCCAGCCAGGTGTGAATAGCTCACTATAAAGAGCACACACTTGTGAGGGTCAGGCAGACAGATTCGGATTCCATTCATAGCTTCATAGCTTACCAGTGAGGGGTCAGTGAATGGGGCTGGGGGCTAACTGAGGCAATGAAAGGAAAATGCTTGGCCAAGTGCCTGGCACATAACAAGCGCTCCAAGTTAGCTATCATCATCATCATCTTCATGTCGTGAGTGGAAGGCATAGTTTTACTGCTGCACTAATTACTTTCCATTTCCCTCCTGACTCTGCCAGTTATAACTGTTTTAAGAACTTGACTAGTTTCTCCCAGCTCTGGCCTCAGGCCTTAAAGGTTACTCTTATACTAAAGTTCCCTTTAGTTTAGCAAAAATAAGTACATTAAAGAATTACTAAGTTTCCCAAAATATTTTCTGAAAAAACAAAGTTTGTTCACAATCCCAACACTGCTGTTTCCATTTCTTCGTATATCACCTATTATAATGTCAGTCACTTGTATACTTTATATAATTCTAATAGCTTACTTTTCATTTAGTAATTCATAATTTTTCTATATTGCTTGGAGTCCTTTTTAATAACTGCATAATATTTGGTCCACTGGGTCAATTTTTAGTGTTTTGAATATTAAGTATTTTATATTGCTTTTCTTTAAGAAGGAAAACTATTTCTTTTTATACTAGTTTGAGAAAATAATCCATGTACATGGTAAAAATGCAAAAGTTACAAAATACACAATGAAAAGTCACCCTAATACTCCAATTTCCCAGTGTCCTATGCCAAAGGCCAACACTATTATCAGTTTCTTGTGAATCCTTCTAGAAATCTTCTATGAGTATATGTATTATGTCAGTATATACCTATGAGTGTGTATATATGTATATGTATGGTGATTTAGAAAACTTTAAAACTGGAAGGAATATTACCTAGTCCAACTCCTTCTATTAGGAAAATGAGCCAGCACATCTTTCTAATCTAGATTACCATCTAAAAGAACTGGGCACTGAAATCTCCTATAGTATGATTTTTTTTTTTTTTTTTGGAGACAGAGTCTCGCTTTGTTGCCCAGGCTAGAGTGAGTGCCGTGGCGTCAGCCTAGCTCACAGCAACCTCAAACTCCTGGACTTAAGCGATCCTACTGCCTCAGCCTCCCGAGTAGCTGGGACTACAGGCATGCGCCACCATGCCCGGCTAATTTTTTGTGTATATATATATTTTAGTTGTCCATATAATTTCTTTCTATTTTTAGTAGAGACGGGGGTCTCACTCTTGCTCAGGCTGGTCTTGAACTCCTGACCTTGAGCGATCCACCCACCTCGGCCTCCCAGAGTGCTAGGATTACAGGCGTGAGCCACCACGCCCGGCCAAGTATGATTTTTTAAAACTTCCTCAGTAAGTACTGGTATGGCATTACATCCCATCCATATTTCAAAAGAAAAAAAGGAATGAGTTTATGGCTGCTTGAATTCACAATTTACTAATATGTTAAAAATAAATATGTAAATATATAAACAAGTAACCAAAACAATCATAAAACTGCTATCTCCCAGGACTATATGGAAATCAGTGGAGAAATGTACAACCAAATGTCAACTTTTAAAATTAATATGGTCACATCTGAGCCTATCTCCTAAATTACGGAGTTAATAGTATAATTATGTTGTAACAAAAAGATTTGTTAACAAAAAAAAGAATGAGAGGAAGTGTTAATCTTGATGCTAAATCCACTGTGACAAAGAATATAAAGCAACCTCCAGGTGTAGAGCTCAGAACAACCCCAATCCATCTATAAAGAGGCTACACAATCCATATGCAGAAAGGCATTAGAACTGGCACGAATGATGTCAGGGCACCACGTTTCCAGTAAACTATTCTCACCTGAAAGCACTAAGCTTGCCAGATAGGTGCCCCAAACCTGCACAATCCTTGGTAACCCAAAGGAAGTCTCAGGAGTTGACGGTTACTCTCAGAAAAGGCTGTGCATAAGGACATGTCTTGAATGAAGCTATATTTTTCTCCACTGATGAGCAAATAATTATTTTAAAGCATTAAAAGATTATTTAGAAGACCATGTTAACCTCCCTGACTATAAATCTTTCTATCATCACTGTATTGTGCTCAGAGGAGAAAGGTGTTTCAGAGAAGTGCCAAGCACCAAGGAAAAATGGCAGAGGGAAGAATAAGAACAAAAAGGAAATAAGAAAAAAGTTATTTTGCCCTTGCCTTTATCCTAAATCTTAATGTAGAAGAACAAATTGATAACCTAGGTAAAGCATAAAAGGGTAGCCAAAGGTAGCTCTAGATAAAAGATTTTGGGCCAGTGGCTCATGCTAGTAATCCCAGCACTTTGGGAAGCCAAGGCAGGACCACTGGAGCCCAGGAGTTTGAGGCTGCAGTGAGATATGATCTGGCCACTGTACTCTAAGCCTGGGCGACAGAGTAAGACCTGTCTCTAAAAAAAATTCTTTTTAATAAAAAGATAAAAGATTTTTGAAGTTGAAGCCTATACCCCTAATCATTCCTCCTGAACACTTCATCTTAACATTACCCCTGACATGAGATTTCAAGATCTGGCCTCTTTTAATCTCTAAAAAAAAAAAAAAAAAGACTTAAAAAACATTATGTAAAACAAACAAACCCTACCTTCTCATAATTGGGGAAATCTGAATATGGACCAAATAGTAGATAATATTATAGAATTATCAACTTTCTTAGGTGTGATGATAGCATTGTGACTATGTAGGGAAAAAGAATCCCTATTCTCTGCAGATACATGCAGAAGTATCAACTTTCAAATGGTGCATCAAAAATATACATAAATAGATAAAGCTTTTATCTTTGCAGCTGCTGCAGGGGTCAATTATCTTCTAAATGAGTAAAACTCCAAGTACTCTATGCTCTGGACCACCTTCCCCTACCAAAAAAAAGTTCCCAGAGTCTCTCTCCCACAGAGCCCTCTCTAATTTAACAAGTGGTTGCCTCTTACCACTTTCTGGAAACAAAATGAGAATAAAATTCTGTACTAGAACTAGAAAAGTACAGAGCTTTACAAATTACCTAACTCAAAACAAGCTGAAGGTGTTAGTTATCCATTCATTTCCATTTCAATAGAAGGAAGAAGATAGTAGGGTCTTCTGTAGTGACACAACCTTCAGGCACCAAGGCTTGGCAGGTGAGGGTCATAAAAGGGTCCTGCACTGGAGGCAGTAGCAGCCAGGAGTTGCACTTCCACTTACATTCTAGCCCAGGAAATTGTTCTCAAGCAATTGCCTTTCCCAGCCTTGTACTTTGGTGGAAATGTAGGGAAACCCACATTGGTTTTATCATCACTATACCCTTTCAAACAAACAAAATCTCACCAGTCTGTACAATTTACTTCCTAAACCTGTTCAACACGCTGCACATACCACGTGACACACACCAGCCGGTAGAGACTAAAATAAATTAATCTGCATTCATTGTTACTTTGTTGGTATGAATTGCTTCTCATAGATAAGGTTTTAAATAATTCACAGCCAGCTTATTGCTACAGTTAAGTAAACTAAGGATGGGGATTACAAAAATCCCAAAGATATTTGTGGCTTTCCCCCAATTTCATCTTTTATTCAAATGAGCTTTAATCTATGAAAATGCAGAAGTGTGAAAGAAGGTAATAGAACAAAGACAGTATAGCAAATGTCTTATGCCAACCCGAAGCATTTCTTAGACCATGTTTCTTAAATTGTTAAAAATATAATTTCTACTCCTTTAAAAGTATTATTTTCTTAGAATTGGCAAAACGTCTGTACTTGATTCCTAATCCAATGCCTACTGAAAATAGAAAATGTATAAAATACTGTCACCTCATCCAATTGTATAGCCCTACACATAGTTTTTATAACTAGCACATGCAAATGGTATTTTCCCAATAAAATGATTGTTATCTATGATTCAAAATAATAATAGCTAACACACCGAATCTATTATACCAGACACTATTCTTTTTTTTTTTTTTTTTGAGACAGAGTCTCACTCTGTTGCCCAGGCTAGAGTGCCCGGGCGTCAGCCTAGCTCACAGCAACCTCAAACTCCTGGGCTCAAGTGATCCTCCTGCCTCAGCTTCCAGAATAGCTGGACTACAGGCATGCGCCACCATGCCCTGCTAATTTTTTTTTTTTTTTTTTTTTGAGACAGAGTCTCGCTTTATTGCCCAGGCTAGAGTGAGTGTCGTGGCATCGGCCTAGCTCACAGCAACCTCAAACTCCTGGGCTTAAGCGATCCTACCGCCTCAGCCTCCCGAGTAGCTGGGACTACAGGCATGCGCCACCATGCCCGGCTAATTTTTTCTATATATATTTTAGTTGGCCAGATAATTTCTTTCTATTTTTAGTAGAGACGGGGTCTCGCTCTTGCTCAGGCTGGTCTCGAACTCCTGACCTTGAGCGATCCACCCGCCTCGGCCTCCCATAGTGTTAGGATTACAGGCGTGAGCCACCACGCCCAGCCTAATTTTTTCATATATATATATATTTTTAGCTGTCCAGATCATTTCTTTCTATTTTTAGTAGAGACGGGGGTCTCGCTCTTGCTCAGGCTGGTCTCAAACTCCTGATCTTGAGCGATCCTCCTGCCTCAGCCTCCCAGAGTGCTAGGATTACAGGTGCAAGACACCGCGCCCAGTCCCAGACACTATTCTGACTAATTTCCATAATGCACCTCATTCAATTGGCAAAAGAATCCTATAAAGTAGGTCTTTTTCTTTTTTTTTTTTTCTTTTCTTTTTTTATTAGATGATCTTGCTCTGTCACCCAGGCTGGAGTGGTACAGTGGCACAATCATAGATAGCTCACTGTAACCTCTAACTCCTGGGCTCAAGCGGTCCTTTCACCTCTGTCTCCCAAGTAGCTAGGACTAGAGGCTTGAGCCAAGTAGGTACTACTGTTATTCCAATTTTACAGATGATGAAACTGAGGCTCACAGGTAATTCTTACCTAGAATTACTTTTCCAAACACCTAGTGGTTAACTTTCAAATACCAGCTAAACTAGTCATATATGAATTCTAATCAATTTAAATTTACAAAAAATATGTTTAAATATAATCATCAATTCCAATGCAAAGCTTTCATATTGACTATCAAGTCAGTTTCTCCCAATTACACTACATTTTCTTACTGGCAAACAGAGCAGTAAAATGTCTACTTGTTCTTCAAGTGTTTCTAATTGATATAGTTCCCCAATTGTTCTTCATGAAACAAGAAGCAGATGAAAATAGGACAAATTCCACCTTCTTACTCCACCATCCAGGTATCTGTTGTTTTTATTCTTCAAAACCTTTTGCATCATACTAAAAATTGCTGCTTTAAAAAACAACTCTGATGATGGGCACTAATTGGATAAACTGATGGCTCAATTCTCAGGGCAGAGGAATGACTTTGTAGCAGGCTTGGGGGAGATCACTCCTGGAAGCCATCCAAAATGCCCTAGGTTAATTTATCCAAATCCAATCCGTTTATGCATGCACCAAGGCCCAATTCCTGTCCTCCACAAGGCCAGCTGACAAGGACTCTCTCTTCCCTGATTTCTGAAGGTGGGTGCCACACAATTTCAGCTTCCCTTTTTTTTTTTTTTCAGCTTCCTAATGTCACGATGCTAATCATAACTCTCTTGGGCTTATCTTCCCAATGAGGTTGTGGGCATCTGTTGTCACCATCTGCTCTGGGTACCTAGCATAGTACTGAGCAGATACTGTGAAAATTCAGTAAGTTCTTGTTTCACTAGCATTCTGGCTCAATGCATACATTTGCATTGATTGTGATTGAGAATCTCCCCCATGTTCACTCTTTGGCAACAGGGAAAAGAGCTCTTCATGAGTACTTAGTTCTGCTTGTCCACAAGTCACATGGTAAAACATCCCAGAGTCCTATAGCAATCCAGGCCCTTTTCATTTGGTCAAATACAAATAAACCAGAATGGGATTACTGCTCCCTTCGCTCTGAGGCAAAAATGGCTTTTCTCATGTTCACTATGGTTTACACTTCCTTATTATGTGACTTTTAAGCACAAATGCTTTTACCCTAGACCTAAAATAGTTATTATATTACGAGTGTGGCCATAGGTCATAGCCACAAAATGTAATAAAATGCTTTCTAAATGCAAACTGCCTATATTTCTATTCCTGGACTCAGATTAAGTCATAAAATGACTATAACATTCAGTGGCCAAACAAGTACTGCAAATTATGAATAGCTAACTACCTTCTGTAATTCATTTAAAATCACTAAAAGGACTATCTTGGTAAGTGGTGAGGTCATCATCATTAAAGGTCTTTATGGAGAGACTTATGGGCCATGTTAGGAGATGCTGAAAGAAGTAAATCAATTAGACAAAGGGTGGGTCTAGAGAACATGCCTACCACTTTGAAGATTCTAGAAAGTTGAACTTCTCAGAAAGCACAGGACACCATTTAATTTAACCCATGCAATCACTGCCTGAATAATTGTGTAGTTTCCCCAGTGCTCCTCAGTACTATCTGCATATGGTATATTGAGTTACTTACTGCTCACATAATTTTCAAAGACAGGTATCATGAAGAGACAGAGGTCAGGTGCTTAAATACCTCAAAACTCAACTAGAATGATAAAGGATTACTGAGAAAATATGGCATGCATCAATACAATTGTATCATACATTGCATTATCAAGGGTTATTCAAATGTATGATGGTATTTTACAGAGCTTCTGAATTCCCAGAGCCCTGTTGCTCCTTTGTTCAGGCTAATGAGGAAGAGACTAAACTATTAAAAAAATCAGTTCCTAGTACAAATTCACACTGAGATTTTTGGAGCACGTCCAATTTCAATTGTGACTGCACAAAGCATATCAGCATAGTAGAAATCAATATACACGAAATTAGGACAGCCAAGTATGCTCAGTGTAAGTAAAAAAAACTGGTGGTCACAGTATCTGTGCTTTTTCTCCAAAAGTTCAGATTGAAAGAAGTCTCACACTCTCAGAACCCTGATTAAAGGTTTCCAGGCACTGGGTTGCGTCTTCCAAAGCCTTACTACTTGGTCTTGCTTTCTGGATTTGTTTATCCAGTTTGTGGCAAGAACTTGTTTGTGATTTCCCACAGTTGTCAGTGGTTTTAGGTCCTTGCCCAAGAACGGATTATGTTTTTTACAGAATCCATCCAGAATTCCTGAATTTGCTTCTCCGGCTTACCCACTGTTCAGGATGCCTGTTCATACGGAAAGGTGATGTTAGGATAGAGGACAGGAGTTTGGTCGGGGACTTTCATGGGCCGGGGACTTTCAGAGACCGGGGTTTGGGGGTGGGAGGAGAAAAGAGAGGTTTCTATGCTCTATGAGTGATCCAGAATCCCACCTTCGTGGCCAAGGATAGCCCCACAAGAGCTAGATCCCTACTCCGGGAAGCTGCAGCTGGAAGAACAGGTCCTCCCAACCCTCGGTCCTCAAACCTGGAGGCTGCCGAGGACCCCCCCCCGCAACATACACGGTCACCCCACCTCCAGACCTTAGCGACAGCCACCCTCGGACTTGAGGCCAGCCGGAGGTGCCTGGCAGCGTTCCCACCCCCCACCCTGAACTCACAGCCGGTCTCCTTCTTGATCTCCTCAAGCTCTTCGTCCCGCAGTAACGTGGAAGCCCGAGACCCCATCACTGAGCTGGGAGCTCCTCCGGGAGCAGCGGCGCCTGAAGCGACGGCGGCTGAAGGGAGGGAGGGAAAGGAAGAAGGGACGAAGGGTTAGGGGTCAAGAAGGGAGAGGGCAGTGTTTCTACTGCGGACCTGGGAGGGAACCCAGGGGTGGCGCGCGGGGGAGGGCGGCCCCGGGGACCAGCCAATCAGGAGCGAAGCTGCGCCCTGCGCAGGAGTCGACGTCTGTGCGGCGAGTTCCAGCCCCCGAATGAAGCAGCCCAGCGCCAGCCTGAGTCCTGCTGAAGACGGACCCCGCCCCCGGAACCGTGGCTGCTACCGGCCTTAAAGGGGCGATGCCACTGGCGCTAGCGACCTCAATTAAAAGGGTCACTCCAGCGACCCACCGTTTTACAACAAACTAACCTGCGACAGACAGCGTATCCTACCCTTTCTCATGAGACTCTAACAGTAGGACTATTACCCTACAGGCGGTACAGATTTCGGAAAACAATAAAAATGAATAGACAAAACTTCTTGAGGGAGAACCCTGGGGTGTGTCCTCTGGGAACTGCATGCTGGGAGTCGCACCTCTTCATTTTTCCTAGGCGGACCTCCCTCCTCCAGGCCACAGGGGGCGCTAGGGAGCCCGCCTCGGGCCGCGCGCCGATTGGCTCTGGGCAAATAGCCGGGATTTGACGTTGTTCTCGGCGGGCGTCAGACGCTCTGCGGTTTGGGTGCCTGGCGGTGCGTACTTTCCTCCGGTTTGTCTTCGTTATGCTTTGATAACCGCCGCCGGGGAGCTTGAAGCACCCAGAAATTGCTTCCTTAATGGCAGTCCTTCTCTTTTTAGTTCTAGACTGAAGTTCGAGGAAGTCACCATCTGGCTGAAATTAGGATCCAGATTTTCCACACTTCCTTCGGGAAAAAAAACCCTGACGGAGGAAGAAAGTGAATTCTTATCGTATGGCCCGCCGTTTATTTGAAGTTTATTTTGTCTTAAAAATGAGGAATTTTGTATTTTATTCTTATGGCATGTTTGTTTTGATGATAAAGTTCAAAGACACCCGTCAAATTAGTACACCCTCACTGGTGAACCAGTTATTTTCCTGTGTCTTCAACTGTGTTACTCCTTCACCTGTTTATTTTGAGACATGAAAGAACCACATTCTGACCACTATCGCTTAGTACCTAAGTACTAGGGTATTCTTACCTTAGCAAGCTTTCCCAAATCAATTTAAGTTACTAGTTTTAAACGTTACCTAAGGCTTTACAGCTTAGCCTGAGGGTCCACGGGTTCCCTGTAGGCTGAAATTCTAGTCTCACAGTTATTTTCATGATTGACTTGCTCTTGTCTGACCAAGTGATGTAGGCATTCCTAGGTAGAGAGAAACATTTTGGATATGCCTGCCTAAGAAGCCACTGGAGCTGCTTTTTATTTTGCGAATATGGGTGTGGTAGGAAAACCGAGATGTCAGCCACATGATTATCCCTTTTCTCAGTCTGCCTTGAAGCCCATCTCTTGATCCTAACCTTACTTTTTCCTTCCTAATCTTGAAGCTTACCATTTGCAGCTGTCTCCAGTCAAAGCTTTCTTTGCTTCGTGTTAACATATTTTTCTAATTTAACGTTTCTCTTTTTTCTTTGACATTTAAAAAATGTTCTTGTTTTTCAAGCAATTCACAAACTTTTCTTTCTTTGGTATTTTTTTTAATATAAATTAATTTTTGCCTCTATTGAGGGCTTCCCCCCTCAGTTTTATATTTTTATATTTTTCTTTTTGTAAAAAATCCCCTTTTCCCTGTTTGATTAACTTGAGTAAAGAATGATTTTTTTTTTTTTTTTTTTTGGAGACGGGCTCTCATTCTGTCAATCACACTGGAGTGCAGTGGCATCATCATAGGCCCCATGCTGCCTCAAACTCCTGGGCTCAAGTGATCCTCCCATCTCAGCCTCCCAAGTAGCAGGGAGTACACACACCACCACACCCTGCTAATTTTTAAAATAGGGTCTTGTTGGGTTGCCCAGGCTGCTTTCGAACTCCTGGCCTCAAGCAATCCTCCCACTTCGGCCTTCCAAAGTGCGTAGATTATAGGTGTGAGCCATCAAGATGGGCTCAGAATGATTTTTCTCAGGCTCTCTGATGACTTGTTTTATGTTCTCTCTGGATGCATAATACTTGGTCTTGCACTAGAAACATCCCTACTAGGGCCCTGGTCTTGGTTCAGGTCCCATTACCTTCTAGCTGTGTGACTTTGGGCAGGTGTCTTAAATCTCTAAGCCTCAGTTTCCTCATTTGTAAATTAGGTTGTTGTTAAGTATCAAATAGTATTTGTGTAAGCACTTGATAGACCTTAAAATTAAAAAATAGGTTATTTCTTTGGCTAAAAGTGGTATGTAACTTCTCACCTTCTTCCTGGTTGAATTAGGCTCTAGTTATTTCGTCAGTGTTTTTATAGTTAAATTGCAGAATTCACTGGTTGAATTTTCCTCTTGTGGCAAAGGCAAACAGCTTTTAAATTTAAACCACCATAGAAGAACATTTACCTAGGGTTCCAAATACAAGGACATCCAAATAACAGAATAGTTCTAAGAGATGCTTTAAAAAAAAAAGCATTCATCTTTTAAATGACTGTATTACACTAAAGAATGTAAGGGTATCTACTATGAATGAGCTATTTCCTTACTTTGTATATTTTTTCTTTACTTTGCATATTTCTATATTGTTGTAATTCTTTATAAGGAGCATGTATCATTTTTACAAAACATTTGAGTGTATGGCATGTGGCAATTTGATCTGTCAGGCTGTACATGACTAGTTGGTGACACTACAGCAGCCCAGTCCCGAAGCTGTGGCCAGGGTGGCATGGAATGACCCTTGCAGTGACATCATGCAGCTGGATTGGCAATGCATAAATTGTGATAGTTCTCCCATCCAAGTATTAACCAGGCCCAACCCTGCTTAGCTTCCGAGATCAGATGAGATGGGGCACATTCAGGGTGGTATGGCGATAGACAATTATGATAGTTCTAAGTCAGTTATGCTTTATTTGATAACAGTGTAAAACTCTGGAAATGTTATTAATCCAGAAGAGGATAGATCTAGAAGAGGTTGCATCCGAGACATTTCTGGGTAAACAATTTATTGCAGTATGTGTTGGCAAGTATTTTTGCTGATGTCAATTTTTTAAATTTGTTCTTTTCCCTTTTTTTGGTTAAAATTATGTATGTATGTGTCTTTTAAAAGCCTCTAAATTGGCCGGGCGTGGTGGCTCATGCCTGTAATCCTAGCACTCCGGGAGGCCGAGGCAGGAGGATTGCTTGAGCCCAGGAGTTTGAGGTTGCTGTGAGCTAGGCTGACACCACGGCACTCTAGCCTGGGCACCAGAGTGAGACTCTGTCTAAAAAAAAAAAAAAAAGTCTAAATATTCTGCTTGTTCCATTTATCTAAGGAAGGGAAGGTGATATCCCCATTTTAGGGACAAAGAAGCCAAGCCTACCTTGCCCAAAATCTTATGGTTTTTAGTTTTGCATGTATGAGAATTAGTGCTTGCAATGATCCTTTTCTCATCATTCTAAAAAAGATGAACAAAACTGAATTATTCATATTTTTATTCTTCTTGTCCATTACAGATATGGGGAAAGGAAAAATAACTTTACTCTAAAAAAATCATTTTAAAATCATAAATCTCTTTATTAATTTTCAAGTGTTTGGATGCTTAAAGAAGATTATTTGAAGACAGATCAATTAGCATGGATCTCAGCAGTGACTACCATTTCCTCAACCAGATTTTGTGGAGAAGGGTAAAACTCACGTTGGTTTGTGGTGTCTTCGAGGGTGTGCTCCAGCATGTGGACCCTAACAAGATTGTTGTCCTAAAAAAAGGTCTCATTCTATTTCTTATGATCTTCTGCCTTTTAAGAGATTAACGGATGAACTTAAGTGATGGCTTTGGGCTCCATTATTAACAACTGGGAGGGTGGCATTATCATCCCTATTTTGGGGAAGGGGTGGGACGAAGGTTAGAATACCATTTTCAGAACATTTCTAACAGAACAATGTGACTACATATGCTGGTATTCCCCATTTCTATACTTTTGACAGGATAGCAGCATTTCAATATAGAGAATTCTTTTTTTTTTCTTCTCTTTTTTTCCTCCCAGAGCAGTGAGGTGGTGAGAGAGCTTTTTAATTGAGTACTTCTTTTAATTTGTGTCCTTATGCATCTTACAATTAAAAACAACCACTGTATTAGTTAGAATTGCTTTTTTTTTTTTTTGAGACAGAGTGTCACTCTGTTGCCCAGGCTAGAGTGCCATGGCATCAGCCTAGCTCACAGCAACCTCAAACTCCTGGGCTCAAGTGATCCTCCTGCCTTAGCCTCCCGAGTAGCTGGGACTACAGGCGTGCACCACCATGCCTGGCTAATTTTTTCTATATATACTTTTAGTTGTCCATATAATTTCTTTCTATTTTTAGTAGAGACAGGGGTCTCGCTCTTGCTCAGGCTGGTCTCGAACTCCTGAGCTCAAACGATCCACCCGCCTTGACCTCCCAGAGAGCTAGGATATAGGCATGAGCCACCACGCCTGGCCTAGAATTGCTTTTGACTTCAACAGACAAATTCACAAAGACAGTAGGAGGTTGGTTTTTCTCATGCAAAAGGAATTCCATAAGTAGGCTGCTAAGAAATAGTACAGTGGCTGAAAGACACTAGAAGGGACCAGGTGCCTTGTGCTCCTGCTCTGCCACCTCCATGATCCTTTGTCATGCTTTGTCATGCTCATGGTCACAAGGTAGCCTCTACATCTCCTGGCTTCAATTCTGGTTTATCATAAAGGGTACAAATCAGGAACAGCTACATGGGAGAGATGCATAGGGCAAACTATGGGGGAGGGGACACAGAACTTCCATGCCCTGTCCGGGTGCATCACCCTCCCAGCGCCTCCATGTATACCAGCCCCAAAGCTTCAATATATAAAGTTTGTATTCAGCTGCAGTACTGATTTGCTAGGGTAGTTGTTTTCTGGCATGATAAATTTAAAGTTCACAATTGAAACATGTATAAATTGCATTTGAGATATTACTGCTATTGTTAAGCCATATTTTAAGTTAAAATAGGCTTTTGTGAGCTAGGATGGGACTATAATAGGTTTTGACAACATTAATTTATTCAATAATCATTTATTGATTGTTTTATATCCCAGGTACTGTGGTTCGTACTAGGGATACATGTAGGAATAACATGGTCCCTGTCCTCAAAAAACTTAGTCCAATAAGGATACAAATAAGTAGACAAGTGATATCCTTTCTGATAAAGGAGAGATGCACAAAGGCTCAGCTAATTTAGATTGGGGAGTGCTTGGATTAGGACAGTGGAGAAGTCTCCTAAAGGAGACATTGATGATGGAACTACATCTGGGCGAATATGAGTTAGCGATGAGAAAAGAGAAGGTTGTATTAAGCCAGTGGTTCTCAAACTTTGTTGTGTATCAGAATCACCTGGAGGACTTGTTAAAACACAGATTTCTGAGCCCTACTCCCAGAATTTCTGATTCTTAAGGTCCAGAATTTGCATTTTTAACAAGTTAATAGATGATACTATGCTTTGAAGCCACACTTTTTTTCTTTTTCTTTTTTTTTTAAATTGACTGGAGCTGTACTTTGAGAGAACCATACTTTAAAGCAGAAGTAGCAGCATGTACAAATACATAGAGACATAAAAACCTGGCACATTCATAAAAACTAAGTAAATTTCAGTATAAGGATATGATGAGAGGTAAGGCTGAAGAAGTAGGCTTGGAACAGATCAGAAGGATTTACATATCAACCAGGAGTTGGATTGCTGTCCTTGATCATATTTTAGAGCATGTAGCATGACATGAAGCAGTGTGTGGACTCTAGAAGTAGTCAGATGCCTTCAATTTCTTTCTGGGGTTATTAGGTGGAGTAAAAATAAATAGAAATACAATTAATAGGTAGTCTTGAGCCCCAAAGGCCTTAGAATATTCTCAGGAGAATTTTAGAATCAGTGTCCTGCTGCCCTGTTTAGTTTCTCTTGGACCATAATGGGGTTTACTTTGTTCTTTACACTACTTGTTTCAAGGCTGTAGCTTTGTAATTTATTATTGACTCTTCATTTCTTGGGGAAAATAATTTGGGTATCTTTATAAAACTCAGATTTGGGCAATTTTGAGAGTAAGAGTGTTTTCTTACTGTTTTAGGAAAATATTTTTTTATTATTAACTGCATGAATTGTTTTCTGTAACAGTGAAGAATGTACAGACGGGTCGAAGTGTCCCAGGAGTGAAGATGTTTTTCGGTCATGAGATTGTGAATGGTGAGAATTTCATCTTTCCTGAATGCTGGTACTGGGGTTTGCAGTAGGAGTAAACTCATTGGTCTCCCTCATTACATTATTTGAAATAAAATAGGGTGTTGTCTTGCCTTTTATATTGCACTTATGAACTCTTAAAGTTGGTATTTGAGAATTGACCCTTTCTTACTGTTTCTGTGGGTACTCTATAAGAAGAATAGGCTTACAGAATTGCAGTCATTTTGGTTTTATAATATGAGGTCTGCTGGTGCTCATCACTAGAGACTTGGACAGCTGGCAGTTAGGAGCCTGAATAGGAAGGGATTGTCTTGCTAAGCAAGCTAGTTAAATGCTATAGGTCCACAGTCCAGTCACAATTCCTTATCTGAAACCTTGGGGCCAAATGTCTGAGAATCCAGAATTATCCTGCACTTTTGGAAAACATAGCACAGAAAATATACTGTTCGTATTACCTCAAGAAGGTCTGGGCAGCATGATGAAATACAACACATTTCTCCAGAGTTAATTCTAATACGTGGAATAAAACAGGACTATAAATAGCATGTCAGGTTTTGCTGCTAAAAGAGTTACAACAAGATTCTGGTTTTCAGAGGTTTTTGGATTTTGGAATTGTAAGAAGTAGCCCTGTTTTTTATGTCTGCTAGTACAAGCCATTTAGCAAGAGTAGGTACAATTGTTTGCCTGAAAGTATAGCTATAGGAACTCATCTGGTCAGTGTGCTTCAGACAAGTCAAGTAGGATAAGAGAAAACAGGAACATTTCTTGCTTTCAAGGATTCAGGAGCTTTCTGCTTCTACCCTCCAAGGAGGAGTGAATATCAGTGCTGAGTGGAGGAATGGGAGGTCTGCGGCTTCTTAGGGCTGTGCATTTCTCCCCACTGGGGCAGATCAGAGGAAAGGAGAGTTTACTACTGCTTAAAAGATTGCTTTGCTTTGTGCGAAAACTAGAATTTAGGAGGAGATGAAAATCTCACCAAATTAATGACTGCAAATCTAGAGCCATTGCAAGTTCCACAAGTTTGGACAGCTACCTACTATCCGTTCTCACTAAATATGGTACCATAAACACTCTTTGTCCGTTGAATACCTTCTTGTAATACCATTGATGGTGGTGGCAGTAGTGGAATTCTTAACTGTGTTTTAACTATTAACCTTTGCAGTAAAACCGAGCTCTGGACTGGAACAAAGCTAGGCTGTGCATGAGTTTGTAGAGAGAAGCAAAGGAATCACTACTACCTTCTCCCTAGCTCAGAAGAAGGCTGATTACTGACCAGCTTTGTAATCTGTACATATGGAATTCATCTCTTCCTAAATTCTTTATCAGGACTTGGCCTTTGTTCATAATTTTTTTTTTTTTTTTTGGAGACAGAGTTTCGCTCTTTCACCCTGGCTAGAGTGCTGTGGCATGAGCCTAGCTCACAGCAACCTCAAACTCCTGGGCTCAAGCAATCCTTCTGCCTCAGTCTCCCGAGTAGCTGGGACTACAGGCATGCGGTAGCATGCCCAGCTAATTTTTTTCTCTATATATTTAGTTGTCCAGATAATTTCTTTCTATTTTTTAGTAGAGACGGGGTCTTGCTCTTGCTCAGGCTGGTCTCAAACTCCTGACCTTGAGTGATCCTCCTGCCTCGGCCTCCCAGAGTGCTACAATTACAGGTGTGAGCCACAGCACTGGCCTGTTCATAATTTTTAATCTCAAAAGATGGTCCTCTCTTTCTTTGCCCTGTGGCCCAATCAGCCATGGAGGGGTCCTCTCAAAAAGCACCTTGGATAAGGATTGTCAAGATGAAGGATAATAATAGCTAATCAGCATTTTTACTGAATTTTACTTTTCTCTGCCCTAGATTCAACACTTCTAGATAGTGCAGAGAAAAGAGACATTTAAAACATAGTGGCTCTCTGAGAGGCTTTTTCCTTAAAAAGTATCTAAACATGCTTCATTGAATCTAAGATGCTATTAATTATGAGACACCTGTTGCTTTTTGCACCATAAGAAAAAGAAACTGCCAGTTAAACTATCATATATATTTATTAATATTGTAAACAGTAATTTCAGAGCTATTTAAAATGTACATGTTAGAATCAGTGAAATATAATATTTCCCTGCACGTTACCTCCACAATTAGATTAAAAATAAATGATTTCAGCATTTCCATGCAATATTTCTCTCATAATTTTTTTGGGATTTCCATTTTAGCTTTCATTACCTTTCATGTCACTGAACTATTAATGTGCCAGCCTGGGAGAATGGCAGGGACAGATCTGTGAATGATTTAAGAGAAAACTCTCAAACAGTACACAGTGTGAGTGAGGGAAGATGCTTTACAATTGGGATAAGTGGGAAAAAAAAGTCTCTAGAACCAGTGTGAAAGACAACAAAGGCACTCTGGAAGAAAAAGGGTGAAGGGAATATGTAGAGAGGTTTTTAATCGTGCTGAATAACCAAGAAGCTATGTAAGGACATGATATTGGGAGTCTTCAATACTTTGGATAGTCTTTTCTGCTCTATTTATTGCTGGCCAATGAAAGCCCTATCGACTGAAATTTCAATTACTGTTTGCAGTACCTACTCAGACTGGATGTGTGGTGGTTGGGAGTGGTTAATTGTTTTCAGATTGGAAACTGTTGGAAGTCAGTTATTTTTTTACAGTGGAACTACTGGATGAAGTGGAGCAAGGTGCAGCGAGAGAAAAGGCTTCTTCTGTTAGGTATGATGGAATTATTTTCTTGATTATGATGTTTCCCATATGTGCACGTGAGAGTAGAAAGCCTTAACTCTAATTCACTAGCTGTTTGATTCCTAAAATGGCGTAAGGAAATAGAAATGAGAAGAAATATATAGATGTTTTCTTCCATCTTTAGATAGCACCCTCAAGTCAATGTAAACAATGGATAAATGGATCCTTTAGTTAATGGAGGACCACAGTCCTTACCATTAAGGTGTGGCAGAATCTGTGTATGACATCAGCAACAAAGAACAAGTTCACCTGAGTGTTGTTTTTTGTAAGGATAGTCTAAATACAGAAAGAATCAGGATGGATAAAATGAAAGATGAAAACCTAAATGTATGTGAGCCTACTTCTCCTGACCCTGAGGCACCAACCACCTCCCTGCTGAATGATCTCAAGTACAGCCCATCAGGTGAGCACTGGGGCTCTGAATTTTCTAGGCTCTCTTTATTGTGGTTGAGAACTCTTTTTTTTTTGAGACAGTGTCTCACTCTGTTGCCCCGGGTAGAGTGCAGTGGCATCATCATAGCTTAGTGCAACCTCAAAGTCCTGGGCCGAAGTTTCTCTCCTGCCTCACTCTCCCGAGTAGCTCTGACTATAGGCAAGTACCACTGCACCCAGATAATTTTTTCTATTCTTGGTAGAGATGGATCTCGCTATGTTGTCCAGGCTTGTCTTGAACTCCTGGCCTCAAGCGATCCTCCCACCTCAGCCTCCCAAAGTGCTGGGATTACAGGCATGAGTCACCACTCCTGGCCTTTTCATTTTCTTAAAGTATTTTTTGAAGAGCAGACATTTTTAATTATGATGAAGTCCAATTTACCCATTGTTTTTTCATTTATGGCTTGTACTTCTGATGTCGTATCTAAGAAATATTTGCTTAACTCAAAGTCACAAAGATTTTCTCCTATGTTTTCATTTTCTTTTTTATTTTCTTTTTATTTGATAAAACATATCTCATAGGACAGTTCCTTTTTTTTAATTAACATCTCTTATGTTTTCCTCTAGATGTTTCATAGTTGTAGGTTTTACATTTAAGTCTATCATCCATTTTGAGTTAATTTTTATACATGATAGGTATAATTCAAGGTTTTATAGATAGATAGGTATCTAATTGTTCCACCACCGTTTGTTGAAAAGACTGTACTTTCTCCATTCAATTGCCTTTGCATCTTTGTCAAAAATCGGTTATCTTAGCTGGGCCTGGTGGTGCGTACCTATAGTCCTAGCTACTCTGCAAGCTAAGTGGGAGGATCACTTGAGCCCAGGAATTTGAGGCTGCAGTGAGCCACTACACTCCAGCCTGAGTGACAGAGCAAGACTCCATCTCTGAAAAGAAAAAAATCAATTATCTGTATATGTTATTTCTGAACTTTCTATTCTGTTATATTGATCTGCTTTTCTGTCTATATACCAACATTAGGCTGTTTGATTATCATCAATTCATGATAAATCTTGAAATCAGATAGTATTAGTTATCCAACTTTGTTCTTCTTCAAAGGTTTTTGGCTGTTCTAGGTTCTTCGTATTTCCCTATGAATGTTGGGATCAGCTACTCAGTTTCTTAAAAAAAAAAAAAAAAAAAAAAAAACCAAAACAAAACTCAGTGGAATTTTGATTGGGATTGCATTGAATCTGTAGATAAATTTGGGGAATTTTGGCATTTTTAAGAAATCGAGTATTCCGATCTATGTACCTGGTATGTATCTCCGTTTGTTTAGATCATTTTTAATTTCAGCAGTGTATTATAGTTCTCAGTCTTTCACATCTTTTGTCATATTTATCACTAAATATTTCACATTTTTATACTATTATAAATGGATCACAGCATAGTAATTGGGTTAAAAAAATGAAAAAAACTATTACAAATGGTCTTTTTTAAAACAATTTCCCATTGGAAGATTTCGACCAGAGAAGTAGCATGATCTGACTTCTGTTTTAACAAGATCACTCTAGATGCTGTATAGACACTGAGAGGAAGGTAAGGGTAAAAGCATAGATCCCAGTTTGGAGGCTATTGAAATAATTAAAGACAAGTGGGTATGGTGGCTTGGATCCTGGTGGTGGCAGCAGGGTTTGTAAGAAGTGGTAGAATTCTGGATGTACATTGAAGATGGAGCCCACAGGAAAACTGATAGATTAGATGTGGATATAAGAGATAGAAAGGAATCAAGGATGATTTCAGGGGTTTTTGAGCAGCCAGAAGTATGGAGTCACTATTAAACTGAGATAGGAAAGACTATGGGTGGAAAAAGTTTTGGGGAGATGAGTAGGAGTTCAGTTCTGGTCACCCTAAGTTGGTATAAAAGCCTAGAATGAGGAGAGCGTTCTGAGATGGAGAGGCAGATAAATTCAAGAGTCAGCCTATATCTAGTTCCACGTTGCTGCAAAAATAAGAATAAAAAAAAAAGAGTCAGCCTATAGATGATATTTAAAGCTTTGAGACTAAATGAGATTGCCAAAAAAGTGAGCATGGATAGAAAAGAAAGAGGGACATGAACTGTGTCCTGTGCCACTCCAAAACTTTAGGGGTTGGGAAATGAAAAGGAACTCTGTGTTCTGTTAAACCTTTCATTTTTAAAATTACATAATTTTTAATAATAATTAACTGTCGGGATCCAGAGGATTCTAAAAGTATGGGCAATGACCCATCTCCAGGGCTCATTTATTTTTAATTATTATTTTTTTGTTACGCACATGCTTTTAAAAAGTTCATATCTTAAAGTTTTCAAGATGTACACCTATGAGGAGGGAAACATTACTGGACTATTACAGAAAATGGGTAAAAAATTCAATTTGTAAGATTATATCATTTGTGGGGATTTTGTTTATTCTCAATTGACAAACAGGATGCTAATTAAGGTTCACTCTGCGATGGGCTGCTGCAAGTGATAATGAAATAACATTAGACATTTGAGTTGTAATAGAGTAGAAGTATATGAGTGTTGCTAAAATTAGTGGGAAGGCTATTCTGTTGCCAAAGGAGGAGAAATATATCTAATGCCATCCTTCTCCTGTAGAAGAAGAGGAGGTGACATACACAGTCATTGATCAGTTCCAGCAGAAGTTTGGTGCTGCTGTAAGTACAGTCCTCAGTCATTCCCAGTATTGTCTGTATATAGGTATTGTGTCTGTGTCTCATAAATTTATTATAATATCTTTGATATTTTCCCTATTAATTAAAAATATTTAGGTACTTGCTATATGCCAGACATTGTTTCGAGATCTGGGGTAAAACAATAATCAAGACAAAGTTCCAGCCCTCAAGGAGTTTACATTCTAATGCAAGACAATAAACAAATGATGGTATTTCAGCTGACAATAAGTGGTATGAAGAAAAATAAAGCATGGTATGCAGAATAGAGTGACAGGGAGGTACTGTTTTATATGGGATGGACAGAGAGAATTTCTCTGAGAAGGTGACATTGAAACAGAGACCTGACGTAAGTAAGGGAGCTAGCCATGTGGATATCTAGGGGAAGACGCTAAAGTAGAATTAGCAAGTGCAAAGACACTAAGGCTGAAGCAATCCTGACTTGAGTGGAGGAACAGCAAGGAGGTCAGTGTGGCAGAAACACAGTGAAGAACAGTGGTAGGAAATGGGGAGGAGCCCAGAGGCAGATCACGTAGGGCTTTCTACACATTATAATATAAGGATTTTGAGTTCGAGTTGAATGAGATGGCAAACCATTGTCAGTTTCAGAGAAGAGTCAGAAATTAGAGGGACCACTGTGGATGTTCTACTTAGGCAATTTCTCTATAACCATGTATTTATTTGAGAAATGGCAGTATCTAATTATCCTAGAGTGTGGTTCACAAATGGGCTTCAGGAGAGTCGCTGAGCTTTCTGTGTAGGTGCAAGCCTATGCATGTGTGTACATGGATGCATTTTTAAAGGGAGAGTGAGTTATCAACAGATTCTTTTTTTTTTTTTTTTTTTTTGAGACACAGTCTCGCTCTTTTGCCCTGGCTAGAGTGCCGTGGCATCAGCCTAGCTCACAGCAACCGCAAACTCCTGGGCTTAAGCAATCCTTCTGCCTCAGCCTCCTGAGTAGCTGGGACTACAGGCATATGCCACCATGCCCAGCTATTTTTTTCTATATATGTTTTTAGCTGTCCAAATCATTTCTTTCTATTTTTAGTAGAGACAGGGTCTCGCTCTTGCTCAGGCTGGTCTCGAACTCCTGACCTCGAGTGATCCTCCCGCCTCGGCCTCCCAGAGATTACAGGCATGAGCCACTGCGCCTGGCCAACAGATTCTTTTTCAAAACAGCATTATTGAGATATAATCCATATGCCATACAGTTCACCTATTTAAATGTATAGTTCATTGGTTTTTAGTATATTCACAGAGTTGTACCTCCAACACCATAATGAAATTTAGAACATTTTTGATACCCAGAAAGAAACCCCACACATTTTAGTCATCACTCTCAATCCCCCCTCAGCCCCTGGCAACCACTAATGTACTTTCTGTCTCTATGAATTTGCCTATTCGGGACATTTCATATAAATTGGATCATACATATGTGTGGGATTTTTTTTGTACCTGACTTTGTTTACTTAGCATAATGTTTTCAAGATTCATCCATACTGTATCATGAATCAGTATTTTAGTTTGTCTTATTGCCACGTAATATTCTATTGATTCTATTGTACGGATGTACTACTTTTTTTTTTCTCCTTGAAACAGAGCCTCACTCTGTTGCCCTGAGTAGAGTGCCCTGGTGTCAGCAACCTCACAGCAAACTCAAACTCCTGAGCTCAAGCAATCCTCCTACCTCAGCTTCCCCAGGAGCTGGGACTACAGGTGGACGCCATGATGCCCGGCTAATTTTTCTATTTTTAGTAGAGACAGGGTGTGGTTCTTGCTCAGGCTGGTCTTGAACTCCTGAGCTCAAGCGATCCTCCCACCTTGGCCTCCCAGAGTGCTAGGATTACAGGTGTGAGCCACCACGTCCCACAAATGTACTACATTTTATTTATCCATTCACCACTTGATGGACATTTGGGTGGTTTCTACTTTTTGACTATTGTCAATAATGCTGCTATGAACATTCATGTACAAGTTTTTGTACGAACATATGTTTTTATTTCTCTTAGATAGATACCTAGGAGTGAAATTGCTAGGTTGTATAGTAACTCTACGTTTAACTTTTAGAGGAATGGCTAGACTGTTTTCCAAAGCTGCTGTACCATTTCACATTTCTACCAGCAGTGTATGAGAGTTCCAATTTCTCCACTTCTTTGCCAACACTTGTTATTATCTGTCATTTTGATGATAGCCATTGCGTTGTGGTTTTGGTTTCTATTTCCCTAATGGCTAATGATGATGAACATTTTGCCATGAACTTACTGGTCATTTGTGTAACTTCTTTGGAAAAATATCTGCTTAGATCCTTTGCCCATTTTTTAGTTGAGTTGTGATAATTGTTTTTATCATTGCGTTGTAAGAATTCTTCATATATCACAGATTCTTTATAGGGTCCATGACAACAATAAAAACGAGATAAGAACTTTTGCTGTAGAATTTTGAGAAGGTAGTTGGGAATTCTTAATAGCGAAATATAGCTTTTACTACCAGTTCTGCAGCCTTCTTATTATTGATTGCAGATGAAACTGAAATGCAGTCCCATTTTCACATCATTGGTGAGAGATACTCAGAATGTAGAACACTTTCTGCTCTCTAAAGGAAGACAGTGCCAGTGTAAATTGCTATTCCCTCCTATTCTCAAGTAATTTACCTACCTATAAAATGGGGAGGATCTTATATCATGCAAATATTTTTATGGATTATGGATTAAGGATTTTAGAATTGTATAATATTTTGAAATAGAATGAGATTATAGATAATCAAAGTACAAGAGGGTATTCCGAGGGTACCACTATTTCAGTTTTAAGTAACATAATGAATCCAAGGCTTTAAGGGACCTGTTGAGTCCTTGTTTCTGTCATTCTGAATAGTAGACACAGTGAGAGTTAGCCACAACATGTGTTCCTTTCAGATACAATAAATTGCCCTATGTCAGGGGCATACCATAAATTTGCATGAGAAATCTCATCATAAAGATTCGAATTCTAAGGCCAGGCACGGTGGCTCACACCTGTAATCCTAGCCCTCTGGGAGGCCGAGGCGGGTGGATCGCTCGAAGTCAGGAGTTCGAGACCAGCCTGAGCAAGAGCGAGACCCCGTCTCTACTAAAAATAGAAAGAAATTATCTGGCCAACTAAAATATATATAGAAAAAATTAGCCTGGCATGGTGGCGCATGCCTGTAGTCCCAGCTACTCGGGAGGCTGAGGCAGAAGGATTGCTTGAGCCCAGGAGTTTGAGGTTGCTGTGAGCTAGGCTGACGCCACGCACTCACTCTGGCCCGGGCAACAAAGCAAGACTCTGCCTCAAAAAAAAAAAGATTCGAATTCTTTCTTGGAAGCATCAGTGGTAACAAAAAGTGCCTGAGTTTTCAACTCTTTTTAGCATTTGGGGTATGAGTGATTTATTTTCCAGTTGTGGAATACCTTTGCTAAAACTAAAAAGAGAATCAGAAGTGTCAAGTGTTGATTTATATGTGTATGTGAAATAGACTCTGTGTTTTGAATTAGTCAAATTTTGTAAGTTTAAAAAATATGATCCACTTTTTAAAATGACAGGCCATTTTACTTGTGCTATTCATGGTGTTATAATGCCAACATTTATTTCTTGGAGCATTTTCCTTTTCTTCCTTTTCTTACCAGATGTTCCACATCAAGAAACAGAGTGTCCTCAGTGTGGCAGCAGAAGGAGCTAATGTGTGTCGTCATGGGAAACTGTGTTGGCTTCAGGTAAAACTTGTTTCTGTTTTTTGTTTTTTGACACAGGGTCTTGCTCTGTCACCCAGGCTGGACTGCAGTGGCACTCCTGGGCTAAACTGATCCTGCTGCCTTAGCCTCCCAAGTAGCCAGGACTGCAGGTGCATGCCCACCACACCTGGCTAATTTTTAATTTTTTTTTAAGTTGGAATCTCTCTGTATTGCCCAGACTGGTCTCGAACACTTGACCTCAAGCAATCATCCCATCTTGGCCTCCCAAAGTACTGGGATTATAGGCAGGAGCCACCTCGCTGGCCCAGATTTTTGAAAACTTTTTATTTTTAAATAATTATAGAGGGGTGAGGGTAGGAAGAGAGTGAGGGATCAAAAATTACCTATCCTGTACAATGTATACTATTTGGGTGATGGGCACACTAAAAGCCCTGACTTCCTCACCATACAATTCATCCATGTAGCAAAAAACTATTTGTATAAAAAAAAAAATGTAAAATTTTTCCTGATAAACAAATGGTATCCTCAGTTTGATGTTATCAGTGTATTCTACCAAATTTTTAAAAACAAATTACAGATTCACTGGTAGATTTATTCTTAATTGTCTTCTTTCTGTCAACTCAGTGTCATTGTTTTGTAACTTGTTTGGAATGTTCTTCCTTCTGGTACTCAATTTATTCTTTTCAAAAGAAAGAGTTTCTCTCTCCTCAGAGATTCACTTTTTCACCATCATTGCTGTCTCATAGGCTCTGACTGAGGTCTTCTTTCCCCCGTTCTATCACTTTAGATATATGAAGAGTTTTTTCTCTCTTCTTCTAGGGTGGTAGCTTTCCACAGCAAGTTTCTATCACACCATCTTTGTTTTTCTGTACCTGGGAGATGTCAGGTGAAGGTCCCCATTATATCAAAAGAAGGTTTTTTTTGGTGAGCCTCAAATAGCTAGAGGATGGGTAGCCACTTTTGGATCCAACCCAGCAGCATTGGTATTTAAGGGTGGTCAAGAGAACACACTGAATCCTCAGTCAGTGTCTTCTGTGCTTTGACACAGGACCTACTGCTACTCACTGAGAGAATATTTTCTATTAGCATTGGCAATCTGTCCTCTTGAACTCCTCCCTCTGGAATGTACTTCTCCAAGGGAAAGGAATGGAGGTGTCTGAGTCTAGTTTTGCTCAAGGATTAAATTGCCTCTCTCTTGTTCTGTGCACTTACTTGATAAACCTTAGTTCTGAGATGGCTAGATTTGAGTTAGCAGTGCAATCACAAATTTTTTTTTTTTTTTTTTGAGACAGGGTCTCGTTCAGTTGCCCAGGCTAGAGTGCAGTGGCAGCATCAAAGCTCACTGCAGCCTCAAACTTCGGGGCTGAAGCGATCCTCCTGCCTCAGCCTCCCTAGTAGCTGGGACCATAGGCATGTGCCACCACATCCGGCTAATTTTTCTATTTTTTGTAGAGACAGGGTCTCACTATGTGGCCCAGGCTGGTCTCAAACTCCTGGCCTCAAGCAATCCTCCTGCCTTACCCTCCCAAAGTGCTAGGATTATAGCTGTGAGCCACCACACCCAGCCACAAATAAAACAAACCAAAACTTCTGTCTACTGAAACAAAAGCATAGACTTTCTGGTAATGCAGGTCTGGACAGTTCTAGGTTATTTCCTAATTTGTCCCCTTTGGTTTTCTAGGTATCCCCATAGGGGATATCCAGTTGGTTATAGCTGTCCTTTTTGTGACTGGAAGCAAATTAATGGGCACATTTTGCTCAACAAGGTCCTTGGGCTTGTGTATTTAAACCCCCACAAATAATGATAAATGTTTTATGAGAACAGAAAAATCCCACTACTTTTTTTTTTTTTTAAAGGCAGTATTGGCTGGGCGAAGTGGCTCATGCCTGTAATCCTAGCACTCTCACTTGAGCTCAGGAGTTTGAGACCAGCCTGAGCAAGAGTGAGACCCCATCTCTACTAAAAATAGAAAAATCAGCTTGGCGTGGTGGGGAACGCCTGTAGTACCAGCTACTCAGGAGGCTGAGGCAGGAGGATCACTTGAGCCCAGGAGTTTGAAGTTGCAGTGAGGTACAATGATGCTACTGCACTCTACCTAGGGCGACAGAGTGAGACTCTGTCTCAAAAAAAAAAAAAAAAAAAAGAGGATCATGCTCTGTCACCCAGGCTGGAGTCCAATAACATAGTCGTACCTCACTACAACCTCAAACTCCTGGGCTCAATTGATCCTCCTGTCTCAGCTTCCTGAGTTGCAGGAACTACAGGCGTGTGCCACCATGCGTGGCTAATTTTTTTTTTTTTTTTTTTTTTTTATAGACAGGGTCTCACTGTGTTGCTCAGGCTGGTCTCAAACTCCTGGTCTCAAGTGATCCTCCTGTTTCACCTTTCCAAAAGTACTGGGATTACAGACTTAAGCCACCCATGCCCAGCCTTTTAGAATGTAACAACAGGATTGTTAAAACAAAGTAATACTTTACAGTTTACAAAGCACTTTGACAAACATTATTTCATTTACAGAGGCAATTTTAACACATCAAAATGTTGTTTCTGCTATATTCCTGTTTTTAGTAACATGCTTATTGCTTTCTCTTGATTTCATCAGTTTTATAAACTATCTATTAACTTCTATTATGGTGAATTCAAATTTTGCTCCTTTGTAGGACTCATACCTTCTTAGGTCTTCCCAATGTACTTATGTCACAATTTTTGGTTAAGACAGAATTCAGGCTATCTGTTATTTTGACCATGTAAGCCAAGAAGAATTGTTTCTTTTCTTGAACAACTTTCTGTTTTTCACAGAATTGGTAATTGCTTCATTTTATTAGCTTTGTTTCTTTGCACCTATGACTAAGCCTTTCCACATCTTCAAGAATTCCATACAATTTTTTCACGTGCTTAAATCTATCCTATTAAATTTTATGTTGCATTTTTGTGTTGAAACCATCTTTCCCAGAGCCCTCTACCCTCCTGCTCCAATGTAGGCTGATGTTCTTAAGCCTGGAAGCTACAAGAGAAGGTGTCTAGACTAGAGGCTCACACTTTAGTGTGCAGAGTTTCATTTTTTACTCCTCTACTGAACCCTTACCCTTCTCTTATGTTCCCGACCCCAAGAGCCTCTCTGGTTGGATTTATCCAGAGAATGTATGTTCTGTCCTTAGTGGGAAGGGAATGGGTGAGGTTAACTGGGGAGCTTATTTCCCCTTACGCAGACCTTTAGCGCATCCCCCCATTCCCATCTCCTCACTTTTCTTAGTATTTGGCACCTTTAATTCCTAAACCTTTATTTTGTTTTTTTGTTTTGTTTTGTTTTGCCTAATCTGCTTCCTTTCTATCCATGTTTGTCACAGCTTTTCTTAACTTTATTTAAATATTTAATCTTCATCTGTGGTCAAATATTTTCAGATATAATAACATGTCATAAGATGTAGGTGGCAAATATTTGTTAAGAGTCATGCAGTGTTTTATATCCTTTGGCCCACTTCTCATGGCCACTTTTAGGAATCTATCATAAATAATTCAAAATATGAAGAAAAAAACATACGCAAGAACCTATTTATCTGGGCATGATTTTATTTTTTTTTTTTCCCCTTAAATTTATTTATTTATTTTTTTTTTTTAAAAACAACAGTTTCATATTTTTTTTTCCCCACCCCCTGGGCATGATTTTAAATGGTTAATGATAGATGTTACACTACATTTGATAGATCTTATACAGCTGTCAAAAATTGATGAGAGCAATATGGAGAAATGTTTGAATGTTTATGAGTGACAAAGCAGGATATAAATTTGAATGCATGTTGTTAAAGCCATATACAGTTTTTGCATATGGATGGCATACATTGATTCACTGAAGAAATGTGTAACAGCCATCTATTTGTTCAGCTCTGTTCTAGTTGTTAAATAGTGGTGTTCATGGTGAACCCTACATAATCTCTTCTACCATAGAGCTTATAGTCTAGTAGAGAATTATTTTCCAAATATCTATTCAATTTTTATAATTAAAGAAGCAGGGATTCACTCTTAGTTGTCAGATTCTGGCAAAAAATATGAAAGTTCTGAGAATGGGTGCAGGTAAGTCTGGCAATTGTAGCTATAACAACAGTTCAGCTCCTAAAGTAACAAAAATGTCATTAGACTTCACATGGCTGGCTTTTTAGACCCATTTGGATGTTTTTTGCCTTCATTCTCTATCTTAGTAGGTCATCCAGCTATGCTGCTTTTGTGATTAGAAACAATCTAGAATTCTTATATAAAATTGATCTATAAAATAGTGTTGAATATTTGACATTATAACATTTGTGCCAGTATATTTGTTGCCTGTTTTAAACCTCTAGAAGGCAGAGAATCTCCCCTTATGTGTAATTTTATGCAACATCTAACATAATCATGCATATTATGGAACTCAGAGAAGTAGCATTTCATGTTAATAACAATGAGATACTGTTCATTTACTTTAAGCCAGTGATCCCTGGAGTATTAGAGTTAGAGATACAGGGAGGGGGAAATATTTTTTTTTTCCTTGTCTCTACTCTTTACTCAACACAGAAAAATTCTGACCCCAGATGTGTGGAGGTTGTTTCCCCACACACCAACCATGCCGTTCTGCTGTGTATTCTCCACTAGACACCACCTTAGTGTCCTCTAGTTCAATTCAATTCTGACATTATTTACCTAGAGATAGTGTCAGATTCCATAGGTTGAGGGCTCAGTCCCATAAGACTGCCCCCCACTTCAGATGCCAATCAATCTATCTATCTATCTATCTTTCTTTCTTTCTTTCTTTCTTTTTTTGAGACAGAGTTTCACTCTGTTGCCTGGGCTAGAGTGCCCTGGCGTCCTCCTAGCTCACAGCAACCTCAAAGTCCTGGGCTCAAGCAATCCTACTGCCTCAGCTTCCCTAGTAGCTGGGACTACAGGCATGCGCCACCGTGCCCGGCTAATTTTTTCTATGTATTTTTAGTTGGCCAGATAATTTCTTTCTATTTTTAGTAGAGACTGGGGTCTCACCCTTGCTCAGGCTGGTCTCAAACTACTCAGCTCAAGCAATCCTCCTGCCTTGGCCTCTCAGAGTGCTAGGATTATAGGCGTTAGCCACCAACCCTGGCCAGTTGTGAATGTTTCTGACCAACCAGCTGTAAATTGCGGTTCCCATGACCCCCTGCTCTCATTGATTTAATTTGTTAGAGCAGCTCACTGAACTCAGGGAAACACTTTACTTACATTTACCCACTTCTTATTATAAAGAATATTACAAAGGACGTAGATGAACTGCCAGATGGAAGAGATGCGTAGGGTGAGGTATGGGAGAAGGGGCATACCACCCTCCAGGAACCTCCACATGCTCAGCTATCCAGAAGCCCTCTGAACTCAGTCCTTTGGAGGTTTTTTTTTTTTTTTAGACAGAGTCTCACTCTGTTGCCCTGGCTAGAGTGCCATGGCGTCAGCCTAGCTCTCAGCAACCTCAAACTCCTGGGCTCAAGCAATCCTCCTGCCTCAGCCTCCCGAGTAGCTGGGACTACAGGCATGTGCCACCATGCCCAGCTAATTTTTCTATATATATTTTTAGCTATCCATATAATTTCTTTCTATTTTTAGTAGAGACGGGGTCTCCCTCTTGCTCAGGCTGGTCTTGAACTCCTGAGCTCAAACAATCCGCCCACCTGGGCCTCCCAGAGTGCTAGGATTATAGACGTGAGCCGCCGAGCCTGGCCTCCTTTGGAGGTTTTATGGAAGCTTCCTTATGTAGGCATGATTAATTATATCATGAGCCATTAGGGATCAACTTGACTTTCAGCCTTTTCCCTTCCCTGGAATTTGGGTAGTTGGGATGAGTCTCAACCCTCTAATCCTGCTGTGGGTTTTTCCTGTGACCAGCCCTCATCTTGAAGCTATCTAGAGGCCCCCAACCACCAGCCATCTCATTTGCATACAAAAGACACTCTTATCATTTCCACGATTCCAAGGGTTTTAGTAGCTTTATTTCAGGAAACCCGGAGGAAGACCAACTATATATCTCACAGTATCACAATTAGAATGCCATAGGTAAGACTGGTAAACAGTAAAGTTCGGACTGTAAAAAGTGAAAGTATGAGTCATCAGCTTATCCTTTTCTTTCCTTTTGAAAATCACAGTGATTGTTTCTTTTTTTTACTTAAGATTATTTTAAACCTTTTCCCCCTAAAAATCATTGAGTGACTATTATTTACTTAAATGTGAAGATGTTAAATATTTTATTGCATGTCTTTTATTCTTGATTCCCAGATCCCTTCCCCCAGTTCTTCCTTATCCTATGGTATGTATGTCTGGATGGTCTATTGTAGGTGGCCACAAATAGCCGAGTTTACTTATTTGACATTTTCCTTCTGGGAAGTCGTGCTTTCAACAATGGACTTCAGATGGTATTAGAAGACAAGAGAATTTTGAAGGTGAGTATGTAAGCTGATTCCTCCCTAGTAAGATTATCAACCAGGTTCTAATTACTTTGTCTCTTTCTGATTCCTTAGGTTATTCATGATTGTCGTTGGCTTTCTGATTGCCTCTCTCACCAGTATGGAATTGTGCTGAATAATGTCTTTGACACACAGGTACATGAAGGGAAATGCTAGATTCAAACCAGTACACATAGCTTCTGTAGAAAATAGGCCTTGTCTGATTAGTGATTGAAAGTCGTCTTTTTTTTTTTAGGTGCCCCATTCCTGCCCAATTCTTACGTAAGATGTTTGTATAATATGATATGTGAGAACATTGGTATACTATAAAAGCACTGTAGGAAAGTTACTTAAAATTATTTAGGAATATGTTTTCCTCATTTTGCTCCAGAATTTGTCAAATAAGAAGCAAAGTCTTCATAGCATTCAGAAACTTGAGCAATTTGAGGATCATTCAGAAGCCTGACATGGGAGGTTTTAGTGTAAGATGAATAATCATATTTCTGCCATATGTATCAGTTAAGGCAGGTTGGCATCTAGCTCAGGGGTTACAGGTTGTTCTGGATATACCCCCCAAAAAACCTATTCTGGCCCAAAACAGCCTAAAGAGATATGATTTGTCTCTCATCTAAGGGACCTTAGAGAAATGAGAAATCCCTAGACTCTAGTAACCCTTAGAGCTGATCTGGGTTTCTGGTTTGGCTGTGAGAACAGTAAAACTATTAGTTCTCCTCGTGTTTTCTTTAAGTTCTTCTAGGTTTATGCCAGTGAAAGGGATGTCTTGAATGTATAGCCTAGAATCTTTAGAGAGGAAATGAATGAATTAGCCAATTATTTTTGAGCAGCAATTCCTAAAATTCAATTTTGTGTTACTATATGTGGTTCACTTTTGCTCTTTACTCATAACAGACTTTTACATTTCTCTTGTTTACATGTTCCTTTGTGCCTTCTTTCAGAATCTTTCGTTATATAGAGATTGCTTGTATGCTTACTCCAAAATGTAAGAGAATTGCTCATTTTTTCGTTGAGGCCGATAGGCTTCTTGATTAAATCTGTTGTCTAATGAGGACTTTGGCATATCTTTCTATGCTTTTCTTTTCAGATTTCCATTGTGTAAGAAGCAGGAAATCAGAATTTGACCAGTTTGTTTTTCTTTAACATACTGTATTAGTTTCCTATTCTGCTGTAACAAATCACCACAAATTTAGTGGCCTAATACTGTTTCCGAGGTCAGAAGTCTCAAACCACTTTCACTGGGCTTAAAGTCAAGGTGTCAGCAGGGCTGGTTTCTCCTGGAGGCTCTGAAGAAAGAGATCATTTCCTGGGCTTTTTCAGTTTCTAACAGCCACTTATATTCCTTCACTTGTGGCTTCTTACTCCATTTTCAAAGTCCATCACTCTAATTTCAGCTTCCATCATCACATCACTTTCTCCTCTGATTATAGTAAAATCTACCTCTGCCTTCCTCTTAAAAGAGCACTTATGATTACATTTAGGCTCTACCTGGATAATTCAGGATAATCTCCTTATCTCAAGATCCTTAACTTAGTCACAGCTGCAAAGTCCCATTTGCCATGGATGATAACATTCACAGGTTCCAGGGATTAGTATATCTCTGGGGGCCATTATTTAGACTACCACACACAAATAGTTATTGCAATTCTTAATTTTATTAGCTTTCCATACCAAAACTTTATCAGAGTTGCTAATAGGTAATAAACATAATTTTTGAATTTATCTTCCTTTCCTATTAACCAGAAGCACCAAAGAGTAATAAATGGCCATTAAAGCAAGCAAATAAAAGAAGTAGAAAAGAAAGTAGACAAGGACCTATTAAAGTTGTATTATTTTTTTCCTTTTTTAAAAACATGTTTTCAGAATAAGTTAACTGAACAACTTTAAATTTCCTACTGGCATTGTCTATCATGTGGGTCCTTGGGGAAAATGGTATTTAAAGAATTGTCTCTAAATGTATTTCTGCCATGAGATAGATTTCTGTACATATTCAACTGTTCTGTTTGTCTTTTTTTAATACCACAGGTAGCAGATGTCCTTCAATTTTCCATGGAAACAGGTGGCTTTCTTCCAAATTGCATCAGTACTTTGCAGGAAAGTTTAATCAGACACCTTAAAGTAGCCCCTAAATATCTCTCCTTTCTAGAGGAGAGACAAAAACTAATTCAGGTGAGTATTAAAAGATGTCCCATATGACGTTAATTTTTTTTTTCTTGAGATAGAGTCTCACTCTGTTGCCCTGAGTACAATGTCAGCCTAGCTCACAGAAACCTAAAAATCCTGGGCTTAAGCAATCCTCCTGTCTCAGCCTCCCAAGTAGCTGGGACTACATGCCTGAGCCACCACACCCAGCTAATTTTTTGATTTTTTGCAGAGATTGGGTCTCACTCTTGCTCAGGCTGGTCTCGAACTCCTGAGCTCAAGCAGTCCTCCCACGAGTGCTAGGATTACAGGTATGAGCCACCAAGCCCAGCCGATGTTAACTTTTTCAAGTGTTTTCTGAGCAGGAACATCAGCCTATTATATAAAGAAATGACAGCTGCCATATAATTATAAGCATTGCCTAAAATCTTAGTTGTGCCAAATGAGAACAGTTTGTGGTCTCAAGTGGATAAAAGCCAGGATCCAGATTTGTTGGTTATCAATTAAAAGTACTTTGGGCCAGGTACAATGGCTTACGCCTATAATTCTAGCAATTTGGGAGGCCAAGGTTGGAGGATCACTTGAGGCCAGGAGTTGAAGACCAGCCTGAGCAACATAATGAGATCCTGTTTCTACAAAAAAATAGAAAAATTGGCTGGGCATGGTAGCACACGCCTGTAGTCCTAGCTACTGTGGAGGCTGAAGAAGGAGGATCAGTTGAGCCTAGGAGTTTGAGGTTGCAGCAAGCTAGGCTGATGCCACTGTGCCCTAGCCCAGGCAACAGAGTGAGACCCTGTCTCAAAAAACAAACAAACAAACAAACAAGCAAAACTACTCTGAAATAAATTTTTAAGTTGGGACAAGGGGGTAATTTTTGTGGTAATTTGGTTTAAGGCAATGAAACCAAAATCACCTCGTTTATTTCTCCAAAAAAAATTAGCTCCTAATATCCTTGACTATATTGACAACAATTTTGTTCATGTAATGAAGTCTGTTGCCTCCAGCCTTGAACGAGAAGTCCTGATTGATTGACCTACCTCTCCCCTTAGGGGTGTGTGTATGTGTGTGTGTGTGCACGTGTGCTCATAAGGCTATCAATAGTATAAAGGAGAAGGTAATAATAGAAGAAAATGACAGTGTTTTAAATTAAGCAACCCTTAAACAGTTATTTTCTTTAAAGTCTTGCTTACTATTCAGAGAAAATTATTTTCTTGTCTCTAGGAAAATCCAGAAGTATGGTTCACACGACCCCTTTTACCCTCTTTACTGAAAATTTTGGCCCTGGAAGCTACCTATCTTCTACCCCTTCGCTTGGTACTCATGGATGAGATGATGTCTGACCTAACCACCCTGGTGGACGGGTACCTAAATACCTATCGAGAAGGGTCTGCAGACCGGCTTGGAGGCATAGAGGTAGGTGTAGCTCTTCATAGGTGTGTCTTCAGGACCTCCTTTCTGCCTTCTTCCTCATGGAGAACAGGCACAGTGTTACCCTGTCTTCATAGCTATGGCAACTTTTGTGGGGCGGACTTGGTGATAAATATTTTTGAAGGGGCTATAGCTTGGGCTTAATCCATCCCCTTGAGCACATTTTCACAATATTAAATTATGTTTCCAAGAAATATTTCTGTCAAAGAATGGGTAAATTTAATATTTCATTAGTTCTTTTCTGTAGCCAGAGTAATATAAGAAAATTATAGACTAGGAATTGGCAAACTGTTTCCCACTGGCCAAATCTGGCCCATGGCCTGTATTTGTACAACTCATGAGCTAAGAACAGTTTTCACATTTTTAAAGGATTGTAAAAAAAAAAAAAGAAGAAGAAGAAGTCAGGGTGAGGTGGCTCATACATATAATACCAGCACTCTGGGAGGCTGAGGTGGGAGGATTGCTTGAGGCCAGGAGTTCGGGACCAGCCTGGGTAACATGAGGTGTCCCCCGCCATCTATTTAAAAAAAAAAATTAGCTGGGCGAGGTGGCATTCCTATAATCCTGCCTACTTGGAAGGCTGAGGCAAGAGGATGATTTGAGCCTAGGAGTTCAAGGTTATGGTGAGCTATAATTATATCACTACACTCCAGCCTGGGTGACAGAGTGAGACCCTGTCTCTAAAAAAAAACAAGAAGGAGAAGAAGAAAAAGAAGTAGGATACAAGACCGAGTTCATTTGTGGCTCACAAAGACAAAATATTTACTATTTGGGCCGGGCGCGGTGGCTCACGCCTGTAATCCTAGCACTCTGGGAGGCCGAGGTGGGCGGATCGTTTGAGCTCAGGAGTTCGAGACCAGCCTGAGCAAGAGCGAGACCCCATCTCTACTAAAAATAGAAAGAAATTATATGGACAGCTAAAAATATATATAGAAAAAATTAGCCGGGCATGGTGGCACATGCCTGTAGTCCCAGCTACTCGGGAGGCTGAGACAGGAGGATCGCTTGAGCTCAGGAGTTTGAGGTTGCTGTGAGCTAGGCTAACGCCACGGCACTCACTCTAGCCAGGGCAACAGAGTGAGACTCTGTCTCAAAAAAAAAAAAAAAATATTTACTATTTGACTATTTACAGAAAAAGTTTTCCAGTTACTGCTGTAAACCATTCACACTTAAGAATATAGATACAAAATTCTAAATAAAATACTAGCATTTTTCTTTTCTTTCTTTTTTTTTTTTTTTTTGAGGCAGAGTCTCGCTTTGTTGCCCGGGCCAGAGTGAGTGCCGTGGCGTCAGCCTAGCTCACAGCAACCTCAAACTCCTGGGCTTAAGCGATCCCACTGCCTCAGCCTCCCAAGTAGCTAGGACTACAGGCATGCGCTACCATGCCCGGCTAATTTTTTCTATATATGTTTTAGTTGGCCAGATAATTTCTTTCTATTTTTAGTAGAGATGAGGTCTCGCTCTTGCTCGGGCTGGTCTCGAACTCCTGAGCTTGAGCGATCCACCCGCCTCGGCCTCCCAGAGTGCTAGGATTACAGGCGTGAGCCACCACCGCGCCTGGCCTGCATTTTTCATATGAACACAACGTAGATGTGTTATTTTTTCTTAATGTGTCACTGGATTCTAGTTGCAAGCATGGTTAAACATTAGAGAATTCTCCATTTTATTAGAGCTGAGAAAGTCTTATGATTATCTCATAAATACTGAACTTTATCATATTTAGCTAGACGCAGTGGCTCATGCCTGTAATCCTAGCACTCTGGGAGGCTGAGGCGGGAGGATCACTTGAGGTCAGGAGTTTGGACCAGCCTGAGCAAGAACAAGACCCCACGTCCACTAAAAATAGAAAAAAAAAAATTAGCTGGGCAACTAAAAATAAGTTATGATATATATATATATATATATATACACACACACACACACACACACAGCGGTTAGAAATGCCAATATGGAAAAATCTCCAAGGCAGTTTTTTTTTTTTAAATCAAGATGCAGAAGAATATAATAGTGTGTTACCATTTGTAGAAAATGATTTTTAGAAAAAGTTATCAAAATAAAAATTTGAGGCCAGGTGTGGTGGCTCACACCTATAATCCTAGCACTCTGGGAGGCTAGGGCAGGTGGATTGTTTTCGCTCAGGAGTTCGAGACCTGCCTGAGCAAGAGCAAGAACCCGTCTCTACTAAAAACAACAACAACAAAAAAATGGAAAGAAATTAGCTGGACAACTAAAAATATATAGAAAAAATTATCCGGGCATGGTGGCACATGCCTGTAGTGCCAGCTACACGGGAGGCTGAGGCAGAAGGATTGCTTGAGCCCAGGAGTTTGAGGTTTCTGTGAGCTAGGCTGATGCCACAGCAATCTGGCCCAGGCAACAGAGTGAGACTCTGTCTCAAAACCAAACAAATAAATAAATAATAAAAATGTGAGGCTGGGTCAGTGGCTTACCCCTGTAATCCTAGCACTTTGGGAAGCCAAAGGCAGGAGAATTGCTTGTGGCCAGGAGTTTGATACCAGCCTGAGCAAGAGCAAGACCTCTGTCTCTACAAAAAATAGAAAAATTAGCTGGGCGTGGTGGTGCACTCCTGTAGTCCCAGCTGAGCAGTCGGGTCAGCTTGAGGTTGCAGTAAGGTATGATGATGCCACTGCACTCTAGCGCAGGTGACAGAGCAAGACTGTCTCAAAAATAAATAAATAAATAAAAATAAAAATTTTCGGGAAAATAAAAATGTGCTCTAATAAAAGTATAAACATTTAGTAAGAGATATATGTATATACATATGATCATACATGCATAGACTATCTCTGGGAGATTACACAGGAAATTGCTTTTTAGAGGATGTACCTGCTAAGGCAACTGGTGCCAGATTGGAAGAGAGAATTTCTTTTCCTGTATAATCTTTATTCATACATGCATATACACATGCACGCTCTTGTGGATTCATTGCCTTTTCAAAATACTTAAATTACTCAAAAAATAGTACTATTCTGTGGCTAACTTTACTTGAGTAAAAAGAAAAAAATAGTATTACTACTATAGTTGCAGACACTAGAGGGTGCTATATGAGCACATTTGAATAGACCCTCCCTTGCCAATTACCATTGATTTTAAGTAACAGATTGAGAAGTTTAGTTATAAGTAACTCGTGTTCATTTTCTTTTCTTAGCCTACATGTATGGAGCTGCCAGAGGAACTGCTTCAACTCAAGGACTTTCAGAAGCAGCGCAGAGAGAGAGCTGTAAAAGAATATAGGGTGAATGCACGGGGCCTCCTAATAAGGACAGTGCTACATCCAAAGAAATTATTGACAGAGACTGCAGGAAAAGAGGAAAATATCACAGGTTTCTTATTTTGTAAAGATTCTCAGACAAATAAATCTCCAAGTTTTATTAATGTATCTCCTGAATCTCATGAGGATGTGAATTTTCTGAAAGAAGAATCTAAGAGTAAAGAAACTGCAAAAGCTCAACCTCTACCTCCCATAAAGGATGGGGAAGCCAGTGAGGAGTCTAGTAACAAACTCATTTGCCTGGAGTCAAAGAGTTCAGAGGACCAGAAAATAACTCAAAAAGAACACTTTACAATACCCAAACATGAGTTTCAGGCAAATTTAACTTTGAAAGAGGAGATAGAACAGTTATTGATGGTGGAAAACAAGGAAGATTTAAAATGCACAAAACAAGATGTTTCAGCATCTCCTTCTCTTCAGGAAACCAGCGTATCTCCAAGTGACGTGTTTCATCCTGTAAGAAAAGCTGTGCTTTCCACACTGCCTCCCTGTCCAGCTTTGGAGAAGACAGATCCCTGGATAAATCCTTGTCTAAATCTGCCTTAGAGATTTGCAATTTGTTCTTAAGGCCATAAAAGTGGCCCATTTCCCTACCATCAGGACCTTCCACAGTGCTTAAGTTCCTCATGTTGTAAATTTTGTAACGTTCAGTCACAGGCTTCGGGGAAAATTACATCCTCTTGCTTACTTCCTACATTCCTGGTATTTGGATTAGAGTGGAAATAAATAAGTTAAATAATGGAAGAAGTAAAATTTCTGATTATGTCACTGTGCAGTAATGTTCCCAGTGGCTGGAGTGAATTATTTATCATAATTTGGGTTCCCCTGATTTGAAGAAAGTAAAATTCTTGGGCTTAGTATCAGGAAGACTCTATAATTTTTAAATTTTTGTTTTTTGTTTTTGGCTTTCAGATTGGTTTGAAAGGAGTTGGTAAAACTATTAGTCATGAGTTTTTTAAAAAATTGGTAACTGACGAATTTACCAGTACTTTTTTCTGTTTTAAAATATTGGCTTTATGTTTGAATTTTGAATGTTCTATCTCATGTCATAGACAAACATTAGTTAATGTTATTATAGGAATCAATACCTTAGTTTTAATTTCTTTTTATTTCATTTACTTTTAGAAGGTTTCGTTCATTTTCCTAACAAAGCAGGGACTCTGAGCTTCTTTTTATTATGTCTATTATGTAAACTTGAAGTTTGACTCTGTTCGCTGTGCTTGTACTTTCTTACGGTGAAAGAAAGGCAGCTTGTACTGAGCCTTTTTTATGTTAAATACTTACAAGCTGCTAACATTCTTTTGTGTGAAATAATCAATAAACCTGGTTTGGCATTAGGTTATCTCTCACTTTTCTTCACTGGGTCGGAGTAGGAAGAGATGTCTGGATTTCTAGGTGTAGAGTCCAGTTTATAAATCTGTAATTTGACTCTGTTACCGGACTCTAACTCTCTGTTACCTCATAGACTGAGGGAGAATCTAAGATTAGGAACATCCTTGTCTGCACCAGCCAATTCTGAGCGCCACCGAAAGAATTGCTGTGCCCTACAGATCTAGTCTGAGTTTAAGATTAAGGCAGGCCCAAGAGCAGTTGGCTCAGCCCTGTAGTTGCCTTGTCTCACTTTATCCTAGTTTAGAAGGTCACTTGGGCCCAAAGTGGTTACTTACTGGTTCATCTTGGGTGGATGTATCTTAAGGTTGAGTCTAAGTTTACTCTGGAAATGGCATGAATTCCTAGAATTGATTTAGCTTCTTATGGAATTATAAGTTACCGCTCACAACACATATACATATATGCTACAAAGTATTAATACCATGTAGTTGTCTTCATATTAAATAAAGTATTTTTCTTTCGTTATATAGGTTTGTGACTATACTTAAAAATAGCAACAGGGCCAGGCACAGTGGCTCACATCTGTAACCCCAGCATTTTGGGAAGCTGAGCTGGGAGGATTGCTTGACCCCAGGAGTTCAAGGCTGCAGTGAACTATGATTGGGCCACTGCGCTCCAGCCTGGGTGACAAAACAAGACCCTGTCTCTAAAAAATAATAAATAAATAAATAAATAAATAAAGTAATTAATTAAAACAGGACTGTTTTAGGCCTTTGCTGGATTGTTCAGTGTAGTAGCCATTGGCCATATGTAGCTATTTAATTTGAAATTAAGTTAATTAAATTGAAATAAATTAAAAATTCCATTCCTCAGTTACAATTCCCACATTTCTGGTACTCGATAGTCCTGTGGCTAGTGTCTACCATGTTGAACAGGACAGATTTAGAACATTGCCATCATTTTAGAAAGTTCTGTTGGACAGTGTGTTTCAGAAGTACTTTGACTCCCCAAACTAAATGAGCCTTTTGGGTTTCATCACAGTATTTTCTCAGAAAAACACTTATATACCTGAAACTGCATTTTTTTCTTCATTTCTCCATTCTAGCCTGGAGTGTCTACCTAAATTCTATGTGTGTGGTTAGACCTTGCCGTGAAGTTCTATTCTTTGCTAGAGTGTATAAAATCCCTGGGTTATTCAAGCCCTGTTGCTAGTATTCTGTGCTGTTACTCAGATTTCTTGTCTAAATCTTGCCCAGAATTTTGGGAAATCCTGGGGTTTTGTATCAACCCATTGTTGAGTTCTTTGCTTACTCTGTAAAGAACTAGTTTGAGAGATCATAAACTATACTGCCTGATTTCCCAAACGCTTGGGGTCTCGCTGTAGTCTACTACTAATTTTCTGCATCTCCCCATCTCAGCTGACTTTTTGGTATATGACCTGCAATTAGAGTAAGTAATCTGACCTTTTTAGTATTGGAATTAGGAAACAAGGTTAAATGAACTCCCTGAACAAAAATACAGCACTGAGAAAAGAACAAATGTTTCTTGGCTTCTTGGTCCATTCAGTGTTCTTTCAACTATAGAATGGAAAATCATTGCAGCAGCTTTGCCTCTTATCTGTAGGTTGATAAATTATGACACAATAGAATTTTAAGCACTCTGGGAGGCCCAGGCGGGTGGATCGCTCAAGCTCAGGAGTTCGAGACCAGCCTGAGCAAGAGCGAGACCCCGTCTCTACTAAAAAATAGAAAGAAATTATCTGGCCAACTAAAATATATATAGAAAAAAATTAGCCGGGCATGGTGGCGCATGCCTGTAGTCCCAGCTACTCGGGAGGCTGAGGCGGTAGGATCGCTTAAGCCCAGGAGTTTGAGGTTGCTGTGAGCTAGGCTGACGCCACAGCACTCACTCTAGCCTGAGCAACAAAGCGAGACTCTGTCTCAAAAAAAAAAAAAAAAAAAGGAAAAAAAAAATAGAATTTTAATGCCCTATAGGCCTCTCATCATCTTGACACAAGTCCCAGCAGCGAGCTGAGATGAGGCCCAGGGTAAACTAGGGGGCCTGGGTGCAGTTGACTCCCTGGGAGTCAGCCAGGTACACTTATCAAAAGGTATTTCTTATAAAACTAACACAAATAAAGACAGAAAATTTAGAAAATAAGAGAAAAAATTGCTCAACTACCATCCTACTTTATATAATTCTTCCTGGCATTTTGACATTTTACTTTCTATACTCTCTCTCCTACCACACACACAGACACTTGAAACATAGTTACAACTAGACTGTAAATACATTTATTGTGTTTTGCTGTGTATTTTTCTATTTTATATCCTAACACCCAACATTTTCAATAGATATTTCATTTTATTTTTATTTTTTTTATTTTTTATTTATTTATTTTTTTCCATGCATCAGGTGTGCTGTGAGATATTTCATTTTAAAATCAATATACTGGCCAGGTGTGGTGGCTCACGCCTGTAATCCTGGCACTCTGGGAGGCTGAGGTGGGGAGATCATTTGAGCTCAGGAGTTCGAGACCAGCCTGAGCAAGAGCGATACCCCGTCTCTACTAAAAATAGAAAGAAATTATATGGACAGCCAAAAATATATATAGAAAAATTAGCCGGGCATGGTGGCACATGCCTGTACTCCCAGCTACTCAGGAGGCTGAGGCAAGAGGATTACTTGAACCCAGGAGTTTGAGGTTGCTGTGAGCTAGGCTGATGCCACAGCGCTCTAGCCCGGGCAAAAGAGTGAGACTCTGTCTCAAAAAAAAAAAAAAATCAATATACTATTAAATAGAACTTGGAAAATACAGGAAAATAGAAAAAAATGTACTTATTTCTCTAACCCAAGGGAAAAAGCAGGTAACATTTTTGTAAATTTCAGTCTCTATGGATAGTATTTTTTTCCACTACATATTTGTAATCATACATGTGTATATATCCTGCTTTATGAATTATTTCCTGTACTGTTAAGTAGCCTTTGTAAAGATGGTTATTTATTTATTTATATGTATTTATACATATATATATATATATATATATACACACATATATATATACTTTTTTTTCTTTTTTTTTAGACAGAGTCTCACTCCGTTGCCCAGGCTAGAGTGCCCTGTTGTCAGCCTAGCTCACAGCAACCTCAAACTCCTGGACTCAAGTAATCCTCCTGCCTCAGCCTCCTGAGTAGCTGGGAGTACAGGCATGTGCCACCATGCCCGGCTAATTTTTCTATATATATTTTTGGCTGTCCATATAATTTCTTTCTATTTTTAGTAGAGATGGGGTCTCGCTCTTGCTCAGGCTGGTCTTGAACTCCTGACCTCAAGCTATCCTCCTGTCTCGGCTTCCCAGAGTGCTAGGATTACAGGTGTGAGTCACCGTGCCCGGCCAATTTATTTATTTTCTGAGACAGGGTCTCACTCTGTTGCCCAGGCTAAAGTACAGCAGCATGATCATAACTCACTGCAGTCTGGAATTCCTCAGCTCAGGCAATCCCCCTGCCTCAGCCTCCTAAGTAGCCGGGACTATAGTCAGTCACACACCACCATGCCTGGCTCTTTGTAAAAATTTCTAATGACTGCGTAATATTTCTAAGAGGATGCAATGTGGTTTATTTAACTGTATTTTGGTATATTCAGGTTATTTCCAATTCTTTATTTCATGCATAAAGCTTTCCCATGTTTTGGATCATTTTGTTAGAACAAAAATCTAGAAATAGAACTAGCAGATCAAAGAGTATGCTTTTTGTTTGCTTGTTTTTACCAATTTTTACAGCTATTGATAAGTTGCTTTCTAAAATGTTAACTAATTATATCGTCACCTTCAATTTTTGTAGTAATTATGCTCCACTGAGAGCATTAGGTTTTTTTCTTGAGTGGCATGGCATACTTTTAACTTTCAAAATTCTAACTTCTTCATCCATATATTAGATAGGTTTTCTGTCATTTTTTTGTAACTTACCTGAATTGTATGCAATGAAGATTGATGAGAGCATAACTAGTAGGAATAATTGGATCCTGATAAAGGTCTCTAATCTCTGAGTAAGGATAACATTAATATTATGTATAAAAGATTTTAATCATAGAAACCCTAAAATAAAACCAAAATTTATATATTCATCATCAAAAATATGTTTGAGGTGAGCACGATGGCTCGTGCCTGTAATCCTAGTACTCTGGGAGGCAGAGGTGGGAGGATCCCTTGAGGTCAGGAGTTTGAGACCAGCCTGAGCAAGAGTGAGACCCCATCTCTGCTAACAATAGAAAGAAAATTAGCTAGAAAACTAAAAATATATAGAAAAAATTAGCCAGGCATGGTGTGAGCTAGGCTCAGGCCATTGCACTCTAGCGTGGGCAACAGAGCAAGACTCTGTCTCAAAAAATAAATAAATAAATAAAATGGATAAGATGGTAAATTTTATATTATATCCATTTTACCACAATAAATAAATTGGAAAAAAACTATTACTAACATCACATTTACAATGGTGAAATTCTGTTTTCCCAATAAGATTGAGAATAAACAAAGGATAGCTTCCTGTGCATTACAGGATGTTTAGGAAAACAGAAAAAAAAAAAAAAAGGGAGAGAAAACAAGAAAAGAAAAAAAAAGAAAGAAAGGATATCTAACCTTACTGCTTCAATACATCATTGTACTGTATTAGTACTAACTAGTGCAGTAAGGCAAGAAAAATAAACAAAAGTCACATAGCTTGGAAAGAAAAAAATGTAAAACTGTATTTGGAGATGACGTGATCATGTGCATATAAAATCCTATGGAATCTATAAGAAAGCTACTATAACTCAATTGAATTTAGCAAGGTCACAGGATACAATGCCAATACAGTATACAAAATGTAAATCCATAAAAACTACTTAGTAATGAACACTCAGACATTGAAATTTAAAAACAAAACCACTTACAATAATGCCTAAACATGAGATCCTTAGGGATACATTTAACAAAACATGTGCAAGACTGGTGTATTGAAAACTGCAAGATGTTGCTGTGAGAAATTAAAGAAGATCTAAATAAATGGAAAATATACCATGGAAGATTAGATATTGTTAAGATGTCCATTCATCTCAAATTGATCTATAGATTTATTGCAATCCCAATCAAAAGCCTAACAGGCTTTTATGTAGAAATTGACAGAATAATTCCAGAATTTATACTAGAATGCAAAGGACTTAGATTAGCTAAAAAACAATTTAGAGAAGGATGACTAAAGTTAGAGGATTTATACTATCTGATTTCAAGACTTTGCTATAAAGTAACAGTAATCAAGACAGTGCAGTATTAGAGTAAGGTAGTCATAAGATTAATGGAACAGTTGAGGTTTGACAAAGGTAAATTCAATGGAGAAAAATTGTTTTTAAAAAGCTGGAACCCATTCTACTAAGTGAAGTATCCCAAGAATGGAAAAATAAGCACCACATGTACTCATCATCAAATTGGTTTCACTGATCATCACCTAAGAGCACATTTAGGAATAACATTAATTGGGTGTTGGGCAGATGTGTATGGCGGGGTATAAACATACATAGTGAGTGCGATGTGCATCGTCTAGGAGATGGACATGCTTGAAGGTCTGATTGTGGGGGGAGGAGGGGCAAGGGCAATATATGTAACCTAAATTTTGTACCCCCATAATATGCTGAAATAAAAAAAAACATTAAAAAAAAAGCAATTGTAGGGCAGGCACAGTGGCTGATGCCTGTAAACCTAGCACTTTAGGAGGCTTAGGCGGGAGGATTGCTTAAGGCCAGGAGTTCGAGACCAGCCTGAGCAAGAGTGAGACACTATCTCTACAAAAAATAGAAAAATTAGTCAGACATGGTGGCTCATGCCTATAGTCCCAGCTATTCAAGAAGCTGAGGCAGGAGGATCTCTTGAACCAAGGGGTTCTAGGTTGTAGTGAGCTATGATGACACCATTGCACTCCAATCTGGGTGACAGAGCAAGACACTGTCTCTTAAAAAAAAGCAAAGAAAAAAATGGCAAAAGATTTGAGCACTAACTTCACAAAAATATATATAATAATGGCCAGTAAACACATGAAATCATGGTCAGCATTACTCATTATCAGAGAATACAGATTAAAACCCCAATGAGATATCACAACACACTCACTACAGTGGTCTTTAAGAAGACCAATGTCACCAAATATAGGTGAGGATGTACAGCAACCAAAACTCCCACACATTGTTGATGGGAATGTAAAATGGTACAACCATTTTGGGAAAGGTCTGGCCATTTCTTAAAAATTTCCTAAAAGTTCAATATATAGTTACCATACAAGTCAGCAGTTCAACTCCTAGGTATTTATTCCTCATTTTTTTTTTAAATTTAAAATAAATACTAACAATACTAAGTGTTGCAGGATGTGGGACAACCAGCACTGTTAAATGTACAACCACTTTAAGACAGTCAACTTCTCGTATCCACTCCTAGGGATTTATTTTAACAGTAATGAAAGTATATATCTATACAAAGAAAAATGTGGACACAAATGTTCATGATAGCTGTATTTTCTTAATAGCCCCAACCTGGAAACAACTCAAATTCCCAAAAATAGGAGAATGGACAAAACAAACTGTGGCATATCCACACTAAGGAATAAAAAAGAGCAAACTATGATACTTTTGCAGCATGGACAAATCTCAAAAAACTTTGCCTAGCAAAAGAAGCCAGATGCAAAACAGTACGTTCTGTATGGCTCTATTATACAAAATTTTAGTAAAAACTAATCTATGGTGACAGAAAGCAGATCAGTGGCTGCCTAGGGCCAGGGCCAGGAGTTGGGGATTGACTGCTAAAGGTACACGGGAACGTTTTTGGGTGATGTGAATGTTCTGTACCTTGATTATGGAGGTGGTAACACTGATAGATACATTTGTTAAAACTTGTTGAACAGTACACTTTAAATAGGTGCATTTGATTGTGTGTGAATTATGCCTCAATAAAGTTCATTTAAAAATATTTGGATGCCACTGGTCTAGTGAGTATAGGGGATTAGGGACACAACATTCTGTTAAATGTTGTCAAAGAACAGAAGGAGCAAATATGTGTCACTACTGTAGTTGGATAAAATTTAAACAAAATTTTAAAAGAAACAGTAATATACGCACAAGGTTATAAAATAAATGGTACAGAAGGGCTAATAATGAAAATAAATATTCCCTTGCCCCATCCTTTCTTAACCTCAGTCCTATTCCCCAAAGCTGTCCACTTTTAATACTTAAAAGTTTTTTTTCTTGTTTCTCCAATGAACCAGAGGGTGAGCTGGTAGATGTGGACTGGTTGATGAAAGGTATTTAATTTCAAGGTAAACTAGAGGGCCAGTAACGTAATCCTCGTAATCCTCGGGCTGCTGGTCTCTCCACATTGCAACAGTAGCCTCTCTGATTTGCATGAGACACTTCCACATTCTGGAGTCCTCAAATTCCCCAAATGCGTTATTGTTTATAGCTTGAAAGCCACCTGATGGCTAAACCCTGATTATTTTAAATAAGAGCCTTGTAATGGAAACAAATTCTAACGAAAACATTCCTTAGGAAGAGCCAAAATGGCAAATTCCAGGAATGAGGGAAATGAGGGAAATAAGAGAAAACAGCTTTCTTTTTTATTGTGTAATTTGTTGGGATGCCATCCAGAGTTTGCTTATTAAGATGTCATTGAAATAACAAAATCTTTTGGGTTTTATTTTTATTTTTTTATATTTTTTAAATAGAAAAGGGGTCTCGCTCTTGCTCAGGCTGGTTTTGAACTCCTGAGCTCAAGCGATCCTCCTGCCTCGGCCTCCCAGAGTGCTAGGCTTACAGGCGTGAGCCACTGCAGCCAGCCTGAAATAACAAAATTTTGATGTTGGAGAAATGGAAAATCTTCCTCAGCCCTTCTTTCAGAGAAGGCCAACTTAAAAGAAGTAAAATGTAAATGAAAATATTACATGTATGACCGGCACATAGTCATACTTGCCTTTAAAATAGAGAACTCTGAGCCATGGCTGTAAAGCTGCCATACTACAGTGTCTTGTGTGGTAGCCTTCATTGGTTTTTTGCATTCATTAGCACACATTTTGAAATGCCTTTTGGAGCCAGACACTGGACTGGGTTGGAGAATCAGAGATAAAAAGACACAGTCCCTACTCAAAGAACTTAGAGTCTAGTAAGAGACATGTACAAAAAATTATAACTGAAATAATGGTTTATGTTCAAGGTATACTAGTGCATTGTAGGGATATAGGGGAAGGCAGAATAGCCTTGGAGAGGAGATTGCACTTGCCCTGAAACTGAGATGTGTGTCAACAGCCTCTTAAGAGGTGAGGGAAGAGTACACTTTGAGTAGGAGACTATAAGGAGCTCACTATTGGAAGAGGGGAAAACATATTAGGGTATGTCAGAGAGAGGTAAGGCGGGAAATAGACAAGATCCTTGTATCTGTTACAGTTTTTTGGTCGTAAGCAAAATGACTCACTCAGATAATACAAACAAAAAAGGAATTTATTGGAAAGATGGGTGGCTCACAGAATTGACGGGAAAGCTAAAGAACTAGGCTTGGAAAAAGGATCAAGGGCTGCTGCAGAACTCTAGGCAGCAGGAATAACTCAACTGTCAGGAGTGAGTACCAATATATGTTTTTTCCATACCTGCATAATTCGACTCAGGATTCAAAATCCTGACAAGGAGAGTTTAATTGGCCTTACAGCATGGACCCACCCGTCTAGGTACCTTTCTTTCTTTCTTTTTTTTTTTTTTAACTCTTTTTTTTTTTTTTTTTTTTGAGACAGAGTCTCTCTCTGATGCCCAGGCTAGAGTGAGTGCCGTGGCGTCAGCCTAGCTCACAGCAACCTCAAACTCCTGAGCTCAAGGGATCCTCCTGTCTCAGCCTCCCGAGTAGCTGGGACTACAGGCATGCACCACCATGCCCGGCTAATTTTTTCTATATATATTTTTAGCTGTCCATATAATTTCTTTCTATTTTTAGTAGAGATGGGGTCTTGCTCTTGCTCAGGCTGGTCTCGAACTCCTGAGCTCAAACGATCCGCCCACCTCGGCCTCCCAGAGTGCTAAGATGACAGGCGTGAGCCACCGTGCCCGGCCTAGGTACCTTGATTTATTGTCCCATCAACACCACCCACAGTGGGGGAAAGGTAATTCCTCCAAAGGAATCTAAGTGTACTGCCAGAGGAAGGGGGAACTGAAGATATGCCTTGTTGAGGAGCTTAGGTTTTACCCTAACCAAAGGAAACCATTGAGAGTTATGAGCAAGGAACTGAGATGGTCAGAAATGTAGATTATAGAACCTGGTTTAAATTGGAAGAGGGATTGAAAAGGAGCTAGAATATTATGAAGAGGACTTGAATAAAAACTGGTATTGAGTGCTCGCGTTGGCAGCACATATACTAAAAAATTGGAACAATACAGAGAAGATTAGCATGGCCCCTGCACAAGGATGGCATGGCAATTCATGAGGCATTCCTTATTTTTTATAGAAAACATGGTACACACACACATACACACGCACACACTCACACACACACACCATGGAGTACCACTCAGCCATAAAAAGGAACGAAATGTCATTTGCAGCACTGTGGAGGGAACTGGAGACCATTATTCTAAGTGAAGTATGTCAGGAATGGAAAACCAAACACCGTATGTTCTTACCAAGTGGGAGCCAATAGCTCGGTACACAGGGGCACAAAGGGACATAAAGGATATGACAAACCAAGAAGTGGGGAGGGTGGCAGGGTGGGTGTGGGATAAAAACTTACAATTAGGTATAATGAACACTATTCTGGTGGTGGGCACACTAAAAGCCCTGACTTAAGCATTATACAAGATAACCTTGTAACGAAAACACTTGTACTCCCTTAATATTTTGAAATAAAAAAAATTGAGAAAAAAATTTGTATTGATACAAGTGGGAAATGGTGAATGCTTGGATTTCGGAGGGATACAGGAGACGAAAGTTGGTAGGGGCTGGGTGCAGTGGCTCAATTATAGCTCACTGCAGCCTTGAACTCCTGGGATCAAGTAATCCTACCACTTCAGCCTCTCAAATAGCTGGGACTACAGGTGCATGCCACCATGACTGGCTAATTTTTTAAAAAATTTTTGTAGAGGCAGAGTCTTGCTATGTTGTCTAGGTTGATCTCAAACTCCTGGCCTCAAGCCATCCTCCTGCCTCAGCCTTCCAGAGTGCTGGGATTGCAAGTGTGAGCCACCATGCCTGGCCTAACTATTCCTTTTCATTTCTGAGTTATTATTATATTGTATGGATATGCCAGATTTTATTTATCCATTCATTGATTGATGGACATTTGAGTTGTTTCCACTTTTTGGTTATTATGAATAATTCTGCTGTGAACATTTCTGTACATGTTTTTGTGTGGGCATATGTTTTCATTTCTCTTGAGTATATATGCCTGGGATTGGAATTGCTGGGTAATAGGGTAACTCTATGTTTAACTTTCTGAGAAACTGCTAAACTGTTTTTCAATGGCTGCACCATTAACCACAAATTATTTTAAACATTTCTTTAGCCAATATTTTGGATGTATAATTACTTTGAGGAGATAACACACTTTATGACTTAATATAATAAGGTAATCTCTCTTGCAGCAAACACCCAGGTCATGCCATCGAACTTTGCTAGTCATGCCAGAAGATCCTCCATATGCCCCAGCTTCTGTCCAAAAGCAGCACCATCCTGATAATCATATTACATCTGTATTTCTTCCACATCAAGTATTCAAGTTGTGGGCTAGGCTCAGTGGCTTACACCTAATCCCAGTGCTTTGGGAGGCTGAGGCAGGAGGATTGCTTGAGGCCAGGAGTTTGAGACTGGCCTGGGCAACACAGTGAGACTTCTCCATCTCTAAAAAAAATTAAAATTAGCTGGGGGTGATGGTGCGCACCTGTAGTCCAGCTACTTAGGAAGCTGAGGAGTTCTCATTTGAGCCCAGGAGTTTGAGGTTACTGTTAGCTGTGATCAAGGACTCCAGCCTGGGTGACGTAGAGAAACCCCGTCTTTAAAAAATAAATAAATAAATAAAAGATTTCAGGTTCGTTTTTTTTTTTCTTTTTCTTTTTCTTTCTAGACTAGTCAAGTGCAGCAGTGAGAAGGCAGGAAAGTGGTAGAACAAGAAGTTCAATCTGTAACTAACTGTGAACAACCAAGTGAAGATAACTCAGTACCTTTGGACCAGCCAAGAATTCAGGGTCTAAGGACACAGGGGATATTAGAATTAGAATATTCTGTAACTAACATTTGCTTTATCCACTTTGCACATGCAGATGTTTCATAATGTTAACGCTAGTACTACCACCACCACCACCAAGTTATGAATACTGAAAACAAAGAGAGTTTTTCTGCATATGTTGTTCTCATTCTCCCCACATTTTAAAATAACTATTATTAGTATATTTAAATTGTTAGATCATGTAGCTATTACATACTATAATCTCTCTCTCTTTTTTTTTAACCTTCATTTAGTTTTAGTTCTACAAGGAACTATATATTTAATGTTTACCACCAGTATATTATATCAGTGACCCTCTAGTCATTTTGATTGTTTGAAGCTCTTTGTCTAACAGATTTATTAGCAGTGGCTCATGGGAACAATATTCACTTAGCTAATGCATGATGTAAAAAATGTATTTGTGACCTTTATATTTAAATGTCAGTTTTGCTGGATAAAATATCCTTGATTCATATTTTATATCATTAAGTGTCTTAACATATTCTTTCTTTCTTTTCTTTTCTTTTCTTTTTTTTTTTTTAAGAGAGCTTTATTTCTCATGAAGGGGTCTCAACCTGCAGTAGTCATTTTTTTTTTTTTTTTTTTTAAACATACCTTTTAATTTGCTACTTGTAGTGGCCTTTCTGACAGTCTGGGAAACACTCTTCCAGCCACAAGCTAGGAACACATTTCCTATTACTCCATTTTCTTCTGACACAAAATATTGCTGTTTAAGTCTAGTAATACTTACCCAATTTTACTTCTCACTTTATGTCATGCAGTATTCTTATCTACATGCCCATGGGGATTATTTTTCTTTTTCTTTCAACCCAAATAAATTTACTAGATTATTTTTTGGTGTTGGTCATACTGTATCACCATTTTCAGAAATACAGTGTGATTTTTTTCAATATACTTTTAACGAGAGGGGGTTTGACTGTGTTGCCTAGGCTAGACTCGAACTCCTGGGCTCAAACAATCCTCCTGCTTCAGCTTCCTGAGTAGCTGGGACTACAGGTGTGAGCCATTGTGCCAGACTTGTATAGTTTTTATTTTTTATTTTACTTTATTTTATTTTTTTGAAACAGAGTCTCACTCTGTTGCCCAGGCTAGAATGCCGTGGCATCAGCCCAGCTCACAGCAACCTCAAACTCCTGGGCTCAAGCAATCCTACTGCCTCAGCCTCCCAGGTAGCTGGGACTATAGGGATGCGCCACCATGCTCAGCTAATTTTTTTCTATATATTTTTAGCTGTCCAGATCATTTCTTTCTATTTTTTAGTAGAGACGGGGTCTCGCTCTTGCTCAGGCTGGTCTCAAACTCCTGACCTCGAGCAATCCTCCTGCCTCGGCCTCCCAGAGTGCTAGGATTACAGGTGAGAGCCACCGTGCCCGGCCTTGTATCATATTCTTAATGGCTTTTAGCTTCTTATGCAGTAACACATTAGAGTGTTAATCTGTTTATTGAGTATGACTTTTTAGCATGATTTCTTTGGGATATTACTCTGCTCTTTATTTTTTCTTGTAGTAACTTGTATGGAAATTGAGTGGCACACTTTTCTCTTGCTTGTATTTATGTGAGACTAATTTTCTTAAAATCTTGGAAGAAGGCTTAGTTCAATTAATTTTTTAAATTTACAGAGCTTCCTCTTTTTTCATTTTTGTGTAGTGTTAAAACTGTATGGTTTGCTTTCTGAGATTTTTCCTGGCTCTGTTTTCCTCCCCTAGTTTTAGCTTTCTTTCTTCTCTTTCCTTCTTCTCGGTTATCTCTGCCATGCTCAGTTTTTGTTCCATTTCTAGCAGTTTCTCCCCTAGTGTGGGAAACTGTCCTAGAAGGGATCCATGGTTGGTTATTATCCAGCATTTATAGGGTCTATACTGCTCCAGCCTGTGTAGACCTTCATATTGTGGGATCCTTACATACACCTGTTATTGGAGTGGGCAATAACCCTCTTGGTTTCAGCGATTGTTCTCAAACTGGCTCTTAGCATTTTCTAGTGTTTTTTCCTACATGGATGTCAATAGCTCTTGGTTTGTCTTCATGTGCTTGCAATTTCAGGTTTATGAGATACTTTGTCATCTAGTGTTGTAAATATTGTTTGTGGGTTTTGTGTTTTGCTAATTATTCTGTTTTTATACGGGAGTTGGGGAAAATCTAAAAACTATGCCACTGCTAGACTGCTGCCGTCTTCTCAGAATCTTGGTATATACTTTTATTTTTACTGAAAGGTCTAATACTGTAGTTTGCATCTTGGGTACACTCTCTCCCTCTCAGAACTTGCTCTGGGGAATTGAGCTGCCATGTTGGGAGAACACTTGGGCACTCCTTCCTATGGAGAGATCAACATGGCAAAAGAACTGAGGACTCCAGCCGATAGCCTGTGAGAGACTATGTCCTCAACAACCAGAGGAGTTAAGTTTGGAAGTGGAGCCTCCACAGCCAAGCCTTTGGATGACTGCAGCCCAGCCTGCAGCTCGACTGCAACCTCATGAGAGACCCTGAACCAAAACCACCCAGCTCAACTAATCCTGGACTCTTGATCCCCAGAAACTTTGAGATAATAAACATTTGCCACTTTAAGCTGTTAAATTTTGTTACCCAGTAATAAATAACTAATGCACCTATGAATAGATATTCTCATTTTGTGAACTTAGATATCTTTCTTGCTGCCTTCAGTGATGTTTTTCTAACATTTTATTATATTAATAGAATATTTCAAATATACTGCAAAGTCAAAAGATTTTACAGTGAGCACCCACATGCCCACTACCTAGATTCTACCATGAACATCATTCTGTGGCTTTTAATGACATCATATAGAATTTGTAGAAAACCATTTCATTTGTAATATTTCAACAATATTTACAGAACTGTGGGCTCCAAGATCACCGCTTTTCAAGGTAAATCATTCCCCTTTTAAGACTCTTCTGCTTATTTAAATATTCTTCCTAGCTTTGAGTTGAAATTTATTGTCCTGAATTTTCCATCTGTTGGGCCTCCCATGTGCTGTGGAGAATAAATTCATTCCCTCTCTCAAGTGATGGCCCTTTGACTTCTTGGAGATAAATGTCATGACTTCTTTGAATCTCCTTTTCCTTCCTAGTCACTCCACTTTTTGTCCTTATCCTGTTTTCCTGCTTCTGCTGTTTTTCAGCTGGATTTGGTTAACGGAAAACACTAGTGGAATATAGGAGACAGGGAGAAGCCAGGACTCTGTACGCCGCCGCTCTGCCCTCTCTAGCATTGGTCTCTCTAGCATTGGTCGCATCTCCTCCATGGCTCCATTACCAGCGTGACAAGTCTGCCACGCTTTCAGCTTCTGCAGTGTGGTTCTGGCAACTGGGCCCCAGTAATAGCACTTCTTGGCTTTGTCCCTTCAGCTAAGGTGTAGTAGTCTTCCTGCCATTGATTATCCCTGGACTGCCTCACCATCCACTGTTGGCTGCTCATCTCCTCCATCAGCTGTGCAATTAATTTCCTGCATAAAATTTCCTCTGTTTCAAACACTTAGAGTGCTGTTCTCCTGGTTAGAGCCTCACTAGTACAGGGATATACTACATAATTTTTTAGGAAGATATATGCCATAAGAGGGTATCTGTAGTGCTTACCACAATCACCTGTGCTTTCTCCCAGGGACAGGGAAGTATTATGAATTTGTGTTTTCCTATTTGTGCCCTGCCACCCATGTAATGCCTGGAGGATAAGAGAAACCCTATTTTCAGAGGTGCTTGTAATTAGATGAGGAAAACTTACAATAATGATATTTTAGAAAATGGCATATTAATGAGTTGTAAGCGTAGGAAAGGAAGTTTCTTTGGAGTGATGTACTACAAATGAGATTAGAAGAAACATGACAGCCAAGGAGAAATTAGGTGTCAGTGGATTTGATTTCAGTTAGGCAGATGAACAAAAAGCTGACTGTATATTGAAAATGTCCCTTTAGTAAGAAAAAAATAGGACCATTCATGATGAAATGCAAACACCAGTAATATTGTATCACTTGTTGCCAATGTTTCGAAAACAACAGCGAAATCAAAATATCATTCATTAGTAGTGTTTCTCATTATATGACATAGGTTAAACATTCCATTTATTGTTACTTTTATAGAATATCAACAATGTGTCATTATTTTCATACATCTGTATGTGCACTGCAGGTGCTAAACAGCGAGCAGGAATTCGAGGAGAATGAGGAATGAATACATGAATTTCAGAAAATGTTTCTGGAAATCACCATAATGCAACTATGATCTCAACATTAAATAAAATAATGGAATAAATATTTAAAAAGAAAAAAATGTGTAAGCCTTTAAAGGATGAAGGAATTCTGACTAATCAACAGCAGTGATGAATTATAAATAGTGGACCTTGCCAGATTGGTATGAGTGGTTTTCTGGGGGTTTTTTGGATTAAGAATTCCAGGAATAAGAGAAGGAGTGAAGTGTTAGACAGTGTATATTGGGCTGTCAGTAAAGCATTTTGATCTAGCATCTTGTGAAATCTCAATTACGGAACTAATTTATAGTGATTTCCAGGTGAGAGTGATAACTGGAAACTTTCAAGGAAGACTTAGAGGAACAAGTGAGCAATGCCTGGAAAATTTTTTAAAAACTTTTTATTGTGAAATATACATAGACGTTAATAAAATGAAAATGTGCTGTTTACAAAAAAATCAAAAGTAGACATCCAGTTCAAGAAATAGAACATTGCAATACCATAGAATGTCACCTTGTATCCTGTGTCTGTCACAACACCCTCCCACCTTTCCACCCCCAGAGACAACCATTATCCTGATTTTTACAGCAGCTGTGTTCTTGGTTTTCTTTATAGTGTTAACCTTAACCTGTGAATTCCCCTCAACAAAATAGTTTTGCCTGCTTTTTTAAACTTTAGATGGAATCATATTGTATATACGCTTTTGTATCTGGCTTTCGTTCTACATTATTTTGTTGTTGTATGCTGTGTGTGTCTATGGCTCATTCATTTTCACTGCCGTATGGTATTCCATTGTTGCTATATACCACAATTTATCTATTCTATTGTGTGTATTAGCCTTGCTGCAGTAAAGAACCCCTAGTCTCACTGGCTTATAATAACAAGTATCTGTTTCTTGCTCTTGATACTTGTAAACTGTACCAGCTTAGTTTCCATGTGTTTTCTCATTCTAAGATATAGAGCAAACTCTGTCTCGGACATGCCTTTTTGTGGCATACGCAGAAGCAATAGCTCTGGCAGAAACTCATTATGACTCTTAGAGCTTCTGCTTGGATGTGATATATATTACGTCTGCCCTGCTCACATTCTATTGACCAAAGCACGTCTCACAGCCAAGCCAAAAGTCAATTAGGTGGAGTAAATAAATACTCCACACCAGGAGGCATAACAAGTCACATGGGGAAAGATATATTGTCCTTTTGAAAGAAAAGAGGGTACCATTTGCCACCACTATCGATGTTCCCTGTGTTTGGTTATCACAAACAATGTTGCCATGAGTTTTCTTATATATGTATCCTGGTGCAAACGTGCATGAGTTTCTACAGGAGTGAAATTTCTTTTTTTTTTTTTTGAGACAGAGTCTCACTCTACTGCCCAGGCTAGAGTGCCATGGCATCAGCGTCGCTCACAGCAACCTCAAACTCCTGGGCTCAAGTGATCCTCCTGCCTCAGCCTCCCGAGTAGCTGGGACTACAGGCATGTGCCACTATGCCTGGCTAATTTTTTCTATATATATTTTTAGTTGTCCATATAATTTCTTTCTATTTTTAGTAGAGATGGGGTCTCGCTCTTGTTCAGGCTGGTCTCGAACTCCTGAGCTCAAACGATCCGCCCACCTCGGCCTCCCAGAGTGCTAGGATTACAGGCGTGAGCCACCATGCCCGGCCTAGGAGTGAAATTTCTAGGTATGTGTATATTCAACTTTACTGCTTTCTGCCAAACTGTTTTCTGAAATGACTTTTCTTTCTTTCTCTCTCTCTCTTTTTCTTGTTTGTTTTTTTTAAGAGATGGGGTCTCTCTTGCCGAGGCTGGAGTGCAGTGGTGTGATCATAGCTCACTGTAACCTTGATCTGAGTTCAAGTGGTCCTCCCACGTCCTCCCACCTCCCAAGTAGCTAGGGTTATAGGCATGCACCAGTACATCCAGCTAATTCTTTTTTTTTTTTTTTTTTAGACAAGGTCTTGCTCTGTCACCTGAGCTAGAGTGCAGTGGCGTCATCATATAGCTTATTGCAACCTCAAACTCTTGGACTTAAGCAATATTCCTGCCTCAGCCTTCCCAGTAGCTGGGACTACAGGCACCTGCTACTATGCCCGGCTAATTTTTTTCTATTTTTAGTAGAGATGAGGTCTCGCTCTTGCTCAAGCTGGTCTTGAACTCTTGAGCTCAAGCAATCCTCCCACTTTGGTCTCCCAAAGTGCTCGGATTACAGGCATGAGCCACCATGCCTTGCATTGAATGATTTTACCGATTTACACACTCAACAGCAGTGTATAAGAGTTATTATGTGCCTTTTAGGATTAATTTTTTTTAAAAGTTAAACTGACCTTGGATTCATGAAGCAAATCAGACTTGTTTCATTTAATGTATTACTGGAGCCTGGGTGCTGTGGCTAACACCTGTAATCCCAGCACTTTAGGAGGCCAAGGTGGGGGATTGCTTGAGGCCAGGAGTTTGAGGCTGCGGTGAGCTATGATCCACTGCACTCTAGCCCCAGAGACAGAGAGAGACCCGCTCTCTAAAAAAATAAGAAAGTATATGTTACTGGATTCAGTGTGCTAATTATGTTTGAGTGAAATTGATGTATAATTTTCTTCCTCTCAGATTTTGTTACGATTATATTAACTTCATAAATTGTATTGTGGAGTTTGGTGCTCTAGAAGTTTGTGATTGTTGGAATTAGTTGTTTTTATGTTGTCTAGAACTCCCTAGTAAAGCCAGCTGTGCCTGGTATTTTCTTTTTGAGAAAAAAAAAAAATTTTTTTTTTGAGTCAGAGTCTTTCTCTGTTGCCGGACTAGAGTGCTGTGGTGTCAGCCTAGCTCACAGCAACCTCAAACTCCTGGGCTCAAGCGATTCTCCTGCCTCAGCCTCCCGAGTAGCTGGGACTACAGGCACATGACAGTATGCCCAGCTAACTTTTTCTATTTTTAGTTGTCCAGCTAATTTTTTTTCTATTTTTTTATTAGAGACAGGGTCTCACTCTTGCTCAGGCTTCTCTCGAACTCCTGACCTCAAGCGATCCTCCTGCCTTGGCCTCCCAGGGTGCTAGGATTACAGGCGTGAGCCACCATTCCTGGCCTATGAAGATTTTTGATTATTGTTTCAATTTCTTTATGAATTATAGGACTCAGGTTTACTATTTACTTTTGAGTAAGTTTTAGTAAATTATAGTTTTCTATGAAAATGTTTTTAAATTTGACATATTATTATTATTATATAATGTCCTGTTATTATCATTTTAATTGTGCAGAATCTTTTGATGTTCCTCTTTTAATTTCCAGTATTGGTTATTGATGTCTTGTCTCTTTTTGTCTTAATCAGCGTCATCTGAAGTTTGCCAGTTTTTAGTCATTTTGAAGAATCAACTTTTGGCTTTATTTTTTCTCTCAATTATATGACAGAGTCTTGATGGTGTAAGGAAGGCTGGATGCTAGATGAAATCACAGTCTAATTCTCCATTCTATAAGATATCACATTTAACACCTCTACTTACAGTTCATCCATAAGGCCACTGGAGAATGATTAGTAATTTAGAAATTGAAAAAAGTAAGCTTAGTTAAGTAAGAATCAGGACATCTCCAAGTCATAAAATAATGCTGGCTGGATCTAAAGAGGCTCTAGCGTTGTGCTGTCCAATATGGTAACCACAGCCACATGTGGCTATTTAAATTTAAATTCATTAAAATAAAAAATTCATTTCCTCACTAGCACTAGCCACATTTCAGGGGCTCAATAGCCTCAATAGTGGCTACCATATTGGATAACTTGATAGCTACTAGTGGCTCCGATATTGGACAGTACAGAACATTTCTGCCAGCACAAAAAAGTTCAATTAGATAGCACTACTCTAGAGCTTTGTTATTTAAAGTGTAGTCCATGGACCAGGAACATTGGCATCACCTGGAAGCTTGTTAGAACTATAGAGTATCAGGATTCTGCTTCAGTCTCTTCACCATCACCCCTCCCCACTCCAAACTGCAATTCCCCACTGGGCAGGTGGATCCTTGTTTCTTGCATTCCTGGCCTTATCCCTTGAGCCCCTCAAGTGTAGGGCCAGGAAGCTGTGCACTTCCCCTGGCCCATGGAGTTCTGTAGAAATGTCCTTTCCTGAGTCCCTCCTTCCATTTTCAAGTCCTTCTGGAACCCAGTCCTGCAGTCCTCAGGCCTCCTGGTTCACAGCCACCACCTTAGGGAGGATCCTGAGTCCCCTACTGGGGGAGTTAACCCACCCCTATGCTGTGCCACCCTGTGTTCTTCTTTCCCCAATTCCATCCCACTGGCTGTGCCTGTCAGGTTGTATTTATGTTCCCGATGTCCCACTGGAAAATGTGCTCTTTCTGGACAAGGGACAACTTTTTTCCTGTTCCTGTGAATGTGGAAATGGGCCAGAAGGGTGGGGAAAAAGAAAGAGACAAATGGAGAACAAGTTGCTGGTGTATCTTTCTCTTCTCGTAAGGAGACCAGTCAGATGGGATTAAGGTTCGCACTAACAGCATCATTTTAATTTACCTTTTTTAAGGTCATAAATCCAAATGCAGTCACATTTTGAAAAGTGGGATTCAACAAATGAATTTTGGGGCGACACAGTTCATACCATAACAGTTGATTCATTCATTTTGAAGCCTTCTGGCTTTTAAGTAAATGTTTTAAAAGTTATACATTTCTGGGTGCGGTAGCTCACACCTGTAATCCTAGCACTCTGAGAGACCAAGGTGGGAGGATCCCTGGAGGTCGGGAGTTTGAGACCAGCCTGAGCAAGAGCGAGACCCCCTCCGTCCCCCATCTCTACTAAAAAAAGAAAAATTAGCCAGGGGTGGTGGCACATGCCTGTAGTCCCAGCTACTTGGGAGGCTGAAGCAGGAGGATCGCTTGAGCCCAGAAGTTTGAGGTTGGTACGAGCTAGGCTGATGGCCATGGCACTCTACTCAGGGCAACAGAGTAAGACTCTGTCTCAAAAAAAAAAAAAAATAAAACAAAATAAAAGTTACACGTTTTTTCAGGATAACAAGTGTGGTTATGGTTTTGACTACTTTCATTATTCATGGATCTCACGTCTAATTGGTAATGCTCCTTTGATATTACTGTAACCTCATTATTTTAAACTTTCATTGCCTTTTCATTGGTTTTGTTTGAACTACCTGATTATTGTTTATTTTCATTTTGATTTTATCAACATAAGCACCTATGGCCTATTTTTTATGTATACATAATTTTCAATTAGCCAAAATTTTCCCTGTGGCCAATTGCAGTCATATTTGATTGATGACATGAGCTTACTGAAGTGGAATACAAAGTCTTTGCAATAACATTTTCATTAAAGTTTCAGAAAAAAAAAAAAGAACAGAAATATACAATATCTCAGTATCTACCTCACCTCAGACCTACTAAATCAGAATCTGCATTTTAATAAGATCTTCAAGTGATCCAAATGCACATTAAATTTTGGAATCACTAGATATTATTATCTCCAGTGACCTACATGTATTGAGAGAAAAAAGGCAGGACTTTTACCAGGGATTTCCTGGAAACTTTTCTAAATCTTTAGCACTGCTAACAAATGTATTGAGTTTACTAAAATATCACCAAAGTAATACCCACATGATTCAGCCAGCCTACCTGAGGGATTGTCCAGGTTGTGAAGTAGAAAGAGTGGACTTTGGAACTAGACAGACTTGTACTTATCCCTTTGAATGTCAGTATTCACAAAGGTGCTGCAGGGGAACAAACAGGAAGCAGCAGTTCCTGTCAGAATGTGATTTTTGCAAAGGAAAGGTACAGATCCAATTTGACTGGAATTACCAAGACAAAAAAGGAATCAGGAAGTTTCCTGCAGGAGTTAAAATTTGAAAGGGCTTGAGAAATCAATGCTAAGCAAGGAAAATAAAATGTAGTGGTCAGAGTTCACAAGGTCACTTGTGGAATCCTTCTTAGGACTAGGAATTATGTAGCAATTCCTCAAAATCTTGGCGAAGTAGCAGTGTTAAATATTTTCATTATTTGTATGCAATTGGATCCTAGAATTTTTCAAAAGTCTTGAATGTATGCCATTAGATTCCAGTGACTTTTTCCTAGTATCTTACTATAAAAATGTCAAACATACAGAAAAGTTATTTTACAGTGAGCATAGATTCACCATCTAGATTCTGGAATTAACCTTTTACTATACAGTATTTATAGTGTATCTATATATCCATCTCTTTACCCATCCATCAGTCCATCTTGTGTTTTGCAGCTTTCAGAATAAGTTAGAGACAGAACACTTGGCCCTAAACACTCCAGCATGTATAATATTAAGTACAGTTCAGCATTTGGTTACCTTTTTTCTGAAGTAGAAATGCATAATCATAAATGTATCATTTGATAAGTTCTGATAAATATATACAATTGTGCAACCCAAAACCTCTGTCAAGATTCAGAAAAGCCTGAGCATTAATCCAGAAAGTTTCTTTCTCAGAAACGTGAGCCTACCTTCCAGAGGCAACCTCTGTTCCCATTCTTTCAATCATAGATTAATGTTACCTGTTCCAGAACTTCATATAAATGGTTTCATGCAGTATGTACACTTTTTGGTAAGGATTCTTTCATTCAGCATGTTTTTGATATTTATCCATGTTGTTCCATGCAGCTTGTTCCTTTTGTTTCTTCTTTTTTTAAGAGGACAGGGTCTCACTATGTTGCCCAGGCTGGTCTCCATCTCCTGGCCTCAAGTGATTCTCCGGCCTCAGCCTCCCCAGCTGCTGGGATTACAGGTATGAGCCACCACACCAGCTAGTTTGTTCCCTTTTATTGCATAATAATGTTTCATTGTATGGTTATACCATAGCTGATATTTTTTGGTTTGAGTATTTTTTGTTTTGACATAATTTCAGACTAAAAAAAAAAGTTGTAGGCCGGGCGCGGTGGCTCACGCCTGTAATCCTAGCACTCTGGGAGGCCGAGGTGGGCGGATCGTTTGAGCTCAGGAGTTCGAGACCAGCCTGAGCAAGAGCGAGACCCCATCTCTACTAAAAATAGAAAGAAATTATATGGACAGCTAAAAAATATATATAGAGAAAAAATTAGCTGGGCATGGTGGTGCATGCCTGTACTCCCAGCTACTCGGGAGGCTGAGACAGGAGGATCGCTTGAGCTCAGGAGTTTGAGGTTGCTGTGAGCTAGGCTGACGCCACGGCACTCTAGCCGGGGCAACAGAGTGAGACTCTGTCTCAAAAAAAAAAAAAAAAAAAAGTTGTAAGAGTAGTACAAAGAATTCCAGGATATTCTTGATTCAGGTTCTCCAAATGTTAGCATGTAACTATACTTTCTTTTCCCTTCTCTTTCTCTACTTTTTTTCTGAACCATTTTAAGAGTCACGTTGCAGACATGATGCCCTTTACTTGCATACTTCAGTATGCAACTAAAAAAAATTAAAAATTATCTCATGTAACGAGAGTATATTTAACAAAATCAGGAGATGAGAGTGATACAATTCTATTGTATCATCTACAGACCTTCTTCAGATTTTGCCAACTGTCCCAGTAATATCCTTGATAGCAAACGAAAATCCAAGAATATGGCTTGTCTTCAGTTGTCATGATATTTTAAGTCTTCTTTAGACTAGAACAGTTCTTGAATCTTTCTTTGTATTTCATGGCATTGATAATTTTTGAAAAATATAACCAAGTTATTTTTTAGTTAAGCTTTTATTTTGAGATAATTATAGAGTACATGTAGTTTAAGGAATAATACAGAAAAATCCTGTGTATATCCTATACCCAGATTCCCCTAATGGTGACATCTTAAAAAACTATACTACTATGGTATCACAACTAGGCCATTGACGCATAGTCAAGATACAGAACATTTCCATCACCAGAGGGATCCCTCACATTGTCCATTTATAGTCACCCCCACTTCCCTCCCATGTCCAACCTCCTTAACCCTGGTAACCAGTAATCTGTTCTCCATTTCTGTAATTTTGTCATTTCCAGAAAGTTTTATAAATAGAGTCATACACAATCTGTGACCTTTAGGATTTGGCTTTTTTCACTCACCATAGTTTCTCTAGAGATTCATCTATGTTGGTGCATGTATCAATAGTTCCTTCTTGCTGAGTGGTATCCTATGATAAGAATCAACCACAGTTTAACCGTTCACCTGTTGAAGGACATGTGGGTTGTTTCCAGTTTTTGCCTAATATGAAAAAAAGCTACTATAAACATTTGTGGACAGGTTTCTTTGTGAACATAAGTCTTCATTTCTCTAGAATAAAAGTGCAGAAGCACAATTGCTGCGTCGTGTGGTAATTGCATGTTTAGTTTTTTAAGAAACTGCCAGATTGTTTTCCAAAGCGGCTGTACCATTTTGCATTCCCAGCAGCAATGCATGAGTAATAAAGTTTCTGAAATCCTTCATAATACTTGTAACTATTTGTGTATTTTATTTTAGCAATGTGAGTAGGGGTGAGGTGGCTTTATTTTGCATTTCCCTGATGACTAATAATGTTTTCATATGTTTATTTGCCATCTGTATATCTTCATTAAAATGTCTTTTCATGTTTTTTGCCCATGGATTGTTTAGACTGTTTTCTTTTTACTGTTGAGTTTTAAGAATTTTCTTTTTTCTTTGTTTTTATTTTATTCTTTAAGAGATGAGGTCTTGCTATGTTGCCCAGGCTAGAGTGCAGTGGTTACTCACAGGTGCAATCCCACTACTAAAAAGCACAGGAATTTTGATCTGTTCTGTTTCCAACCTGGGCCAGCTCACCCTTCCTTAGGCAACCTGGTGGTCCCCCACCCCTGGTAGGTCACCATATTAATGGCGGACTTAGTGTGGACACCCCATCAGCATAGACAGTCCAGAACTCCTGGGTGCAAGTAATCCTCCCACCTCAGCCTCCAGAGTAGCTAAGACTGCAGCTGTGTGCCACTGAGCCTGGTGAAAATATTTAATATATATATATATATATATTTTTTTTTTTTTTTAAATGGATGGGGTCTTACTCTGTAGCCCAGGCTGGAGTGCCATGGCACATGCCACCAAGCCCGGCTAAGTTTTTTAATTTTTAGAGATAGGGTCTGGCTATGTTGCCAGGATGGTTTTGAACTCCTGGTCTCAAGCAATCCTGGCCTGAGAATTCTTTATATATTCTAGAACTTATTGTTTGTTGGATATGTGGTTTGTAAACATTTTCTTCTAGTCTGTAGCTGTGTTTTCATCCTCATAATAACGTCTTTTATGGAGCAAAAGTTTTTAATTTTGGTGAAGTAAAATTTATCAAAGTTTACTTTTATGGATAATCCTTTTGATATCAAGTTTCTTACATTCCAAAGATTTTCTGCTATATATTTTTCTTAAAAATATTTATAGTTTTGGCCGGGTGCGGTGGCTCACGCCTGTAATCCTAGCACTCTGGGAGGCCGAGGTGGGCGGATCGTTTGAGCTCAGGAGTTCGAGACCAGCCTGAGCAAGAGCGAGACCCCATCTCTACTAAAAATAGAAAGAAATTATATGGACAGCTAAAAATATATATAGAAAAAATTAGCCGGGCATGGTGGTGCATGCCTGTAGTCCCAACTACTCAGGAGGCTGAGACAGGAGGATCCATTGAGCTCAGGAGTTTGAGGTTACTGTGAGCTAGGCAGAGGCCACGGCACTCACTCTAGCCTGGGCAACAAAGTGAGACTCTGTCTCAAAAAAAAAAAAAAAAAAAAAAGATGTACAGTTTTACATCTTATATTTAAGTCCATGATCAATCTGAGTTAATTTTTTATATGGTGTGAGACTTAGATCAAGCTTCATTTTTCTATCTATGAATGTTCAATTACTCTAGTACATTTACTGAAAAGACTATCTTTCCTCCATTGATTTGATTTTGCAATTCAGTTGTTTTTTGTGACATGTATTAGGCAATAGTTGCCTAGATATCATACCAAAGGCATAAGCAACAAAGGAAAAAAAATAAATTGCACTTAATCAAAATTAAAAACTTCTGTACTTCAAAGGACACCATCAAGAAAGTGAAAAGACATTTCACAGAATGGGAGCAAATATTTGCAAATCATGTATCTGATAAAGGACTTATATTTAGACCATATAAAGCACTCTTAAGCAGGAGCCCTATCTCTCACCATATACAAAAATTAATTCAAGATGGAGAAAAGATTTAAATGTAAGGCATAAAGCCATAAAAATTCTAGAAGGAAATGTAGTAAAAACTCTTCTAGACATCATTCTAGGCAAAGAAGTTATAACTAAGGCCAGGTACGGTGGCTCACACCTGTAATCCTAGCACTCTGGGAGGCCGAGGCAGGCGGATCCTTTGAGCTCAGGAGTTCAAAACCAGCCTGAGCAAGAGGAGACCCTGTCTCCACTAAAAATAGAAAGCAATTAGCTGGACAACTAAAAATATATAGAAAAAATTAGCCAGGCATGGTGGTGCATGCCAGTAGTCCCAGCTACTTGGGAGGCTGAGGCAAGAGGATTGCTTGAGCCCAGGAGTTTGAGGTTGCTATGAGCTAGGCTGATGCCACAGCACTCTAGTCCAGGCAACAGAGTGAGACTCCGTCTCAAAAAAAAAAAAAAATAATAATAAATAAATAAATAAAATAAAAACTTTTCTGTTTCAGAAGACCCCATCAAGACAGTGAAAAAACAACCCACAGCATGGGAGAAAACATTTGCAAATCATATATTTAATATATGAAAAAGGACTTGTATCTTGAAAATATAAAGAAATAACAACTCATTGATTAAAAAAAAAAAACCCGTTTTTAAAATGGGCACAAGATCTGAATAGGCATTTCTCTCTCCTTCTTCTATTTTTTTTTTTTTTAGAAACGTGGTCTCACTATATTGTCCAGGCTGGTCTCAAACTCTTAGGCACAAGCGATCCTCCCACCTCATGAACAGACATTTCTTCAAGGAAAATATGTAAATGTCCAAGAACACACACACACAAAAAGATGTCTGATATCATTAATCATCAGGGAAGTGCAAATCAAAACCACAATTGGATACTGCTCCATATCCATTAAGGAGGCGAGAATCAAAAGTGTTTTTTTTTCTTTTTTTTGCTAATCTCTGCATTGTTCCAATTTTAATATATGTGCTGCTGAAGCAAGTACTAACATGTGTTGATGAAGATACAAAGAAACTGGAACCTTCCTACACTTCTGATAGGAATGTAAAACGGTGCAGCCACTTTTGAAAATAGGCTAGCAGTTCCTCAAATGATTAAATATAGAATTACCATACGACCCAGCAAATCTACCCAGGAGAATTGAAAACATGTCCATACAAAGACTTGTACACAAATGTTCATAGTTGTATTATTCATAATAGTCAAAAGGTAGAAATAATCCAAATATCCATCAACTGATGAAAAGATAACAAAAATGGTATACCCATAAAACGGAATATTAGTCAGTCATGAAAGGGAATGAAGTACTAACATATGCCACAACATGGATGAATCTCGAAAATACTACACTTTCCAGGTGGCTCCGTGGGCATGAAAAAGAAAAAAAGAAAATAGTACACTAAGTGAAAGAAACCAAACACAAAAGACCACATACTATATGATATCATTTACATATCCAGAATAGGTGAAGCTATAGAGATAGAAAGTAAATTAGTGGTCACTTAAGGCTGGAGAGGACGGGAGACAGGTGAACATTTGGTATATAGTGAAAGAATACAGAACTGGGCATTTGAGACCTGAGTTTGAGTCCCTGCTCTATCACTATTTGTGTGAACTCTGTCAAGTTACTTGTTGCTTAATCACGTTAACCCTGTTTCCTCTTCAAAAAATGGGAAGAAAGGGTTTTCATGAAGGTTAAATGTGTATTGACCCTAGAACACTACTCAGCACAATGTAGGTGCTCACAGGTGTTCACAAAACCATTAGCTACTATTACATTTATGTGCTTTCAAAACAGCATTTACAAACCTGTACTAATTAAAACAAAAACCATCCCACAGTGAAAAATTCAAATAAATTAAAACAATCTTTTGTTGTAGTAATTACATACTGAAGTATCTGCAGAAGTTTGAAACAGTATCAGTGGATTGGGTTTAAGTATCTGGTAGTGACAGGGTCTCAGGTGAGCAGGAAAGCCTATGCCTTTTCTAAAGGGAGAGGCCAGGGTTCACTTCGGCTCAGCTGTTGGACCAGGGTTGCTACATCTTCCTAGTTTTCAAGAAAAAACTCAAAACAAAACAAAAGAAACAAAACCACACACCTGAAGGAAAGTTACGGGCCTAAGACCACCAGATTCTGGTGCTTGCATTAGTGCTTAAAATGTGTGTGCTGTACATTCCAAGCAAAATGCATTTGTTCTTCACCTCCCTGCTTTTCCTACAATCTCAAAGAGCAACCAGGATGGTGGTAATTATATCCTCTAAGCTGGTGGTTGATGGGTGCAGCTTCATGGTTATGGTTGCTCATACTGTTACCATCTCTCCCACATTGAGAAAATTTGTTTTCACGCTTTCAGCACCTTATTAGTGAAGTCCCCTATGCCTATGCCTTTGCCTTCTCTGTGATTTCAAGTTAGGTAAGGACTCTGAGAAGCATGTGTCATACAATATTTTCCTATTTTCATGTAGTTCTTGTATATCATTAATTTTGTCGAGACTGGAATCTATGAACCAGAGGACTATATTTACTGTGGTTATGAAAAATAGTGTCCAATAAGAATATTATAACTTCAAAGACGACGGAAGACAGTGTTTCAAGAATAGAGTTGAATACAGTTGAGAAATTAAGTGGAATGAAAAAACTTAATTTTTTTCCCTAAAGACCACCCTTCTGAAAAAACTTTATTTTGAACTAATTTTAGACTTACAGAAAAGGTGCAAAAATAGTTGAAATTTTCCTTTATAGTCCTTACTCAGCTTCCCCAATGTTAAAATCTTACATAACCATAGAATTACTACAACAAGGAAATTAGTAATGGTTCAAGACAATGAACTAAAGACCTTATACAAATGTCCCCAGGTTTCCCACTAATGTCCTTTTTCTTTTCCAGGTTCCTTTCTAGGCTTCCACATTGTATTATTTGTTATTTCTCCATAGTCTATCAGTCGGTAAGGGTTCCTAGGTCTTTCTTTTTCTTTCATGACCTTGATAGTTTTGAAGAGTATTGATCAATTATTTTGTGGTAAGTCCCCACAATTTGAGATTGTCTGATGTTTTCTCATGATTGGAATGAGTTTAAACATTTATGTCAAGAATACCACAGAAATGATGTTATGTCCTCCTCAGTGCAAAATATCAAGGGGTTCATAATGCAAATATGTCTTATTACTGATGATTATGTTACTCACTTGGTTAAAGTGGATTCTGGGAGTTTCACCACTATAAAGTTACCCTTTGTGCTAAAATGTATTTTGTGTATTTTGAATCTATGCAAATCCTGTTTTTCCACAAATTTTCACCCACTAATTTAGCATCCATTAGTGGATCTTGTCTGCAACAGTTACTATTGTGATGTTTGCCTAATGGTGATTTTATTTTTTTAATTATTATTATTTTTTTAGGAGTTTGAGACCAGCCTGGGAAACATAGTGAGACCCTATCTCCGTTTTGTTTGGTCACAAACTCTTTTATTTGTTCTTCAGAGAAGGGGTCTTACTCTTTTGCCCAGGCTGGAGTGCAGTGGTTCAATCATAGCTCATTGCAGCCTCCAACTCCTGGCCTTAAGTGATCCTCCTGCCTCAGCCTCCAGTGTAGCTAAGACTACAAGTGCGCACCACATGCCCAGCTAATTTTTCTTTGTAGAGTTTGGATCTATACAATGATATCAGGCTTGTCTGGAACTCCTGGCCTCAAGCAATCCTCCTGCCTTGGCCTCAGCCTCCCAGAGTGCTGGGAATAGGCGTGAGTCAACACACTGGCCTGATGGTGATTTTTGTTAAACCCCCTTCTTTTTATGTTTACTACTTAAAATTCTACTTTAAGAAAGAGCCAGGCTGGGCGCGATGGCTCACACCTGTAATCCTAGCACTCTGGGAGGCCAAGGTGGGAGGATTGCTTGAGCTCAGGAGTTCGAGACCAGCCTGAGCAAAAGCAAGACCCCATCTCTACTAAAAATATAAACAAATTAGCCAAACAATTAAAAATAGAAAAAATTAGCCGGGCATGGTGGTGCATGCCTGTAGTCCCAGCTACCCGGGAGGCTGAGGCAGGAGGATCGGTTGAGCCCAAGAGTTTGAGGTTGCTGTGAGCTCGGCTGACGCCACGGCACTCTAGCTTGGGCAATAGAGTGAGATTCTGTCTCAAAAAAAAAAAAAAGAGCCATACGTACTTTTCTATGAAGCATGTTAAAAAAGAGCTGTATTTTCTCTCCTATTCATTTAAATAAGCACTTATTTATATCAGTGTGGATGTAAGAATATTAAAATAAATATATATAGGTCTATGGGTTATAATCCAATGCTGTCTTTATTTACTTTGCTGCTTTGGCCTTCAGGAGCTCTTTCAGTTTGGTTCCTGTGTGGTTGTGACATCTTTTTTTAATGAGCATTTCCTTATTTTCTGGCATGAAAAGATATTCCAGGCTCATCTTGTATTTTCCTTGCCTAAGCTGAAGAATTGTTTTCTGAGGTTTTCCTTGCTGTTTTAATTGGAGAATTCTGTGTAGAAATCAAGACCTGGGTGTCCTCATTGCTTCTACACCCTCTCAGCAGAGAGAACTAGGAAATATATGTACATTAGTTCACACATACACACAGACCTATACTTCTGTATCTACCATATACATTAAAAAACTATTGTGTTTATACTGATACATCTGTTTGCAATTCAACACCACAGTCTTCATTTTAGTATTCTATTTTTCTCCTCTAACAAGGAGTAACCCAGCACATTATTTACAGCAGTGGTCCCCAACCTTTTTGGCAGCAGGGATCAGTTTTATGGAAGACAATTTTTTCACTGACAGGAGTTGGGAAAGGGAGAGGGAGGGGGGCCTCAGGCAGTGATGCCAGTGATAGAGAGCAGCAGTAAATACAGATAAAGCTTTGCTGGCTGCCATTCACCTCCTGCTATGCGGGGTGGGGTGGGGGGCCTGCCCTCACCCTGTTTCCTAAGTTTCATGGAAGACAATTTTTCATGGGGGTTGGGGATGGAGTGGCAGAGCTCTGCCGCCTGGTCCCTAAGATGCCCTGGACCGACCCATACTGGTCCATGACCTGGGGGTTGGGGACCATAGATCTACATGGTATATTTACTTACTCTAGTATATACATAGTTTCAAATTGCTAACCCATTCTCCTGTGAAAAACCTATGTGGATCACAGCATTTACATACTGCTTACTTGGTTTTATCCTTAAGTATCCAGCCAAGATATTGTTTCTCTGTTACTTAGGTGAGTTCTTTTCTTCCCCACCCCCCGCAGAGTCGCCATGTTACTAATTTGTTATATGGCTAAATTCATTTGTTAGTGTTTATATTCAGTTTTGGGTCTCCCCTCACCCCCTATACATCTTGGTTTTTCTTTATTGCTTTACTATCTGGATATGTAGACATATAAAGTTTTTTCAGGCCGGGCGTGGTGGCTCACGCCTGTAATCCTAGCACTCTGGGAGGCCGAGGCGGGTGGATCGCTCGAGGTCAGGAGTTCGAGACCAGCCTGAGCAAGAGCGAGACCCCGTCTCTACTAAAAATAGAAAGAAATTATATGGACAACTAAAAATATATATAGAAAAAATGAGCCGGGCATGGTGGCGCATGCCTGTAGTCCCAGCTACTCAGGAGGCTGAGGCAGAAGGATTGCTAGAGCCCAGGAGTTTGAGGTTGCTGTGAGCTAGGCTGACGCCATGGCACTCACTCTAGCCCGGGCAACAGAGCAAGACTCTGTCTCAAAAAAAAAAAAAAAAAAGTAAAGTTTTTTCAAAATGATTGTTAAATAATATTCTGTATATTTTCTTTATTTTCTAATGTATTTTAAACAATACTTTGATTTTAGCTTAGTGAGACCCAAACTGTAATCTAATCAATTTGTATTGTTTTGAGCCACCAAGTTGTGGTTATTTGTTAGCAAAGCAATAGAAAACTAATAAAATATACAAGCTACAAACTTTAAAGGCCTCTACAACTTGGTCTTGCTAATCTGACTTTTCTCTATTCCTTTCCTTTTGGCTTCTGCTTCAGACAGACAGAGTAGCACGTTGTTACTCAAATATTATTCTAGTTGGTTTTAACTGTTTATTTTTTGGGTACCTGAGGGGTATGTGAAACATTACTATGGTTCACAGTTAGCCCTATACAAAAAGATTTACCATTCCCTCCTGAATCCAGCAACAAAATTCCCATTCCTTTCCTTCTTCCTACACTTCCCATACAAGAAATCAATCATGTTAGTTTACAGTGAATCTTGAATTTCATTTGCACGAATGAGCAGACATCTGTGTTTTCTTACATTCCTTTTTTTTTCTTTCGGAGTAGAACAGTTGTCCTGTGGTATCTGAGGGAATTGGTTCCAGGACTCCAGAGGATACCAAAATCTGATGCTCAAATCCCTTATGTAAAATGGTATAGGATTTGCATATAACCTACATATCCTTCCACATAGTTCAAATAATCTCTAGATTGATAATAATACCTAATACAATGTAAATAATTGTTATACTGTATTTTAAAATTTGTATTACTTTTCATTTATTTGAATATTTTTGATTTGCTGTTGCTTGAATCCAGGAATGCAGAGCCCACCGATATGAAGTGCCAACTGTATACTATACTTTTTGACCTCAAGCAAACTTAGCTTTTTAAAGTTCAGTGAATTTAGCACAAGAAGCCATGCCTTTTCTGTTTAAATGCTAAAGGCCAGATTGAAATGGATTAAAGCATGAGACATGAAGGAACTGAAATACCAGCATATCTAACTTTCAGGAAGTTCTAATCCTTACCCATAGCTAGGCTCTACTTGGTATTTCTCAGCGTAGATCCTGGTAGTTGGGTTGAATTAACTTTAGTAAATGTGGGTACCAGGGGACTGACACTTATAGAGTTGGCACAGACAAAATCAATTATTCCCTTTTCAGAGGCTCACAGTGTGGATATGAGAACAGGGTGACCTTTTTGGTAACAGATCTGCGGGTTTCCAAATCACTGAATCCTAAAACCTTCACACTTACCTAACTATGCCATCCTACCTAACCTATCGCTCTCTTGGTCCCACAGTCTAAACGGACGCCAAAACTACGATATAGTGATAAGAAAAATCCCCATCTATTACTTAACACAACAGCCACCAGAGACCCCTACCCCTCATGGAAGACCCGCATCAACATAATACTAACCTAACACCTGGACTATCAACTAATCTATTACCTGGCACATCAGCATAACACTAAATCTATTACCTGGCATATCAGCATAACACTAAACCTATTACCTGGTACATCAACATAATACTAACCTATTACTTGACACATCAACTAACCTATTTCCTAGCAGGCATTAGTCACCTGAGACCCCACCCCTTGGATCACCCCAACTTAATGCAAGTGGGAAAAATTGGGTAGACGGGGCTCAAAATTTAGTGGCGAGACGCCTCTGAGCCCGCCGGCAAATAAACCTTGATTCTCCGACTCTCCGTGTGCCACTCGGTTTGTCCTCGGGACCACTCGCTGTAACACTTACTGTAACAATAGGAATGGTACTAAAACACCAGGCATTTCCCTGATAATCTGCTACCCCGTCTGGAGGGGCCAGAAACTGAGAATAAAAAATTAGCTTCGAGTCGTTCCTTCCCCTCAAGTGATCTTATCAGTGTTTGGTAACACTTTTCTACCTCCAGCCTGCAGCGACGAAGGTTCCCAGGATCCCCAGCGGTTTCGATTGACGTTACTTCCGGGGAAAGTAACCTTTCTTCGGCGGTTGTAGGCCTGGAGACTCTCGCGACATTTGCTCCCGCGAGATCTGCTGGCTCACTCTAGCGATGACATCCTCCTCCTCCTCCCCACCGCCTTTCGGCAATCTTCGCCAGTCCCAGCCCCGACCAATCTGCACTCAGATGGCATGGATCAGAGTCTCCCCCCGAACCCCGGTCGGCGCGGGGCGTCAGGCAGCAGCGGCGGGGTACGAGTTGCACGAGGCCGACGGCAGCGGCACTGCGGGCGGCCACGGGCTGGTGACGAGCAGTGAGTGTGGGCGGGGCGGGGGTAGGCCAGCCGAGTAGCTGTTCGATTGTTCTGGCCTGGCTATGGCGCCTCTCCTCCCCCCCGCCATGGCTCCCCGTGTCCCTGCTCCGCTCCTCTCAGTGAGTGAAAGTGGCCGCCGCCGCCGCCGGCCCAGCGCCCGCAGCCGCTTCAGCGCCGCCGCCATCTTGGGGTCCCAGGAGCCGCCGAGGGAGCGAGCTAGGAGCGTCCACGCCCAACGCAGTCACGGTCCCACGGCCTCAAACAGCGAACCGCGGCTCCACAGTCGGCGGGGCGACCCCCCCCTCCGGACCCCGCCCGCACCCCGCCCCCCCTCCGCCGCCGTCGCGGCGGCGGGGCCCGGCGGCCCGAGGTGAGGCGATTAGACGTGGGCGGGCGAACGGAGGGGGGGGTCGTGTAGGCCCCGTTGCGCCCCTCTCTGCGGGCGATGACTGGGCCGCGTCTTAAAGGGGCAGTCGCCCCCGGCCCTTGGATTTGTTCGGGTTAGTATGGAGGATGGGTGTGGACACTCCCCACAGGGTTGGGACCTTAGGGATCTGGGGCGCTTCCTTCCCCTCTCATATCTCTGGACGTCTGGGGTCACGGCGGTGACCTTAGCTACCTGAGGAAGCCCGTGGGGCGCCCACACGTGGGGTGTGTGTTAGACCAGGTGCACGTGGGACTCGATGGGGCGGTGTCGGGCTAACACGTGTGTGGGTTTGGGGGTGGGGAGGGGCAGGGCGGGGGCTGGTTGGCCTGGAGTGGGAACTCAGTGAGGGTTATACCTGTCATTTTAAACAAATGAGATTTAAAGGCTTGTAAGTGTCAATTTGTGGGGAGCAAGTTGGGATAGGGTTGAATGGTGCACGCTGCTGGTTGGTGTTGGGGGGGGGTAGGCCAACACGTGCATAGATTTAAGAGTGTGTAGGTGACATCTTTTCTGGTTTTTTAGGGCGTCTAGGCAAGTGTCATCCCATTTTGACATTCCTTCTTGAGCTTGCTGGTGAAAAGTACTACTTCCGTAATCACTGAGGATGGAAGCCCCCTACAGTTTAGGAGTGATAGAGCCTAAGAAGGCACTTACTATTCTAGTTAACAGCCAACTGTGCCTGGAATTCTTTGATTCACACACTGTCTCTTGTTTCATGTTCTTGTACTAGTTGGGAGTGGGGGAGGGAATTTGGAGGTTGACCTCGCTAACATCACAGGTTAGTTTTCCAGTGACTTTCATGATTTCCTTTCCCAACAAAATTTTCATTGTGGTTTTTCAGTGGCAGCTTTTCTTTTTTTTTAAATTTAAATAACAGCTTTATTGAGATATGATTCATGTACCGAAAAATTTAGCTTCTTAAAGTGTATAATTCAGTGATTTTTTTTTTTTTTTAGTATATTCATTGAGTTGTACAGCTATTACCACTATTTAATTCATCACCACAAGAAGAAGCTCTAGAAGCCACTTAGCAGTCACTCCTCTTTCCACTCTCCCCACCTCTGGTAACCACTAATGTATTTTCTGTCACTGTAGATTTGACTATTCTGGATATTTCCATTTTTTTATAGACAGTATGTGTCTTGTGTCTGGCTTCTTTCACTTAATATGTTTTCAAGGGTCATCTGTGTTGTAGCAAGTATCAGAATTTTATTCCTGTTTAATGCCAAATAATATTCCATTCTGGTTCTGTTTTATGCTTGAAATTTCCAAGTTCCTCTTCTTAGAAAGCAGCAATTTAGGATTATTATATGTGGTAACAGTTGTATACCTTCTAGATTTTAAAATTAATTTTGTTTTTAAGGTATTAAATTCCATTGTTTTAGTTTACTTTGTTCTTTTCCTCTACATTTTGATTCAGAAGAATGCAAGTCAAAATTTTTTAATGATGGTTTTTAATGACAGGGTCTTGCTCTGTGGCCTGGGCTAGAGTGCAGTGGTGTCATCACAGCTCACTGCAACCTCAAATTCCTGGGCTCCAGCGATCCTCCTTCCTCAGCTTCCTGAGTAGCTGGGACTACAGGTGTGTGCCACCGTGCCCAGCTAATTTAAAAAAAATTTTTGTAGAGATGTCGTCTTGCTGTATTGCCCAGGCTGGTCTTGAAGTCCTGGGCTTAAGCGATCTTCCTGTCTCAGGCTCCCAAATTGCTAGGATTACAGGTGTGAGCCACCACACCTGCCCCAAATTAATTTTTTTTTTTTTTTTTTTTGAGACAGAGTCTCACTCTGTTGCCCGGGCTAGAGTGAGTGCCGTGGCGTCAGTCTAGCTCACAGCAACCTCAAACTCCTGGGCTTAAGCGATCCTACTGCCTCAGCCTCCCGAGTAACTGGGACTACAGGCATGTGTCACCATGCCCGGCTAATTTTTTGTATATATATATATTTTAGTTGTCCATATAATTTCTTTCTATTTTTAGTAGAGACGGGGTCTCACTCTTGCTCAGGCTGGTCTCGAACTCCTGACCTCGAGCGATCCACCCGCCTCGGCCTCCCAGAGTGCTAGGATTACAGGCGTGAGCCACCGCGCCCGGCCCCCAAATTAATTTTTGAAAGTCTGCATCTTTTGATAGAAAGTAACTGTAGAGAGCAGAAAAGTGATTAGAAAATTTAGGGAGTAATAATATTTTGAGTACGTCAAGGTGGAAATATTAAATCAAAGGATCAAATCATAAGCTATAGTATTATAATTTCACTTAATGAAAGTTTGTCATAGTATTAGCAAGAAAAGGCATCATAACAGCTTTGACTGCTAGTTTCTTGTGTAGACACAGGTATAGGGAAGGAATAATAGACACCTTTTCTGACCACAAGAAGATAAAAACTGGCTTGGAGATTTAACGTGTCAACATAGAAATTCACACAAAATATAAATGCTAGGATGCTGTGGACTTTTGAGTGCACAGAATGGGAATAGGGCTAATAGGAAATTGTGTTTGTAGGAAAATAGTTGTTGATAAGTTTAGGAAAATAGTTGTTGATAAGTTTTGTTTTGTTTTGGTTTTTTTGAGACAGAGTCTCGCTCTGTCACCCTGGGTAGAGTGCAGTGTCGTCATCATAGCTCACTGCAACCTCAAACTCCTGGGCTTAGGCGGTCCTCTTGCCTCAGCCTCCCAGAGTGCTAGGATTACCTGCATGAGCCACCTCGGCTGACCAAGTTGATAAGTTTTAAAATTGGATCTTAAGCATCAGAATTTTGATATGGTAGGCTGTAGTATGCAGAGGATCAGAAGAGCGTAGGCACTAATATTGGTTAAACATCTCTTAATGAGCCAGTAACTATGGAGGTACCTTATAATTTTGATCCCCACAAATCCCTCTGGTAGATATTCTCATTTTTGCGGATGAGAAAATTGAAACCCAGTGAAATCACAAAGCCAGTAAATGAGAGACCCATTATTCTCTTGTTATAGTCCTTCTGCCTTCCCAAATATTCTAAAATTAATAAGATTCTTTATGTACATTAAGTCAGAAATTCAGTTATAGAAACATTAGATTCACTTGCTAATCATGATACAGTAGGTTTACTTAGGGTTGAAAAGTTGGTCACAAAGTACCTTGAGGGAGATTTCCTTATGTGTTAGGTCAGAAATAGATCAGTAATAGTTAATATAGTTGAAAAATGAGATACAAAAAAATCACTGTGACTAAATGCTATCCATATTTTTAACTGACTAGAGGCAAATGGGTTAATTGTGTGACGTGCCTTTTTTTTTTTTTTTTTTATATTTGAGACAGAATCTTGCTCTTTTGTCTGGGCTAGAGTGCAGCGGTGTTACCATAGCTTATTGCAACCTCCGACTCCTGGGCTCAAGCAGTTCTCCTGCCTCAAATAGCTGGGACTACAGGTGTGTGACACCAAGCCCAGCCAATTTTTTTTGTTTGTTTTTTTGTAGAGAGAAGGTCACTCTCTAAGCTCAGGCTGGTATTGCACTCCCAGCTGTAAGCAGTCCTCCCACCTTGGCCTCCCCAGGATTACAAGCGTGAGACACTTCCGCCTAGTCAACATGCCTTCATATAAACCTTCACTACCAAGGTTTGACCACCTGTGTGATGTCTCTAGAGCAGGGTTCTTATATTTATATGTGCCTGGGACTAATGAAGTCTAATGAAGCCTGTCAGCGCCTCAGATTATGACTTTTAAATGTATAAAATATAGTTCCTGTATTTAAAAACAATTTGTGATGTAAGAAATTTGCTTTTTATTATTTAATTAAATAACTAGTGATAGTCTTGCTAAGATTGCTGTATATGCTGCCTACATTCATAATTATTATTTAATTATAAGTACATAATTATAATTTCAATTATAAATTAGTGAAAATAAGGTGTAAATTTTTTTTCATCCAAGTTCATAGACCTTAGTTTAAGAACCCCTGTCCCAGAGAGTCCTGGTTACATAGCTAAGTTATTTCATGTGGGCTAAACTGGTGGTTTCCGTACAAGAAATAGGATTGTTGACTTTTAAGTTCTTGTTCACAAGAACATGAACATGACTTTTTATAAGATGAGCCATTAATACTTTAAGGAGGAACCTGGTAGTATAGAAAGGGCATTGGTTTTGGGCTTAAAAAGTCTTCGGTTTGATTCCTACCTACTTGGTAAGTTATTGAACTTTTTTGAGTTTCAGTTCTTTAAACCAGAGATCGTAATTTCTGCTTGTGTGATTAAATGACATGTTAACAAAAACACTCAACATACCAATGAATGTTAGTGTCTTTTCTTCTTTGAAGAAATAAATATGCCAAAGACTATGATATACATTTAGTTTTGATTTGGAAGAGCGGAAATAATTTATGTAATTGGAAGGAACAACATATATGGACATAAAGTTTTCTCAGTCATTCAAGTATAGAATACACCTTTTTAGGAATGCTACTAAGAGTACTATTTCTTGTAAAAGAACAAATAATGTGCCTCTGGGTTTGCATACAACAGCTCTTCTGGTAAGAAGTTAGTAGCTATGTAGGATAAAGTGTGGTTAAATCTTTCATATCTGTGTGCATGAACAGAAAAATGGCTAGTGAACATCAATATGGTAAAAAGCTTGGTAGGCCAAGTGATCAGTTTATATCCCTGAGAATGTTGCCTAAATATGTTGCCAGAAGGGCCAATAAAATGTTAGTTATTCCCTAGAAGGGTATGAAAAATAAATTTAAAAATGGACTGTATTATCTTAGTAAGAAAAATCTCAAAACATCCACTCAGACTATTGAATGGAGATTCCAATTATTGTACCTCAAGAAAGAGCAAATTGAGCAACAGTGAAGTTTCCAGAAAGTGTTAGTAAAAATGATGAAGGCAGTGGTGAGGCTTTCATATGAAGATAAAGAGGGCTGGGTACAGTGGCTCGTGCCAGTAGTCCCAGCTATTTGGGAGGCTGAGGCCGGGGGATCACTTGAGCCTAGGAGTTCAAGGTTATAGTGAGTTGTGATGGGTGGTTACTGCACTCCAGCCTGGGCAACAGAGTGAGACTCTGTCTCTTAAAAAAATAAATAAATAAATAAATAAGACTCCAGAATGAGATAGACTGTGAATTGTATTGAGTTAGGGAAGAAACATGAACAATAATCCGGGAAAATTAGAACTAGCTTGAAAAATGAATATTGCTTGACAGGACCTGAATAATGAATGTTTTGTTTTCAAAACTCCTTAGTGCAGAAGGTGGTTAAGGCTCAAGAACAGAGACCAGACACAATTTAAAGATTATAAAGCCAGAGACTTTTGTGATCCAACCCTTCTTCAGTTCTGGTCAGTAAACCATTTATTGATACTTGTACCTAGTGGTTTATGAAACTTCTTATTCCATTCATATATGTGGTCAATAAATATTTATTGAACATCTAGTAAATGCTTTTCTTCTTTTTTTTAAGAAGGGATTAGGTCTGTCTCTGTTGCCCAGACCGTGTGCAGTGACGTGGTCACAGCTCACCGCAAGCTTGAACTGGTGAGCTTAAGTGATCCTCCTGCCTCAGCCTTCCAAGTAGCTGGGACTTCAGGTGTGCGCCACCTTACCTGACTAATTAATGACTAATTTTTCTTATTTTTTAGAGATGAGGTCTTGCTATGTTGCCCAGGCTCGTCTTGAACTCCTGGGCTCAAGTGATCCTCCCACCTTGGCCTCCCAAAGTGCTGAGATTACAGGTGTGAGCCACTGTGCCTGGCCAGTGAATACTTCTTGATCCAACCATAAACCATTTCTTTTCTTTCTTTTTTTTTTTTTTGAGACAGAGTCTCGCTTTGTTGCCCTGGCTAGAGTGAGTGCCATGGCATCAATCTAGCTCACAGCAACCTCAAACTCCTGGGCTTAAGCGATCCCACTGCCTCAGCCTCCCAAGTAGCTGGGACTACAGGCATGCGCTACCATGCCCGGCTAATTTTTTCTATATATATTTTAGTTGGCCAGATAATTTCTATTTTTAGTAGAGAATGGGGTCTTGCTCTTGCTCAGGCTGGTCTTGAACTCCTGAGCTCCAGCGATCCACCCGCCTCGGCCTCGCAGAGTGCTAGGATTACAGGCGTGAGCTACCGCGCCCAGCCTCATAAACCATTTCTTGAGCATCTGCCATGTTCAAGGGACTGTATGAGTCTGTGGGGCATACAAGGGAATCAATCCAGTTTACATATGTGTAGAGAGTTCAGAGTGACTCTACAAAGGTAAACACACTATTAGGCAAACTCTTAAGTGCCATGGAGAAGTATTAACCTAAATGTTTCTCTTGAGGTGCAGATAGATATGAATTACCAGTACTTAGTTTTTTGTTTGTTTTTAAATCATATTGAGACATTCTTTTCATTTTTTAAAGGCCCTAAACTGCCTTTTTAATAAGCAACACTCTAGTGGCAGTGTAGGATAGCTGAATTTCTTCTAGATTCAGATGATCTGGGTTGGGTTTTTTTTTTTTTTTTTTACTATAGATACAGATCTTAGAGACTGAGAAGGTTTGAGTTTTAGCTCTCCCTCTTAACTTTGTGGCCTCTGGAAAACTATTTAAGCCTCAGTTTCTTCATCTGTTAAGTTAGAATAGTAGTCCCTACATCATAGAGGATAATCGTGAAAAGTAAATGAGTACATAGAAAATGCCTGGAATATTACCTGGCACATAGTGCTTTCAACAAGTGTTAAATCAATTTAACCTAGAGTTTTAGTTTAAACTATTGAGATCAGAACCTTTTTACTGTGAGTAGAAAATCTCTAATATCTTTCTTTAGATAAGGCGAGGAAAAACACATCAATAAAAAACTAATTATATTGCATTAACCTTTGTATTTATATAATGAATGCCAATAGATGTTAATAGAAATACTTAAGATTATAACTCAAAGAGGCAGTGTTTTACAATATTAAGCTTTTTAGTTCAGGTTTTAAAATATTTCTGTCCAGGATGTCATTCTGATGTTAGTAATAATTTGCCGTTTTAGAGTCACTCTTAGAATATAATAGGAGGTCAAGCTTTTCTGTAAAAGGTCAGATAGTAATGTCTTAGGCTTCATAGACCATGCCTTCTCTGTTGCAGCAGTTCAACTCTGACATTGTAGTATGAAAAGCCATAGTCAATATGTAAGTGAATGAGTGGGACTATATTCCAATAAAATTTATAAGCACTACAATTTTAATTTTATATTTTCATGCCACAATTTTTTTGTTTTTGTTTTCCAGCCACTTAAAAATGTAAAAACCATTCTTAGCTTACCCTTTACAAAAATGGCCAGCAGGCTAGATTTGGGTTATAGGCTGTATTGGACCAGCCCCTGGCCCAATCTATCTTTGAAATGGGGATAATTATACTATCTACTTCATAGAGTTGTTAGAAATAAATCAGATAATCCGTGTGAAGTGCTTAACACCATTCCTGACACATAGTGTTTAGTAAATGCTATATATTATTATCATCTAATTTAACCCCCAATTTTACATTGAGGTTTTTGGGACCCTGAGAGGATAACTGTTAGTCCTAAAGTCTGTCTGTGGCTTGTCAATGGATTAAATCCACAGCTCTTGACTTACCAGCTTACCTTACCATGCTGCTTCCATCAAGGATTGTAGTACTGTTTAATTCAGTTAAAATTACTGCTTGCTAAAAAGTGTTCTATTTGATACTGTAATGATGGATTCATGATATTATGCATTTGTCAAAATCCATAACATGTAGAACTTTACAGCATAAAGTATAAACTTTTTTTTTTTTTTGGGACAGGGTCTTGCCGTGTAGTCTGGGCTAGAGTTCAGTGGCATCATCATACCTCACTGCAACCTCAAACTCCAAGAGACAATACTCTTGCCTCAGCCTCCTGAATAGCTGGGACTACAGGTGTTCACGACCACACCCAACTTACTTTTTTTTCTATTTTTTTTGTAGAGACAGGGTCTTGCTGTGTTGCTCAGGCTGGTGTCAAACTCCTAGCCTAAAGCAGTCTTCTCACCTCAGCCTCCCCAAGTGCTAGGAGTACAGCTGTGAGCCACCTCACCTGGCCTTGCCAAGAGTAAACTTTTAATGTGTACAAATGTATTTATTCATTTTTTTTAAAGCCAGTCAAATTTAGCAGTGGGGAGGTGGAATACCAATTTTAGTGACACTAATGTTAAGTTCTGATAACCCACTACCATTGGACCAGCCTGATGTGTGCATATTTAAAAAATCATTTAGGAGGTCAAAGGATTTCAGGAACAAATGCAGACTGTGACAAAAGAATCTAACTGTATTATACCCTAAGGGAAGAGGGGAGGAAAATGCTGACTTAAGTAACCTTGGAAATGAGTAGAATCTGTGAGACAGAAGGAACTGCATATAAGCACTTTACTCTAGTTGATAAAGATATGTCCCATAGGGGTACAGGTTAACATTTCTGATACTTAAATGCATGTATACTGCAATTGAACAATTAAGTAAATGGATGGCAGGAGATAGGCTTCTCGCCGTTGGAGTGGGAATTTACAGATAAGAGCAGGAGGCTAGAATGATTCATGTAATACTGTAGAGTTGGAGATATTAGTAAGGACCCATGTTTACGTGTAGAAATATTTGTAGATATATGTCCATACTTGAGTTAATAAACACACATATATGAACATGTTTTGTCAGCTGAGAAAGTTACAAGAAACAACACCCAGGAGCATACCTGGTGCCCAGATCTTAAGTTTCTAATACCATTCTCCAATAAAAGGAACTAGGGCTCCTTGAAGAAATGGCTGATACTAGGATTGGGGCAAGAAATATATGTATAAGATGAGCCTTGAGCATCTTGTAGTGCCAGAAAGTAAGGAAGTGCTAAACGATAATAGGTAGCAACAACAACCCCACATTAATGGGGCTATGTCAAAGGAGCACGGGAGGCCAGGTATGGTGGCTCACGCCTGTAATCCTGGCACTCTGGGAGGCCGAGGTGGGAGGATCGCTCAAGGTCAGGAGTTCGAGACCAGCCTGAGCAAGAGCGAGACCCCGTCTCTACTAAAAATAGAAAGAACTTAGCTGGACAACTAAAAATATACATATAGAAAAAATTAGCTGGGCATGGTGGCACATGCCTGTAGTCCCAGCTACTCTGGAGGCTGAGGCAGAAGGATTGCTTGAGCCCAGGAGTTTGAGGTTGCTGTGAGCTAGGCTGGCGCCACAGCACTCTAGCCCGGGCAACAGAGCCAGACTCTGTCTCAAAAAAAAAAAAAAAAAAAAAGGGAGCATGGGAACCCTCTGAAAGAGCTCCCAAATGGCCAAAGCTGGAACAATTTTGAGTAGTGAAAGAAGTATTGGACTATAACCCATAGTATAAAATAAATATATGAATCTATATTGATATAGACAAATGACTGAATAGTTTAAAGTACTGCTTGAATTACTCCAGTGGCATGGTTTCATGTCCTGGGAGCCTCTGATTTCCTGGAGGTACTTCAGACGATATTGGAGTAGTTAATCTTGTGGGGCTTTGGAGTCGGACTACTTGGATTCCCATCCTGCCCGCTCTGGCCGTGTACCTTGGGCAGATTATTTAAGCTCAGTTTCTTTATCTGTAAAATGGTGGTTGTAATCATATCTATCTCATATAAGGCTTAAATGAGTTAATGTGTATATAAAATGCACATGCATATAAAATGTTTGGCACATACCTCTCAGTAGAATGTGTTACAAGTAGCCTCCTTATTACAGTAGTATTTGATAAAATAAAAATTTTGGACCCTGCTTGTAATTCTTTGTAATGGAAGCCTCCCCCCTCCCCCCAGCCAACTTCTTGTATAGGGGAAAAAATGTAACATTAATTTAACAAATGTTTGTTGACCACCTAGTTTAATGTAAACTTACCTCCTTGTTCAGATCGTTAGACCATGTAGTGAAAAGAATGGAAATAACTGTATTTGCTATTAATATAATAATCACAGGTCTAAGTGGCTGAAATATCTAGAGATTGAAAAGCAGGATCCAATTAGTGTACGATTCAACTCATGCTTATTTACAGATGGTTTGTCTCTGGGATGAATTACCTGAATTTAGATTTTCAGTCTTCCTTTGGAGAACACAATTCTACCCAGCTTCTCTGTTACCACCCACATCAGTTAAGTGTGTCCATTCCCAAATTGAAAACTGACATTTAGTATACTAATAAATATAAAATCAAATTTTAGAATATCAGTTGCTTTTCCATGTCTCTTACTTTATATTCTCAATAATAACCTCTCACTATCACTTGTGTAATAATGGAGGGTTGACTGTATTGAACTGATAACTAAATTTCCCCGGTACTTTGTGTGGGATCTCTACATCTCACAAGTGACTACCAAGTAAGCTAATGTTATCTTTCCTTTGCTGAGGAATGAACTGAGCTGCTCAAAAATTTCTAAGCTTTGAATTCAGTCCTTTAAATTATCTACCCCCCAACCCCCACACCTGAAAATAAACAAATAAATTATCTCTCCTACAGAAGCATATTTTTCTCAGCTATCTCATTCCCTGAATAAGGTAAGTGATTTCATGGACGTAGTTGTCAAAGTTGTTGAAGTCACTGATTCTTCAGTGAGAGGGATCTTTTTGTTTTTAAATTTTTAATTGAATAAATTGTTATGCATGTTGGGTGCCTTTTGTCAGAAGACTTATGAAATAAGCCTAGGGGCTACCAATGTAGCCTAACTTTTTAAAAAATTTCCATGTGAAAGGTCTACCGGCTAGATCAAGAAACATTCCCCCTGCTTTTGGACTTCTTGATTTAGTAATATTTAGACCCTAAATACCTCATAAATAAGTATTAAACTTGTTTGACTGAATGTTCTGTCTATGGTGTATACTACAGAACTCCTCTTAGGCAGTTGTGCAAATAAGGCAATTTCTCTTATTATTCTGATGGTTTTTTTCCTCATCTGGAGATATTGTTTTAGGAAGTTGAAATGATTCTTTCCTAGAAGAAAGCAAATGCATTGCTACTGATTTTGTTTTCCTTGGTAATATGTTTCATTTGGGGGAACAATATTCAAATTTCATTAAGGAAGAAAAATAGGGAAGGGAAAAAATATGTGAGCACTTCTTAATTTCTCATGATATACTTAGGTGGGCCTAAGTATTTTTCCTTTGCTATTTTAGAAATTTATGGAAGGGCCATCTTTTTTTTTTTTTAGCCAGGAGTTCTTCGTTCCTTTTAAAATGCAGGTATTATTTTTATCCCCAGCACTTTGTGCTCTGGGTAAACCCTAGGCTTGTTAGATTGCTAGACTATTTCCATGCTTGTCTAGTGATCCCTTTGGTTGAGCAGGCTGTTTCTGACCTCCATGTTCTACTGTGGAGTGGAGGGGTCTGTCTGCCTCCATTCCTTGAGGGCAAGGTCTTTTGCGGCTTGTGTTTGGTTCAATGTCTGATACATGGTAATCTCTTAGTAAATATGAGCTTTGTGATTTTATTTACCTCTTATTTATTATGGGTAGGGTGACCAAATTATCTACCTGAATTATTCAAACCTGTGTACTTTCAAAAATGAAAGGCGGCCAGATGTGGAGGCTCAGGCCTGTAATTCCAGCACTTTGGGAGGCCAAGCCGGAGGATCACTTGAAGCCAGGAGTTCAAGACCAGCCTGAACAATAAGAGACCTCATCTCTACAAAAATATTTTCTTTTTTTTTTTTTTTTAGACGGAGTCCCGCTCTGTTCTGTTGCCTGGGCTAGAGTACCATGGCATCAGCCTAGCTTGCAGCAACCTCAAACTCCTGGGCTCTAGCAATCCTCCTGCCTCAGCCTCCCAAGTAGCTGGGACTACAGACACACACTGCCATTCCCGGCTAATTTTTTCTCTTTTTAGTACAAATAGGGTCTCGCTCTTGCTGAGGCTGGTCTCGAACTCCTGAGCTCAAGTGATCTTCCTGCCTTGGCCTCCCAGAGTGCTAGGATTACAGGTGTGAGCCACTGCACCCAGCCAAAAAATTATTTTCTTTTTATGGTTAGTGTTTTTTGTGTTCAAAGCAAATTTTACCTACCCCAGGTCACAAAGATATGGTCTTATATTTTTCTTAGAAGCTGTATCATTTTAGCTTTACATTTAAGTCTATGATTCGTCTCTAATTTCATTTTTATATATGTTATGATGTAAGTGTTTGAGGTTCTTTTTTCCCCTGTACGAATCTCCAGTTGTTCTAGCACCATTTGTTGAAAAAAATTTTTCTTCCTTGTTGGATTGTTTTAGTGCCTTTGTCAATAATTAATATGACCATCTAAGTGTAGGTTTCTTTCTGGACTCTGTTCTGTACCATTGGTCTATTTGTCTGTCTTCATATCAATACAATATCATCTTGATTAATGTGACTTACAGTAAGTCTTGAAATCAGATAGTGTAAACTCCAACTTTGTTCTTTTTTTTCAAACTTGTTTTGATTATTCTACATTCTTTGCATTTCCATATAAATTTTAAACTCAACTTGTCAGTTTCTTTAAAACCCTTGATTTTGATTGGAAATATGTTGAATCTATAGATGAATTAAGGGAGAATTGATATCTAACAATATTCCAATCCAAGAACATGTATTAGTAATACATACATTAATATATCTATATTATAGATATAATTCCTTTGTCAGATAGATTAATAAAGGACTCCTGTAACTCAGTAAGAGTACAATTTTTAAAGAAGTGTTCAAAAAGCTTCAACAGACATTTCACAAAGTAGGTTATACAGATAACCCAAAGCATATGAAAAGTTCTCAACTTTATCAATTATCAAGGGTGTACAAATTAAAATCAAAATGATAGACCACTACCTACCAACATAGTAGAATGGATAAAAAAAGTTTTTTTTCCTTTTTTTTTTTTTTTTTTTTGAGACAGGGTCTTGCTGTGTTGCCTGGGCTAGGGTGCAGTGGTATGATCATAGCTCACAGCAACCTCAAACTCCTGGCTCAAGCAATCCTCTTGCCTCACCCTTCCAAGTAGCTGGGACTACAGGCACGTGCCACCATGCCTGGCTAATTTTTCTGTGTTTTGTAGAGATGGGGTCTTGCTCTTACTCAGGCTGGTCTTGAACTCCTGGCCTCAAGCAGTCCACCTTCCTTGGCTTTCCAGAGTGCTAAGGTTATAGGTGTGAGCCGCCACATCCAGCCACAAATATTTTTTTGAGATGGAGTCTTGCTATGTTGCTCCGGCCATTCTCAAATTCTGGATTCAAGCTATTGTTCTGCCTCAGTCTCCCTGGTAGCTGGGACTACAGGCGTGCCACTGCACCTGGCTAATTTAAAAATTTCTTATTATTACTGTATTTTTTTTAGAGATAGCATCTCTCTGTGTGGCCCAGGCTGGTCTCAAACTCCTGACCTCAGGGGATCTTCCACCTCAGCCTCCCAAATAGCTGGGATTACAGATGGCCAGAATTAAAAATTATAACACCAAGAGTTGACAAAGATGGGAAACAAGTAGAACTCTTACACATTCTTCGTGGTAATGTAAAATGATAGGACCATTTTGGAAAATTGGTGATTTTTTTTTTTTTTTTTTGAGATAGGGTCTCACTCTATACCTGGGCTACAGTGCAGTGGCGTTATCATTGCTCACTGCAACCTCAAACTCCTGAATTCAAGCAATCCTCCTGCATCAGCCTCCCTAGTAGCTGGGACTACAGGCATGTGCCAACAGACTACCTAATTTTTCTATTTTTTTGTAGACGGTGTCTCACTCTTGCTCAGGCTGGTCTCGAACTCCTGGCCTCAAGCGATCCTCCCATCTTGGCCTCCCAAAGTGCTGGGATTATGGGCATGAGCCACTGCTCCCAGCCTAATGGGTGGTTTCTTACAAAGTTAAACACATACCTGCCTGTGACCCAGCAACCATTCCCAGAAATTTACCCAGAGAGAAATGAAAACCCAAATATCCATCAATATATAAGTAGATGAACAAATTGTGTTTTGGTTCACCACCAAAAAGGAGTGAATTAGTAATACATATACCAACAGGTATGAATCTCAAAAACATGCTGGAAAAAAGAGTACATAAATTATGATTCCCTTTATTTAAATTTCTAGAGCATACGAAATTAATGTGTTGTGATAGAAATCAGAATTCTAGCCCAGGCAAAAGAGAGAGACCCTGTCTCAAAAATAAATAAGTAAATAAATAAATAAATAAATATTCTGGATATTATTTCTTTATCAGATATATGATTTTGTAGATATATTCTTACATTCATCAGTTGCTTTATGATATCATTTATGGCACTAAAGTTTATTTAATAAAGTCCCATTTATTTTTCCTTTTGTTGATTTCGCTGTTAGTTTAATATCTAAGAATTACCTTTCCAAGGTCATGAAGATTTATCCCTATGTTTTCTTCTAAGTGTTTTATAGTTTAGCTATTAAATTAATTTCTGTGATCTCTTTTAATTTTTGTGTATGGTATAAGGAAGGGTATCAGTTTCATTTTTTTGCATGTGACCATCCGGTTGGCACAGCACCATTTTTTGACAAACTTTTCTTTTCCCATTGATTAATTTTTGACACCCTTGTTGAAAATCAATAGACTCTATATAAGGGTTTATTTCAGGACTCTGATTCTGTTCCATTCTCTATAACTAGGCTTATGCCAGTACCACACTGCAGTAGCAGCTATGTAGTAAATTTTGTGATTGAGAAGTGTAAGTCCTCCAACTTGTTCTTTCTCAAAGATTGTTTTGGCTACCCCGAGTCCCTTGCATTTCCATATGAATTTTAGGATCAGCTTGTCTATTTCTGCAAAAAAGACAAGCTTAGATTTTGATAAGCATTACATTGAATCTGTATATATTGCTATCTTAACAATATTAAATCATTCAACACATGAATATGAATGACTTTCTGTTTATTTATTTCTTTTAAAATTTCAACGATGTCTTGCTGCTTTCAGTGTATGTCTTGCATCTCTTTGGTTAAATTTATTTCTACACGTTTTGTTCTTTTTGATGCTATTATAATTGGAACTTTCTTAATTTCATTTTCAGGTGATTCACTGCTAGTGTATAGAAATATAATATTTGTATATTGATCTTGTACCTTGCAAGATTGCTGAGTTTATTAGTTCTGATCAGATTTTAGTGGATTCCTTAGATACATCTGCATATAAGGTATCATCTATAAATAAAGTTTTCCTTCTTTCTCTCTAGTCTAAGTGTCATTTATTTCATTTCCTTTCCTAATTGCCCTGGCTAGAATAGAAGTGGTGGTGAAAGTGGACATACTTGTTTTGTGTCTGATTGAGTCTTTTGCCACAGGTATGATGTTAACCACGGGTTTTTCATAGATTTTCTTTTATTGAGTTGAGGAAATTCCCTTCTATTCTTAGTTTATTCAGTGTTTTTATATTGAAATTATGTTGGATTTTGTCAAATCATTTTTCTGTGTCTATTGAAATGATCATATGGGTTTTGTCATTTATTCTATCAATGTGATGTAGCACATTGATTGGTTTTGGGGTGTTATACCAACCTTGCATACACTAATGGTGTGTAATCCTTTTTATATGTGGCTGGATTCAGTTTACTAGGATTTTGTGGAGGATTTTTGTTTCTATTGTAAGTGATATCAATTTTCTTGTGATATCTTTACTTGGTTTTAGAATCAGGGTAGTATTGACCTTATGGGATAAGTTGGCAGGTGTTATTTCCTATTCTGTTTTTTTGAAGTTTGTGAAGGATTGGTATTAGTTCTATTTTAAATGTTTGGTAGATGTCACTAGTGGAGCCATTTGGCCTTTGCTTTCCTTTGTGGGAAGTTAGAAGCATTACTTTTTTTTTTTTTTTTTTTTTGAGGCAGAATCTCACTCTGTCACCCAGGCTGGAGTGCAGTGGTATCATCATAGCTCACTGCATTGTCAAACTCCTGTGCTCAAGTGATCCTCCTGCCTCAGCCTCCCAAGTAACTGGGACTACAGGTGTGAGGAGCTGTGCCTAACCTCCCCCTTTTTATTAATAAATGTTAAAAAAAACCAGACTCAAAACTGTTTGCTAGACTGGGCTGCCATTTGAACAGTGCTGCTTAGCTCATTTTCCTCCAGAGATAATGTGGCTTTCTCTCCAAGTAGATATTGTTATTAGACTCTTCATTTGGAGGAAGGTGTAAATCCTCCCTCAGGTAGGAATTGGTGATTTGGGACCCTTATCTCACCATATATAAAAATCAACTCAAAATGGGTGAAAAACTTAAATGTAAGACTTGAAACCATGAAACTATTAGAAGAAAACGTAGGGGAAATGATTCAGGACATTTGTCCAGGCAAAGATTTTATGGATAAAACTTCAAAAGCACAGGCAGCAAAACCAAAAATAGACAAATGGCACTATATTAAACAAGAAAGCCTTGCACACAGCAAAGGACAAACAGTCAACAGGGTAAAGAGACAACCTGTTGAGTGGGAGAAAATATTTGCAAATGATTCATCTGATAAGGGACTAATAGGAACTCAAATAATCCAACAGCAAAAACCCCCAAATAATCCAATGAAAAATGGGCAAAGCATCTGAATAGCCATTTCTCAAAAGAATGCATACAAATGGCCAAGATGTATATGAAAAAATGCTCAACATCACTAATCATCAGGGAAATGCAAATCAAAACCACCCATAATGAGGTATCATCTCACCCCAGTTAGAATTGCTATCATCAAAAAGTCAAAAAAATAGGCCCGGCGCAGTGGCTCATGCCTGTAATCCCAGCACTCTGGGAGGCCGAGGCAGGAGGATTGCTTTAGCTCAGGAATCGGAGACCAGCCTGAGCAAGATTGAAACCCCATCTGTACTAAAAGTAGAAAAATCAGCTGGGCGTGGTGGTGTGCACCTGTGATCCCATCTACTTGGGAGGCTGAGGCAGGAGGATCCCTTGAGCCCAGGACTTTGAGGTTGCTATGAGCTAGGCTGACACCACTGCACTTTAGCCCAGGTGACTGAGGGAGTCTCCGTCTCAAAAAAAAGAAGACCAAATTAAAAAGTCTGAAAATAACAAATGGAGGCAAGCATGTGGAGCATCCTTATACACTGTTTGTAGGAATTTAAATGTCCATCAACAGATGAATGGATAAAGAAAATATGGTCTGTATACATAATGGAATACTATTCAGCCATGAGAAAGAATGAAATCCTGTCATTTGCATCAACATGGATGTGCCTGGAGGACATTATGTTAAGTGAAATAAGTCAGACACAGAAAGGTGTATATACCCCATGTGCTCACTCATATGCTTGAGCTAAAAATTGAGTTTTCCTAGAAGTAGAAAGTAGAATTCTGGTTATTAGATTCCAGGAAGGGTGTAGGGGGAAGGGAGGACAGGGAGAGATTGGTTAGTGGGTACAAAATTATAGCTAGATGGAAGGAATACGTTCTAGTATTCTGTAACACTGAAGGTAAATACAGTTAACAAGAAGAGAAGAGAGGATTTTGAATGTTCATGACACAAAGAAATGATAAATGTTAAGGGTGATGGATAGGCTAATTATCCTGATCTGATCATTGTACATGTATCGAAATATTACTCTTTTTCATAAATATGTACAGTTATGTGTCAACTAAAAAAAAAAAGGAAAAAAGAATTGGTGGTTGGTGGAGGTGCACTTCAGGTTCTTATCTAGAATAGAAGTATAATAAAACCTTGATCTTACCTGCCCAATATTTAATAGCTTGTCTGAGGTACAGTTTTTTTTTATTTTATTTCATTTTATTTATTTATTTTGAGATGAGGCCTCGCTATATTGCCCAGGTTGGTCTTGAATTCTTTGGCTCAAGGGATTCTCCTGGCTTGGTCTCCTGAGTATGAGAGACAGTTTTTATAGAAGATTTCCAGAAGGACAGTTAGTTCTTGAATTCTCTTGCCCTTGTTCACAAAGGTGGTTATGAATGATTGGACCCATTCTGCTACTTTTGAATCTTTTGGTTGGTTTTATTTAAATTTTTGTTTCCAAATCACGTATCCAGTGGAGCTGGAGGCCTGTGGTCATTAAACTACAGATTATATAGAATGTAACATTAGAACGAGAGTTTTGTAGCCTTGACATTTAAGACTGTGCATAAAAAAGGAAGTTAATGTAGTCCTTTGTAAAATATCGGAAGTAAATAGATTCATGAGATATGTACTCCTTCCTCAAATAGTTTATAGTTCAGTAAGAGTAATAAAGCATGCATGTAAACAGTAAATTCAGATCATGAACAAGTGACAAATTTTTGTTGGACAGTCCTCATTTAACTAAGACGTGCTTGTGGTTAAATGAATGTGATCAATTTTTTGAATTTTTTTTTTTTTTTTTTTTTGAGACAGAGTCTCACTCTGTTGCCTGGGCTAGAGTGAGTGCCGTGGCGTCAGCCTAGCTCAGAGCAACCTCAAACTCCTGGGCTCAAGCGATCCTCCTGCCTCAGCCTCCCGAGTAGCTGGGACTACAGGCATGCACCACTATGCCCGGCTAATTTTTTCTATATATATTTTTAACTGTCCATATCATTTCTTTCTATTTTTAGTAGAGATGGGGTCTCGCTCTTGCTCAGGCTGGTCTCGAACTCCTGAGCTCAAACGATCCGCCCACCTCGGCCTCCCAGAGTGCTAGGATTACAGGTGTGAGCCACCGCGCCTGGCCAATTTTTTGAATTTTGATAGTAATTTTTTTTTAACCTAAGATTTGCACATCCTGTTGATACTAATTCTAATTCAGTAAATGTTATCACTGCTTTCCCCTTCTAAAGATATGATTGGATTTAATTAGTAATGTTCAACTTTTCACAAAGATGTTAAATTGCCATCTCATAACAAATTGAAGATTGGTTTTATATTTAGACTTATATAACTGGTTATGTGAATATATTTAAATACTAGGGAAATCCCTTCACTGTCTCAGACTCACTGGTGTTTTAATTTGTGTTCATTAGCCTGTTAAAAGCGAGGGCTAGAGATAAGGTAGCAATGTTTACTTTATATTTTTGGTCTTCATTATGCCAATCTAATTCTTTGTGTCTACTAAAATGTTGCCTCTTATTTATTGAAAGGTGTTTTAGTGTGGTTTATGTTTATCATCAAATAAAGAATGTTTAACACTGCTCACATTTTATAGACAATCTATAAGGTTAAATGCTTTTAAAAGTCAATATGACAAGCAATAGCAAATTAAACTTTTGAATTCTTTACTAACTCAAATTCAGTTATAATTTAGGATTGTCTTTAAATAGCTGTTCAAAAACACATAAAACTGTAGAACTGCTGTGTATGTGTGATTGGTAAGGGTGCTTTTACTAGCTCATTAGAATGATTAAAGTAGAGGAGATATACAGAAATTTAAAAATTATGTGTGATCATAACTTAAGATAGTTTTTAAAAAATAATTTACGGATTATTGTGTACTCAGTGTATGTCGGATGGTGGGCTAATTGCTCTAAGTTTTCTAAGTATTTAATCCTGACTTAACCCTTTAAGTCTTTGAAGATTGCTTGTGGTATGGATTTGGATAGTTGTTTGTTCATAGTTGTGAGTAAATGTTAATTGTGAGAAGAAAGGAAAGTGGGTGTACATTTTAAGGTACAGTTTCAAATAAAATGTATGAATTTTCATTGTGACATATGGCACTATTTCTGTATTTTGATGTTCTTCCCGTCCTTCTTCATTTGTGTTAGGAGGCAGTGCCTAACAAGGGCTTTATCATGCTCTTTCCACAGACTACTATCTTTTCAGTGTCTTGTGTTCTAGAAGGTCTGATTTCACTTTCAGAACAAGTAGGCAAGAAAAAGGGAGAATGTATTCTCTTGTAGCACTTCATCTTTAACTACTTATGTCCATTCTGCAGCTGTGCAGTCGGAAGCCCTTGTGCATGAAGACAGATTTGTTCTATGGCCTCGGAGTTGGGTGCCGGGGACGATGGCGGCTGCACTGAGCTGGCAAAGCCCCTCTATCTTCAGTACCTGGAGAGGGCCCTCCGGTTGGACCATTTCTTGCGACAAACATCAGCCATCTTCAACAGGAATATTTCTAGGTGTGTTATGCTATCTTTGCAGTATAATATTTAACCACATTTCTGATTTCCATCATCCTTATAGATTTTTGGAGTAAAGTATTTTAGGATTTTTGTTATGTTTGGTATATTCTTTTTCCTTCTTTCAAATAAAACATACTCAACTTATTTAAAGGATCTATTTCTGCTGTAAAATGTCCAGTTCTTCTATCTTAAATTAGAATATTTTTATGGGTCAGCTGTGATTGTGGATTCATCATTCTTCAATTTATAGTGATGACAGTGAAGATGGACTGGATGACAGCAATCCCTTATTGCCCCAGTCTGGGGATCCCTTAATACAAGTTAAGGAAGAACCTCCAAATTCATTGCTTGGTGAAACTTCTGGAGCAGGCAATTCTGGAATGTTAAACACATATTCACTGAATGGAGTTCTACAGTCAGGTCAGTGTCATATGACACCCCTCTTTGGACTATCAGTTGTCTTGGAACGGTCATCCTTTAATTTTTTTATTGTTTATGTTTATTTATACAGAATCAAAATCTGACAAGGGGAATTTATATAACTTCTCTAAGTTGAAGAAAAGCAGAAAGTGGCTAAAGGTAAGGGATACTGCAGAATGTAATTCAAATAATTTACTAACATTATTAATAGACGGGAAAAGTATCAGTCATTTTTGCACATGGACAGATGTTTTTCCAGATGTTAGTCTCTTATAGTGGATATGGTTTTGTGAAGAGATGATAGAGAAAATCTGGAAGAGTCAATGAAGTCATTTTAGCAAACATTTATTGAGTATAGGTGGAGTGTTCCTTAACCCGAAATGCTTGGGACCAGAAATGTTTTAGATTTTTTTTGGATTTTGGAATATTTGCAATACATGATTAGATATCTTGGAGGTGGGACCCAAGTCTGTAAACATGAATATTATTTATGTTTCATATATACCTTACACACATAGCCTGAAGGTAATTTTATTTTTCCCTTGGGAACGCTGAATAAACTCTGTTGTGCACCAGTGTTTTGACTATGACCTATCACATGAGGTTAGGTGTGGAGTCTTGCACTTGTGGTATCATGTTGGCACTCAGAAAGTTTTAGATTTTGAGGCATTTCAGAATTTCAGAATAGAAATGGACAACCTGTTATAAGCCCCTGTGGGGAAAGGGATTTAAAAAATTGATCCTTACCCTCTTGGGCTCACATTGTAATCAGGATAATTGATCTGTCTTCCATCAGTGTTAGAGTGCATCCATGTGCCAGGTACTGTGGTAGATGGGCAAGTTTCCTGCCCTGTGGAGCTTATATTCTAAAGGAGGGAGGCAGTGAGTAAGCCTATAAACAAATAAAGACAGCTTCTTTAAAGAGGTAACATTTCAACTGATTTATGAATGATCAGAGAGAACCATGTTAAGGTCTAAGGTAATAGCATTTTAATCAACAGGAACAACTGTCCTTAGGAAAGAAGCAATTTATTATGTTTAGGGGAGAAGGAGGTCTATATGGCTGGAGCACAGTGAATGAGGAGGATGGTAGAAGATAGAGAGTATGATCACATATGGCCTTGTATACCAAAACTGAGGAATTTGTATTTTACTCTAAGTTACAGTTGTAAGCCGTTGGAATGTTTACAAGCAGAGGAGTGGTATAATCTCGTTTATACTCTTTAAGATTATTGTCAGTGGCCAAACTGAAATGAGGATAGTATTTCTTCTGTTGAAACTAATTATTTCTCTATTTTATACTTTTTCTGTGAAAAATTCAAAACAATTTAAAACCTTCATTGTCATCGCTAGGCCCTTTAAAAGGCTCATGTGTAAAAGGTCTGATTTGTTCCATATCAGTAAGACTTTAGATTGTTGGGTATGTAGAAATTGTTATGCTTAGCTATCTGATTTTGAAAAATTGAGTTATACTTCACTTGCCATAAAATTCACCTTTTTAAAGTATACAATTTAGTGGTTTTTAAATATATTCACAAAATTGTACAGCCATTACCACAATCTAATTTTAGAACATTTTTAACACCCTAAAATGAATCCTGTATCCATTAGTAGTCACTCCTCATTCTCTACTTTCCTCAGCCATTGTCAACCACTAATCTGCTTTTTGTCTCTATTGATGTGCCTATATTGAACATTTCATATAAATTAAATCATGTAATACGTGGCCTTTTGTGACTGGCTTCTTTTCACTGAGCAGAATGTTTTCAAGATTCTTCATGTTGTAGTCCCCATTAGTGCTTCATTCCTTTTTATGGCTGAATAATATTAATATCTTATTGTCTGGATATACCATATTTTGTTTATCTATTCGTCAATTAGTGGGTATTTGGGTTGTTTCTCATTTTTTAGCCTTAATAGCTTGCTTTCTATATTCCTTCATACGCTATAGGTAGTTTTTTTGTTTTGTTTTGATTTTTTGCCTTGGTATTTGACATTTAATTAGAGTATCTTATATATAGCGTAAGTACTTAGAGCAATTTAGCATTTTTGCTGTTTATAGCATATCTCATACTTTGTTGCACTTTAATTTGTGCTTACTAGATTTAATTAAGATCGTTATGTTTTTCAGTTGAATTGATAAGGTGTATAACAAGGGAAATTGAGGATGGGTGCGGTGGCTCACACTTGTAATCCTAGCACTCTGGGAGGCCAAGGTGGGAGGATCGCATGAGCTCAGGATTTCGAGATCGGCCAGAGCAAGAGTGAGACCCCCATCTCTACTAAAAATAGAAAAATTAGCCGGGCGTTGTGTTGAGCACCTGTATAGTTCCACCAACTTGGAAGGCTGAGGCAGGAGGATCGCTTGAGCCCAGGAGACTGAGGTTGCTGAGAGCTAGGCTGATGCCATGGTTCTAGCTCAGGCAACAGAGTGAGACTCTGTCTAAAAAAACAAACAAACAAAAAAAAACCAAGGGAAATTGGAATGACTGTCCTAGCTGTTTTTGTTGTTCTTTTGGGATCTGGAAAAAAAAAATGCTTGGATTATAAACAGAGTGCTTCACAGCAAAAGTTATATTACTATTTTTGCCCTTTTTCAGAGCATTCTGCTAAGTGATGAGTCTAGTGAGGCAGATTCTCAGAGTGAAGACGATGATGATGAAGAAGAACTCAATCTCAGCAGAGAAGAACTTCACAACATGCTTAGACTACACAAATATAAGAAACTTCACCAAAATAAATATAGTAAAGACAAAGAGGTGAGAGTTTCAGGAGAAACAGGCCTTCACACTGGGTACTCACTCTCTGGTTTATAGTCATTAAGGGATGCATCATTTTAACTGTATATTTAGTTAGTGGTGGTTGTTAATAGTTTCATTGAGATATAATTCACATAACTGAGATCATAGAGAGATACAATTTACCTTTTAAAGTATGCAGTTCACTGATTTTTAGTATATTCTTGGAGCTGTATTGCTATCATCACTGTCTAATTCCAGAACACATCACCCTATAAAAAAACCCTCTGTACCCCTTAGCTGGTGCCCCTCATTTTCTTCATCCCACTTAGCACCAGGCAGCCACCAGTCAACCCTCTGTTTCTAGAAATGTGCCCATTCTGGACATTTTATACAAACAGTACAACATGTGATTCTTTATGTCTGGTTTCTCTTGGTGTAATGTTTTCAAGGTTCATCCATGTTGTAGCATGTATTAGTAGTCCATTCCTTTTTATTGCCAAATATTCTATTGTGTTTGTACCATATTTTGTTTATACATTGTTTAGTTGATGAACTTTTGAGTATCACAAATAATACTACTATGAAAATTTGTGTAGAAGTTTTGTGTGGACCTATGTTTTCATTTCGCTTGCTAATATACTTAGCAGAGGAATTGCTGGGTCATATGATAATTTCATGCTTAATCTTTTGAGGAACTGCCAGAATGTTTTACGTTGTAACGATTGCTTCTTAATGCAAAATTCCCTTTCTTCACACACTAACATTAAAACTATGATAGTTTTAAGTGACAACTATTTGAACACTGTCACCAGAGCCTTCTGAATTTTTCCACTAGTATTGCACATTGTACACAATGGTCAACAGCATATTTGAAGACCTAATAATTTTCCAGCTATTACTTTACTTCCAAAGTTAGTTCAGGGAGCTTTGAATAATAAGCTGAAGCTTATCACCGTATGGAAGTGATAAACAAAATATCTGACCATTTTGATTCAGGCAGAATTCCTTCCTAAAGGTCAGTGCTAAGGCACTTGGTGATCCAAATATTTGCTTGTTTTTTAACTTGAAGTAAAACATCCATAGAGGAGAGTTCACAGACATTAAATATTTAACTTGATGAATGTTCATTTAATTTTGACCTTTGACACAGGACCTAGTACTAGTACTCCATGTTGCTCTTTCATCTTAGTTTCAGTCCTTGAACAATTCATTTGGTTATCATCCAGGAAAGAGATTCAACAATGGAGTACCTAATTTTAATTTATATTCATATTTATGCATTAATAATAAGTCAGACAAAATTAATGAGAGATTTAGGGGTTAATTTAAGTGAAGTGCTTGCATGGATTTGCCACTTCTTGGATGAGTAAAATTATTCATATGTTAGAATTCTGGCAATGTAGGCACTATCCATAATAATAACAGACTCTCTTAGTGGGAAATGAGGAGAGAAGAGACTTGAAAGGGTCAAGAATTGGGATGATTGGTGACCATTAAAAGCAAGTGTAAAACTAAGAGCCAGAATAGCAAGCATCAGGAGCCTTCGTAAATCTGAGGAGCTGTCGGTAGTAGAAATATGGGTTATTTCTTGTTGAGAAATTTCCAAGGGAATACCTTTCTACAAGGAATTAATTGTATCTCTCAAATGTATGTAATTTTAAGTAAATATTCTGATAGAAATTCAGAAGCATGAAGAGTTTTCCTTTCTTTATTTCGAGTAACTTGTCCTGTGCATAGCAGTTGAACTCATTTTGTTCTTAAGTTAAGGAAATAATTTCCTTTGATGGACTAAATTCTTTTCTGGGGAAGAATACTGTATTTAAGAGCGATGATTTCTTCTGGCTCAGCTTTCTGTAGTAAAGATGATTTGAAGGCTGTGCTATAAAACACAGACAGACCCATCATGGTCTTTGCCTGATTCAGTTGCAGCAATATCAGTACTACAGTGCAGGCCTGCTCTCCACACATGACCCTTTCTATGAGCAACAGCGGCACCTACTTGGACCCAAAAAAAAGAAATTCAAGGAGGAAAAGAAACTTAAAGGTGAGCATGTTGAACTACGTTCCATATTTATTCTTTCTTAGTTTCAGAATTGTGTGTGGCTTGCAAGTATGTTTGGACTTTATGTATAATCCCTATGGTAGAAATTTGCTTTATCTCAAAAACCCTAGTCTCCCCTTTCTAATTAGTAGTAAGTACAGTTGTCCCTTGGTATCCATGGGGGATTGGTTCAAGGCCCACCCCCAGCAGATATCAAAATCCAGGGATGCTCAAGTCCCTTATATTAAATGGTGTAGTATTTGCATACAACCTGTGCACGTCCTGTCATATACTTTAAATCATGTCTAGATTACTTAAAATACCTAATAAAATGTAAATGCTGTGTAAGTAGTTATACTGTATTGTTTAGGGAATAATGATAAAAATCTGTGCGTATTTAGTACAGATACAACTATTCATTTTTTTCCCCCAAATATTTCTTATCCTGTCTTGGTTGAATCCATGGATGCAGAACCCACGGATATGAAGGGCTGGCTGTGTTATTAACTTCATTTCATATTTGGGTTATGGTCTTTTCTAGGATTGGAAAGACTTGAGAACCACAGATTCCTAGCTAAATGTTTCGGCAAATTATTTTATTTCTTTTTTCTTCTACATGCTCTGCAAATGTTGAAAATATTCTGAGATAGGAGAAAATTGGTTATGCACAGGAAAGTATGAAAAGTAACTCAATGTGTTAGGAATAAGTTATAGTTGCTGCTGTTAGAGGTGATTTAAAATAGATCACCTTCTGGTGATCATCTGTGGTGTTTGTTTGCATACTTGCCAGGAAATGTCCTTTCCTCTCTTGCTGAGTTCAGAGCAGCTGGAAATCAGGAAGAAAACATGATGGGAAAATTTTAAACTATCTATGTAAGGCATATTTTATTCCTCTGGAAGTATGAACTCTACTCAGAAAGGCACTTTTTGGTCTTCTTCACTTTTTCCCACTTGTTCATTGTTTATCTCTGTGTTTTTTTCATCCTCCATACCTTCCCACCAACCCAAATTAAGTTTTTGTTTCATGAATGATTTTTCTCCTGCAATTCTTAGTGTCATATCAATACTTTTTTTTAAGCCACTTTATATAGCCACCAGGTAGAAATAAGATTTCGTTCTTATAACTATTTTTTATTGTTATTTATTTTTTTTGCAAGCTACCTTCTCACCAGGATTTTTTTTTTTTTTTTTGGTGGGAGATAGGATCTCACTCTGTCGCCCTGGGTAGAGTGCAGTGACGTTATCATAGTTCACTGCAGCCTCCAACTCCTAGGCGATCCTCTTGCCTCAGTATCCTGAGTAGCTGGGACTACATGTGCATGCCATGACGCCTGGCTAATTTTTCTATTTTTAGTAGAGATGGGGTGTCACTCTTGCTCAGGCTGGTCTTGACTCCTGAGCTCAAGCAATCCTCCAGGCCTTCCAGGGTGCTAGGATTATAGACATGAGCCACCATGCCTGGCCAGATTTTTGTTTTTGTACAGTACATATTAGTTGATTCAAAACAATTACAAAAAAACACAGCAAAATAGAGATTATCTTCAGGATTATTAGTGCTTTGTTAAAGACCAGGTAGGATTAGAGAGTAAGAAATGGTATAGGGGAGGGGGAACACCTGACTAAGCTCTAAGGCTTTAGATGTACAGTGTAGTTGAATACATATTAATCTTGTGACTATTACTTGAGCCTGTGGTCCTTCATAAACCTCCTTTCCTACTGTTGAGTTCAAAAGAAATTGGGTACTCAGGTTTTATTCTGTATTTCTCTTTCATGTAAACAGGAGATGTCCAGTGTTCTTTTCTAGGTTGGTTAGATCTTCCTCTTGGAATATTCATGGGCCTGATTAGATAAAGGGATAAATGTTGCCAGTCTCAGGTGGAATAAGGAAAGAACCTTCAATTTTCTAAAAATGATAAAATTGCTTTGTGACTATCTCCCGTGGTAGGGGAGAAATACAACTTCATTACCATCTGTTTCCTTTGCAGCCAAGTTGAAAAAAGTGAAGAAAAAAAGAAGAAGAGATGAAGAACTTTCCTCTGAAGAATCCCCTCGTCGTCATCACCACCAGACCAAAGTCTTTGCCAAGTTTTCTCATGATGCACCTCCCCCTGGCACCAAGAAAAAGCACTTATCCATTGAGCAGCTTAATGCTCGTCGCAGGAAAGTATGGCTCAGCATTGTGAAAAAGGAACTCCCAAAGGTAAGTGAATGGCTTCAGTAGAGGGGGATGTGGATAATATTTTCTCTCCTTATCCTCTAAGGAGGAGCTATGACAGCTAGATACATATACAAATAGGGATTCAGAAAGGAAACTAATCTGTTGGAATTAAGAGAATTCTGAGCAGTACTCTCTTTTATTAACTATTTTTTCTAGAATTTGGTCAGAATTCACAAGAGAGTTATCGTCTGATGCTCCTTGGCCAGAAAAATGGAAGGAAACCTCTTAGAGGAAGGAATGCAGTTTTCTTAAAAATAGCAGTAGAGATTTGACAGCAGATTGATAGGTGATAATAGAGAAAACTAAAGTAAAAAAGAGATGATATGTTTCTTACAGAATTTATAAAGACTTGAAAGTTGCAGATAATTACAGGCACTAGAAATAAATGTGAATGATTTAAAAGAAATATGTATAAACATTCTTTTTACTCTTTTTGTTTGGTTTTGCTAACATTTCATTTTTTTTTTTTTTTGTTGTTGTTGTTGTTGCGACAGAGTCTCACTTTGTTGCCCAGGCTAGAGTGAGTGCCGTGGCGTCAGCTTAGCTCACAGCAACCTCAGACTCCTCGGCTTAAGCGATCCTACTGCCTCAGCCTCCCGAGTAGCTGGGACTACAGGCATGCGCCACTATGCCCGGCTAATTTTTTTTTTCTATATAGATTTTTAGTTGTCCGTATAATTTCTTTCTATTTTTAGTAGAGACGGGGTCTCGCTCTTGCTCAGGCTGGTCTCGAACTCCTGACCTCAAGCGATCCACCCGCCTCGGCCTCCCAGAGAGCTAGGATTACAGGCGTGAGCCACCGCGCCCGGCAACATTTCATTTTGATACAATTTCAAAATTAAAAGTTACAAGAATAGTGCAAAGAATGTTCACATACCCTTTACTAAGATTCACCAATTGTTTGTATCATGCCCTTAATGATGAATTATATTTAATGCTGATATGAGCAGGATATTTCATTATAAATTAGATATTTCATAATTATGATATTTTATGACTTTACACAAGCTGATACTGAAGTCCATATGGCTTAAGTCAGTATGCAAGAGTAGCTAGGGAAGAATTGAAAAAGCCCTACCAAACATTAAAACATGCTACAGTTTGTGCACAGTTGGTCACGTTTGTAATCCCAGCACATTGAGAGGCCAAGGTGGGAGGACCACTTGAGTCCAGAGTACAAGGATACAGTGAGCAAGCTATGATCACGCCACTGCACTTCAGCTTGGGTGATACCTTGTCTCAAAAAAACACAACCCCCCCCCCCCCAAAAACCCCCAAAACCTCAATAATTTAAAAATGTGATAGGTACTAGCAGATGAATAAGGAAATTAGACCCGTAGAACAAACTAGTGGAGTGGTGCTGGGAAAACTGGGTAGCAATTCGGAAAAACATTCTTTGGAATGTTTTTTGGAAAAAGATAAAATTAGATCTGTATCTCACACATATATTCCATATGGATTAGGGATCTCAATGTAAAAAAAAATGAAACCATAAAAATACTAGAAGAAAATGTGATTGCATTCCCATGTAAACTTTGTATAAGAAAAGAGTTTCTAGTTATGACTCAGTGTCTAGCAGAAATAAAAGAAAATACTGATAAATTAGACTATATAAAAATGAATTTTTTCATGAAGAAAAATTCAAAAGATCACAGGTAAATTAGGAGAAATTATTTACATTGTATGCCACAGTCAAAGGGCTGTTATCTAATATTAATATATAAAGAACCCTTAAAAAATGGAGAAACAAAGGATCACATATTCATTCAGTGGGCAGATGGAAAAAAGACAGGAATAGACAATTCACAAAGAAAGTTATAAAAATGGCCCTGAAACATAGGAAAAAGGTTTAGAGTCTTTAAGTGATATGCCACAAATTAAAATAACACGTAGATACTCTTTGTCACCTATCAAACTGGCAAAAATGTAAAAATATATCAACAATGTTCTGTTAAAGAGGCCGTGGGGAAACAGGCACTCTTATACATTGCTGGTTGGAAAGTTGACAATACCTCCTGATAAACATATGCACTTAGCTTTTGACTCAATACTCCTGATTCTATGAATCTACCCTGAAAATAAACCTCCAAGAGTATAAAAATACATGTACATAAGGTTATTCATTATAGCATTATTCGTAATTGCAAAAGAATGGAAACAACCTAAATGGCCATGCGTGGGAGAGTGCTTGAATGAAACTATGCTAGAGCTACACAGTGGAGTATGACACAGCTGTTAAAAAGAAGGAAGACTTTCTTTGAACTGATGTGGATTAATTTCTAGGATATACTGTTAAGTGAAAAAAAGCTAAGCATAAACGAGCATTTATGTTATCCTTCATGTAAGAAAAAAGGGAATATAAGAAAATACATAAAATATCTGCTTATTCATGCAAAAGAAATTTAAGAAGATGAACCTAAAAATTAAAGTGATTGGAAAGGTATTAAAAATAAAAGAATGAGAAAAATGGGAACAGGGTCACAGGAATGAAGAGGGAGTCTTTTTGTGTAAGTATGCTCCAGATATATTGCAGATTCAGTTCCAGACCATTACAATAAAGTGATTCACGCAAATTTTATTGGTTTCCTAGTGCATACTAAAGTTATGTTAACACTATAATGTGGTCTATTAAGTGTGCAATAGCATTATGTCTACAAAATCAATATATATATTTTAATTTAAAAATACCTTATTGCTAACAAGGCTGGCACAGAGACACTAAGTGAGCACATGCTGTTGAAAAAATGACACCAATAGACTTGCCTGATGCAGGGTTGCCACAGTCTTGAAGTTGTGAAAAATGCACATCAGCTGGGTGCAGTAGCTCATGCCTATAATCCTAACACTTTGGGAGGCTGAGATAGAGGATCACTCAAGGCCAGGAGTTTGGGACGAACCTGAAAAACATAGTAAGACCCTGTTTCTACAAAAGATAAAAATATTAGCTGGGTATGGTAATGTGTGCCTGTAGAGTTCGAGGAGTGTGAGAGCCTAGAAGCAACGATACCCTAGAAGCCATGAGGATACTTTTGCCTAGATCTTGGTTTCCAATGTTTATTCACCAGTGAGAGGAACCAGGTTTCCCTGGCGTGAAACATCTTGTGGTGTCAGAGAGTAAGGAAGTGCTCAAATAAAGATAGGGGATTGTCAAAGGAACACAGAGGCCAACCTGAAGGAGTTCCTAATGGCCAAAGGTAGAACAATTTGAGCAACAAATTGTTGCTCAATTGTATTGGACTTCAGCCTTTAGAATAAAAGAAATATTCATGAATCTATACTGTTATAAATAAATAATTGAATAAGTAAATAGGTGAGGTAGAAGAATATCTTTTTTTTTTAACAGTAGAATTCCAATTAATAAGTGTAGAAGAAAAGAAGAAAATAGAGAATCATCATTAGGCAAACACCGAGTAATAGTTGTTGGAGACTAGATCCACTGATGAATTAGAGGGCAAAAGTTAGAGGAGAAACAGGATTTGCATGGACTCAAAGCATTTACTCCAGCAAATGTATTAGCACGAAAGGAAAGATAGTAATGGTAGTGGTGAAAATTGACAGAAAGCACCTTAACCAAGTGATCAAAGGAAGCATCACTAATATACATTTTAATGTCATTAACTCTTTGATGCGATGCACTGAGAACACATCATTTCTGTGGTACTCTTGCCAGAAATGCATAACCTTATTCTATCATGAAAAAACCAGAAAATCTCCAGTTGGGGGACATTCTACAGAATAACTGAGGGGTACTCCTCAAAAGTGTCAAGGACATGAAAGAGAAAGATGGAGGAAATACTATAGACCTAAAGAGACTAAGGAGAAAACCAGCCAAATGCAATGTAGTATCCTGCCTAAGATTCTGGAACAGTAAAAGAATGTCAGTGGAAAAATTGTTGACAGTCAAATAAGACCTTTAGTTGATGTTGTACCAATGTTAATTTCCTTTTCCTAATAATTATACTATGGTTAGTGTAAGATGTTGAAATTAGGGAAGCAAGAGAAGAGATTTACAAGAACTCTGTACTGTGTTTGCAATTTTTCTATAAGTCTAAAGTTAGTTTAAGCCTGGCACAGGGTCATACACCTGTAGTCCCAGCTATTTGGGAGGCTGAGGCAGGAGGATTGCTTGAGTCCAGCAGTTTGAGTACAGCCTGGGCAACATAGCGTGATCTTGTCTCTTAAAAAAAATTCTAGACTGGGCATGGTGGCTCACGCCTGTAATCCTAGCACTCTGGGAGGCCGAAGCAGGAGGATCGCTCGAGGTCAAGAGTTTGAGACCAGCCTGAGCAAGAGCGAGACCCCGTCTCTACCAAAAATAGAAAGAGATTAGCTGGACAACTAAAAATATATAGAAAAATTAGCTGGGCATGGTGGCGCATGCCTGTAGTCCCAGCTACTTGGGAGGCGGAGGCAGAAAGATTGCTTGAGCCCAGAAGTTTGAGGTTGCTGTGAGCTAGGCTGATGCCATGGCACTCTAGCTTGGGCAACAGAGTGAAACTCTGTCTCAAAAAAAAAAAAAAATTCTAAATATATGGCAAGGATATGCCATATATACTTTACTTATATTTAGCAAATGATTGCCTCATTAACTTTTTTTTTTTCGGAAACAGTCTTGCTTTGTCACCCTGGCAAAGGTATGGTGGCATTGTCAAAGCTCATTGCAACCTCAAAATCCTGGGCTCAAGTCATCCTCCTGCCTCATCCTCCTGAGTAGCTGGTACTATAGGCACACCCCACCATGCCTGGCTAATTTTTTCTGTTAATATTTTTGGTAGAGATGGTGTCTCGCTCTTGGCTCAGGCTGGTCTTGAACTCTTGACCTCAAGTGATTCTCCCACCTTGGCCTCCGAAATTGCTCAGATTACAGGCACGTGCCACCATACCCAGCCCTCATTGACTTTTGTTATATACATACATACCTTTTTTTTCCTCAACCATTTTTAGGGTTAGAGACTTTGTGCTACACTTACTCCTAGTACTTGAGTGTGTATTTCCTAAGGAAAAGGACATTCTCTTATATAGAGAGTATAGAGCAGTTATAAAGATTAGAAATTTAATAGTGACATAATACCATTATCTGATCCATAGTTCATATTAAAATTTCATCAGTTGTCTCAGTAATGTCCCTTATAGCTTTTTTTCTTTCTGATTCAATCCAGGATCCAGCCTAAGACTACATGTTGCATTTATTTGTCAAGTCTGTTTAATCTTGTTTAATCTGAAATAGTTCCTCAGCCTTTGTCTTTTATGACATTGTTATCTTTGAAAAGCATGATGCCTGTTATTTCGTAGAATGTTTCTAAATTTGGGTTTGTCTGATGTTTCGTCATGATTAGATTTAGACTATGCATTTTTGGCAGGATTACCACAGGAGTGATGTGTTCTACTAGATACATTGCATCTGATGACACATATGGTGTATCTGTCCTAATGTTGATATTATCTTTGGTGCCTTATTGGGGTGGTAGTTTGCTACTGTAAAATTAAAGTTTTTTTCCGTAGCAGTTAAGAAATATTTCTGGAGAGGAAGTTTATATATGAGCATTCTTGATGGTAAATATGGGAAAACCTGTTTAGTACCTGATGACGAGGCTTCTGATGATGCCCTTTCAATGATAAGAATTGACTTTTAGTAGGAATATTTGTGGTTCTTGGCTTTAAAGTGACAATAGCTACTTAAGAATTCAAGGAAATTTTTGATAAAAGGCTCAGAAGTTTCCCTAAGTAGACAATCTGAGGTGGAAACATAGAAATGGCTTTCACACCCTATGTGTATCTTTGAATCTCTTGTTTCTTCAGTGTCAGGAAGATGGCTCTTTAATAGAGAGCCACTCTACTCTGCCTCTTCTTTGTCTTCTCCCATGTCAAATAGCCGTGATGAGAAGTGAGATTTCTTTATTGATCTTTTTTTTTTTTTTTTTTTTTTTTTTAAACACTTGAGTGGAGGACACAAATAGCTGGAGAATGGGTTGTAGGCTGCTGGGTCCTCTTGTGTTAGGTCTGCCTTTGAATTTTTTATTGGAACTGAAGCTTAAGTGGTGGCAGAAATTGATTAATAGTGACAGGAGGCCCTGGCTGGAGATGGGTCTAGAATCACAACCTGGGAAACTCTTTTACCAAATTTCTCCTAATGATTCCTGTATCTGAGTGCTCTGTTCTGTCAGCTTTGTAGATTGGCCCTGGAAAGCAGCATGTTTTAATCAGGATGGTGCTAAGGTTTGGGTGTGTCACATTTTCCTAGTCCACTTAAAGCCTTATATATAACTTAAATTCTTTCCAAAAGTATGCAGAAAGTTCTATTTAAGACAACTGCAATACTAGCTTATTCTTCTTAATGCTTCTTTAGTAGCCTTATGCGTAATGCTGAGACAGTACATCTGGATGACTTTAATCTTACGTATATGCCTGGCTTGACATTTTCTTTTGTTTTTCATTTTGACATTTTATTTTCTCTACCCTCTAGGAATTGAATAAAAGACAATGTCAGTCTATATAATGTTATTTCAAAAATTAATCCTAAATGAAATATTATTTTAAATATTTTAGGCCAACAAGCAGAAAGCTTCAGCTCGTAACCTGTTTCTCACCAATAGCCGAAAGGTAAAATTGTAGTTTTAAATTTTCCATTTCATGTTTTGCTAGAATATCTATTCTCTAAGAAATGATGCTGTGAATTTCTTCCTTTAGAAGGAAATAACACAACTTCCTTTAAGAGTTGTTTTGAGGATCAGAGGAGGTAAAGTTACTAGTTGTGTTTCCCTGCACTAGTTATTAAATCACTTTTCTCATTTATAAAATGAGGATTGTGGTAATAGCAACTTCATAGGGTTTCTGTGAGGAATAAATTAGATTAATATATGTTAAAATGGTGCTGAACATATAATAAGTGGTGATAGCCATTATCATTAATGTGTGTGATAACACTTTGTAACTTCCTAGCACATTTTAGGGCCTTCTTAGTCATTATGTTTTGTTTCATCTTCTAAAGTGATAGATGTGGATAGATTTCTTATCCCTGATATTACTGCAGGGTCTGGGTCACATTACTATACAGGGACGTTAATCAAGTTGGGAGAGAAAGAGATGTGGCCATGGGATTACTATTTGTACCAAACAGATTAAGGAATGATGTAGAGTCCCTGGAGAACCATCCTCTGGTATTGGGTCTGCCCTGTTGTGATGATGATGTTGTTTGCAGCTTGCCCACCAGTGCATGAAGGAGGTGCGTCGAGCTGCCTTGCAGGCCCAGAAAAACTGTAAGGAGACCTTGCCTCGTGCCCGCCGCCTCACCAAGGAGATGCTTCTGTACTGGAAGAAATATGAGAAGGTGGAGAAGGAGCACCGCAAACGTGCAGAAAAGGAAGCTTTGGAACAGCGGAAGTTGGATGAGGAAATGCGGGAGGTAAGACAACAGCATAAAATTTTGAAAACCCTAATTACTACAGCCATATCAAGCGATTGGTTTGCAATTTGAAAATTGTACATCTAACCAATGAAACTGTCAAAAAAATTTTTTGACTTAACTTGAAGGTAGAGATTTTACTCCAGTAAACTAATTCTGGTTTTATGCTTTCAGTAAGGCCGTCCTGCTGACCTTTGCCTCCTTTCTTCTATGCTGTCTTCCTCTATTCTCTGCAGCCTTATTCTTCAACAACAACGCATGAGTAAAAGAAAAAGAAAGCATTTTATAGTTCATCTTGGCTTGTTTCCAGATGCTGGCTATAGTTTTGTTTTGTTTTTTGTGACAGAGTCTTGCTCTGTTGCTCGGGCTAGAGTGCAGTGTTGTCAACCTAGTTCACAGCAACTTCAAACTCCTGGGCTCAAGCGATCCTCCTGCCTCAGGCTCCCGAGTAGCTGGGACTACAGTTGCATACCACCACTCCCAGCTAATTTTTTCTATTTTTAGTTGGCCAGCAATTTTTTTTCTATTTTTAGTAGAGATGGGGTCTCACGCTTGCTCAGGCTGGTCTTAAACTCTGGAGCTCAAGCAGTCCTCCTGCCTCAACCTCCCAGAGTGCTAGAATTATAGGCATGAGCCACTGCACCTGGCCTGTAGTTTTGATTTGTTGGGTATTAAGGGCTAGATCCCAAATTTAGAGCCAGACAGGGACAGTGGATGATTACACTAGTTTTCTGAAACCCACCCCCCACCTACTTTACTGTTTTAATTTGCAGCTACTACCATTGCTAAACCTGATGTCAGCTGATCTAGGTTGTGTATATTGTTGAGGGAAGCAAGAGGAGGGAACAAGAGGGCAAAGTCAGTATGTTGCCATTTGTAAAATAGTTAAGAAAAATGGAAGGAAAGTGGAAGTTTAAAGCAAGAAGGGAATCAGTGGTTTGGATGATGTTTTCTTTCAGATATAGGTATAGTAACTTTTGTCAAAGTACAGCTTTGGAGCCCCTTGTAAACTCTTGATCTTCCCTTCTTTATCATGGCTTTGAGGATAAATACGGATTTTGCTCAGTTCTCTTAAGTCTCTTGAGTGACTTGTATCTTTGCACATAAAATAAATGTATTACTGAATTAGTGTAAACATTTGATGCTGTTGGGACTATTTAACTCACTGAGTTTAGAGGCATTTGGAAATTTTATTTTTTTCTTTTTCTTTTTCTTTCTCACCCCTTCCCCAAGAATTTTAAATTTTTAAGTGGCTTGCCTTATAATCTAGATTTGTGAGACCTAGATTCTCTCAATTTTGTTGATAGCTAATTGATAGGAATTTCTTCTGTGGTTATGCTGATTTGTGTGTCTTTCTTTTAACTTTTGAAATAAAACTTTTCTGGCTGGGCATGGTGGCTCACACCTGTAATCCTAGAAATCTGGGAGGCTGAGGTGGGAGGATCGCTTGAGGTTAGGAGTTTGAGACCAGCCTGAGCAAGAGCGAGACCCTGTCTCTACTAAAAGTAGAAAAAATTAACTGGGCAGAAATAGAAACAAACAAACAAAATTAGCTGGGCATGATGGCACGCACCTGTAGTCCGAACTACTCGGGAGGCTGAGGCAGGAGGATAGCTTGAGCCTAGGAGTTTGAGGTTGCTTTCAGCTAGGATGATGCCATGGCACTCTAGCCTGGGCAACAGAGTGAGACTCTGTCTTAAAAAAAAGAGAGAGAAATAAAACTTTGCTGTACTTTTGTTGTTCCCTTAATTTACATTGGTCAGGCCGGGTGCGGTGGCTCACACCTGTAAGTAATCCTAGCATTCTGGGAGGCCAAGGCAGGAGTATTGCTTTAGCTCAGGAGTTTAAGACCAGCCTGTGTAAGAATGAGATCCCATCTCTAAAAAAAATTAAAAAGAAAAAATTTACATTGTTCATTTAAACATGTGGCAGTTAACTACTTTAAGATGAAAGGAAATGTTATTCATTTTCTTAATTGTTTTGCTTTAGAAAGTTTTTCTTGGTAGCACTTCAGCTTTAACTTGTGAACATCCATTAAGAGAAAAACTTAACATGTCACATTATGTGTTTAAAGAAACAAAAAGAGAAAAACTTCAATTTTCTCTCGTTCTCTCTCAGATTTTCTTCTAATAGAATCTGGCTCAAGTGCTATAAAGCCTTAAAGAGAAAGCGTAATTTTATGTAGCTTACTAGTTTGTAAAGTAGTTTTGGACTTTTGTCCTTTTTTTTTTTTTTTTTACTGTGTTCCTTATTTTATTATTTTTCCTGTGGAGAGGTAGATCAAGGATAAATCAAGTATACTTCATATATATTTTATTCTAAAATAGTTATTCAAAACAATGACTTTAATTTGGTATTTATAGTGTGTGCTATATTCCATATAATTTGGCCTTTTGGATTATTTTGTTTATTTATTTTATTGTTTATCTTGGGAATAATTTTATTTAGTGACACAGTGATTATTTTTTTACCTGCTTATTTCAGAGACAATTTTAATTTAGCTTTCTCACATTAAAAAAAAATGTTTGCACACACATAATCAGTCTTTATTCATGTTTTGTAGCTGTTATAATCACAGATGAACTGTAGATTGTTTTGGGGAGAGTGTTTTCTTCCTTTGGCCTCTTAATCTCATATGATGTTATATTGAAATACTGTATAATGTATAGCTCTTTGCCACTTATTTTGACTTTCAGTGATAGATAACAAGTTTTTGACATGTTTACCTTTTTAAAAATAGTAAGGCCATACACATGTATCTGCCACCAAGGTTATAAAACAGAATGTATTGTTTGAATTTAATTCATGTCTCAGTGCCACTATATAAAATAATATAGCGAGTAAGTAATGGAGAAAAGATTCATAGTGTAAAGGAGAGCAAAACACAGGCTATTATTATACTATGAATGAAAGTTATTCATTGCTTTTAGTGCCACTGACTTTACTAAAATAAAATTGTTCATTAGCAATTTTTGCCTTTATAAAAGTTAAGGATTTGTAAAGGGCTTGTATGCAAACTATATAAAGGTTTGGTGAATTCTGCTGACTTCTTGAATGTAATTGATGATTTGTCCCTATTTCCATTTTCAACTTTTCCCCCCTTTAGGCGAAGAGGCAACAGCGAAAACTCAACTTCTTAATCACCCAGACAGAATTGTATGCCCATTTCATGAGTCGCAAACGAGACATTGGTCACGATGGTATTCAGGAAGAAATCCTAAGGAAACTGGAAGACAGTTCTACCCAGAGACAAATTGACATTGGTGGAGGGGTGGTAGTTAACATCACACAGGAGGATTATGGTGAGTCCTGAATTAGGAGCTAGAGGAAGTTGATACCCGGATTTTTCAAATATAATGTTACATACATTATTAATTCTTGCAAGTATTACCCTGTTTCATTGGTAATATTGATCAGAAAAGGGAGATTTATTGTATTGGAGTTAGAAAAGTGTGTGTTTCTATAAAACAAGCCTATAAAATAACTTACTGAAGAATTTTTAAAAAGGAAAGGGTATGGTTATGTGATCTTGCAAATTTGGAAATTTTATTTGTTGTGATTTGTTAGTAGAAATAAAAGGTATTTAATTGAATTCAGCAAACATTTTTGATCAGAGAAAAATAATTTTTCGTATAACAAGATTCTTGGTTACACAATCATGAGAAAGAGACTGTTCAGTTTTGGTATTTTCGTGACTGAAAGGGGAGGAAGGAATTGGGGTGACATTTGAAAGGAATTTCACAGAGAGTAGTGATTCAGATCATGTTGAGCTAGAAATAAGAGTGGATGTGTTTTAGAGTATCCTGGGAGTTACACGTCTGTCTGTATTCTGTTTAAATAGTTTCACCCAGCATAAACATAATGAAAATTTGAATCAGTGTCTTGCTTTTCCTGCCAGTTGGCATCAAATCAAAGAAGAAACCCCAGGGCTGAGAGATAGTGGACCTAAGGTGGTTTTTGTGAGCCAACTTTGGCCACTGAAGACCATGGTAGCCCTCTGCCTCCATTGCACTTCTAGCTCCTTACGTCTAAGAATTTAGCCTTTCTCTTCCCCCACCTTCTGTGAGCTTAGGGATAAGTAGAATGAGGGAATTAGCGGTCCACACATGTTGTGTGAATTGCATCTTTGAAGGAGATTAATTGATGAAGTATGATAATCTACAAGTTTTCCTTTTCAGATAGTAACCATTTCAAAGCCCAGGCCCTGAAGAATGCTGAAAATGCTTACCATATTCACCAAGCTCGGGTAAGTATTAAAAATGAAAAGGTATCGTGTAATTGGCCCTGGAAATACCTCACAATCCTTTACTTAGGTGGTCTTCCTTTAGTCTTAGTCATATTTTCAGTTTTAATAAAGGCACTGGCCAGCTTGTGTATGTGTGTGACTATGTGTATAGAGTCCTGTCTAGAGTAGTAGGAATACTTGAGGAAAGGCAGAAAAACTGGCATTCACTTGCCTAAGTTTTAGGAGTGTGTTGATTTAAAGTTAGAATAGTTTGTGTATTTTTTTTCCTCTTGAGTAATCAGGGGTAATATAGTATGAAATGTATTGTGGTTATTTAGTGAAAAAGACCAACCATACTCTTGGTTTATTGAGAAAGCTGTATCATACTTGGAAAAAACTGCTAATTTATTATTTTCTTTCACTTTAGTGATAACTTGCTCTGTGTTATTCATGATATAGTGATGTTTAATAAAATCAGAACGAAATTGCAGTTAGGTTGAACTAAGTAAAGAAAATGCAATTTTCTGCATAGGAGACTCTATTTAACTTTGACAGGGTCCAAGTCAAGGATAGAAGTGGAACAACCTTCCCCCAACCACCCGTAACCAAACAAATTTTATATCAAATCTTTGACAAGTTCCTTGAAGCTAATAATGTTGTAATATGGCTTAGTGGATGTTCATTAAAAATATTATATTCCTAATGTAATTGTTATATTAATTAAATGAGTAATATACTTTATGATAATGTTTTATATATATCATGTTATATTTCAGATTATTTTGTCAGAAATTTTGTTTCAGTTATTTTTCTTAGCACAGGATAGATAGATAATGTTGTTACTATGAATTTTATTTGCATTTCATATTTTTTCCTCTTATATTTTTCTTCTACTTTTTAAAATTTTCCAGACAAGGTCATTTGATGAAGATGCAAAAGAAAGTCGAGCAGCTGCCCTACGGGCTGCAAACAAGTCTGGCACTGGGTTTGGGGAGAGTTATAGCCTAGCAAATCCATCTATCCGGGCTGGTGAGGATATTCCACAGCCCACAATTTTTAATGGCAAATTGAAAGGTTATCAGCTGAAAGGCATGAATTGGTTGGCCAATCTCTATGAACAGGTGAATTTTAGCTTTCTGACTTTTGCTACCTTACTAATTCTCTCCATTTATTGTTTTCCTGAAGTCATCAGTTCTATGTAATTGTGAAATGAGTACAAGATAGTGTTTTATATTTCAGCCCTTTAGAAAGCTTTATTTTTATTTATTTATTTATTTATTTTTAATTTTTTTGAGACAGGATTTCATTCTGTCACCCAGGCTAAAGTGCAGCAGTATCATCATAGCTCATTGCAATCTCAAACTCCTGGGCTCAGGCAATCCTGCTACCTCAGCATCCTGAGTAGCTAGGACTACAGGCTTGTGCCAACACACCTGGCTAATTTTTAAATTTTTTGTAGAGATGGGGTTTTACTATGTTGTCCATGCTGATCTAGAACTCCTGGCCTCAAGTAATCCTCCCACCTCAGCCTCCCAAAGTCCTAGGATTACAGGTGTGAGCCACTGGGCCTGGTTTCTAATCACATTTGTTTGAACAAGTCTGTTACCCTGGATAGTTACTTTTGGCATTAGGTTGAACCCTGTGTGATAAAACACATGAGGTAATGAGCATGTATTTTATTTTTCAGGGTATTAATGGCATTCTTGCGGATGAAATGGGCCTTGGTAAAACAGTACAGAGCATTGCCCTTCTGGCCCATCTGGCTGAGGTAGGTAGATGCAGTTTTTCTATCTTCCTCTTTTCAGAATTTAGGGTCATTTTCTATTGAGAATTAGCTACTTACAAAGCACTATGCTCCCTACACTCTGTGGCATATCAAGATAGTAGCACTTAATCCTTGCCCTCAAGGCTTTTTACAAGGGGGTAGTATAGTATAACTTCTTGGTTTTCAAGAGGGCTAGGACTATTTTGAGTATGTGTGGTTTGATAAACTCCCTCCCACTCCGTATTGATTACCAGTGTAGTGGCACGGACACTGTAGTTAGAAGACCTTGATTCACATCTGAACTCTGTCCTTACTTGCAACATAAACTTGGGCAATTCACTTAATCTCTTTTCCAGTCAGTTCACTTTAACTCTCTGAGGCTTAGTTTCTTCTTCTGTAAAGTGAGCATAAAGTGAGTATTGTGAGAATTAAATAAGAAAATTAAAACACTGTGTCGTAAATGCTTTGTGAATGATATAAATTAGGACCTATAAGAGGCCAGAAAGGGTAGTAATTGCTTGGTGTTTTTTTTCTCAAGCTATATCCTTGCTTATGTTGTTATTATTAATATAGGATATTATTATTTACTGTGCAGATTTGGGAACTAGGCACTATTTCTCTTGTTATAATGTGTTTCCTATTCTTAAACTGCTCTTTTCATTAATAATTAATATTAAATATCTTCAGTTTTTCTACAGTTGGCTGACCCAGTTTTTCTGTTACAGAGAGAGAACATTTGGGGACCTTTCTTAATAATTTCACCTGCTTCTACACTTAACAATTGGCACCAGGAGTTTACAAGATTTGTCCCTAAATTTAAGGTAAAAATCAGCCCAACAAAAAAATCTGTTGCTGTTTAAAATAAGCCTTGTGACTCAATTACCTTGCATATATTCACTATAAAAGTTATTGATGGGAGCAATAAGAGATGATATTTTACATTTAGCAATGTGAATTGACACTTCTGGTCAGACTGCCGTGATAGAACATGTCTACCTTGTTTGGTTTAACATAGATTTTGACAAATCATATCATTAGGACACATATCCTGTAATTTATGATGTTGTTTCCTCCCTTCAAATCTATTCATAAATAATTCATTTTTTTTTTTTTTACTGTAAAGGCTGATCTTTGGTCTTCGTCCAGCTTATAATGTTTAAAATAAATAATGTGAAAGTTGATTTAACTAATTTGAGAGAAAGAATTGAGTTGGAGGTAGGAAGTGATCAGCAGGGAAGTATGTTGTCTCGGGTTGGGCAAGACATGGACAAGATTTAAACAAGGGTTTAATGATAGAAAGTTGTAGGGATGTATTAATAAAAAAGAATGGGTAGGATTTAGTACATTGTTTGCAATTTAAAAGGGTGGAAAATGGGGTAATTATGTCTTCTGTCCCTAAAGGGGCATGGTCAGGAGGATTTTATGAAATACTTATCAAGAGCTGTTGACATGATCTCTCTAATTTTGGGTCTACATAACAGTTTGATATAGTTTAAAGGGCCTGGAGCAGTACGGTGGAGATGGGAGGCTTATGCTTTGTAAGGAATAGGAAATTATCTGGAATTTCCCACTTGGGGGCAGCTTTATGGCTGTTGTTCTATCTTTGTGGCTGAATTGTATATATAGAAACTGTTTACAAGACATATTAGGTATATAGCTTTTAACTTGGCTGACTCATTTTCATCTAAGAAGATGATGAGATCATTCTATGATAATTTATCGAATATTCTTGAATTGTTTGCCATATGGAATATGGAGACTACCATCTTTTTCTTCATCTTTTTTTTCATATAATGTTCGGTACATGTTGAACAATCAGGATGTTGAAAAATAAAAAGCCTTATAAAAAATTTTTATCAAACCACTTAAGTTTTCGATAGTTCCTCCACTGGCTGATAGATGGCAATATGGTACTACTAGTGTGGTTGGTATCTCCCCTTTGATTTTATACCTATGCCTGACACTAAGCTTTAATTTGTATGTTGAGCTTCTTTTTGAAAGTCTGGTTTAGGGATTAGTAAAATATGGCCTGTAGGCCAATTCTGGTTGCCACCTCTTTGATTTTTTTTTTCTATTGCCCCAAATATTTTTTATTGTGATAAAATACACATAACCTAAAATTTACCATTTTTACTGTTTTTTTTTTTTTTTTTTTTTTTTTTTTTTTTTGAGACAGAGTCTCACTCTGTTGCCCAGGCTAGAGTGAGTGCCGTGGCATCAGCCTAGCTCACAGCAACCTCAAACTCCTGAGCTCAAGGGATCCTCCTGTCTCAGCGTCCCAAGTAGCTGGGACTACAGGCATGTGCCACCATGCCCGGCTAATTTTTTCTATATATATATTTTTTAGCTGTCTATATAATTTCTTTCTATTTTTAGTAGAGATGGGGTCTCGCTCTTGCTCAGGCTGGTCTCGAACTCCTGAGCTCAAACGTTCCACCCACCTCGGCCTCCCAGAGTGCTAGGATTACAGGCGTGAGCCACTGCACCCGGCCTGTTTTTGTTTTTTGGGTTTTTTTTTTTTTTTTTGAGACAGAGTCTCGCTCTGTCTCCTGGGCTAGAGTGTAGTGGCATTAGCCTAGCTTACTGCAACCTCAAACTCCTGGGCTCAAGCGATCCTCCTGCCTCAGCTTCCCAAGTAGCTGGTATTACAGGCATGTGCCACTACTCCCAGCAGTCTTTTCTATTTTTAATAGAAATGGGGTCTCGCTCTTGCTCAGGCTGATCGAACTCCTGAGCCCAAGCAATACCAGGCTTGGAAGTGCTAGGATTACAGGTGTGAGCCAGTGCACCTGGCCCCATTTTAACTGTCTTAAAGTGTATGGTATAGCAGCGTTAAATAAATTCAAAATGTTGTGCAACCATCACTGCTATCTCTTTCCAGAACTTTTTCACTACCCTAAATGGAAACTCCCTACCCATTAAACAGTCACTCCCTATTCCCCTCTGCCTATAGCCTCTGGCAACCACAAATCTGTTTTTTGGCACTGGATTTTTTTATTCTGGACATTTCATATAAATAGAATCATACAATATGTGGCCTTTTATTCTGACTTCCTTAGTACAAAGTTTTTGAGGTTTACCCATGTGGTAGCATATGTCAGTGCTTTATTCCTTTTAATGGCTAAATAATATTCTATTATATGTATATATCACATTTTGTTTATCCATTCATTGGTTGATACTTTTTGCTGTTGTGAATAGTACTGCTATGAACATTTGTGTTCAGTCTTTTGTTTGAATACATGTCCTCTTTTCACTTCTTTTGGGTGTGTACGTTTGAGTGGATTGGTAGGTCATAATTCTACTTAGGAATCTTCCACTTTTTTTTTGTATGGTCTGTAAGCTAAGAATAGTGTTTACATTTTTAAATTATTGATTTAAAAAGAATATTTCTTAAGATGTGATATATGAAATTGAAATACATACATATTAGAACACAGCCACAGTTTTATTTAGGTATTACTTATGGCTCATTTGCAGTACAATAGCAGAGTTGAGTTGTGATGGAGACTGTGTGGACTGCAAAGCCTAGAATCTTTACAGATAAGGTTTGCTGGCCTCTGCTGTAGCTAATTTATTGTTTCAATTGCAGTTGTTTTTTTTTTATGTTGTCAGAAATGTATTCACTTCCCTATAGAACATAGATGTGGACTCTGCTCAGGTGTGTAGTTAGATTATATTCAAAGACAGTTATATCTTAGACGATAACATCTGAAAATTCATTTTATTGTCAGGTATCTGAGTAATATTCTTCATGGTTCTGCTGTGATTAGTGCCTCTAACTTCTTTGTTTCTTCTGACTTCCTTCTTTTTCCCCATAAAATGAGATTTATGTTATTTTAATAGTTACGGTACCAATTTTTATTCCTGAAATCGGTTATTCTATATGTTTTTTATATCATTTTCTTCTCTATTATTCTTTTCCACTTTCTTTTTAAGCTTTTTTAGTTTTCTAATGCTTTGAGATGGAGTTTAGAGTATTGATTTTCAGCTTTTAAAATGTGTGCATTTAAAGGAATTAATTGCTTTCTGTGACATTAGCCATCCAGAGTTCTGATGTGTTACATATTCATTATCTTTCAGTTTAAAATAATCTCTAACTTCTATTGCAAGTTTTTCTTTGATTCATTGTTTATTTAAAAGTATGGTTCTTAATTTTCAAACAACAGAGGATTTTCCAGGTGCTTTTTTTTTAAATTATTAATTTATACCTGAAATCCATTCTGGTAAGAGAACATAGTTTTTGTGATTTTAATGCTTTGAAATTTGTTGAATCTTGTTTTTATGGCCTAGCATATGGTCAGTTTTTGTATGTTCCCTGTGTGTTTGAAAATTATAGGTATTCTGCGGTTGTTCAGCACGATATTATGTGTGTTTTGATTAGGTCAAGTTTGTTGGCTTGTTCAGCTCTTCTGTATCTGTAGTGATTTTTTTTTTTTTTTGTCTATTCTATCACTGACTTAGAGAGGTATGTTAAAATTTACCATGATTATAGATTTGTTCATTTCCCTTTTTTTTCTGTTTTCTACATTTAAAGTATGTTTCATGTCTTTTGTTTAGAATATTTGTGTATTTTGGGTTTTTTTTTTTTTGAGACAGGATCTTGTTCTTTTGTTTGGGTAGGGTATAGTGGTGTCATCATAGCTCACTGCAGCTTCAAACTCCTGGGCTGAAGTGATCCTCCTGCCTCAGGCTCCTAAGGAACTGGGACTATAGCAAACATCACCATGCCTGGCTGATTTCTTTATTTTTTATAGAGATAGGATCTTGCTGTGTTGCTCAGGCTCATCTCACACTCCTGGGCTCAAGGGTTCCTCCCAGCTCAGCTCCCAAAGTGCTAGGATTACAGGCATGAGCTACCACGCCCAGCTCTGCTCTTAATGTAATTATTGATATATTGAGTTTAAATCTACTGCTTTGCTGATTGTTTTTTACATGTTTCACCTGTTCAATTTTTCTTCTCTTTTCTTACGTCCTTTTGGATTGATTAAATTTTATTACTTTTCCCCCTCTCTTAGCTTGCTAGTTGTGCTAGTCTTTTTTTGTGCTGCTATAACAGAATACCTGAGATTGGTGATTTATTAAAAAAGGAGATTTATTTCGTAGAGTTCCAGAGAGTGGGAAGTCCAAGGTTTAGGGGCTCTCATCTCATGAGGGCCGTCTTGCTATGTCATCCCATGTCAAAAGGTGTGGAAGAGCAAGAGAGTACAAAGAGGGGTAGGGTGGTGCATGTGTGGTGGGGGAAGGAGGGGCTAGCCTTATCCTTTAGTAGTAACCCACTCCTGTGATACTGACATTTATCCATTCATGAGGGCTGTGCCCTCATGACTTTATCACTTCTTAATGGTCATACCTCTCAACATTGTTACTTTGGGTATTAAGTTTCCAACACACAAACTTTGAGAGGACTCATCCAAACCATAGCACTAGTTATATATTCATTTTATTCTTTAGCAGATAACCTGGAGAACACAACAAGCATTCTTAACTTTTAAAAAAGTAATATAAATCAATACTGTTGTTATTTCCTAGGTAGTACAAGGGCCTCAGTATACTTTAACTACATCCCTTTTCTCTAGACTTACATGCTATTGATTTTTTATATATTTTAAATCCCACGAGACATTATTTATACATTTTACATTTATTGATTTATTCATATTACATACTCACTGTTTTTCCTGATCTTCATTTCTTCCTACATATTTATGCTTCCATCTGGCTAAAAGTGTTGCATTTTGCATTCTTGTGTTTCTCCAGTGCTTTATTCTGGATATTTTCTTCTGTCCTATCATCCAGTTCACTAATTTCCTTGTCACCTACATCTAATCTGTCATTAAACCCATCTATTGAATTTTTAAGTTCTAAAAATTCCCCTTGGTTCTTTTATAATACACGACTGATGTTCTCAATTTTGTCTATGAACAAATTAAATCAGCATTTTTTAAAAGTCTGTTTTTTTATATCTTCATTGTGTGGATCTCCTCTGGGTTTTTTTTTTTTCTGTTATTTGTCCTTTGTGTTGGTTTTCAGTCTTGTGATATGGTCTTCCATATTTTTTAAAATTGTACGCTGGACATTGTATAGGAAAAATTCTAGAGGTAATTATGGGAAAGTATAGTAGGCTTACCTGTCTGGGATTCCTTTTTTTCTTTCTTGGCTCCATAATTCTCTACTGGATAGTAGTTCTCTGATGCCTTCAAACAAATGTATCGTGTACATGTTTCTATTTGGTCTACATAAGGATTGGTTAAACCACCTAGTCCACCATTGACAGCAGAGGAACTCCTATACTCATTCTATTTTAAATCATTCTAAATAACATATTTGTGATGATAATCTTAAGATTATTGATAGAAAATAATGTATGTGTTGGCCCTTTTTCCAGGTGCTACCATATTGGGGAAATCCTCATGATAGAAAAGTCATCAGGAGGTTTTGGAGTCAGGTAACTTTCTGCTTACTGCAAACGTACATACATACAGTCATCATTTCTCTGATTGATTTGAATAACTTCTTGTGGACAAAATCTTATGTATTATATATTTCTGGATACTGAGCAACTGTCCGTTTTTTCTGATAATATACTTTTCATGTTATAAGCAATCAGCTGGACTTGAAGTCCAAGATTAAGTAATTACTTTTTTCTTTAATAAGTTGAAGACCAGTTTTTAGCATAGTTTGTGATAAAAGTGACTGTTTTAAAAACAGTTATGGTTCACTTATTGCACATCTCCCTACCACATGGGAGAAACACATTTTCAGGGCTGTCTTAAATATCCAGGCCCTAGAAAATATAGTCCATACTTCATTACCCTATTATGAATTGTTAGATATTCCTTTCACACCCTCTTATATTTAATTTACAGAAGACCCTCTACACTCAGGATGCTCCCTTCCATGTGGTTATCACTAGCTACCAGCTGGTGGTGCAGGATGTAAAGTATTTCCAGCGGGTCAAGTGGCAATACATGGTACTGGATGAGGCTCAGGCGCTCAAGAGTAGTTCCAGGTAATATGAGCAGTAGAAACCAAACTCAATGGATTGGGTCATTCCTATATATGAATGAATGAGATCAAAGAACATGGCACGACATGGTTTCTGCATCAGCCATGTAACTGAGCAGAAGGCAAAAATTCCCTTTTATATTTTTTCATGGGACACAAATATTAATATACAGAATACAAAGCTTTATATAAACTTTTATCTCCCTATTTAATAATTAATGACATTTTAACAGGTTGTTTTTCTTCAAGGAAAATTTCTATAGAGGAAGGGGTCTCTTCCCTTTCTTTAAGAGGTTATTTTAAATGGGAATGCTAAGTAGGAAGTAAAATGTTACATTATGTGATTTCTAGGTTCTTTATGTAAATTGTCTCAGTCCCTGAAAGGTTATTAGTTCTCCAAGAATTTTTTTATCTTAAGTTACATGTTTAAAGTATTTCAATACCTTTGACATCCCAAACTGAATATAAAATGTTACTTGGTGGTATTAAACCTCAGGTTTGATGCATTTTTATTACCTCTTGGTGAGGCCAAAGAACTTTCTTAGAGGTCTGTGTTAAGTGGCTCGATGGTATTTTCCATGGAACTTTCCATCCTCTCAATAGCGTTATTTCATATTGCACTCTTAAAGGAGGATATGCCTGTGGCCAGGAGCAATGAAGACTAATTTTATATTTTCTTCTCATATCCCCTCTTCCTCCATTGCTTCCTCCACACTCACACTGGAAGTGCACAGATTAATAATTTTACTGTAGTATAAATACTACAAATAAGTAACTTCTAATTAAATGACTTATATCAACAAAACTGACCAAAGATAACAGAAGAGTTTATGAAGCCAGAAATGATCCTACTTTGCCTATTCGAGGGCTATTTTTTCTAAGCCCTAATATCATGTTTTTGGTATAGAAGAGTCAATTCCCTTGAAATTTTCTATTATCAGCTTTGTTGAATAATCTTTTTCAGTTGTGTATGTGATGGAGTACTAGGTTCTGAGTGTTACTTTTTTGGAAAACATTTCTAGAAATCTGGAGTCAATAGAGTAATTAAAGGAAAATTTATTGCTAACATGGAATTTGTAACTTATTTTATTAAACAGTGTTCGTTGGAAGATCCTTTTACAGTTCCAGTGTCGGAATCGACTTTTGCTAACTGGGACCCCCATTCAGAACACCATGGCAGAGGTAGGCACTAGTCTAGGTCCCAGGTTTATGTCTTCATAAAACAGAATGGTTCCAGCAAAGCATAGAATTCTCTACCTGTGTCCCCCTGGAGTGTTACTCCTCTCTATAAATTATAGTCCCCATGTAAAAGGAAGAATTTGACTATAACTTGCCCTAAGGCATCTTTTAGGCATCATTCCTATTTTCTTACTCTCTGACATAAGGCCAGTGAATTATTTTATTCCTTTATGTAAATAGTGACCTCATTAGGAAATGTTATCCATCTAATGCAGAATTGTTTTTATGCTAGAGTTAAACAGTAATATTATTTAACAGTGAGACAAGTTATAATAAAATTTTTTCTTTAGGAAGCTTAGTCATCTAGAATAAGGGTCAAGATGCTTTCTATAAAGCACCAGATAGTAAATATTCCAGACTTTGTAGGCCATACAGTCACTGTTGCAGCTATTCAACTTTGCCTATGTAATGTGAAAGAAGCCGTAGATGACAAATGAATAAGCATTGCTATGGTTGGTTGGTTGGATTTTTTGTTGTTGTTCTTTTTTTTTTTTTTTTTTTTTTTTGAGACAGAGTCTCTCTGTGTTGCCCGGGCTAGAGTGAGTGCCGTGGCGTCAGCCTAGCTCACAGCAACCTCAAACTCCTGAACTTAAGCGATCCTACTGCCTCAGCCTTCCGAGTAGCTGGGACTGCAGGCATGCGCCACCATGCCCAGCTAATTTTTTTTATATATATTTTTAGTTGGCCAGATAATTTATTTCTATTGTTAGTAGAGATGGGGGTCTCGCTCTTGCTCAGGCTGGTCTCGAACTCCTGACCTCAAACCTGCCTCGACCTCCCAGAGTGCTAGTGCATGGCTATGTTTTAATAAAACTTTATTTACAAAAATAGGTAGTAGACCAGACTTGACCTTACAGGCCATAATTTTCTGACCTTTGGTGTAGTGTTATTAGTAACAAGTTATACTACCTCAGACTGTATTCAGTTGTGGAATGGATTTTAAAAATAAGATCTTGGCCGGGCGCGGTGGCTCACGCCTGTAATCCTAGCACTCTGGGAGGCCGAGGCGGGTGGATCGCTCAAGGTCAGGAGTTCGAGACCAGCCTGAGCAAGAGCGAGACCCCGTCTCTACTAAAAATAGAAAGAAATTATATGGACAACTAAAAATATATATATAGAAAAATTAGCCGGGCATAGTGGCGCATGCCTATAGTCCCAGCTACTTGGGAGGCTGAGGCAGGAGGATCGTTTGAGCCCAGGAGTTTGAGGTTGCTGTGAGCTAGGCTGACGCCACGGCACTCACACTAGCCTGGGCAACAAAGTGAGACTCTGTCTCAAAAAAAAAAAAAAAAAAAAAAAATAAGATCTTTTAAACTATACCACTATAAAATCTGAGCAGGACTTGCACTTTCAAGCTTTTAACTTGAAATTAATTGAAAAATAATTACAACATCTAATAGAATTAAAGTTGCTTGATGAGGCATGTGCTTGTACTCAATTCACTTTCTCTCTCTCACACTGTGTCTACACACATACATACATAGACACCTTCAACTTTCTCTCACTTTTTCTCTCCTAATATATCCTTGCAAACTGTCATTTTATTGCCTTACACCTATTTTGTTTTTTCTTTGTTTCCAGCTCTGGGCTCTGCTGCATTTCATTATGCCAACATTATTTGATTCACATGAGGAATTTAATGAATGGTTTTCCAAGGACATTGAGAGCCATGCCGAAAACAAATCTGCCATTGATGAGAGTGAGTACCATTATGAGCTTTCTTTCTTTCTTTCTTTCTACCTATTGATGTAGGCAATCACATAATTGTACATTTTCTTCTATGTGAAGAATTTTTTTGAAGTATACATAGAAGAATTGGGGCAAAAGAAGTTTTTTCTCTTATATACAATTGTATATATTTAACAGAGTCAAAAAGTAAAGGACCAGTAATAGGTGTTGGCTACTGTAGTCTAGACTAATGAAGGCTGAATAGGTAGAATTATATGCTTTGTGTAATGGGTCAAGGCTTTTTTTCCTGTAGTAAAACCAAAAAATATTGGAAGGGTCATTTTTGTTATTTTCTACATATATTAGGATTTGTTACAATTTGAACATTTTTAGCCTTTTTTTTTTAATTTTAAAAGTGAGATTTAATAATACTATAGGAAATAGAAATTCTCCTCCAGTTTTTCTTCCGATTAGTATTCCACATACCTTCCAGTACTTTTATTCATCTGTTTATCCATTACATTTTGAAATCCTGGAGAGCAGCAATCCTGTCCTCAGAGCCTGAATTATTATCACAAATGCTTAGATTGTATTTAGCCTTGTTTATCAATACTTTTTACTTTATTGAATTATATCTGCCTGATTTTAAGAGCATCTGGGGTGTTTATTACATAGACATGAGGTGACATCTACTTATTGATATAAAAGTCCTTAAGTGATTATATACTGTAAGTTGTTAATATGCTGACATTCCTTGAAAGATAATTTTTAGGGAATACTGAGCGTTCCAGATAGTTTTCATTAGACTTATATGAGATCCCTATTATTGATTTAAAAAAGCGTTCATAAAAACTTGTAAAAGTGAATTCTAATGAAAATAGAGCCTGATCCATTTAACCAATCGACTATAACAAGATATTACAGAAAATTAAAACTCCTTGGTTTTCTACTTGGGGAAAAAGTTCCATTCTACTTTTAGGGAATCATTGAGCTAAAAGGTGTTTGAAGGGTTTAGTGAGAGATGAGCATAGTATTTGTTTTGATTGGTTGCGTTAAATCAGTATAATATATTATTTTGGGGGGCCTCCTGGCATTTCAGATCAACTCTCTCGCTTACACATGATCTTGAAGCCATTTATGCTGAGGAGAATCAAGAAAGATGTGGAAAATGAATTGTCTGACAAGGTAAGCAAAGAAGACCTCATGAGTTTAAGCCTCAGTAGGCACCAACTTAGGGTTTCAAGGTTTGGGAAATTTTTTGATATATGTTTAGTGGAAGGGTAATTCGAATGTTTGAGTGAAGACTTTTAAACTTGAGTGGATCAAAGAGAACTTAAAATGAGACAAATACGGCCGGGTGCAGTGGCTCACGCTTATAATCCACGCTTGTAATCCTAGCACTCTGGGAGGCCGAGGCAGGAGGATCGTTTGAGCTCAGGAGTTTGAGACCAGCCTGGGCAAGAGCGAGACCCCACCTCTACTAAAAATAGAAAGAAATTAGCTAGACAACTAAACATATATAGAAAAAATTAGCCGGGCATGGTGGCGCATGCCTGTAGTCCCAGCTACTCGGGAGGCTGAGGCAGTGGGATCGCTTAAGCCCAGGAGTTTGAGGTTGCTGTGAGCTACGCTGATGCCATGGTACTGCAGTCTGGGCAACAGAGCGAGACTCTGTCTCCAAAAAAAATAAAAATGAGGCAAATTATCAAGGAAAGTAACATTTCCTCCCTTCTTTTTGTTTTATACTTTTTTAATGGGAGAATTTGAAATCTTACAAAAGTAAAAACAATAGTGTAATGAACCCTCTTGTATTCCATTATACAGTGTCAACAATGAGTCATAGCCACCCCTACCTGTCTAGATTATTCTAAAGCAAATCCCAGATGTCTTTTAATTCACTTATAAATATTTTCATATGTATTTCTAAAAGAGTTGGTCCTTTTAAAAACTACATAACCATATGCCATTATCACCCCTACTAAAAAAGACAGCTCCATGATAACGTCACATATCTAGTCAGTGCTCAAATATCTCCATTTGTCTTTGTGTTTGTGTGTGTATGTCCTTTTTAAAGAATTAGTTTGTTGAAATCAAGATATTAGCAAGGTCCAAACATAGCATTTGGGCGATATGTCTCTTAAGTATCTTTCAGTTCCTTCATTCTTTTTTCTACCTTATAATTCTTTGTTGAAGAAACAGAGTTTTTTGTCCTGTAGTTTCCCACATGCTAGATTTTGCTAAATGCATGATCATGGTATTGCCTAACATGTTACTCTGTCTCTTGTATTTCTGCAATCTGAGAGTTAGATGTAGAAGTTTAATGTGCTTCGCGTTGTAGCATTTTTCCTACTACAAAGCCAGTGATTTTTTACTGGCTGGTAAAATTGGGTGGGGGCAGGATCCTTATCAGACTTCGTAATTTTCTATTATCTCCTGTGAATCCTTCCTATATTTTTCTTCCCCAGTTTCCAGTTGTTTGGGGGTTTTCCCCATCTTCCATAGATCCCACCTGTTCCTCTTGATTCTACTCTCTGCCTAAAATGCGTCTTTCCAGGTTCTTGATAATATCTTGATAATTTCCCAGGTTCTCCCTTTACCATGCCAGAAAGGTCTATCATTTTGAAATTAGTAACTCTGGAAGGTTGTGGTAGGGATATACAGGCGCTTCTTGACTTATAATGAAGCTGTGTCCCAATAAAGCCCATTGTAAATTGAAAATATGGTTAAGTTGAAAATATATTAATATTTAATGCTGGCAACACGGTAGATGGTCCCCAGCTTACTTTGATTTTCTATGATTACTATGATTTACTATGACTTAAGATTTTTTGACTTTATGATTATGCAGAATCCATACTTACTCAGTAGAAGCTCTAATCCCATCCTAAGTTACCAGGAGCTCCTTGACCTACATGTGGATAAACCCATCATAATGTCAGAAAATCACTAAGTCAGGCATTCTATCTATACCTTCTTAAGACAGGACAAGAACTGTACCTACATTTTATCCCTTTTTCTAAAAATTTTGACAGATATTTTGTCAAACTGGCTGATTTTAGCTGAGAAGTGTATTAGCAGTGTCATAGGAGGAAAATACCTTATTAAAAAAGTGAATCCTGGCCAGGCGCGGTGGCTCATGCCTGTAATCCTAGCACTCTGGGAGGCTGACGTGGGAGGATTGCTTGAGTTCAGTAGTTCAAGACCAGCCTGAGTAAGAGAGAGACCCCATCTCTACTAAAATATAGAAATAAATTAGGTGGACAACTAAAAATACATATAGAAAAAATTAGCCGGGCATGGTGGCACATGCCTGTACTCCCAGCTACTTCAGAGGCTGAGGCAGGAGGATTGCTTGAGCCCAGGAGTTTGAGTTTGCTGTGAGCTAGGCTGACGCCACAGCACTCTAGCCTGGGCAACAGAGTAAGACTCTGTCTCAAAAAAAAAAAAAAAAGTGAATCCTTCAGGCATTTATATTAGAAAGGGCTTATAAAATGATAGCAGTGTCATAATTTTTGTTGTTTAGTGGTAAATAGGTGATCAGAAAATGTAGTATGGTTGTTCTTAACCAGTGTACATGGTATACATTTCTTAACTATCATTTAATGTTTCTAATCTCATATAGTTAGGGAAGGTTAGAGAAGACAGTAAAGCAGAGATGACATGTGATCTAGGTCTTGAATGATGACTTGACATGTACTAGCAAAATACGGTGCACACAGGGTGCTAGGCACAGGATGAATGAGCAAAGGTAGAGTCATATTAAAATATGTAGTATGTTTTGGCAAACATTATTCAGACCATTGTGGCTAAGGTGGTAATATGGGAGGAGAGCATTGGTGCTACTTGAAGTGGAAGACATTCCCCAGGGAGAGCATGTAGAGTGAGTGACAAGAGAAGAAGGCCAAGGAAGGAACATTTTTTCTGGGTAATGATCAACACATCACAGGTTTATAGAGATAGTTCATGTATGTGTCTTATTTAGTCAATCATAATCTGGTTTGTATGTGTTTCCAACTTTAAGATGATACTGAATTTTCTTACAACCTATTTTTCCAATTATAAGTGTTCTTACTGATTTTTAGATTGAGATTCTCATGTACTGCCAACTGACCAGCCGACAGAAACTGTTATATCAAGCACTAAAGAACAAAATTTCTATTGAGGATTTATTGCAGTCTTCTATGGGCTCTACCCAGCAAGCACAGAACACCACCAGCAGCCTGATGAATCTGGTCATGCAGTTTAGGAAGGTAAGAACTTAAGTCAGCTGCCTTGAAGTTGTCCTTATTATCCCACTTCAAGAAAAAGGCTTTAGTCTTGATGCCAAATAAAACCCATTAAAAAGAGTGGGAAATGGGAAAGTATACATTCTCAGAGGTAAACATTTGGCATTTGGGATCCCCCATTATTGCATAGAGTAATATCTACACATAAAAATGTTCTCTTACTGTTTCCCTTCCTCCTAGGTATGTAATCACCCAGAGTTATTTGAACGGCAAGAAACTTGGTCTCCGTTTCATATTTCCCTAAAGCCATACCAGATTTCAAAGTTTATCTACCGTCATGGACGGATCAGGGTCTTCAATCATTCACGAGACAGGTAAGCAAGTCATAATATCTGTTTAACCTGAGTGGTTTTTTTTTTTTTTTTTTTTTTTTTTTTTTGAGATAGAGTCTGGCTTTGTTGCCTGGGCTAGAGTGAGTGCCTTGGCATCAGGCTAACTCACAGCAAACTCAAACTCCTGGGCTCAAGTGATCCTCCTGCCTCAACCTCCCAAGTAGCTGGGACTACAGGCACGAGCCACCATGCCCAGCTAATTTTTTGTTTCTATTTTTAGTTGACTGGCTAATTTTTTGTTTCTATTTTTAGTAGAAATGGGGTTTCCTTTTGCTCAGGCTGGTCTCGAACTCCTGAGTTCAAGCGATCTTTCCTCCTCGGCCTCCCAGAGTGCTAGGATTACAGGTGTGAGCCACCGGGCCTGGCCAAACCTGAGTGTTTTTTTAATTTGGTGTTTTATGGCTTAATAGAGAGTAAGAGTTCCCCAACAATGAGGCATTTAAGCATAGGGTGGACAATTATTATTGTGTGATCTTTTTGTAGAAATTTGAGCACTAATACGGCTTCAACTAGATGACCTTAAAGGCCCTAGCTGATATGCTAGAGACTACTTCCACTCAGAAAACAGGTGTGCGGTCCATTGTACACCTCTGAATTAGGGTGGCCCTGGCTTCTGCATTTTATAATAAGCTCCCAGAGGATTTTTCTGCACACCAATATTTGAGAAACATGGTTTTAGAAATCTCCTTCTGTAGAGGAACAGTATAAACTGTGTTATAAGAATAATTGTCAACAATATTTAGCTTAATGAAACTGAAATTGAAACACATTTCTTGGATTTTACTTTGTGAGTTCTCTGTGATAGCTCCAGGTTAATATTTAAGTGGATGAGCAGGGATAAAAGGCCAGAGCTATAGTACTTTTTGTTTAGTAAAGTATGTGATAACTTACAGTGCTAGAATTTATGATTTTCTGAAATAAAATGGGACTACTTTGAACTTGTATTATCTTCTTACACTTTCATTAGGTAATTTGTACTTTTTGATATTTGTGCCATGATTTTTATCTGGTAATATGGCAAGAAACTTATTAAAAGTAGAAACATTTTCAAAACGAAAAGATTCTCCTTAATTTGGAACCCCCAATCTAATTAACTTCCTATTATGTATATTTGGATTTGGATTTATTTTATTTACTTAATTCACAGGTGGTTAAGAGTTCTTCTTTCTCCGTTTGCACCAGACTACATCCAACAGTCTCTCTTTCACAGAAAAGGTAGGTGTTTTGATCTTTGGGAAGGAAGGTATGTCAGGATTTTACCAGGGTGCTCTTTCTTTGGCTGAGTGACTGCTTTGAAATCAGTAGTAGTTTTGCCTATATGCTAGGCCTTTATAAAATATTGATAAGGTTTAAGTAAATTAGTTGTGTTTTTCTGTATAGGCTCTATGATTTGTGGCTATAACAGAAAGAGTAGAAAATGGTTATATTGACCTTCCATCTTTATTTAAGAATTTCTTGCCAAAGTCAATGCTAGACTCTTTTTTTTATTTTTTTTTGAGACAGAGTCTCCTTTTGCCCAGGCCAGAGTGCAGTGGTGTCAGCCTAGCTCACAGCAACCTCAAACTCCTGTGCTTAGGCAATCCTCCTGCCTCAGCCTCCCAAGCAGCTGAAACTACAGGCATGTGCCACCACGCCTGGCTAATTTTTTCTATTTTTAGTAGAGATTGGGTCTCACTTTTGCTTAGGCTCATCTCAAATTCTTGACATCAAGCAATCCTCCTGCCTCGGCCTCCCAGAGTGCTAGGATTATAGGTGTGAGCCACCTCGCTATGCCATGTCCTGTCCTTTTCTTTTTCGTAGCATGATAAAAAGAAAAGGCATTTAGCCAAGTTTCCCAAAATCCCAAAGTTAACTGATGAGCCTTCTCCAGTCTGGCCTATGTGCCGTATCTCGTAGACTTGCCTCTTATACCTGTGATTATAATACAAAGATATGACACTCTAACTTCCAACGAAGTGGCTAGATCAGAACCTTTAGAATATCTTTTGATTCTTAAGTCAAAATTCAGCCGTTCAGCAGGTTTTAGTTGAGTATAGTCTCTTAGTTTGCTATTGGGTTTTAAATTGTCCTTTGATACTCCAGGGATTAATGAAGAAAGCTGTTTCTCTTTCCTTCGATTTATTGATGTATCTCCAGCAGAAATGGCAAACCTCATGCTTCAGGGACTTTTGGCCAGGTAAGAAGTTTGCCTATTGTTTGATAAGAGAACAGTAGGAATAAACTAGGACAAAGGTTGAATACTGTGGAATATTTTATCATCTTAGAGAGCCTCTCATTCTTTTTTTTTTTTTTTTTTTTTGAGACAAGAGTCTTTGTTGCCAGGGTTAGAGTGCGGTGGCATCAGCCTAGCTCACAGCAACCTCGTTCTCCTGGGCTCAAGCGATCCTACTGCCTCAGCCTCCCGAGTAGCTGGGGCTACAGGCATGCGCCACCATGCCCAGCTAATTTTTTCTATATATGTTTAGTTGTCCAACTAATTTCTTTCTATTTTTTTGGTAGAGACGGGGGTGTCTCTCTTTCTCAGGCTGGTCTCGAACTCCTGAGCTCAAATGATCCACCCACCTTGGCCTCCCAAAGTGCTAGGATTAGAAGTGTGAGCCACCCTGCCCGGCCTCATTCTTTTTCTATTGTTATGAATAATGCTTAGTCATAGGTAGAGCTGGATAAAAAGAATAAAATTTGTTATTTATAAGGGAATTATAATTTTCTTTTGATCATTTAACAATTACATGATTCTTCATGATATACCATGAAACTATTTAGACTTTTCTTCCATATGCTACTAGAAGATTTTAAAATCTTCTCATTTCTAGTTAGTCTCTTATGTTTTACTTGCTCCTATAGTGCAAACAGTGGCTAGTGATTCATTTAGTTAGTGGTGGTGGCAGCATAGCTTCCTTCAAGTGTTCTGAGAAATTTAGTTCTGTGTTCTTATTCTTTGGCATAATGGATTTCACTGATGTATTATTTTGTATTTATGTCATTGGGAATGGCTCTCCCCTTAATATGAAGGTTTTTGTTTTTTTTTTTTTTTAAGAGTCTCGCTCTGTTGCCCGGGCTAGAGTGCTGTGGCGTCAGCCTAGCTCACAGCAACCTCAAACTCCTGGGCTTGAGCAATCCTCCTGCCTCAGCCTCCCAAGTAGTTGGGCCTACAGGCATGCACCACCATGCCCGGCTAATTTTTTCTATATATGTTCTTTTAGTTGGCCAGATAATTTCTTTCTATTTTTTAGTAGAGATGGAGTCTCCCTCTTGTTCAGGCTGGTCTCGAACTCCTGACCTCAGCCTCCCAGAGTGCTAGGCTTATAGGCATGGGCCACCGCACCCAGCCATGAAGATGTTTTATGATATGGATTTTTTGTGGTTCGGATGAATATTCTTTAATACTGAGAGGAGCTTTTTGGAGGATTTTAGTTTTCATATGAACAAACCACGTCATGCCAAAGAATTTGGTATAAAAGTATAAATCAGCTTTATCTGAAAGTAGGAAAGACTGTTTCTAAAGTGACGAAGATTTATAAATAAGTTGTGTTAATGAGAGACAACCCTTGGATGGTTCCTCGCTGCTGTGAATGACCCTCAAACCTCCATGGAGCACTGAATAAGCATGTCTGCTATGGTTTGTTTCAGATGGTTAGCTCTTTTCCTGTCTCTGAAAGCCTCCTACAGGCTCCATCAGCTGCGCTCGTGGGGAGAGCCAGAAGGGGAGAGCCAGCAGAGATATCTGAGAAACAAGGATTTCCTTCTTGGGGTTAATTTTCCACTCTCCTATCCCAACCTTAGCAACTGCCCTTTGTTAAAGGTAAGCAATTACTTTAGCATAAATTACCTACTTAGTACCCACTTCTCTTTTCTTTGAATCAGTAAAAAACATAATAAAGTAAATGAAGGCCTGACAGAGCCAAAGAGTTTCCAGAGGAGTAGGTGCAGTATATTCATTTATAACTTAATGTACATTTTGTATATACATTTTAAGTGTATATATCTTTTGAAAATATAAAGTTTTTATATAACTTTACTGTAAAGTACACCAGTCTTAAATGTACAGCTCTATGAATTTATACATGTCTATACACTTATGTAACAACCACCTAGATTAAGGTATAGAACACTTTCAGCACCTGGAAGTCTCCCTCATGCTCTTTACCATTTAATGCCTCTAGCTTAGAACAAACCAACCAACACATAAAGGTAATCACTATTCTACTTCTATCACCATAAATTGTTTTTGAGCTTTATATTAATGGAATTATCTTGTATACACTTTTGTGTCTGGCTTCTTTCTCTCAATATTATTTTTATTATATTCACCCATGTTGTATATAGCATTCTTTTTTATTGCTTTGAAGTGTTACATTGTCTGTATAGAACCACAGTTTATTAACCCATTCTTCTCTGGGTTGTTTCTAGTTTGGTGCTATTATGACTAAAACTGTTGTATACATTCTTGTTTATGTCCTTTGATAAATATAAGTACTAATTTCTTTGGGTTTTATATCTGGGGTGAAATTGCTGCACCATCAGGTGTAAGTATGTTTAGATTTAGTAGCTGTTGCCAAACACTTTTCCAAGATGGTTTTACCAATTTACATTCCCACCAAAAATGTGAGATTTGCTATTGTTTCAGCATCCTCCACTAAACCTGACATTGTGAATCCTTTTATTTTCTTCTTTCTTTTTTTTTTTTTTTGAAAAATATTTATTGAGTACCTATTATAAGGGACTGGGAACTGTGTAAGACACTAGAGATATAGACAAGAATAATAAGATGGCCTGCTCTAGTGTAGTGAGGAAGATAAATATAAACAAATCATTGTGATTTTTAAATTGTATTTTTGTGAAAAGTAGTGACGTTGTGCATTTTTTCATGCAGTTTTTGGCCATTGCAGAGTACGTGACACAGAAAGTGATAGGTAATGAAGTTATAGATGTAGGTTCAGGTCATAGGGAGCCTCATAGATATTACTGAGGGTTTGGATTTTATTTTGAATGAAATCGGTACTACCAGAGAATTTTGAGAAGAGGAATGACAATTAGTTTGTATGTTATATAGCCCTTCAACTAGATTAAAAGGTTAGATGCTAGATCATTTTTTTTTATATCCTCTAGAAAATTCTATGGGTTTTAGTAGGGAAGCGTAGGACATTCTTTGCTAGATCCAGTATTTCCCTCTGTACACTGGAAGGCCCATATAATTTCCTTCTCTTCTATTTTGTAGTTGATTTCTCAAGTTTTGGTCCAAATACTTTTTTGGACTTTGGAATAGCATCAGTAATGCAAAAGGAGAATAAAATTTGGTTTCAATTTTGGAATGATGTGTACAGTGGTGGCGCGTGATTTCCTACTGGTAAAATATTTCTAATGCATCTGGAAACACTAGTATGTGTGAAGAATTGCTTAACCTCCTATAGACTACTTCCTTCTCTCAACCCCTAATTTTGGTAATATATGTTACTGTAGTAATACATTTTTACTATTTCTGTTTTTGGTAAACAAAGCATTATTCTCCCAGGGGTTTTTCATGCCCTATTATGTAGACATTGCACCTGGAGATATGCATCGCTTCTGTGTATTCTTCTCTGTTTTCTGAAAATACAGTAATATGTTAGAGAATCTGCTCATTGAGGTCCTTATATCAATTAGAATCGCCTGAGAATTTTAGGTGTGTGGATAGTATGCTTTATGGGAAATTGGTAATGAAATCTGAAAGTTTACCTCATTTAAAGATTCTCTTCCGTTTCCTCTTCTTTAGTTTTATCTGTGTTGTGGATAGTCATTTGCTGTTGTAGTGGGATACAGGTAGCTGAAAGATTGTCATGTATGTGTAGAGACACTATTCTGCTTTCAATCTCATCATCCTCGTCTCCAGCATGTGTATATTGAAATACCAACGAAGCAATGTATTTTGCTAGAGTTTATTGATCTTGTAATTAACTACATGACTCTCAACCTTAAGAAATCTCTGCTGTCAGCTAAGCAGAATGCTTCTTAGGTGGTGGCTAGTCTTAAAGATTAGCCTAGGTTCTGAAAATAGATTTATTTTATTAAAGCTCCAGGTGTAACAATTAATAAAAATGTAATAAAGCCCACTGTATCTGTGGCTTTTGAAATTTGGATATGACTCATATCAAAAATATTTTACATCACCAAATGGCAAGTATATACATATACCAAAAATTACTTACATAACATACATACATATATTTTTAAAACAAAACATTAACAAAGTAACATTTGTCCCCTGATTTTTTTTTTCTTTTCTCTTTTTTGGTTTGTTTTTGATTTTTTTGTTTTGATGGGTGATTCTTGATTCTTTTTTTTTTTTTTTTTTTTTTTTCATCTTGTTGTTATGGGGGATACAGAATTGCAGGTTACATACATTGCCCATGTACTGCCTTCCCCCCCAAGTCAGAGCTCCAGGCGTGTCTGTTCCCCAGGTAGTGCGTGTTGCACCATCATGTAGGTATCTATCCCTCCCTTCCCCACCCCCCCTTCCCGAGTCAGCACCTTCAAGCGTTACCATTCCCCAAAGGTGTGCAATGCACTCATTGTGTAGGCATACCCCCATCCCCTCCCCCACCCCCCACCTCAGTCTGATATCCGATTGGTGTCGTTCCCAGATGTGTATTTAGGTGATGTTCGGGGAAACCAATTTTCTGGTGAGTACACGTGATGCTTGTTTTTCCATTCTTGGGATACTTAATATAATGGGTTCCAGCTCTCTCCAGGAGAACCATAGAGATGTCATATCTTCATTATTCCTTATAGCTGAGTAATATTCCATGGCACACATATACCACAGCTTACTAATCCAATCATGTATTGATGGGCATTTGGGTTGTTTCCACATCTTTGCTATTGTGAATTGTGCTGCTATAAACATTCGGGTACATGTGTCTTTGTTACAGAATGACCTTTTTTCCTTTAGGTATATGCCCAGTAATGGGATTGCTGGGTCAAATGGCAGGTCTACTTGAATCTGTTTAAGATACCTCCATAATGCTTTCCACAGGGGTTGCACTAGTTTGCAGTCCCACCAGCAGTGTATTAGTGTTCCTGTCTCTCCACACCCACGCCAACATGTGTTGTTTTGGGTTTTTTTGATAAAGGCCATTCTCATTGGGGTTAAGTGATATCTCATTGTGGTTTTGATTTGCATTTCTCTGATGATTAGGGATGTTGAGCATTTTTTTCATATGTTAGCCATTCTTATATCTTCTTTCGAGAAGTTTCTATTCATGTCATTTGCCCACTTTTTGATAGGGTTGCTTGATTTTTTCTTGCTGATTTTCCTGAGTTCTAAATAGATTCTTGTTATCAGTCCTTTATCTGATGTGTAGTATGCAAAAAATTTTTCCCGTTCTGTAGGTGGTCTGTTTATTCTTGTGACTGTTTCTTTGGCTGTGCAGAAGCTTTTTAATTTAATCATGTCCCATTCATTTATTTTTGTTGCTGCTGTGATTGCCTTGGGGGTCTTCTTCATAAATTCTTTGCCTAGGCCAATGTCTGTAAGAGTCTTTCCTACATTTTCTTCTAGAATTCTGATTGTATCACGCCTAAGATTTAAGTCTGTTATCCACCGTGATTTGATTTTTGTGAGAGGTGAAAGCTCTGGGTCATGTTTCAGTCTTCTACAAGTGGCTAACCAATTCTCCCAGCACCATTTATTGAATAGGGATTCTTGTCCCCAGAGTATATTCTTTCCTGCTTTGTCAAAAATTAGGTGACTATATGAGGATGGTTCTATATTTGGATTTTCTGTTGTGTTCCACTGGTCTGTGTCCCTGTACTTGTGCCAGTACCAGGCTGTTTTAAGAACCACGGCCTTGTAGTATAGTTTGAGGTCTGGCAAATTAAAACCTCCCATTTTGTTTTTGTTGCTTAAAATTGCTTTTGCTATACGGGGTCTTCTTTGATTCCATACAAAGTGTATAATTATTTTCTCTACGTCTGTAAAGAATGATGTTGGTAATTTAATAGGGATTGCATTGAATCTGTAGATCACTTTGGGTAGTATAGAGATTTTAACAATGTTGATTCTTCCGATCCACGAGCATGGTATATTTTTCCATCTATTTGCAAGTTCTGCTATTTCTTTTCTCAGTGTTTCATAGTTTTCCTTATAGAGGTCCTTTACCTCTTTAGTTAGGTATATACCTAGATATTTTATTTTGTTTGTTGCTATTTTGAAGGGTATTGAGTCTTTAATTTGGTTTTCCGATTGACTGTTATTGGCATATATAAATGCCTCTGATTTGTGTATATTAATTTTGTAGCCTGAGACTTTGCTATATTTGTTAATCAATTCCAGGAGTCTCATGGTTGAATCCTGGGGGTTTTCCAGATATAACATCATATCATCAGCAAAAAGTGAGAGTTTGATCTCTTCCTTCCCTATTTGGACTCCCTTGATTCTGCTCTCTTGCCTGATAGCTCTCGCAAGGTCTTCCAATACTATGTTGAAAAGTAATGGGGACAGTGGGCAGCCCTGTCTGGTTCCAGTTCTAAGTGGGAGTGCTTTCAGTTTTTCCCCATTCAGAATGATGTTGGCTCTGTGTTTGTCATATATGGCTCATATCATTTTTAGGTAGGTTCCATCAATGCCTATTTTGTTAAGCGTTTTTATCATAAAAGGGTGTTGAATTTTGTCAAATGCTTTTTCTGCATCTAATGAGAGTATCATATGGTTTTTGTTTTTGCTTCTATTTATGTGGTGAATTACCTTTATAGATTTACGTATGTTGAACCACCCCTGTATCTCTGGGATGAAGCCCACTTGATCGTGGTGGATTATTTTTTTGATAAGTACTTGGATTCGATTTGCTAGTATTTTATTGAAAATTTTTGCATCTATATTCATGAGAGAAATTGGTCTGTAGTTCTCTATTTTTGTTGCGTCCTTTACTGGTTTTGGTATCAATGTTATATTGGCTTGGTAGAACGTGTTGGGGAGAATTCCATCCTTCTCATTATTGGAGAATAGTTTATGTAGGATGATTTTGAAAACTGTTGCCTGGGCTAGAGTGCAGTGGCATCATCATAGCTCACTACAACCTCAAATTCCTGGGCTTAAGTGATTCTCCTGCCTCAATATCCAAAGAAGCTGGGTCTACAGGTGCACGTCACCACACCTGGCTAATTTTTCCATTTTTTGTAGAGACAAGGTTTTGCTGTGTTGTTCAGACTGGTCACGAACTCCTGGCCTCAAGCAATCCACCTGCCTCGGCCTCTTAAAGTGCTGTTATTACAGGCATGAGGCACAGAATGCAGACTGTTTTTTTAAATGTTAGTTGGAACCTTTTAAAAAAATGATTTTACAATTCCCAGTTTAAAAAATACAGCACTTGATGACTACAAAATATTAAAATAGCCAAAGGACTAGATACAGTCCCCATGTATACGATTTTGTATCAATCTTTTAAATAGTAAGAGTGGAAATAAACTTGCTGTCTTAATCAGCTTGGGTTGCCATAACACAATAGCATAGAGTAGGTGGCTTAAACAACAGCAATTTATTTTCTTACGGTTCTGCAGACTGAAAGTCTAAGATCAGAGTGCCAGCCTGGTTAGGTCCTAATGAAAGCTTTCTTCCTGGCTTGCGAATGGCCACCTCCTGACTACATCCTCCCGTGGAGGAAAAAAAGAGAGGGGACCCAAACTCTCTAATGTCTCTTTTTACAGGGGCACTAATCTAATCATTAGGGCCCTCTTCTTTTGACCTCATAAACCTTATTTCCTCCCAAAGGCCCAATCTCCAGAAACCATCACATAGATGGTAGGGCTTGAACATGTGAATTCTTGGGGGGATACGGTTTGGTCCACAGCACTGACCTTTTGGAACTTTAGGAAGTCTTACTTTCTGGATATAAAAGGGAAGTCTAGAATCTACTCAGAGAGCAATATGCATATATTTCATTTCAGAGTTACTCTGACATGTAGTTATTGATCAAGGCCCATCTCTGTCTTGGTATGTTCTGGCATGTATCTGTTATATCCGTGTTATTCACAGATAGTATAAATTAAGCAAGTTTGAAGGAAACAGCTAATTCAAACTTGAGCAAAGTAGTTTATTTATGGCATCTACCTTCCAAGAATGGCTTATGAAAATATGCCTATCACCACTATTGTGCTATTTCTCACACTGGTTTTTCTGAATTGAGTTTTTCTTACTCAAGAAACATTTCTTGGCCGGGCGCGGTGGCTCACGCCTGTAATCCCAGCACTCTGGGAGGCTGAGGCGGGCAGATTGTTTGAGCTCAGGAGTTCGAGACCAGCCTGTGCAAGAACGAGACCCCGTCTCTACTAAAAATAGAAAGAAATTATATGGACAGCTAAAAATATATATAGAAAAATTAGCCGGGCATGGTGGCGCATGGTCCCAGCTACTTGGGAGGCCAAGGCAGGAAGATTACTTGAGCCCAGGAGTTTGAGGTTGCTGTGAGCTAGGTTGATGCCATGGCACTCTAGCCTGGGCAACAGAGTGAGACTCTGTCTCAAAAAAAAAAAAAAAAAAAAAAGAAAGGATCAAGGGACTGTGATTGATTTGGATATGGATGGAATTGGAGGTGAAGGAATCACTTCCAAAAGCCAGAGTTCAGCACAGAATCCAATGGGAATATTAACTTCTACTTTTAAGTTTAAAGTTGCTCTTTGATTTGTGAGTACACGTAAAATAGAGAAGGCAGAAACCCAATTGCAGGGATTTATAGGGAGAAAGATTCTGGTTAGGAGATGTAGAGAATGAGCAGTGAAGTGTAACAGTTAAAAAGAACAGATAAGTATTTCAGGAGGGGAGCTGGGTTTAAGTAAAAGTTGAATTTATAAAAGAAAAAAGACTTTCAGATTTGAAGACTAAGGAGAAGATGACCTTAAAGAGGGAATTCGAACGTGCAAGAGAAGCAAAGGATAGGAGTACAGATGTATTTAACTACACTTCTTTTTTTTTTTTTTTTTTTTTTTTTTTTTTGTTGAGACAGAGTCTCACTTTGTTGCCCAGGCTAGAGTGAGTGCCGTGGCGTCAGCTTAGCTCACAGCAACCTCAAACTCCTGGGCTTAAGCGATCCTACTGCCTCAGCCTCCCGAGTAGCTGGGACTACAGGCATGCGCCACTATGCCCGGCTAATTTTTTCTATATAGATTTTTAGGTGTCCATATAATGTCTTTCTATTTTTAGTAGAGACGGGGTCTCGCTCAGGCTGGTCTCGAACTCCTGACCTTGAGCAATCCACCCGCCTCGGCCTCCCAGAGTGCTAGGATTACAGGCGTGAGCCACCGCGCCCGGCCTTAACTACACTTCTTATATGGTGGAAAACTCTAGTGAATACTGGTAGGAGCTCAAAAATGAACAGAAAGATACTTTTCTACCACAAAGAATATTTTACAATATCTAAAACTATTAAAACAAAACTTAACATTAGAAAAAAAGACCTGTTAAGCCATTCTCTCTCTATTTCTTTGTTCCTTTTTCTCCTCCAAGTGAGAAACAGTTTAGATGTTTGGGCATTTTATGTAGTTCATCTTGTCTTTTTGGTCTGGTTATTTTAGGCACTTATAAGGTTAAATAAATGTTTGTTGAATGACTTAGTGAATATCGGTCGTATTGTATTACTCCTTGGAACATGGTATGTATTTTTATCTGAGGGAATGTCCTCCAGCCTAAAATTACATGTATAGTCTTACTCAGTATTAAAATAGAATTTTGTGAAGAGCTTTAACTTTTCCTAGGGGGTTGGGAAAAGTGGGTGGGATAAGTAACTTGTTTGATAATTCATTGATTTTATTGTACATGTGTTATTTTTGCCCTGCATTTGACCTGAGAACTAGAGGCAACATTCCTCAGGGAGTGAGGAACACTAGAAAAAAGCTAATGTATAGAAACGGCAAGAGAAATTCCAAAATGGCTCAACTGTGTTATCACCCCTGTAATAGTTATTTATACCTGCATAACATAATAACGCAAAACATAGAAATTAAAACAAACACGTGATATTTCATAGTGTTTCTATTGGTCAGGAACTTAGGAGCAGCTTAGCTAGGTGGTTCTGGCTCAAAGTATCTCATGAAGTTGCAGTGAAGATAATAGCCAAGCAGTTATCTTAAAGATCAACTGGAGCCATAGGATATGCTTCCAGTGTATCTTGCTTACATGCCGGACAAGTTTGTGCTAACTTTTGGCCAGAGGCTTCGGTTACTTGCTATGTGGACCTCTCCACAGTGCCGCTTGAATGTCCTTATAGCATGGCAGCTGGCTTTCCCTAGAGTGAATGATTTGAGAGAAAACAAGGAGGAGCCACAGTGCCATGCCTTTTGTGACCTAGTTTTAGAAGTCACTATGTCTAGCCCACACTCGAGGAGAGGAATTGGGCCCCAAATTTTGAAGAGAAGGGTATGAAAGAATTTGTAGCCAATTCTTAAAACTATCAGAGCCCCTTGTGGGCAGGCTGATGCCATTATATTAGGTACCTTATTATGAAGTTTGTTTTGGATTCCCTGTTGTGAGATGTTGGCTTAGGCTATAGATGGTTTCTGTCTGTGGCACCATGTAACTTCTTAAACTGGAAAGGATTTTGGAATTTCTCCTTGTTCTCTGTTCTCTGTTCTCTGTCACCAGTGTCTCTTCACAGTTTTATTAGCTACAGCAAATATCAGCTGGGAAAGATACTAAGTACAGTATAATATCTGGTTTTCATCTTCAACAGGGATTTATTACAAGCTCTAACTCCTTGTGTGCGTTTTTTTGGTTGCAAGGTCTGTTCTATATTTTGCATTTTCTTTTAATTTGCCATGTCAGATCTGATTATGTAACTTTAATTATTTGAAAACATAATTCACAAGAGATGCAGTTTCTTAAGCTATTTGTTTTGTTTTCTTTTGTGACTAGGAAGTGGAGTAGCCATGTTTTAATATGCAAAGTGAACACGAATTATGTTTCAGGGATTTAACAGAAGAACATGTGAGTTGAACCAAGATTCCATGTTACAGATCAGTCTTAAGGTGAGGTTTGAGATTATTCTCAGGCAAACAGACCTGAGAGAAGAGACAAGGGGAAATGCAGAAATTAGAAGGAATGTCACCATTCTTTTTCTTGTAAAATTCAAATAATATTTCAGAATAAAACTCCTTTGGAGCCACCAAATTAGCTTTGAATTAATTTTCTCAAATTCAGCTTTGTCCTGTTAAGGCAGAAAATCCTTCATTCTGTTCCCTTCTGTGCCTTCCTTTGTTTTATAAAGAGTAGTAGATATTGTTCCAGCAGCCTATCTCCTAAATACAGCATCCTATCACCAGATCAAGGTGATGGTTTTGTTCTTATTCTTCTGGGAAGACAGATAATGAGTGTTGACTTTAGCTACATGGGAGGGTGGAGGTAGAGTTGTAAAAAAAAAAAAAAAAAAAGACTTAGCTACATGTTGTCATCTTGTTCTTGGTAAGTTATCTCAGGTCCCCTACTGTCTTAGCCACACTGAGCAGCCTAACCAAATCCTTCCCTTCTTCCCTTTCTCCTCATGGATATGAATGAAGCTAGACAGTGAGAAGCTCTACCCCGAACCCCCACAGTGTGCTTATAAAATGCCTGTATTCACCCTGCAGTGAATATTAAATTTAAATTCTGTCTTACAGAATTCAAGGAAGTACCATTTTTATATTATTGGCTTCAGGATGATATGTAAACATCAGGGAACTAAGAATTAGGCTAAGGACACTGACAGTTGACTCTTAGGGGTGTTTTGGACAACGTTTAGGGTCCTTTAAAATCTTATTTGATGTGAGTGCTTTTTTGATATTTCCTTCTTTTATGTTTATGGAGCAAAAGCCAGTATGCTTTCCTGTATTCTGTTTAATTTGTATTGTATTCCTCTCTGCTTTACTGCTAAGAATTTCAGGAATAGTATTTAGCTCAAAATTTTCATCAATTCAGTCTCACGTACTTCCTTGCCTACTATGGTACTCTGCCCAGAGCTCTTTTCTCATACTGTTTTGCAGGGGATAAAGAGTATGAATCTCATGTATACGAATTTTTTTAAATCTTGTTTTGCTTAGAATAAAGACAAAAGCAGAACCTGTAGGAAATATACCGTTTGGTCATATTTCTTGGGGCAGAACAGATTTTAGTCTATACCCAATTAAATGTCATGTTAAAAATGATGGTTAGGCCAAGTGTGGTAACTCCCACCTTTATATAATTCTAGCACTTTGGGAGGATGAGGCAGGAGGATCCCTTGAGGCCAGGAGTTAGAGACCAGCCTGAGCAAGAGCAAGACCCTGTCTCTACAAAAAATACAAAAATTAGCTATGCGTGGTAGTGCGTACCTGTAGTTCCAGCTATTTGGGAGGCTGAAGCAGGAGGATCGCTTGAGCCCAGGAGTTTGAGGTTGCAGCAAGCTGTGATGATGCCACTGCACTCTAGCCAGAGTGACAGAGCAAGACTCTATCTCCAGGAAAAGAAAAAATATATATAGATAAATAGATAGATATGATGGTGTCAGAATGCAAGTGTAGTACCAAAATTGATTTCATCTCCTATCTCAGTCTCGGTGAGAGTGTTGTCATAGTAATGGTCTACTTAGGCATAGTATGTATTAAAATCTTTCTATAATCTACAACTCTCATGAGTCAGGTAGTTCATAGAAATTGGGGACATTTCAGATTTTGCAATTTAATGTATACAAAAGGTTGTAAACATAAAGAATGGCTTTGAAAAGTGTGGCATGTGTTTAAGTTTTAAACACTGTACTCTATTCAATGCTTAGAGAGCACTGACTGGCTAACTATTCATGAAGAATCCCCAAACAGGAAGTTTTTCAAAACTCCTCTACTAAATGTTAATTTTCAGCTACAGAATCTAAATCTATCATCATTTCCTAAGATTGTGAGCCTGTGCCCCTTGTGGAAAGCTCTGGGAAACCATTGTGTTTTTCTGCATTTTATTTTCTCCCATTTTGTTTGGACACTTAAAGTATCTGTGAAAACAGAATCCGTGTAGTCTAGCAGCTGATTTGTAAACACTATACTCTTTCATTTAAAGTGAGAACTTTTCCTCTATATCTAAGTTTGATATGTTAAGAAGAGAAGCAGAAAACTAGTTTTGAAATAATGGAAACCTAAATTTTAACATCAGTATTCTTTTTAATTTTAAACAAAACATGGAGAGTGAAGCATTGCCTCTTGTTAAAGGAGTAAGTCTATATCTGAGGGAAAAACATCTGTGTGTTTTCTATGCTATGCTTTGGCAAGAAGCGTGCAGCTGTGGGGCCTGTCATCCTGGCCTACTTATTTTCACTTGAGACTTTTGCATGGTGCCAAAAGACTCTTTAGAAAACTCTCTTCACTACTATGTGCATATTGTAGTTCTGGCAGCAAGACGCACACAGCTGCCAGTGCTTACAGGTTAATGAGACATTCAAGAGCATGAGAAAGGCACAACAGAATAGCAAAAGCTGTGACTGCATTAAAACCAAGTAACATTCCCCATAGTGTGGCATTCTGTTTCCTTTTTTTCTAAATTTTATGTGGCCAAAATAGGCTGAGGAAGTAATGAATGAACCTCCTTTTCTGTAGTCATTTCTACACGATGGTGTTTAAGGTGTTGTCTTCTATGTCAACCATTAAATATTTGTATGTCTGGCAATGCATAGCAGTTCATGTCAGTGTGTGAAGGGGAATTGGATAGCATGGTACCAAGGACGAGAGATGGAACTAATGTTAAGAGAAGATAATCTAGAAAAGTATAAATTACATAATATTCCAGGGGTAGTCAGGGTTTCTCTAAAGCTAAGGCTGTATGTTAAGGATTTTGAATGAGTAAGTTAGGTTTTTGTTTTTGTTTTTTAACATGGAATAAGAAAACTATAAATCTCCTTGACTTAGTGACTTCCAGTGAGAATACTATCTTAACCCAGCTCATAAAAGACAAGTGAATGTGTTCTAATTTGGGAATGACCACCCCTGGGAATGGAAATATTGCTAGAAAGACATTTTTCCGGAAAGATATTACAAATAATATATTTTATTAAAGGGACTTTCTATGGTGAGTTGTATCCCTTTGTTAGTTATAACTACAATGTTGAAGAGAAGATAATTGGAGGAAATGTTCATTCTCTTATTTTCTACCTTTATATTTTTGGACTAAATAAACAGGTTTCTGCTGAATTTTGCCATTTGAGAATATTCAAAATGAGGGTGATTTTTTTGATAGATTTTTATTTGCAAAAAAAAGAGAGACAACAAAATCTAATCTGAATCAGGTTCCTAAAATGAGGGTGATTTAAAGAGCTTTCTTACAGAGACATTGTATAGTTATTGTTCTTTAGAAGTTAGTAAGAATTCAGAAAGTTTTTATCATTATTATTTACTTTATGTGTTTGTAGAGACATGGTCTGGCTATGTTGGCCAGGCTGATCTTGAATTCCTGGCCTCAAGTGGTCCTCCCACCTCAGCCTCTAAAAGTGCTGGGATTACCAGTGTAAGCCACGGCACCCGGCCAAGAATTCAAATGTCTGTAGATCAGCTACTGCTGCTGCCTCAGCTGCCTATCCAGGACTGGTCCGAGTGGCAGTGGATATCCTGGCTACCAGCCCTGAACTACTACGTAGTTGGCTGAGATGAGCAAAAGTTAGACTTGAGGTCACCTCTTCTGTCACCTATAATGGGCAAGAGGGGCTACTGCTAATGTCAGAAATGGACTTTTAGGAAATAAAAAAAAAAAAATGGCGACATCTTTTTACCTCCATCTGTATATTAGCAATAGGATTTTTGGGGGTAATATTGCTAGCTATTCAGTATCCAGTCTTAGAATAACAGGGTGGTACCCAGCCAAACATTCTTTGTAATGATCCTCAAACAAGGCATTCAGATGATAATGGACATAAACATGTAGAGAGATGGATGAACTTCACTGCAGATGCTAGCCAAAATAAAGATGAGAACAAAGGTGCCGTTGAAAAACTCTATCAGAAGGTTAAAATTTTTTTTCTGGGTAATGACAGGGACCTCAACATCTAGAAAATAGGCCAAACATGTCATAGCTACATGGGCCCAGCTTTTCATCAAGTGCTGTGGTCCCCAGCCCCTGAGCCTTGGACCGGTACTGGTCCCTGGCCTATTAGGAACTAGGCTGCACAGCAGGAACTGAGCATAGGGAGAGTGAGCAAAGCTCCATCTGTATTTATATCACTCCCCATCACTCGCATCACCACGTGAGCCCTGCCTCCTGTTAGATCAGCTACAGCATTAGATTCTTATAGGAGCTCCAACCCTACTGTAAACTACGCATGTGAGGGATCTAGGTTGCACACTCCTTATGAGAATCTAATGCCTGATGATCTGAAGTGGAGCTGAGGTGGTGATGCTAACACTGGGGAGCAGCTGCAAATACCGATTATGACTAGCAGAGAGGTTTGACTACACAATAAATGTAATGTGCTTGAGTCACCCCAAAACCATTTACCCCCACCCCACCTCCCTTGGTCTGCAGAAAAATTGTCTTCTATGAAACTGGTTCCTGACGCCAAAAAGGTTGGGTACCGCTGATCAAGTGTAAAGACTCCATTCTCTGTGATTAGAAACCTCCAAAGACAGCTTAGCTACGCTGGAAAATAGTTAAAGTCTTTTCAGTTTGTTCATAATGGTTATTTATTATAGAAGATGCTGATTGGTTCGTGGAAGCAGATAATGATGCATGTGTCTTGCTAGACAACTTGAGATGACTCCTCTCAAACTATGATCCTAAAGAACCCATTTACTTCAGGGGATTTAAGCACTGTGTAAAATAGACTTACATGAGTAGAAGAGCAAGATATGTATTATACTAAACAAAGAAGCTTCGAAGAGGTTTGGTACTGAAATTATAGCTATTTTCCTGTAGAGGGTCCAGGTTGCTGTTCTGACCTTGCTGTTTGTATTCTTGACCCTACAACAATGTGTAAATTAGACTGTCTTGTGTTACTATCTTCAGCCAGATGGTTATTTACGTTATCAACCTGCCTTATTGAGAAACCAGTAAAACAAATAGATGAAGTAATCAAGAATGCACATCCAAAGATAAAATGTATAACATACTGAAGAAAGAACTTCTGCATCTCCATTATGGAATACTGTGTCCCACTGAGTAATTCTTTGTATGTGAACATTTCTTACTTAAAATCTCATCTGAATGACTGTAAACTGAAGCTTTAACATGAGCTGTGAAATCTATTAAAATATTTTTTGATACAGTAATATAAATAATTTATATTTCCATTATAAATGGTTGTCAGAGGAATTAAAGACAACTATTTTCTGTTTCTGACTACTTGTATCGATGTCCTCAAATAACTAAATAAGACAACTACCCTTGCGAGACCCACATTGCACCATGTTTGTACACATGATGCTGAACTGCTTTAAAGAAAGACTTAGAAGGAAATAGTGTTAGTCACCACTGTTTTTAACTCAAGACATAAGTTTTCGTTGACAGTATAGCAGATGAACCAAACTCCCCCCCACATTCACACAGTGTTTTGTCCACTGAAGTTTTGTTCTGCCTAGTTATGATTAACACTATCTCTTCCAGAAGAAGGTAGAATTAGAAACCACAGTTGCTTAAGGTATATTAATGAAACCACAATTTGAAATTAACATGTGCTTTGACTGTATTATATGCTTGGTTCTGATTAGTGGTTCATTGTATATTGGAATTAGTAATACTCACTAGGAAGAAAGTTCTTTAAGTTAGATGTTTAATGTGTGGCATTTTTTCCATTTTGATAACATTAAACATTATTGTCATTGACACTAATTTGCATTTTTATTTTGTAGTCTCTTGTTTTTAGCAGCCACTGTAAAGCAGTGAGTGGCTACTCAGACCAGGTCGTCCATCAACGCAGATCAGCTACCTCCTCGCTTCGTTGCTGTCTGCTCACTGAGCTGCCATCTTTTTTGTGTGTGGCCAGTCCACGAGTAAGTGACACCGGAGGAAAGAGACAAAATGGATGGTACTAGAAGAATAAACCAATTTTCAAGGGATTCATTTCTTAAACAGAACTGTTTTAAGCTATTTCGACTTTAAGAAACATAAACTTTCCTATTCAAAACAAAGGTCATCCATAGTTCTCTCCTTCCCAAGACAGCACTTTCTTACCTCGAATTGTTGACTTGAGAATAGTTGTATGTTGGATAGCTTCTTCCTCTCATTTAGTCAGGGGCTCTAAACTATGATGAGAATAAGCCATCTGTCAGGTAGATTATCACCCAGCAGCAGGGTCAGAGGAGAGGATGCCATTTGTCACCAGCATTAAAGTTTTTGAGGGTTTTCATAGGAGGAGGCCATATTAAGGGGGTAGATTTGATCTGGCCTTATCACCTCAGTACAGTCTCTAAATGACAAAAGGAAATATAACACTCCAGCATCAGGAAACTTCTCAGTCTGGTGTTTTCTTGTTTTCCTAAGCAGCCTTGCCTGGACTATATAGTTCATAATGCTGTTCTGTCTGAAAAGGAACTGTTGGTTCTTATTCACCATTCAGCACTTGTACTCTTATTTGCAGAGTAGGGGTAGTTTCTCTTGCAGTTTCAATTTTGAGCAGCTGTCTGAATCTTTCCTAATACCCTGTTTATCAAAACAGAGTACTCCTGCAATTGCTGACAAGCATCACTGCAAAGGCTCCCATTGGCACAGTGGGGCTGTTTACTTTGCTTACATCTTCCAATTCTTTTCTGTCCTTGTTGATCAGAGCCAGACAAAAGATCTTTTCTCACATCCATGAAGAAGTATGTGAAGGGAGAGAGGCAGAAAGAGATGTAGCCAGATTCCGTGATCAGAGCAAAGAATGAATTTCTGTCTTCCCAGCTTGTTGTTTCCTTTTACTCCAAGGGACAGTTTTCACTTAGCCAGGGAGCTCTAAGAGGTTGACATTTCTTACCCTTCTCTGTTTGTGTCCTGTTTGTAGCAAGTCTACTGGTTCACAGTTCTAAAGAAGAAGTAGCGTTTTCAGTCTTTCTTGGAAAATATTTTTCTACCTTTTATTATTATCACTTTGCATCCTTTATTAAGTTTATCAAAGACAGAATCCGACAGGGGATACAAAGAAAGATGAATAGAAATGAACTATTGAATCTTGCATGCCAGGGTTTCTTTCTGCTGGTCCTGTGCTCCCTGAATTTAATTCTCTTACCACCATCGACTTAGTTTATATCGACTATCCAGAAAGTATTTGGATTTTGTATGTATCCTGTTATTCCAAAATATTCTTGGTCTTGGAAGCTCAAGTTGATGCAGGGAAATGCGCTTTTTCCAGGAAGTATCTAAAGCCAAGTGCTTCCATAAAAGGTAGCCTTCAGTCTTCATGGTTGCACGGTTGGTTTTGTTCTCTTAGTCTGATTGGTGTATACCAAGGGGCCTAATAGAAAGAAGTTAGATTTCTGAGAGAGATATGTCAAGTCTTTTTTACTTCTCTTATTCCCAATGTTATGTAGAACTAATAAAAGTGAGCTGTCTTGGCGTATAATTGCATTTATTGACATAAAAATTCTTCATTTGTTATCACTCAGAGCTCCCAAAATCTCTAATGCCATCTTCTTTCTAGAACAGCCTCACTCTGTCACATGTGCATGCCCCAGCTATACTTCTTCAGTATTGTTTTCATAGGAGCCAGAAATCTAAACTACCATCCTTGGTGCTGCTGTTTTCCTAAAGAATAATAAATGTAGCTAAGGAAAACTGTAATAGCTGTAAACGTGTGGTGGCAAGGAGGGAGCAGGAGAAAGTTTTTATTGTTTGCCTGAAAGGCTGCTCCCCAGCACCCGCCTTTCCAACTCAACCCCTCTCATATTTGTGGAGTTTCTTCTCAATAGCATGTGCTAAACCTGAAAATGGGAGTAATTGCACCATGATTATGAGGGCTGGGAGAAGAGTTTTAAATATATCTCAGTATTTCATACACACATACACAGTTTTCACCATTCAGAGTCCTGGGGATTCAGATCAGTAAATAAGGCAACGTTTCATGAGATACCTTAATTATCTTTTTTTTTTATTTTTATTATTTTTTTATTTTTTTGAGACAGGTTCCCGCTCTGTCACCCTGGCTGGAGTGCCGTAGCGTCAGCCTAGCTCACAGCAACCTCAAACTCCTGGGCTCAAGCAATCCTTCTGCCTCAGCCTCCCATGTAGCTGGGGCTACAGGCATGCACCACCATGCCCAGCTAATTTTTTCTATATATTTTTAGTTGTCCAGCTAATTTCTTTCTATTTTTTAGTGGAGACGGAGTCTCGCTCTTGCTCAGGCTGGTTTTAAACTCCTGAGCTCAAACGATCTGCCCGCCTAGGCCTCCCAGAGTGCTAGGATTTCAGGCGTGAGCCACCGCACCGGCCCCTTAATTATCTTATATGGATTTGTAACCCATCTGTGGTGGGGAAAGAGAAAAAACTGACTTCCTTTGAAGCCTAAATCATGGCCTTAAGTTAATACAAATTAATTTCCCTGGCACATGCTATGAAAACCTCAGGGTCAGTTTAGGAAGAACTTTCTTAGTGACAGGAAGGAATTATAGGAGTTGTTTTATCATTGGCTGAGGAAATAATTCCACAGAGTTAATAAACTATGACCCTGGGAATTCATCTTACCAACATACTGCAACGCTTGGAGCGGTTACGCTTCTTAGAGCTAGAGCAGGAACATACGTGTCCTTGGGAAGAACGCACTGAATACTTGAGGAGACAACCCCTGAAGGTATGATAGTTTCAGAGGTTAATGAAGCAAGAAGCAGGCCAGCTCATGTGGGACTAGAGGGAGTATGCATTTCCATTTGTGGGGAGGGAAGAATGATATGTCATGCTTCATCTCCCCCTGCTTCTAAGCAATCAGGAAAGCCACGTGGGGTTAGCAGAACGGGTGGAGGCTGTGTAGGATAAAGCTGACTTAGAAAGCAGGATTTATTCTAAGTAGAAATGGACTTTTTTGTCCTCTTTTGGACCTCATAAGTACACTGCTTACGCACTTACAACGTGGCATTCTGTGATTCTGCATATATCTTGATCCAGGGCTCCTCGCCAAAGAAGCTTATCAAAACATTAAAAAATACTTCACTAAGAACCATGTCTTGCAAACCTCCCAATATTCAGCCCTGGACTTGGAAGGTTATCAGCAAAATGAAAATTGGAAAATAGGCGAACGTTTATAACTGGAAAAAATTATTTTGCTTTCAAACTATAAGAATGCCTAGAAATGAGTCCCAGGCAAAAAAACAAAAAACAATCTTTTTGTGTAACTGTTCTCCCTTTATTCCTTCATGTTGAACTTCTAGCTTTTGACTTTTCATCTTGAGAATATGGGCCCAAAGTCTTAATAATCTCTTCTACCCTCCCCCCGCCCACCAAAAAAACCAAAATTGTTCTGTATGAGTCTCTCCATTAGAAAAGACTAATGTGCTTTACTCATCCAAAAGTATACATGCTGTTTGAGATACAGAGACTTGGTCATACTTCTATAATCCATCCCACTACTTATTTAACTATTTTTATAGAAGTACAGCTGCTGTTAATTGTGAGGGTCTGGGACACATATCCTGTGTGCAAAATGTCTGCTCTGGCCCAGGACCTGCAGGGGTACTGCCAGAACAAGCCATAGCAAGAGAGAACCAATTTCTATCCACCTGCATTGTCTTTCAGTCTTTATTTGCCTGTGCTCACGTATGAATGGGAAAAACAAATAAGTAGAAAGCAAGAAAATAAACTCCTTCTGGAGAGTATAAAGGTGATGTGAGCTCCTTACACTGTCCGGATAAACTGATTTCTGTGGTGAGCCCCTGTGGGTTTTCGAACTTCAGGCCCGGTTTGCTGTGCCCCTCTGTAGTTTTCCATCTGGACCGTAGATGGCACTGCTCCCTAGCAAACTCACTTGAGCTTCATCTGCAAGCCAGAGTAGTTTATTCCCTGGTTATTGGTAAACGATGCTCTTTTTGTAACCTTGGTACCCTCTTGTTCCCAGCAGAGGCACCTGCAGCCCCATGGCCAGCTAGCTGACTCTTCATATGCCCCACGGCAGTATTCTCAGGGCTTGGAGGCCCTTATACACACCAAAACTTGACAACCATTGCCCTAAAGATTGATTGACGTGAAAATGGAAAAGTTAATAAATAGCAAGATAGGGTTTCCTAGGTGCCTAACTTCCAAGAAATAATTGAACTTCCTTGCTAAGTCCAACCAATGTTTTATGTTCTAATCTCTCCTATACCTTGGCCCTTGCTTCTTATACTCAGTTTCTCTCCAGTTCTTAGTCTAGCTCCAGAGTTCTTCTGAGCAATTTACTGCTAATACATGCTGAGTATCCCTTATCCAAAAATCCAAAATTCAGAGTGCTCCAATGAGCATTTCCTTTGAGTGTCATGTAAGCCCCCCAATTTATGTAACATTTAGGATTTTGGATTTTTGTATTAGGAACACTCAATTTGTAATGGGCTTTTAGCATTTTACCAACCTAGGCTTGGCAGATAATCACAGCCTCCACATTTTAACAAAAGGTAGCCCTGTCATCTTCAGCGGACTCCTTATCAGTTGATTTCATAGCTATCTGAATACACAGCTGCTGCTTTTTTTGTTGTTGCTGTTTTTTGTTTTGTTTTTTTTTTGAGACAGAGTCTCGCTTTGTTGCCCGGGCAAGAGTGAGTGCCATGGCGTCAGCCTAGCTCACAGCAACCTCAAACTCCTGGCACAGCTGCTTCTTAAAGTGGGAATAGACCCAGATAGTAAAGAAGGATAAAACCTATGTTTCTAAATTTGCAGGAGCCCCCTACTCCATAGGGAGGGCAGCATTTAAGTGTTGTTGGGTTGCACCTGTGGCAAGATAAGAATCTGTGCATAGCCTCTGCCCTAGCCAGGAAGTGAATATGCTATTCTCTGGCAATTGCTTCCCTCCCATCCCCTACCCTCCTGACTCTCCCTTTCCCAGCTTACAGACTGAAAGAAAGTTGTCTTTATCTTATCTTAGATTTGTCAGTCAGCACCTTGGTCAGGGAAGAGGAGAAAGAAGTCTTGATAAACTTGAGAGCTTTGCCTCAAAACCATCTTTTAAAGATAGCTTCAAATACACTAGGTCAATACTCTTTAGTTCCTTGATGATACCTAACTAGCTCCAGCTCCCTTTCTGGCATTACTATCACGTGTATGGCTATAGAACTTTGCCGAGAACAATATCTACAATGAAAGGAGATGCCAAAGTGATCAGATATGTATGTATGTAATAGAATTATTGCTGACCTGGTATCTTGGTTTATCTGCAAACTCCAGCTCCCTTTGGATCTTTAGTTTGTTTGCAGGTTCATTTTATAAGAGGTTGGCCTTTCATGTGGAGAAGCTCACTATGTCAGCCACTGGGGATGGCTTAGTTTGTCAGAACAGAATATTTAAAGCCATTAGCCTAAGAATTATCCATATTAGTCTGATTTCAAAGTAAAGATGCCCAAAAGGCTTAGTACATGGAGGCAATATAAAAGAGCCATCTCATGTGAATCTTTCACTGCAGGTTACTGCAGTGCCATTGGACTCTTACTGCAATGACCGAAGTGCAGAATATGAGCGACGAATTCTGAAGGAAGGAGGGAGTCTGGCAGCCAAGCAGTGTTTGTTGAATGGGGCCCCTGAACTGGCTGCAGACTGGCTAAATCGGCGATCCCAGTTCTTCCCAGAGCCAGTCGGAGGGCTGTGGAGCATCAGGCCTCAGAACGGCTGGTCTTTCATCAGGATTCCAGGTAAGTTCACCATTCTCTTGGAATATATTCCCAGATTTGGCAAGTGGAGAACCAGAGAGATACTCCATGTGGTACTTTCAGATGTTTGAAATTCAGTGTTCTTGAGGTTTTTATTTTCTCTTTTGTCCTAAGTAATTTATAGCTAAGAATACTAGTAATTTGTGACTTGAGTGGAAAGATAAATATTTTTAGATTTGTGCTTACATCTGAAAGAAATGCCGCTTTAAAGAAAAAAAAGGTGGAAATGAGCCTTGGTAGGAAAGGCTTCAGGTCAAATGAGTACCGTTGTCTTATGCCGTTGCCAGTGAAGTGAATGAGAATGTTGTCACTCCCAGAAAGTCTAGTTTAAGTAGCATAAACAGCATCCTGCATGAAGTACTAGAGATCGAAATGATAACAAGAGGAAAAATAGTGCATTTGTGCCAATATGCTAGCGAATTCCCAGACCCCCAAGGGTCAAGGTCAAGAGTTGAAAGGAAACTAGGTTTTCATCTTTGCTTTAGTGAGACTGCTTTTAAGGAAACTAAACACAGAAGGTTCGTAGGCTCGTGTTCTTTGATTATACCTGCTGCACAAGCTGGAGTGGTAGCTACAGTATTAGTTTTGATTGTCCAAATTCTCTGATATCTTGATTGTATTCATCTTATTGGCCTGTAATGGAAGTAAACTAGAGCTAAGCATTCAAAAGAGAGCATCTGCTATTTCTAAGAGATAATTGGATTCCAGTTTTTAAGGCCTGATTTTTCTATTTAATGTTAACTTTGTCAAGCGTCAAGGGGTTTGCATCAGCCTGTCAGTAGTTTTGGGAGTGCTTTGAACTGAAAGATGCCTTTTTGGGTATATAGAAGCAGTATTGCATATGGCCTCATAGCTGACTTAGAACACATGAAAGCAGCGGGTAGAGGTATATTGTTTGAAAATCAGGGGGAAACCTAAGTGTAAACAAGCCTGCAGGGAAATCACAGAATCCCATGCAGGAGCTGAGCACCCGTAATTGAAAGAGGCAAGATAACACCTTACTTCTTCTTTCTCCCTTCTTCATTCTAGCTGTTAAGTTCCCAGTGCAGGAGTAGAAGGCTTATTGCTGGTGCTGTGGGAATCTCTTGTGGCTTTTCCTGTTCTTTGAAAGAAAAATGGGCCTTGTTTAAATAGCAGGAAGTGTCTGAGTTCTTTTTGCATCGATAAAAAGCACCAGCCTCACTGGCTGTTTACTGTGAGAACCAACCAGCTCCTCACTGACCCCATTGTACTCTGTAGACTAGCTGGGGGGGAGGGGGGGGCGGTGAGGAGCTCACTGGAACCTGTATTTTATCTCTCTTTCTTCTATACTTTTACATTTGCTGTTTCCTTGGGAAGGGTTGGTTCCATATTCATTGAGAGACTGACCAAAATCTCCTGGGTTTCACACCTTGATTCCTTCCCTGTGGTTTCACCAGAAAGATGTACAATCCCTTCAGAAGTCTCCTTGGTGTCATGGGCTGTATTCTTTTTGTTTTGTCTCTGAACAGGATCTTATACTGTGGACAGGAAGAACCTGTATCTAAATGAAAATACTGTAAGATTGTACCCATAGGTTTGTAAGAGAGTTTGTAAGGCAGTATGATAGGTTTGTTCATTTCAATATTTTTTGAGCTCCTATTGTGAAGAAAGGGCTGGACTTGGATTTGACTTGGCAAAATCAGCCCGATTCCTAGGGAATTGTGCTCCTCATGGCTCCGTGCCCAGCTTAGCAATAGATGGTGCTCTTGTCCAGTACAACTTAGGTAGCTCCAAAAGTTGTACTCCAAAAAATTGGGTAATGTATGCCAGGCCCAAAAAATGCCATTGTGTGTAGAGAAGGAAACATGTTTTTTCTATATATCTTATTAGGGTCAAATACTAGAGGCTGATTTCCTCTGTCTAACATGCTCACCAGAGAATCAGAAGTATTGTTCGTTGTCTGTTTTAAGGCTACCTCTGAAGCCTGTTTCTTCAGGGAAGTCCAAAGAGGTTCAGTCCATCCACTTCTGCCTGTCCCACCTACATAATAACAAGTTGACAGCAGGTACCACTTCTTGCTTCCTTCAGGTGCATCAGAGTTCTGTCCTTAGAACTGTATGCACATCTTCATCTCTAAGCTTTTCTAATCTTACATCAGCTCATTCTGGTTAGCAAAGTAAAATAGATATGGGAAGCAGGAATGTGTGAAAACCATTGAATCATGACTTTGAAGTGAATTGAAGCTTCTCAAAATTTGGACACAAGACAGATTTGGATACGCTTTAATATTTGTGCTGAGAGAGTATATCTGAATGGAGAGAGAAAATAAGCAGGCTGCAGAAATCTGATGAATTTAACTTGTGCACTCTCACTCAGTGGCTAAAAAACATATAGGCTGCTGCTGCTGCTTTTTTTTTTTTTTTTTTTTTTTAACTTTCCTGGGCTTTTAATTAAAACAGAAAGAAACATGGATAAAGCTGATTAGTAGCTCTGTGGGGAATGTTTAGGAGCTATCAAAATCGAGAGACCCCAGGAAATCCAATTAATGGACAAGGGTAATTGTGATAAGAAGAAAACTTTAAAGTTGTTATGAAAGCTTTTCTGCCTGCTACGACTTGGAATTTATACAGGGAGAGAGCTTAGCAGTCCGTCCTGTCCCAGCTGTAGTGATTTGATTGTGTTGGTAAGGAGACCAACAAAAAGAAGAGCATTTCAATAATCTAAACAGGACCAAACAAAGAGACTGAACAAAGGTGTGTACAACAGTGTCAGGGAGGGGGGTGCGTGGAGGGAGAGATATGGCCTAGCTGTGTTCTGAAGGTGGGAGAAAGCAGGCTTCGGTGCCCGGGAGTAAACAGCTAGGACCTGTGACTTTGTAGCAAAAACAAAGTGGCTGATGATTTGTTATGGTACTGTCAGCACATCCGTTCTTGTTCAGTTTATACAATAATTGTGCACTTGGCAAATTGTGGTGAGAACAGAGAAATGACTGTTAAGAACTCTTGGATTGCTCTCAACAGTCAGCCTCTGTGGTTCTGAGGGAAAGCTGTGGGTTCAAACCCAGAAACTAAGGATGGACAGTGTTTTTCTTAGCAGTTTTCTCTTTTACTCTTAGTTGTTAGTGGTCTGTGTACTATCTCTATCCTTTCTCTCTCTCTCTTTGTATCCTGTGGCCAATTCCACATATACTCTTACCCAACTCCTTAAGTGCCTCATCTCTTCTCCTCTTAATGGCAGCAATTGTTCAGGGCATGTTTATGGACCAGTGTGCAAACAGGAAACTCTCCTTCCTGAAATATGATGGGAGTTTAATGATACTGAATGGATAAGAAAATTCGTGAGTTGAGTGTTCTTTAAAGATCTGTAGCTGAAATGCTTTTCTTATGGGAAGAGGAAGTAGAAAGCACAAGTTAGTGAGTGAAAGCAGCTTCATTGCAGAGAAACCCAAAGTCGGTCTTTCTGAAAAGCAGAACAAGCCCTGGTGTCTTCATTGAATTACAATTTGGGTAAATGACATTTACCAGCCAATCTATTTGCAGTTCTCCAAGAGTAGTAGTTTTGGTTTTGAAAAAAGTATAGGGGGAGGGGGAGTCAAGGGTGGGTATATTTAGTTCCATTTCTTGATGTTTAAATGTCTCTAAGGGCAGGCAGGAACAATTCTTTTTTTTTTAATAATTGCTTTCTATTTTTAGTAGAGATGGGGTCTCACTCTTGCTCAGGTTGGTCTCAAACTCCTGACCTTGAGCGATCCTCCTGCCTGGGCCTCCCAGAGTGCTAGGATTACAGGTGTGAGCCACCACGCCTGGCCAGGAGCAATTCTTGTTTCTATAAATTCTCATGCTTTCAGGATATAAACACTTAATCACAGATCTAGCACATTTTGCAGTGAAATATGCAATGAAAAAAAGAAAAAAGAATAAATACAAATAGATATCTAGAGATAGGATGAACAAAGTAAAAACAGATTTTTCAAGTCACAGCAGCTAGGACATAGACATGACCCATAGATGTCCATGTATACCTGGTGTCCCTTGAGTAAGGATATGGAGCAGGGGAGTTTTAAAATGCCTTAGCAGCAGATGTCTGATTGGGTGCTGTCAGTTGGGAGGGAATCTACACCTCCCTCTTTTTGTGATATTTCTTCCTAGATTGCCTCTGGAGTGATGATTTTTTCAGGGTTTTGCATTCTTCTTCTAGAGCACTTTCCTGCTCTCGTGATGACAAGCATTTTGGTTGTAGTAATTTTGGTTGCATACAGCTTTGCAGTGAGTGATTTTGTTGCTTCAATTAAATCCGTTCCCCCCTTCCCCTTTTCTTCTCCCCAGGCAAGGAGAGCCTCATCACTGACAGTGGAAAGCTGTATGCCCTTGATGTTCTGCTGACTCGGCTCAAGTCTCAAGGGCATAGGGTTCTTATCTACTCCCAGATGACCAGGATGATAGACCTGCTGGAGGTAGGAGAAGGAACTTTGGGGAACTAGGATACCTTGACATTTAACCTGTAGAAATCAGACGGCCATGACTAATGTCAGTCCTGCTTAGTGGGAACCCCTAAACTCCTCCTTTGATTTTACAGTCTATAAAGGGAACAGAAGCAGCTCGTGGCAGATGGAGAGTATGCAAAGGACATCTGCTGCCCCCTTCCCTATACCAATGAAATAGAACACCTCTTATGCCCTTCTTTTACTAAGGAAGAAATTCCCTAATTTTAAAGTAGATCACAACCTAGAAATCTTGAAAAGTCCTCTGCAATTCTGTGTGGAAAGCAAGATTTGAGATTAGTTCTGTATGTGAAAAACTAGAGAGTAGCTAGCTATTCAACCTGAGTTAATGTAGTGATTCTCAGCATCACTACATACTGCAATTGCCTGGGAAGCTTCAAAAAAAATATGGATGTTTGGTCCCATCCCCAGAGCTACTTATGTAATAAGTTTGGAATGAGGCCTGGGCATCAGGATATTTGAAAGCTCCTGCAGCGATTCTAACATGCAACCAAGGTTGACAGCTTCTGAGTTCATAGTGAAAGATACAGCTGTGTCTTACTGTGCAAGGCAGCTTTTGTTTCTTTAATTATTTAATACTTCTGTGTTGAGGTTCTCTCTTACTTTCTTGTCTGAGTAGTGGCTTATTATTTGAGAGAGGAGAGTTCATAGACCTAGAAACAGGAGAGGGAAAATGAGAACAAAATAAGTCTTTAGATAAGAAAGATTGAGAGGCTAAAGCACCTGGGTATCAGGCGTGTATAAATATTCTCGTGATTTTTTCTTGGTTTTTTATATATAAGTCTTAATATTCTAGCCTTGCTACTTTAAGGAATAGTGATAAGTAAGTGTAAATTGGCCATAATCGTCCCTGTCTAGGAATAAAAGCATAGGGACCATATCAGTACAGAAGGAATGAAGGGTAGTAATAGGGAAGATCCTAACAGCAGTAATCCAAAATAAAAGGACTGCCTGCATCTCTAATGTTCTGTTCAAACCAAGTGATGTCAAAAGTCAAACCAATCTGAGTAACTCCCTTTTTTAGGTAAAGTGCACTTGAGTTGTCCTGAGGAGTCAGGGAAAGTAATAGATGAAGTAGTGATCTTTAGCTGCTAAGAATTATAGAAAAAGCAGTATGCTAAAGATTTAGTAAGGGAGGTAATGATCCTTCTTTTTCCAAGGTTATAACAGTATATTATATAGAGTCCTAAAAGTTGATTCATACTAAAGGGAAATTCTTAGAGATTGTGGGTGAGCAATCAAAAAATAAGCTAACTCTGGTAGGTGAAGGTAAGTGTAGGTGGATTAAGTTTGATACAGCCTTACATTTTAGTCCTTCCTTCTGTATGTTGCGCACTTCTAGGTTCTCATAAAACATTACTAAAATAAGTAATTCAAAGTATGATAATGAGTTTTGTTTAGGGTGAGTTCTGTAAACCCTATCAGGATCATTTCCTAGCTATCTGTAATCCAGCAATTATTTTGGGGGCATGGACCTGGTAGGTAGGTTTTATAAATAAGGCAGCTTGAAAACCTCTGTAAATTTAGATGCATCTCCCTATGGGGACTCCAAATTAGGGAAAAGCAAATTCAAAGCCTGAATTTCACAACTGCTGACATTCCTTAGCCATATGTATAACATGCATCTAAATGCTGAAGCCAGAAAATGTTGCAACTATTTGTATGTTTCAAAAACTAACCCTATCCCTCTCTCCCTCTCTCTTTCTCTCTCTCTCTCTCTCTTTTTTTTCTTGAGACGGGGTCTTGCTCTGTGGCCCAGGTGGCACGATCATACCTCACTGCAGCCTCTAATGCCTGGGCTCAAGCGATCCTCCTGCGTCAGCGTCTGATTAGCTAGGACCAGGGGCACATGCCACCACACATGGCTAATTTTTAACTTTTTGTAGAGAACAGGATCTTACTTTGTTGCCCAGGCTGGTCTCAAATTCCTGGGCTCAACTGATCCTTCCACCTGGGCCTCCCAAAGTCCTGAGATTACAGGTGCGAGCCACCGCACCTGGCCAAGACACTGTTTCTTAAAAAACTCAACAAAAAAAAATCTTGCCTTACTTCTTCAGTCTCAAAATGTTGCTTGTTTTGTTTTTTTCAGGATTGTCCTTTTTCCCTTGAAATCTTATACCCTGTACAAGGAGGGAGACAAAAGCTTCCAATAGAGTAGGATTTAGAAATTCACATTGGAGGCATTAAAGCTCTGTTTTGTATCTGTGGAGTATGTCAATGTCTCTCTTTTATCCAACAGCGTTTTTGGTTTGTTGTTGTTCTGTGCCTCAGCCCTGGCTATTTGTTTGTCTCTATTTCTGGGACTCAGCAGAATTAGAAGACAGTAAAAATTCAAATACTTCTATATGGCCAGGTTTCTATTCTGTGAGAAATATTAGTTCTAGACACTTAGTATTTGCTCAGTATTTTCTGAAGTGATTGATAGCTTCTTTTTTCTCCTGGGTAAAAATCTGACTTTAATTTAAATTTCTTGTGTATATATTAAATCTTCTTCCAAGTAGAATTCTATATTCAGAAATGTTTTATACTTTCACATAGCATCCAACTAGTATTTGTGGATAGGGGATTAAAAAAAAAAAAAAAGTGACTGCTTAATTTCCAGGGCTAGGAACTTTTAGTTTGCCACAGACAGAAGGCAAGGACATAAATACATGAGGATATCATAGATCACTAAATGTCATGTTATGGGTTTATTTTATATTTACTGAACCACCTCTAAAGTTTTGGCTGTTGGGGATGTACCATGGGAAACAGACATTACCCCTGTGCAGTTGGGATGCAGGTGTCCAGCTGCGTAGCAGACAAAACTTTTCCTACCAACACCAATTTTACCATAGTCGGGGAACCCCCTCCATATTTTAGTAGGTGCAGAGAGCTTTCAACTCATTACAAATGACATATTATCTCTGGGTCTTCTCTTTTGAGTTTCATTCCTGTTGCATTAAGCAACTAAGTCTGTAGTTTAAGAAAATTAGCCACTCAGTATTCTCTGTGCAATATAAAAGTACTTGGAAAGGGTCAGCCAACTGATGCTATATGTGGTGTGATTGTTAAGTACTGAAATCTAGACAAACCTTGAACTGTACCAGTATATGAAGCTAGTGCAACACAGAATTAAATCCAGATATTCCATAGCTAATGATGACATTTGAGACACTGGGTTGTGTAACTTGCCCAGACAGCTATACAAGTGCTGTACCTCACTGGGGAAGGATTCATCCTGAACAGACGTTCTATCATCTATGATCTAATTTCTCTTAGAACTACCAAGTCACCTTTGGGAGCTGTGATTCTGCATATACTAGGAAGCTGGGTATTCTAAAACTGGCCCATGGAATGAAAAGCAAATTGGGGTCACTCTTAACTACAGTTTGCATTAGGTCTTAGGAATGATAGAAGAAAATTTCTCATCTTAGAACCATACTGTTTATAATCTTTTAAATTCTTTTTTTTTTTTTTCTATGCCACCTGTGAGCAAGGTATTATGCTAGGCAGATGCAAATACCAGTTAAACATGGCCTTTGACTTTAAGGAATGTATCTAGTGGAAAAGACATACAGACACAAATAAGTGAACCCTGATACTAGTGTCAAAGTGAAGCATGAACAGAACTGAGCATAGCAAGAGGGATATGTTTATTTTTAACTGGGTCACTCTTGAGAAAAGTATCACATAGATAATGACATCTGAACTGAACTTCAATAGAATTTTACCCATCAGGGAGAAGAGAATTTAAGACTATGGACACTGGTTATAAAAAGGCAAAGAGATGAGAAAGTATTAATATAAGATGTTTGGGGAGAGTAGTCCATTGTGACTGAAACATATGGCATAGGAGAAAAGGAAATATTTAACATGAGTAGGTTGAAGGCAGGTTATTATGGGCCCAAGAGTGCCTTGTGTTAGGGTCTTGCTCCAGAGGGCTCTGTATTAGATAAAGGAAGTGTAGGTTCTAGCAAACCTCAGGTGTTGCCAGTGCTGCTTGCCTGAGGGCTGTGCCTGAATACCTGAACAACAAGGTTCAAAGGGGCACTGTCCTGCCTTCCCTCTGTAGTGGTTGTTCTCAGCTGCTGATACAGTGTATGTGTTAAAATCGTCTTTGACACTTTTCCCCCCTCAGCTTTTTTGAGGTATACTTGATAAATAAAAATTGTATTCTACATAAGGTGGATAATGTGATGTTTTGATGTATGTATACATTTGAAATTATTACCAAAATCAAACTAATTAATATGATTTTTTGTATATGTGATGAGAACACTTAAGATCAACTCTCTTGGGGGCTGGGTGTGGTGGCTCACGCCTATAATCCTAGCACTCTGGGAGGCTGAGGTGGGAGGATTGCTTGAGGTCAGGAGTTCAAGACTCAGCAAGAGCGAGACCCCGTCTTTACTAAAACTAGAAAGAAATTAGCCAGACAACTAAAAATAGAAAAAATTAGCTGGGTGTGGTGGAGCAGACCTGTAGTCCCAGTTACCCAGGAGGCTGAGGCAGGAGGATCGATCGCTTGAGCCCCAGGAGTTAGGTTGCTGTGAGCTAGGCTGACGCCATGGCACTCTAGCTCTGGCAACACAGCGAACTCTGTCTCAAAAAAAAAAAAAAAAAAAAAAAAAATCAACTCTCTTAGCAAATTTCAAGTATACAATACAATAATGTTATCATCATCATCATTATCATTTTTTTTTTTTAGAGACAGGGTCTCACTTTGTTACCCATACTGAAGTGCAGTAGCCCAATGACAGTCACTGTAACCTTGAACTCCTAAGCTCAAGGGATCCTCCTGCCTCAGCCTTCAGAGTAGCTGGGACTATTGGTGCATGCCACCATACCCAGCTATTTTTTTTTTTGCTTTTTTATAGAGACAGAGTCTGGCACTTGCTCAGGCTGATATCCAGCTCCTGACCTCAAGCCATCCTCCTGCCTTGGCCTCCCAAAGTGCTGGGATTATAAGCATGAGCCACTATACCCAGCTCAATATTATTAACTATAGCCACCATGCTGTACATTAGATCTCCAGAACTTTTTCATCTTGCATAACTGAACCTTTGTACCCTTAGACCAACATCTCTCCATTTCTTCAAGCCCCTAGCAACCACCCTTCAATTCTCTGCTTTTATGAGTTTACACATATAAGTGAGATCATACAGTATTTGTCTTTCTGTGTTTGCCATATTTCACTCAGCATAATGTCTTCCAGGTTCAGCCATATTGTTGCAAATAGCAGGATTTCCTTCTTCTTCTTCTTTTTAAGGTTAAATAATATTCCATTGTGTATATGTATTACATTTCCTTCATCCATTCATCTGTTGATGGACACCTAGGTTGGTCCCATGTTTTGGCTATTGTGAATAATGCTGCAATGAACATGGGAGTGTAAGATAAAATATCATCTATTGGAACCGTATAAGTCTCAAAGCTTCCTAAATGTTAAGAGCCATAATTTTTATTTTATGCAAGTAGTATTAGAGCTTATTTACTTCATAGTTATTGATCCCACAAGAATCATCTTGAGAGTACTTGTGTTCAGGCCGGGCGTGGTGGCTCACGCCTGTAATCCTAGCACTCTGGGAGGCCGAGGCGGGAGGATCACTCGAGGTCAGGAGTTTGAGACCAGCCTGAGCAAGAGTGAGACCCCGTCTCTACTAAAAATAGAAAGAAATTATCTGGCCAACTAAAAACATATATATAGAAAAAATTAGCTGGGCACGGTGGCACATGCCTGTAGTCCCAGCTACTCGGAGGCTGAGGCAGGAGGATTGCTTGAGCCCAGGAGTTTGAGGTTGCTGTGACCTAGGCTGACGCCACAGCACTCACTCTAGCCCGGGCAACAGAGCGAGACTCTGTCTCAGAAAAAAAAAAAAAGAGAGTACTTATGTTCATTTTTGTTTAATCAAAGGAGGTCGTAAATTATGAGACCTCCAGGAGAGGACAAAGGTCTGTGCTTGCGTTCTCTTCTCTATTTGCTGCTTTAGATGGAACAAAAGGAATTCTGATTGCTTTATGAGGCTCCGGGAAATTCAGTCATACTGATGGATCATTTTCTGAGCCTTTCCTAAATACCAAAAATGGATTTGAGTGAGAGATATCCTTGGTTTCAACAGAGTACCCTGTGTAAGGAAGAACTGAGTGATGGTTGGTCTTTCTGTGCCCGTATCTAAGCTCTCTTTAATGCACAGAAGTGCTGAGCATAACACAGTTACTGCTAACCATAGTAATGTCAGACTAATCATCCAGCAGTGGTCCTTTAGACATGGGAGTGAACTGTACACAGTTGAGAGATGAATGGGAATGATTGTACCACCTTTAAAAGAAACTAAGCCGGGCACAGTGGTGCACACCTGTAGGGATGAGAGAGCTAGCTGCAAAACTCAGCTGATAGACAGTTTCTAATTAACCAGGTCTCAGCTGCCAGCTTTGAAAACATACTAAGCAAGGCTCTTAAGATAAATCTTAGAGTGGCTGGCATGATGGCTCACGCTTGTAGTACTAGCACTTTGGTGAGGCTGAGGTGGGAAGATCACTAGAGCCCAGGAGTTTGAGACCAGCCTGAGCAAGAGTAAGACCCTGTCTCTACAAAAAGAAATGGAAGAATTATCCGGGCATGGTGAAGCACACCTGTAGTCCCAGCTATTCGGAAGGCAGAGGCGGGAGGATTGCTTGAGATAGGAGATTGAGGTTGCAGTGAGCTAAGATGATGCCACTGTACTCTGGCCTGGACAACAGAGTGAGACCTGGTCTCAAAAAAAATGTAGATCTTAGAAAATCTTTTGGTGTAGAAATTGATGTGTAGAGACAGGGGGTTTTGGGGGTTTTTTTTGTTTTTGTTTTTTTGAGATTTTTAAATTTTCAAGAAAAGTGCTGTGAGTACCATAATATCGTTTGTTGTTAGAATTTATTTTTTAGGAGATAGAGTTTTGCTGTGTTGCCCAGGCTGGTCTCCAACTTCAGAGCTCAGGTGATATCCTGCCTCAGTCTCCCAAGTAGCTAGGAGGAGGTGCAGGTGCTTATCACCACAATTGGCTAGCATTTATATTTTCATTTTAATAGTATAGAATTGTATACTGAAACATTAGATTTTTTTTAGATCATGTGAAAACTGAACGAAGAATGGAGGTGGGCACAATTCTTAAAATTTACAGTTGGAAAAATTAAGGATTTCTTTACAAATTAACATTTATCTCTTTCTAAACAGCTTGGAATTTTAGAGAGACATCTAGAATAGCTTTGGAATAGTTAGAATTTGTGAATGAAAGACATATTGAATTGCTTTTTTAGCCCAGTGTTTATCTTTTAGGTTTTTTTCCTATAGCACAGGGATATAGACATTGCTCTATTCAGCTTTTAACAGATTTTTCCATATCCATTTTCTTGTTATTTTGAAGATATTTGTTGAAATAGAATCTAAACTTATCTAAAGCCTCTGAAATCCCACTACTCTCCTGGGTGGGAAAGCTAAGGCTTGAAGCAGTAAAAAGGAGAAATTCACTTCTGTTGTCTGAGTAACAGGCTGTCTGTAATTAGGGTTGGTTTGATTATGGTCTAGGATTAATACCCTTGGTGTTGTGGTAACCTTGATATATAAATACGTGAACAGCGAAATTTACAGGAAGATTCATTCATCAGTGTTTTCATGAATCTAGAAGTTCTAGTTTAAAAGGCAAAAAGGGTACTTGTGCAGGAAGCCTACCTTTTTGTTAAAACCCAAATCTGTGGCATGGGTGACTCTCTGTAAGCTGTTTTCATATAGTCTAGTTATTTTGATGTTCCAGACTACCACATTCCCTGATTGGATTAGCTGCCAAGGTACATAACAAGCCTCTAAAGACCACCATCATGCTATCATTTTTCTCCTTCTTTCCTGAATTCCTTCTTGCCCAAAAGACCCCCTCTTTTTCTACCATTAATTCTGTCCTGTTTTAGGGCTATACCACTAAGTGTGAACTTGAAGCTCACTTTGAATGAGTATTTTCCACCCATCTTTGATTATCAAAACCCTTACGGAGCCGAGCATTTTGGCTCATCCCTGTAATCATAGATTTTGTGAGGCCAAGGCAGATGGATCGTTTGAGGCCAGGAGTTCAAGACAGGCTGGGTGACGTAAGCAAGATCCCATCTCTACAAAATCTAGAAACAAAAAAATTAGCTGGGCTTGGTGGCACACGCCTGTAGTCCTGGTTACTCAGAAGGCTGAGGCAGAATGATCACTTGAGCCCAGGAGTTTGAGGATGCAGTGAGCTATGTGCATCGCTGCACTCCAGGCCAGGTTACAGAGCGAGACCCTGTCTCAAAAACAAAAAAAACCCATAAAACACAATGAAGATGTGTGTGTCAATGAGCTTGTCTGCTTTGTTAACCAGCCTCACCTCACAGGTACCCAAGCAGGAGACCTCTGCCATGTTCTTGGTGTTCACTTGCTTGAAGAATAGGCTGCCACATACGCTGCACCAGCCATACCAAACTACCACAACCTTGTGTGCTCAAATGCCAGCCAAGTATAAGAGCTACATGTGAAAATATTGCAATATAAGAACACTTGACCACAGAAAACTAACACAAGTATATCCCAAACGTACAAATGATTAGTCTTTTTCAATAGAGAAAAGTTATTTTAGAACCAAAGTAATTATATCATGGTTTTTCTTATAAATAAGCAGCTGTGTTGAGCTTCTGATAATAGTTCTACAAATGGACTTTTGTAGTGTAATCAGAGGTAACAAAAGAGGAAATCAGTCTTCATTTGGACATAACTCAAAGGAATTGCAACTTCTATAAATTGGAGAGACATTCTCTCCATTGAATCTCTTGACATCTCCTCTCTATTTTTAAAAGTTGTAATTCCTCTCATAGATGATGTCAACAACATTCTCTGCCATGGAAAACCAGCTTGTCTTCTGTTTCACTCTGATGCTTAGCCCTTGCTTAACAGTGATGCATGCTCTGATGGGAGAAGGAAGCTCAGGCTATAAATTCAAGGACTTTGATCAGCAAGGATTTGCTGGAGGGAAGTACAGTAGGGTGAATGTTATTCACTGAAAGAAAACTGGATATTTTCATAGCTGTGAAAAACATCTGGTTGATGACTGAAAAGACATTTTGGTTTGGAGATTTCTTCTTCTTTCTTTTTTTTCATGAAAGCTACAGAAATCTGCAGGAGTAAGATTAGGTTCCAAATTGAAAATGAGTGTGATTATAATCTTTGGGTTGCCCTGGATTTTCAAACACTGGCTATAAACTTATTTACAAATTAAATTCCTGTGCTTTGGGGGTTGCTGTCTCCCCATTCTAGATATAATGCCTTGCCCCTAGTATAGATGAGGCGGAAAGTGGCTAGATGTTTGTGAGAATTAGAATACAGTAATTTGCATCAGACTTATTATATTTTTTTTCCCTGATTGGCAGGAATATATGGTTTATAGAAAGCACACCTACATGAGGCTTGATGGCTCATCCAAGATCTCGGAGAGGCGGGATATGGTTGCTGATTTTCAGAACAGGTAACATTAATGGGAATTATAAAAATTCTTATTTCTATTTTTCTGTAGTGCTTGAAGTGTTAGATTTAAAACAAATGCCAAGATATCCACGTTGTTAAACAGGTTGCTAAATTGCTAAATCTGCTTATAGTGATTCAGATCTATGTATCTGAGAGAGAGAGGGAGAGGGATCTGAGCATGAACCAAGATCATCCTCAATGGGTAATATGTATGTAGAAAAAAGTCCACAAGGCTGTATTCCTGATTGTTAACAATAGCTGTTTCTGGGCATTGACTTTAGAGTTGATTTTTAGTTTATTTCTCTGTTTCATTTTGTATAAGTTTAAGGAAAAGTACCTTTTTCCTGCTTTCCTTCTAGCATAGTAGCAGTACAGTGCAATATGACAAATTACAGTTGTGTGCAGTCTATTCAGCTGGCAGCTCTCAGCCACAGTACCTCTCCTACCTGCTAAAGAGCCTATGAAATTTCAAGTACCACCTGTTGAATGCTGATGGTTTATAGAGCCATAATTATCCTGAGTGCACGTTCTCTTTGTAGTAAGCAGGGTCTTGTTACCCCTCTCTCCGAGGAGAAAGCCAAGCTCCGCTATTGACAGGTCTGCTGAACTCCATCTTTATCTTCTTCCTTAGACCTGGAAAACTGAGGAACAAAGTAGATCTTAATGTTTGAAAATCAGAACAATTTTGACTTTCTGCCCTTTAATTTTGTGGCCTGTTAATATTTTGAATTCTTGGGGAGAAAATTAAGCACATAGCCTTTTGTATTTATATTACAATTTTTAATTTGTTTTAAAGCATTTCAGTTTTAAAGCATGGTGTAGGGCCGGGTGCGATGGCTCACACCTGTAATCCTAGCACTCTGGGAGGCTGAGGTGGGCGGATCATTTGAGCTCAGGAGTTTGAGACCAGCCTGAGCAAGAGCGAGACCCCATCTCTACTAAAAATAGAAAGAAATTATATGGACAGCTAAAAATATACATAGAAAAAATTAGCCGGGCATGGTGGTGCATGCCTGTAGTCCCAGCTACTCGGGAGGCTGAGACAGGAGGATCCCTTGAGCTCAGGAGTTTGAGGTTGCTGTGAGCTAGGCTGACGCCACGGCACTCACTCTAGCCTGGGCAACAGAGTGAGACTCTGTCTCAAAAAAATAAAAAAATAAAGCATGGTGTAATTCACATGTAAAATTAGCACAAAACACATCCGTAATTTAACAAAGAATGCCTTCTGACTGAGAATTTTTGCTATTATGCTATTTTTTACAATGGAGCACAGATAAGGAGATATATATCCTGATGTTTTTGTTTACAGTGTGTACCCCATTAGGCCACTAACTCCTAAGTTAAAACTATACACCAGTATTGCAAGTAGCTATTTGACCAACAATGGAGGGGAAAATCTACTTTGAACCTATTTCGGTTTGCTACTTTGGAGCAGCTGTGTGGATAGCCTGACCTAGCTTCTCACCTAGCAGAAGTTATCCGCAGATCCTAAAATTGATTATTTGAAACATGAATAAGCACAGCAGTGCCACTTAACGCACCACATTGTTATGGTAAAAAGAGGAAAAAAGTGTATCAGGTGATCTTTGTCTTTTTTTGATTCTGAAATCAATGAGTTGTATTTTACCATGTCCTTACCTGCTCCAACCTAAGACCTCCAATTGACAAGAATCTTATATGCAAGATCTATAGACTGTATTTTCCCAGAGTGCCTGTATTTTCTCCAGTTATGCCAGTGCATCTGTGGTGTGGGCACATTGGTATGGGGTGGCATGCATTGTGTGTTATGACAAGAGCCATTAAGTAATAGGTCTTTCATCTAGTACTGTTTGCATTATTTTCCACTAGTATTTGATGTCATACATTTGAGGATCTTGTTAACGGTAATGTTTTGTTTTTTTCAGTAAGAATTGGGGTCCATATATATTACCATGAAATGCCTACTGAGAAAAATTTGAAAAATATTTAAAGATGAAAATAAAAATCCGCCACTATCCCATTACTGTTAACATTTTGATATATTCCTCTAGTCTTAAGTGTTACGTATATGGTTGTATTTACACTGTTGATAGCATCTCATAAATAGGATTTTGTGTCCTGATCTCTTCCACTTCACATTATGTCATGATATTTTCACATATCATTTAAAAGTCTTTGCAATCGTTATTTTTATGACCAAAATGCCATTACACTGGGCATATATACCACTTTTCTACTGTTAAAATATTGAGTGAATATCTTTGCATATAAATCTTTGTTATTAATACTTTTTTAGATTACCCTTTTTTTTTTTTTTTTTTTTTTTGGAGACAGAGTCTCGCTCTGTTGCCCTGGCTCGAGTGCTGTGGCGTCAGCCTAGCTCACAGCAACCTCAAACTCCTGGGCTCAAGCAATCCTACTGCCTCAGCCTCCCGAGTAGCTGGGAATACAGGCATGCGCCACCATGCCCAGCTAATTTTTTTTTCTATATATATCTTTAGTTGTCCAGCTAATTTCTTTCCATTTTTTTAGTAGAGACAGGGTCTCACTCTTGCTCAGGCTGGTCTCGAACTGAGCTCAAACTATCCGCCCGCCTCGGCCTCCCAGCATTCTAGGGTTACAAGCGTGAGCCGTGAGCCGCGAGCCGCCACGCCTAGCCTACTTTTTTAGCATAGATTCAAACAAGGAAAATTACTAGCTAAAGGGATAAGAACATTTAAGACTCTATGCATATTGTCATATTGCTTGATGGAAAACTTCTGCTGTAGACTCCAACCACAGCTGTAGTGTTTTGACTTCTAGTGATTTGGGCTTCTGAGCTGTAGAGATATAACTGTTCTCCTAGCTGACCCAATTCCCCAGAAAACTGGGCTATGAGATCCAGGTCTCAGTGTATGTTGCAGTTTAAAAAAATCAGTAAATGGATCTAACTTGTTACCTCTAAAATCTCTCACTTAACTTATGAAGCAGATTTATTTGGGCAATCTCAGTAGTGCATAATTATTTTGAAAAGCTTAGCTCTGAAAGAATGGTATTTTAACCATTAAATTGTACTAAATCTAGTTAGTAAAAATCTCACTTTGCACAGCTCTTATTAGGAAACCTTGGCTGGGCGCGGTGGGTGACGCCTGTAATCCCAGCACTCTGGGAGGCCGAGGTGGGCGGATCATTTGAGCTCAGGAGTTCGAGACCAGCCTGAGCAAGAGCGAGACCCCATCTCTACTAAAAATAGAAAGAAATTATATGGACAGCTAAAAATATATATAGAAAAAATTAGCCAGGCATGGTGGTGCATGCCTGTAGTCCCAACTACTCGGGAGGCTGAGATAGGAGGATCGCTTGAGCTCAGGAGTTTGAGGTTGCTGTGAGCTAGGCTGACGCCACGGCACTCACTCTAGCCTGGGCAACAAAGTGAGACTCTGTCTCAAAAAAAAAAAAGGAAACCTTACTTGAGCTTCTACATCCTACAACTGAGAATTTCCTAGGTAGCAGTGACTGTGTATATAGTGAACATTTGGGTAACCATTGTTTTAATACCTTCTGTCTAAAATTAGGCAAAATGAAGAAATTAAAGAGTCCTTTCTGATCCCTGCCTACATTATAAGCTAGATGCTTAGAGTTGGAATTATGGCTCAGGAATAATTTACTTACTTCTCATGTACAGAATCTGAACTGTGCCTCTGCTGACCAGAAACTTGTCAAGCTGACCCGTCCAAATGGGGAGAAAACAGTACAGTACAACTTAAAATTTGAGTGGCTGCAGTAGCCCAATATAGAGAAAAAGACAGGTGTTTTTGAAAACAGAAAAGCATTCCTTGCCAAATATTTTCATATTATTAATGAAAGACATCAAAAGAAAAAATTGTAGTTTCAACTGGAAAGCCCTGTGGCTCAAGGGTCAGCCAGAGTAAACAAGAGCTCCTATAAAAAGCCATTTACATTCCCTTCATACAAGATTTATTTATGAGGGATCCTTCCAGGAAAAAGTCTGACTGAGACTAAAGACTGTTTGGCCAGGATGTCCTGACTGGGCAACATTCAGAACATGTGACCAATGCGTGATCCTAAAAACCATTCACAAGGTCTTTGCTCTGGGGTGCCTTTGCCTTTGCTTCCCTTCCCCCTACACCATGACCTTTACCAAATGGATCCCCACCCCATTATCTGACTACTCAGGGTAACTCTTTGGAAAACAAAAGAAAAAGTGACTACTGCATGGTTTTGTTTTTTTTTTTTCTTGGTGAGAGTATTATAGAGCTCTAGTGTTGATCTTTAATTGTGGTTCTTTTTCAGTCATTCAACAAGCCTTTATAGCTATCAGCTATGTGTCTAGCACTATTTGGGTATTTTGGTGCAGCGAGGCCTCAGTGGATCATTAAAGAGGAATGAGAGTGAGACCTACACATGTCTTTGCTATATGGTTTCATAGGCCACTCTACAGACTCCCCAGAACCTGGTCTCTTAAGGCCTGTTCCATCAAAGGCTCTAGGTTGAGATTCCTTTTCAGCCCCCTAGAGGGCACCCAAACCACCATCTTGCCTTCTGGGTTTGTGTTTGGTTTGGTTTGGTTTGGTTTGGTTTGTTTTTCAAGAATATTATGGGGCTACAAATGGTTAGGTTACTTATATTGCCTTTGCACCACCTGAGTCAGAGCTTTAAACGTGCCCATCCCCCACACAGTGCGCACCGTACCCATTAGGTGTGAATTTACCCATCCCCTCCACTCCCCTCCCAGCCTTCTGGTATTTTTTCTTCTGTTCAGTCAGAGCCCCTAAAACATTAATTCAAGTTATCAATACTAGATTTATTTTATTTTATTTTATTTTGAGACAGGGTTTCTGTCTGTTGCCAGGCTGCTGCATACAGTGGCCTGATCATAACTCATTGTAACCTCGAACTCCTGGGCTCAAATGGTCCTCCTACCTCAGCCTCCCAAGTAGGTGGGACTACAGGCATGTGCCACCATGCCTGGCTAATTTTTTTTTTTTTTTTTTGGTAGAGATGGGTGTCTTACTATGTTGCCCAGGCTGGTCTCAAGTTCCTGGACTTAAGTGATTCTCCCGCCTGGACCTCCCAAAGTGCTGGGATTACAGGCATGAGCCACCGTGCCCAGCCTGATACTAGATTTTTTTTTTTTTTTTTTAGACAGAGTCTCACTCTGTTGCCCAGGCTAGAGCACCATGGCATCAGCCTAGCTTAACCTCAGACTCCTGAGCTCAAGTGATCCTCCTGTCTCAGCTTCCTGAGTAGCTGGGACTACAGGTACTCGTCACCACACCCGGCTAATTTTTTGTTTCTATTTTTAGTTGCTCAGCTAATTTTTTCTATTTTTAGTAGAGACGGTGTCTCGTTCTTGCTCAGGCTGGTCTCGAACTCCTGAGCTCAAATGATCCTCCTGCCTCGGCCTCCCAGAGTGCTAGGGTTACATGCAGTGAGCCCCATGCGTGGCCCTAATACTAGATTTATTAAGTAGAAAGGAACTTGTTAGCAGTTTGATATAGATATTTTTGTTTATAAATAATATAGCAGTATAATCCAGGATATGAACTAATTTATTTGATTATAACAATGCAATATTTCTACAATCTGTTCTTTCCATTATGATAAAATTACATTGAATGTAGCCAAAGCTTGCTACATACCATCTACCTCATCATCAGAAGGTATTTTCTTAATACATAATTGATATCCAGAAGAAGCCATTATATTTCTAAGCTTTTCTACTAACTTATTTTTGCCTGCATTTCTTTCACTGGTATTATTCTGTATATAGTCCCTATTTGTAAGTGATTATAACATCTGGACGCTCAGCTCTCTGGCTGTCCAAACTATGGAAATGATCCCTCTTTCTGCTTCTATCCTTTCTTTTGTTGCATTTCTCAACTGCCTTCTACCTCCCCCACTGTCCCCTACCCCATGCTCAGATTCTGGGCTCCTTTAAGAAATTACCAAAAAAACCCCAGCCATTGGGTGGCTCTGTCAGCTCTGACACAGGTACCACAAGAGAAGCTTCTGACCCCCTGGCTCTGTACCTACCAAAGCAGGAGGGAAGATATATGGAACAAAAGCAATCTTCTCAATGCCAGGGTGGGGAGGGTGGATTATTCTTTAGAACCTAGTTCAATCAGGGCCTGCTGTGGTGGCTCACACTTGTAATCCTAGCACTTTAGGAGGCCAAGATGGGAGGATCCATTGAGGCCAGGAATTTAAGACTAGCCTGCGCAAGAGCAAGAACCCCCTTTCTACCAAAAACAAAAAAGAAAGAAACTCAATCAGTTTTCATTTGAAGACTTCTTGTGGTTAAATATTCTGTGGACCTGTGAGGTACCATGCTTCCATTTAAATCAAAATGCGGTGGCTCACACCTGTAATCCTAGCACTCTGGGAGGCCAAGGTGGGAGGATCGTTTGAGCTCAGGAGTTCGAGACCAGCCTGAGCAAGAGGGAGGGAGACCCTGTCTCTACTGGGAAAAAAAAAAAAGCTAGAGGCCAGACGCAGTAGCCTCTTTTCTTGGGGGAAACCGGGAAATACTGTTTTATTTGGCACTCTGTATGAATTAAGAATGTTTTGACTTATTAAAAATATGACTATTGGATAGAGAGAGTTCTGTATTTCTGTGGTAACATATTTTTCTGTTATGTTTACTACATGTCTATATTTGTATTGTCTATCAATCAGACATTAGTAGGCAGGAAAAGGTTATCTGGAAATTAGAAGATGGCATCCATCATTTGATTTAAGGAACAGAGCAGCTTTGTACAGTGTCCTAGACTCTGTGTTATATATTCATAGATCTCTCTTTTGCTACATGCCATTTTTCCTTTTCAGTTTTTCCTCTTAACATATCCCTCCCTTTCCTGCAGGAATGACATCTTTGTGTTCCTGTTAAGCACACGAGCTGGAGGACTGGGTATCAATCTCACTGCTGCAGATACAGTAAGTAACGAGACCACTGTACACTGGAGGTACAGGTTTTCTACTGTAAATGCCATTCAGTTTGTTTTATCCTTTGCTTTGTTGTCACATACTTTTGATTTCTGTTTCTATGCCTTTTGTTGTGTTAAAAGACTATAGTTGCACCAGGCATGGTGGCTCAAGCCTATAATCCCAGCACTTTGGGAAGCTAAAGCAGGAGGGTTGCTTGAGGCCAGGAGTTTGAGACCAGCCTGGGCAGCAGAGCAAGACCCCATCTCTACAAACAATATAAAAAATTAAGGCCGGGCGCGGTGGCTCACGCCTGTAATCCTAGCACTCTGGGAGGCCGAGGTGGGCGGATCGTTTGAGCTCAGGAGTTCGAGACCAGCCTGAGCAAGAGCGAGACCCCACCTCTACTAAAAATAGAAAGAAATTATATGGACAGCTAAAAATATATATAGAAAAAATTAGCCGGGCATGGTGGCGCATGCCTGTAGTCCCAGCTACTCGGGAGGCTGAGACAGGAGGATCGCTTGAGCTCAGGAGTTTGAGGTTGCTGTGAGCTAGGCTGACGCCACGGCACTCACTCTAGCCTGGGCAACAGAGTGAGACTCTGTCTCAAAAAAAAAAAAAAAAAATTAGCTGGACATGGTGGTATGCACCTGTGGTCCTAGGTACTCAGAAGGCTGAGGCAGTAGGATCACTTGAGCCCAGGAGTTCAAGGTTGCAGTGAACTGTGATTACGCCACTGCACTCTAGCCTGGGCAACAGAGCAAGACCCTGTCTGTTTAAAAAAAAAAAAAAAAAACCATATTATAGTTGCGCTTTCACTGGAACTGAAGCATTTTAGCTTTCCTTTGGGACTTTTTGATCCATTTTCTTTGAATAAGTTTTTTACACATTCATTCAACAAATATTTCGTGAATGCCTCATATATGTCTGATACTTGGGATACATTAGTGATAACAGACTGGAAAAAAAAATCAGTCCAATCAGATTTGTTTTAGGAGCTATTAATGTAATTGAATGAATCAGAAAGGATTGTTTCATTATTCTTATGCATTATTCCATTACCGGAAAAATTCATGTTTTTTGTATCCTAAACTTCAAAAGGTGATTAGAGAGCAACAACATCGGTAATTTCAAAGATAAAAAAGACATTTTAACAAATTATCTATCCTTTTATACCCAATCTCCTTATAGTTCAGTGTATGAAAGGGAGAAGAAAAGAACATAACTTTTGAATCTCAGAATTATTCCCAGGATTCAAATTTATTTAGTTAGTTAATTTATTTGTTTATTTGTTTATTTATTTATTTTTAAAGAGACAGGGGTCGTACTTTGTCACCCAGACTGAAGTGCAGTGGCATGAGCATAGCTCACTGCAGCCTCAAACCCCTGGGCTCAAGTGTTCAAATATATTTAATAACAATTGCAGAACCTTGGGATTTAAAAAAATGCATACATGTGAAATCGTTTTACAAAAGACATGCCTCTAAAAATGGCACTTAACGTGACTGTTGTGATGCCTCTTTGTGAAATACGGAGCATCAAAATCCTCACAAGTATGAGGAAGATGCTAACTCAGGAGAGCTATGGAGAAATGATGTACAGAGTTGTGGAGGCTTAAGTAGACTCACAGCAGCAAAGCTGAAACCACATCCGTTGTTTCCCAGTCTCCACTCCTATGATACGTCGACTGTTTCTCCTTACTATGCCATAGAACACTACCTGCCTTCAGGAATGAAAAACAGATTGTGTAAAATTATTTATCTGAAATTATGGATTCTGTAATATCAGTCATAGGACTCAGTTGTGCCTTTCTTGGCATCCAAACCTCTTCAGTCAATCAGAAGGGGCAGGGCTTCAAGGCCTGAGATTCGCTGGAGGCATAGCTGGGTAGATCCACATCATCGTCCTCTGTCATCTTATGGGAAGGTTGTCACGTGGTGGTAGATGGTGTTCTTGTGGGTTCTCTGATGTAGTGGTTCACTTGATCCATATCAGATAGTAGAAACTTGCCTTTCTCCTTGTTCTTCTTGGTTCTTGCTCTGTTTTTTTTAAGCATTTTATACAGTTCCAGCATAGTCATACTCTCCCTGTGAGTACAAGACTCATCACTTTCTCTTAGCTGATCTTTTGGGCTCCAGTCTCAGTTCCCAGCTCTATACTTGTTAATCCAAATGCATTCTTTGCTATGCTGCTACTCTGTTAGTTTGTTTATACGCTGCTTCTTTGCTTAAAACTCTTCAGAGATTCTCCATCATTTATGGAATAAAGTAAAGTGTAAGCTTTGCATGGCATACAAAGCTTTTCACTTGTGGCCTTTCCAGCCTAATTGCCGTACCACTTACCACTTTCCCTTCCAAAATATTTGTTCCAGAAATAATGATTGACTTGTGGTTTCCTGAACGCACCATGCCATATCACACACTGTTGCATAAAGTGTTCCTTCAGCCTAGATTGTCCTCCCGTGAGCCTCCTCTTCACATAGTGAGCTTCTATTTGCTCTTTATAATGCCATTCTGGTGTCAGCATTCCTTCCTAGGGCCCCCCCCCCCGCCACTCAAAGTTAATCATATTGTATTGTAAGTAATTATTTTACATACTAGACTTTGAGCTCATCAGTGGAAGGAAGTATCATAAGTCTATATTTCTGGTGCCTGGAACAGTTTGGTAATTTGTTCATTCATTCGTTCATTCATTCAGCAAACCGTTTAATGAGTATCCACCAAGGGCACGGCATTGTTTTAGGCTCTAGGAATTCAGCATGCAGTGAAACAAAGTTCCATTTCTGTCCTCATAGTTACTAGAAATTACATTTCTAGTGAGAAGTGGGAGGGAGACAGTATAAACAAATGGAAAAAAATAATATGAATGCTGTAAAGAAAAATATAGCAGGTAAGGAGTGGTGGAGTAATCAGGGGGTGCTGTTTTATATGAGTTGGTAAAGTTTCTATGATAAGCTGACATCTGAGCCAATATCTGAAGAAAGTTAGGAAGCAAGCCAAGCATGTATCTGGCAGAAAGAAGAGCATTCCAGGCAGAGGAGATAAGTGCAAAGCCCTGAGGTGAGAACATGCTTGGCATAGTCAAGCAACAGCAAGGAGCCCAGAGTAGGTGGAACAATCATTGAGGGGGAGAGTGTTATGAGATGGGTGTTGCAGAAGCAGATCGTGTACGATCTTAGTAGGCCATGGTAAGGACTTTGAGATGGGGGTCCAACTAGAAGAATTTGAACAGAGGAGTAACATGTTCTGGATTGGTTCTTTTTGTTTTGTTTTGAGATAGGGTCTCTCTGTCGCCTAGGCCGGAGTGCAGTTGCATCATCATAGCTCACTACACCCCAAACTCCTGGGCTCAAATGATCCTCCTGTCTCAATCCCTAGTAACTGGGACTACAGGTGCACCCACCACACCTAGCTAATCTGGCTTGGGTTTTAAATACATCCCTCTGGCTTCTGTTTGGAAAGGGGGGAAGATGAAATACTATAGGGAGAAAAGTACAAGCACAAAGATGAGTTGGGGTATCAGACATTAAGTGGCAGTGTCACCCAGGCAGCAGGGTCTGAAGTTCAGGAGGAAGATTAGGACCAAAGATGTATTTTGGAATCATCAGGTTGTAGAGGATATTTAAGACCATCAGACTAGATGAGGTCACCTGGGGAGGTCTGGCATAAGTTCATTATATTAAAATATATTTCCCTTCTTCTTAGCTTGCCTATCTCAGTCTGGTTTCTTAAGGAATAGTTTCTCTAGTTCATTTGAATGGTCAAAAACATAAGCGCATTTGAAGGGGGAGATAGGTATCATGTTTACAAGGTTCACATAGTTTGCCCTGTGGGGGTAAGGAGTTCCTGCCAGACACAAAGCCTCAAAGTAGGCCTAGGCCCCTGACTCACAGCTAGAGGAATAGAAGTAGAAATTCTTTTTTCTAGAGAAAAGCTCTGAATTCAAAAATAATTTATACTTTAATTTTGCAGGGAGGAACGGCCTAGGGATCACTTGTAAATTAGAAGCTCCTAGAATATTCCTTCTAAAAATAGGACAGCAAGATTGAAATTAATTCCTAGTTTATGCTTTGTATAAACTCAAATTATGGAGGAGGGCGGGGGGGGGGGGGGGGTGTGTGTGTGTGTGTGTGTGTGTGTACTTTAGAGAAACAATGCGTTTAGCTGCTTGTCTGGCATTTTTCCTTTGCCCTGAGATTTATTTAGTTTTGGGAGATCCCCAGAACCATTTATGGACAAGGAAGAGGTTAGTCAACCTACAAATGTCAGAAATAATGTCTTGTGGTTGAGAATGCATATGTAAACATGTATTTGTAAACAATGGCGGTCCATCTGACCCGCTCTGTTAGTAAAACATGATTTTAGCAGATGATGAATGGCAGCTGCCCCTTATTTGTCTGTGTTGATCTTTGTGTATTCTCCCTGGAGTAGGGTTATCTTTGTATTTGACTCTGTTTAGTGAGGGGTTGTTATAAACAGCCTCATTTGTTTTTGTTTCTGTGTCAGACCTGTTTTATATGGTTACATGTAAAGAGAATGAGGAAGGAGCTTTTGTCCCTTAGTAGCAATATGAGAAGTCCTTTGTCCCATGGGTCAGCTTTTAGTCTCCCCCTCCTCCCCCTAAGGGACTGAACTTCCCCCCATTCTCCTGGGAGAAAAAGGCTCCACCCTCCAATGTTGGTCCAACTTTTTCCGGTTGTTCCTCTAGAAATTTTCCTGTTTTCCATTTCATTCGCTTGTCCTCTGAAACTCTTCCTCATTGACCTATATAGCCAGGCCCCTCCACCCATCTCCACTCTCACCTCCCGCCCCCTATGCCCGCCCAGCTTGGTGTTTACAACTGCATGAAGGTGCTGACTATTAATATATTTCCCCTTAGTCATTGCTGGGCCACGCTTTGTGGATTTACTTGCTTTAATCTTTCCTAGTTAAGTCAGTTGTGCTAGTCCTTTAATTAATTGCTACTTGTTTTTCTCTAGGATGTCTCACTGAGCTCCATAGACCTGCTTGCTAAATATAGGTGTCATCTCTAACCCACTGTGGAGCATTGTTTCCCCAGCCCTCCCCCCAGGTCACGTCGGGGTGGATTTAGTGTTTGGTTGTCAAATAGGATGATAACCATACATCTGTCTTGCTTTTTAGTTTTCTTACTCTTGTTCTTAACCTTAGTTTTCTCTTATTTTTATCCTATTAGCTTATACGTATTTCAATTTTTTCTGTGTAATTATTTTTCTAAATAGAATCCTATTTTTATTCTCTTTTCCTCCCAAATTTCCCACCTCTTTTAATCCATTTAAAGGATAAATAACCACTAAATTGGGGTTGTTGTTGTTGTGTTGTTGTTATTGTTGTTTTGGTTTGTTTGTTTTAGACAGTGTCTTGCTCTGTCACCCTGGCTAGAATGCTGTGGCATGATCATAGCTCACAGCAACCTCAAACTCCTGGGCGCAAGCAATCCTTCTGCCTCAGCCTCCTGAGTAGCTGAGACCCACAGGCACACACCACGACATCCGGCTAATTTTTCTATTTTTTGTAGAGACAGGATAAATATGGTGTTTTTTGTTTGTTTGTTTTTGTTTTGTTTTGTTTTTTATTAAATTGTAAACCTATGTCCTCGGGCTTTAATCTTCTTATTGTTTGTGAGCTCAAAAGAACTAGAGTTAATCAGGTTTCATTGGTACTGAGACTTCTAGGAAAAAATGTAAATGTTAAGGCTGTAGCTATGAAATGATTCATGACATAGGCCTCCTTATTATGAATTCGTGCTGAACCACAGGCTCAGGCTTGGGCCACTCAAGGTATTGTCTTTTGGGTAGGACATCAGCCCTCAATTTCCGCATAAGTAGTCATTTTAGGTACTTTGGGCAAGTAATTTTACCCCCAGCCCAACTGGAGGCCTACTTTTTGTTAACTCTGTCATCCTTTCTTTTGTTCTCCCTGAAAGTTTAAACTCAGTTTTCTAGAATTTTACATGTCCTGTTTGAAACTCCAAAATGTCCTATGGTCAGGTTTGGTGTGTTCTTCTACAAGTGACAGGCACTGATACTTCCAAATCTTAGATCTGTGGGACACTGTGGATTTAACAGTAAGCTTTCACAATGACTTTTTCTTTGGCCAGCAGCTTGCAATTTTCTCCCCAAGGATTGTAACCTATTTTAAAAATTAAGGGATCATGCCTCATAGAGAAGCAAGACCAAAAGGACAGCCTAAGAAAGAGCCAGTAGGGTTCTTATCAGTAGAGGCAAGAGCATTGAAAACGCCAATGCCTTTTGTCCAGCTTCACCCAAGGTCTGAATTTATGCAGAGGATAGCAGGATTGCCTCCATCTTTAAATGAGAAAGCAAATAAATTTCGTAGGACTAATGTTAAGCAATGGGAAAAGTGTCATAGAGAAACAGTTTCAAAAAGGTGACTCACTCTTTAAAATAGTATACATGAAATAATTGGATGCCCATAGAAGATACTGATTAAGAGGGGACTTGGACCAAGATAGGTAGGCAGTGCAGAGTATTGTTGCTAGTGTAGGTTGTGGAGGGATTCTGTTAGGTCAATCCCCAACCCGGCCACTCACTGTGATCGCAGTCCGGTCTCTTCCTTATTTACAAAATGTAGGATAGATACATAGGGTTTTGGTGAGAATCCAGTAAGATACGTAGGCACACTAGTCCTAGACACATAGTAATTACTCAACAGATTTTAGCCATTATTATTTCTAATAAGAATTCAGGGGGGGCCGGGCGCGGTGGCTCACGCCTGTAATCCTAGCACTCTGGGAGGCCGAGGCAGGTGGATCACTCAAGGTCAGGAGTTCGAGACCAGCCTGAGCAAGAGTGCGACCCCGTCTCTACTAAAAATAGAAAGAAATGATCTGGACAGCTAAAATATATATATACAAAAAATTAGCCGGGCATGGTGGCACATGCCTGTAGTCCCAGCTACTCGAGAGGCTGAGGCAGTAGGATCGCTTAAGCCCAGGAGTTTGAGGTTGCTGTGAGCTAGGCTGACGCCACGGCACTCACTCTAGCCCAGGCAACAGAGTGAGACTCTGTCTCAAAAAAAAAAAAGAATTCAGGGGGGATAAGAAAAGGAAATGTTGTAGGCAAGAGAAATCAGGGAGGTCTTGCTAAAAGCTTGAACTGAACCTAAAAAGGACCAATAAAGAAAAGTTGAGGGCCGGGCGAGGTGGCTCATGCCTGTAATCCTAGCACGCTGGGAGGCCGAGGCAGCAGGATCGCTCGAGGTCAGGAGTTCAAGACCAGCCTGAGCAAGAACGAGACCCCCATCTCTACTAAAAAATAGAAAGAAATTAAACGGACAACTAAAAATATATAGAAAAAGTTATCCGGGCGTGGTGGCGTTTGCCTGTAGTCCCAGCTACTCAGGAGGCTGAGGCAGTAGGATTGCTTGAGCCCAGGAGTTTAAGGTTGCTGTGAGCTAGGCTGATGCCATGGCACACTAGTCTGGGCAACAGTGAGACTCTGTCTCAAAAAAAAAAAAAAAAGTTGAGGAATTCCAGTATAGAGAAACAACTTGAGCAAAAAGAGGTACAAACAAATGTAAGTGAGGAACACTGAAGAGACCCATCTGACTAAAGAGAAGAGGTGTGTTTGTGTTAGGAAAGAATAGGAAACAAAGTTGGCTCTGTATAGCAGGGCTTGATTATTTAGGGGAGTTTGGACTTGGTATGTTACAGCATAATGAGCAGAGAGATGGAGTGGTCTACATTGGTACCCAAGACAGGCTGAAGAAGGAGGAGACTGAGATCTAGGAAGCCCACTAACGGAACAGAGCACTAGTGTTCTAGACATAGGTAGTGAGGGCCTGGTCCAGAATGGTGACAGTGGGCCTATAGAAAGGACATGTTCGTTTCTGAAGAAGCATTGGCTGGGTTTGGTGATTTTGATTGGATATCAAGGAGCACACGTGGGAGATGAGAGCCATTTTTTTTTTTTTTTTTTTGAGACAGAGTTTCACTCTGTTGCCTGGGCTAGAGTGCCGTGGTGTCAGCCTAGCTCACAGCAACCTCAAACTCCTGGGCTCAAGCGATCCTACTGCCTCAGCCTCCCGAGTAGCTGGGACTACAGGCATGCGCCACCATGCCCAGCTAATTTTTTCTATATATTTTTAGTTGTCCAGATAATTTCTTTCTATTTTTCGTAGAGACTGGGTCTCGCTCTTGCTCAGGCTGGTTTCGAACCCCTGACCTGGAGCGATCCTCCCGCCTCGGCCTCCCAGAGTGCTAGGATTACAGGCGTGAGCCACCGCGCCCAGCTGGTAGTACTGTTTTTTTTGTTGTTGTTTGTTCAGCAAACTAGAAGTAGCTTTCAGGGAACCTATTCAACATTCCATCCTTAGAATTGGTGGGACAGGCAATGACCTTATTGATGGGAGCCTGAGAATGCCAAGAAGGCCATGTTTGTCTCTTTCCAAGGTAGCTCCAGCCTTAAGGAGAAAGCTTTCTCCCATCCCTCACATCCCAGGCCCACCACTGTAGGTCCTGTGATCTTTGGTAAATTCTCTAATTCTTCTGTGCCTCATTCTCCTAATCTGTAAAATGGGAGGTTCTTAATTGTACCCAAATCATGGTGATTGTGGGATTTAAATTAGTTTATCCACTGAGAACAATGACTGCACTAAATGTTAACTGTTATTATTGATGTACTAAGCACTAAATGTTAACTATTAATATTATTGCTACTTTTTTTTTTTTTTTTTTTTTTGAGACAGAGTCTCACTCTGTTGCCTGGGCGAGTGCCGTGGCGTCAGCCTAGCTCACAGCAACCCCAAACTTCTGGGCTCAAGCGATCCTCCTGCCTCAGCCTCCCGAGTAGCTGGGACTACAGGCATGTGTCACCATGCCCAGCTCATTTTTTCTATTTTTAGTAGAGATGGGATCTCACTCTTGTTCCGGCTGGTTTCGAACTCCTGAGCTCAAGCTATCTTCTCACCTCAGCCTCCCAGAGTGCTAGGATTACAGGCGTGAGCCACCGTGCTCGGCCTCTTTTTTTTTTTCCTATTTTTTTTAAAGACAGGGTCTCCTTCTGTTGCCCAGGCTGGAGTGCAGTGGCACCATCATAGCTCACTGTGACCTTGAGCTCCTGGGCTCAAGCAATCCTCCTGCCTCAGCCTCCCAGTTAGTTAGGACTACAAGGGTGGGCCACCAGGCCTAGCTAATTTTATTTTTTTGCCTTTTGTAGAGATAGGGTCTCACTCTGTTGCCCAGGCTGGTCTTAAACTCCTGGCCTTAAGCTAGCTTTTCTCCTTGGCCTCCCAAAGTGCCGGTATTGCAGGCTGAGCCACTGTGCCCAGCCATACTCTCACTTTTTAACGAAAACTGAAAAAAGCCAGGAGCATGTCTCTTTTGCTCAAGGCATGTAAAGGAATGGTTAGTTTTATGAGTAGATGTATCTTCTCATCTTAATGTTAAAAAGAAATCTGACCCTGGTAACACCAGAGGGTTGAAGACAGACAGTGGCTCAGCTGCTGTCCGAATTTCTTGTCTACCCTAAGAGTGCTTCAGTCTTTGCTGTATTCTCATCCTCCCTATACAGGTGATTTTCTATGATAGCGACTGGAATCCCACTGTGGACCAGCAGGCCATGGACAGGGCCCACCGTTTGGGGCAGACAAAGCAGGTTACCGTGTACCGGCTCATCTGTAAAGGCACCATTGAAGAACGTATTCTGCAGAGAGCCAAGGAGAAGAGTGAGGTAAGCCACAAGGGAGAGGAATTACTGTACTGGTGGAGAGAACAGAAAGTCCAGTCGCAATGACTACACTGAGACTCTCTTGCCTTTCGTTGGTCATGAGGATACTACAATTTCTTCTGAATAGAAAATAAAATCAGGTCCTGTGCAACAGCAGTCTCGACTGTCCTGGCCGTGCCTCATTCCCTTTCCGCCACAGGACAGCCACAGCCCAGACTCGGCTGCTGTTCATGTGAGACTGACACCAGTAATGGCCTCTCACATTCAGAAGAAGGATTGACATTTTTGAGCTCTCAGCTTATCTGCCTCTGAGTTGTATGCCAAATTTGCTAGTTTCTGAAGAAATGATTGTTTTGTTTTTTTTCATCCTGATTCAGTATTATTGGACTTTGTGGCTGTCGATTAGCAGTCCCAAGCAATGAAGTTCTCATTGTCCTTTCTTTTGGACTAATAGTCTGGATGAGCCAGTCAGATGAACAGGAAAGAAATAGGGAGACCAGAGGCCTCACCTGAGGATCGAGTTGAGAAAGATGTTTACTTCCTTCTGGATATTTGCCATAAGGGAATGGATGCCTGGAGATGATGTTTTGATCTGTCTTGGTGTAGATTCAGCGGATGGTGATTTCAGGCGGGAACTTCAAACCAGATACCTTGAAGCCTAAAGAGGTGGTTAGTCTTCTTCTAGACGATGAAGAGTTGGAGAAGAAACGTATGTACTCTAAACTGCTTCATGTGCTCTTGTCTCTAGCCCCACATAGCTAGAATGGAAGGGGTACTTGGCTATGTGCCAAGGGTAGGCAAGCCAAGGCTGTATTTGGGGAAACATTTTTATATTAATATTTCCTATGAAAACCCAAACAAGAACATGTAGTAGAACAGGTGAAATTTGTGTTTTAAAAGTAAATATGACTTCACCTAACTTTTAGCTTGCTCAAGGAAGGCTATACCTGACCCCCCAGCAGGAATATTTATGTGGAGAAGTTGGAGCAGCACACCGCTGTAGCCATACAAACCCTTCTCCTGTGTGCCTCTGGCTTTTGAGAACATTGAGTTCAGATTTATCCTGTGAGCCTCTGAGGACTCCCACAGCATCACATCCAGAAAACAAGTTCACATTTGCCAGCACCTTCTAAAAGCCTTTCAGAACTCTGTAACTATACTCGATCTGTGCAAAGCAGAGATAGTAAAAGGCTGAAAATAAAAAAGGGGACAGACAAGGCAAGATAAGGCCCATAATAATTAAATGAAATCTCAATTTAAACCCAAAATCTATTAGGAATCCAAGAACTCTGTTCTTTCTCTAAGTTAGAAAACTACCGGCTATCTGCCTTAAATAGATAGAAATCATATCTTAGAACATAAACATCAGAGGACATGGCCACCTTAATTTCAGAGAACGAGGATCATGATTGCCACAAGTACTTCATCAGTTCTTTTTTTTTAATTTTCTTGGTAGTGAGACTGCGACAGGAAGAGAAACGGCAGCAGGAGGAAAGCAACCGAGTGAAAGAGCGCAAGCGTAAGAGGGAGAAGTATGCAGAGAAGGTATGTTCAGCCTGGGGTGGCAGATAGGGGCTGGTGGGGCGTGGGGTGCTTACAGAAAAGGCTTTGGGGTACATGGCTTGTTATCTTGGTTATTGGTTGGTATCCAGCTCCAGCTGTGTGTGATTAGTTGCAGTTCTGGGTTGACTGCAGGAGAAATGCAGTCTTGGTAGATTTGTACTCCCTACACATACCCCCTTTCAGTGATCGCAGTTTAATTATGGAAACCATTTTTCAGGGCTGTTACAAAGCACAAGGCTAAAGTATGGGTAAGATGGATATTATTTACATACATTATTTGATTCTGTAAAATCTTAGGAAGGGCCTAAGAGGTCATGAGATCTAATCCTTCTACCGTAATTCTGCTAGTGTATCATTCCGTGTCTCCTACCACTGGAAAAATAAATCCCTGGCCAGTCTGTTCATCTCTTTTTATCCAATTCATGCCAGGGATTTGAACTGTTTTTTGTCTGCTTTCTGAGTTTTCCTGCTTGAGCCTACCAGGCTAGCTACAAAGTGGGATGTCATTTCTCTACATTTCTCCTATCTTGCTGTTTCTACTAAAGTATTGCATCAGTAATTCTTATCCCCGATCTTTATTGACATGTAAATTGGAAGTGAGGCCGTCAGGACTTATTCTTGTTTCAGGGGTCAGCCCATTAGCTCTGATTAGGTTCCAAACATATTATGCCTGCAGGCTATGGTTTCGTACCATTTTACTATCTTCTTGAGAGTGCTAACTTTTTCTAGTGGGTTTATCTTACCTTTGGGTTATACTACCCTTCCCATCTTCACCAGCCCTGGTTGGACTCCTAATGTTAAACAAGGTAGCCACCTGAGCTTCAAGTATCTCCATAGCTCTGGCCCCTCAAATCCCATCCTTGTTCATGCCCCATTTCCCTGGCCTGTTTGGTTTACCTGAAACCTGTTATCTGCTACATGTTCACACTGGTTCTGCTTTTAAGTGGAGGTCAGCTTCTTCCCCTTGCCCACACTTCTGTTGGTCCTCATGGCCCTTTGCCTGCATGGCCTTGATGGTCAGCAGCCTAAGTGCCTGTCTGTATTATATCATCATCTTCCAGTAGATGTACCAGCTCTTCCTGCTGCAAAATCTACATCCTCATTTAGACCTCCTCTAAGCAGAACTGTTTGTAGTCTAAAAGATGCCCCTGGTACTCACATCATTTACAAAGTTGAAAAATCCTATGAATGAAGGATCAAAATCAGGTCAGGTTTGGTGGCTTATGCCTGTAATCCCAGCACTCTGGGAGGTCAAGGTGGGAGGATTGCTTGAAGTCAGGAGTTTGAGACCAGCCTGAGCAAGAGTGAGACCCCTTCTATATAAAAAATTAAAAAATTATCTAGGCATGGTGGTGCACACTTATAGTCCCAGCTACTGAGGCTGAGGTGGGAGGATCACTTGAGCCCAGAAGTTTGAGGTTGCAGTGAGCTAAGATGATGCCACTGTACTCTAGCTGGGGCAACAGAGCAAGACTCTGTCTCAAAAAAAAATCCTTCTAGCCTGTGCTGCCATCTCTACCCATTTCCCCAGGCTCTTTTATGATTCCACCCTCAAATATCTAACCCATTACTTACTACTGTTTAAAATAAAATACCTTTAATATTCAGAAATAATATCAAGGAAGAAAAGATGGTTTTCTCACATAGAACACTGTCAGATTTAATAGTTTCCAGCAGATACTATCTCTGCTCTAAGCATAGACTAATAAATGCCCAATGTTACTATAAACTACACAAAGACGTGGCATATTAACCACATTATAGATATAGATAAAAATGTAGCGGTACATTGGGTGAATGAGATTCTCAGATGTATCCAAGCTCATTCTATGATTTCAGGTCCCTAAACTGTGACAGAGCCCTACTGAACTTGATTTAGCACTACTTAGTGTAGCTCAGTCACTCAACCCCTAAGAGTTTATTTTGTAATTTGAGGAAATAGTGACAAAGGAACTCCACTATTCCTTGGGTATAAGGCTCTTCATTCTCCGCATGCATTAAAACGTGCAGAGAAAAAGTAGATATGCATGCTCTCTTTTTGCTATGAACCTAAAACTGCTCTAAAAAAATAGTCTTTTAAAAAAACAGATGTGCAGAAAATATATTGACAGCACTGCAATCTTTTGTGAAACTACATTCATTCAGCCCCCATAAGTGCTACAGCTTGGATGTATCAGAGGCTGGCTACACCCCTCACCCTACCAGGATCAGGCTTTTTTGCCTTTTTTTTTTTTGAGACAGGGTCTTGCTCTGTCACCTGGGCTAGAGTGCAATGGCATCATTATAGCTCACAGCAACCTCAAACTCCTGGGCTCAAGCAATCCTTCTGCCTCAGCCTCCTGAGTAGCTGGGACTACAGGTCCATGCCACCATGCCCGGCTAATTTTTCTATTTTTTGTAGAAATGGGGTCTCACAAAATACACATGAACTCTCCTTAAGCCATCCATTCTTCCTTATCAAGTTTTTCTTCCTTAAAAATATGCTAATTGAGGTGTTTATAAAATAAAGTATAAAAGTTCTGTCATCCTTTTCTTCCGTAATTCCACTTTCCCTTCAGAGTGCATCCTCATACTTTTTCCATTTTTCCCAATCTATGTTCCCCAGAAGAAAAAGGAAGATGAATTGGATGGGAAAAGGAGAAAAGAAGGTGTGAACCTGGTGATCCCATTTGTTCCCTCGGCTGATAACTCCAACCTCTCTGCTGATGGGGATGACTCCTTCATTAGCGTGGACTCAGCCATGCCCAGCCCGTTCAGTGAGGTGAGGTGGTGGGGACTGTGTCCTGACCTTATACTAGGGATGCTTTGCTGGGCAGCCTTTGCTTCTCTTAGAGTCCTCCTGCCTTAATAGAAGAGGGTTGCATATGAGATCCATATGGAGAAAAGCAAATGTGGACAGGTTGGCTTCTTGGGAGCCAGAGAAGGTGGATCTAGCCTCCACTGTGATGCATGTTCTTACATAGGTGCGAGGCCATGGGCAGTGGGTACTGGGAGTAGTAGAGATCTCAACCCTTCCTTTTCTAGATCTCCATCAGCAGTGAACTTCACACTGGGTCCATTCCACCTGATGAGAGCAGCAGTGACATGCTGGTCATCGTGGATGACCCAGCCTCCTCAGCCCCTCAGTCTCGAGCCACCAACTCTCCTGCGTCCATAACAGGCTCTGTCTCAGACACCGTAAACGGTAAGTGCTGCTGCTGTGTCTTCCAGCTTGGGCCTGGTCCACTGCCCAGCATTGGAGTGGTGATGGGGTAAAGTCCTGATTCCTTCCAGAATTATGGCATTTTCTTCTTTCTTTAGAGAAGAGTGGAATGGAGCAAAAAGATTTTTGTAAGCTTATTCTTTCAATAGCCCTGTCAAGTGAAAGGAAGAAAGAGAAGGTTTAGAGAAAGCAAAATAAGAACTTTATAAAGATTTAAAACTTGTTTGTTTTCCAGTCATCCCTGTCTAGTTTTTAATTAATGTTAGCTTTTCTGGGCCTTTCCGCAGTTTGTTGTGTGGGGACCAGTGTTGCTGCTCTTTCTTGGGGAGTTCTAAGTTTAAAACTTGGGAACAACAGTTGATTCTTCAAGACAGGAGCACATGAGAGTGTGCAGGTAAATCCCAGATAGCAAGTCTCTGAGGTTCAATTAGTAACAGACTAGTTTAAAGAAGTTTGGGAGTAACAGGACCACTCTTTACAATGAAAAGTGGTGTGAGGAGTTAAGGATGTTTTAGCTGTTCAGAATTCTTAGCAACTCTGTGTGACTCAATGGCCTAGCCATTGAATGGAGACATAGACCTCCTCAGGGGTCCTTAAACACCCTGAGAGCCAGCTTTCCCTGTCAGGGAAAGACTGTGTTAACGTTTTGAAGAGATTCATTTTTTTCCTCTTGGCCAATTTGTTCCCACAGGAATTTCCATTCAGGAAATGCCAGCTGCAGGACGTGGTCACTCAGCCCGAAGCCGAGGCCGCCCCAAAGGTTCGGGAAGCACAGCCAAAGGAGCAGGGAAGGGCCGAAGCCGGAAGTCCACGGCGGGCAGTGCTGCCGCAATGGCAGGAGCCAAAGCAGGGGCTGCGGCGGCCTCTGCAGCTGCCTATGCTGCATACGGGTACAACGTGTCTAAAGGTGCGGAGGCCCCGTGTGGCTTTAGGCTCGTTCTGCCAGGTAGAACATGTGGGAAACTCTCAGGCCAGCACCTCCTTCCCAGAGCCCAGATTGAGGTTCCACTTCTTTGCATTGAGCAGTCTTGATTCTCCCCTTGACCTCATGACTTGGTACAGTGCCACCTTTGAATTGGAAGTAACTGTGAAAAGAGTGCTAAATTGTGGGCTGTACTGCTTTAGACATTCAGAGTTTTTCCTCCTTTTGGAAATTGATTTTATTTTTCTTAGTTGGTTTTTTCTAAGAGGCACATTTCAGTAATCCACACTAGCATAATTAACATTCATTCAGCTATGTGATGATCCATCACCTTAGGCATTGAGCACCTGCTGTATGCATAGGAATATAACGCATGGCACCTGCTCCTGTGTGTATTATAGCAATGAGAAGGGGAAGCCGTGCTTGCAGCATGTTCAGCAGCCATGCGAGGCAGCATGCAGATGCGTGGAAAGAGAGCAGAGGCTTCACTGCCGTTGTAGGTCAGGAGGAGAAACCATGGATCTGCTGATAAGGTTGCCAAGCTGCAATTCAAAAAGGAAAAGGATGAGGAAGGATTTCAACTGGTGACAGAGGCAATGGGGTCACCAAGCAGGTCAGCCAGATTGCAGTGAAGAGAAGCAGTGGGTGTCAAGGCTGGAAAGACATGGTGAGACCTGACAGGCAGGACCTTGGCAGGTGTGTACAGCAAGGGCCAGCAGACAGTCTGAGAAGAGAAGTGGCTCTTGTGACTGTGATATATGAACAATGATGGTAGCTATGGAATATGGACATCTGAGCATGGTGAGAAAGGGAGAGCCCATTTATGGACCTGTCTCCCCATTCAAAATGTGAGCTTAGTATCAGTCACTACAGCAAGTAAAGGCATTCTCCAATAGAATGTGCTTGGCCTGTAGTAAGTGCTCAGTAAATGTTACTTTACCTCCCGTTTCTCCTACTACAGGAATCCCAGCTTTCATTATTGGTTCATCCAGGAAATAGGAATTGTAATAGCCTAGCCCAGTGTTTCTTAACCCTTTGCCAACTCATCACATCCTTGGAAAACAACAGTCATGCCAGTAGTCAAGGCTGCTGTTGCAGGGTCTCACCCATAGATGGGGCAGAGCATGACACTCATCAGGGTTTCTCCTAGGAACATGACTGAAGAGGGGGAAGGAGACAAAGAGGGTTCAGCAGTATGAGAAAAATCAGCTGTGCTTGGCAACTGGAATGGGAAGTGAGGGAAGGGAGGGGTTTAGAGGCTACCTGCAGTTCTACTGTGGGTGAGGAGAGAGGCATGTCTACCCACCAAGCACTTAGAATTCTTTTACACAAGAAGCAGTTGAAGAATCATATTAGGCAACGTAAGTAGATTTGCCTGGCTCATATTAGAAAAAAGGAAAGTTCACTGTTGCCCAGGGAGTCATCACTAAAGATGAGGGATTTGAACTGCGTTCTTGCAGTGGGATAGCTTGGAGAGCAGGGGTGGCCACAGCCTGCGTAAGTAGAACTGCATGAGTATAGACACAGGGTAGAGAGTGGCAGCCTTACGCCCCCTGGCCAGACTTCTGGGGGAGTAGAGAACATCGTCTATGAAATTAAGAGGAAAACCGCTAACTACAAGTGATGTCCTGAGAAAAAAGAAAAGGAAAATGCATTGGTGTCTGTTAAGTTACAGTTCTCATCCTGCAGCCTTGGCGTCCCAAATTCTGTGTGCACTGTCTGGAATGCCAAGGTGAACATTGTACTCTCTGTGGATGAAGTAATGTGGAAAGGGCTAGGCAGATGTCATTTGCTCTTTTTTTTTTTTTTTTTTTTGTTGTTGTTGTTGTTTTTTTTTATTTTTATTTTATTTTTTTTTTTTCAATTTAATTTTACAGAATCAAAGAGTCTAACAGTATATCTTGTTAGATACAGTATGTCCTCATAATGTATACATTATTTCTTATACAATGATATGAAATAATATGGGAAATATTCATGATAAATTATTAAGTGAACAGTGCAAGTTAAAAACAATAGTTTCATATTTTTTTCCCCACCCCCCCTTTCCCAAGTCAGCACCTTCAAGTGTTACCACTCCCCAAACGGTGCGCAATGCACTCATTGTGTAGGCATACCCCCATGCCCTCCCCCACTCCCCACCTCAGTCTGATGTCCAATTGGTGTCGTGTCATTTGCTCTTAAAACCCTGTCCCCCTTACTCAAAAGACAGTTGATAGGAAGAGGTTGGCAAGGAGTAGCAGGGAGTGATTCTCCACCACCTGTCCTCTGGCCTGGACTCTGGTTACCAAGATCACAGGCTCCAAGGAAGCTCATGCAGACTGGTGCTTACACTCTTGTCTCTTTCTCCATCCCCACAGGAATCTCCGCCAGCAGTCCTCTGCAGACATCCCTTGTTCGGCCTGCTGGCCTTGCTGACTTTGGACCTTCAAGCGCCTCTTCTCCTTTGAGTTCCCCTTTGAGCAAAGGAAATAATGTTCCTGGGACCCCAAAAAACCTCCACATGACCAGCAGCCTAGCCTCAGACTCCCTGGTCCGGAAACAGGGCAAAGGCACCAATCCGTCTGGAGGACGGTAACCATCTGGACCCTCCAACTTCCTTCAACCAAACCAAGGTCTAGAGTCCTGGCCTGCAAATCGTCTTGGATGGCTTGCCCAGTGCAGCATCTTAACATCCTGAGTCAGAGGGCAGAGATGTCCAGTGTGGCAAGGGAAGAATGGGCAAGTGGTTGGTGTGAGCACTTTTATCACCTGTGTCTCAAAAGGAGTGTCTGAGGTACCTATGGGAGCAAGGCCCACGACAGGAATCAGCCCCACAGCATCTCAGATGAACTGCATAGCCAAGTCTTAAACCTCTTACCAGGGAAGGGCCTGACATAGTAGCCCCCTTTAGATGCTCAGGCACACTGTCTCCATCCTCATTCCACTCTTTGGCTCTGACCACGTCCCTTGCAAAGGCTCCACAGGTGCTGTGAAGAGCCTTCCATGATGGAGACTTCTCTTAAGGTTATGATGATTTGCTGTAAGGTTAGGAAGGGAGGAGATCGTGTACCTGGTGTCCACAGCCTTTGGGCAGCTCTCCAGGTCTCCAAACACTATTTGCCAGTGTGTTATCGTTGAAGAGAACAGTGAGTGCGAGAGAAGGTAGTGGCTGATAAGGGTGACAGAGGCTAGAGGAAGCATACCCACAGGCGGCGGTTGTGTTCCCAGCATTGCCTCCCCTGCCCTGCATGGTTCACACCAGAGAACCTTCAGGTCCTACCAGCAACAGTAGCAGCAGCTCCCACCCAAGGGACTCCCAGAAGCCAGTAAAGAGACCAGGAGCCACCTCAATCAGCAGGACATCCTCACTGCCCCTCTTGTAGACTCCCCTTTGTCCATCCTGAATGCACAGTTTCCCTGCACCTGCCCTTCAGCCCCCTGCTTGGCTGTATGCACTGTCTGTATTGCACTGAGAAAGGAAGGGACAGCGGGAGTGAGTGAGGGAGGGAGGGTGGAGAGAGAGGGCAAGCTGGACACCGGCCCTCCCAGCCCCAGCCCCAGCCCCATGGGCCTGAGCTTGCGCCCTCCAGCACAGGCAAAGGGGCAGTGTTTGCATGGGAGGTGTTTCTGCCGGCCTGCCTGATGTCCCTGGTGCAGCAGGTGCTTCCGGGCGGGCCAGCCTCTAATTTGCACACCTGAAAATCGCGGAATTGAGTTTAGATAGATTGATTTTTAAAACTTTTTTTTTTGGGAGTAGGCGTTGTAGGGGAATCATTTAATTTAAATCATTAAGATTCCTCTGCCCAAACCCAAACTCCTGTGTACAGATGCTATTTAGAGGGAATCAGAAAAATGCCAAGCCTTTTTTCTCTTTGAATGTGCTGTCTATTTTTATAACTGAACTTGTACATATGTATAAAGAGAGACACATCTTTCTTTTACTAACTGGATAAAAAAATCTTAAATAAAATGGAGTGAGATAATTTTATGTAAATTGGGGTGTCTGTGGTCTTTGCAGCTGCTTCTCCTTGGAGGCAAACTTAGGCCCTTGGTGGATGTGGCAGGATAAAGGGAAGGCAGAGCCCTAGCGTTGTTCCTGTGACCAGAGAGGACAGGGGTTAGTGGGACGAGGGGGTGGCTGTGGGTGTTTCCGCAGTGGCAGGATTCATTAGGCTTAAGAATTTGCCTACAGCCATCAGAGAGGTGGCTTGACCAAGTGCCTGGCATGCAGCAGCCCAGGCCTTTGAGTGTGGGCTCCTTATGGCTCAGGACCTAGGCGTGGGCACCCTGGCCTGGTCCACCATTGAACAGTGACATAGTGGTAATCGTAATACTGACAGTGTTCTCCACATTAGCTGTACTTGTAAGAATCATGAAAGAAACAGTGAAATATGTTCCTAGGGATTCGAAAGACATCCAGGCTTGGAAAACAGCTCAGTGATCAACTGGAAAAGAGCTCTGCCTGGACTAGCAGCCAGTGTTTCTCTGGGCCAAACACCGATAGGCTCTTGCGACACCTGTGAGCAGGGCTCGTGCTGTTCCCAAGTGTGCTGGCTGTGGCCTCCCTAGCCGTGCTCACCCTGCACACTGTTGATCAGGGTGGGCTGGCTCCTGGGCAGCTATTGCTCACCCACAGTCACAAGGATCAGCCTTTCTTCATTTTGTTGATCTCGAGAGGCATTATCAGATACTCTGCTGCTAAACTTGACCAAGGCCTTGCACCACACTGAACAACATAACAGAGCAGCTATGTCTTTACCTGTTATGTAAAGATTTTTGCATTTAAAAATAAGTAATTTGAAACCTTCTGAATCATCCCTTAAGGCAATGCTTTTCAAACTTTAATATGCATATGAATCACCTTAGGATCTTAACTTGCAGGTTTGTTTCCTAAGGTCTAGGGTGTGACCTGAGACCAAATTTCTTTTATTTCTTTCTTTTTTTTCTTTTTTTGTGGAGAAAAGATCTCAATTTGTTTAGAGTGCCATGGCATCCACCGAGCTCACAGCAACCTCAAACTCCTGGACTCAGGAGATCTTCCTGTCTCAGCCTCCCAAGTAGCTGGGACTATAGAAAGGTGTGCGCCACCATGCCCAGCTAGTTTTTTCTATTTTTAGTTGTCCACCTGATTTCTTTTTATTTTTAGTAGAGACGGGGTCTTGCTCTTGCTTAGGCTGATCTCAAACTCCTGACCTCAAGGGGGTCCTTGGCCTCCCAGAGTGCTAGGATTACAGGCGTGAGCCACTGTGCCCGGCCAAGACCAAATTTCTGACCAGATCCCAGGTGAAGGCTGAGCTGCTAGTCCTCAGACCACACCTGGAATAACAAGGCCCTAGAATACCTTCCAGCCTTGCCAGTCAGAAGAAACTCTCATCTTTGCCTGTATGCCCCCACCACAGCCAGGAAGCCCTGTACAGGAAATACTACTTTATTTTTTCTATCGCTCAACTTAATTCACCTGATGACAGAAAATGAAATCCTAGCATTTCCAGGAAAATTCAGTCCCATATACATGTTTTCTTGGGTTTTTGGGTTTTGGTTTTGTTTTTTTCCTCATTTTAAAACTGTCAGTTCATGATTTTCTCCATCCCCCTCTCCCTCCTGGCTAGCACCTCTGTTGAGCATGTTAAGTTTGAGAGAAGGTCTCTGATTTGCTACTGTCCCCCTTCTTTGTGGCCTCTACCTGTCTCTTACTGCTGTCATTCACTAGAGCATCTGTGATCCCTGGGCTCGCTGTTTCCTGTGCAGTGTGTCCTCTTAGCATGACCACCACACTCCTTCCAGGTCAGTCAGCTTCCTTAATTCCTGAGCCCTTCTCAGAGGCATGGAGACATTTGGCTACTCTTCCATGCTTCTCTGAGACTGCTAGGACGTGGGGAATCCCTGCGATTCGGGAGCAGCTGTGGTTAGTGCTGGCTGCCCAATTCAGCCATCTTCGTGATGACATTCAAACCACTTAGATGTGGAACAGGTGGATGGTGCATATTGTGGTAGATGGTGCGTATAGACAACACAGCATCTAGCTTGAAACTGTGTGCCCAGTTACTTGCTGTATGGTAGCAAATGATGCTAAGAAAAGTATCTGCCTAGGGCAAAGACTCCTGAGGACTGTGGAGTAGCAGGAGCTTGGGCTATTTCAGCCCTCTGGGAATGACCCACCCATTTGCCACCCAGGAAGTATTTGGGCCAAACAGCCCCAGGACTAAGCTATGGAGATGCTGATCTCCAGTGATAGTCCCCAGGACTGGGTGTAAGAGGAGGTGGGAGGGAGGACATGCTTGAGGCCCACTTCCTGGTTGTTAGGGACTCTGAGGAAGCAGGGTGCCTCCCTTATCACGAGGCCCCTGGCCTGTTCCTGTGTTCCCATTTCTTTCTTGCTTCAGGTCCTGGGACTTAGCTGGCTTCCCTTTCCTCTTCAAAATTGCTACCACCGACTCTCTCACTCCAGTTTCCCCGCCCCATAGCAAGCTGCTGTGGGGGGCGGGGGGTACTCTTTGTTTTCACCAAACTGCTGCAAAAAATGAGTATCTTACTTTTTTTTAAATTAAGGGTTTTGTTGCTTTTCAAAACAAGGACACCAGATAAAAACAGTACTGTACATGGGGAGTTCAAAGTTTAAGAAATATTTCAGGCCGGGCGCGGTGGCCATGCCTCTGTAATCCTAGCACTCTGGGAGGCCGAGGCGGGAGGATCGCTCGAGGTCAGGAGTTCGAGACCAGCCTGAGCAAGAAGAGCAAGACCCCATCTCTACAAAAAATAGAAAGAAATGATCTGGACAGCTAAAATTGTATACATAGAAAAAAATTATCCAGGCATGGTAGCACATGCCTGTAGTCCCAGGTACTCTGGAGGCTGGGGCAGGAGGATAGCTTGAGCCCAGGAGTTTGAGGTTGCTGTGAGCTAGGCTGACGCCAGGGCACTCTAGCCCTGGCAACAGAGCAAGACTCTGTCTCAAAAAAAAAAAAAAGGAAAGAAAAATATTTCACAGTTCTCAAAGTCCCAAGTCCACAGTTCCTGGCACCTCAAGTGAGAATCCTGAGTGAGAGGCTCCCTGACTCTTGTGTTCCTCCTCCCAGGGAGCTAAGAGCTTCTTGCAAAAAGACTGGCAAGTGGGGTGCAGTGGCTCACACCTGTAATCCTAGCACTCTGGGAGGCCGAGGCAGGCGGATTGTTTGAGCTCAGGAGTTCGAGATCAGCCTGAGCAAGAGCGAGACCCCGTCTCTACTAAAAAATAGAAAGAAATTATCTGGACAACTAAAAATATATAGAAAAAATTAGCCAGGCATGATGGCACATGCCTATAGTCCCAGCTACTCGGGAGGCTGAGGCAGGAGGATTGCTTGAGCCCAGGAGTTTGAGGTTGCTGTGAGCTAGGCTGATGCCACGGCACTCTAGCCCAGGCCACAGAATGAGACTCTGTCTCCAAAAAAAAAAAAAAAACTTTCTTCCCCCTGGACTGTTCAGCAAAAAATAATTTTAAAAAAGAATGAAGCTCTTTCCCTCAGAGCAGGTGTCGGCGGAGGCAGCGGCGGCGATGGCAGCTATTCGTGTAGCAATGGCCAAGATTAAGGCTCGGGACCTTCGCGGCAAGAAGAAGGAAGAGTTGCTGAAACAGCTGGAAGACCTGAAAGTGGAGCTGTCCCAGCTTCGTGTCGCCAAAGTGACAGGCTGCGCGGCGTCCAAACTCTCTAAGATCCTAGTCGTCCGCAAGTCCATTGCCCAAGTTCTCACTGTAATTAATCAGACACAGAAAGAAAACCTCAGGAAGTTCTACAAGGGCAAGAAGTAGAAGCCCCTGGATCTGCGGCCTAAGAAAACACGTGCCATGCGCCACCGGCTCAACAAGCACGAGGAGAACCTGAAGACCAAGAAGCAGCAGCGGAAGGAACGGCTGTACCCACTGCGGAAGCATGCGGTCAAGGCCTGAGGCCTGAGTCTCTCGGCATCAATAAAAACACGAAACTGGCAAAAAAAAAAAAAAGAATGAAAAAAAAATTTCTTACAGCTTATCTCCCTGTTTCAATTTAACTCATGTTATAAAATGATATCATGGTAACATCTCCTTCCCCTGAATGTAATCTAGGGCACTTTGGAGAAGCTGTACTTCAGGCGGAGGAGTAACTCCAAAGGTTACAATTTCAGACACCATGGGGAGAGATTTTAACGCTGCTATTTTTCTTTATGCCTCAAATTAGATTCCAAGCCTTGATAGTAACTTGCTCCAGTGTGCAAAGCTGATGTTTTGGTTTACCTGGGCATATGACCAGCTTTTCCTCCAGGTAGAAAGGGAGCTCCCTGAGCCTCCTCTTCCTGGTTCTTCCCATAGTTGGGGGAAAAGCTGGGTTGGTGGGGGAGGAGAAAGAAAGAAAGGGAACCCCTGCATGGTCCACAAGAGTACTCTCAGCCTCTGAGCGTTATTTCCAGCCCCTCTTTTCTTTGTGCATAAGCCTTTTCTTTTTCAGATCTGCATTTTATTATATTTTTTACTTATTTACTTAGGAATAAGTAATAGACTTGCACTGTTCAAAATCAAAAACACGCAAAAGGGCATAAGAGGAAAAAGTCTCTCCCGTCCCATCCTCTGGCCCCCAATTCCCCTCCTGGGAAGCAAACGGTGTTGACAGTTTCTTGTGATTCCTTCCAGACATATTTCTATGCTTTTTAAAAGACATGATTGTACTCACATTACGTATCTAACTTTGTATGCTTTTTTCCCCACTTATTATGCAGTAAAAACATTATGCAAAGAGAGTAAAATGTTTCTTAACATTAGTAAGCATTCATAAATGTTCATACTGACTGCAAATATGACATCAAAGGGAGATGACCCATTTTATTGCCCTATTGCTGGACAATTAGAGTTTTCTCCCTTTAAATCCTCTGATTCTGTCCAAGATGAAACTATCTATATGGGTTCGGCCAGCAGTTGCGGTTTAGTTTGGACTAGGACTGGCCATTTGCTCCCTGGGGACACAGGGATCTGGGGTCAGGAGGAGGCCCAGGGCCCAACCCAGAGGGATGAGCGGGGTGGTCCCTGGTCTGCGTGGCCTTCAGGGGCCAGCTGTGTGGTCCAGGCCAGTGGAGGCAATATATTTAGCTGGGTCAGATGCTGCTGGCTGTGTCATGACCCAGGAGGACTGTGCTGTTGGAAAACAAACCAGGATGGCCTGGCTGAAGCCAGCCCTCCTTCCTCTGCCCCTGCTCCAGCTTACTGGCCTGGCAAGGAGTGTGAGAAGGGGAGGAGGGCACGGGCCAGGGAGAGGGCTCAGACAGAAGGGCACCTGCCAGCACCCCGCCCAGGCAGATTTGGGAAGTGGCTTTTTCTGTCTCCCTCTCCTGCCTCTGCCAAGGTGTCAGAGCCTGGGCAGCCTGGAGGCACTTCCTTCCTTCTCCCTGCCTCCTCCCCCTCTTCCCTTTCTCCCTCCACCCCAGTCAACCTTATTTGCCTTGCTAAGGGAGTGGAGTTCATTTGTTCACACATTCATCCATTCCATTCAACTCATTTACCCATTTATTTGTTCAGCAAAAAATTTTTTGAGGGCCTCGGGTCAGCCAAGCTCTGAACTGAGCACCAGGGATACAGCAGTGAACAGCGAAGTGCCAGCTCCTGCCCGCATGGAGCTCATGCTCTAGGGAGATAAGAAATAATCCAATAACTAATCAGGAGTTGGTGAAAAATAATGCTATTAAGAGCAATAATAGGCTGGGCGCGGTGGCTCACGCCTGTAATCCTAGCACTCTGGGAGGCTGAGGTAAGGAGATCATTTGAGCTCAGGAGTTCGAGACCAGCCTGAGCAAGAGCGAGACCCCGTCTCTACTAAAAATAGAAAGAAATGATCTGGCCAACTAAAAATATATATAGAAAAAGTTACCCGGGCATGGTGGCGCATACCTGTAGTCCCAGCTACTTGGGAGGCTGAGGCAGGAGGATTGCTTAAGCCCAGGAGTTTGAGGTTGCTGTGAGCTAGGCTGACGCTACAGCACTCTAGCCTGGGCAACAGAGCGAGACTCTGTCTCAAAAAAAAAAAAAAAAAAAAAGGCAATAATAACTAACTTTCACATAGTGCTTTTTTTTTCCTTTTTTGCTATTTTAGAAAAAAATACAGGAAACTTTTAATCAAATCCTTTTCTGAAGTTCATGATATTTTATTAACATTATTAAATGAAAAGATAGATTATGCAGTATGAGGTTCTCATATTTCCATTGACATTTAAACAGAAACTAGATTCACTCTCAATTTCTTTTTTTTTTTTTTGAGACAGAGTCTCACTTTGTTGCCCAGGCTAGAGTGAGTGCCGTGGCGTCAGCTCACAGCAACCTCAAACTCCTGAGCTCAAGGGATCCTCCTGTCTCAGCCTCCCGAGTAGTTGGGACTACAGGCGTGCACCACCATGCCCGGCTAATTTTTTCTATATATATTTTTAGCTGTCCATATAATTTCTTTCTATTTTTAGTAGAGATGGGGTCTCGCTCTTGCTCAGGCTGGTCTCAAACTCCTGAGCTCAAATGATCCGCCCACCTCGGCCTCCCAGAGTGCTAGGATTACAGGCGTGAGCCACTGCGCCCGGCCCACTCTCAATTTCAATGACAATATTTGTCATTTATTACAAGAATGGAAAATAAGAGAAATTTAGAGAGGGTAGGAAGAAAAGAAATATTTCCTGATTTCCAATACAGTCGGGAGTATGGAGTTTCTGCTCTACTGCAATTAATATGTCCAGTTTTCACAAACTTGGGCACAAACAATGTCACATCTACTTTGATAACCCAACTTATCCCACTCTGAGCCCTTACCTGCCAAATAAGGAAAGGCCATCTCTTTCCCTAACCTCTACCCTGTGGAGCGTGTATCCTCCAGGCTCCTGCCTGAGATTCTGACCTGTGTGTACAACCTGTTTACAAGTGAGGCAGGACTAGACCTGCTCCTCATAGCCAAAAGAATCATCATCGAATGGCATTTTTAGCATGGACCACCCTGGAAAATGGCCATTGTCCACTGTCTTCTCTAATGTATTTAAGATTATTTTGACTACCCTACTTGATCCAGTGCCCCACTTACTGCTTCCCAGACACCAGAGGCTCCGTGTTGCTGCTAGTTGAAGCCCAAGCAACCCGCTAGGATGTGGTCTTCATTATGCCACTTGCTCTATTTGTCCCAAGGGCTCTCCTCTTTGTCACTGTCACTGGGTCAAGCCTTGATTGAGTGTTCCAGACAACTGTGTTTCCTTAGGCACTGAGAGAAAATACTACTATCTTCTTTGTGTCTTTCAGTGTATAATACTGAATGACTAAATGCGTATGTCCCAAGTGCCAGAGCATTTTAATTTCCTCCAGTACACAGACCCCTAGACAAGATTCAAACATGTAGCTATTCCCCAACAACTCTATGTCCATTCTCTTCCCCTTTCATAATAAAAAGCTACTTTTATTTACTTATTTTTAATTTTTTTCATTTAATTTTTTTAATTTTGAATTGTTAATGGGCACATAGTAGTTGTATATCTTTTTATTGTTATTTTTTAATTTTTTTTCCAAAAAGACATAAAGAACCTTCAATAAAAACACAGTTTAAAAAAAGGTGTGTCTTTGATTTGATTTTCAGCTTGACTGTTACTGGCATACATGAATGCCACTGATTTGTGTGCATTAATTTTGTATCCCGAGACTACTGAATTCCTTTATCAATTCCAGGAGTCTCTTGGTTGAAACCTTGGGATTTTCTAGGTATAACAGCATATCATCAGCAAAGAGTGAGAGTTTGACCTCTTCTGCCCCCATTCAGACACCCTTATTTCCCTTCTCTTGTCTGACTGCTCTGGCGAGGACTTCCAGCACTATGTTGAATAGAAGTGGAGTATCTCACTGACTACTACTCAACTCCAAAAACCAATAGTGATCTAGCACCTCTTATATTATCCTGGATACAGACTGAACCCATCCTTCCAAGTGAGGTATCACAAGGATGGAAAAACACGCACCACATGTACTCGCCATCAAACTGGTACTAACTGATCAACACTAAGGTGCTCACATGGTAGTAACACTCACTGGGTGCCAGTCAGGTGGGGGAGGAGGGAGGGGGAGAACGGAGAGGGGGAAGGAGGAAGAGGTGAGCAGGGGGAGGGGGAGGGGGGTAAACCCACAGCTAATGGAAATGGGACACACTGTATGGGCAAAGGATACGCTTGTAGCCATGGCTTGAGTGGGGCAAATGCATTTCATGTAACCAAAATGTTTGTACCCCTCTAATATCCCAAATTTAAAAATTTAAAAAATTAAAAAAATTTGACCTCAAAAAAGAGCATGCTTTCATTCCAAATCCTCAGATTCAGGCTCTCAGGGATGCTTTAGGGTAAAACTTGGGGCAAAGCAAGGTGCTCAAAGCCGTGTGTGGATCATGGAAGCCAGTGGCGGGGAGGCGTGGGGTCTGTGTCCTAGGATTTAGAGGGAGGGCTCTCAGCCAGGGGAGGGTCAGTCCAGGTCGGTGACTTAAACTCCCGGCTACTTCTGAGATAGGAGTCAAAACTCAGAAAAAGCCAGGTGAGTGGGTGGAGAATGAAGTCACGGAACAGCTCAAGAGGAGGGTCTCCATGGGTCAGACGCGACAGCAGGAATGGGGTGGGGGATGTCCTCACCAGGCTCCCGTAGGCCATCCCCAGCACGACATTCGCCCCGACAGCCAGTTACTGCCGGATGCCACAGCCTCCCTACCTTGCGCAGAACTGCTCGGATTTGTCCCGCTGCCCTGCCTCTGCAGCCCTGGCTCTGCCGAAGCGACTGCACCTGGGTTTCCTGGAGCTCCCGGCTCACATCGTGCTTTAAAGTATGTAGAGTGTTTTCACCTCGTAGCGTATCTAATCCCAAGAATCGGAGAGGAAGTTATGGTTATCAGTCCTGCCCTCCACAGGAAGAAATTGCAGCTCAGGGATATTAAGTGACCTAGCCAGGGTTTTAAGTGGAACCCCAATTCTTGAACCCACTTCCTCTGACTCTAAGCCCATGTCCCTCCTGAAAAGGAGGAGCCACCAAAACTGTCAAGGAACTAGTTTCTGGTCCAGCTCTTCATTTTGCATTTGAGGAGATAGGTCCAGAGAGTCAAAGTGCCCTGCCTAAAACACACAGCTTAAAAGAGGCACTGGAACCTCCGGACTCCCAGCCCAGTACTCTCTTTGCATCTGATCCGCAGTCGCATGTGGGGTGGTCATGGCAGGTCTGCTTCCTCCCCTCCCCTGCATCCCCACCTGGCCTACCCACCTCTGCTGCACAGCCCCTCTTCTGGGTGACAGCCCAGAGCACCCCCCCAGCTCCCACCCTCCCCTCATCAGTGCCTGCCTCTTGCTAGGTGAGTGGGTTTTTCCATTCAACCAACATGATTCATTCACCCCATGAGGGAGCACCTACGGTGTGCAGACTGTGCTGGGACACATAGTGACAGACTCGATCCCTGCACTCAAGGGCTCACAGACAGCTGGGGAGGTAGATGAGAATGAGGAGGATCTGTGTCCAGGGTGAAAAAAATGATACATAAAATAAAATGGGAAAAAAAGAAAAAATAATAAGAGAGAAGAAAGAAAGAAAAGAAAGAAGGAAGGAAAAAAGGAATGAAGGGAAAGGAGGGAGGGGAGGAACCGACAAGGTCATGGTACGATCAATGCTGCAAGAGAAAAAGCACAGGTGTCAGACATGCATGGCAGGGCAGACCTTGGTGGTCTTCAGGGAAGGCTTCCCTGAGGAGGTGACATCTAAACTGTGCCCTGAAGTCTAAGCGACAAATTAGCCAGGCCAAATTTGGTAAAGAAGAGATTCTCAAGATGAGGGAACTAAGGGGACCGAGGTAAGAAGGCACCCAGCACGTGGCAGGGGGGTTGCAGGTTTCTGTCCGAGCAGCTGCCATCTGTTCAGTGTGTGTCATGTTCTCAGGCTGCGAGTGAGCTGTGAGCAGGAGCTGGGGCTTCCTTATTCTGGAAGCCCCCATGGGTGAGGGCCTACACTCTTGTGCACTGATGACTCAGGCACCCCAAGTGAGCAGCTTGTCACCAGCTTTCCCCATCCATGGACTCACCGTCCCTCCCAGCCAGAGCCCCCTCCCTGTCTCCTGCCACCCTCTTTGCCTGGCACGGACATGACTGGGCCCCATGAGGGACAGTGCCTGGCTGGAGGCTTGGACTGTGGGAGAGCCAGAGGTGAACACATTACTGACCTGAGTCCCCTTCCTCCCCTAGTCACCAACATCACTAGACTGTGCCGAGGGAAGCCAAGCTTCTCTCCCTGCGAGAGATGGTGGGTGTGGGTGCACCACCCCATGAGAGAGGTGCAAACACCCCTCCAGCTTAGCAACCAGGGTGGGAGGAACTAGCAAGGGGAAGCCCTTCCCCTGGTATGCATTCACAGAGACAGATCAAGGGAGAGAGAAAGGGGCTCACCTAGGATGGCGGTCACCAGCTTGGGTCAGCACCACCCTGATCAGGCACATGCTGGGGCTGCCCATGGCTGGCCAGTCCGCCCTTGCCCCTGTGGTTCCCAGTCCCGCATTCCTGGGCTTTGCGCTCGAACATTCAGATTGAATATTAGCCTGGGAGGCAACTTGGCACTCACCCTCGAATGTGATTGAGGTTTTTATGGGATCTTTCCCTCTAAGGTGATGTGTGACGTTGCATTCAAGAAGGATCATTTCCCACAGGTCCTCGAGCTCTGCCTGGGGCCCAGCACTGTGCTCCTCGGAGGGTTCTGCTCCGTGGGGACAGACCTGCAAGTAGATCAAGTCAGTGCAACATGCCAAGCACAAAGTGGAGGTAGGCAGAGGCGGCAGGTGGCACTGAGGAGGGCGCCAGCCCGCAGGGTGGTGGCAGCATTGAAGCCAGGGCTGGGTGCTGAGGTGTGAGGGGCAGGGCGGTGGGAAGACAGCCAGAGCAAGGCTGAGTGGCCAGGGACAGCAGGAGGCGGGGGAGGGGGGTCACCGGGTCTTGGGGGGCAGTGTGGGGACCACTCTGGCCCTCTGGGATTCGCTCTCTGTGACCACTGCCTCCCCTAACCTGGCCTTGGGCACTGAAGTTGGACTCACACCCCGGAACACCGCATCCCTCCTCAGATCCCAGCCTGGGGAAAGGGGGTCTGCCCCATTTGTGGTCCTTTCCACAATCGCTGCTTCTCTGACGACTTCAGGGGGATGACAGCCCCCAGAGGAACGTGGTCCTTCCTGCCAGCCCTAGACAAGTGCGTGCGCTGCAGCCGCACTGGTGACCAGCACGTCCTCCCTCACTGTCCGTGTCCCTGCTGAGCAAGCAGCCCCCTCAGCAAAATCCTGCTCTCCCCAGTCTCCGCCCTCCCGCTGGCTGCCTAGAGGCACCTCTGCCACCTTCCCTGTTCCTGGCTTTCCTTCAGGCCTCTGGAACTTCACAGCAGTCTGCCACCAGGCCTTGCAGCCCGTCTTTCCGGCCACGAGCACAAGCCTCCTCAGACCCAGGCCCGAACGTGACGCGCATCTAGCATCTACGTTAAAGAAGACAAAACAAACAAAAAGAACAAAAACAAACTAAAGATACTTCAGTGGGAGGAAAAACATGAAAAAACAAAAACATCACTACAGAACTCAACTTCCTTACCAGAGAATGTCTAACATTTCCTCTACAATCTGACCCCAAAGCGGCTTTCAGCCTCCCCCCTGGTGCGCTAGCCACTCGCCAGTGCCAAGCCCTCCTTGCTGGAGAGCCTGCCCTCCGCCTGTCGGGTTCCTGCTGCTTCCTTAAGGTCCCTTCAGCGCTGGCCAGCTTTGTCCCATCCCCTGGGCTCCCAGAGTTGCCCTATCCCAGGCCAGGTGTGAGGGTGGCTCTGTCTGTCCCCTACAGCTGTAGGTCAAGGGCCCTGTGCCTGCTATAGACTCAATACATGGCAATTGAACTGGCTGACCCTTCTGACTGACTCCTGGTCCTCCTGGAGGGATGGACAAAATGACATCTGAGGTCCCTACTAACTCTGAAATCCCTTAATGCTATGACCCAAAGTTGGGCACCCACCCATCAACCTGCTCAAGTCCTTCTGAAGTACAAAAATTTAAAAATAATAAAAAATAGAAGAAACAGCCAGGCGCGGTGGCTCACACCTGTAATCCTAGCACTCTGGGAGGCCGAGGAGGGCGGATTGTTTGAGCTCAGGAGTTCGAGACCAGCCTGAGCAAGAGCGAGACCCCCATCTCTACTAAAAATAGAAAAAAATGATTTAGATAGCTAAAAATATATAGAGAAAAAAAAATTAGCCGGGCATGGTGGCACATGCCTGTAGTCCCAGCTACTGGGGAGGCTGAGGCAGGAGGATTGCTTAAGCCCAGGAGTTTGAGGTTGCTGTGAGCAAGGCTGAAGCCACAGCACTCTAGCCAGGGCAAAAGACCAAGACTCTGTCTGAAAAAAAAAAAAAAATAGAACAAACAAAAACGTTTCTTTTAATGCTTCTATACCAGGAGTTCTCAATTATGGCCCAAGGACCACTGAAGGTCCCCAAGAGGCTCTCAGGGAGTCTGTGAAGTCAAAATTATTTTTTTTTAATTTATTTCATCTTATTATGGGGGATACAGAATTTCAGGTTACATACGTTGCCCATGTACCGCCTTTCCCCCCAAGTCAAAGCTCCAGGTGTGTCTGTTCCCCAGGTAGTGCGCGTTGCACCATCATGTAGGTATCTATCCCTCCCTTCCCCACCCCCTACTTCCCGAGTCAGCACCTTCAAGCGTTACCAATCCCCAAACGGTGTGCAAGGCACTCATTGTGTAGGCATACCCCCATCCCCTCCCCCACCCCCCACCTCAGTCTGATATCCGATTGGTGTCGTTCCCAGATGTGTATTTAGGTGATGATCAGGGAAACCAATTTTCTGGTGAGTACGTGTGATGCTTGTTTTTCCATTCTTGAGATGCTTCACTTAATATAATGGGCTCCAACTCTCTCCAGGAGAACCATAGAGATGTCGTATCTTCATTATTTCTTATAGCTGAGTAATACTCCATGGTATACATATACCACAGCTTACTAATCCAATCATGTATTGATGGGCATTTGGGTTGTTTCCACATCTTTGCAGTTGTGAATTGTGCTGCTATAAACATTCGGGTACATGTGTCTTTGTTATAGAATGACCTTTTTCCCTTTGGGTATATGCCCAGTAATGGGATTGCTGGATCGAATGGCAGGTCTACTTGAATCTGTTTAAGATACCTCCATAATGCTTTCCACAGGGGTTGCGCTAGTTTGCAGTCCCACCAGCAGTGTATGAGTGTTCCTGTCTCTCCACACCCACGCCAACATGTGTTGTTTTGGGATTTTTTGATAAAGGCCATTCTCACTGGGGTTAAGTGATATCTCATTGTGGTTTTGATTTGCATTTCCCTGATGATTAGGGATGTTGAGCATTTTTTCATATGTTTGTAACCATTCTTATATCTTCTTTTGAGAAATTTCTATTCATGTCATTTGCCCACTTTTTGATAGGGTTGTTTGATTTTTTCTTGCTGATCTTCCTGAGTTCTAAATAGATTCTTGTTATCAGTCCTTTATCTGATGTGTAGTATGCAAAGATTTTTTCCCATTCTGTAGGTGGTCTGCTTATTCTCGTGACTGTTTCTTTGGCTGTGCAGAAGCTTTTTAATTTAATCATGTCCCATTCATTTATTTTTGTTGTTGCTGTGATTGCCTTAGGGTTCTTCTTCATAAATTCTTTGCCTAGGCCAATTTCATAGTAATACAAGAGGTTGTCTTTATTTATTTATTTATTTTTATTTTTATTTTTAACAGTCTCCTCTGTTGCCCGGGCTAGAGTGCCATGGGGTCAGCCTAGCTCATAGCAACCTCAAACACCTGGGCTCAAGGATCCTGTCTCAGGCTCCTGAGTAGCTGGGACTATAGGTTGTGCCACCACGTCCAGCTAATTTTTTCTATTTTTAGTAGAGACGGGGTCTCACTCTTGCTCAGGCTGGTCTTAAACTCCCTAGTTCAAGTGATCCTCCCGCCTCGGCCTCCCAGAGTGCTAGGATTACAGGCATGAGCCACCGCGCCCGGCCTAGAGGTTGTGCTTTCACTCGCATTCCTCATGAGAGTGCAGTGGAGTTTTCCAGAGGCTATGTGATACAGGCATTTGCAACAGATTGAATGGAGAAGCAGATTAGAATCCAGTGGCATATACAAGGGTCCTTCAGAAAGTTCATGAAAAAATAGAATTAAAGAAATAAAATATATTTTCCACAGATGCCCTAAAAAAAAAAAAAAAAGACCTTATTTCTCAGCATAAGCTCCATCAAAATTCAAGAAAATTATAGATTTTTTTTTTTTAATTTTTAAAAATATTAAAAGAAAGATTACAGGGCTAGTTGATTCTCCAGGTGTGTTGTTACGCACTCATTAGCGGATTCTGACTTTCATGGCCACTATCCTGCTAAGAAAATTTTGTAAGTGATGATACTAGCCATTTAGTCCATCCCTAAGAAACTGAGTGTCCTGGTAATTTAACCATGTCAAGGCAGCCATTTTTATATTATTAACCGAAGAAAAATGGGTGTCCTTCAATGATTTTTTTTTTTAAGATTAGGAAATGAAAAGAACTCAGGAGCCAAATCAGGACTGTTGCTGGGTGCTATGGCTCACACCTAAAATCCCAGCACTTTGGGAGGCCAAGGGGAGGTGGGGGGGGGCGGGGAGCTCGGGGATTGCCTGAGGCCAGGAGTTCAACACCAGCCTGGGCAACAAAGCAAGATCTTGTCTCTTTAGAAAAATAAACAAACAAGGGCTAGGAGTGGTGGGTCACGCCTATAATCCCAGCACTCTGAGAAGCAGGAGGATCACCTGAGCCCAGATGTTTGAGGTTGCAGTGAGCTATGATGATGTCACTGCACTCTACCCAGGGCAATGGAGTGAGACTGCCTCAAAAAAAAAACACCAAAAAAACACCACCACCACCACCAACAACAACAAAATCAGGACTGTAAGGCAAATCTCTAATGATTTCCCATTGAAACTCAGGTAAAATCGCCCTTTTTTGATGAGAGGAATAGGAAGGAACATGTCACGGTAGAGAAGGTGAGGCTTTCCTGGGCATTTTTCTGCTCAAGCCTTGGCTAATTTTCTCAAAATACTTTCACAATAAGCAGATGTCATCATCCTCTGACCCTCCAGAAAGTCAACAAGCAAAATGCCTTGAGCATCCCAAATAGCTGTTGCCATGACCTTTGCTGTTGATTGATCCGCTGTTGCTTTGACTGGACCACGGCCCCTCTCGGTAGCGGCTGCTTCCATTGTGCTTTGTCTCCAGGACCTTACCAGGGAAGCCGCGCTTCAGCTGTTACAATTTTTCTTTTTTTTTTTTCTTTTTTTTTTTTTTTTTTTTTTTTTTTTGTTGAGACAGAGTCTCACTTTGTTGCCCAGGCTAGAGTGAGTGCCGTGGCGTCAGCTTAGCTCACAGCAACCTCAAACTCCTGGGCTCAAGCGATCCTACTGCCTCAGCCTCCCGAGTAGCTGGGACTACAGGCATGCGCCACCATGCCCGGCTAATTTTTTCTATATAGATTTTTAGGTGTCCATATAATGTCTTTCTATTTTTTGTAGAGACGGGGTCTCGCTCAGGCTGGTCTCGAACTCCTGACCTTGAGCAATCCACCCGCCTCGGCCTCCCAGAGTGCTAGGATTACAGGCGTGAGCCACCGCGCCCGGCCACAATTTTTCAAAGAAAGACTTCAGGCTCTTGATCCCACTTGTTTAAACTTTCCGTTGAAAGCTCTGCTCTTGTCTGCAGCTGATCTGGGCTCAACTGTTTGGGCACCTACTGAATGGAAAGTTTGTTGAACTTTAATATTTCAGTAAGAATTGTGTGAGCTGAGCCAACTGAGATGTCTATGGTATTGGCCATTGTCTCTGTTGTTAATTGTCGGTCCTCTTCAATTAGGGCACAACCAAAATTAATTTTTTCCTTAAAAATTGATGTGGATGGTCTGCCACCGTGGGCTTCATTTTCAACATTGTCTCATCCCTTCTTTTTTTAAATGGAGACAGGGTCTTGGTCTATTTCCCAGGCTGGAGTGTAGTAGCATGATCATAGCTCACTGCGGCCTTGAACTCCTGGCCTCAAGAATCCTCCTGCCTCAGCCTCCCAAGTAGCTGGGATTATAGGTGTGAGCCACCACACCTGGCCCGTTTCATCCGTTCTTAAAGTGAGTTATCCATTTGTAAATGGCTGATTTCTTCCAGATATTATTCTCATATTCTCATAAACTTTTTATAAAGCATCAGTGATTTCACCCTTCTTCCACACAAGCCTCACCAGTTTTTTTTTTTTTTTTTTTTTTTTGCCTTTCTTATCTGGGTGATGGGATTCACCACAAATTTGTTTATTCTTTCTTCAATTTTAGCAGAATTCATGTTGCTCTGATAGGAGCTCTTTTCAAATTGGTGTCTTATCTTTCTTTGTGTATCAAACTAGATCCTGTTTAGGCATGTTATAACAAATTAGTAGGAGTTTATTTTGGTGGAAAAAATTTTGAAATCCATGCATAGTTTTTTCATAATATGCATTTTCCATGAACTTTTTTGAAGACCCTCCTCACATTAAGTTAGACATGAAAAAAAAATTACAAAACAATGGCCAGGCTCAGTGGCTCATGCCTGCAATCCTAGCACTTTGGGAGGCCAAGACAGGAGGATTGCTTGATGCCAGGACCAACCTGAGCAAGAGCCAGACCCCTTCTCTAAAAAAAAAAAAAAAGAAAAGAAAAATGAGCCAAGCATGGTGGCTCAGGCCTGTAGTTTCTACCCTGCCCTCACTCTGCCTATCTAACCAGCTGCCAAACCTGTCCACCTCCCCCTAAACTGCTCCCTAACCCATTGCCCAGTCCACTCCCACTGCCGTGCCTCAGCGTGGGCCCTCTTCACCCCTCTCCCGCCTCTCTTTGGCCTTCTTCCTCCTCCAATCAGGCATAGCAGCCAGTGTTCCCTCTTAAACACATCTCTGCCCTGCTCAAAATTCACTGGAGGACCCCAGTGACCCCGGAGAAATGCCACCTGCACAGCACAGCACAGCTCACTAGGCCAGCCCGAGTGATGCAGTCCTGCCACCTGTCCAGCACGTGTGCCCTGCCCCATGCTGCTCTGTGCCAGCTGATCTGACCTTACCTCCCCCTCAGGCACATGGTGTTCCCTGACTCTCTGTTCCCCAGAAGCTCCTTCTCAGGCTCCCACCCCCAGAAAGCCTTCCCTGACTGCCCTGCTCTGGTCAGGAGCCTGTTGCAGGTGCTCAGGGCCCTGTTCTCCTCCCACTTCACACTGAATGTCATCCTCAGTTTCTAGACTCCAAGATCCTTAAAGAGGAGGATTTCCTTACTGCTGTATCCCAGAGCCTAGAATGGTGCCTGGCACAAAGTAGAAACTTAGTACATACTTGCTGAACAAATGGCTTGACGAATACACACCTCCCACGTGAACCTGGCAAGCAGCCCTCCCAAGCCCCATTCAACTCCCAGTACAGAGCAAGGCTCTGCTCTGGCTGTCTGGCCCTGCCTTGGTTCAGGAGGTGGCTGCCCAGGGCTCCTTGCCACCCACTGCCTCCTCCTGTTGTGTTGCCCTGACCAGGCTCCGAGAAGAACCTGGCTGGACTCCACACTTTTCCCATCAATGGCCAAGACACGAGGACACCAAGACATGGGCACACAACCCAGCCATGGGCACCTTCCCCAGGCACAACGGCTGCCCAACTTGGTCAGAGCCGACCCTGCCAGGGACACCCAGACCAATCCAGGGCACCAGCCACAAGCAGCAGCAGCACATACCACAGAGCCGGCCCCATACGTCATTCCTCGGGTACCACTCCCTCACAGTAAACTGATGCTCAGAAGGCTGAATACTTTTCTCAAGGTCACTAGGCTAGTGAGGGAGGGAGCTGGATTGCACTCAAGCTATTCTGCCGCTAAAGCCTGTCATCTTGTCCCTGTCCCCATTCTGCAGGTCCAGGAGTCGAGTGGCACTAAGGGGCCACTCCCTGGTGAGGAGCTCAGGGCCAGGCTGATCCCCTGGAGCTGGGATCTGCCCCCAAGGGCCAGGACCGGGAGGAGGAGCATCCAGGGATAGGCAGGGAGTGAACGAGCAGCAGCCCAGGGCACCCGGCAACTCATTCCAGCGTGGGCAAGAGTCCTGGCGGCTCAGGGTAATGGAGAAGGCATAGCCACCACCACTGCCCCAGGCAGCAAGTGAGCACTTGGGCCCTGAAAGTAAAAGGGACACCATGTCCTCCAGGCCACAGGTCCTTGCTATCAGCCTTGCCCCAGAAGTTGTCATCACCCTACCCTAACCCACATGCTTTAGCAGGAAGCCCAGGGTCTGACCCTGCTGTCAGGAAGAGGCAGCAGCTGACCCTGCAGCTAGAGGAAAAGCAGGTTTGAGCTCCAAGCTTGCCAGCCTCCTCAGGGAAGCTGGGAGAATGAGACACGGGGTCCCAGGTTGGTGACAGGGACACTGCTCACAAGGCTGCCTAATAAAGCTGCATGAGCTAAATTCTGCATAACTCAGGGGGCACTATTTGCCTGCACCAAGATGTGAATTGTACCCATGGGAGTGATGTAACTGGTAGTCCTGCGGCTCAGCTGCCCCATCCCTGGGAGAGAGGGCAGGAAAGGAAGAGAGAGCCCTTTCCCCCCTCAGGAGCCTTCGATGGCTTCACCACCTCACTCGCTCCAACCCCTCATCTAAAGAAAGAACCACATGCAGCACAGCACAGATAGAGACTGGTTTATGGATAATAGCATGGGACGGACTGGGAAAGTTCCAGGGCCTGTAGTGATGAGCTTCCCAGGAACAGACAGACAGGAGTGGCCCAGACAGACCAGCAGACAGAGGGACAGGGAAACAAAACCAAATGGGTAAACAGTTGTGTCCAGGCATCAGATCCAGCTCTGCCCTGGGGATTTGGAGCAGGGCTGACAGGGGCCTCTGTCCTGGTAGGGTCCCTCTCCTCACTCCCCACTGTCCTTGTCCGGCATGCTGGGACCTTTGGCAGGTAGAGTTTCCAGGGCTATGGAATAGTCGGTCTGGGTGGGCAGAGGATCAAGGCTGTTGGAGACTTCCTGGAAAGGTGGAGGCCTGGGAGGTGTGGGGTTAGCAGCACTGGGGGGAGTCTGGCCAGGCTCCAGGTGCCTGGGATGGGGCCACTGCTCAGCAGGGCCCCTGCGTCCAGGGCAGGCCCCCCACCCTGCCCACCACACCAACATGGTGCAATAAATAAAGTTTCAAGTGGTTAAGTCAGTGTTGAACAGGAGAGCTGGAGGCTTGCAGACAGGCAGGGGCTTAGAAAGAGAAGCCCCAGCCACCCACTATGTCCTGCCAGTGGGCTCTAACTGTATGAAGTCAGTCTTGGGCACTGGAGTGGATGTCTGGCCCCGATGTCCACATGGGCACTCTCTGCAGGGGCTCAGCCCCTCAGACCAGCGCCAAAGCCTGCTCGGTGGGGCAGAAGCAGGGCAGCAAGGTGCCCACAGCGTCCACGATGGCTGCCAGGTGCTCATCCTGTGCCTGAGGCCCGCAGAGCTGCATGAAGTCTGCCAGCCGCAGCAAGTACTCAAGGTTGTGGCCAGAGAAGCCTCGGCAGGCCAGGATCTGTGTAGCGATGGCCTCCTCAGGCGCAGGGCCCAGGTAGCCAGGGTTCTGTGGGGTGGCCACATAGGCCAATGCCTTGAGTGGTTGGTCAGGGGTATCTTGAGGATAGAAAGTCACCTCCTTGGTATCATAGCCACCAAGCACTGCTTCCCGCACATTCAGGTACTTTAGGGCCTCGCTCACCTGCTCGCCTCGCACCTGGTACGCCACGCCCCAAGTGCAGCCCTAGGAGGAAACAGGGACATCTGGGGTCAGTTACAATAGCTCCTTCCTACCCCACCCGCATGCCCCTGGCCCCAGGGTTGTGCTCTATAAAGGACATGGGTGGCCAGCCGAGGAGCCATCTGTCAGCAACTCGCAAGCCCTTACTCGCTCTTTCTTAAAGGTTGACGAGATGGTCTAGCCCCAGGGATGACAGGATTCCTACTGAAAGTGTGATCCAGGAACCAGGGGCATCACCTGTAAGCTTGTTAGGGATGCTGCATCTCAGACCCCACTCTAATCCTACTGAGTTAAAATCTGCATTTCAACAAGCTCCTCAGGTGATTCTTGTGAGAAGCACTGAGCTAGACCAGCTTCTGCCCTGCCAGAGAGGTGCCAGACCTAGCTCTCAGCCAAGGGGCTCTGAGCTCTGTCTGTCTGCACCCCTCCAGGTTGGGCCCCAGGGTCCCCCTCTTGACTCAGGCGCTTACCTCATGATCTTCAAGGAGAGTCACCACACGGCCAGGCTACAGGGGAAGAAAGATTTTGAATAAGACAAGTTAGAAATCAGCTCTGCCATCAGTGCAAGGAAGCCCTCGCCCCACTGTCCAGGCCTCAGAGAGCCCCATTCTGCAGGCTCAGAGTCACTCGTGCAGGGGCATGTGGGGGAGTGAGGTATAGAGGCAGGAGAAATAGTAAGATAGATAGGGGCCGGTGGCCCAGATTGGTAATCAACACAGGAGTCTACTGGATCACAGATTCCAACCATCACAGTGATGCACCAGGCACATACATTTAAGCGACAACCCCCCAGACACGGGTTTACACATGTCCCTCCATCGGCCCTGCACCAGCGCCCACTATCCTGCTCCCATCTCCCATCTCCCTCATTCCCCTGGACACAGTCGGATGCTCACCATCTTGTCGCTGCCCCGATGGAAGGTGTCTCCCTGCCAGAAACGGCGGCTGTAGCCGCGCACGAAGCCCACACGGCTGTCGCTGTAGGCGAAGTCGGGCCTCCACACCAGGGAGCCGTACCCGAAAATCCACAGTGCTTGAACATCGCCGTCGTCCCGGGGGTGCTGAGCGGAGGGCGCAGGCGACGGCGAGCGGGGCGGGGTGTTAGGGGCTGCGGATTCCTGCTTCATGGTGCCGGGCTCAGGAATGGGCCCAGGCGGCCTCCGGGGCTGGTCTCCGGCGTGGGCACGGAAGGACCGACGGACGCTCACACCTGGCCTGGCACCGCTCAGTCGCTCCAGCTGAGTGCCCCCTACGGAGGCGCCCTTTAAACCCTCTGGCCGGGAGACCCCGCCCACCGCGACCAGCTGCCGCGGTGATTGGGGCGGGGCAAATCCCCTTTTGGCCAATCACCTTCGGATTTTGCTCCTCTCTTAACCGCGCCGTCCTCTGAGTGGGTGGCTGAACGGCCTGCTCCGGGCCCTGGGCGCCCACTGATTGGTTCGGCTCCACCTCTGTAGCAAACCTGGCAGGAGTGATGCAACGGCAGAGGAGGTTTCTCGAGAGCCGGCATGCAGCAAGGGTGCTACGGATTGCGTCAGGCGGCGGGCAGTGAGCACTGGTCGGGCACCGACACGGGCATCGGGCGTCTCCCCGGAGGCCCCTCCATGGCTTGGGCCCCATAGGAACCACGGCGGATGAGTCCCAGGGGGTGTCTTCCCAGCCGTCTTGTCCGGGCACATGGCCGCGTCACTGCCACCCCAGACAGCGCGGACTCAGTCCCAAGGCCAGTGCAAGGCACGTCCAGAAGGAGCGCTCTGCGCGGCGTAAACTCTCGTCTCCCAGGCCCCGCCTGAGAGCCACGCACTGCGGGAAAACTGTCGGAGGCACCCTCCGCATTCCTGTCAGGTGCCTCATGCCGTTGGCCCGCGTGAGCAAATGGAGAAACTGAGTCACGGGGGCGGCAAGGGGTTCTGCAGAGGTTGCAGGTATGAGTCAGGCCAGACGCCAGGAACTTGCAGGCCTCACGTGAGATCTACGCCCCGGACCAGGTGCGGGACCCCCTGAGCCCAGGCAGGTTCCAGGAAGAGCTTGTCAGAGCGCTTGGAACGGCAGACCCAGGCCATTGCTTAGGCGATGGTGGCCGCACCTGTAGAGAGAGGCCTGAAGGATAGGAAATCCAAGCCAGTCTTGCCCGGAGGCGATGGGTTTATTTCTTCCCGGATGGGAGATTTTGCAGCAATGGTTAACCCGTAGGCACCGAGGTTCCGGGAGCTGCTAGCAAGGAGGACCCCGCTGAGGCTGTGAGCAGCTACCGGCCTTCTCCCTTGGCTTCTGGCCTCCCAGCGGAGTGGGCCCACTAAGCAGCAAAAAGGTACTGCCCCCTGGAGATGTCTCTGACAGGAAAAGAGAAAAAGAGGCAGCTCAGGGCCTTCCGCTCCCGGAACTGGCTCCTGGAAAGGGCTGGCAATATCATTTCTCATTCGATTCTAATTAGATACTTAAATTATAAATTATCTACACACTTCATATACTCATTCAAAAGGCGTCTAAGATGTATTTCCCAGTGGGAACGTTGCACAATGGTGTGTATAGTATGAAGCTATTTCTTTAAGAACAAGTTATACACTAGTATTTGTGTATGAAATAATCTGAAAGAATATACCTAAACTGTTAGAGGCTGTCACCCAAGGAGGACTGACTATCAGTACTAAACTTAAATATTTATGAACAGGTTTGGATTTTTACAAGGAGCATGAATTACTTTTCCAATTGGAAGAAAAAGCACAGGCAAAATGGTCATTTCTGGTTATTTTTTTTTCTCTTTCTCTTTCTTTCCATTCCCCATGTTCACTCTCCCTTCTTCTCTCTCTCCTCCCTGCTTTAGTTCATATGAGCACCCCCTTAGCTGCTAGCTTCTTAGCATAACCTCTCCTGCACTCACCACCGTTGGGTAGTAGTAGGGCGGGGTGGGGGAGCCTGGGGGGGTGGAAACTAGCACCAGCATATTGCTGGAAGAATCTGAATTGGCACAAATAACGCTTTGAGAAGGCATCTTGGTGATACAAAGCAAGAATCATAAAATGTCCCTGCCCTTTGACCCATGCCTTCCACTCCAGGAAATTGTTCAAAATATGGGAAAAGCCACATGCCTGAAGATTTTCAATGCATTATTATTTATTATAGCAAAAACAAAAGAAGAAAAACCACTTAAATACCCCAAAATAGCTAAATGTTTAAGTAAATTATGGTCAATTCACATGATGGAAAAATACACTCATATACACACACAAAGAAACAACTTAAATATCCAGCAATAGATGATTAGTTATATAAATTTTATATAGTCCATTAAATTTGTGCAGCCATTAGAAACAATTATGTATGCCTATATTTATTGACATGGAAACATATCTATGATCTATAATTAAGTGAAAAATCAGGTTATAAAGTAATCTAGTATAACTTTTTAGGCCTGTGTGATGGCTCATGCCTGTAATCCTAGCATTCTGGGAGACTGAGGCAGGAGGATCGCTTGAGCTCAGGAGTTTGAAACCAGCCTGAGCAAGAGCGAGATCCATCTCTACTAAAAATAGAAAAAATTAGCCAGTCAACTAAAAACAGAAAAAAAATTAGCCAGGAATGGTGGCGTGCACCTTGTCGTCCCAGAGCGAAACTCTGTCTCAAAAAGAAAAAATAAATAAATAAATAAATAAAAATAAAGTAACTAGTATAACTTTTTAAACTTAAAAAGTCTGTATATGTTTATTTGCATAGAAAAAATCTGGAAGGACACATAAAAATGCTCAAAGGTGATTACCTCTGAGTAATAGGATTACATGACATTTGCATTTCCTTTATTATACTAATTCTGGTTGAGGTTGTTTTTTTTTTTTTGGAGACAAAGTCTCGCTCTTTTGCCCTGGCTAGAGTGCCATGGCGTCAGCCTAGCTCACAGCAACCTCAAACTCTTGGGCTCAAGTAATCCTTCTGTCTCAGCCTCCCGAGTAGTTGGGACTACAGGTATGTGCCACCATGCCCAGCTAATTTTTTTCTCTATATATTTTTAGCTGTCCAAATCATTTCTTTCTATTTTTAGTAGAGACGGGGGTCTCGCTCTTGCTCAGGCTGGCCTCGAACTCCTGACCTTGAGCTATCCGCCTGCCTCGGCCTCCCAGAGTGCTAGGATTACAGGCGTGAGTCACCACGCCCGGCCTGGTTGAGATTTTAAAAACAGAACATAAACTACTTCCATATTTAAAAAGAAGGCTATTTCTATTTAGGAAAAAAGTTTAAAGTCAAAATAAAACCCATTGTGAAAACAATGTAATGGCTGGGCATGGTAGTTCATGTCTATAATCCTAGCATTCTGGGAGGATCATTTGAGGCCAGGAGTTCCAGACCAGCCTGAGCAGGAGGAAGACCCCATCTCTACTAAAAATAGAAAAATTTGTCAGGCATGGTGGTGCGTGTAGTCCCAGCGGCTCAGGAAGCTGAGGCAGGAGGATCGCTTGAGTCCAGGAGGTTGAGGTTGCTGTGAACCACTCTAGCCCAGGCAACAGAGCGAGACTCTGTCTCAAAAAAAAAGAAAGAAAGAAAAGAAAAGAGAAGAGAAGAGAAAAGAAAGAAAGAAAACAATGTAGTAAAAATGTCTATAATTGGGACATTTTTATGTCCCAATAAATGGGAACTATCACACGCACTATGATTAAAACTATTAAAAATAAGATGCATGAGGAATAAAGGTGGGGCAGCAAAGACAATGGGTATATTGGGGTGCTGGAATTATGGGTTTTTTTCCCTCTATTTTCCAAGTTTTATGAAATGTAATTTTTAAATAATAAAAAGTTACTTTTAGCCAGGTGCAATGGCTCGTGCCTGTAGCCCTAGCTACTTGGGAGGCTAAGGTGGAAGGATCGCTTGAGGCCAGGAGTTTGAGGTCACAGTGAGCTATGATCGTGCCACTGCACTCCAGCCCAGGACCCTGTCTCTATCAAAAAAAGAAAGTTACTTTAAAAGAGTAGTTAATGGTTTTCTGGTGGGTGAAGGGTGGATAGCATATCTGAATCATCTGGGGAACATTTTCACAATGCCCATTCTCAGACCTTCTCCCACTCCAACCAAAGTCCCAGGTTTTAATAACTCATTTGATGATGTCCTCAATAACTTGATCTTGCTCCAGGCAGAGTTAGACACTCTCTCCTCTGGGCTCCCACAACCCTTTAGGTCACTTCTGTTTATGTGTCTGTCCCTTCCACCTTGTGCTGACAACAGAAATAATCATTTATTGAGTGCTTACCATGTGCCAAGCAGTTTGCTAAACACGTTTACATCCACTGTAATTATAAATTTCTTCACTACTTTGTGAGGTAAATATTGTTTCATAGATGAGCAAACAAGAAAGTTAGGTAACCTACTCACAGTGACATAGCAGTAAGTAGTAGCGCCAGGGTCCGAAGGCAGGTAGTAGTCCAGCTCTGAAGGCCCCTGCTGATAATCCTTGGACATCCTGCTTCCCTCTAACTTGAGAGCTCCCCAAGAGCAGGGTTCATCTCTGAAGGCCCAGGGGAATGAACACAGTGCTGGCATGTGGAAGGTTCTTCACCAGCGTAAACAGAATAAGTGAAGCTCTGCCTTGGAAAAGGCCAGGGCCACGTCGAGTGTGCTGTGTGACGCAGGTTCAACTTTGACCCTCTCAAAATAGGAATCTCCACAGAAGTTTGCCAAGGAGATCTTGAACACCTTCCTGGGAACACGTCTTCCCTGCTCCCATTCCTTGCTTATTCTTGGCAACAATATTTGTCTCTTTTCCTCCCAGAGGGACACTTCCAGGCAGTAAACCACCCACTTAGCTGGTTCCTCTGTAACATCAGCTGAAAACCCTTCCCATCTTTCCTTCTAGAATCCCCTCAAGAAGGAGCTGCAGACATCAAACCCACAGAGGTAGCAGCTCACGAGAGGTGATCGAGCCAAGTATCACCTCCTCCTTGCAGAGTCGCACATGCTTTGCACATGATACACACATGGTAGCTTCCTATTTTGGACTTTCCCCAAATTAATCTTTCCTTATTGCTCCCCTTCAGGTGGTTACTTCTCATCTCCTTGTGATCTGTTCCTTCCTGCTTCCCATTCCAGACACTGCAATCAACTCCTGGTGTTAGTGAGCATAGTTATCTGAAGCAAGGAAAGGCTTTGTTTCAGGAACTAGAGAATTAGGCTAATTTTATGTGCTAAATGGTGAAATTGCCTGAGAAAGCTGCTGATTTTTGAAAGATGAAAAACCTTCCAAGACACCAGCTCTAAGTTCAGCTTGCTCAGATTTGAGCCCAGCCCTACCACTTACCGGCTGGGTGACCCCAGGCATGTTGTCTCTTGTCCTCAGTTGTCTCAATTGTGAAGGAGGAAGAATAGTAACAGCATCTACCTTGCAGGGTCTGACAAAGATTGAAAGAAATAACACCTTAGCCAGTACCTGTCACATGGAAATGCTCAATTAATGTTGACTCTTTACTATTTTTACTTCATACTTTTCACTTTCTATTTTATCCAGGGCAGAGCCATCGTCCACCTCTCAGTCTGCCACAGCTCAGAAGAACTGAGTAGGTCGGGAAAGTGATCAGGGTGAGTATTTTAGATTCAGTGGAAGAAATCTTTGACCATCTCACCCTCCATTTTCCATATGAAGTTCACAGATTATTCCAGCAAATAAGGTGCTAAAGGAGTGTTTTTAAACATTTTTTTTTTTTTTTTTTTTTTTTTTTTTTTTTTTTTTTTTTTTTTTTTTTTTGAGACAGAGTCTCACTCTGTTGCCCAGGCTAGAGTGAGTGCCGTGGCGTCAGTCTAGCTCACAGCAACCTCAAACTCCTGAGCTCAAGCGATCCTCCTGTCTCAGCCTCCCGAGTAGCTGGGACTACAGGCATGCACCACCAAGCCCGGCTAATTTTTTCTATATATATATTTTTAGCTGTCCATATAATTTCTTTCTATTTTTAGTAGAGATGGGGTCTCGCTCTTGCTCAGGCTGGTCTCGAACTCCTGAGCTCAAACGATCCGCCCACCTCGGCCTCCCAGAGTGCTAGGATTACAGGCGTGAGCCACCGCGCCCGGCCAAAGGAGTGTTTTTAAAAGGTAGAATGGGTAATAGTCTGCCCTAAGCATGCTATTAACACAAGAGTTGCTTGAGCAAAGAGGAGAGATTTTCTGTGTATGCATGGGGGTGGGGGTGTTAAAGTAAATGAATTAATAAATAATCCACAATCTATGAGGGACTACACTTCCCACAGGCCTCTGAGAGGTAAGTGTGTCCTCGGGTCTTTGGCCCATGTGCAGGGAGGACATAGGTCCCAACTGGCACTCTGGCAAAAGGATGGGAAGATGGAGCAGGGAGTGTCTCCATACAGTCCACCTCAGAAGAGGGGGAGACAGTCAGAGGCAGCTGTTCTGCTGGGTGTGCAGGCAAGGCCAGGGTTGATGGGAAAGGCTACTGGGCCCTTGGTCCACAAAGCAGGGGCTGTATGGATTCACTCATATCCTGGCAGAAGGGTGCATGGGATAGTGGAAGAACCTGGCTTCCTGCCCATTTTCTAGCCTCCAAGGTGGGAGAGAAAACCAGCCAATGGGGGACCTCTGAGGTGGCCAGTGTTCTGGCTTTTCAGAGCTCGGTGCTCTTCCACCTGGAAGGGGAGGGACCAGGCTCCAGTCCAGGGCTGAAATGGTGGGGTGATGCCCCCAATTCCAAGGAGAGAGAAAGGTGTAGTTTGTGGGGGCAGGAAGCAGGGGGTTGCAGGGCTGAGGAGAAGCTGCAGTGGGGAGCATTGCAGTGGAGTGAAAGGGCTGCAGAGGAAGGAGACCCACCAGGTCAGGGGTGAACATCGGATCCCATGGAAGTGCTGCAGTGTGGTGGGACCTGGCTTCCGGGAGAGGATCCTCATAAAACAGCCCATGTGGAGAAGTAAGACTGCTGACAAGGGGCTTGGTGGGGCTGTAGACTCTGAGTCCCACAAGACAGCCAAAGAAGTGAAGCTCCCTGGCCATGCCTGGCAGGGCTGTAGCTCATGACCCAGGGCAGGCTTGGGCAGGCTTAGGCCCAGAGCCTACCTGTTGCTAAATTCAGATCCCTGCAATGCTTGTGTCTGGCGGTAGCTTCAGCTGGCTTTTTGGACCCTGGTCCTGGCCTCAGAGCCTTAGAGGACCTTTGGGGAGAAGGGAACAGAATGAACCCACTCTTAACCAGACTGTTAAAGTGTACCATTTCCCAGAGGCTAGGGAAAAGTTGGCCAAAGTCACTTGTGGCAGATCTCCAAGGGGAAGGTGACTCGTGATTTGGGGTTCTGCTGCCCCTTCCCATAGCAAGGGCCTCCCTTCTACCCCTGCCCACATCAGAGGCAGTTGACTCAGATTAGTGGTGTTCCTCAAAGACAGGGGCACACAGGGAGGCGAAAGGGGTGGCAGCCTGTGACCTGAGCCTTGCATGGTCCTAGAGCTACTGCTGGGACTATTCTGCCAGATCCCAGCCCCTCCCTAGAGCCCACCTGGCTGCTGTGGCTGGCGGAGTGGTAGCTCCACAAAGTGGTTTACTGAGCTATGCTTAAGGTGCAGTCACCAACCAGTAGAGGTTAAAACACTGCTCACAAATGTTTCCATACATTAACTCATTTCAACCTCATAGTAATGTGAAGAGGTATTATCCTCAGAGAGGTTAAAGATAATCAGCTAGAATGCAGCTGGGACCTGTTTCATGGAAGACAATTTTTCCATGGAGGGGGGTGGGAGGCCAAGCTCAGGAGGTGATGCGAGTGATGGGCGGCTGTAAATACAGATGAAGCTTTGCTAGCTCACCTCCTGCTGTGCGGGCAACTCCCCTCCAAGTTTCATGAAAGACAATATTTCCACGGACGGAGTGGAGGGTGTGCAGGGAGGAACGCGGTACGGTGGAGCTGTGCGGCCGGATCCCTGACAGGCCACAGACGGTGCTGGTCCACGGCCCGGGGGTTGGGGACCGCAGAGGTAGATGTTAGCTCCCCTGGGCAGAGGCCCTGTTTTGCTGTCAATGCATGACATATAATAGGGGCTCAATCAGCGTGGAAGGAATGAAGAAATAGACTTGTCCCAGATCCCCTGGCATTGAGGGGCGGTGCTGGAAGGGAGCTTCAGCCTCTTAACTCAGTACCAGTGCCCTTTCCAGCCCGCTGGACCGGATGGCCGGAGGACCGTGGGGGTGGCGAGGGGAGCTAGCTGTCGGAGCCCACTGGGCTGGCTGCTGAGACGGCTGGAACATGTTTAAGGCCCTGATCCTCTGGACACCCTGAGGATGTGTGGGGAAAACCTCTCACTGGGTTCTCTCCAGTTTACGCCTTTGGCTTAGGGGCTCGGTGCCTAGGGTCACCTCTGCCCGGCAAAGACGCAAACCGAACTCAGGCGTCTGGCTGCCCGGCTGCTGCTTCTCGTCCGCTGGCCCCCGGGACGCAGAAGGGCTGCCTCTGCGAGCCTTTGGGGACGGCGGCACCCGTCGCGCACAGCCCCGACGGCCGCGCAGCGCCCTCTAGTGCCGGGCAGCGCGGCCCGGCGGTCCCGCCTGCGGCTCCGGCTTCCCGCGGTCCGGCGCGGGCTCCCTGGCCGGGGGCGGGATTCGGGGGTACAGGAGGCGGGGCCGAGCGGGCGGGGGAGTCTCCGAGAAACTCGCGGCCTTCGGCAGCTTCCCGGCCCGGGAAGTGAGCCGGGGTCGGCGGCCGCAAACAGGAAGTCGGGCTGTAACAAAGAGCGCGGGGGCGGGGAGCCGCGGGACCTCCAGGGCGCCGGGCGACTGCGGCGGCAGGTGGAGGGCTGACCCTGGCGAGCAGGCGCACCTGTCCTTCCGCCGCTGCTCGGGGCTCGGGCCGCCGGGATCCGGCCGTAAGCCCTGGGCGCGAGGGAGGGCGCGGCCGCCCAGGGAAAGCCGCTGGGACCTCCCAGGAGCATCCCCGCCCCGGAACGGGACAGTCACAGTTCCTTGAGTGAATCACTTCCATCCCCTTCCCGGAATGCAGCAGGCCACGTGGGGTGGAGGGCTGGATCCGTTGATCCTGTGGACCCACGGGGAGAGGCTGGGAGAACTGCGGGGAGGGAGCCTACGGAGAGCTCTGTGGGTCCCAGTTAAGGGATGGAGCTTCCGTACTGCCCTGGTCTAGTCTAGTGGCCTTATCTAGCCTGCATGGGGGGAGGTAGGAGCCAGTGTCCTCTTTTGTTTCCTACCTCCCAAGCAGCCTGACCCTGGCCCTGAGGCTGGAGAGGGGACCCTGGCTGAGCAAGCAGAATAAAGGCATTCCTCCTTCTTCACAGCCCCTCCCTAACACCCGCCCCAGTGATCTCCAGGTGGTTACCAGCCCGGGAACCCTGGAAAAGCAGCTGTCCTCAGGGCTGGAGGTCACTGTGGGGTCATATTTGTTCTCTAGGCAGGGCACTGGCTCCAGGCTGTTATGGAACTGCTAAACCCTTGTGAAATACTCCTGCAAATTAAATATGGACATTTGCTAACCCAGGGAAAGCACTTCACAATGAGTCAAGTCTAGAGCTATTGTCTGGCCAATAAGTCTAGTCTAGAGCTATAGTCTGGCCTTGTTTCTGCCAAGCCTGGGATATCTACTGTAAACCTGGACACTCGAGTGGTGGGGAAAGTCTTGGATAGCTTACCTATGATAAGGGGCTGGACCCTCAGGAAACCTGGGCAGAGCAGGTGCACTGTGGCCTGTTCATGCACCAAGTGTCTGCCCAGCTTCTGGTATGCTGCTAGAGGTGAAGCCTGGCATGAGCTGCAGGTCGGAGGTGTCCAGACCAAGTCCACGCATGGGGCCCCGCTTTCCCCAGAAAGCCTGCTTGGTGGTGGGCTCTCCCAGCTCCCACGGTAGGGTATCACAGTGGCTAAGTGGGTATAGCCAGACGGCTCCCCTCCAGGGCTCTTCTCTGAGTGTCTAGCCGCCCGTGCAGCCCAGCACAGCCTGATGGTGTGGACGTGCAGGCCAGCGGGTGTCCTACCTGTCCCCCACATGGGAGCCTCGTCATCTCGCCTTCGTGTCCCAGCCCAGTTTCCCCCGCCCCCCCAGGGCCCGGGAGCTGCTTTCCTGTTTCATTTTGGGCAGGAAGAGTGAGGTCGTGTTGTTCTTCCCCCTGCTGCCGGCTCAGGCTGTGGGAACAGTTCCCTGAATGCTTTCCTGTTTGATACCCTGCGTGTGCAGGGAAGGGAACAGGCAGCTAGAAACAAGGCTTGGAGTGTGTGCATGCTCCTGTGTCCCTGGCAGAAGCACCCAGGTCCAGGGCAGGCATGCTGTGACCGTGTCAGGGAGAGAAGAAAGGGAGGGCAAGTTATGCTCCAGACGCTGGGCTGCGTTAGGAGCCAGGCATCTGGCAGGTCTATTTTGCTTTACTGTGGACAAGCCGAGAGCTGGGAGCATCTGCTCAGCTTTTTGTCAGTGGCTCATTTGTTCATCGTTTGCTCTCCATGAGGTATATTTGTGGCTGTAGAGAGAGGATTGTGGCACTCTAGGGACTGTCCTGTGCCTTAGAGGAAGCTAGGCATGAAACTCCTAACTAGACTGGAAACTCCCTCCTTAGTACCTCTGCCAGAGAAACCTGGACTCAGCGAGGGCCACCCACTCTTCTCCTCCCCCGCCCCGTAGCCTTCCGTAAGCTCCAGCAGCCCTGGGTGGACAGGGTGCCCCAACTCTCAGCTCTCCTGGCCAACTGCAAGGAGGACAAACGTAAGGCCATCATTCTTCCTGCTCTGTTCCCTGGACCAGTGCACCCTACATCAGCAGAAGGAATGACCCCAGATGTCATCATGGTTCAGAGACCCCTTCTCAGACAAGAGAATCCTTTTGAATAAGAGAAAAACAGGCAGAACTAGGGAGCCCCATAAGCTTTTTCAGGCTTGTGGAGAGAAAGGAAGGATAGATGCAGGTCGGGGGGAACATCCACCAAGGAACGGTGGGGGTGTGAAGAGGGAAGTGAGGAGCTGCGTCTGACCTCCACGCCACCACGCCACCGGGCAAGGAAGGCTGGTCTAGGCTGGGGACTGGGGGGTGAGGCTGGGCTCCTCAAGGACTGGAACGGGACAAGGGCCTGGGGCACAGCATGCCAAACCCAAGTGCATGCACAGGCCCCAGGGGTTGTGGCAGGGCATGCGGCAGGAGTACAGGAAGGGTGTCTAGAATTCTTAGGGGTGAGAAGGCAGGGAGGGACCCTCAGTCTGCCATCACAAAGACAGGACCCAAGCAGTGATAAACTCCTGTACACATCTGTTCCATATTATAAATACACATTATATACAAAACAATGTTATAAAATGTAGAAAGGTCAGTGCTTCTGATTCTTAAATTATCAAAATACTAGACTCCAAAATAAACTACAAAAAAACCAACAAAATAAAAACTCATATTATTGATTTCTGAAGATCAGCTTTGAGGGTGGTCTTGGGGCAGTAGTGGGTGTGAGCAGAGCCCAGACTCGAGGTCGTAGAAGTGGGTTTTTGAAGGAGGAATGGGCCCAGGTGGCAGCAACACCCAATTTCTCCCTCATTGGAATTTCCGACATAACTGCTCTGAGCTCCCCAATTAGGCCTGGCGCCCCTGCCTGGCAGAAGGGGCAGGCTCTTGCCTATCTGCTCACAGAAGCCCCAAGGCACCCAGGGCCAGAGGGTGGTGGGAGCTGGGTAAGGCTGACCAGCATTCTTGCCAGAAGGCCTAGGCTGGGGAGAGAGGGTGGTGGCATTCTGAGCCAGGCCTACGCGCAGTAGTTGAGGCACAGGGCAGAAAATGCTCTTCTCCCTTTGAGCACTCACCTCACCTGCAGGGCAGCCCCTGCCATTGCCGCACCCAGTGGTTTTCCAGCCTACAGGAGGCCCTGCCCTCACTGGCCCCCTCTCTCCTTTCTGATTTGGGCCCAGCTGTCGCCATGGAGCCTGGGCCAAAGGCACTTTTGGAAACACAGATGTCAGTGGAGGCCACAGCAGCTCCAGATCCCATGAGGCCACTGCCACTCTCTCTGGAAAACAGGCCAGAGCCCCAGAAGGAGCCCTCTGGAGCCACTGCTGACAGGGCAGGTCCCAGTGGCATCTCTCCTTTCCTCTGTTCCCTGGCTGGTGCAGCTGCCAATCTGATGCCAGACAGACACCCAAAGGTGTAGAAGGGTGTTGCATCTCTTGGCAAGTTCACAGTCTGTCCAGTTCATGCCATTCCCTCCTCCTCCTGAGAGCAGCACGTTGCATATTAAAGACGTCCCATCCAGGATGCAATGTAAACAATGCAGAAGGAAGGTCCAGCTGCTGGGCCCAAGCCAGGATGTGCTGGGTAGGCTCCTGCCTTATTATACCTGGGAGCATGTGGACAGTGGGAAATGGGTTACCTGGGCACAGCACTCCCTCCTCGGCTGCCCCGGGCCTCCCCAGGAGAAGCTGGTGGGCAGGCGGGCTAAAGGGCAGGTGGGGTGGTCTTCCCCAGGCTTCTGTCCCAACACACACACGTGCCTTGGAGCTTGTGCTTGTGAGGTGGCCCAATGGAGGAGGCCAATGGGGAGGGGCAGGAGGGGCACAAGGGGTGAGGGCCCCTCACTTGCCAGCGGCTGGCAAGCAGTGCCTGGGAGCTGGCCCACTGCCATGGCCACCCAGCCCAGCACCAACACAGCAGGAAGGGTCCAAGGCCAGGCTTGCCATCACAGCTCCTGTTTCACACCCTCTGTGACAATGAGGACAGCAAGGGACCCAAGAGCCACTGAACCTGGCCTGGTGAGGAGGGGTCCTGACCCATCCTTCAGGAGTAGCCCATGGGGTCGAGAGAGAACAGGCCACAGAAGGCAGGAGGGACATGCCAGAGGGGCAGGCGAGCCCAGCACTCACCTCCGTGGCAATGACACACTCGTTCCTCTCCTCTGATATCAAACACACAGACTGGTACATGGAGTCCCTGGGGGAGCATATCGCTGATATCCGACACTCCGGCTTTTCACTGAGGGAACACAAGACAGGCGCGTGAGGGAGGGATGGGGAGAGGCTTGGGGGAAGGGTGGGCCCTGGAGGGTGCAAGGGCACCTGCAGAGGTGGTTCTGGGGGAGGACACGGGGGCTGGAGGTGCCCAATGCTCGCCTGGAGGGAGCAGTTAGGAACAGCCCCCTAAGAGGGCCACAGGACCCCCAACCTTACCAGAAGGATCTTAGGCCTGGAAAAAGCCAGCATTGCCACTAGAGGCAAGCCACACTGTGGAAGTCCCCAGGGACACACTAGGGACATCTCATTTTGTGAGCGAACAAGCAAATGGGAGGAAAGGACAAAGGACCCCTGGCAGAAATCTTTTTGGAGGATCTTCCCGTCAGTAACAAAACCCCTGTCTGCTAAAATGCCTCCCCCGGCCTAGGAAGAGCCCGTGCAGAACCATGAAGGGCCTGGGTCAGGCCCTGAGCTTCCAGGTGCCGTTTACCTGTGTAACCGCAGTGGTGCCTTCTCTCCTAAGCTCTTGTCACTGTGGGGAAACTTCCCTGGCATGGTCCCCCGCCCCAGGGGTCCTGGGGCCAGATTATAGTCCAATGTGTGGTTTTGCTGTTTGCCACAGTTGGACTTGTCCAAGCCACAGTCCACTTCCAGCTCCTTCTTCTGGTTTGTGTTCTTCAGCTGGGCGGCAGGGATCAGGTTGTCCTTCTGGAAGTCCGACAAGTTGTTCATGGCCTCCCTGCTGCCGTCGTCCGGCCGCCGAAGTCGCAGCTGCCGCACAGCCACCACCACCATGCCCAACAGCACCAGCAGTACCGCCAGCCCCACACCCAGGGAGACAGCCACCCAGGGGAAGCTGGGCGGCAAGCCCACAGGGAACTCGCAGCGGCTGCCCACAAAGCCATAGGGGCAGTTGCAGACGAAGTTGTCCGGGGAGAGGCCAGTATAACAGGTGGCCCCGTTGAAGCAGGGCCCCGAGGCACAGGCATCGCTGGGTGTCCGCACCTCACAGCGCCGGCCAGAGAAGCCGGCAGGGCAGGTGCACATGAGTCCGTTCTCCAAGTCGTGGCAAGTGCCGCCGTGGGCACAAGGGCTGCGGGCACAGTCGCTGACATGACGTTCACAGTGGGCGCCTGTGAATCCAGGACGGCAGCGGCACATGCGCGTTGGACCTCGGTTCAGGCACTGGCCCCCTGGGAGGACAAATGGGACACAAATCAGCTACAACCTGGGAACCACCCCCCAGGGCAGGGGGTGGGTGCCCCATCCCGGGAATGAACTCACGCTCATCTGTCCCCACGTACGCAGCCAGCATTTACAGAGCCCCTGTAAAGAGAACTTTACAGAGCCAGGAGACCTGGAGTGCAAGGCGACACTGATTCTCCACGCCTCAGTGGGCTCTTGTATAAAAATCACTACCATCTTACAGAACTTTCAAGTAGAATCAAACAGACACGCGTAGGTTTAAAACTCAGCAGACTCTCTCCAGCTGGGGACCCTATCCCGGAGCCTCGGTTTCCTCCCGTGTTAAATTGGAATAGAAGGTTATGCCCTTCACAGGGTAGCTCTTAGGGTTAGGTGGGAAGGTGCATGAAGGCAAGAGCACATGCTTGGTATGTAGCGAATGCTCAAGTGAGTGTAATTATCATTTTCCACTTTATCTTTACAACCACAGGAAAGACAGAGGACAGCGTTCTATCTTCCCATTCAGTGATGAAGAACTGGCAGCTCCGGGAGGGGGCGGGGGGGGGATGTTAAATGAGCACGCAGACTCCATCTCAGCTCACCTGACCTCTCCCCAGCCCCTGAGCTGCTCTCATGCACGGTGCTATCTGCCTGCCTCACAGAGGGTCACTTGGAGGCCAAGTAGACAAGGATTACCAACACGCTTTGTGTCCCAAAAGGTGCTGAGCATTCTAGTTGCCTCATGCCACACCATGCTCTATGTGGGCATGTGGCAAGATGAGGCCTCCAGGAGCAGGGCTCTGACCCTGTCACCAGCCTCCCACATCCCTCTCTCTGGCCCGGGATTTCCTGGGGAGGGTCAGAGGGCAGCCCAGCCAGGACAGGGCTCTGACATGGGAAGCTGACATGCACATGACAGGGTGCTCACCAGCCCATCTCCTAAGGCCTGCACACCACTCACCTGCTCCTTCAAAGCCCCTCAGCTGATCAAGAAAGCTCTTCACCCTCCAGAGCAGATGGGGGCCCATGTCAGACTTCCCAGAGTGACAGACAAAGCCTCTCTCCTCTCTTGACCCTCCCTCACCAGAAGGGCAAGTCCACCAGGTTAGCAAGGCAACAGGACGCACCATTGGCACACGGGTTGCTGGTACACCTGTCCACTTTCTTCTCACAGTTGGAGCCAGTGAAGTTGGGGGGGCATTCGCAGGCATAGCTGGCCCCCTGGTTGCGCTCCCGGCAGGAGCCCCCATTGAAGCAGGGGGAGTCAGCGCAGCTCAAGGTACTATGTTCACAATGCAGGCCGTAGTAGCCTGGGGGACACAGGCAGTGGTAGCCATCCTCCTGATCCTGGAGAGAGACCACAAAGAGGCCAAAGTCAGAACCTGGGGGGCAGGGATGTGTGACTGGAGGCTGGGCTCCACTGCCCACAACGCCTGCCCATGGCAGCACACCCTCTGGCCTCCTGGCTGGGGGATGCCTGGACACCACCTGGCTTGACCTCTGCCTTCCTGTGCTAGTGTGGCCCTCACCTTACAGCTGCCCCCGTTGCGACAAGGGTTGCTGTCACACTCGCTGAGCTCCAGCTCACAGTCCACGCCAGTGTAACCTGGGCGACAGGTGCAGGTGTAGCTTCGCTGCCCACTGTTGGAGCACGTTGCCCCATTCTTGCATGGGGAGTGGTGGGTGCAGTAGTTGAGATCTGCAGAGACAGGAACCAAGCAGCTGAGCAGGGCCAGGGGATGCTCCCACCTCCAGGCTCCTCGCAGTGCAAGTTCACCCCCATGTTTGGCCCAAAGAGCCTCCAACTCAAAGTCTTTCAGGCCCAAACAGCCTTCCTCTCCAACCAATGGAATCATGTTTTCTGAAACATCTTGAATCATGTATGACCAGTGCAGTCAACCAAGGTTGAAATAACATGGCTGGACGACATCCTGCCAGGTAAGCTCACAAACGCCGCCAGCCAGTGGGATGAAGGTAAGGAAGAGGAGGGGAGGGCAAGGCCACATGTCAGGGAGGAAGTCAGAACAGGCTTGGTGGAGGAGGGAAGGCTGAGATAACCCTGGAAGGAGGGATAAAATTTCAACAGGTGGAAATGGTAGAGGAGAGATAAGAGCCACCATAGGTAGTGACCAGGCATTTTTTAAAGGAAAAGGTGTTACAAGGCTATTTTGAAATATAAGTATTTGTTTTCTTATTTGGGAAGGACAGGGAGGGAGAATCAGACAGAGCAAATATATGCAAGGGCCGTGTTTGCATATGATGAGTATATGACTGTATCACCTGGAGCAAATGGGGGGGAGAGGAAAGAGAATGAGCAGGAACCAGGTGTGTGTGTGTTGGGGTGGGGACAGGGACATACACACACACAGAATACAGGGACTGAATCCCAAGCCCCTTGTTGACAGCAAGTCGGGGCCTAGGCAAGTGCTTCCTATCCTGCCTAGCCCCTGCCCACCCTCCCCAGCCTGTGCTGCTGTCTCTGTGACAGCAGGCACACCATTTGACCCTGAAAATGGGAGTCACGGGCTGCAGCTGGCTACCAGGATGCAGGTGAAATGGCTCCCTCCCCCAAGGTTGGGGCTCAAAGATCCCTGTGTAGCCAGAAGAATGACTCACCCCCCGAACAGCAGGCAGGGACAGCACAGGCACAGGCAGCTGCCTGGCAAATGCAACTGGGGAAGAGCAAGGGAGGCTGTTTGTGCCCACACCGAAAAGTCGGTTAGCTATCACTCCGCCCAGAGGCCCAGCTCCCCCACAGCCCCTGGCAGCCGGTGGGCACACCCCACCAGACAGCTGTTTAGGGGAGAGCTGCTCAAACAGCCTGGAAGGTAAGCAAACACTTAGGGGGTTAATAGGTAACTACAAGCAGAAAGCGGAACTGAGCCTGGCATCCCTCTCTTTGGCTTTGCTAGAATTTATGAGTGTAACCTCCAGGCCGCCAACCTGTCACCCTCCTAGCTCCTTCAGCCACCCTGGGTCTCCAACATCTGGAGAAGTACCCACCAGTTCATTCTAGGCCAGTTGTAAAGGTCCTTAAAATTCCCAAGATCCTTGAAGGATAATGGAGAAACCAAGTCAGCAGTCACCAAGTAAGAAGGATCCAGGCGACAACTCTGGTTCCCACCCCCTGCCCCATCTTTCCCACCCACTCTGCACCCTCTCCTCGCCCCAACTCACCTTGGTCACAGAACAGGCCTCCCCAGCCCTCATCACAAGTACACTGCCAGGGGCTGCTGCAGGTGCCGTGGCGACAGCCATTGTGGGGGATGCATTTGTTGCACAGGCGGCCCTGCCAGCCTGGGCGGCAGCTGGGGGACAAAAAGGAGGCTGAGAGTGAGGTGAGAGGCCTGGCCAAGGGAGTACGCCCCCTCACCACTTCCTGCCCCTACTCACAGGCACTCTGCTGGCTTGCTGCAGTAGCCATTCTGTTCATGACAGCCAGAAAGACAGATAGCTAAGGAAAGAAAACAGGGCTGGGTGAGGTCGGGATACCAAGGACTCTAAAGTCTCTCTCTCCCCTCCTGGCCCTGGGGGTGCCCCAGCTCTCCTGGGCTCACTTCCCACTCTTGGCCTCCGGGAGGGAGAATCCAAGCTGGATGGAACACAGCAATGGGGTGCTTGTGGGCTCTGGCATGATGGGGAGGACTGCTGGGAAGAGAGAGGAGGTCTGAGACCACACCCACCCTCAGCATCCCCAGGCGTCCCTGAGGCCCAGCTGGAGGGACACCCAGACCCCTTCTTCAGGGGAGGCAAGCTGTGGCTGAGAAGACTCCACTGTGTTTGCTCAGGGGACCCTCCACCTCCATGCAGGTGGGAGCTTGGCTACTTACGCTGTTGGCAGTATTCCCCAGTCCAACCAGGCAGGCAGGACAGGTTGCCATCTGGCTGGCACACGTAGTGGCCAAAGAGGTCATTGCGCTTCTTGCACAAGCGTGAGCAGCTGTCTCCATAGTAGTTGTCACTGCAGATGACCCGGTATGAGTAACGCAGCTTCGTGAGGGTGCTGTTTTGCTCATCTGGTAACCAGTTCTGACCCACAGCTAGGGAGCCCTGGATGGCGATCTTGCTGATGAGTGCGTCTGGTGGCAAGGCCTCTGGAGGGGCAGAAGGGCAGGTCAGGGAGAGGCAGCCAGTCCCCAAGGGTGCCAGCAACTGCTGGCCAATGCCCCTCTTGGCTGTGATGATGGTGAGCAGCCAACAGATCAGCCCTGTTGTCCAAACGACCCCCACCTGCCAGCAAGCACAGGCCAGAGGGACCCGAAAGTCCCACTACTTAGCTGACCTGTGTGTGTGCATGTGCAGGGGTCCTGATATCATTCAAAAAGGGGACAATAGAAGGATGTTAAGATATTCCAGGGCCCTGGAGGCAGAAAGAGGAAAAGAGGTCAAAATGGGGGCGGGCGGGGGAAGAAAAAGGAAAAAAGAAAGAAAAAGAAAAGCTCTCCAGGCTGGGAGAACTCTGGGAGCAGGGGCTCCTTTGGTGCCCATTCAGGGGTTCTGCCCCCAGAGCTGGGTAGTGGATTTCTTTTTCCTTTTCAAAGTGAGAATTGTTGTGCTGCTGAAATATCCTTTTCCTCTGTGTCAGAACAACATCCCAAAGCCATTATTCCCTTTCCAAAGGAGCGGAATTCGCGAAAGGTGTAAAATACAGGAAGGGGCCCGTCAGCGGCGCTGGCAGCTTAGGCCTTTCTCACCGCCGTGCTCCCCGCGTTCCCACGCCAAAAATAACCCGCAGGAAACGCAATTGTGCTCTGAGTCCAGGCAGCGGGCGGAATCTGAGCGTCCAGCGCGGGGCGCAGCTCCAGGCCAAGCTAAGCGTCCTGCCTTCCACCCCCAACCCCGCACTTCCCCCGCCTCTAACAGGTTAACTATTTCAGCGCTGCGCCGTGTCGCCCCCCTGTGGCGGCGGCGCGAGCTACTCACCTGGCCTCAGGTCGTCTCCTGGAGCGTGCCAAGCTTCGATGATGAGTGAGAAGGTACCCTGGGAAAGAGGGTGGGGGGACGGAGAGATAGCGAGATGAGCAGGGGGAGTGGAGGGGGTGCCTGCAGCAGCCGGTTTAATTAATCTAATTGCAGGATATAGTTACTGCGCCCGGGTGGACATAACCGGTCTGCGCGCAGTGTAGCTAGCGCTTGAGCCCGCAAGGCGAGAGGAGAACCCAGGGTAGGGGGAGGGTTGAGGGATGGGGGAGTGTAAGCGAGAGCCATAGTACCAGGGAGGGGGCGGGGAATGTACCTCGCCAGAGTGGTAGGTAATGCAAATCGTGTCCCAAGAGCTGGGGGAAGGGAGGACATAAAACTGGGAAGAGGGAGGCTGGTGAGAGCCTTCTCTGGGATGAGGTCCCAGGAGAGAGTTGGGAAGAAAGAGCCAGGAGCGAATGCACGCTGGGGTGTTTTTTGGGGGAGAGGGGAGGATATCTGAAGAGGGGGCTTTGTCCTAGGGCGCCTCTTCCTTTTGGCTTCTGTGACCTCCCAGTGCGCCCAGGCTGTGCTCACCGGCCAGGTGAAGTTGAAGGGTAGTTGGAGAGGGTTGCGGCCCCCGCCGCTGCTGTCCTCCCGGACCGCGAAGGAGTTGATGCCCAATACCGGCGTGGAGACGCTACCGAAGGTGCAGGGCCCGGGCGAGACGACCGCCTGGAAGTGCTTAAGGCAGACGCGGAAGAAAGTCCGGCAGCCGGGCTCGCACGGCCGCCCACTGGCCAGTACGCCGCGCTCGTTGGCGAACTCCTGCAGCTGCAGCTGGAAGACGCCGGAGCCGGCCGCTCTCTATTGCACAGGGATCGAGGGAAGGAAGGAGGGGATCGGTCAGCTCAGCTGGCTCTCGGGGCTCAGGCCCAGAGCGCGGCAGGAGGGAACGGAGAGGGCGCGGGACGTTACCTGCTGCCAAAGTGCCACCAGCAGCAGTAGCGCCCAGCCAGAGGCGCTCCGGGACGCGGCCGCCATCCCCCTTGGGGCGTCGCTCTCTCCACCCGCCGGCCCTGAATCTGGTTCTCTTCTAGACGCTGTTTTCCCGCGCGTCCGCCCGCCGGCGCAGTCCCTGAAAAGCCGAGCTCCTCGCGGGACACTGCTCCCCACTGGCCTTTTCGTTAGCTCCGCTGCAGCTACCGTGGTAGGTAATCCAGGTGAGGGCGGTTGGGCGGCGTCCGCGTGGAAGACGTGTCCTCGGGCTAATCCAGGGGCTGCAAGCGGGCTACTGCCCGGGTACAGGGCACCGAGGCGGCTTGGGCTGCGGCTCTTGGCCTCGTGTCCCCGGCCTGCGCGCAGCGCCGCTACTGAAACCTGCGCTCTCAGGAGCCTTCCTTATATATATTGGCTCCTCTCCTCTCCGCCTGTCACTCAGACTCATGGTCACTTTCCCCTCCCCTCCAGGCCTCTAGCTGCTATAGTCCCAGCGCTGCCGGGAGGGGGCCTCCGCCCCCGCCCCCCCGCTCCCGGGCAGCCAGTCCGGCTCAGGTCCCCGCCCCTCGGTGCTGCTCCCAACCCCTGGGTACTCCAGCTCTGCGCGTGCCTAGGTGACCGGTCATCGGACATCGCTGGGCTAAGGGCTGAGACCCTGGCCGCTGGAGGATGGGGGGCTGGCCGGGGGATGGGGTGGGAGGTGAGTGAGTGGTTCCGGGATGGTCCTGGGGGCGGAGACACTAGGGAGTCCCCGTAGGCGTTGCGTCGGCAGCGGGCGCTAGTTACCTGCTGTCCTCGGGCAGGTAAAAAGAACTTAAGGCCGGAAAGCGAAAACCAGCGTCAGGGGACTCCAATCTCCTTTTCCTTCCTGGAGCTTTGGGAGCCCTCGCCTTGTCGGCCCCCAAGCAATGAGCGCCCACCCACCACGCGTCCCCAGCGCAGCAGGGAAGCTAGCGGTCGTGTTAACCTCTCCGTGGCCACTCTGAGCAAGGCTAGGGGCCACGCGTCAAGGACTGGGGCCCTCTCCCTACACTTGGTGGGCCTCCCCTTCCCGAGCTGCGGGGACGTGCCCAGCGCGTGCCTTCTCCTTTTGCCCCACCCCCCCGCCACCCCAGCCTCAGCTTGTGCTTGGCGCGTGCCAACACCCAGACGCGTGGTCCTCTAGGTGGGGGAAGGCGGTGCATGGTCCCTGAGGTAGGAGGGGGTGGGTCCTCAGCTGTATGGTAATAAGGTTCTGGCCCCGCCTCCAGTGCTTCCCCTCACCTGTGTTCCGCTTCAGCTCCAGCGCCCTTCTCCCCCAACCCCAGCAGCCCCAAGTCCCCGGCCGCGTCCTGTAGCTCCGCTGGGGCAGGGAGGAACTCTCTTGGCTCGAGAGTTGGCTCAGGCCACTGGAGAGTCAAGGTGAGGGGGCTGAGGCCGGGCAGGCCCAGGTCCTCTCCCCTTAGGGTGGGATGTGGGGTGGAACTGGAGGCGCGCGGATTTATTTGAGTTTCAGGCGGCTTCATACGCCTCGCCCTCGAGGCTCCCCCGGGTGGCCGCACTCCTCCGAGCCACAGCTTCGCAGCTGCTTTCCGGGAACCCGGGGTGATCCCCGGAGACCGCACACCGGGGAGGGCTGGCTTCTCCCAGTCTCGGGGGTGCCGGGGAGCTAGCTCTCTGCGACGCTGAGGGCGGCGGGGGCCCTGTGGCTTCAGCTGTCAGCCCGGCGGCGCGGTGATGGCTGTCGTCGGGCGATAAGATCAGCGCCGGGGGAGTGGGGACGCGGTGCGGGCCCGGGGGAGGCCGTAGGGGGGCGGGGAGCGCGGCACGGAGCCCGACAGCTGCCAATGCCGAACATGGTCTGAATTTTTTTGACTTGGTTAGTGGTGGTGGAGGATTGAGGGGAAAAGGATGAGAAACAAGAGGTTGGGAGCGTGGGTTGGGGGAGGGGCGAGGTGAGGAGACGGGCTCCGGGGTCCCCCACGCACGGCCACCCCTCCCAGCCACCATCTGGCGCGAGCGGGTTGGCGTGGGGAACCGAGGTGGGGCGGGGGCCGGCAGATGGGCCCAGGCTGCGCTCGGGAGTTAATGTAGGTTATGGGCAGGCGGAGTCCCAAGCCCGGGGGAGGGGGAGCCCGGGGCGTGCCTCCCGGCGGTCCTGGCAAGTGGGCTCCCAGATCCTCTCTCCGCCCATACTCGATAGATCCCTGGACCTGCCTCTCTAGGATGCCAGAGGGTGCTCCTCGCTCTCTTCCAAGCTGGCATCCAGCTCTGCCTAGCTCTGTCCACTCCCATCTCCGAGTCCTGGCCTGGGAGTTAATAAAAACAGCTTTTTTTTTTTTTTTTTTCTGGCGCTGGCACTTAACTGACCCTTGAGAGGGGCATCTAGTCCCACACAAGTCATCTCGCAATACTGGTAGATCTGGAATACTCTCTACTTTCACACCAGGACTCATGTGCCCAAAAGCACTTTGTGAATGACCAAGGACCCCACAAAAGTTGGGATCGTTATTATAGTCAGAGACACCAAATGCACGGGATCCCAGAGATCTAGAAAGTCTCTGACCTGGGGAGGAAAGGGTTAAATTCTCAGTATCAAAAGGCGTTTATAAAGCACATATTTGCTAGGGGCGCTGTTCCAGAAGTTCATTACTGGGCTGGGAGGCCACCCTTGGCCCTGGGTGCCTACTAGCGCTCCCCCTAGAGCTGCTGGGGTCGAGCTTTGAGCACAGCTGCTGACCAGGAGAGGAGAGGGTCGCACTGCGGGCAGGGAACCCGAGAGCTAAGGCCGCAGTGTTTGTCCCCGCCCCACAGCTGAGGCTGCTCCTCCCTTCTCCCGCTGCCGACTTGTGGTCTCACAGGAGCAGGAGGCTGTGAGGCGACGGGAGGCAGCAGATTACCGTGGGGCTGGACCCGAGTCGAAGTCGGCTGCCCCTGCCCCTGACACAGACGCCCAACGACGCCCTGGAGCATGCATAGACCCAGGGCCCGAACCACTTGGGCTCCCACCGACTGCGGGCCTTCCACAGGTCCACGGCTCCTCCACCCGACCCGCACCCGCAAACACTGCCCAGGGGCGGAAGCCTGAGCAAGGTGAGGCCTGGCTTCACCCGCAGAGGCCTTCTGCTTTTGCTGTCCCTTCCGTTTGGCCACTGTGCTCAGTCCCACCAGCAGGCAGAAGAACCAGCACCTGGGGCCGGGAAACGCCAGTGTTGTCTTCTGACGGTACCCCAAGCTGACCCCACTTCTTGGGGTGCTATCGGAGCCCCGTAGGGCCTCCGGACTCTCCCTTTTGTGTAGCCTACGGGCCCTACCCCTGGCCGGGGGCGCAGCTCCGAGGCCTCTGGCGCTGTTTTGCCCCTCCTCTCCCCTACCCCTGCTCTCCCGGGGACAGCGCTCTCCGCGGGGCGCTCTGCACCCGGGTAGGAGCGCTGCTGAGGCCGGGCCACAGCGCCCGCTGGGCAGGCCGGGGGCGGGGACGGAGGCCTGCCTTGGGCGGGGCGCTTAAGCCTTGAGGGGCGCCGCTGTGGTCGCTACGGAGAAGGGGCCACGTGCAGGGAGCGGCGGCGAGAGCTGCACAGAAGGCGGGGAGATTTGCAAACTGTTGCTGCCACATGGCTGCTCCATTCGATCCATTCACATTGAAATGAGGACGGCGCGTGCCTCATCTGCCGCAGGGCGCTGCCACGCGTCAGCCCGGCCCGCCGCGTGCCAACTGGGGCAGTGGGGCTGGCAAAGCCTGCCAGCCGTGGGGGCGCAGCCCAGGCCCTGCGGCCAGGAGGGGGTAGGAGGAGGGAAGGGAGCTCCCCTAGCCACTGAGGCGCCGCAGTTTCGCGGACCTTGGCCCTACAATTGGGAATGAGCTGTCGAGAAAGGACCAGGACGGACAGGTTTCAGAGGGGGGCCGGGATCGATGCCGCCTCTCCCCGCAGATGCGCCCCGGCAGCGCTACTCTCCATCTGCCGCTGCTCGCACCTGCCGGTCAATAAATCGATTTTACAATTTAATGCAGCAGCTTCCCGCCCGCCTGGGACAGATGCCGCCGCAGAACCACCTCCGCCCTCGCCCCTCCCCTCGAGGGGCGCCAGCGGTTAGGGACCGGATTCCCGCTCAGCAGGCGGCGCCCCGCGGGGCCTCATTCACCTCTCCTGGAGCCCCTACGAGGAACTGCCCGCTCTGGGTTTTTCCCGAGGGACAGAGGGTTCCCCATAGGACAGGCCTGAGGCTGGTGAAGCGGAGAGAGGAAGACGATGCCTTGGTGGTGGCCTTGAGAACTCACTGGGGGGGGGAGGGCGTTAAGAAGGAGCAGGATGCAACGACTGATAAGATGTAAGGGGCCGATGAGGAGGAGGGAGTACGGCCTGGGGCATGGGAACGGGCACTGAGGGACACACTGAGTTCTGAAGAATCTCCCTGAGAGAGGCCTGAGCAGAGATGGGGGGGATCGAGGTGGTATGAAGCCTCTCCCCACCCTCCAGGTGAGGCTGGTGAATAAGCATGACATGAACCTGGCTCTTAGCCTTCCTAACCACGTGGTCTCGAGCTTGTTACAATCCCAATTCTACACCTCAGTTTTCTCATCTGTGCAATGGGAACAATAATAGTGACCTGGGAGGGTAACTGAAGGACCGTATCAGAGTGTGCATTTGCAGGACCCAATAAACAATAATTTCCTTTCCCCCAGGTGGTATCCAGATAGCCAGGGGCCGACTTGGACTGGAAGGGCGGGTGTTCCCTGACTGCAAAAGAGTTCCAGGAGGAAAGGAAGGAAAAAGGAGAGCAGAAGACAAACCCTCATAAGGGATGAGACAGGAGGAGCAGAGAGGGTGGGGAAGGAGAGGAAAGTGAGGTGGGGCATGGAGGGGATATAGACCCTGTGGAAACAGTCAACTGTTTGAGGGCCTTTTGTGGGGAGAGGGTGTGACAAAGTTCTTGCCTGGAGGGAGAAGACAGGAGCTTTGAGAATGAGTTTGGAGAAGACCTGAAGGTTTGGAGAAACCAACTGCTCACAGTCTTGGACCTCTAAGACCAAGATGACCCTCCTCCAGGGCCAAGTGTGGGTCCCAAACTGGCACCCCTCCTCCTCCATGGTGGTGGTTCAGAGCAGAGACCTGTGGGAAGAAGGAGGAGGCAACTTCTGAATTATTCTGAATTGTCATTGAGGCTCCTGGCAACTCAGGGAAGCTCAGCTGTCTCCATGTCACCAAAAGGGCACGCCGACTGGGCTGGACTGTCCACTGGCTGACAGCTCATGACTGATGACCCAAATGTGCCAAGGAAGGGATGCCCAAGTAGGCGGGACCATTGGGCATGAGTCGGAGTATCAGCTCTGGTGTCTCATGAGACCAGGAGGCCCTCCCATCTCCTCTCTCCAGCTTCTCCAGGAGCCTAGGGCCTAGGGTAGTCCTATACTGCCTCCTTTGCCTTCTCAGAAGACCAGTGCAGGAGGTGGCTGGAACTGGGGTAACTGGTGTGAACTGGGCCCTCTCCTTCTGGGTGAGAACAACTTTGGCAAGCAAAGACAAGGGCCCAAGAGAGGGTCTTCGACCTGAGAAGTCTCTCTTAACTGTGATTCATGGTGGGTAGGAAGCTCTCCAGGCCTCTCGGGTGCCGGGCAGGAGGACAGGAGAGAGAGGCGTGGCAGGGTGAAGACCTGCTGGCTGGAGAGGGTGAAATTGGCCTGGTGCAAGGGCTCACATTGACAGTGACCTAGGAGCTGCCCCAGCTTCATTTGCCAAACCCAGGGGATGCCTGGAAAGCTAAGGCCAGGAGCCACGCACTGGGTATTTCCAGCCACGGCAGAGGCCGGGGTTTAGAGCAGCCTCCACGGCAACTTTCCCAGAGCTCCTGGCTTCCCCTTCACTAGCTCCTTCCTGTCCCCACCCTGGCCAGTGAGTAGGGAGGCTCAGGGCTACCTCTGCATGGAGACCCCCAGGCTAGTGGCTTTGCCCAGCCTGTCCTTGCCTCCTGACTTGGATCCCTTAGGGCCCAGCGGGCTCTGAGAGTGGCCAGAGAAGAGGGCACAGGACAAAGGCATTGCTGGAAGTCACTGAGCCAAAAAAAGAACTATGCTGAAGGACATGATCGGGTGGAGAACAGCCTGAGTTCAAAGCAAAGCTCCAGCCACCCTCTTGGACGAGCTTCCCTACCCACTAGGGGTATAGAAGCTATAGAAGCTTCCTCCCCTCCTCATCCTCTGCCTCGACTGTCCTCTCCTTTTACCCCTTCCCCAGCATACAGGTCACCCATCCTGAAACCTCTTTCTCTGTAAACTTTGCCCCCTGGGAAGCTCTCCCCAGCCCCGCCTTCCTCCTCGGCCCTCACACTGCTCTTCTGGCTCTGGCCTTCCACTACCCCGAACCCTTGGTATCCCTGGGTCCTTTTGTGCACTCCACCTTTCCCCTTTGAGCAATAGCTCATCTCCTGGAAGAAACCCTGACCTCATTTTCCCACACAACCTCTGATCTCTGATCCCAGCTGCCATCGAGGACTTGAAGCAAGCAAGAGATAGGGGACGGGGCCACACCTCTCCCAGCAGGAACCTGGTCATAGGGGGCCACCTAGATCAGCCCTGGTCCCCTGTAGTCTCCCTAGAAGGAGGCTCGATCCTGAACCAGGAAGTACCATTTCAAATACTCTCATACACAGAGGAAAAAACCAGGGACAGGTGCCAGTTCTGTGAACAGCTGCGTGCACAGGCAGATCACTGTTCCCTAGTGAAGGCTGAGGAGGAATCCAACTGCCATGGTCAAGTAGGTAATGGGTCTTAAGCAGAGGATGGTGACTGGCTGTCTCCTTCTTCCACCCCAGTCAGAATGAGAGGAAACAGGCTTCAATTGTGGCAGGAAGGATTTAGGTTAGACATATGGGAGAACTTCCTGTGACAGAGTGTCTACCCTGTGTATCCTAGCTGTTAATCCAGGTTGAACTCTCCCCTGAATTGATGAGAACTGCATGTTGATGCTTGCTAATGAGTAACTTGCCTTGTCTATGATTAGCAAAGAAATCCCAGCCCAGAGAATTCTCCTTGTGTCTAGATTGGATGCAGGGAAGAAGTCCAGAGAGACCTGGAGGTACCAGGAGCTAGGCCCCCTCTTAGCCCCAAGGAGTTTTTTAGACAGCATTTAGGCCACTGTGAGCCAATATCACTTTGCCTGCCTGCCCCAGCCCTCTGGCTGCCATTCTCAGAAAATCAAGCCCTACAAGAGCTGTCCAGCCACACGAACTTTGTAGCAAAAGATTTAAGGTCTGGGAGTGCAAAGAGAATTTCCAGAGCAATAGTGAATAGTTAGGGTCTCCAACATCAGGAATTTCAGTAACATCCTCAATTAACTCTGTGCATTTAGAGATAGACAGGTGTCAACACTTTTGTGCCCACTCACCCTAGTTTCATGAGTCCTGCTTGGGTGCTGTGAACACACCCACTGTTGGAGCCATTCTGGCTGCCAAGATGCCGGTGCTACCCTGTGGCCAACTCCTCTTTCCTACTTCCCCTCCTCTCCGGTGTGGCTTGATCTCCTCCTCCCATTGCTGACTACGGTCCCTCTCCAGGAAAGGAGGAAGCCAGGGAGACCTGGGACAAGTCTATCAACATTGCTATCAAGAAAAGAGAAGGCAAAGCAACAAAGGTGTTTCATCTGGGGCACGGCCCTGTAAGCCCCATGGTTAGTTTTCCAGGGCGCTTGTGTGTGTGTGCGTGGTGTGTATGTGGAGTTTAGGTCCATCAGTCACCCAGGTGTGAATGAGGTTTACCATGTGCCTAGCACTGGGCTCAGGTTAGGCCGTAGAGGAACAGAAGATTCAGCCCCTGTTGCCCATGAGACATGGAGATGAGATTGAAGCACATGAAAAGGACTGTGGCCCAGGCGCGGTGGCTCATGCCTATAATCCCAGCACTGTGGGAGGCCAAGGCGGGAGGATTGCTTGAGGTCATGAGTTCAAGACCAACCTGAGCAAAAGCAAGACTCCGTCTCTACTAAAAATAGAAAAAAATTAGCTGGGTGTGGTGGTGTGCACCTGTAGTTCCGGCTACTCGGGAGCCTGAGACAAGAGGATTGCTTGAGCCCAGGAGTTAGAGGTTGCAGTGAGCTAGGCTGATGCCATGGCACTCTACCCAGGGCAACAGAGCAAGACCCTGTCGAGAGAGAGAGGAAGGAAAGAAAGAGAGAGAGAAAGAAAGAAAGAGAGAGAGAGAGAAAGAGAAAGAAAGAGAGAGAGAGAGAGAGAGAAAGAGAAAGAAAGAAAAAGAAAGGAAGGAAGGAAAGAAAGAAAAGGATTGTGATAACCTGTGGACCAGGTTTCAGAGAGGGACTGGGACCTCATGGACACAGGCTTTATGGGGGAGGAGGGATCACACTGGGCCTGGAACAAGAGCAGAACTTAGAGAGAAGAAGGGAGGGCATTCCTGGCAGGGGCAATGAAGAGAGGCACAGGATCAGGGTGTGAATGAAGTAGGTGGAGCTGGGGCAGGGGCTCCACGTGTGGAGGGTGGACCTTAGGTTAGATAGCTAGGGTATGGAAACGCACCAGGCAGATGAATTCAGACCTGACTGATAGGCACTAAGGAGCCTGCGGGTTCTGGAGCAGAGGAGGGTGTTCAGTACCATTGGCAGTGGCATGCTGGGTAGTCTGGAGCAGGGCGGTACAGAGAGAAGGCCTGCACCTGGGGCTAGGGGCCAGGTGTGCATTGATGACCAGGTTATGTCCCTGTGTTGGCAGCTCCCACGTGTAGATGGCTGTGCACCTGAGAATGCCAGAACCCTGATGACCTGCTGGGACAGGCTCCACATTTTCCTTGATGGCAGCTGCTCTCTCCTCTCACTCCCAGATAGGCCCCTGTAAACACAAGACCAGCATCATGGCTTCCCCAGCTCCTACGCTGAGGAAGTATGCCACTGTCCTGGCCAGCCCTTACCCCTTCCTCCTTGTTCCCTCAGAGGCCAGAGGCCCTGTCTGGCAGCCTAGACTTGCCTGGAAGAGGAAAAAGGGTTGAATCAGGCCTGGAACCCACAAAGGAAGTCCAGAGGTGTCTTGGGGAAATGACCTGGAGGCCTACATCTAGAAGCTTAGCATGAGGTGAGCTGCCAAGGGGCACTGAGACCAACTTCATATTCTATAGATGACTTGAATACTCCTGGGGACAGGACTCTCACCACCTCTCCAGGCTGCCCCATGCTCTTTAGATGGTTCTGGTTATAGAAGGTACATCCTCTTGTTGATCTGGAAGTCTGGCTGTGGTCAGCGTGGGCTGGTGCTTTGGGAGGGCTCTGTTTGGTCTGGGTCTCGCTGAGGGGCTTCTGGAATGACACTGCCAGAGGGAGGGTCCACCAGGCTTTTGGGTCTGGGATGGCTCTGCTGAGCCCCATGGGCAGCCTGCTGTACCTGCGTGGTGCCCTGGGGAGTTTAAGCGTGAGAAGTTTGCAGCTCTACTGGGGTGGGGCAGCCAGGGTGAGGCTGCCTGGGTCAGCTCTCCTCAGCCTCACCGGGAGGCCAGGCTTGGGTCAGCCTGTCACACGGGCCAGCCCTCCCCAGGCTGAGATCATCGTCCTCCAGCCTCCATGGCAGCCCCCACCCCCAGCTGAGCTCACTGCCCTGGCCCGCTGGGGGACATTGTTGTCGCCTGGGTCCCTCCCTGGGCTCAATGAGCTGTTTGTTGGCACGTCCGGCGAGGGTAAGGGGAGGGCGGGCACAGGGAGCCCGCACACAATGGGGATTCCGTCCATTCTGAGGTGGCTGCGGGAACCAGGCTGGCTTTGTCCCGTGGACCCTCATTCCCACCATTTAGCGGAGCCGGAACTCCAGGCGGAAGGCCCCGTATAAGAACAACAATGTCGTCACCCTGTCTGTCGGGGAGGGCACTGCAGGCCAGGCCTCCTGGGGTCCCAGTGACCCACAGCCTGGGGAGGTCTGAGGGGCACTTCGGACAGGTCCTGGGACCAAGGTTGTGCCTCAAATCTGAGGGAGACACGGGCAGGCAGATGGATGCCCTTTCACCCTTCACCTGCCCTGCCAGTCCCTGAATGAGGTGGCCCCTGGCATCCCTGGCCACTTCTGAGTGCAAAGAGCGCTACCGTGCAGAAGAGACCAATGCATCCTTGGTCCTTGCTGGGTGCTGTGCGACAGAGGGGCTGGCTTAGGGGCAGCCTGACCTGTAGGCCTTTCTGCATCCAACTTGGGCAAAAGTCTCTCCTCAGCGCTGGGCTCGGGTCTGGCTCTGGGCCTCTAGCCATGCGAGCTGCCCCTTCGGAAGTGGTGCTGGCCGCTCAGACAACAAGTGTTTATTTTCCAGCGGGGGGGACAGGACGTCACTGCGTTTCCCTCCTGCCTGGTGCTGCAGTGGTTCTCACAGTCTGGGCACTGGTGACATCACCAGCCTTTCCTCCTCAGCCCCGGCCTCCTTGCCTCCCCCTCCCAGCCCAGGCCCTGGCCAGGCTGCACAGTGCTGAAGCTCCTGCCTCCAGCGCGGGCGCTTCTGAGCAGGTCCTCACGGAGGGCGTGGGAGCAGCGAACTGGACCGGCCCCTTGTTCACTCACTGCCCTTGGCATTCAGGTCAAGCCCAGGGATAGCCCCTCTGTGCTCTCCCCACCAGAGCGGTTGGCGTCCCACCCAGGGCATGCGCCGAGTGTGACACTGGCCCTTTAAGGGTCTTGGGAAGCCAGAACAACAGGAAATCCAAACGGCCTCATTAGGCAGCTCGAGCTCAGCACAGTAATTAGTGCCCTGAAAACAAAACAAGGAAAAGCAGGTGGTGGTGCCCCCCCATCTCTGCTGCCCCCGCGGCATGGCCTGTTAGTACCCACAGCTAGGCAGCTGGGATTGAACCCCCTCCCTCATGAGCCCCTCACTCCAAGCTCCTGAAGCCTGCTGCCCACTGCCCAGGCCAAGGGTCAGAGCCTAAGCTTATGGGGAGCAGGCCATGGCCTGATGGAAGCCCCAGGGACATGCACTGGGGCTTCCCCTCTCCCGCAGCCAGGTGGCCACTTGTCCACAGCATCCTCCACCTGTTTCGAAAATACTGTGATGGGGATTGGGGGCTGGTTTGGACTCCTCCAGAGGGAAAGGGGAGACCTCTGGGAATCGCAGGCCAAGAAGGCCCCCGTAGGAGAAAAAGCCTGCTCTGTGGTCCTGCCTCTCAGGCTTTCTTGTGAGCCTGCAGGTGGGCAGACGGGGTGGTAACCCACAGGCCCTCTGGAGAGACTCCGGGGACTTGCAAGCCCCCTCAAAGCCTGGCTCATTCTCTCCTCCCTCCCCGCCAACATTTGATGCAGTTGGAACCCCATTCTGTCCCTGACCACTGAGATGTCTCCTTTTATCTGTAATGCCAGGGAAGGGACATTCTATGTTCCACTTAAGAAACAAATATTCACTCAACAAATATTTATAGAGCACCCGCAGTGTTCCCTACGCTATGCAGGTGGGCAGTTCCTGGGAAGGCTGTGGGGAATAAAAATGGTACTACCTTGTGACAACTCATTACAGAAGGCCTGTGAGAGCAGGAACTGTGACTTTCTCCACGTGCACATCCCTCCACGGGCCCAGCACTTAGTAGGTGACTGGCACATGCTCGTGAACAATCAAAACGAACCAGAAATCACCTCTGACTCCGAGGAGTTTGCCACATAAGCCCAGGATTTGGCATGGCACAGCATTGGCTCTGTTTCAGGGCCCCTGGTGCTTGGGGAAGGTCTCAGTTTCTGGCCTTGTGCAGAGCTAGGGCTGAGGGCACAGTGGGGGAAGGAACCCTGGGTCATCCTGAGAACAAAGCTGGCATGACCCTGGCATGTGGGGAGGGGCTGGGCCAGGCGGGCCTGGCTGCAGGCTTGGGGGTGGATGCTGAGCAGGAGGGGGCAGGCTGGGTGAGGAGGTGGCCAGTCAATGGCCACTGAATGGAGCTGTAATTAAACTGTGGGTAGGTTTCTGGTCACACTCCTGTTGGCTGAGAACAAAGGCCCCAGGCTTCATTGCCCAGCGGGAGGGAGGAGCAGAGGCAAGGGGGTGGGTAACCCAGAACCTGCAATTGGGTTGGGCAGCTGGCCTCCAGCTGGGGCAGGGAACTCTGCAGACACCTCCAGAGGCCACCAGCCATGTGGTCATCTCCGAGGGGCCCCGATCTGAAACTGAGGGACCAGTTTTGCTGGTAGAGGTAGAACAGACCAGCCAGAAAGTGACTGAAGAGTTACAGGGTCATGGAGCAGGAGTTCTCAGCCCTGGCCACACACAAGAGTTACGGGAGCAGCTCCCTAGAGAGTCCTGATGTAATTGGTCTGAGATGAGGCCTAGGAGGCACGGGTATTTTCTAAAAGCTCCCCAGGTGACCCAGTGTGCAGCCAGGATGGAGAGGTACTGCTGGCTGGGAGCATGGGGCCTCACCTGCTCCGGCTTCCTGGCCTCTCACTGAGCCCCATAGTGTGCACAGGCCACACCCACCTGCTGGACCAAACAGCTGAGTGCCCCAGAGGGAAATGGGCAATAGAGTCCTCTGGCCTTTGGAGAAGACCTCCCCTTCTCCACCGCCCCCACGAGTGGAAAGTTACCCAGGGAAGCAGCTGTGGGCAGACAAAGCAAGAAGCCTGGGGGAGAGTTGCCCACGGGTGCCCATGGCCTCAGCCAGGCCCCTGGGAAGGGAGCCTCCTGCCTCACCCCAGCCCCCATGCCCTGGGCAGCACCTGGGAGAGCAGGCTGGGGACTGGGAGGGAAGAGAGATAGACTCAGAGCACCTGAGCCAGTGGGGCCTGGCCCCGTGCAGGGACGTGCTCCGGTCCTGAATCATTTCCCGGATATAGCTCACCAGCCCAGACTTCAAGGTTTTTGGGGGGAAATCTTTTTTCCAAGTTCCTCGATCTGTCATCCCCCTCCCCCAGCGGCCGGATAGGACTGGACCAGTGTCCTCTCTCGGCTCCCCCTCAGCCTCCCAGCTCAGACCTTCTCCACTGTGCTCCCTGGACATTGTTTTCCGCCTCAGGAAGTCTCTGATGCCCTGCACTGGATTTTGTTTTCCTTGTTATCGGGACAACTAATATTTTTTCCTGTGCGGAAAAAAAAGAGATTTTCCCAAGCAGATTACAGCTGTCAGTGAGGGGGGAGGGGGTTGGAGGTTGAGCCCTTCACCCTCCCCCTCTGCCACCCTCACAGGGCTGAGCTTTTGAATGAAGGAGGAAGCCCTGACCCCAGAGCCAGCCAGGCAAGCTAGAGCCAGGGGGGCAACTCTGGTCTCCGCAAAAAGTCAAGCCCCTCTCCTCTGCCTGTGGGGCCCCTGCTCCCTGCTGAGGGTGTTGTCAGTGAGCTAGGCCACATGTCCAAGGACAGGGAGAGGGTCCTGGGCTTGCCTTCTCTCTAGTGGGGCAGAAAAAGCAGGCTACCCACTAGCTGAGGGACGGGAGTCCCACGGCCCTTTGCAATTAATTCTTCCCAGGCCAGAATTCTGAACCATCAGGCAGCCCTGTAGGACCAGGGTGGCAGAACAGAAGGAGAGATACCTAGGAAGGGTGGGAGCACACAGGAGACCCAGCTGTGCCAAACTTGTGACTTTGGGCAATTCCCTGCACTCCCATGTGCTTTGGGCTCCCCACCTCCAACACGGACATATTGATACCGCCTCACCTACCTAAATGGTCATGTTGCGAGGACGCAGACAAGATAAAGTATCTGGTTCAATGTCAAGGGTTCTTATGACTGGTCAGAGGGTTAATGACTGGGCCTTTAGGGCGGGTACCTGCTGCATAACCACCACTGCAGTGATAGCACCTTGCCTAAGATAACCAAGTTTCTTTTCAAGTTAACAAAGGCTTTAGATGTGGGTTACTCAATTGTTTGTGGTTTGCAATGTATTAAGAAAATTAGGCCAGTCGTGGTGGCTTATGCCTGTAATCCTAGCACTCTGGGAGGCCGAGGTGGGAGGATCGCTTGAGGTCAGGAGTTCGAGACCAGCCTGAGCAAGAGCGAGACCCCCCCCCATCTCTACTAAAAATAGAAAGAAATGATCTGGACAGCTAAAAATATATATAGAAAAAATTAGCCGGGCATGGTGGCACATGCCTGTAGTCCCAACTACTAGGGAGGCTGAGGCAGGAGGATCGCTTAAGCCCAGGAGTTTGAGGTTGTAGTGAGCTAGGCTGATGCCACGGCACTCTAGCCGGGGCAACAGAGCGAGACTCTGTGTTTTGACTATAGTGTATAATCTATACATAGATATTCATAATCAAAAAGGTTTGGAGACCACCATCCTGGAAGATTAGTGAGGGTGTTATGGCCTGTTGTAAGCCACTTTCAGATTGGGTGATGGGGTGGGGGAAGGGAGCATGGGGGAGGGGCTGGTGAGCTGGGGGTGCAGAACCACACAGCAGTCTGGACCTTTCTGGCCACCACTGGTCCCCATGGCCTCCCTTCTCTCTGTCCGCTCTTTAGACATGCTTAAGTCCATTAAGGGTTCTAGGACCCTTGGCCGTCATGCTCCTGCAAGGGAGAGAGTGGTCCTGTGTGACTGCATACTCCCCTTACCCTCAGGCTGTCTGAAGTGTGGCTCAGCGAGGCTGGGGTCCCTGTAGCTGCCCTAAGTTCCATGTCATCCCCAAGAGAAAAGTCCCTGGCGGGAGGCGGCCCTCTGCCGGGAGACTGTTTCCTCAAGCGGCCAAGGTAAGAAGTGGGGGATTTCCAGCCCGGCCAGTGGGGCTGACTTCAGTACTGGGGGCTACTCTCCCTTCTCATGCAGCCCCGGCTGGGGTGAGGACAGGAACTCTGGAGTTAGGCCTGGTTGTGGGCAAGAGGGAGTGGGGACATCCGAGTCAGCTAGGCCCACAAGCCTCCAGGGCTACTCCCTGCTCAAAGGAACCCCAGGGCTGCACCTGCGACCAACAGAGACCCAGCCCTGGAAGACCCCAACGGGCATCTCCAGGAGCGGGTGTGGAAATCCAGAGCCATACTTACTCATGAGCCTGTGGGGAATGACTCAAATCGATGAATGCCCCTGCCTAACCCCAGGTTCTGCCCTAGGGCTGCTGGGTGGGCCTGGTTATAAGATGAATGGCAGGTCTAAATCTCATCTCACAAGGTTCTACTGACTGGCCAGCACTTCCAAGAATTGTGGAGAGTCAAAGGAGTCAACATGGGCCACCAGGAGCTGGGAGGCAAGGGCCTTACATCCCAGACCACCTTGCCCTGAAAGCTTGACGCATAGGAAAGGGGTGCGGTACCCTAACAGCATTCCCTGTATTTGTGCGCTATGCTCAGCTGGGCGGGGAGGGTAGGTGCAATCCTGGAGGCCAAGTGTTGGGAGAGGGAGGAAGTCATGGTGACCTGGTGATGGTGGCACACACAGATGTCCCAGCTCCAATGTCAGCCCACTGAAGCCTGGGTAAGGACTTAGGAAACAGACTCTTACTCTACCCTCATGGAGAGTCCTGTGCCTCAGACACACTTGTGAGTTTCATTTCATTACCTGGCCTGTGTGTTTGCTGTGTACATGTGCATATATGCTTTGTGCACATGTGTAGGTTTGTGTGATCGAGACATGCCAGGTCAAGGAATAGGTAGGGACTCATGCAAGGTCCCTAAGCAGAAGGAAAGCATCTGAGAAGTGAAATAATAAATCCAGCTACTGTCATTGTAGGCTAGTAATGTGGCCAGACCTGAGCCAGGGTTTTACATGCATTTTTACCGATCTGCACAGCAACCAACCCTCAGAGGGAGATATGATTATCTCCATTTTATAAATCGGTAACCTGAGTGAAGCTTAGAGAAGCCACTAGCCTGAGGTCACATGGTGAGCAAATCAGGCCAGGATCTGAATCCAGGTCAGTCTAAGGCCTAGCCAGAGATGTCTCTGCCAAACTCTCTTGGTGTGGTCCTCCTCAATTATGGCTGCCCTGGTCTGAGGTGACAGGCCCCTCCCCTCCCTTGTCCTCTCCCCTCCAGTCAAAGTGGCAAAGCAGAGCCTGTTTAAGGCCTTGAGGAGCCCAGCTCCAGGACACAGATCTTCACCCACAGAGCCAAGCCCCAGTTCAGAGAAGGTCTGGCTGGCCCTGGGCGGGATCAGCTAGGGCTGAGCAGGGCAGCTGTTTACAGTAAACAGAAAGCTCTTGAGGAAGGAAGGAGGGGAGGGGCTGGGGTCGTCATGGAGACAGAGACCAGCAGCAGGGCCTGGGCCCTGATCCACAATGACTGGCAATGCATCCCTGCCCCTCCAGAGCAGAGGAGGCCCAGGGAAGGTCTGGCTGGGGCAGCCAGAGCAGGAGAGGCAGACGCAGACCTCGTTATGCATTTCTACTTATTATTAACAATAACAACCACTGTTTATCGATCTTTTACAGCATGTCTGGTGCTGGGCCCTTGAGAACATGTTTTCTCATTTAATTCTAACAACAACCAGGTGGTAGGTATAGTACTAGTCTCTAATTTATAGATGAGGAAATTGAGGTTCAGAAAGGTTAAGCAATTTGTCAAGGCCAAACAGCTTTTAAGTGACGGAATAGAAATTCTGGATCAAAAACTCTTTCTACCAAGGCAGGTAGGAGATAAGCTAGCTGGTGAAGCTCTGAGCACCTCAGCTGGTGGGGAAACTGAGTCCCTTAGGTGTCAGGGGAATTTCCCAGGCTTCTGGTTACCCGAGATTGCTGGGGACAGAACCCATGTACTGTAGTCCTAACCACTAGACCACACGGCTTCTCCATGGCTTGAGCTGGGAAGGTCCGAAGAGAAACTCCCCTTCCAGCCCCAGCCCGGAGTGTAGACTCTTCCCCCAGCTACACGGATGCCCCTGTGGAGGCTGAGCTGGGCCAGAGTGCGGTGGGGGATGCTGGGGGGTTTCTGCCCACACTTATGGTTTCCAGATTCCAGCAGATGAAAAGGAGGCCCTTAGGGGCGGAAATGGGGGATGTGTGATGACAAATTTAGACCGATTGCTTAAAAAAAAAAAAAAAGCCAGAAACTCTAAAAAATAAAAGCAAAAATTCCACTAGAAAACCAAAGGGAATTATTTGATTGTGAAACGCAGTGCCGTGAGGCGCTGCACGGTTTAATGTGGAACAGTATCAAGTATCAACTTTGGCTGTTTAGAGGAGGAAAGGAGGCTCCGTCTGCTGTTCCTGCTTCACCTGCTGGGGTTTGGGACAGGGATATAGTCGGGCAGGACACCTGGGAAGCTGTCTGGAATCAGGAGCACTTGTTGGGGGTGGAGGGGACAGCCCTGTAAAGCTTGGGCCCTTCAGACAGCCACATTCCAAGTGTCCTGCTGGCTGTGGCCAAGGATCCTGGCTGGCTCATGTAGGGAGCTACTCCAGTGGAGGCTCCAGCTGGTCCGTACCTGAGAGCATGGGAAAGGATGAGCTGTAAGGTTGGGGTTTGGGGCATCTCTGAGCTCTAGCCTTAAAGGGAAATGGCGAAGAACAGAAGATAAAAGAGTGGACATCTGCCTGGAATTCTGGCCTGCTGCAGGCCCAACAGGTCAAAGGTCAACGGGAGGACAAGGGGGACTTCCTGAGCCTCCCAGGGGAGTGCCAGCCAGGCTGACTGTTGTGCAAGCTCTGGGCTGGCCCGTGAGGGTAGGCTGGCAGAGGAGCTACGCCTGGTCAGTGGCCAGAGTGATGTCTGTCCAGTCCCCTGGAGCTGGAGTAGTGCCCTCTCTTCTCTGGGAAACCAGGACTCCCAACAGCGGCACTCTTGTCCCACCTGAGGCCATAATCTACATGCCTGAGGGCTTCCTCTCTCATTCTCACCCTGAACCTCTCTTCCCTAGAATCACCATTAGTCAAGAAACCAGATAAAGCACCTCAAGGAAGCCCCTTTATTCTAGTTCCCTCTGATTCCCGAAGAGATCAGAGGGGTTTGTGAGGGACAGCAGGGATAGGTCTCCAGGCTCCCAGGCCTACAGGAATCAGGCTCAGAGTAAAGTGGACAAGGCCAGGGACCTGGAAGTGCTCAGGCACCAGGCACTGGGCTACTTTGACAGATTGCTGCTCTGCTCCCTCTTAAGCAGAGCCTCTCAAGGTCTGCTACAGTTAGTCATATATTAGAGGTAAAGAAATCAAGGTTCCAAGGGTGTGATTAGCCTGATACCTGGTAAATGGCACAGCAGAGACTTGCACTTGCTCTCTCCAGAGCACCTCCTTGTCCATCAGTTCAGCCCACCTTGGCTGGAGATGGGAGGGGGCACCATGAGGAGTCGAGGACAGCGTCAGGCTCACAGTGGCAGGGGATTGCTGCCCACTGGTGCTGAACCCCATGGATCCTGGATGGAGCCGCCTGTCAGCCACCAATTTCTCCTCTTAGATTCAGCATCTGTAGAATCAGGAGGTGGGATGGGCAGCTCAGTGGTTTTCAGACTGGGTTCTTGGGCATCCTGGCATCCCACAGGGATTGGGATTGGGGAGGAAAGGACAGGCCGAGTGAATGGGGTGTGGGCTCCCCCAGCCCAGCTTCCACCAGAGAAGCTCAGCATATCAATTTCAGATACTGGAGATTCATGAAAGTTTTTATTTAAATAAGGGTTCCACAGCACTCCACGGTCTCTATCTGAAGTTTCTGTAGCTCTGGCCTTCTGGGAGCTGTGAACAGTTCAGGTCCTGGGCTGGGGAGAAAAGCCACAAGATCTGCTGAGGGAAGTAAGTAGGGTAGACCATGTCTGGGTTTCTAGCCCTATGGAGATGCCAGCGAGGGAGCAGATCAAGGGCCAGAGCTGTGAGATCAGGCCATGGCAGGGGCAGTAGGCTGCAGGCACCTACCTCTGCACCAGGGAAACACAAACTGACCTTTAGCCACAGCAGCCTGGGAACTGGGAGCAGCAGATCCTAGGGGCCAGACTAGTGCCCCTTTCCCTTTTTCTGCCCAGGCTTGTTCTCAGTGGATGCTGGTTACCAATCTAGGGCCACCCAACCTCCCATGACCTCATGGTACGGTTCCCGACTGCTCAGCTCAAGGGCTACTACAAGGTGAAAGCTGAGCAAGGAAAAAGCTGCTCAGGGAGAGGAAAGCACCAGTCATGGGGCATTCAGAGTGGGGGCCAATTCCCTTGAAAGGAGAGCCCTTCTTACTTTACGCCCCTTTTACTGGCCACTCTAGACCAAAGTTTATCCCTCTGCCTCAGTTTTCCCTTTTGGAATCTGAGCATGAGAATGGTGTCCCTCTCCTGGTGGCCTCAGCATGCATAGCTCCCTGAATATCATCATCTCCATGCTCCAGGTGAAGGAGAAAGCAGAGGGCTCCAGCTGCCCAAGCATAGAACTAGCATCCTCCTTCTATCTCACTGCCCATCCCAGGCCTGCTTTTGATCACCATTCACCCTCAACCTGCTGTGGGGCTCAGCCTCGCCCCACAGAAGCAAAGCCGCCAGCAGGGTCCTTTGTGGTGCTGCTCCCGTGTGGCACTGCCTAGGGGCCCCACCATGGGGCAACAGATGGACCTATGGTCGCTACAGAACAATGGTGGGGGAGGGGCCCTGGCATCGCCCGCCCCAAACAGGAAGCGCTGCATGAGCTTCAAAGGACTGGCAGGGCCAAGGGGCTGAGTGGTGGAGCCAGTGCCAGGACTGGCTGCTGCCTGAAGAGATGCCTGCCAGCCTCGGGATGCCCAGCCGAGGGGGTGGGGCTGCGGTGGCAAGGGCAGCTGCGGCTCAGGCAGAGGATGCCTTGCAACCCTCAGGACAGCAGCTTCTGACCTGGGAGCAGGTTGGGGCAACTTGGGTTGAACACTGGGCTGTTTCCCAGTTCTCCTGCCACTCGCCAGTGGGGCTGCAGGTTCTTTCCCAGGCCACAGTCGGTCTGGCTCTCCAGCAAGTAACCATGAGGGGCAGGGCTGGCACCAAGCCTGCCGCCCACTCCCTGCCTCCTGCTCCCAGCTGCTCCGCTCGGAGCCTTTTCCTCTCCACTTCCTGTTCACACAGGGGCGGGGCGGGAAGTGGAGGGAGGAAGTTGGGGGGAGGCGTATAAGGGGTACCCATTGAATAAAAGGAATTAACCGTTTCCCTCCTCTGACCTCTGGGAATTTCCGCCTGTGAAAGTGTCTCGAAGAATCAGTAGAGCTGGGGGAGTGGAGAGGAGGTGTGCCCCCTCTTGGCCCCCTCCCCCCACCGGGCGGTGGTGGGGCCAGATAACTCCCTCTGGGCCCCTAACCTTTTGTTTCCCTGGCGCCAGGGGGCAGCGCCAAGGGCAGCGTGGAGCCCGGTGTCCTCAGAGCCCTCTTCCAACCAATGTGGTTGGTGCCAGACCCCACGGCCTGCGACGCGAACCTTGGGGGCAGGAGCAGGAATTATGAGAATTGGTGGTCCCAGAATGAGCTCACACCCAGGCTGAGCCCTGCGCCCTCTCTGCCAGGGTTCGTGCCCTTGGCCAGCCCGCCTTGGGGACAGAAGGCAGGCGGGGAGGGAGGGCGGGCGCTCGGGCCAGCAGGACCTGGGACTCTGGGCCGACACACCCTCTAATGGCCACACCCCCTGGAGCTCCGGTAGGGAGCAGAGGGTTCAGGAAGCCAGTAGATGGCGCCCCCTAGTGCCCGCTGCCGACTTGGCAGGGCGGCCCCCCAGGGCCCTCTCAAGGGCGGGCCTCAGGAAGCACCTGCTCCCCAGGACCAGTGGCCGCCCTGTGTCTCCCCCAGGTGGCTTCCTTGTTTACAGGCCTCCTGCCCTGGTCCCAGCGTCACTGCCTGTAGCCACTCCTCCTATTTCCAGTGACCTCCAGGAGCAGCTCATTCATCTTGGCCCCAGCCCACGCAGCTGCTCCCCCACCCCACCCCCTCTGGCCCTCCCCCAGGCTTAGGGCCAAAGCCCTGAGGGCCTTCTCTCTGCTCTCCACCAGGCCTTGCTTGGTTTCCAGGGATCTGAGAGCAGTGGCTTCCCGTTGCCCTGACTCACCGGAACCCCATTCTGTCGGTGCCAGGGAAGCCTGGGGCCTTTTCCCAGGAAAGAGGAAGCAGCCTAGGACCAGATGGGTTGGCTTAGAAGACAGAGGGGCAGGGGTGTCCGAGACTGCTTTAGCCAAGCCCTCTGGGAGCAGGGAGCAAGAGGGCAGTGTTCGTTTAACAAACATGTTTTAGGCATCCATTCTGTGCAAGATAGAAGCCCCAAGCTGTTTTATCTAAGTAAGCAAGTGACCACCAAGCTTTTATACTCAATACTCACTGACAGTGGGGAACAGGGACCCCTGAGCCCTCCTCTGGTTATGTCTAGGTGTGAGGGGAGCTTAGGCCATATGTGGAGAGGAAGCAGGAGTCCCCCAAATCTTCCTGGAACAGTGGAAAAAGAACAGGATTAGGATGCCCTGTACTCACTCACTGGGACCCCATCCCCCACATTTGCTCCCACTCTTGCTTCTGGTGGAAGCTGGAGATTCTGAGGGTCATCAAAGCTGGGCAGCTTCCAGCTTTCTCGGTTGGCAGGGGCCATGGAGACATGCGGTTGTTCTAGTGGTTAGGGAATTCAGCAGCAAGATTCAACCAGGACTACAGGAGATAAAGTTTTTGGCAGAGGATTAGGCTGGAGCAGAGAAGCCTACAGTGACCAGCCAGGTGGGCCTGACCCCAGCAACACTCACTTGTTATTTTGTTCCAGTCTGGACCAGCTGATAGATCACACCCAGAGCCAGGCAGTGCAGTGCAGTAAACACTTGCCCTGGGGCAAAGGGCTCAGCTGATATCACAGGAAGGCCCCACTCCAGGACTCTCTAGGTCTCAGCCTCTAGCCACAACTAAAGCATAATCTAGGGGAAGAGTGGTTACAGGAGCAGGCTGAGGAGAAAACATATCTGCCAAATGCTGTGGATAGTGGCAGTGGCAGTCTGACCTCCACGTTGGACCTCTACATTACGGTTAAATGCTAGACAGTGGCAGGGGAGTATCCAAGCTGGTAGGGAAGGACAAGCACAATCTAGCATGCCGAAGGGGTAGCAGAGGGAGAAAGAATGAGGGGCTTAAAATCATGCTAAGGCAGTGCTGACCCTCAGAAAATTTTTGGGATGAGTAGGGAGGGACTAGACTGAAAAAGTACTCAAGTCACTGGAGAGAGACTTAGGAAGTCAGTGCCCCAAGTGCCAAGGATTCTGCAGGGAGCAGCACCACCTGCTGGCCAAAGGGAAGAACAGCCCCTGCTCCATGATTTAGGTCGGGGGCTGAAATCCCCACCCTCCCAGCCCTGGAGTCAGAGAGGATGGGTGGACAAGGAAGTGAGCAGAATCTGGCAAGATCAAGATCATCCTGTCTCATCTCCAGATGAAGGACCGTGTGCCAAGGAGTGAAGGCATGTGGGGCCCTAGCAGCGCCCTGTGGCATCCCAACCCTGCCTGGAGATCACTCATGCACCGCTCAGTCCAGCAACACGAAGCTATCAACTCCAGAGCCACCAACGTAGTGCAGACAGTTTAATGCTCTCCACCCCTGTCACCATCGCCCACTGTCCTCCATGAGGCCCTTGGCCCCAGGGCACCCCTCACACAGGAGCCCCAGACTGTGCACTAGAGCAAGCCCACGATTAGTACCACCTTTCCCACAAAATGCCCAGGACTTGGAGGGCTGCCTTTTTCACTGCTGGGACACCGGGGGCAGACAGAAGAAAAGGCTTCCTCTGAGGAAGAAGAGCTAGAGGTCCAGAGACCAAAGAGTGAACAGAAGGAAGGACAGTCCTCTCACTCTAGAAATGCTAGAAGGTGAACAAGATGTGTGGGGAGTGACAAGGACAAAACAGCTGCTAGATGCAGGGGTGAGGTAATGGGTCAGATTTCTGACTCCCCTAGGCTAAGGCCCTCTACTGGGAGCCAGGCGGATGGCCTGGTATAACAGCAGCTCTAAGGCAGTTCAGAAGAACAGCATGAGCTGGCAGATACACTCGTACCTGACACCTCATGGACGACAGCTATAATTCTACTCCCCCCGGTGTGGTCATAGTCCAGCAATCACAAGACAAATGAGCACAGACTAGGGGATGGCCTTCCCAAGAGGGGTCACGTAGCTGCTCCACACTGCCTGCCCACCCATCAGGGGTGACACCCTCCTACAGCCAACTGAGATGCTCTTCCTCGTAGCGCTGGGGGTCGATGAAGGGCCGGTCAATAGAGCGGATCATCAGCTCCCCACAATACACACACTCAGCGGCCACCAGTTCATCGAGGTCAGCCTTGAGCTGTTCCCGGCTGGGTCCCCCAGCAGCAGCCCCACCCTCGGCCTCCTTGGCCCGGGCAGAGCCCTTGGCTGGGGGTGGGGCAGCCCCCAGCTTTCGCTGCAGCTCCTCGAGCCGGGCCTGCTTGTAGGCAGGCAGGCCAGGTCGCACGGCCTGCAGCAGGCAGTCAGCATGGAACATGTGGCCACAGAGGAAGAGGTAAAAAGGGCGGTTGAGCAGGGGGAAGTCGCAGGTGGCACATTTGTCCTGGGGCTCCACAGTGCCGTAGCGGCCCCGCAGCTCCTGCAGGTCTCGCCGGATGCGCTGGGCACTGGCTGTGGCCTCTTCCATCTCCCGCTGCAGCTCCTGGATGTGGTGGTTGTAGGCCTTAAGCGAGCTGCAGATTGCCTCCTTGAAGTGGTCGATGGTGACAAAATCAGGAAAGAAGGGCAACACATCCTCGATCTTGAGCAGGGGGCAGCTGGCCAGGCAAGCCATGGCCGTCTGCACGTCTTCCTCCTCCTGCACCACATGCCGTGCAATCTTTAGCCACAGTTTCTTGCGCAGTTCCTCATCCTCCTCAGGCAGGTCTGCACACTGCTTGGCCAAGTCCACGTCCACCTGTGGGGAAAGCATGGCGTTAGGGTCAAGCCCCTCTCCACTCACAACAGAGGGTTTCGGAGAGACAGATGCCGGGGAAGAGGCCCCAGGGCAGGGTTCCCAGCACTCGTAGAGGCAAGGGGGCCAGGATGGGAACCTGTATCACTAGTGGGCCTGTCCCTGTCACAGCTATGTAAACGCTACTTATGGTAATAGTAGCAGGGCTCCCGTTTTAGTGAAGTTAAAAATCACTTGGGGGATATATTCAGAATATGGAGTTTTGAGCCTTACCCTCAGACATTCTAGCTCAGTAAGACCTGGGTTCAGGCCAGTTACAGAGCACTTCCTGTGATCCTAAGGCAGGTGACAATTCATGATTTGAGAAATGTAACTTAGTACCTTCCCCTCTGCCAGCATGTATGTTCCAGGCACTGTTCTAAGTGCTTTTCGCACACAATACTTTACTTAACCCTGTGAGGTAAAAGTACTATAACATTACCCCCATTTTGTGGCTGAATAACCTGAGGCACAGAGAGGTTCACAAACTAGCCCAAGGTCACATAGCTTAGTGAGTGGCAGAGCCAAAACTCAAACTCTGACTCCAGAGTCTGTGTTCTTAACCTCTACACTATAGCACCTCTCTGCAAGGGAAGCAGCACCCCTTTGCCATGGCCCCCCAGCCCCCAGTCTTTCAGCATGTAAAGCTACTGCTCTCCGGGTCCCTCTCCTGGCCGGGGTCAAGACTCGCCAGCTTACCTGCAGGGCCAGGTCCACAGCCTCCTCGTACAGCTCCAGGACCTTGTAGACGTGGACACAAGCACGATGGTGTCCATGCTCAGCGCAGAGCCGCAGGGCATACTTGAGGTCGTAATGCACCCGGTGTGGGCTGGCCCCAGCCTGCTCAAGGTAGGCCAGCAGTGAGGCTGGCTGGCCGCGGGCATACAGAGACAGCAGGTAGTTGTGAATGGCCTGCTCGGTCTCCCCCAGCACGTTCACGCAGAACTCCATGTAGCGGATGGCCTGGCTCACCTGCTGGGCCTCACCACCCTGGCTGTAGTTCACCAGGGCAGGGATGAGCTGCCGGGCATCCAGCCGGCTGCCCAGCTCGATCCAGGCGTCTACCAGCTGGCGGGGGATGTGACGGATGAGGATAGGTGAGAACTTGTAGAAGAGCTGGGGGTCGCGGTGGCGGGCAAGCACAGCCAGGGCCTCTTCGTAGGCCTCGTGCTGACAGTGGTATGCCACCACCCGCTCGTAGTCCTGCATGATCACAGCAAAGTACACCATGTGCTCAGTGTCCCCGTGACTGGCGAGCAGCTCATGGATAGACGCCCGGCTGGCAAAGAGCCACTCTTTGTGGCGGGGGCTGCTGAGGAAGGCACGGAAGCGCTCCCGTGTTTCCCGATAGAGGGTCAGGGCCTCTGGGTCACCCTGCAGAGCACCGAGCCGGCTCAGGTAGAGCTCTGTCAGCCAGGTGGTCAGCAGTGTGGCCTGAGTACGCTCAGCTGGCTTCAAACTGGCCAGTTTTCGCTGTAGAAACTCAGCCAGAGCCTCCTCCTGTCGGGCCTCCAGGAACTTGAGGGCAATCTCCTCAAAGTAACTCTGGGTCAGGGCATAGCAGCGGGCGCTCTCCAGGTAGCGACGCTGGCGAAAGCAGAAATCAGCCTCCCGGGCCAGGACTGTGTCCAGGCAATCAGGCCGCTCTCGACAATACTCTTTGGCCAGATCAAAGCGGTTCATGTCCAGGTAGGTGCGCCAGACATCCCGGGCTTCCCGCTGCACATGGTAGCGGAAGACAGCCCGCTCAGTGTAGGCCCACAGCTGGCCTGTGGAGGAGTCCTTCACCATGTGCTTCAGTGGCCCAAACTTCTCCAGGAAGTGATCCTGCAGCACCACCTGCCCGGTCAGTGTGCACACTGCCTCCACTCGGTCTGCCAGCAGCAGCAGGAAGTGGAACTGGGTCAAGACGATGGCTAGGGGCGGGCTAGCCCCAGGACCTACCCCCTCTGGGTACTCCCAGACTCGCTCCTCACTGAGCAGGGAGTCAGGACGCCCGCAGTCCAATGCACCATACAACACGCCATCCCCCATCATCCAGGCAAAGGCCCGGGGTGCAGAGCGCAGCTTGGGGGTATAGAAGGCCAACTCACTGTAGCCCAGGTTGCTGGGAAACTCACGGAATGGGGGTGGGTGGTCCGTGTAGGCTGCAAAGAGCCCTGAGAAGCCCTGGGCCTCAGCCCCCTCTGCTGTCCGACCTATGAACTGGAACAGGCGTTGCCGAGTGGTGGCAATAACAAAGCCACGCCCATCAGGGCCCCGCTCGGCCTCAAGGGAGCACACAGGCGCAGGACCCCCTTCTTCATTTAGCACGTACAGTGGGCGGAAGTAGAGATCTGGGGCAGGGCCAAAAAGCCCACCCTCGCTGGCTGAGAGCTCTGCTTCGAAGATCTGGCCTTGGGCAGTCCCAACCAGGATGGGGCCTGTGCTGCTCTCAGTGCCCAGTGCCTTGTTCCAACCCACACTCTCCACTAGCTGCCCCTTCCAGCGTGCTAGTGGCCGTACCTTCTGTCCATTTCGGTTCACATAGAGGACCTCGGTGCTGCTCAGAGCAATCAGCAGGTGAGAGCCTGGAGTGGGGAGAGCATGGCACTCTAGCAGATGCTGCCATTCCCACCTTCAGCCTCCTCCCGGCCGCCAGCACCCTCAGAGCCCACCCACCTGGGCAGTGACTTACCCACAGGCCCCCTCCTTAGATCACCACCACTTACCAGTATGGTCCAGGAACATCTTGTGAACTTTGGCATCATCCTTGCGCCCCAGCTCCACATGGTTGGGTTCGTTTGTCTTGCCCAAGTCAATGCTGTGGGGGCAAGAGTCATAATATCACTCTAGAGAAGGGAAGATGCTTTTTCAGATCATGGACCTCATTAATAATCTAATGAAAGCCACAGCCTTTCTTCCCTGAAATCTACACATACACATAAAATTCTAAATACCATCCCAAGGGAACCCTAAAACATAAACAGGGTCCTACTTAAGAACCCTCAGCTCTGAGAACTCTCCCCCATCTCATTTTGAGAAGTCAATAAGGAAAAGTTTTTCTCCTCTGCTCAAAAGATCTCCAGTGCATCTGGGAAGACAGGCAGGGCTCTCCCAGATTGCTGGGGCAAACAGGGAAGAACAAAGAATAGCTAATGCTTACTGAGCACTTTTTAAATACCAAGCACCATGCCAAGAGCTTAATCAATCTAGTATTATCTGAGTTAATCTTCACAGTAACCTTGAGGGGTACTCCTGTTTAAATTATATTTTCCTTATTAAATTCTTTCTAAATTATATGCTTATTCTCCCATCCAAGTACTAACCAGGCCCGATCCTGCTTAGCTTCCAAGATCAGATGAGATTGGGCATATTCAGGGTGGTGTGGCCATAGATTGCTTATTCTAACTGAACAATCAATGCAGCCAGGCGAGGTGGCTCACGCCTGTAGTCCTAACACTCTGGGAGGCCAAGGTGGGAGGACTGCTTGAGGTCAGGAATTCAAGACCAGCCTGAACAAGAGCAAGACCCTGTCTCTACCAAAAATAGAAAAAAAAATTAGCTGGGTGTGGTGGCGCATGCCTGCAGTCCCAGCTACACAGGAGGCTGAGGCAGGAGAATGGCTTGAGCCCAGGAATTTGAGGTTGCAATGAGCTATGATCAAGCCATTGTACTCTATTGGGGCGACAGAGTAAAACTCTGTCTAAAAAAAAAATAAAAAAGTCAATACAAAGATGTATAAAGAACAAGTTAATGATTTTCTTCTCAAACCCATCATTCCCAACTGAGAATACTGATGTTAACATCTTTTTTTCAAACTCATAACATAATAGGGTGCTTTTGTTGCCGTTACTACAAAAATGCTTTCATACTGTATATGTGTATATATCTTCATTTATAACTTGCTTTGTTTTTCTCAATTAACGATATTTCATGAACATTCCACTAGTCAACAGATATAGCTCTCATTATCTTAATAACCGTATAACATCCCATTTTATGACCGAACCATAATTTAATCATCATTTTCCGAAGGATGGGCATTCAGCTTGGGTTCAGTTTTTCCTACCACAATAATGCTGCTATCAATATCCTTGTGTTTATACACCTGCAAACTTTTCTTTCTACAGTATACATTCCCCAAAGTGGGATTGCTGGATCAAAGTTATAGATGTTTTAAATTTTAGTAGACATTGCCAGATTACTTTACTAAAAGATGGTGGCCATTTACTCTCTCACCAGCAATGAGTGACAGTACCTTTCCCTGCATCTTCACCAGCACTGTTTATTACTGTTTTAATTTTTGCCAATCTGATAGAGTTAAAAAAGATGGTAGCTTACTGTTATTTTAATTTGTATTTCCTTTCCCAGAGGTTCAAAATATTTTCATATGTTTATTGGAAATTTTAAGTTCTTACTCTGTGAATTGCTTGTTTATATTTTTTGCCTTCTCTTTTCTACGAATTATCTTTTTCTTACTAATTTGTAATGGCTTTTTAAGGAATAGGGATATAAATCCTTAGTCATATGTGAAATAAACATTATTTTCCCACTGTCTTTTGTGTTGACCTAATGTATAATGAGTTTTTATTTTGTCATAACAGCAATTATTATATAGTCAAATACATATATCTTTTTCTTTCTTTTTTTTAGAGATGAGGTCTCACTATGTTGCCCAGGCTGGAGTGTAGTGACTATTCACAAATGTAGTCATAGTGCACTATAGTCTCAAACTCCTGGGCCCAAGACCAGCCTACCAAGTAGCTGGGACTATAGGCATGCTCCACTGTACCTAGTTTAAATATATCTTTTTCCTTGTGGTTTCTGGATATTCTAGCTTGAATAAGAAGTTCTCCTTTTGGCCCAAGAACACAGACATTTATTAAATGTTCTTTTTATATTCTCATCGTTTATTTTTTATGTTTAAATAACTGTTCGATCTAGAATTCATCTTTGTGAGACAGAGGTCTATCTCTGTTTTATTCCAGACGGTTAATCCAGATAAACAATTTTGCTGACATCTTTGTCATATATTATTTCCAGTTATAGTGGATACATTTCAGGACTTTAGACAGTTCCAATGATCTATGTCACTAATCTGTGGGCTGGTACTACCTTTAACAGATGAAGGAAATGAAGAAATATGTTTAAAGAGATTAGGTGACTTGCTCAAAATTCCATAGCTGGTAGGTGGTACAGCTGGTATCTGAACCCAGGTCTATCTGATTCTTAACTACTATACTAGATTGGTTCTCTTTGGGAAGGAACAGGATATTTCCTCAAAATTCCAAGTCTACTGCTTCACTTGCCCAGAATGGAGGAAAGGTCCCAGTCAGTTAATAGTCCCCATATAGTCCCTGCTCTTTTTTTTTTTTTTTTTTTGCCATGGCTAGAGTGCCGTGGCGTCAGCCTAGCTCACAGCAACCTCAAACTCCTGGGCTCAAGCAATCCTTCTGCCTTCACCTCCTGAGTAGCTGGGACTACAGGCATGTGCCACCATGCCCGGCTAATTTTTTCTATATATTTTTAGTTGTCCAGCTAATTTCTTTCTATTTTTTAGCAGAGACGGGGTCTCGCTCTTGCTCAGGCTGGTTTCGAACTCCTGACCTCGAGCGATCCTCCTGCTTCGGCCTCCCAGAGTGCTAGGATTACAGGCATGAGCCACCATGCCCGGCCAGTCCCTGCTCTTAAACCTTTTCAGCCTTTGATTACCGGAGCAGTGTGTCCTTGCCCAGGCTCATGCACAGCTGATTGCTGGAAACAACGAGACTGGTGATCCGCTCGGAAGGGGTAAAGTCAATGCGATGCTTCGCGAAGATGGGTACCTCCTTCTCCAGCTGGGCATTCACGTACCCTATGGTGAGGAGTGAAGAAAAGATTAGGTATGGGACAGACAGAGGAAAGGCAAGGAGAAGCCGAAAAACAAAACCAAACCAAACCCAGTATTCCTCACCATTTTCCAACATATTCCTACTTCCAGGACCTCGATTAACAATAGTTTGATATCAAGTAGTTTGCAGGTCACCTCTGCATTAGAGGTCTTGAGCTCTTCCCACACTTCTGACAGCAGTGGGGGTTGATTCTTTGAACCCCTGAGATGCTATTACAGCATGATGTACTTGCTCCCAGTGGGAATGGGACAGGGTGGGGGTGTAGTGTGGTTGGTGGTCTGGGCATTCTCCCTTATCAGTCTTTGGCCCAGCAACCTCAGCTCAACTAAAGTAATCTAGCTCCATTCTCTCCCCTCTTCCCTGTCCATGCAATGAGACTCGGTGAGTTTCCAGAAGAATGAGGGGAGAGGGAGCCCTGGGGAACGTCCCAATTGGTGGTATTAACAAACTGCAGCTACTTTCTCTCTAAGCTTTACCCTCATTTGATGGCTCCAAACATCCCAGCATTCTGCCAACTCTGCAAAAACTTCCCACAAACTCCAAGCTGCACACAGCCCCAGCCAGGGCCAAAAATACTTCATCTCTATTTTTCCCTGTTCAGTGACAAAATTCCCTCTAGGACCCTCCCTCCCTCCAGAACAGCACTCCCCTTTCAGCAATTTCTTTGCCCATTCCCTCCTTCCCACCTCCAGAAGGGGCCTGGTGGGAAAAGTACAGAATCAGGCATCATGAGAAGCTTGGTGCCTATTCTCAGTTCTCCCAACAGCCCAACCGTGGCCTTGTAGGCAGGCACTTCCTTATCTGGGCCCCAGTTCCCTCTCAGAAGGACCCTAGTGGTAGGGCTGCTCCTGTTGCTCTTTCAGACTCCGACCATGCACCAGCTGGGGGCCTGGATCCGGAATGCACGTCCCCGGGGCTGGACTCGAGTTGTTGGAGCCACCCTCCTCGCTCCTCCACTGCAGGTGCTAGGAGAGCCCAAAGGGGCACCCTCCTTTTCCTTACCAGAGTGGGGAATGCCCACGCTCGGGCAGCCGGGCTGCAAGACGGCCGAGCGGGAGAGCGAGTCCTCGTACTCATCCAGGATGGACGCCATGGTGCCCGGCCTCTGGGCCCTTTCTCGGGGGCCCGGGGATCACAACAGGGCTCCCCCAGGGATCCCCGTCTCCCCGGATTGGAAGTTGCGACACCCCAGCCTCTGACAGATCCTGGGAACCTGCTGACGCTGCTTCCTCTTTAAAATCCTGAGGATCTTGGTGCTCTCGCTCTGTACTCCACTCGCGCCCCCAAAAGATAACAGGCTCCCTTCAGCGGGTCCCAGGTGTCCCAACCTCGCCCCAGCAGCTCAGCTGACTCCCGCCCCGCGGCGCGCGCCGATAACGTAACTTCCGGGTTCCCAGAGCCCGCGGTTGCCGGCGCAGGGCCGGCCGCTGGGGGGCGCAGCGAGGGGCGGGGCGGGGCGGGGCGTGCTCGGCGGGCCTCACAGCGGGCGGAGCTGGGGACGGCGCTGCCGAGCTGAGCCGAACCGGGCGGGCTGGCCCCACTGCGCTTCGGCGCTGCCACTCTAGGAGGCAATCCCGGCCTTTCAGCCCCAGCTTTCCCGCCCCGGCTTCCCTCCCGCAGATGGCCTGCTCAGCCTCCCCAACCAGCTCCCGCTCCCACCTCTCTAAACAGCCCAGGAGAACCTCCCGTTCCTCAGTCTAGCCGCTGTCTCGGTCCCACCTTCACAAAGCACGGGCAGAGCAGTCTTGGTCTCCCTTCTCGCGTACCCGGGGCCCGTGGACCCTGACCTGCCCCCCAGTGGCTCCTCGGTGTGGGGTGAGGCACTCGGGGCAGCCAGGGAAGACAAAGCTGCGCTGAGTGCCCAGCCGCTTCCATTCACTCGCTCAACGCCATGGTGCCCAGCACTTACTCTGTGCCAGGCCCTGGACTGGGTGCTGGGGTCACGGAGATACGTACGGCACCTTCCCTGCCCGAGAGAAGGTCATAAACCACCAGGGACTAAGGACCAGTAAATAGATTATTAATATCAGAAAAGCTACTGATGGATTTATTCATAAGGTCACTCGTTCCACCAACAAATGTCCACTCTGTGCCAAGCACAGTTCCAGGCTGTGGGTACAGGGCAGAGAACAAAACAGAAAAACGTGCCTGCCCTCGTAGGGCATACCCAGCGACATGGCCACAGCGCTGTGGCAGCGTGGAGGAGCTGGGGAACAAATATCTCAAAGCCTAAAAGGAGCGAGGAACAAATAGAGGCAGGGGGTGACGGGGCAGAGGTGGGGGGAGCCGTCCACAGCCTGAGGCAGAGAGGGGTGTCCCAAGCCTCAGGTGCGACTGTGGTTGGGTTTCCTTCTCCCACCTGCTTAGGCGACCCAGACTGAGCCTGTTCCCTTTTGGGGCACATGGGCTCTACCTTGCTAAAGTGGAAGTCTCTCAGCAAGGGTCACCAGTGTCCTGGCTTTTGCGGGTGGCCCCAGCCTAGCAACTTAGATCACCCCTTTGGTCTCCAAAGCTTTACGCAGACTTTACGTGGTCAAGCTACTCTTGCGGAACTTTCCTGCCAGGAGCGGAGAACTTTGACCCTCATCGGCTCCCACTGAGCGCTCTCTAGGCCTAGAGAGGATTGGCCACCGGAGATGGGGCCAGGCTATGCTGTCCAGGGTCACTTCCCGTCGTGCGGGGTCCTGCTTCTCCTGACCAAACGTGCAGCCACGGCGCCGCTTTCCCACCGCCAGGTCCAAGGAAGAACAGGAGCTATGAGTTAGGCAGGAGGTTTTCCGTGCCGGGAAAAGTGATCCCAGGAAGCGAGCTGGCTGCTCCAGGCATAAGGCTCCACTCAGATCACCTGCCTTCTCCCCTCAGGTCTGGACTGTGCAGAGAGCTGTCCCCCCGGAACCCACCAGCAGCTGGAGGTCAGCATAGGAAGGTTGTCTCAAGGGCACAGAGTACTTCCAGCCACTGCCTCACTGTCCTCAGTGCCCCCCTGTTGGGCTCCACTGCTCTCTGGGATGTATGGGGTGGGGCCTAGGTGGACCAGACTCAGTATGTTCTCCCCTGATGCAATCAACAGCAATACACCTCCACATGTTCATCCTTCAATCCTTAGGCTGGACTTTGGAGTAGGTGCCAGAGATCAGCCTTCTTGTCCCTGCCCAACCACTCACTAGCTGTGACACTGCACAGTTGATGCCCTTAGCCTTGTCTACAGAAGTTTCCTTGTCTACACAAATAGATATAATAATACCTACCTAGTACGTCTGTGTTGAGGAGTAAATGAGGTGATCCAGGTGAAAGCTCATTGCCATATAGCATAGTGTCCAACATAAAGCATGTGCTCAATACACTGTAAATTCGGCTTTAATCTGAGAGCCCCTCTCAAATCCTCCTCCTCCGTGAAGCCCCCCTGGACCCCTCAGAACTGCTATGACTTTTCTTCTCCTGGCCACTTGCAGGCACCTAATTATGAAGAGGGGACATTTTGCTTTGATATAACAGACGCTGGTTATAGGTAATAGCCTTGGCATTTCTGAGCATGGGGATACAGAGGTGCCTTTGGGAACTGACAGCTGGAGATACCGGTTCACCAGCTTCTAGAATCAATGTGGCAGTTACCATGAGACAGGTGAGGGCTGACTGTTGGGCCAGCAAGAGGGAGGATTCGTGTATGAAAGCAGTTGAATTTGACATAAGACTTGAAATGCATGTATGATCTCCAAGGGCAAAAAAGGGAAGGCATAACACAGCCCTCAAGAAAACCAAGAATACTTACCTGGCAGGGGAAATACCATGGGTGGTTTTCCCAGGGCAAGATTTATCCATTGCACTCCAGTTGTGCTGACCCCTGCAATTTTTCCAAGTGTTGGAAACTCAACTGCATAATTTGTGGTCGTGGGGGACTGTTTGTACTCTCCCTTGGTTAAAAAAAAAATGAAGAAAAGAAAACCAAGAGCAAAAGCCTGTAAGCAGTGGATGTTTGGGGGCAAACGCTGGCGCACTTGGGAATAGTGGAGTGAAGGAAATGGGGCAGGCTATGACCAGGTTGTGAAAAGTTTTGGTTATGACATCATCTGATGTGGGTGCTAGAGAGATGGGTGGTGGCCTGGGTGGAGTTTACCTCAGAGAGGAGGAGACCTGAGGCAGAGGCGAAGCAGTGAAGGACCCAACTGGGAGAAAGTAGGCTGCGAAGACATTTCCCAGGAAGGGTCCCCTGGACTTAGTATCAAGTTAGATGTGAGGGGTGAAGAGGACAGCTCCTGCGGAGACCTGGCAGATGGTTGCAGTGACACCATTCAAGCAGGAGAAGGACTAGATGGAGTGGGGTGGAGGTCACTTCACTGAGCTCAGCCTGGACACCTGCAGGGCACTTACTGGAAGAGCCCCAGCACCGTGGGTAAACTCTGCCAGGACAGTCAGTAACTCACCGATAAATATATACTAAACAATTGCATGAACGAGTTCTCCTATATCTCACTTTCTACATTTGTAAAATAAGGAACTCCATCTTACAGCATTGTGGGCATAATAGGATGTAAATGCAAATCAGCGCTGTGCCTGTACCTAGAAAATGCTCAATACAAGTTAACTATTAGTAGTAATTATTGACTGAATTAAGATCCAGACCAAAAGGAATGATTTAATTGACTTAGTTAAAACTAGATATCATTTTTATTTATTTATTAATTTTTTTTATTGAGACAGGGTCTCACTCTGTTGCCTGAGCTAGAGTACAGTGGTGTCATCATAGCTCACAGCAACCTCCCACTCCTGGGCTCAAGTGATCCTCCTGCCGCAGCCTACCAAGTAGCTGGCACTACAGGTGTGCACTGCGCCCAGCTAAAAAAAAAAAAAATGTTTTTATTATTTATTTTTATTTTTTTGAGGCAGAGTCCCGCTCTGTCACCCTGGCTAGAGTGCCGTGGCGTCAGCCTAGCTCACAGCAACCTCAAACTCCTGGGTTCAAGCGATCCTTCTGCATCAGCCTCCCAAGTAGCTGGGACTGTAGGCCTGTGCCACCATGCCTGGCTAACTTTTTCTATATATTTTTAGTTGTCCATCTAATTTCTTTCTATTTTTTAGTAGAGACGGGGTCTCGCTCTTGCTCAGGCTGGTTTCAAACTCCTGAGCTCAAACGATCCGTCCGCCTCGGCCTCCCAGAGTGCTAGGATTACAGGTGTGAACCACCTTGCCCAGCTGAAAATGTTCTTTTTAAAAACAATTTTAGATTTACAGAAAAATTGAAAAGACAGTACAGAAGGTTTCCATATACCTCATATACAGTTTCCCTTACTATGAACATCTTACATTAGCATGGTACCTTTGTTAAAATTAATGAACCAGTATCAATACAGGATTATTAAGTCAAGTTCATACTGTATACAGATTTCCTTAGTCTTTACCTAACGCCCTTTCGGGTGCAGGATCCCATCCAGCATACCACATTACGTTCTCATCATATCAAATGAAGGGTGCGCAACGTCAGCTTGATTTACCACTGTTAATCTTGATGAACTTGCTGAAGGAGTGTTTATCAGGATTCTCTACTGTAAAGTTACCTTTTTTTTTTAACCTTTTTAACACTGTACTCTTTGGAAGAAAGTTACTACATACAGTTCACACTTAAAATGTGGGAGTTATGTCTTCCTGAGGGCAGAATATCTACATATGTTATCGGGAATTCTTTTCTATGGGAGATTTGTCTTTATCTGCCATTTATTTATGTAATTCAATTATTTATTTATATAGTATCAGTATAGACTTATGGACATTTACTGTATACTTTGGGGTATAATCCACTACTAGTTTATTTTATTGCTGAAACTGTTCCCATTCTGGCTGTTGGAAGCTCAGTTGGCTCCTGTGTCCTTTTGAAGTGCAGTGGTTCCCCTTTACCCACAGTTTCACTTTCCATGGTTTCAGTTCCTTGCAGTCAACTGACATCTGCAATTAGGGAACTGTAGTACTATAAGATCTTTTGAGGGAGAGAGAGACCACCCTCACATAACTTTTATTATAGTATATCGTTATAATTGTTCTGTTTTATTATTAATTATTGTTGTTAATTTCTTACTCTGCCTAATTTATAAATTAAACTTTGTCAAAGGTATGTAAGTATAGGAAAAAACATAGTTGTCATGTCTCCTTAAACTCCTCCTGACTGGGGCAACTTTTCAGATTTTCCTTATTTTTGATCACCTTGAGAGTTTTGAGTTGTTGGGCAGGTATTTTGTAGAATTCTCTCTATTGGAATTTGTCTGATTTTTTTTTCATGTTTAGACTTGGGCTGTTTATGGGTTTGGGGGAGATAAAGCACCATTATCATCATTGTATTGTATCAGGGGTGCATACTATCAACATGACTTATCACTTTGATATTGACCTTGATCACCCGACTGATACAGTGTTTGTCAGGTTTCTCTACTGTAAAGTTAGTCCAGGGTTTTTGCTTCCTTGAGGGTGAAGTAGCTACATAAATCCTTTGGAATTCTGCAGGGGAGATTTAGGAATTTGTTTTTAAATTTAATTTTTCTTTTAACCATCATAGCAGATGTACACAATTTTAAACAATTTTAAAATATAGGTACAAGACTTAGTAAGAAAACCCAGCAGTCCTTTGCCCCATCCCCAGTTAATCTCCATCTGTACTCATCACTCAGTGCCCCAGGCATGCTGATCTAAGGACGTTCTAGAATGTACCACACCCCTCCAGACATTGGAATATTTTGTTTTGGGGGTTTGCTCACTCTAGAATGGCTGCCCTGATACTCTTTTTTTTTTGCCAGGATCAGGCACCCTGCTTCTCTCTTTCTTGGACAGGAACAGGTGTCTCTTGCATACCCGCTCCTGGTACAGGGCCTGGCACAATTGTTGGCTCCTCTTAAAATATGCTGATAGAAAGGAGGCCCATGCAGAACAGCTCTCCACTCCCTTTTGTGTTCTCTCTCCTGTTTGGTTCCCTTTCAGATGGGTCCAAACCTACCTGAATAGCCCCAATTGTTGAAAAGTATCCTTTTCCTGTTACAGTCACCCCTTCTTTCACTGAGGGAATGCCAAAGCCCCACCCAAGGCCCTTTTTCACCCCCCACCACCCTCCAGGGCTGTAGGGCCAGTAGCCCCACTTGTCTAGGTGGGAAATAAGGGCATCCTCAGATCAGGGTCCTTAAACAAGGGTTCACACATCCTTAGGGCTGTGAAATGATCTCCCAAGGGACACAGGACACAAAATCATTTTAAAGGAATCAGTTTCTGGAGCCTCAACTTCCCTGGGCTCTTTGCTAAAAGCGATCAGTAGGAGAAGGTGCCTGGAAGCAAATGGTAGGTCCCCTTCCCACCTCTCCTGCTCCTGCTTTACAAGGAAAATATCGCTGTTCACCCCACTCCACCACAATGGAGCAACTTCATCAAACCCCGCCCCCAGGGTGCATTGCTTGAGGAGAAGGGGGTGTAAAAACCTCCAGAGATTCCAGCAAAGAGACCACTTGAATTATTGCCTTTGTTGCCCACAAAGAGAATAACACTGTTAAGACTTAGAGCCTTACAAGACATATAATATTAGAGAAGAAAAAGAAAAGGAATATAACTTTATAATGGTCAAAAAGAAGTGTATACCAATTACAAATAAGAATGATTGGTATAAATAAAAATGTTTGAGTATAACATGTATTCCATAAGATTGGAAACATTGAAAGAGAAAATAAATAATATAAAATTTCCAGCTGTTAAACAAGAGGTTATGTATTTTTTTAAAACGGATGATGGAGAATATCAAATTGCTTTGATATTTAGATTCCAGGGCATACATTTTTTTTTTTTTTTTTTTTTTTTTTGAGACAGAGTCTCACTCTGTTGCCCAGGCTAGAGTGAGTGCCGTGGCGTCAGCCTAGCCACAGCAACCTCAAACTCCTGAGCTCAAGCGATCCTCCTGCCTCAGCCTCCCGAGTAGCTGGGACTACAGGCATGCATCACCATGCCCGGCTAGTTTTTTCTATATATATTTTTAGCTGTCCATATAATTTCTTTCTATTTTTAGTAGAGATGAGGTCTCGCTCTTGCTCAGGCTGGTCTCGAACTCCTGAGCTCAAACGATCCGCCCACCTCGGCCTCCCAGAGTGCTAGGATTACAGGCGTGAGGCCCGGCCAGGGCATACATTTTAAAAAGCGAGATAACAGGCACGAGCAGCACGAGGTGGGGTTGCAGGCATCACATTTCTCATTTGCATCTTGTAGACAGTTCGATTGCAAAGATGGTCAATGTACCTAAAACCTGAGGAGCTGTCTGTAAGAAATGTGGCAGGCATCAGCCTCACAAAGAGACCAGTATGAGAAAGGCAACGATGCCCTGTGTGCCCAGGAGAAGAGGTGCTATGATTAGAAGCAGATTGGCCATGACGGGCAAAGGCAATTTTCTGGAAGAAGGCTAAAACCACAAGGAAGATTGTGGTAAGGCCAGACTGTGTTAGCCTAACTGCAGATCCAAGAGGATGCTGGGCCTTAAGAGAGGCAAGCATTTTGAACTGGGAAGAGATAAGAAGAGAAAGCGCCAAGTGATCTAGTTCTAAACTTTGGGATTTTTTTTTTGTTGTTGTTCTTTTAATTTTGAGGGGAAAATGTTGAAGCTCTAGAAAAATTACCCGTAGGAAAATAAATACAGTATTATTCTTACTCCAAAAAGAAAAAATGAGGTTAATAGTTTTATTTAAATGACAATATTTACAGTACACTACAAATGACATCCTTTGCAACTATTTAGTCTTAAAATGACAAGTTTGACTGTCAGCATAGTTTTATTAACTTGTTTAGGGAGTATGAGAGTCTTGGTGGGATGGATGCTTTGTGTCAGCACCACTTCTGCCGGGAGCCCCCCAAGGCTGGACTTTGCTCTCCCCTCCACCACCCTCCATGCTGCTTTTCCAGTGGCCTTGCTGGCCATGCCTTCAAGGTCCCCCATTCTTTTCAGATATGGAATCCACTTCAGCCAATGCTGTTGTACAAGTCCCTTGGCCCTTCTGAGCTCCCCACTTCTTCTTTCAACTGTAAACTGAGAGGGTAGAACTAGACCATCTCTAACATTCTGTGATTCTCTAAAAGCTAAACCCTGGTCACACTCCATTTAGAGACATTTGGGGACAGTGCATAGGGAATATGGTTTTCAGGGCATTGCCTTGGAGCTGGGTGTCATGCTTCTTTCCTGTCCCTTAGTCTTGGAGACATTTCAAAAGATGCCTTAGCCAGGGAGCCTGCTCTGACTAATGTGAAACCCAGGGAAATCTAACTGCCACCCCTCGTCTTGCCTCCAGCCTTAACAACCTTTTGATCATAAGACCTGACACCCTGTAAGTACTTGGGAAGCACCTGCTGAATGAATGCATGACTTGACATGTTTATGTGCGTTATATGCACACACTACATCACACTGCATATGTAGGAATTAAGCTTGCTATGTATGCACCCACATGGCCTCTTGTAGAAACTGTTTTCAAACTTTTAAAAATGGTGAGATTTTATATTAAAAACAACAACACAACAACAAAATGCAAAATGCTTTGTTTTTGTTTTTGTTTTAATCCTTCTGAATGAGGAAGAGCAAAATGTTTTAAAAGACCAACACCACCAAGTGTTATGAGATTGTAGAGCAACTGGAACTCTCATACATTGCTGGTGGGAATATAAAATGGTATATTCTGAAGAGATGGGCCTTGTAATAATCAATAAATGAATAAATAAAAATAAAATGGTGCAACTACTAACAGCCACTTAACATACATATTTACCTTGTGACCCAGCAATTCCATACCTGGGTATTTACCCAAGAGAAATGAAAACATGTCTACACTAAGATTTGTAGAAGAATGTTCATAGTAGCTTTATTCGTAACAGCCCCACTGGAAGCAACTCAAATGTCTATCAAGAGAATAAACAAATTGTGGCACATCCATACAGTGGAATACTACTCAGCAATGAAAAGAAGAGAGAACAAACTACCCTTACACATGACAGCATGAAAGAATCTCAAAAACATGCTGAGCAGGCCGGGCGCGGTGGCTCACGCCTGTAATCCTAGCACTCTGGGAGGCCGAAGCGGGTGGATCGCTCAAGGTCAGGAGTTCAAGACCAGCCTGAGCAAGAGCGAGACCCCGTCTCTACTAAAAATAGAAAGAAATTATACGGACAACTAAAAATATATATAGAAAAATTAGCCGGGTATAGTGGCGCATGCCTGTAGTCCCAGCTACTCGGGAGGCTGAGGCAGTAGGATCGCTTAAGCTGAGGAGTCTGAGGTTGCTGTAAGCTAAGCTGACGCCACGGCACTCACTCTAGCCTGGGCAACAGAGTGAGACTCTGTCTCAAAAACAAACAAACAAACAAACAAACAAAAAAAAGCATGCTGAGCAAAAAGAATCCAGACACAAGAGAGTACGTAGAATATGATTCTATTTCTTTGAAATTCTAAAACAGGCAAAAATCAAGCTATAATGATAGAAAGCTGACCAGTGCTTGTCTGGGACCTGGTATAGGGCCTGGGGAGTTGACTAGAAAGGAGCAAGAAGGAACTTTTTAGGGGAGGTGGAAATGTTTTACATCTTGATTGTGGTGCTGGTTATTTTGTAGATGGATACACTTGTCGAAACTCATTGAGCTGTACATTTAAAATGGGTGCATCTTATGTATGTAAATGATATCTCAATAAATTGATTACAACACAAAATTTTTAAAAAATCTCTGACAAAATGCCAGACTGTTAATCAGTTTATATAAGGCAAAAGATAATGAAACAAAAGCTAACCTGCTTTGTGGCCCATGATTCTAATGGGGAGGACTAGAAAGAGGGTGTTGTTGGAACGACAGACCTGAGCTCGGATCCGACTCTCACTTAGCTGTGGGGCCTCGGGCAAGTCACTTAACCTTTATGAGACTCAGTTTCCCTGTCTGTAAAATAAAGATAATAACAATACCAGTATAAAAGAATGAAGACTTGAATAAAAGGCAGTTTCTTTTTGTGTGCCCTATCTAGGTCACAGAAGACAGAATTTTGAACCTGCCTTTACCTGACAAATTTGTATTGTTCATTCTCAGGCAGGGCCTTGACTTCATCTGAGAAAACTTGTCCTGACCCAAGGGGAAGATCCTTATACTAATACTGCACTCTTACAGAGCACTCTGTATTCTAAGCTATCTCCATAAATCATTTAATCCCCACGACACTCTATGAGGTAGGTCCTATTTTAATTCTATTTTACAGAAAAGGAAGCTGAGGCCTGGAGAAGACAACAGCTAGCAAATGATACAACCTGGATATGAATCCAGACCCTTTGGCCCAGAGCCCATGTTCTTCACTGTCAAGCTAACATGTCTCTTGTTGACAAAGTTGTAATTTGAGATAAAGAAGGGAAAAGGATTTAGAAATACTAACTTTATACAAACTTAAATATGAACAAAAACCCAGTATGTTTCAAATCAGTACTTTTACAAAAAATAGTGAAACCTGTTTTCATGTTGGTTTGGAACATGCTGCTGTTTCTAGTCTCAATTGTTATGGTCTCTCTGGAGAGCAGGCTGGAAGTGCTAACAGGAGCAAAAAGGGATCTAATTGGGGTGACCAACCATCCTGCGTTTAGCGCTGAAAGTTCTGTATCCTGGAACACCCCTTAGTCCTGGTCACCCTAGGCCTCGCTGTCCTCCACAGAAGTATCCTTCTTTGCTTGGTTCGCACTCACTCCAAACCCAGCCAGACTGAAGAAGTTCACCAGGTACACACCAGTATGGCCACACCACACTTGGTATGTTGAAACATTTCTGTACTGGTTGGTATGTTCGCTTCCCCATATGTGCCTCTTCCCTGTCACTCCTCCCCAGATCCAGCCACTAAAGGGTTAATGTCAGGCACAGCAGAGGTCTTCTAGAACTAGAACGCTGCTCTATCACAAGAACTGACATCTTTGCTGAGGCCATACCAGTTGTTAAATAATTTAAATATCATCCCTGATCACAACTATGTAAAATACGAATTTATATAAGCCATGCCAAGAAGAGAATTTGGAGTGATAGGATTAATTAAATGCATTTCTATTGGGTCCTCTTTTTGTAAAGTTGCTGATGTTCATCACGATCATGAACCATCATCATCATGAAAGGAGAACACGTGCTCTAGGGTTAACCCTGACACTTCGCTGCATCTCAGTGGTGGCAGGCCTCAGCTTCAGTCCAAGAAGAGGCTTTGAGCTAGTGGAATCAGTCTTCGGGGAGGATTTGGCTTGGCCCTTTGGACAAGTGCCTGTGGCATCAGGGAAGATGGGGCTGCCCATCAGCCTTATTATCATTTGGCAAGCCATGCCTCACCATTCATTTATTCATTCATTCCACAAATAGTTAATAATAGACTCCTACTCAGTGGGCTACCACTGGGGCGGTAAAAGCTCAGAGTTGTATGTATGAGACCTTCCTGTCCTCTACTTGCTTATAGTCTAGTTGAAGTTTGAGATACGCACACGGCAAACATGGAGTGTCCTCAAAATTAGGGAAACAGGCAATGAGTTCAGAGAAGCAGGGGTTGATGGGGGTAGAGCAAGGTGGGGGAAAGAGATGAGCCCTGTTTTGTTCACTGCTGTACACCCAGCACTTTCCACAGGGCCTGGCCCGGAGGAACCTCACTGATTGAATAAGTGAGAGTGAACTATCCGTAATCCTTCCATTCAGAGGTAACCTTTGCTGATGTGTTGGTGCATTTTCTCTTTTTTTCCCAAATATACATAAATACTTTTTTTAAATTTCAGAAACATTTTTCTTTGCAAAGGTAACGTGTTTATTGTAGAAAAAGGAGAAAATGCTGGTAAGCAACATAATGTTAACAGTTAACACGTGCTTAGTGTTCATTACATGTCAGGCAAAACAAGCTTCCCACCCAGCGGGAATGACTCTCCACATTTTGGTACACATCCTTCAGATAGGTCCCTCTAACTGTACACTTACCTTTAAATTCTTGGGCTCAAACTGTTTATATAATTCTGTATCATTTAAAATTATCATTTAACACTTCCCATGTAATGGATTCTCTTAAGAATCATTTTCAGTGGCTGCTCATTCGCCCATCCTGGGGGTATGTGTACGGGGATTCACTATAGGTTTTTGAGGGGGAGACTGACAAAATAAATTTATTGATTTAGGAAGCTTGGGTACACTAGAAATGAACAAAACGTAGACACGGAGGCAGGTCAGAGGTGCTCATGGTGACAAAGGACACCAAAAGGAAGAGAGGGAATCAGGACCATGGAGGAAGGAAAGGAAGGAGTCCAAGTGCATCCTGAGGTCTGCAGGCTTTTCAGGGTCCAGCTGCTTCCAACTCATTAAATTGAGATAATTATGTTTCTGATTGTCAGAAATAAGGAAGTTAGGAGGGGAGCTCAATTAATTAAAGGAGAGGGGAGTCCTTTTAGATGAACGTTGTGAGTGTCAACTCTTGCAGGTATTTCAGAAATACTAGCCAGGGCTTGAGTGCAAGTTCTGAGCAGAAAGAGAGGTTGGACGGGCAGTAGCAGTGGGATCAGCTGTAAGGAGGGGTGGAGAGAAACGAAGGGGAAGGGGAGGCTAAGGCTGGGTGTGGGGGAGGAGGAAGGGCAGGGCAGAAGTCCAGGAGCCAACCTGAGCCCAAGGGCTGCCTGGAAAGTGTGGTGACCAGGGATGTGGGACCCGGAGGGCTGGCCAGCCGCAACATGGGTCCAACTCGGTGCAGACTGCTAAATTCACTACAAACTCTCTCCTGGGACACAAGCACACTGAACAGAGAAAGACCTCTGGTGACCCAATTAACTGGAAAGCTCGAAAAGTGTGCAGTCTAATTATTACATTATTATTATATTATTATCAGTATGTTGGTAAACAAGTGTTAAATATAAAATTCTTTTTCTTGCATCTTCTCTTTATTTCAAAGCTTTCTGACCTGCCCATCTTCTAAGCAGCAGGCCTGATTTTGGGGTCTTGGAGTAGAGAATGCAGAGGAAATAGAAAAAGACCATGCAAAGTGCATTTCACTCACAGAGAACCTCTATCTGTATGGAGTTTTTGAATAAACTCTTCCTCATCACTGGTGTTCTTTTGTTAATCCCTTATTTGGCAGCAGAAAATCATGGTGGTGGGGTAGAGGGTTGGTTTCTTTTGGTTTATTTTTGGTGAATTGAAGTTTTGCTGCAGGCATCCCCATGTTTTCAGTAAATTTAAATAAGATACAGGATTATCAAAAATGCCTAATAAGAACTTGACCACACCTGAGGGTGGACCTGTGGCTGGCTTGTTCATTCTGGGACTGACTGCCACTTACTAGTTTCTTTGAACTTGGGGCAGGTCCCCTAATTCTGGGACCTACCCTCTGGGCCTCAGTATACTCACCGATAAAGTGGAAATAAACACACACACACACACACACACACACACTGCCACACCTCCTCAGACACATTCCTCCCCGCTCCCCCCACATCAATCTCACCTAGGTTCTTATGAAGCAGGGCAAACTATAGCACTTTTACAAGTCTAGAGCCCCATACGGTTGTGTTGAACATTTCGGAAGCAAGACATTGCTACTTTTTTACTGCCATGATTCCATGTCAGGTTTAGTTTTTTTTGTTTGTTTATTTTTTGTGGGTTTTTTTTTGTAAACTGTTTATTTTAAAACAGTTTACATTTACAGAAAAACTGAGAAGAGTGTTTTCATATACCTCACACCCAGGTTCCTCCATTATGAACATCTTACATTAGTATGGCACATTTGTCAAAATTAATGAACCAGTATTGCTACACTATTATTAATTAAAGTTCCTATTCTATTCCGATTTCCTTAGTTTTTACCTAATGCTTTTTCTGGTCCAGGGTCCCATTCAGCATACATTACATTCTCATCATATCATAGATAGGTGCATAATATCAACTTATCACTGTTGATCTTAATCTTGATCACCTAACTGAAGGAGTAGTGTTTGTCAGGATTCTCTAGTGTAAAGTTACTCTTTTCCCACCCTTTTCATACTGTACTCTCTGGAAGGAAGTCACTATGAACTGCCCACACTGAAGGCATAGGACAGAATATCTACATACATTATTTGGAATTCTTCTATATGGGAGATTGGTCTATTATCCCCCATTTACTCATGTATTCAATCATTTATTTATATAGTGTCAGTACAGACTTATGGAAATTTATTCTTTGGGTTATAATCCAATGCTACTTTATTTTGTTGTTCATTGGAAACTCTGTTGGCTCCTGTGTCCATTTGAAGTATCCCCCACCTTCCTGTTTTTTGTTTGCTCATTCACTTAGCACTTCCTTAATTTCTACATCACAAAATACTCCAGGCTTATCTTGGATATTTCTTGTCTTGTCCTAGAAGCTACCATTTCTCCATGGAGAATGTCAGGCCAAGTTTTAATCCTAGTAAATGTATGTCTAGCTGGAAGTCGGGGCATAAAATCTGGCAGGTGGGCAGGAATAAGGCCCAACCCACTCTTAGGAGGGGACTTTCCCAGCAGTTGCAGCCAGAATTGCAAGTCATTAGCTGAGAAATAGGTGACTCAACAGCTCCCCAGGTTGACTCCTCCCTCCCCCTCTTGCTGACAAGACTGTCCCTAAACCAGCTCAGACAGAGGGACCTAGGTCAGAAAGTGTCCCCACCCATGAAGCCAGAAAAGAATGGCCTGTCTCAGGCCAAGTCAGGGTTTTGGCTCATGCCCATCAGACATCTCCCCCATTTGTGTATTTATACCTTTCCTACCTGCAGAAAGGATTAAACAGGATTATCCTCAAATTTACAGCTACAACAAAAGTATTATTATTATTTTTTTTTTTTGAGACAAGGTTTCACTCTGTTGCCCAAGCTAGAATGCAGTGGTGTCATCATAGCTCACTGCAACCTCAAACTCCTGGACTCAAGCGATCCTCCTGCCTCAGCCTTCCAAGTAGCTGGGACTACAGGCATATACTACCACACTCCACTAATTTTTCTATTTTTTGTAGAGATGGGGGTCTCAGTCTTGCTCAGGCTGGTCTTGAACTCCTGACCACAAGCAATCCTCCCGTCTTGGCCTCCCAAAGTACTAGGATTACAGGCATGAGCCACTGCACCCAGCCTAAAACTATTATTAAAACCCAGGTAAAAGAACAAGAGCACTGTAAAAAATGAGCCTGTCTGTGTGTGCGTGTGTGTGTGTGTGTGTGTGTGTGTGTGTTTAGTAATTTTGTCCCAGACACCTAGGCTGAGGCAGCTTCCCTAGGATCCCTGAATCTCAGATTGCGAGCATCAGAAGGGCATTCAGAAATAAACATGCTTCACCTGTCATTTTATAGCACTGAGATGGATGAAGTGATTTTGCAGGAGTCACACAATTAGTGACCTGAAGAACTGGGAACACTAGGACAAGTCTCCTGATGTCCAGGTCTTTTTAAATCTCCTGCCTTTTCCAGGACAGCAAAGAGAACAGCTTTTGGACTTTCTAGGGAGATACAAAGGCTGGACAACACTTACGACCTCTTTCAATTGTTAGATGAATAAATTTATGTGGAAGTGCCTGAGAAGTCTTTGAGGGTTTGGGGCTATAATGGGGGATTATTGGCATCCCCAGACCTTCTGATGTAGGGAACACAGGATGTAGACATTGCGATGCATAAGTGGATACAGGGGATCAAATCATTTTCCCATAGTCAAGATTTTAGGCTGGGTACAGTGGCTCATGCCTGTAATTAAAAAAAAAAAAAAGATTTTAATAATTAAGTCAGCAACTTTCTAGCTGTTGTCCTCTCCTTTTGACTCAATGAAAAAAAGAAAAAAAAAGAAAGAAAGAAAGAACGAAAAGAAAGAAAAATCAGGGAACCTAAGACTTTTCCCAAGAGATTTAGAGTTTGAATTCATGGATTTTTGTATCACCAACTCACTGAGAAGTAGAATTATCTCTTCTCTTTAATATTCACTGCCCCGTGCTCACTGCAACACTCTCCCTTCCCAAAATGCCAGGAATGGCTGACTCCCTGTGTGAAGGCATTTTCAATGATCTTTATATAGGCTGAGATGAAAGACTGCCTTGGAGATCAGAGAAAGGATTCTGGGCCCGGTGTCACTCCAGTGTGGCTGCAATAAAGAGACAAAATTAGCATCAGGCCACTCTTTACTTGCTCTCTTGGTGACCTTCCTAATGCTACCTGGGAGATGTCTCAGTTTGCAAACTCCTAGGGTAAGGTCAGTGGGTGGCCCAAAACAGCATCTGCGAATAGGTAATTATGGGCTTTTGATGATGATGAAGATAATATTAGGTACTTTGGGGACTTATATAATATTCAGATGGGGAATTGCCCTTGAAGATCCTCTCCAGCGAGCTTCTCAGCACCCTGAGTTCCATTAGCAGAGGGGAATGAAGGTGTTTAAACCCTGCCTTCAGGCTGAGTAGAGGAAGCTCTTCTGTGAAAGGGAGTACAGTGCATTCCTGCCTGCTGTGTTCATGCTTGAATTTCTCTGCCTCTCTCATGATCTGTATACATTTGATCCTTGAACAACATGAGTTTGAATTGTGCAGGCCCACTTATATGTGGATTTTTTCCAGCAAAATTTATACCCAGTGTGTCTATCTCTCTTGCCTCCCTTTCTACCTCCTCCTCTACTTCTTCCGCCTCTGCCACCCCGCCTTCCTCCTCTTCCTCCTCAGCCTACTGAATGTGAAGAACACAGGATGAAGACCTTTATGATCCACTTCCATTTAATGAAGAGTAAATATATTTTCTCTTCGTTACGATTTTCTTAATAACATTTTCTTTTCTCGGCCGGGCGTGGTGGCTCACGCCTGTAATCCTAGCACTCTGGGAGGCCGAGGTGGGTGGATCGTTTGAGCTCAGGAGTTCGAGACCAGCCTGAGCAAGAGCGAGACCCCATCTCTACTAAAAATAGAAAGAAATTATATGGACAGCTAAAAATATATACAGAAAAAAATTAGCCGGGCATGGTGGTGCATGCCTGTAGTCCCAGCTACTCAGGAGGCTGAGACAGGAGGATCGCTTGAGCCCAGGAGTTTGAGGTTGCTGTGAGCTAGGCTGACGCCATGGCACTCACTCTAGCCTGGGCAACAGAGTGAGACTCTGTCTCAAAAAAAAAAAAAAAAAAAAAAAAAACATTTTCTTTTCTCTAGCTTACTTTATTGTAAGAATGTAGTATATGATACATATAACATACAAAATATGTGTTCATCAACTATCTGTTATCGGCAAGACTTCCAGTCAATAGTAGAATATTAGTAAAGCTTTTGGGGTGTCAAATGTTACATGTGAATTTTTGACTGCAGAGGTGTCAATGTCCCTAACCTCCGCATTGTTCAAGGGTCAATAGTATTAATAAAATTATCTCAGATTTTTAATACTCATACAAACCTATACACAGAGTTTTTCGTTTTAAATTGAAAAGGTTTAATTTGAACATTTGTTTAACTTGAACATGTTATATGCTCTGCAACTTGCCTCCTCCTCCTAACAATTAATCGTGGATGTCTACCTCCTCTTGGTATTCTCATCTGGCGATTCTTTGTTCTTGTACCTGCATGGTTCTTTGAGCGTCAGCTTTTCTCTTGCCTGTCCTCCTCCCCAGTGTGTTCAGATTGCATGGCCTCGCGGGGTGCCTGCTTAGGGAGGTCCTGGCCGGTGGGCTGGGTCCGGGGCCGCTCGGGACATGCAGATGAGGTGGGCGGGGCCCTACATATACCCGCGGGTAGCGTTGGGACGGCGCGCCCAGCCCGGACCGGCACAGTCAGCGGCAGTCAGCGGAACCTGCTTCCCCGAGCGCTGCGGAGCTGGTCCCGGGCTGGCCCCTCTGCAGCCCCTAGAGCGGGCCATGCCGCCGCGGGAGCTGAGCGAGGCCGAGCCGCCCCCGCTCCGGGCCCCGACCCCTCCTCCGCGGCGGCGCAGCGCGCCCCCAGAGCTGGGCATCAAGTGCGTGCTGGTGGGCGACGGCGCCGTGGGCAAGAGCAGCCTCATCGTCAGCTACACCTGCAATGGGTACCCTGCGCGCTACCGGCCCACAGCGCTGGACACCTTCTCCGGTACGTTCAACGGCCCGGGCGGCCGCGTGGCTGGGGGTAGGGTTGTGCGCCAGGGAGATGGGGCGCGCGTCGCGGCGGGAGGGTACGGAAGACCCCAGGTAGGAGGCGGGACCAGGCCTGCAGGTGGCGCTGGTGAGGCCTGGTGGGACTCGGGACGCTCTTCCTAACTCAGTCTCTCCGCGACCTGCCCCTGCAGTGCAAGTCCTGGTGGATGGAGCCCCTGTGCGCATTGAGCTCTGGGACACAGCAGGACAGGTGAGAAGCAGGGAGCAGCCTCTCCTGGTCTTGGGGGAGGTGGGCTGGGCTCTGGGAAGACCCCAGATGGAGCAGGAAGGGAGAAGGCCTTGGGCTCTTGGAATCTGAGGTCTCCAGTCCCCTGGTGAGAAGTGAATTCCTGTTCCATGTGGCAGGAAATAATCCTACTAACGACCTGGCCTTCCCACCCCAGGAGGACTTTGATCGACTTCGCTCCCTCTGCTACCCTGATACCGATGTCTTCCTGGCGTGCTTCAGTGTGGTGCAGCCCAGCTCCTTCCAAAACATCACAGAGAAATGGCTGCCAGAGATCCGCACTCACAACCCCCAGGCGCCTGTGCTGCTGGTGGGCACCCAGGCGGACCTGAGGGACGATGTCAATGTACTGATTCAGCTGGACCAGGGGGGTCGGGAGGGCCCTGTGCCCCAACCCCAGGCTCAGGGTCTGGCAGAGAAGATCCGGGCCTGCTGCTACCTTGAGTGCTCAGCCTTGACACAGAAGAACTTGAAGGAGGTGTTTGACTCTGCCATTCTCAGTGCCATTGAGCACAAAGCCCGACTGGAGAAGAAATTGAATGCTAAAGGTGTGCGCACCCTCTCCCGCTGCCGCTGGAAGAAGTTCTTCTGTTTTGTTTGAGCAGCTATGGCAGCATAGCTAGTGGTAGGCAGGAGGCCGGAAACTTCTGGAACCTGGGACACGGGGCCTTTGAGGGGGCTATTGGCAGGGCCTGGCCACCCTATGTCCCCCAGTTCCCTTCTGAACACTTAGGGGACATGAGCCTCTAACTGCCCACTCTGATGTACCAGGGTGAGCCTAGGGCCTGGAAGAGGGAAGGCTCTGATGTGGATTTCTCCAGTCAAGGCTCACAGAGAAAACCCAGCACTTTGATTTTCGTAGGGTGGGCCTGACAATGTCACCCACACTAGAGCAGTTTGGGATCCAATTCCCAGTTTCTTGTCATGGGCCCTCAGGTCAGCCTGGCTGAATCAGGATCCCTTGTGGTGGTCCCCAGCCCCTCCTTGGCACAGAGGTGAGCAAGAGCCTGGGGAACAGCCAGGCATCTTGGAAGGGTGGAAGGTATTCAGCCCTGATTTGGAGAGAAGTTTGGGATGGAGGGGGTAAGACAGAGGCTAGCAAGCGATCTAGAGAGGGAGCCATGGGAGGCCTGGGCCTGGAAGGAGGAAGACAGGAGGAGGAGAGCAGGGAAGTGGGCCAGCTGAGGAGCAGGCTAACACCTGGGCTGCCCTCCACCCCCAAGGCCAGGGAGGGCAGGGCTGGTCCCTGGGAAGAACTGGGTCTTGAGGCTCCCTAGGCACTGCCCAAACTGGCTCGGCCAGGAGTAGGGCAGGAAGTGAGAGTCAAGGCCCAGCAAAGGGAGGGGGAGGAGCTGCAAATTAGAGCCTGAAGGAGGGAGGGGTTGGGGGTCATCCCTTTCCTCAAGGTCACACAGCCTAGAAGGTAGAGCAGTGCAGACTCTGCAAATAAAACCTTACTGTTTGTGAACCTGCTGTCTCTGTCATTTCCTGGAGTGGCCAGGCCACTGTTCCGTCCTAACCCACATCAGGGGCCAACTGCCTGGATAGAGACAGGTTGGGTACCAAAGGACTGAGGCTAGGTCGAAGGGTGGGGCTGGGCTGGGGGGTTGGCAGTGTGATGGGAACTGGATTGGGGGGGCAGGTGTGGGGCTCCCCGCGTGAGGCTTAGCTGGTTCCCAGGAGAGCTAGCGTGGGAAGCAACCTGGAAACGGGTTTCCCCAGGTGTCAGCGCCAGAGCTGCTTTCCCATGACCTCACCAGGTGGGTGGGGCCCCTCCCCTCTCCCCCTCCTTCCTAGAGTGCTGCTCAGCGCTGGTGCTCAGGGGCAATCCTGAGCCCTCTAACCTTTCTGCTCCCATCTTTCTGACAGTTCACAGGGCCCAGGGTCCCAGGTTGGGGGACCCCCCCCTTCAGTGCACAGCCTGAACAAGAAGGGAACCCCCATAGAGCCTAAACCTCAACCACTGGCCAGTCTTGGCACCTAAGGACCTAGTGAAGGTCAGGGTGCTGACATACACAATTTAAAGAGGTTTGGACCCAGAAATCCTGTGCAAGTGGGGTTCATTGGGAGAGGACCCTAACACTCTGGGAGGCCAAGGCGGAGGATTGCTTGAGGTCAGGAGTTCGAGACCAGCCTGAGCAAGAGCAAGACCCTGTCTCTACTAAAAATAGATAAATTAGCCAGGTGCTGTGATGTGTGCCTATAGTCCCAGCTACTCGGGAGGCTGAGGCCAGGAGTTTGAGGTTTCTGTGAGCTATGATGATGCCACTGCACTCTAGCCCAGGCAACAGAGAGAGACCCCGTCTCAAAACAACAATAAAAAACCTGGCTGGGTGAGCGCGGTGGCTCACGCCTGTAATCCTAGCACTCTGGGAGGCCGAGGCAGGCGGATTGTTTGTGCTCAGGAGTTCGAAACCAGCCTGAGCAAGAGTGAGACCCTGTGTCTACTAAAAAGTAGAAAGAAATTAGCTGGACAACTATAAATATATAGAAAAAATTAGCCGGGCATGGTGATGCATGCCTATAGTCACTCGGGAGGCTGAGGCAGAAGGATTGCTTGAGCCTAGGAGTTTGAGGTGGCTGTGAGCTAGACTGATGCCACGGCACTCTAGCCAGGGTGACACAGCGGGACTCTGCCTCAAAAAAAAAAAAAAAAAAAAATACTAGGATAAAGAACAAAACAAAGAAACAATAAAAAACCCAAACAGAGAACATTCCCTGGAATTGGAGCTTAAAGGAACTTTAAAGGGCACCTTGGAGTAAAACAAAACAAAATGAAAACTTATTTTACCATAAGGAAACTGAGGGCCAGAGAAAAAAGGTAATATCTCAAGTGAGATGTTATTACCATGTAGTTGTAAGAGCACTTTGCAAACTTGTAAACTCTAGAGTTGGGCACATGGGTATGTGTTATTCCTATAGAGAGGTATTTCTAAGGCACACTTAGCACACCTGCTAGGCAACTGCTGGGCCAGGTGAGCACTCATGCCTATCCCAGCCCACCTCTAGGGCCAGCTCCCTCTGCAGGAAGCTACAACTATACATGTGTGAGAAAGAACATGACTGAGGGACAGAAATCCTAGCCAAGTGAAACCTCAGCTAATCCCCAAGTTTAGCTTTAGCCAACCCTGTCCACTTCCTGCCCCACCAAGGCCTCTCCCCCAGCACTCCAGCCACCTTGCCTCCTTTTGTCCCTTGTCCCCTTAGATGGAGGTGTTGAGCTGCACATTACAACCAGGTCATGAGGATCTCGCACCCCAGCACCACGCCTGCTGTTCTCTCAATCCAGCCTGACACCTGCCGCTTTAGGACAGAGACCCGGGTTCAAGTTCAGACTGTGACACCAACCCTGACCTTAGGCAAGTTGTTTATCTTCTCTATGCCTCAGTTTCTTCATTTGCAAAATAAAGGCTTCAGGAGTCTGATTGGATTCAAAGTTATTAAACTTGTTCTGAAGGGCCTCAGAGGTGCCATGGGGGTGTGGGGAGGAAACCTAATCAGGCAATCGCTGGGCCCCCCACCTCCAACTCCTTCTCTAATTCTCTCATGGTACCAGCACATCCATGTCACCCAAATTGAAACCTCAGTCACCATGCCGCCTCTCCTGCTGGGTCACAGAGCCTGGGCAGGACCTCTGTCAGCCTCACGCCTACATCCCTGCCTCCGTGGCTCCCCACTCCGATCTACCCAGTGCTGCTGCCTTCCCTCTGGCACCCCCCAACTCAAGACTGTTACTGGCTCTCACTGTTTACAATGAATTCCCAGCTTCTCATTTCGGCATTCAAAGCCTTCTCAAATCTGACAGCAACGTGGACCAGGCCGGCTTGTTCCAGTGATCCCCAATTATCGCCTGACTGCCTGGCTTTTGCCAGTTTCCCTATTTTGGAATGTGTCCCCCCTCCCCACCCCCAGATGCCCTATTTCTCTTCTAACTATCATACAATACCTCCCTCCTCCAGAAACCTCTCTTACCTATATTAGTGCCTTCATTGCTCCCTTGGCACAGTAAGAACACACTGAGTTTTGTCACTAAATCAAGCTGCGTCCCCCCAGCTACATAGAAAGAGAGAGAATACTCTATTTAAGACCCTTATACTCCTGCAAGGTCTGGATACAGCATTGTTTGCTGCTGGCCCTTAAATACATAGGGATAAAAAGCCAGCCAGTGGGCCCTGGAGGAGACCTGAGGATCAAGTTCAGCCAGGTTTGTGTCACAGAGGCCTGAAGATTGAGGCCTAAGGGCAGTGGCTAGCTGGGAAGGCCCTCTGAGGCCCCCAAGCCCATACAGAACAAGAGAGATTTATTTACCTCTGGTTCCAAATCCACCACTCTCTCTGGTTCTCTCTTTTTATAACATGGTCTCTCTTTACTTTTCTGGGAAAGTTTGTCTGTTTTTATCTCTCTGTCTCTGTTTCCTTTGCCTCTTTTCCCTTCTTTCTCTGTTTCTTTAAATCTACGTTTAAAACAATATTTATTATATTCATTGGGTTAAATATATTTCTTACATATGTCTTAATCCATGTAAATTGCTTTTAATGTCTATATAACCCTTAGTTATTTTTTAAAATGTTTATTTTTTCCATATAAATACTCAAAAAAATTAGAAAATTCATAGAATTAAAAGATTAAAACAATCACTCATAGTCTTAACTCCCAAAGACAATCAATAACATTTTGGTGTACTCCCTTCCAGTTTTTTATTCTATGCATATTTTTTAAAACATTTTTTGTGATTATGCTGTATATACAATTTTGGCATTTTTTTCCCTCATTTAAAATTTTAACGGTGTTTTCTCATGTTTTTATAAACTCTGACCATGAGGCTGTGACTATAACTGTATGTTTGCTAACTATTCTACCCTGACCTTAATATCTTTAACTAGATCCCCATTTGGTGACATGTAGGTTGTTTTCCTTTAACTTTGGATGACATGTAGATGACATTGCATCTACAATTGATTATTTTTTCCTCCATGAGTGATTGACTATCTACAGAAGAAAAGTTCTTCATCTTTGGCTTGGGAACTGAGCCCCCGGAATAATCCCAAGTGGATCTTATTATGAGGAAGCTTGGGTTTCTGTGTGTGTGTCTGTGTGTGTGTCTGTGTGTGTGTGTGTGACTGTGTGTGTGTGGGGGGTCTTTTTCTGTTGAAGCATGACTAACAGATTGTGGGTGTTCAATAAATACTAAATGATGACCAGGTATGCGTATATCTGTGTTCATGTATCTTTCTCTGTGTCCCTGCTTTTGCTCTTGTGTATTGAAAGTGAGTGTTTGTGCAAAACCTCTAAATACAGTAGTTCCACATATGTGCATATCTGTGTATGAATGTCTGTAAATGCAGTGTGTATCGTTATGCAGATGTGTATGTCTTTATACCCACATCACACCTGTCCTTAAAAGTGTGTACTATACACAACTGTATATGTGTATCTGGGTGTGTATGTTGGTTCCTGTGCCTTTGTGTGTACATTTAGGTTGGGCCTCATATCTTGGGGCCATGTGTCTCTGTGTCTGTGTGTGCCTGTGCTCAATTCCATGTGGATCGTGTGGGGTCCCTCTCCATGTGCATCTTTGTGATGGGTGTGCACTCTGGGCCTGGGCTGGCGTGAGTGTGAGTGTGAGCGTGTGCACACCTGAAGGAGCTGTGTCCTTGCTTTCCCCCTGGGAGCAGAGTGGTGCCCAGGGCAGAGGTGACGCACCCTCCCTGAGCTCCCTATTCTCTTGGGAACCAGCGGCAGAGAGTGAGACCGAGAGCAGACTGCGTCAGGAGCACCAGCCCCTTTTGCAACCAGCCCAGGCCCCAGGCAGTAACTGCGGTTCTCACAGGTCAGACCTGCCCACCGTGCCTCAGCTGCCAGGAAACCTGGCACCCGGCAGGGCTGTGCTGTCAGTGCCCTCCTTGGGCCTGGGCCAGATCCTCGGATAGTGGAACCCAGCGAGGGACCACATTAGTCACCCTGTGGCAACAGTGGGGAGTGACTTCCTGGACCCGGCCAGTGCTGCTTTCTGCCTTGTATGCAGCGCTGCTTAGGCAACCTTAGATCCTCCCTTGTAGCCTTCCACCTTAAAACTGAACTAAAAGGCCGCTTTTATTAGCGGCAGTTTTCAGATAAGGAGACTGAAGCACAAAGCAACATGGCCAAGGTTAAGGCAGAGCTGAGTCTTGTTCCTGGGTTTCCTGACCCTGGATCCAGGCATCTTCCCCGTGCTCCACATGTGGGGGTTCTGTCCCCCAGAAATGGTCCTCTTAGAGGGCAGGGTTGGGACGCATATTTTCTGGGACAGACTAGGTTGTCCTAGGCCAAGGAGTGAGGAGAGGGAGACAGGGCTAGGGGGTGGGGACAGTGAAGACAGATGTCAGCACTGAACAGGCCTGCCCTCCTCCTGGAATGTTCTCAAGTCTTCCTCCACTAACAGAGGCTGAAGCCTTTGTCCCATAACTGGGATGGCCATGGAAGTCATTGTCAGACTCAATGTTTTTGAGACTGAATGGACGTTGTATTAATAACCTGAGCTTATGGTCACCCTACCTATATTGTAACCCCTCTCGAAGGTGGACTTAGTCTTTGTCAGCAGCTCCATGGCCTTCTTGATCCTCACCTGTGCCAATGTCTCTCCCCCCAGGTGTCTAGATGATTCCCTGGCCCCTCAGCAGTGAGGGACAGCAGGGGAGCCTTTAGGCCCAGTGTGGACACAGGGGTTCCCTGGGGCAACTTGGAGCCGACAGAAAAGCAGTCAGCACAGATCCCACCCAGGGACACCTGACCCATGGGAGCTCCTCCTCACACCTGCATTCTCTATGGCCATGTTCTTACTTCTGCCTGTCTTTCCTCCCTCCCCTGTGACCTGAACCAGCAAGCAGAGTCTGTCCCTATAGGCCCCCCTCCAGGGACAGTGAGATCACTCCCCTCATGAAACAGGGGACCCTCAATTCCTGAGACTGTGTACATTCCTCTATGTCCCCCACCCCCATCCCAATGCCAACAGGCCATGTGCTCTGCTGACCACCCCACCGCGGGGCCTCGGGGACTGAGCCTCCTGTTCCAGCCCCATCCTGACCTGCTGGGTAACTTTGGGCAAATTACTGCCTTCTTCCTTGTCTGAGTTTCTCCCAGTTTGAAGTGGGGCTAATACTCTCTGCCCCTCCCTGGCTCCCAGGGACCTGCAGGGATAAGCAAGATAATAGCCGGGAACTGATTTGGAGGAAGCTATTGAGAGCCAAGTAAGAGGTATCAGCGCTGGCCTGTGTTTACAGGGGCGTGGACCGTAGGTTCCCAGCCTCCTGGGGCTTGGGACCAGCCCTGACAGCTTCTTGGCTTGTGGTTCCTTTGTCCCACTTCCAGAGAAAGGACAGAAACTGAAGCCAGGAGCCTGGTCCTCCGGAGATGAGACTTGCAGAGCACAGGGTGTGGGACTCTGGAACACTGATCTCCTGGACTGGTTGTGTCCCCAACCACTGGCTGTGTGACCTTGGGCCAGTAACCACCCCTCTCTGGGCCTCAACTCCTCAGCTCTGATAGCCTCCCTCAGCTCTGTACTCAGGGGGCCCTCCAATTGGAGGCCAACGCCATGGTTTGGGGAGGGAAAGGATTTTGTTATCTAGTCTGGCCCTTTTATTTTTCATAGACTACTATGGGCCCCTCTTTGGGAGCTACAGACTAACCTGCTGGTTAACCGAAGGTCGTAAACTGGTTGAAAAGGGGATCATGTGGAAGAGGGTAAGCGGGTTAGAGAAAACGCCCTGGGAAGACAACCCCAAGTGAGGTAGGGGGTCAGCAATGTACTTTTTACTACATCAGTGGTTTTTGTTTTCAAGACAGGATCTCACTCTGTCACCCGGGCTGGAGTACAGTGGTGTGATCATAGTTCATTGTGACCTTGAACTCCAAGACTCAAGTGATCCTCCGGCCTCAGCCTCCCAAAGTGCTAGGATTACAGGCGTGAACCACTGAGCCCCACCCCTTCGTCCCTTCAGCCTCTCCGTGCTGGTTCCTTCCCGGCAGCTGAAAACCCAGCTCAGGCCTCTCCTTAACTCACTGTGCTCTCTGTGGCAAGGGATCCGGCTCTTCTCACCTGCCCTGCTGCACCCAAAACAGCGTTAGGCTTGCACTTTGCTCCTCCCTAACGACAGATACTGCTGCTCTCTCAACTCTCCATGATGGCCAGCGACTTCCTCATCCCCAGCCTGGCGGGGTTTGAAACCCCTCACCTTCGAGCATCTCTCCTCCCATGCCTCCTGCAGCCCCTCTGGCCTCTCTTCCCGCACCTCTTCCTCCTCCCAAGGCCCTGTCCTCATGTCTTCCCTGTTCCCTCTCCCGTCCGCCCGTCTGTCCTTTCCTGTCCTGTGTTTGTCTCTCGCAGTAATCTCGTCCACTGCTCTGTCTCACCCTTACACCGCCCACTCCCACACCCAAGCTCTGTCATCTCCCCCAAGCTCAGACCCCTCACCTCGGGAGTGTTCGGGGCCTCACCTGGAAGCACCCACAGCCAGAACGCTCAGGGCTGCCTGTAGGGCCCAAAGACTGTCAAACTCCTGTGTTTCTGCCTCATGCTTTGCCCTATTTTATGTTCCTTCTTACTTCTTAAAGTAAAATCTTGTTTCTACTTTATACCCATGTTATCTCGTAATTTATAGACCTTTTTAAACTGCCTTAAATCCTTCCTCCGTAAGACAAGGCAAAGCAAACAAAAGCTAAGCAACTGACAATAAAATCAATAAAACCAGTCTCCATCTGGTGCCGGAGGCCTCTTACCTTCTGCCCTGTTCTCCTGAAACTGTTCTTCCCGAAACCGTCCCTACTCCACTGTCCCTGTTTCCACTGGTGGCATTGCCATCAGAGTCCCAAATCTTGGAGCAGCTTCCTTTCCCAAGTCTCCACAAGCTCTGTCTTCTTCCCCATCCCCACTGTCTCTGCCACTTCCCAGAACTTCACAGTTTAATGGTTTCTTTTTCTTTTTTCTTTTTTTTTGAGACAGAGTCTCACTCTGTTGCCCCGGGTAGAGGGCAGTGTCATCATTGTAGCTCACAGCAACCTCAGACTGCTGGGCTCAAGCAATCCTCCTGCCTCAGTCTCCCAAGTAAGTGGGACTACAGGTGCATGTCACCATGCCCGGCTAATTTTTTCTATTTTTAGTAGAGATGGAGTCTCACTCTTTCTCAAGCTGGTCTCGAACTCCTGAGCTCAAGTAATCCTCCGCCTCCCCCTCCCAGAGTGCTGGGATTTACAGGCGTGAGCCACTGTACCTGGTCAATGGTTTCTTTCTTTCCTAAATATATATGAATACTTTTGCTTATTACAAAAGCAATAGATATTCATGGTAGAAAATTTAGAAAATACAGGTTGGCAAAAAGAAGAAAACAAAACCATCTGTAATTTTATTAATGACAGATAACACTGTGGACATTCGGGTTAATATCCTTTTTCAGTTTTTTTGTTTGTTTTTCTAAACATAGATAGCCTTAAAAAAAAAAAAAACACTCCAAAACAAGGGGCCTCTTTATTTCTTTCTCAGTTTTCTGGGTCTTTCTGGTTCTGGGCTCTGCTCCCCCAGGAGCCGCTGCAGGTGGCAGCAGGACGGGTAAGCTCTGTCAGAGGGCTGTGAGAGGGTTTAAGCTGCCCCTGGCGTGGGGGCAGACGCTAGGCTTCCGGGTTTGGGGCTTCCAAGTGAAGCTATTGACAACAACGGTGGCGGGGGGAGCTTAAAAGTGCCTTCCCAGGCTTTACTCTTGCTGTGGTTGGGTGGGGAAGGAAGTCTTGTGCAATCGAGCAAACCACTCCTCATTCAGGGTTGTTTGTTTAAGTGGGCAGGGATGTGTTTAGAAGAAACAGCTAGTTTTTGTGTTTATTTAAACTGTTGAGACCAATAAGTAAGTTTTGGAGACAATTCCCGAATATGGGGAAGGCAGGATGAGCTATGAGGGATAAAATGATGGGGGTCCCAAGACTGAATGCCTAGGGGTCACAGGTAAGCCCCTAACCCTGGGTCGGGGGGCAGGCTGGATGGGGGCTGTGAATGGGTTAGCACCTGCCCAGCTAAAGAGGACCCCGAACTCCGTGCCTGGATTGCCAGGTCCCCCAAGTTTTCACCAGATGCTAGCAATATAGATTTTTTTTTTTTAAATGAAGTTTCCCGACTCTTTAAATGTTGTCAACTAAAGAAATGAAACCACTGTTTGAGTCAAAGCATGATCGCTGGCTGCCGGTGTGCAACCTTCAACCGGCCTTTACTGCACATCTGCTATGTGCCTCACACAGGTTACCTTGCCTGATTCACTTGGTTCCTCCCTCTGTCCCTCTCCCTGTGGTGTGACCTCCGATGACATGGCCTGCTTACCTGTCCACTCCTTAAAGTTGGGATCACCTCTTCTCCTGCTCCAATCCCCTCCAACTATGCCCTCTAGCCACCAGCCTCCCCGCTTCCTTTCTCGCTGGTTTCTTACTGAACAGCTTGCTGAACCCAGACATAACAAGACCCACCATCTCCCCTGCCCCGCTCGTGCTTGCTATGATTTTGTTATGCCTGGAACACCCACACCCACCTGCTCATCTCATTTTTTTTCCAATTGTTTTTTACTGTGCTAAAATACACATAACATAAAATTTACTATCTTAGCCATTTTTAAGCATAAGTTCAGTGGCATTAAGTACATTCACTTTGTTGTGCAACTATCACACCATTTCCAGAACATTTTCATCTTGCAAAACTGAAACTCTATATCATTGAACAATAATTCCCTATTTCCCCTTTTCCCCAGAAAACAACATTCTACTGTCTCTATAATTTTGACTACACTGAGCATTTCATATGAGTACAACCATACAATATTTGTCTTTTTGTGACCATTTTTATTTTATTTAGCATAATGTCCTCAACATTCATCCATGCTGTAGCAGAACTTCCTTTTTCAGGCCGAATAATATTCCATTGTAAGTATTATACATCGATAGACACTTGGGTTGGTTCCACGGTTTAGCTATCGTGAATAACGCTGCTGCACACACAGATGTGCAAATAGCTCTTTGAAACCCTAGCTCACCTCATTGTATACCTCCCCCATGAAGCCATTTCTCAATCTTCTTCATCTCCACGGCTTCACCAGCCTCTGCTTTGTTCTAACAGCCAGTTTATGGGGGATACTGGTTCCTGCTGGTCCACCTAAGGGCAGACACACTAACACAGCCCACACCTATGCAGCAGAGATGTGTAGAGCATGAGTGAATGGGGAGGGCAGCAGTGGATTTCGGCTGGAGAGCCAGAGGAGTCTTTTTGAGCTGGAACACGGGTAAAGTAGGGGCTTTCCAGGGGCGAAGGGGCATTTGAGGTGGAGTCTACTCTGCTTGTGCAAGGCATGCTGGGGCAATCACAGGGATGAGGAGCAGTTTGGGGAGCAAATTGTTTTGTTGCAGTATCTGCATCCCTGCTGCCTGCACTCCAGACTGTAAGCTCCACACCTGTCATCTGAGACTGCTCCCCTCAAACCCTTGCGGGAGGCCGGGCGCGGTGGCTCACACCTGTGATCCTAGCACTCTGGGAGGCCGAGGCGGGAGGATCCCGCTTGAGGTCAGGAGTTTGAGACCAGCCTGAGCAAGAGCGAGACCCCGTCTCTACTAAAAATAGAAAGAAATTAGCCAGTCAACTAAAAATAGAAACAACAAAAAAATTAGCCAGGTGTGGTGGCTCATGCCTGTAGTCCCAGCTACTCGGGAGGCTGAGGCAGGAGGATTGCTTGATCCCAAGGAGTTTGAGGTTGCTGTGAGCTAGGCTGACGCCAGGGAACTCACTCTAGCCGGGGCAATAGAGTGAGATTCTGTATCAAAAAAAAAAAAAAAAAAAAAAAACTCTTGCGGGAGATACCACAGCACCCAGTCATGGTCAGAGCGCCCCCTAGTGCCCCCTGTGAGCTCTTGCCACTAGAGGTGACCCACTGGTGCCCTATGTGCCTCCCAGCAGCTGTTTGGGTGAGGGCGCTTGGCCTGGCATCCTCTCACTTGCTCTCTAGCCCTCCCTGAGGGGATGTTCACTTTGGGCCAACAAACACTTATAACTAACACTTTATAAAGCACTTACTCTGTGTTCATCACTGTTCTAGACACCGGGATAGTTTGTGTCATTAATCATCCCAACCTGGAAGTGCTCACAGAGACTTAAGGGACAATGGGGGTCGTTCTCAGTGCTGGGGGGGACCAGAGGAAGGATTGAGTCTGCTTTGAGCCTCAATGGACAGATGAGTGACAAAATAGCGGATTAGAAGGGAAAATACGGTGCCCCGCGAAATATAAGAAAGGGAAAGAGCCCCAGCCCTGGCCATCTACTCAACATTTACTAAAAAAACCACCATTCACTAAGGTCACGGAGGGAGCATGAGGTACTGGCAACTAATATGCCATTTGCAGCTCTGGAGGCTCACAGCCTGGCTGCAAGACAGACAAGTAAATGAAATAAGAGGTGCTCAGGGCTCAGGGTCCTATTAGCATACACAGGTGAGCAGCAAGGAGAATCTGCCACCTGGGGGTGTGTGGGAGGGTTTTGAGCTTAGGCTGAGGGATAAGAAAGTGGGAGGTGCTCCAGGTGAGCACAATAGGTACAAAAATACAGAAGTGTTACCCACCAAAAGGAAGCCCATCCTGGGGTGCTAGGAAGGTTCTGCTTCTTGATCTAGGAGCTTGCCTCAGAGGTGTGTGCAGTTATGGAAATTCACTGAGCCATACACTTACGACTTCATGTATGCACGTGCACGCCAGTTATACTTCAGTTGCTTAAAAGCAGCCCCCACCTTCTTTTGTAAGACAAGACTAGACTGCAGAGTCATACTGTTAGGTTCGGGATCCAATCCTCCCATCCCAGCTCTAGGACCCTGGGGACTCTTCCTCATTAAGTCAGCTTCCTCACCTGTAAAATGGGGATAACAGTACCTGCAGCACAGAGCTGTGTGCTGAGCCAACGATTGCAGATATGTAAAGCATTTAAATAGCGCTTCCTATGTGCTTCTCTTGACAATACCAAATTTCTAATGATTGGCAGTGCCTGGCACAGAGAAGCTCAAAATAATTTGTTGAATAGATGAAGGAACAAATTAAAAGTGTGATTTTTTTTGTTTTTTTGCACCAGGAGGTGGCTTGAACAAATGCAGGGGTGTGGGTTGGAGTGGAGTACCTCCACTAGAGGCTCCTAGGCAGGAACTCAGGGCCTGAGCAGGGGTTGTATTCCTGAGCAGAAGCTGAGGCTTCTGTGAGTGGGGACAGAGAATGGCCAGTGACTTGAGCCCTGTCACTTAGGCCCTGCCGGGTGGAGATAAGAGCCCCAAGTCAAGCCTGTGTGTGCTTCCCCCCATCCCCAAACGCACACTAAGGCTCACCCCAGCAACTGCACAGGCTTGCGGAGAGGCTCAGACCAGGAAGAAATAATACTACACAGCAACCCCCACTCCCATGGCCTTCTCACCCTTCCCCTCTAGTGGTCAAACTTGGCACTTCTCCCCACCCTCAGGGGCCAGGGCAGTTTCGGGAGAGGTGGGAAAACCTGCTCAACAGGGTGGCCAAAGCCTGAACCGGTTAGACAGGGCAGTCCCATCTCCCCCCAGCAAACCTGTCCCTCTCCTGGCCCACAGAACAGAGGCAGAAATCCCACAAAAAGAACCATTTTATTGCATTGTGGATGGACTGGAGCGGTAGGAAGCTGAGGAGGGGGTGAGAGTGCGGGATGCAGCTGAGCCTCTTCTGGCTCTGCCCCTCCAGGCCAGGGTGGGGCTGGTCAAGGGCAGAGAGCTGTTTTGGGGGAAGAGGAAGGGAGGAGGCAGAGCATTCCTCTTCACCCACTCCATGGCATTAAATAAACACAAAGCAACTCTTTACAGCACAAACTATACAGGGAGGTCCTTCCTCCCAGCCCTGGACTGCACAGAGTGGAAGGGAATCTCTGGAGGACTGGGTTGGGGCCTCGAGCTTCTGTCACCACCCCAGGCCCCTTCCTAATGCCCTGAGGCAGGGGCAGACAGCTCTGAACAGGAAACAAAACTCCAGTTTCTTCCAATCTCCTGAGCAGGCAGGTCCATCTGTGTATGATACTTCTGGCCCAAGGGTTTTCTGGTCCCCCAACCCTGAGTTTTCTCAGGACCTGAGCTTAGCTGAGATTCCTCCAAGAGGGGCTAGAGTCTGGGCCTTTGAGGCAGAGCGGGCCTGGGAAACAGGCAGTGGGAGTCTGATCCTAAAGTTTTCCCCAGCCCAGGCCTCTGCCTTGGCAAATAGAAAGCAGGGCCATGTGAGAGCTGGCGAGAGACCCAGGCTCAGAGGGGTTGGGTAGTGTGATAATAGACCAGGTGCTCTGTGTCCTCGGCAGTGGAGACGGTGGAGCTGGCGGGGGTGGGCAGTGGCTGGTGGTGGTGTCCGTGAAAGTCTTTTCTCTGGTTCTTGAAGAAGCAGTAACCCAGGATGGCTACCACCGCCACGATGCAGGTGGTCAGGAGCACCGCCACGGCCATCTCCGCAAAGCCTGGAGGAAGAAGGGGTGAAATGAGGAGCTACCAGGGCCTGCCTGGTTCTGACACCCACCCCTGCTCTGTGGAAGGGACCAAGTCAAACGGATGCCCGGTGTGAAGGACACAGGCACCCAGTTCAGACCTCCCACACACGAGTGACTGAATGGCTCCATTTGGGAGCCCAGGGGGATTCTGGTGGGCCTCAGGTCTCGGCTCCAAGTTGTCCTCCTTATGAGTGGCTTGGGGGAAGGCCTGGAACTCCAATGGCAGACCCCTGGCATGCACTTTACTCGACTTCCCTCCCTTGCCCGTGGCAGGCATCACTATTTGACTGTGGCACTCTGTCTCTACGGGCAACCTCAGGATCCTTCTCCATACAGGTGTAGACGGTCACAACCAATCAGGTGGAGTTGATTCCTTGAGCTGATACCTACATGTCAACCTTGGTAACAGGACAGACCAGGGCTTACCTACACCGGGAATGGGGCTTTCCCGCCGCAGCCCAAACACATCTTTCTCTGCAAAATGATGAGGTAGAGACCAGTCAGCACTAAGGGCTCGGGGACTCAGCCGCCCCCAGTGCCCCAGACCCCCACTGCCATTGTCCTCCCACCCTGACTCCAGGCACTCTGAGGATGGAGGTGTGACCCACCCAGGCCTTGCGACAGAGCAGAGTATGCTAGCTATACCTTTCCCCTCCACACCCCCACCCTGCCATTGCCCCGCTCACTGGAGATGCCACGACAGGACTCAAGACACTGCTGCTCTTCCTCAAAGTTGTTCTTGTTGCCATAGCAACCGCCATAGGTAAAGCGGGCACAGCGTTCGTTGAAGGGGTTATAGTACCAGCGCGGGATGCTCTCCTGGCACAGTCCCGTGTCTGGCAGGTCCACGCAGTGCCCTGGGGGGTAAGAAGCAGGCCAAGTGACAAGTGAGTCCCCAGGACATCCTGCCACCATCTGCCAGGCTCCGCACGGCTCCTGCCCACCACCTCCCGACCGGCCTCGTGCTCCGGACAGCTGTGGCTGAGTGAGGGCCTGAGAGGCCCCAGAAACAGCTGGCCCATCTCCAGTGTTGCCAGAAGCACGGAAGACAAACCCTGGACAATAATCTTAGGCACGAAGGTAATCTATACTGGCTCACAGTTATTTCTTTCTCTTTTTTTCTTTTCTGTTTCTTCTTTTTTAGAGACAGCCCTGTCTCCCAGGCCAGATAGCATAGAGTGCAGAGGCATCATCATAGCTCACTACTACCTTAAACTCCTGGGCTGGAGGGATCCTCCTGCCTCAGCCTCCCAAGTAGCTGGGGACTACAGGCGCACATTACCACGCCCGACTAATTTTTCATTTTTTCATAAAGATGGGGTCTCGGGGTCTTACTCTTGCTCAGGCTGGACTTGAACTCCTTGCCTCAGGCGATCCTCCCGCCTCAGCCTTCCAGAGTGCTAGGATTACAGGCGTGAGCCACCGCACTCAGCCTCTTTTTCAATCTTCTTTCACCTTTTCTGACAGTGTTAAGGTCCCAGTTTTCTAAACAGGGAGGTTTACCTTTTTAACAAAGAGGATGGGCCTCAGAGTCTGAGCCTTGGCAGGTAACAATGTCCAGCTAAAATTTATTAACATTGCTTTATTGTATTTATTTTTATCATTATTTACAATGTATGGCAAGTAATAGTGGCTTCCCATTTATGGTAGTGATGTGAAATTTCCATTTCCATTAAGTTTAAAAAAGTGCTTGATTGGCCAGGTGGTGGCTCATGCCTATAATCCTAGCACTCTGGGAGGCCAAGGCAGGAGAATCGCTCGAGGTCAGGAGTTTGAGATCAGCCTGAGCAAGAGTAAGATCCCTTCTCTACTAAAAACAGAAAGAAATTAGCCAGACAACTAAAAAATAGAAAAAAAATTAGTTGGGTGTGGTGGCTCATGCTTGTAGTCCCAGCTACCAGGGAGACTGAGGAAGGAGGATCGCTTGAGCCCAGGAGTTTGAGGTTGCTGCGAGCTAGGCTGACGCCACGGCACTCTAGCCCGGGCAACAGAGTGAGACTCTGTCTCAAAACGAAAAAAAGTACTTAATCGATTAAGTAAATAACATCTCAGTGATACGTGACGGGCACGGTTAAAGTTATGAAGCTGTTCAGAGAATGAGTGATGCTTAGAAAACACAGAGCCACAGAAGACAGCCCAGGAGCCCACCGGGGAACAGGCCGCTCATCTGGAGAACTGGGGAGCCCGCCCTGGCTCTTTGTGCCCACCGCCTGGCACATACAGCAGGCCCCACAGGTACTGCTGGATGGAATGAGTGAGGATGGCAGTGCCAGCATCTGCCCTGACCCAGGGGATCTAGGGAGGATCTCACCTTTGTCACTGCGGAAATGGATGCTCTGGAGCTCGTCAAAGCCACTGGTATCTGCAGAGATGAAAGGTCAGAGGCTCTGCCCAGGGGCGCAGAGCAGAGACGTTAGGACCTCCGAGTCTGCTGCCCACCCCCTCCATCCCCCAGGCCTCACATTTTTCACAGGTGGCCTCATCAGAGGCATCGGGGCAGTCAGGGGTGTTGTCACACTCCAAGAAACTGTCGATGCAGCAGCCATCGTCGCAGCGGAACTGGGTGGAGTGACAGGTGCCAGAGCACACTGGGTCGGGGTGGGACGGAGTGGGGGTGAGGTCAGGCTCAAGCAAAGAGCAAGTGCCAGGGGCCCATCATCTACCTCGCTCTCCCTACCCTGACACGGCATCATGACACATCCCCCATTCCCTTTCCATCAACCCTACTCCTCCTGCCAGTGGACTGGGCAGATCCCGATAGGGAGGATGCTGGGCTGGAAGGGGTGGGGTGTTTGTGGTCCTTCCATATACTATGGGGGGAGGAATGGGTTGGGCCAAGGCAGGTTGGCCAGGGGATGGATGGCCTGGAGACCTGGCGGAGGTCAGGGGAACAGGGAAAAGAGTAAAGCCCACCTGGATGGTGCCTTTCCACAGAGGGGCCTGGGAGAGAGAGAACAGAGAGGTGAGAGAAGGCATGGCCAGGCTCCAGTAGGGAGATGATGACTGGGGGTGCCCACCTCCCTTACCAGTGAAGAGAGACCACTCACCCGGGGGGAAAGTCACCTGAGCCCCAAAGCTGCCTCTCAAAGGCCCACCTTGCACATTCCGGCAGGCTAGCATACACTCCTCTTCCCGAAGGTAGTTGTTCTTGTTGCCTAAGCAACCTCCATAGGTGAAGCTCTTGCACATCTGTTCTGTGGGGTCGTAGTACCAGCGGGGAAAGGAGCCCCGGCAGCGGCCCACCTTGTTGGATGCGAGGCAATAGTCTACGGGAGAAGAGCTTGTGAGGGGGGCCTATGGGGCCGATCTGCAGAGCGGGGTGGCTCCAGGCACTGCCTCCCCACCTCTCCCTCACCTTCTGTCTGCTTGACAGAGAGCACAGTGACGGTGACGTTGGTCATGTTCTCTGGCTGGTCTGAGTCAGTCACCGTCAGCTGGAACAAGTAGGTGCCTTCTTTGAGTCCCCACAGCTCTACCTGGTCCGGATCTTTCTTCTACACACAGGAGTGGCCATCAGGCTTGGGCACCCCCTGATGCCCTCAGGCCACCCCAGGCCCTTTCAGCCATCCCCGAACGCCCCAGGGAGAGCAGAGAGACTTGGTATTAAATGCACCCTCAGCTTCTCTCCACTCCACCCCATCTGGAACCGCTGGTTGGCCTGTTGCCCCAGAAAGGGCCTCCAGGAGGCTCGGGGGGGGAGGGGGTCAGGGAGTCAGCCCAGTGTCTCACCTCTACCCTGACGTCTCTGTCACCTTGCAGCAGGTGCCAATCTGTGTTGTCCACATCCTTTAGCACCAGAGGTTCCTGGGGCTGTACCTTCAAGTCTATGCCCGCCCAGGCCTTGGGGATCCGGGACCCTGGGGCAAAGGTGAGGTAAGGTCAACTCTCACTGAATGGACCAGGTATCTCCCGGGGTGAAGTGGGGCCCTGGCAGTATGGGCCACACCTAGACCTACTTGGGACTTGGCAGCCTGCATGGGGTACTGGTGGAAGCTCATGACAAAACCAGCTTCTCACTGTCTAGTCAGACATTATGTCTCCGGTATACTGAAGACATTTTTATGTTGTAAAACCCTCTTTCTGAAGCAAATTACTGAAGAGCATGTGCCATCTAATTTAGGGAAAAAAACATAGATATTTGAGGGGGTGGGCTTGTTCCTATTTTCTACAATAACCAGGTACTTGGGCTAATTGCTTTAAAAACTTAAAGTAACAATTTTTTAAAAAGCCAAATAAGGAGACGTGTGATTAAAACCCATCACGCCTCACTCCACTGTCCAGATTGCTGCTGAGAAGCCCAGCTGGACAGAGGCCTTAAGCACAGAGTCCCCAGGGAAACAATGTAGCAAGCCTTGGTGCCCTAGGACGAGTGGCCAGGGGAAGAGGGTGCCTCTGGCACCTCAGACAGACTCTGTCTCCAGTTATGAGGGCTCCGAGGGAACTGCGCTCTCCCCTGACCTGACGGTGCCTATGCCTGGGGCTTCCTCCATCTCAGGGTCAGGGGCTGGCTGGGGAAGGAAGACAGGCACAGAGCAGGATTCCTACCCATAGCCGGGTGATTGGTGGCCCCCTCAAAAGATATGTCCACATCGAACCCCTGGAACCCATGAATGTGACTGATTTGGAAAAAGCGTCTTTGTACAAGTAATTAAGCACAGGATCTCCAGATGAGATCATCCTGGATTAGCTGGTTAGGCCCTAAATCCAATGACAAGTATCCTTATAAGAAACAGGATAGGAGGCTAGGTGTGGTGGCTCACACCTGTAGTCCCAGCTACTTGGGAGGCTGAGGCAGGAGGATCTCTTGCACCCAGGAGTTTGAGGTTGCTGTGAGCTAGGCTGACGCCACAGCACTCTAGCCTGAGCAACAGAATAAGAGTGTCTCCAAAAAAAAAAAAAAAAAAAAAGGAGAAAAGAAACAGAAAAGGAGAAGACAGAATGAAAGACAGATGAGAAGGCCACGTGAAGACAGAGGCAGAGAATGGAGTAACGCAGCCACAAGCCAAAGTACACCTGAAGCCACTAGAAGCTGGAAGAGACAAGGAAGAATTTTCCCTCGGAGTCTTCGGGGGGCGCATATCCCTGTGGACACCTTGATTTTGGACTTCTGGCCTACAGAACTGTGAGAGAATAAATTCCCATTATTTTGAACTCCTTTTTTTTGTTGTTGTTGTTATTTGTTTTGTTTTTTGAGACAGAGTCTCACCCTGTTGCCCAGGCTAGAGTGCTGTGGCATCAGCCTAGCTCACGGCAACCTCAAACTCCTGGGCTCAAGCAATCCTTCTGCCTCAGCCTCCCAAGTAGCTGGGACTACAGGCATGTGCCACCAGTCTCGGCTAATTTTTTTTTCTATATATATTTTCAGCTGTCCAGATAATTTCTTTCTATTTTTTTTTAGTACAGATGGGGTCTCGCTCTTGCTCAGGCTGGTCTTGAACTCCTGACCTCGAGCGATCCTCCCGCCTTGGCCTCCCAGAGTGCTAGGATTACAGGCATGAGCCACTGCGCCTGGCCAAATTCCCATTATTTTAAGCCAACCGGTTTGCAGTAATTTGTTGCAGTAGCCACGGGCAATAAATACACTGCCCTTAAGGGGATTACAGCCCAGTTGGGCAGATTAACAGGCAACAACATGAAGCAACATAAGGAGATAAGAGCCAACAACATGAAGCAATGTGTGTACAAGATAAGGCAGGTGACATTCAGAGAAGGGAGCCACGGCAGGCTAGGGGAATTCAGGGAGGCTTTCTGGAGAAGGGAGAAAGGGTTTTTTGATTGTTTTTGTTTTTATTTGTTTGATTGTGAGGAAGCATGTGGGGTGTTGAGAAACCAAAGCAAGGAATTAGGAATTTGCAAGGCTAGTTAGGTAGACAGTAAGGAGACCAGCTGGGCTGGGGTGGACCTCAAAGCACCCTGGATACCAGGCCAGGGGGCCTGGACACAGCAGGAGTGACATTCAAATATTAAACAAAGGGTGGTACAGGAAGGGAACAGACACTGGCCGCAAGCAGTGGAGCAGATTCCTGGAGGGCCTGGCTGCACTAGACATTGACTTCCTAGACACATGATGGAGATCCAAGAGTCCTAAGGGAGGGGCCCAGGGCCTGGGCAGCAGGGGCACGCCTGAGCTAGGCCAGCAGCTGTTTTCCCATCTGTTTATTTCTGTGGAGCAATGAGGGTGGCGGGTGGACCAGTGCAGCAGTTCAGGGGAGATGCAACGGGAGCGGCCTAATCCTGGGGCAGCCAAGGAAACGAAAAGGAGGATATGAGATACAATGCCAGCTTCAGGTTCCCCCCTGCCAGGCTCTGGGAACCAGGGAGCAAGAGCCAGGGCACAGGCGTAAGGGAAAGCAGATTTAGAGGGAACATGTGAGTTCAGTCACAGAGAAGTGGAATTTGAGGGAGGGAAGGCCTGGCAGTGGGAGATGGGCCCGGAAGCTCCAGAGAGGCCAAGGTTGGAGACCAATCTGGAGGCATATTATTAACAAAGATGCCATTCTGTGCGTGTATGCTGGACAGCACGCTAGGTACTTTCCCTTTATCATCTATACCAGGGCTTGGCAAACTGTGGCCTGAGGCCAAATCCAGCCCACCATCTCTTATATTATTTATTTTTTATTTTTTTAGAGACAGCATCTCACTCTTCGCCCAGTCTGGAGTGCAATGGCGCAATCATAGCTCACTACAGCCTCAAACTCCTGGATTCAAGCAATCTTCCCGAGTAGCTGAGACCACAGGTGCATGCCACCAGGCCTGGCTAATTTTTTAATCTCTTTGCAGAGACAGGGTCTCACTATGTTGCCCAGGCTGGTCACAAACTGGCCTCAAGTGATCCTCCTGCCGTGGCCTCCCCAAGTGCTGGGATTACAGGTGTGAGTCACCACGCCCAGTCATGTTATTTTTAAATGGATGAAAAAAACCAAAAGGAGAATAATCTTTTGTGACATGTGAAAAGTACATGAAATTCAAATTTGTGTTCATAAATTGGAACACAGCCTTGCCTGTTTGTTTACATATTGTGCATGGCTACTTCTGTGTTACAACAGCAGAGCCGAGCAGTTGCAACAGTGACTGTGTGGTCCACAAAGCCTAACATACTGGCTATTTAGACCATTATAGAAATTTTGTTGACCCCGGTCTCTACCACCTACCTTCATAACGACCCTGCCACACCTACATTCTCGCCCTCTTTTCAGATGAGAAAGTTGACACCACAAAGGTTCAATGACTTGCCCAGGGTCGCTCAGTTTCTAAATGGCAGAGTGGGATTTGCCAGGTCTGTTTGACTCCACAGCTCACGCTCTCTCCAAAATGTTATCCTGCATCACCCACCTGCTTAGAGGTGTGATTCTGATTACTTTTATGATCTTGAATTTTTGTTTTTAAGTTTAAGTAATACATGTACATGATATAAAATTCAAAAGGCACAAAAAGTTAGTGGAAATTTAGTCCTCTCTTCTTGACCGCACGGGTTCCTCACCCAAAGGCATCCTCTTTTATGTGCGCGTGTCTGTGCGTGTGTGTCTGTGTGTGTGTAAGAGAGACAGAGAGAGAGAATATGGAGATAACATTTGAATTCATAAGCATGCAAATTATTCATTTTGTTTTTACCTTAATATATACTGAAAAATCATTCCACAGCAACATAAAAAGTTTCCTATTTTTGTTATTATTGTATAGTATTCATTGTATGAATGTACCACAATTTTTTTTTTTTTTTTTTTTTTTGAGACAGAGTCTCACTTTGTTGTCCAGGCTAGAGTGAGTGCCGTGGCGTCAGCCTAGCTCACAGCAACCTCAAACTCCTGGGCTCAAGCAATCCTCCTGCCTCAGCCTCCCGAGTAGCTGGGACTACAGGCATGCGCCACTATGCCCGGCAAATTTTTCTATATATATATTTTTAGTTGTCCATATAATTTCTTTCTATTTTTAGTAGAGACGGGGGTCTCGCTCTTGCTCAGGCTGGTCTCGAACTCCTGACCTTGAGCGATCCACCCGCCTCGGCCTCCCAGAGTGCTAGGATTACAGGCGTGAGCCACCGCGCCCGGCCTGAATGTACCACAATTTATATTTAACCAGTCCCTACCAGCTTCCTGATTTAGATTCTCTGTCTTTCTCTTTCTCTCTCCTTCTCTCTCTCTACTAAGAAATAAACCATGCTGCCGTAGGGTTTATTATTACTATAATGAAACAGCATCACAGTATTCAATTATAGGATGTGTTGACAGACATTGAGATTGTTTCCAATTCTTCATTACTGTAAACAATGCTACAGTAAATAATTAGCTGGTAAGTTGTTTTACACATGTCTAAGTACAGCCACAAGAGGAATTCCTACAAGTGGAATTGTGTCAAGATGAATTCCTACAAGGGGACTTGTTATGCACAACTACAGTTTTGATAGATATTGCCAAATCATCCTCCAGAGACTCTACAGAGGTTACTCCAAGTGTAAGACTGCAAAGAAAGTAGAGAAGAGAAAGAGATAAGAACAGCTGGGGTGGGCGCCAATTCATGAGTGGATTATTAAAATTTCGTATATGTATACAATGGAATATTAATTATAAGGAACGACAGTGATCTAGCACCCCTTATATTTTCCTGGATAGAGCTTGAGCCCATTATCCGCAGTGAGGTATCACAAGATCGGAAGAATAGGCTCCACATGTACTCACCATCAAATTGGCACTGACTGATCAACACTATGGTGCTCACAGGGTAGTAATGTTCTCCAGGGATTAGGGGGTTGCGGTTGGGGGGGACGTAAACTCACAACTAATGGATGCGGTGAGCACTGTAGAGGGGAAGGGCATGCCTCTAATCCTTGCTTGGATGAGGCAAAGATATAAAATGTAACCAAAATGTTTGTACTCTCTTAATATCCTGAAATTAAAAAAAAAATTAAAAAAAGAACAGCTGGGGTGGGGCTGAGTAACAGGGATTCCTCTATGATGAGGCAGAGAAAGCAGAGCCAATGGGGGACTCACAGAGGTGGTCACAGAGGTGAGAAGACCAGGACACACATTGACAGCAAAAGGGATAGGAGGGCAGAGATTTAACAGAGAAACATGTCAAATGGTGCAGAGGTCTACAATAACTAATAAAAGGGGGAACTGGATTCAGGGATGTAGGGGAAATAAGACAGGGAGAACAGGGATGCAAAGTGGCTGTCTAGAAGCAACTCCCCAGCCCGGGGCTAGGCTGGCAACCAGGAGAGGACCCTGAGAGACAAAGCCAAGGGGGCAGTGAGCTGGGGGAAGACCTTCCTCCCTCCTTGCATTTTGCAGAAAATAATCAGCTGTTGGAAAAGGGGAAAGAAGACAGACTACTTAGCCATCTGCATAGCAGAGAGCTAGGGAGCCCCACTGAGCCCCCAGGGTGGAAGCAGCAGGCAGAGTGATACATTAGATCTTGGGCTGAATCAGGGGCTGAGTCCCACCCACACAACTCTGTCCTCTCCAAGCCCCAGTCCCCAGGACCAAGGGCAGGTGCCCAGCCCTACCACTCCCTTCTTCCCACCCCTAAGAGAGCAAAGGGCTAAAGTGGCAATAAACCAGCCTCCTCCAGCTGCCAGGCCTCAGGACATCACCACCTCCTAAGACTCCACCTCCTAAGCCACTCCTCCATAGGAGGAGTGGGAGGGCAAGAGAAGGGGAGAGGAGGAAGTGCCAGCTGCGAGGTCCCCTGGTGCAGGAATGTGGACTGGTCTGGCCACAGGCAGGAAAAAGGAAACAAGCCCACCCTGAGGAGGATGTCTCTATCCAATAGAAGAATGAAAGGTTTACAATTAAAGAGCACCCACACCACCTTGCCTGCCTTGTCCACCTGGCCTCCAGGAGGCCCGTAATGGCTTTACCCTGTCCTTACCCACCTCCAACCTCTCCAGCTAGACTCAGCTGAGAATGGGCCCCTTGACACACAAACAGCTTTCCCTACTTCCCAAAGTATCCCAGCACCCTAGGAGTGGCCTAGAACGGCCTGGAGCTCACATTCAGTCCAAGCCCGACCTAGCTCCCTAAAAGCCCCAGGAAATCCCCACTCCACCCTAACTTGTGCCAAGCAGGCCAGTCCTGGGGGTTTCCAGATGAGAAAGGCTGGTCCCAAGACCATGTGGCCCCAGTCCAGCTCAGCTCCTGACCAGACTTCAGGCTCTGGCCCTGGAGTAGGACTCCCATGGGCCCTCTGTCAGTGCAGGAAGGGCACACGCAGCTCAGGTCAATAGGAGTCATCACCACCTACACTTGCTGCTACTTCCTTGTGGAACAGGCTCTATCCCTACTCCAGTGGGACTCAGTGGCCCAGCCTGGCCCACAGATGTGCCCCCCTCCCCCAGAATCATCATCTCACCTCTCCTCAGAGACCCAAGAGAGCTACTGTAAGGACAGGGAGAAGAGAGGATCCTTAGCCTGACAGAGAGACTAGCCCAGGAAAGAGCTGGAGAGGAAAGCCCTTTCTCCACTTTCCAGAAATGAGACCACCCCCAGACTTGGCCCCAGCCCAGTTCTGGCCCCCAGACTCCCTAGTCTCGAGTTTTCTGTTATCCACTGAATTGTCTTGGATCAGAGTGATAGGTTTCTAGCAGAAAGGTGGTCTTGTGTGAAAAACAGAACAACACTTTTAGGGGTCCCCCCTCTGGGGTGTATCCCCGGCCTACCATTTATGGGCAGTGTTATCTTGGGCAAATTATTTAACATGAGAGTCTGTTTTCTAATCTAAAAAGTGGGATAACTACTAATAGCAGCCTTTTTGGAGATTGTTGTCATGGGACCTAAGTGAGAGGATGTGTGGCACAGCAGTAAACTGTAGAGTGCTGACAGAGGTTATCAGTATGACCCGCCCCTGCCCTGGAGCCCCACCTGGACAGAGCAGCAGTAGAGAGAACGGGGAAGGAACCCTGGATTGACCTTGATCCCAGCTGAATGTTCAGTCTCAGGATGAAAGAGGAGGAGCCCTGGCCCCTACTTTGCCCTTATCCCTGGAAGTAAACAAGGCTTGGCTACCAGATCTTAAGCAGGGAAGGCCTGTCTAGCTCACACGCACAGGTACACACACCTGCCTGGACAGCTGACATCCCTTCCCTACCAGGTATACATACCAACAGGCTGATTCACCCAGCAACCCTCTTCACCTCGCACCCCAGAGCCTCTAGGGTACTATGCCCACAACACCACCCCTCTGCGTTGGGGTCAACCACAGGCTGGGCTTGTTCTTTAGTCTCTGGGGTCTGACAGTTTTCCCGGACCACCAAAAAAGGCCAATCTGTTCCCAGGGCGTAGAGAGATGCTAACCAGTCCCAAGTCTAGCCACTGAAGGAGACTGGCCAAGCTACTTGACAGGGCCTCAGGGTGCCCAGGACAGTGTTTGGCCAGGGTGCCTTTCTAGTGGCCAGGCTTCATCCAGACAGCTCACTCTCACTCAGCCCGCCAGTGCCAGAGGTCGGGAATCCGGGGGGTTGCCTCCTCTGTCCAGTACACACAGCCCAGAGCAGAAGGCCATCACGTCCGACCACCCTGAATTCAGGAGCCAGAGTCTGGGCTCTAGGATGTCACCCATTTCCACTCACGTCCCCACTCCTTTCTTTACTGTTCATACTGTCTACTTTTAAGGAGGACTTGGGGTAGAAGTAGGCTCTCCTCCTCAACTCCTTTCTGATGCTCGCCTCCCCCAGGACTCTACAACTAGCCCCTTTTCTGAGTTTCTCCAAATCCATCCATCCTCGCACCCTCCTCCTTACCCCCAAAGCCTTGGGTCCGCAGATCGCGGTAGGAGCGATAAACATCCCGCGTGAGGTAGTTGATGAAGCCCTTCCTGGGCGCGAACTTGCACACGAAGTTCTGCTCGTAGAGGCAGTTGATGAGGAAGCAGGCGGCGATGGCGTCCTCCCCGCGGTCGGGCTGCAGCTCTACCAGCGCCAGGTTGCAGTGCTGGGTGGTGCAGCAGGCGCGCACGCAGTCCCAGCCGCGGCGCACCTTGGGGGAGTCCAGGAAGGTGGCGCCGTTGCTGACCGAAGCCGTGGTGTCCAGCACGAAGGCAGGCACCCCGGCGGTAAAGCTTTCCAGGCAGGCGTCACCCGCGGGCAGCCCGGGGGGCGCCGGGGGCGGCCCGGCCTCGGAGCCCTGGAGGTCGAGCGCACACAGGAGCCCCACGGCGACGGCAAGGAGGCGGGCCAGGACCAGACAGGCCATCGTCCTCCCGCGGGCCGTCGCCCTCCTCCCCACGAGGGTCACCTTCACAGTGCGGGCCTCTGGGTTCCGAAGGTGCTTGAGACCTGAGGGGAGGGAAGAGGAGGAGACACTCCTGGTCAGCCGGGCGGACTTCGAAGGAGGCGGGTCGGCCGGGAGGAAGTGGGGGGCGGAGGGAGCACCAGGACACCCGAGTGAAGTGCGGGACGCGGGCCCGGCCCTCCACGCACACTCCGGTGACCCGGCCGCCAGACAGACGGACAGATGGACTGCTAAGGAGCTCACGTACCCGGACACACGCGCGAGCGCAGAACAAAGGGCCAAACATGCTACCAGCCCGCTGCGCCTCCGCCTGGGTCCCGCGCTCCGGGGCCCCGGTTACCTGCGCAGGTGAGTGGGGTGGGGCCCGGCCTGCTGAGGTTCCGGTCCCGGCTTCCAGCGCGGCCTGGGCCGCAGCTTCCGCCCCGGTGCTCGGAGCGCCGGGGATCTGCCACCTCCTCCCCCTGGTTTCTGGTGAAACTGAGTCAGTGCGGTCGGGGCGGGGCAGACAGTAACCCCTGCGCCGTCGGCCCCGCCCACGCCCGGTGCTCCCTGGCCGGCCCTGCCCGGCCCAGCTGCCCGGCCTGCGGTCCCTGACCCCGCCCGGCAGTCTGGTTCCCCCGAGCGGCTCGCGGGCTCCTCGGGGTCCAGCTTCGCGAAGGGTCCTCGTGCCCCATTGGTGCCTCGGGGATCCCGGAGGCCAGGAGACGGCCGGGACGCAGCAGCGGAGTTGGGCGAGCGAGGGTTCGGCGCTCGGTGGCGGCTGCCTCCGGCCTCCCTTTCCGGTCGAGGCCAGCATTCTCAGCCCCAGGTCTGAGGCGCTAGGGAAATGCAGAGCAAGGAGAAATGCGGGAAAGCCGCATGCAAATGATCTCGACGTCGGTTCTTGCCACTTTGGAAATCACTTCCTTTCCGTGGCGAGAAAAGAACCCAGAAGCTGCAGCTGTGATCACTGGAATCCGGATGTCTGCCCTAGTGTCGCCGCCCTTGCCAGCTCTGGAAAGCCCTCCTTGCTGCCAGAGTGAGAAACTGTGGCGATTCCTCATGTCCAGGCTCCCCTGCTTGACCCACAGTGGTTCCCTTTTGTTTGAGGCCCTTTCTCATCTTGTATTAACGTTTCCCTTCCGATCTGTTACCAATCATTGGGCTGCTGGCCTCTCCTTGGAGATTAGGTTTCTTCTCTCCCACAAAGGGGGTGTTCCTGGCCACTCTCTTCCAGTGAAATGTCATCCTTGGAAGTTTAGAGGTTCCACTTCATGGAATAGCTGAGTTAATGCCCTTCACAAAACCGTGGACTTCTTGAAGCCAAGCACAAGGCCCTTCCTGAGTGACGAACTCTTAAAAGACCATTCCCTACACAGCAAGATTGGTCCTATTAATGCTCTCCCAAAACAGAGATTGCAAACCTTTTAGTGATGGCTTAACAACCCCCAACCCAATTTCTCACCTAGAGCAGCTTTACCTAGTAGGTCCTATTGCCAACCCTTGGATCATTTTCCTTTGCTGAACTGCGGCATCCTCCAGCTGCCCACATTATGGGTGTTGGGGTGGGTCTCTGGGGTCTGCTCCCCTTCCCTGGATTTTCCCACAACCCCTGGCACACTGTGGGACATAGAGCGATGATGGTATGCTAGGAATGAAGCAAATGACTTTGCAGTTACTGGCACGAAAGGGTTTTGTTGTGATTTGATCCCTGCCTCCCCCCATAGCTTATCAATACAAGATTTCTAATATAGGGGAATGTTACCTTATGGTAATATTATTATTATTATTATTATTTTTTTTTTGAGACAGAGTCTCGCTCTGTTGCCCAGGCTAGAGTGCCGTGGCGTGAGCCTAGCTCACAGCAACCTCAAGCTCCTGGGCTCAAGCAATCCTGCCTCAGCCTCCCGAGTAGCTGGGACTACAGGCATGCGCCACCTTGCCGGCTAATTTTTTCTATATATTTTTAGCTGTCCAGATCATTTCTTTCTATTCTTAGTAGAGATGAGGTCTCGCTCTTGCTTAGCCTGGTCTTGAACTCCTGACCTTGAGTGATCCTCCTGCCTTGCCCTCCCAGAGTGCTAGGATTACAGGCGTAAGCCACTGCGCCTGGCCGACCTTATGGTAATATTATTAATACATTACCATAGATTTATCATTACGTCCATTATACATATCATTACAAGAACCTGCATGTACTATTAATAGCACTGATAATGCCCAAACCATGTTGCTAAGCACTTCCCACACATTACCCCATACTCAAAACAAACCAAGGAAGGTACTATTTTTATCCCCATTTTACAAATGAGCAAACAGGCTCAGACAGGTAAACTAACTTGTTAGGTCATACAGCAGTTGAGTGGCAGAGGAGGGACTGAAGCCCAGGCAGGCAAACTCCACTGCTTCTGTGCCTAAAACACTGGGCTTTATGGCACTTGCATTTCTGACTGCATCTGGTAGTTCTACACTCATCTCAGATTTAACTTGCCTGAAACAACTCCACATTTGTTGAGATGCCTACTGCGTTCCCTCCAGGTACTTGATATATATGATTGCTAATGCACACAACAACTCTGAGGATTGTTTCCACTTTGCAGAGAGGTTCATTAACTCCATCAAGGTCAGGTAATGAAGACTGGGAGACAGCTTGTACAGGGGTCGAGCTTGTAGGCTTCGGACTCAGACCAATGGGTTTAACTCTTGCATCTGCCACTTATTAATACTACGTGTGGTTTTGGGCAAGTTATTTGGCCTTTCTGTGCCTTAGTCTCCTTGGAACAGAAGTGAGGCTTCATGGGGTTTGCTATGAAGATTGAATGAGTTAATACAGACAGATAAAGCCTTCGACACCCTGAGTGCTCAATAAATATGCTATCTGAAAGAAAAGTGACAGAGCCAGAATTTTATCCCAAGTCTCTCTGACATCAAAAGCCACCCTTTTCATACTTACTTTTTTTTTAATGCCATGGTGGCTAGAAGGTGCAGATAGAAGCTACAGCTCTGGGCTTTCCATACTTCCTTATATGCTCCTTCTTACATACTAAAAAGAAAAACTACACATGAAGGGAAAAAAGACTAAGGAATTCCATCAAAGTGGTAAAAGTGATGGTATTTGAATGGTGGGATGTAGGATAATATTTTCTTCCTTCTAGTTTTTTAAATATTTTCGAAGTTCCCTTTATTTTATTTTTTTATTTTTTTAGAGAGAGGGTCTCACTATGTTGCCCAGGCTGGAGTACAGTGGTGAGATCATAGCTCACAGCAGGCTTGAACTCCTGGGCTCAAGCAATCCTCCTCAGCCTCCTGAGTAGCTGGGACTACAGGTGCACACCACCATGCTTGGCTAGTTTTTAAATTTTTTGTAGGGATGGGGTCTTGCGATGTTGCCCAGGCTGGGCTCAGGCAATAGTCTAACATTAGAATGTTTTATCTTAAAGGTTTAAAAAAACAATGTTTTCTTCCAATATAACTTAATGTTATACTCTTGGTCTTTCTTGGTATGTCTAAGTTATTTATAATAATATGATCAGAAAACTTCTCATGCTGTTGCTAAGAGTCATTTATTCCCCTATTCAATGTACTAGTTTTTCTTATTCACATTCTTCTATAATGTACTGTACACTCATGACCCTGGACATACTCTTGCTATGTTGGATTAATTCAAGTGCCTTTTTCATCAGGTTTAAGTTCCAAGTTATCTAAACACACACATACACACACACACACACACACACACACACAAATCAAAAAAGGAATCTCACTACAGAAGGTTTTTCTTTACATTTTGGGTTACCAGCCTAAAAGAAACAGAGATTTTATGCTTTCTCAAGATAATTCCGCTGTTGTCTTTATTAGATTTTTGGCTAACTAGAAAAGCTAAACTTTTTTTTTTGAGGTAGAGTCTCACTCTGTTGCCCGGGCTAGAGTGGCATGACGTCAGCCTAGCTCACAGCAACCTCAAACTCCTGGGCTTAAGCGATCCTCCTGCCTCAGCCTCCTGAGTAGCTGGGACTACAGGCATGCGCCACTATGCCCGGCTATTTTTTCTATTTTCAGTTGTTTGGCTAATTTCTTTCTATTTTTAGTAGAGACAGGGTCTCGCTCTTGCTCAGGCTGGTCTCAAAGTCCTGAGCTCAAATGATCCACCCGCCTCGGCATCCCAGAGTGCTAGGATTACAGGAGTGAGCCACCGTGCCCCACCAGAAAAATCTAAACTTTAAAAGGGTTAAGGCAGTGGTCCCTAGCCTTTTTGGCACCAGGGACTGTTTTCATGAAAGACAAGATAATTTTTCCACTGACTGGGGGTGGGGGGATAATTTCAGGATGATTCAAGCACATTACATTTATTGTGTACTTTATTTCTATTATTACATTGTAGGGAGACCCCTGGGTTAAGGTTTGCCTGCATATAACTTCCTGTATTGCCTTTAAAGTCTTTTGATGACTATCACTGTTGGTTAAAGAAATGATCATTATTTTACAGTGACTTGTGATTCTATTTTGAACAAATGTTTTAAACCTTTAGTATTTGACAAACTTTCCAAAAACAAAATTCTAACTTCAGTCCTTTTAACTTCAAGCTAGCTTCCTTTTTTTATTTTTTTCTTTGGGACAGCGTCTCACTCTGTTGCCCGGGCTAGAGTGCCATCAGCCTCGCTCACAGCAACCTCAAACTCCTGGACTCAAGCGATCCTCCTGCCTCAGCCTCCCGAGTAGCTGGGACTACAGGCAGGCGCCACCATGCCCGGCTAATTTTTTCTGTATATATTTTTAGTTGTCCATATAATTTCTTTCTATTTTTAGTAGAGATGGGGTCTCGCTCTTGCTCAGGCTGGTCTTGAACTCGTGAGCTCAAACGATCCACCCGCCTCGGCCTCCCAGAGTGCTAGGATTACAGGCATGAGCCACTGCGCCCGGCCAAGCTAGCTTCTTAATAATAGAGCCACTGAAAATCCAAGAGAAACTTATTAGGCTTATTTGGTATGTTAAAACCATATAGAAAGCATTGTTAAATATGAAATGGTGTTTAACTTTTTGGGGGTTATATTTGTATAAATATATTATGAATATCTGTTCCAAAACTGTATGAGCTTCCCAAAATTCTAATATGTCTTTGTATATGTTATCAATAATTAAAGTTGTTATGCTAAATTACCATATGTCAGAGAAATAACCAAAGCTCCTTTGTGTCTTTAACCATGACTATTCTAAGACTTTTATCATCCACAGATAATTATTATTTTACTTTGTTTTTTTTTATTTTTGTTTTCTGCCACTTCCTTACTGCATATTATTTTACTTTGATTCTTCCCAAACAACAGTTTATAATCAGCTACAGTCCAAGATTTGCTTCTTTTTTTTTTTTTTTTTTTTTTTTTTTTTTGAGACAGAGTCTCACTTTGTTGCCCAGGCTAGAGTGAGTGCCGTGGCGTCAGCCTAGCTCACAGCAACCTCAAACTCCTGGGCTCAAGTGATCCTCCTGCCTCAGCCTCCCGAGTAGCTGGGACTACAGGCATGCGCCACCATGCCCGGCTAATTTTTCTATATATATATATTTTTAGTTGTCCATATAATTTCTTTCTATTTTTTGATAGAGACGGGGTCTCGCTCTTGCTCAGGCTGGTCTCGAACTCCTGACCTTGAGCGATCCACCCGCCTCGGCCTCCCAGAGAAGATTTGCTTCTTTAAGGAAAAGTCATGGAAAGAACTAAAATATCTTTATATTTTTATTTAAAACATTACTGATTCTTTTTTCTTAGTTTCTTAGAGTCAAGACAAGTATTAAATAAATAGCAAAGTTTACCTGGTATTTCCAGGATTTAAAAACTACTCAGTCCTGCTGGCCCCAACCTGTTTTCCATTGCTAATGCACTGTGGCTAAAACTACAAACATCCTCCTCTGGGCCCAGGGACTATTACAGAAGAGGTGAGCATGTGACATTGTAAGGGCCAATTTTGAGGGATGGAATTAGTTCAGACCCTCCAGATCGAGGATGCGTGCAGATGCCTAAACAAATACTAAATGGGAGACTTTGCCTTTTTGGGCCACGTGGTCCAAACATCTATCCCAACCATAAAGAATTTCCTGCTTCCCATCGACTTAGAGTTTCCTGGGTATAGTTATTCCGAGTTATGCAAACAGATGTATAATAAGAAATTTATTGGCCACCTTAGGACAAATTACTAAGGTGACTGCCAAAAAAAAAAAAATTACGATACAGCAAGTGTCTCTAAATTCCTTAGCTTAAGTGGTTAACAGTGCTTATATTTTGCATGACAAATTGTTACAAGTCTGCAACTAAACCCAAGAATATAGTTTAACACTTATAGATAGATTAATTTCGTAGCCAGATTAATTGCATAGCCTTGCCTTTGACATTTTGATTTTTACTCTTATGTTATTGTAGAACTAGAAAATATTATAAGGGGCTAACAGCCTATTTCAGCTTCTGTATCCATGGCTTGCTTGCTTGATGCTTAGCTTGGCATAACAGGCTTCAGGAAAATTTAGAAAAACAAGGCCCCAGAGAGGCGACCGCAAGTTACTTCCTGATAAAAGACTAGGAGTCCCGGGGCTCCTACCGACCAATTAGATAAAAAAAGGGGAAGGCAGGCCGGGCGTGGTGGCTCACGCCTGTAATCCTAGCACTCTGAGAGGCCGAGGCGGGTGGATCGCTCGAGGTCCGGAGTTCGAGACCAGCCTGAGCAAGAGTGAGACCCCGTCTCTACTAAAAATAGAAAGAAATTATATGGACAACTAAAAAATATATATACAAAAAATTAGCCGGGCATGGTGGCGCATGCCTGTAGTCCCAGCTACTCGGGAGGCTGAGGCAGTAGGATCGCTTAAGCCCAGGAGTTTGAGGTTGCTGTGAGCTAGACTGACGCCACGGCACTCACTCTAGCCCGGGCAACAGAGCGAGACTCTGTCTCAAAAAAAAAAAAAAAAGGGCAAGGCATAATCAATGTGTGAACAGCTTGTGTGAGGCATGTGTTTCCCAATATCTCTCTAAACCAGAGACCAGAGTCTTGTAAACAGCAGAGAGTATAAAAACTCACCTTGTACCACAAGGCAGGGTCCTTGTCCATGAAGAGACCACTGCGTTGGTGCTCTGGGACCTGGACCCTAGCTCGAGCTAGCAAATAAACTCCTTTGCCGTTTGCAACCTTGGTCTCTGCTTCCTTGTTCCGAGGGTCTAGGGGAACCGGATCAAACATTATCTCAAAGGTTTTAAGGGTTGGTGGGTACTTGTCCACCTCCAGTCCAGTCCGGCGTATAACATTTAATTGGCTGTAAGCCTTTTTGGCTCTTAAATCCTCTTTGCTACAAGAGTCCTACATAGGGCCTGGATGGACCTGGGGCAGGTGGCCACAGCACCCTGGCAACCATGAGACAAAATAAAAGTTTGGCCATCGATGCTGCCTCTGGCAGATGTTGGTGAAAAAGGGGAAATTGTGAACTAAAATAAAATCTTAAGCCCCCACCAACTGACTGTGTGAACCCCCTCTTGGCCAAGGGCACTCTGGAAATACCCCAAGGCTGAGTTGCTGGCTTTGTGAAGGAAGGTCAGGCATGCCTTGTCATGCCCCTTTCCCTTCTTGGAGATATCTTTTGTAACTCATTAACAGGCTAAGGCTATACAAGACAAAGCTGAAACCACTCCTGCAGGTCATCAATTTACTTAACAAATCACTTGAGTCTGGGTATAAGTCAGGTAGCTTATCTCTCATTAACAGACTTCTTTATCTTTTAAAACATTCTAAGCCTTTAGACAAAGCTTCGTTTCTTTAACCAATTACAAGTCAAAGAATCTTTAAACCCACCTTTAACCTATAATTCCCAGCTTGGAGATATCCTCCCTTTTCCGGCCAAACCAATGTACGCTTTCCATGTATTAATTTATAACTTTACATATAATTCCTGTCTCCCTGAAATGTGTAAGACTGAACTGTAAGCTGGGCTCGGTGACTCACGCCTGTAATCTTAGCACTCTGGGAAGCTGAGGCGGGGGATTGCTTGATCTTAGGAGTTTGAGACCAGCCTGAGCAAGAGGAAGACCCCGTCTCTACTAAAAATAGAAAAAATTAGTGGGGTGTGGTGGTGTGCACCTATAGTTCTAGCTACTTGGGAGCCTGAGGCAGGAGGATCGCTCAAGCCTAGGAGTTTGAGGCTGTAGTGAGCTATGATGATGCCACTGCCCTGTAGCCAGGTTGCAGAGTGAGACCCTGTTTCAAAAAAACAAAAAAACAAACAAAAAAACCCCCCAAAAACCCTGTAATCCAAGCATGGCAAGACTACTTGCTCAAGGCTTCTTGGGTGTGGCTCTCTGGGCCCTGGTCGCACGTACTCGGCTCAGAATAACCTCTTTAAATTATTTTATATTGGGTTCTTTTCCATTGACAGCAGGAACCAATGTCTACAGCCAGCAGCCTTTGAGGACCTGAGACCTGCCAGCACCCACATGAGTGAGCTTGAAAGTGACCCCTCCAACAGCGGAGCCTCAAGGTGACTCTTGTTCTGGCTGACACGATGCCTGCGGCCTTATGGGGGGGCCTGAGCCAGACCCAACTGAGCTACTCCCAGAATCCTCACCTACAGAAACAGTGAGATAACAAACGCTTGTTGTTTTAGGCTGATAAATTTGGGGTTGATTTGTTATGCAGCAAAAGATAACTAATATATTGATTAACTGAAAAAAAATTAAGATTTCAAACTATACAGAGTTTACTTGGTCAACCTTTTAGGGAACTAAATGGCCATAAATATCAAACCCCCCTACAATTTTGTACATCCTTTAACTTTGTAGTTCTACCCCTAGAAAATTCTCTTAACCAAGAAATGGTTACAAGGATGTTAAGAGCAGTACCGTTTATAATGGCAAATTGGTAGCAGTCTATATATCACAGAATTGAGTAGCTAAATTATGGAATTACCTCTGATAGAACAGTTTGGAATCCATTAGTGAGTCTTGAAAACAATAAAGTGATTTGCCAGTAGCACTTGAAAAAATAAAATGGAATAGAATTAAAAATATCAGAGTAAGGACAAGTTTTGCTTCATAAGATTTTCATTTCATATTTATACATGTATATGTTGTGATATTAAGTTCTTTACTCTGGGTCATGGTCCAAATTTTGAAAACCTGCAGTATTAACAAAAGATATCTACAAAACTACTTTATGACACAAAAATATGTGAAATATATATATATATATATACACACATGTACATATATATGTATTTGTTTTTTTGAAACAAGGTCTTACTCTGTTGCCCAGGCTAGAGTGCCTGGAGTGTGCATGGCATCATCATAGCTGACTGCAACCTCAAACACACCACATTTTTCATTTTCATCTCTTGCGACATTCTCAACAAACCCTAGGCGATGCCTGTTCCTTGTCATGCTAAGCACTTTTACTTTTATATCTTCATGCTCCTGTTGCTCCTTCAAACCCTTCTCTGTCCTCTGTCCTCAAAACCAATTCTTCTTAAATTTGTAAGAAACAGTGTTGATGCATCACCTTCTATGGCATAAGAGAATATGTAGGTTTGGGTTTTTTTCTTTTTTTGAGACAAGGTCTCGCTCTGTTGCCCAGGCTGGGGTGCAGAGGCATTATCATAGCTCACTGCAACCTCAAACTCCTGGGCTCAGGGGAGCCTGCCACCTAAGCCTCCTGAGTAGCTAGGGACTACAGGCATGTGCTACCATGCCTCGCTAATTTTTAAATTTTTCTTTTTGGTAGAGATGGGATCTCGCTATGTTGCCTAGGCTGATCTCTGAACTCCTCGGCTCAAGGAATCCTCCTGCCTCCACCTCCCAAAGTGCTAGGATTATAAGTGTGAGCCACCACACCTGGCCTGTATATAGTATTTAACTATGTTAAATATATATGCATAGAAAAAAAAGGCTAGAAAGAAACTTGTCCGAATATTAGTAGTGGTGGTTTTTTCTGGTGGGATTATGGGGAATTTTTAATGTTTTAGAAAAATTTTTAAAGTTTCTAAAATAAACATGTTTTTCTTCTATAATAACATTTTTAATAAAAGAAAGAAAAGGCATTTAAGAGCAGCCTGGTTTGCTGGAGTCTGCCTGCTGCCTATTTTATCCCAGCACTGGACGTGGGCCAGGCCAAGAGATCTGGCAGACACCCTCCCCTCTGCCCAGGCCGGTGCCCACTTTGTTTCCCTGCCCTGATGTATGTGGCTGTGTGGTCCCCATGGCTTTTCCCTCTCATCTTATCTTGGGTCTTGAGCTCCCTTATCTTGGGCAAACTCACTAATGAATGATGACACCCATAGGCCAGTGAGGAGATGTGGGTCAATGCTGAGATGGAAGGATGTAATTAAGGAGCTTCTCCCTATAAATAATGGACATCGTGCTTCACAGTGTCCATGCTGCATGCTCATGTAGACTCTCCTCAAACCCTAGTTTATGGATGAAATAAACTCACAGGAACTCTGGGCATACATCTGTCTGTCCCTGCATAGGCATTCATGTTGCATATTTGTGTGTCCCCAATCCACTGCCAAGTTCTGTTAAAAATTACTCCCTAGATAGTTCTCCCATCTGTCCACTTCTTGTCATCAATAGCACCACCTCCCAGTCAAGCCCTACAGCAATGGCCTCCTAACTGGTTTCCACCAGCCCTTCTATGCCCTCTGATTCTCTTTCCATACAATAGCCAGGGTGATCTTTTGGAAATTTAAATCTAAACATGTCACCCTGCCCAACCACCATTGCTTAAGACTCTTCAGTGACAGCCCAGTGCCCTTAGGACGGAGACAGAACTCCTCAACATGGCTTATAGGGGCCCTTCTTCTGACTCATGGCCCATTTTTCCCTCCCTCCTCTGTTCTAGCCCCACTGGCCCTCTCTTAGTCGCTTGTACTCATTCCCATCTCCCTTCTGCCACAGGGCCTTTGCATATCCTCTGCCTGCTGCCAGGCCTATCCTTGCTGGCCCTTGTGCCTAGTTAACTCCCACTAATCCTTCAGAACTCAGTTCAAATGTCATGACTCTCTAGATTACACCCTCAGTAGACATTCTTATAGTACCTCCTACCTTTTCTTCAAGTCACTAAATGAAGTTGCAGCTTTATGTTCATTTGATTAGTTGATTAGTGTTTATTTATTTTCACATTAAAGCATAAGTTCCATGAAGGCAGGGACTGTGTCTCTTTTGGATCGCCAATCCCTAGTACTGGGCATAATGATTGGCAGACTAGGGAAGCTCATAAAATCCTTGTTAAATGAGTTAGTTAATGAATTAACAAAATCCAGTGACACTTCTGATCTGGTTCCTTTTCCCCGAAAAGGCTCTCAAACCCTCCGGAAGATAGGAATAGAAGAGGGAGGGGACTATCATAATAATGCCTGCTGGTCACAGAATGTCAGAATGACAGCTGAGTCTACAGGCTGCATGTTAGAGGCCTCCCTCCTCCTGCTCATCTCTGCCCTCTTCCAAAGAGGGCCAGGAAAAGAGCCACCACGGTGAAGCCTGGGGCCAGCCTTTGGCGACCAGAGCCTCACCAGGAGGCAGGGGGAATGGGAAGGTAAATAAAGGAAAGAAAGAATGAATGTCTACTGAGAAGGGACTCTGTTTGGATGCCATGCTAAATGTTTACACTAATCAAATCATTCCGTCTTCCCAACAATTCCATTTTGTAGATGAGAAAACAGACTCAAGGAGGTTATGAAACTTGGCCAAGGTTATAAAAGCAAGGCAGGGCAAAACTGAGTTTCACCCCAGATCTGTCAGCCTTCCTTCAAAGCCTGAGCTTCCCCAGGCTGCCATCCTCAAACACCTCCCCCACCTTGTTAACTTAGGGCCCAAAGTTCCACTGTTAAATACTCATCCATTGGCCTTTTTCTAAAGCTCTCTTTTACAAGTCAATGTATGTTAGTTGAAGTTGATATGTTGGAAACAGAAACTCAATAGCATAAAGGCAACCACTATGAGACCTAAAAAGATGTATATAAACAAAAATCGGAATGTGGACAGTAAAGGTGACGAGGAGTTAATGTGAATGAGTTAATTTCTCATCCTTCATATTGAGGAGACAAGAGATACCGTCTAATTGACAAATTCAGAAAGATATTACATAAAGATAACAGTGTTCACAGGAGAACTAAAAACAGAAGCTGTTGGTGAGGGTTGCCTCTGGGAAGAAGAGAGAAACCATCATTTTTCATTTGTTTGCCCTTCAGAACTGTTTATTTTTTAAAAAATTAATGTCCTATTCTGTAACTTAAAAAAAATCCTAAGTTCTTCACATATCAGGAAAAAAAAGTTGAGAAATTTTTCTTACAAAGGACTAAACAAACAAAAATAGCCTACCTTTAGAATGCGAGCATGTCTAGAAGTGTAATATTAGTCCTTGACACCTGAGTATAAGTTAGGTCTGCTGATTTTGTCTGTGTCAGGAAGTACCTGAATGGGGCGTAGGGGGGCCATGTTGCTTCAGGGGAACAGGCAGGTAAACTGGGCTTGATAAATTTGCCTTTACAAGCACACAGGGCCAGGCTGACACATTCAGACACACCCAGACACGAGGGGGCACTGGTCCCACGAGGGCCATGGATAACGACCCTCCAACTCCATCCACCATCCAAGACTCTGCCCACAGCAGGGCTGTACTTTGAACGGGAACCCCTGCCAGCTAGGAATCCTGCTCCCGTGGGATCTGTCTGACCACAGCTTCAGAGGGGGCCAGAGTGGATCCAGCCCCAGGAAGGTGGGATGCAAGGGGGATCTCCGGTAAGAGCAACCTCAGATCCTGTTCCAGAGTTGGCCACAGAGCACTGATCGGAGCCCTGTATCCCTTAGGACCCAAGGGCCTCTTCTTCCTCCCCGGGCAAGGCAGCCTCTTGACCTTTGCTCGCCTGCAGTTTATGTCCCTTTGGGCCCAGCAGCTGAAGAAAGGAAGGCTGGGCATGGCTCTGGAGTGCCACTTGCTGGCTGGCCGTGAGGAGCCAGGAGACTGGCATTCCCAGCACCAAAGCCCTGTTGATCTTTGACCCCCACCCCTCCCTGGGAGCCTTGGCCCTCCTCCTGCCTTCCTTTCTTGCCTGCTGGCCTCTCCCTCTGTTTGCTGTCTCCTCATTTCCTTCTGTGCCCTTCCTCTGACTGGCACGTTTTCCCACCCTCTGGCCCAGTCCAATCCTTCCATGCTGTCTTCAAGCCCTGCTTCCTGCACGTCTCCCAATCCAGACAAGGAGAACCCAAGTAAGAAGGTCCAGTGGGCTTCTGGGAGGAGGAGGAGGACATCATCCACAGACTCAGAGCCCAAGTCCCACTCAGACCCCTCCAGGGTGTCCAGGTCCCGGAGACCCAGCCGACTGACAGTGAAGTACGACTTGGGGCAGCTCCACCGCTGGCTGGATACGGAGCAGTGGGTGGATGCTCAGCTGCAGGAGCTCTTCCAGGTGGGTAGCTCAGGGGACAGCGGGGACAGATGTGGGCCCAGGGTTGGCCGAGGGTCTGAGGGAGAGGCTGCTCAGAGACCTTCACAGGAGCTGGAGGCTGGTGTGAGAGGCTCCCATGGACAGAAAGTGTTTCCCAGCAGGTGGGTTTGGAGTCTGGAAATCTGCCTGGCTCTGGTTTTGGCTGTGCCTCTAACTGTCTTTGTGATCTGGGGAAGGTCTTTTAACATCCCCAAGACTTAGTTTCCTAACCTATAAAATGGGGCCATCAATGCCTGTTATATCTCCTTTGTGGCACTTTTTGAGGCTCAAATGAGACAGAAGGGAAAATGCTTGGTCAGGCTATTATTCTTTATGTCTTTATTTACTCTTATCCTCAACATACATACATGTCTAGAGCTACATTTTCCAATACTATAGCTATCAGCCACATGTAGGTATTTAACTTTAAATGAATTAAAATTAAATAAAATTATTCAGTTCCCCAGCCACACTAGCCACATTTCAAGTGCTAAGCAGCCCCATGTGGCTAGTGGCTACCACATTGTCAGCACAGTTATAGAACTATTTCCATCATCTCAGAACGGATGGTGCTGGGCTAGAATGTTAGAGCAACCAAAGGTGAGTATTAATACCCTTGAACCTGGCTCTGACTGACTCCCCTTCAGCCCTACCCTGGGAAAAGGACGGGTCTTGGCCCCTGGTCACAGGAAGTGGCACTTTCTTACTTAGATACCTCCAAATCTGGATCCTAGAGTAGTAACAACTGCTGTTCTAGCAACAAGAATAACATTTCAGCACTTAGCTGTGTGCGAGGCACAATGCCAAGCACTGACATGCATTATTTCATTTAATCCTCTCCACAATTCCATTAGGTAGGCACCGTTTTACAGCTGAAGGAATGGAGGCTCACAGATGTTGAGTAACTTGCCCAAGGTCACACAAATAGGAAGCCATGGGACCAGGAGCTGCAGCCAGAGCTCTGGCTGCTGAGCTTGAGCACTTATTCAAGCAGCCAGTGGTACTCTACACTTCAAATACTTAAGAAAAAAAATGCTGATGCGCTGGCTCCACCTTAACTGAATTTAAATATGGTGGGATCCAGACATTGTGTATTGTTTTAATAAGCTCCACAAATAGTTCTATCATGTGGTCAAGCTGAGAACCACTGCACCAAGCCAGAGTACCTGGAGTTCACCTTGTCCACAATATGTGGTCCTTGTTTCTGCTTCTTGTTAACTCAGGTCCTTGTCTTTTGGGGCCAGCAAAGCCCTGTGATTCTTGTGGGTAGGGCCTGTCAGTAGTCCTGTGGTTGGGAGTGGGGAAGAGTAAGAGATATGGCCCAGTCCATTTTGAGGCTCACTGGATCATGTGTCAGTTTGGTCCAGGTGTTAACCATGTCCTCTGCAGCATCCTAAGCCCATTCATGGAGAGGAGGGAGATGCCTGGAGCTAGGAGCAGGAGAGGCAGACTTTGTTGGCATGTGTCTACTCTGACCTTGTGGGACACCTCCACTGCCTTTCCTTAATTCCAGCACTCCCTACCGAATCAATTTCAATTTCAGATTGTTTATTGTGCACTTGCATGAAAAGTCTCATATTTCAGATACACCAGGGCAAAATACTTCCAGGCATCAGAGAAAGACAGCAGCTAAAGAACCTTGTTTTGTAAGATAAAGGTGGAGGGTGGGAAGCTGTACAATATAATAAGCCCATAACACTGGAAAACAAGACATGTGGGAGGACCGCTCCCAGGCAATGACCGGAATAAAATGCCTGGCCTGTGGTTGCCATGGCAATTGTCCAAAGGTACCAGGTGACAGTTCCTCTTCCAATCCCTAATGTTTTCAGCAGGAAGCAGTGAAGTGGCTGGGGATTCCCCAGGTGGCTGGTCATCTAGGGCAGAGGTCAAGGCAACACAGTCTCCAGCCTTACTCTGCTCCAGTTCTACCTTCACAGAGCCCCTCCTCACCCACCAGGGATCTGCCCCATATACCCACGCTGGACAGCATCACTGGGGATGGTTCTAAGGATGCCTCACTCTACTGTGTAACTTAATGGGACCAACCTTCCTTTGTTAGAGGGCCCTATCTCTTCTACCTGGATGTACAGCCCAGTTTGGGGTCTTCAGAGGAACCATGTCTGGGAATATAAATAGACTTGGGGTCCTGGAGCTCCTGTGGTCCAGAGGTAGAGTGTGGATTTGGCTTCTAAGCAGCGACTTAAATACCCATGAGTTTCTCCTATTTTAAGGAGACCCTCATTTAACAATATTCCCCTCTCTAGTTACCATCCCCTATTTCTTGTCTCCTTAGAGCCTGACTGCTTACAGGATTTTTCCACACTCACAGCCTTTACTTTTTTCCTTCCTCTCACCACTTAATCCACTGAAATCTTGCTCCTTCTCCCACCATACTGTTGAGAGCTCTGGCCGAGGTCACCAATCACTGTGTTGGGGCTAAATCTGACGTCCTCATCAGCAGGGAACACTGTTAACCATACAGAGTTTTGAAACATTCCTTTCCTGTAGCTTCCATGACACTATCTTTTTCTGGTGCAGCTGGCATTTTGATACAACCCTTTTGATGTGGTGACATTTTCTTTCTTTTTTTTTTTTTTAAGAGCTGAGGTCTCACTTTGTCACCCAGGCTGGAGTGCAGTGGCATCATCACGGTTCATTGCAGCCTCAATCTCCTTGGCTCAAGCAATCCTCACATCTCAGCCTCCTGAGTTGCTAGGACTACAGATGCGTGCCAGCACACCTGGCTAATTAAAAAACTTCTTTTAATAGAGACGGGGTCTTGCTGTGTTGCCTAGGCTGGTCTCAAACTTCTGGCCTCAAGCAATCCTCCCACCTCAGCCCCCCAAAGTGCTGGGATTGTAGGCATGAGCCACTGTACCTGGCCTGATATGGTGACATTTAAGTAATGATCTATCAAACTTTCAACTGTAAAAAAGTATTGTCAATGAATGTGTGAAACAAACATTTGTTGGTTCATCTGAGCCTTATTCCATCGCTGATCCCCATGGTGGAGAGATCAGGAGGAAGGGGCCTCGTGTGGGGTGGAGGTGAGAAAGGGGGTCAAATCAGGTGGTGTCTGGCAGGAAACCACCCTGTGTAATACAGAGTCACAAGTTTACCACGCTTGTTCACCCCAGTAGGGGTTGTTATGTATACCTGCTTATTTTCTGAGACTTCAAAAAATACTTGAGGGAAAGAATATTTGGACTGTGATATGAGCCTATATTCTCAATAGCACACAGCAGTGGCAGTCTTACTCTCAGTAATACGCATAGCTCATATTCAATATATAGTCATGCCTTGATTAACGATGGGGATACATTCTGAAAAATTCATCATTAGGTGATTTTGTCTTTGTGTGAACATCATAGAGTGCACTTACACAAACCTAGGTAGTATAGCCTGCTATACACCTAGACCACACCTATATGGTCTAGCCTATTGCTCCTAGGCTACACACCTGCACAGCATGTTACTGTATTGACTACTGTAGGCAATTATAACACAATGGTAAGTATTTGTGTATCTAAACATATCTAAAGATAGAAAAGGTACAGTAAAAACACAATATAAAACATAAAAAATAGTACAACTTATAGGGCACTTACCATGAATGGAGCTTACAGGACTGGAAATTGCTCGGGGTGAGTCAGTCAGCGAGTGAGTGGTAAATGAATGTGAAGGCCTAGGACATTACACTACTGTAGACGTTAGAAACACGGTACACTTAGGCTACATTAAATTTATAGAAATATTTTTCTTCAATAATAAATTAACCTTAGCTTACTGTAACGTTTTTACTTTATAAACTTAAAAATGTTTTTAAACTTCTTGACTCTTTTGTATAACACTTAGCTTAAACCACACATTATATGGTTGCACAAAAATATTTCCTTTCTTTATATCCTTATCTTACATGCTTTTTTCTATTTTTAATCTTTTTTTTTTTTTTTTTTACTTTTTAAACTTTTGTTGTTAAAAGTGAATATACAAACACATACCTTAACTTAGGCCCGCACAGGGTCAGGATCATCAATATCGCTGTCTTCCACCTCCACATCTTGTCCCGCTGGAAGGTCTTCAGGGACAGTGACACTCATGAAGCTGTCATCTCCTATGATAACAATGCCTTCTTCTCAAATACCTCCTGAAGGACCTGCCTGAGGCTGTTTTACAGTTAACTTTTTTTTTTTTTTATAAATAGAAGGAGTACACTCTAAAATAATCATAAAACATACAGCATAGTAAATGCGTAAATCAGTGACATAGTTTATTACCAAGTATTGTGTACTGTACATAATTGTATGTGCTATATTTTTATACCACTGGCAGTGTAGTGAATTTATTTACACCAGCATCACCACAAACACATTGCTTTGTGCTAAAACATTATGACAGCTACATCATCACTAGGCAATAGAAATTCTTCAGCTCCATTATAATCTCATAGGATTACCATCATATAATACAGTATATCATTGATCAAAATATCATTATGTGGTGCATGACTATACATAAATTGACTGTCATAAATGATATAATAGTGGTTTTGGAGGCAGGACTAATACTTGTTTAGAGGCAAAGTTTTAATCATTAGAGTATATCTTTATTATTCTGCCCCACCCCCATGCCCCTTCTGAGATTCCAATTACACATATGTTAGACTACTTGACATTGTTTCACAGATCACCAAGGCTCTTATCCTATCTGTTGTTTTCCTCTCACCCCAGGTGTTTTTGTTTGTTTGTTTTTGTTTTGTCTGTGCTTCATTTTGGCTATATCTTTCTATGTATCTTCAACTGATCTTTCTTTCTGCAGTGGCAAATATACTGTTTATTCCACCCAGCAAAGTTTTTGTATAAAATATTGTATTTTTCATCTCTTATATTTTCCATTTCTCTCATTACTGTGTTCATGTCTTCTTTGCCTGCTAATTCCATCATCTGTGTCATTTTGGGATCTGCTTCTATTGACTGGTTTTTCTCCTAGTTGTAGGTCACATTTTCCTCCTTCCTGGAATGACGCTATTTTTTTTTTTTTTTTTTGAGACAGAGTCTCACTCTCTTGCCTGAGCTAGAGTGTCGTGGTGTCAGCCTAGCTCACAGCAAGGTCAAACTCCTGGGCTCAAGCAATTCTCCTGCCTCAGCCTCCCAAGTAGCTGGGACTACAGGCACGTTCCAACATGCTTGGCTAATTTTTTCTATTTTTAGTATTTTTAGTAGAGACAGGGTCTCGCTCTTGCTCAGGCTGGTCTCGAACTCCTGACCTTAAGGGATCCTCCCACCTCAGCCTCCCAGAGTGCCAGGATTACAGGCGTGAGCCACTGCACCTTGCCTAACTTTTCTTTTTACAATTTTTCTTTTTTTAAAATATGGAACGCTTTACACATTTCTGTGTCATCCTTGCACAGGGGCCATATTAATCTTCTCTGTATCATTCCAATTTTAGTATATGTGCTGCCAAAGCAAGTACATGACTACTAATTTTTGATTAGAAACTGGACATTGTGAATTTTATGTTTAGTAATTGGACTTTTTAAAAAATCTTCCTTTATTTAATTAATTAATTTATTTTTGAGACTGTCTTGCTCTGTTGGCCTGGGTAGAGTGCAGTGCTGTCATCATAGCTCACTACAACCTCAAAATCCTGGACTTAAGCTATCCTTCTGCCTCAGCCTCCCCAAGTAGCTAGGACTGCAGGTGTGCACCATGATGCCTGGCTAATTTTTCTAGTTTTAGTAGAGACAGGGTCTTGCTCTTGCTCAGGCTGGTCTCAGACTCCTGAGCTCAAGCAATCCTCCCACCTCAGCCTCCAAGAGTGTTAGGATTATAGGTATAAGCCACTGCGCCCAGCTAAAATCTTCCTTTAGTGGGTGTTTGGCTTTGTTTTAGTAAGCAGTTAAGTTACTTAGGGTTTAGTTTGATCTGTCTGAAGCTTGTTTTTAAGCTCTGTTAGGGTTAGAGTAGCCATTAATCTAGGGAACAATTTACCCTCCTAGTAAAATATGACCATTTGAGATGTGCACTGAATTCCTGCACGATCAACAATAACTGTCCACTCTGGTTAGTTGGAACTTGATTTGTCCCCAGTTCTGTATGAGGTCTCGGAACTGTTCACCTTGGTGCTTTCAGTGCTTTGTAGTACTTGGTCTTGTGAAGTTTTAGTGTGTGGATATGCACCTTAGTATTCAACAAGATTCGAGAGAATGTTTATGCAGATTTCTGGGGGTCTCTTTCTGCACAATTCCATCCTCTCCAGAACTTTGTCCAGCAACTTCCAGCCACCTCACTCACCCTTAACTCTGTCCCATCAATTTAGCAGGACCATTATGCTCTGTGTGGGAGCGCCGTCTCTGCTCTGTGATCTGGAAATTGGCTCCAGGAAGAAATACAGGGCAATTATAGAATTTACGTCTTTTGTTTCCCTCCTCTGTGGGATTACATTCCTGAGCTACCTGTTATCCACTGTGTGAAAACATTGTTCATATATTTTGTCTAGTTTTCTAATTACTTATCTTGTGAGAATAAATCTGGACCCTGTTACTCCACCATGACCAGACACATAAATATCTGATTAACTGTTACTCAGCCTTCAGGTCTCAGGTTAGAGATCACTTCCTCTAGAAAGCCTTCCTGAGCCCCAGGCCTGGCTAGGTCCCCCTCTCATGTGCTCCCATGGTATCTCATCAGTGTGCTGATCATCCTCCATTGTAACTGCTGTTGCGCTTGTCTGTATCCCTCAGGAAACTATTAATAGAAGCTTTTCAAGGGCAGGATCATGCCTGTCTCACCATATGGCCCCAGCACTTGTCACAACACTTGGTACATAGCACACACTCAATAAATAGGCATTAAATACTGAGTGAATACTGAGTAGGATGAGCTAGAGATCAAGGAAGCAAAGGGGAAAGTCTAGCTCTTAAGGTAAAAGGGCTAACTTAGGCACTACTTATTTTTATAGAGGTATGGAAAGATCAAAAGTGTTAACAGTGGTTGCCTGTTGGTAGTGGGAGCAGTGAGAGGGTAGATGAGATTTCTTTTTCTTTTTGCTTTATTTTCTTTCTTTCTTCTTTCCTTTTCTTTTTTTTTTTTTTACAAAATCAACTTTATTGAAGTATAATTGATATAGAATAATATTTGCCCTTTTGAAGTGTACATTTGGATGTGTTTCACCATATGTAACCAGCACCCCAATCAAGATAAAGGAACATTTCTTTTATCCAAAAAGTTCCTCAAATAGTGCTAACCTTTAAACATATTATATAACTTAATTACTTATAATTGTCTATTTTTATTATATCTACTTGACTGCCACCAATATGTAGGCTCTTTGAGGGCAGGATCTTTGTTTTGTTTACTGAAGTTCCCAAGTTCAGAGTGGCAGGTAAATAGTAGCCACTGGACACATATGTGTTGAACAGATTCCCAAGGATCTATACCAATCAAATGGAAAAGGTGAAATTCTCAAACTAGTGAAAAAATGCAAAGGCAAATATAAAATATTTGTCTAAGTCAGTATGGGAAGAACTTGCTAAGCATTAAAAAAGAAAGAAAAAAGATGCAATCCAAACTGTAAACTACCATTAGATGCAACTATATAAACATGTACACCTATTTCCCCAAACATACCACCCCAACACAAAAAATTTCCATCATATGTAGAATGCTAGGGTTAATCTAGTAATTTAAAAAGAAAGACTTACTAAATCAGTAAGAAAAATCTGAAGAACCCAATAGAGAAATGGATAAGGTAGCAGTTCTTGAAGGGTCGTCTGGTGATCCATGAGGGTTCCCAAGAATCTTTCAGGGGGTTCTGTGATTATTTTCATAATAATACTAAGATGTTGATGTCCTTTTTCACTATTTTGACATTTGTGCTGATGATGCAAAAGCAATGGTGACTTTTGGCATGAATCAAGAAAGTGGCACTAAATTGTACTAGTAGTTGTGTTTGTTCTTTACCACCATGTCATTTTCACTTAAGAAAGTCTTTGATGAAGCAGTAAAAAATTATTAATTTTATTAAATCTTGAGCTCATGTCTTTTTAACACTTTTATTTTTTAGGGACATCTTAGGTTCATGGCAAAATTGAGCTTAAGGTACAAAGATTTCCCATATACCTCTGCCCCCACACATCTACAGCCTCTCCCACTATCAACATCTGGCAACAGAGTGGGACATTCGGTATAATCAATAAACTTACTTACATTGACATATCATTATCACCCAAAGTCCATAGTTTACATTTGGGTTCAATTTTGGTGTTGTACATACTATGGGTCTGGACAAATGTATGATGACATGTAGCCGCCATTACAGTATTATACAAAATAGTTTCATTGCCCTAAAAATCCTCTGTGCTCTGCCTAGTTATCCCCCCCTCCTCCCTAACTCCTGGCAACTACTGATCTTTTTACTACCTCTAAAGTTTCACCTTTTCCAGAACATCATATAGTTGGAATTATACAGTATACAGCCTTTTCAAATTGGCTTCTTTAACTTAGTAATATGCTTTTAAGGTTCCTTTATGTCTTTTCATGGCTTGGTAACTCGTTTCGTTTTTGCACTAAATAATATTTAATTGTCTGGATGTACCACAGTTTTTTTTATTCTTTCACTTATTGAAGTCTATCTTAGTTGCTTCAAAGTTTTGGTAATTATGAATAAAGCTGCTATAAAACATGTGTGTGCAGGTTCTTGTGTGGACATTTTCCTTTCATTTGGGTAAATACCACAGCATGTGATTGGTGGATTGTATGGTAAGAGTATGTTTGGTTTTATAAGAAACCACCAAACTGTCTTCCAAAGTGATTGCACAATTTTGCATTCCCACCAGCAATGAATGAGAGTTCCTGTTGCTCCACATTCTCACCAGCATTTGGTGTCAGGGTTTTGGATTTTTGACATTCTAATAGGTGTGTAATGGTGTTTCATTGCTTTGTTTTAATTTGCGATTCCCTAATGACATATGATGTTGAACATCTTTTCATGTGCTTATTTGCCATTTCTGTATCTTCTTTGGTGAGGTGTTGTGTCTGTTCATCTTTTGCATTTTTTTTTTTTTTTTTTTTTTTTTTTAGAGATGGGATCTCACTCTGTCTCCCAGGCTGGAGTGCAGTGGCCCACTCATAGCTTATTGCAGGCTCAAATCCTGGGCTTAAGCAATCCTCCTGTCTCGGCCTCTCTAGTAGTTATGACTATAGGTGTGTGCCACGATGCCTGGCTAATTAAAAAAATTTTTTTGAAGAGGTGGGTTCTTGCTATGTTGCCCAGGCTGGTCTTAATCTCCGGCCTCAAGCAATCCTCCCATCTTGGCCTCCCAATGTGCTGGGATTATTAGGTGTGAGCCACCATGCCCAGCCATTTGCCCATTTTTAAATTGTGCTGTTCATTTTATTGTTGAGTTTTAAGAATTCTTTTTATATTTTGGATAACAGTCCTTTATATGTCTTTTGCAAACATTTTTCTCCCAGTCTGTGGCTCATCTTCTTATTCTTTTAAGCTTTCATTTTTATTTTTATAAACACTATTGTTTGATTTTTTCAATGACTATAACTTTTTAAAAGTTTTATTGAAATTTGCTTCATGTACCATACAATTCATACACTTAAAGTGTACAATTCAATGGCTTTTATTATGTTCACAGGGTTTTGCAACCATCACAATCTAATTTTAGAACATTTTATCCCCTAAAAAGAAATGCCACCCCCATTACAGTCATACCCCATTCCCCACCACTACCACTTCCAGCCGTAGCCAACCACTAATTTATTTTCTGTCTCTGTAGATTGGTCTATTTTGTACAGTTCATATGCATTGACTCATACAATGTGTGGTCTTTTATAACTGGATTCTTTCACTAACATGCTTTCAAGGTTAATCCATGTTGTAGCATGAATCAGTACTTCTTTCCTTATTGCCAAATAATATTGTATGACTGCAATTTATTTTATTTATTCATTTGTCAGTTGATTGACATTTGGGTTGTTTTCACTTTTGGGGTATTATGAATAATGCTGCTAAGAACATTCATGTGCAAGTTTTTGTGTGAATTTTTCATTTCTCTTGGGAATAGACCTAGGAGTGAAATTGATGGGTCAGATGAAAACTCTATATTTAACGTTTTAAGGAACTGCCATGGTTTTTCAAATCAGCTGTACCATATTACATTCCTAATAACAATGTATGTAACTTTTGACATTAAACATGGACATTCCTTAAAGAACCCTGGCACTGTTTCAGGTAGAACATAGTAGGTGTTCAGTAAGTTTGTTGCATGGAAAGCTGAACGGGCATTCCGAGCAAGGTGAGAAGTCTGAACATGGGAAATTGGAGGGAGATGGGTTGAGTCCAACAGTAAACTTCATTCCAGCACCATCTGGTCAGGCCTTTCTGAGCCCCATGTGATTCCCAAATAGGATCAAGCAGCTCCTTCTGAGCCTGAGATCGACCTGGAGGCTCTCATGGAACTATCCACAGAAGAGCAGAAGACTCAGTTGGAGGTAGGACGAAGGATGGAGAGGAGGGCTGGGGGTTGGAAGCTGGGCTTGGGCCAAGGGGAACCCAGAAACCTGGGCTCTGCCTCCTTGGATGTAGAGAACCAATTTAGAGGGGAGAATTTTTGGGAGACTGAGTGGGGGCTTGTGGGAAAGTGCTGTGGCTTGGGGCTTATACTCTGCTGTCTCTTACCCAGGCCATTCTCCAAGACTGCCCTCGTGCCACAGAGGTAAGGAATGTTTCGCTGATCTGGGGATAAGGGCCCCAGTGTGGGCAGGGAGCTAACAAAAAGGAGTATTTGAAAGGAAGTCTTGGCCCTGCGTCCTTCTCCCTTCCTTGGCTCTGGGGAAATAGGGTCGGGGGAGATTAGGAGGACAGTGTGGTGGTGGATGTGACCCCATGCCTTGATTCACTCTTGTTTCTTCCTTAGCCTTTTATCTCTGAGCTGCTCGGTGAACTCAAGAAACTCCGCAGACTCAGCCGGCCTCAGAAATAACCCTGAGACTATCTTCAGCAGCCTCAGCGCTGCCAGGCCTTCCCTGAACCTCCAGATCCCAGCTGAGAGGGAAACAGCTCCTTCGGACACAGACCACGAACATGGAGGACAAGGAGGGACATTTTGTACACCCCTAGTGTATGTGCAGTCAGAGCTGGTTTCTGTCAGCTGGGCTCTCTGGGAGCCAATCATGGCTGCTGCCCAATGCTTTCCTTGGCAGCCAAGTGGATAAAACCTTTAGGAGCCCCAGCTAAATGGAGTGTGGAGCCTATCTCTGCGGAGGGACAGGGGGAGGGAGAGGGTGAAGTGATACACTGGAAGGCCAACATTCTAAGTCACTAGAGGCTGTATCCACACACCTCATCCATCCATCCATCCATCCAAATAGGCCTTGAGAATTCAAAGATGAAGGTCATGGCTCTGCTTCACAGAAATCACAATCTAGCAAGAACCAGAGGCCAAGCAGAGGGCATCTGGCTGAGACACACAATATCCTGGCATCACTAACAAGAGGGTTCTCAGTAGCAAAGACTAGTTTTGAATCCCAGAGAGGAGGTAACAGGAAACACCTAGCTGGATCTGGGGGCATCAGAAAAGGCTAAACCCTCCTCCACCCACAAATGATGCAGAAGGCCTTAGGCTGAGGACTCTTTCTGGAGTTGGTTCCAACCAGAGGCAGAAAGAAAAAGCAGAAGCTATGCAGAGGGTGTAAATCGTACAGGCTGAGAAGCCAGGGGTTGGGTCAGGGGAGTTGCCATAAGTCAGATACTGAGTCTGAACGGCAGGTAGGTTGGGATGGGAGCCCTGGGACGTGGGGTCCTGCACGAGAAAGGCAGTAAAGCAGGGTATGTATCCTTGTTCCTGAATGTATTGTTTGAGTAGCAGAGAGGCTGAGAAAGCCAAGATTTTGGGGCCTGTGGCTAAGCTGGGCTGCCCAAAGAAGCAAGCACAGTTCAGGTGAATGAATATTCATGCTTACTTTGTATAAGGACACCAGGATTCCTGCCTGGTGAAGCTTATTGGATAGCTCAGCCTTTTCTCTCATTCCACAGGACTGTGCTTATAGCTTACTCTGCTCTTGCCACCTTTCACAGGGCTTAGGCTCAGGGCCCACAGAGTTCTAGACATAAGAGAAGCTGGGCCCAATGAACCAATAAAGCAGATACTTTATTAGATCCACTAAGTGCCAGGAGAGGGTCCTGAGCCCTGAGTGAGGTTACAGGGCTCAACTTAGATCAGTCTGGTCTTTCCCCATCATGCTTCTCATCCCCCATCTGGGCTTCTAGTAGGAGGGCCCCTACTTTTCCTTCCCCCGGCTCCTCTAGTCATCGTCTCAAATGGAGACTCTTTTCTTTTTCCAGGGATATGTAGGCTCAGGAAAGGGTGTATCCAGCAGCAGCAGTATAGCCGGACATACTCTCCCACTGGACAACCTGAGGCTGGGCCCAGAGGTGGGTGCTCCGGCCTGTGGGACTGCCTTTCTGGGAGGACCACAGTTTCCTCAGTGCTCTCAGCTTACGTGCAGGGGCCGGTAGGCAGATGTCTGGTGCTCTTTAAGATCAAAGGCATCATGGCCCTCCCTGTGGAGCAAAGGGATGCAGGTCAGGATTCCAGGCAGCCCTCCAGCCCTCCCGCACGACATGCTACCTGCACCCACCGGAAGCAGCGGACACAGTAGAGGTCTCCGTCACAGCCAGCACAGCGCAGGGTGGCATCTTCATTGCAGATGCAGCACCAGGGGAGCTCCTCTTCCTCAGCCTCAGGCCTGGGGTCCACAGCCTGGGCCTTTATGGACCAGAGAGGAATGGGAGAAGTAAGGCACCTGATGGTGTGTGGGAGGCTGCCATGGGAGCTGTCAGCCAAGCAGGCAGACTGACTGTGGGCAGCCTGGGGGATCTGTCTGGGGCTTTTCTCACCTCAGGCTCTGCCCTGTAGGCTTGGGCCCGGGGTTGGGGAGCTGGCTCCGCAGGGATGTTAAAGCCACTTGCTTCATCCAGGGCAGCTTCTTCAGTGAGCTGTGGACAGGGCGGAGAGGTAGCACTCTTTGCTTCAGGCCCAGCCCCCCACCCCCCACTCCCATCCAGTATTTCTATGCTCTGTGGCCTTAGCTTCAAAACTCAACTTCCTGGTCCTGCTGCCTGGGGCTGCTAATTCCCCAACTCAAGAGACTAGGGGGCAGGTCTGAGTCACAGGGACAACGTGGCCCCAATGAGAACAGCAGCTGCAGAGTGACTGCCCATCCAGCCCCAGAGTAGAGGCAGGGTGAATGGGGCCAGGTGAGAGGTGGAGCAATGAGGCAGCAAGACACAGGGTGCTCGGGTAGGTAAGCCAGGGCCAACCTGCTGCAGGACTCTCTGGATGGCTGTCTCCTCATCCTCATCATCATCACTGTCTGGGAGGCGATAGTCCTGGAGGGTCACTTGAAGAAGGAGAGATAAGAACAGGGGAAGGAGAACTGAGGGTGAGAGATTTCACCTGAGTGCCTGCCCTGGTGCCTCCAAGAACTGGTTCAGTTCCAAGGGGCACTTGTTCCAGAGCTGTGAAGCCTCTTCAGCCACTCGTTCAGACCCTCTCCCTCACTGCCCAAGCCCTGAAGGGCTGGGGGGCACCTAAATGGACTGAAGGTCCCCTGGCCCCCTGATGGCTGCCACTAATTCCCCATTAGCTGCTGTGCCCCAGTACCTTCCTCGTGGCTCTGGGCAGGACTGAACAGGTCTCTGGGCACTAGGATCCCCAGCAGCTACTCAGCTCTGGGAGGGAGAGCTTGGCCTGGGAGTGACGGGAGGCCTTGACCAATGGACATGAGTGAGTGGCTGTTTTCCATCCTTTACCTCTATCAGGGTCCTGTCCCCGCAGCACGGCCAGCCGCTTGGCAAGTGCCAGGATCCGCTCCTGCCTCGTGTTCTCCTCTCGCAGCTCAACTGCTGCCTCAGCCAGCAATCTGCTTTTCTCCTCCTCCAGGGACCAGCTGGCCTGCCCCTTGGAATTAGTGTCCTGGCTCCCTGGGCCACCCTGGCTCAGGTCATTCTGGAGAGAGGCAGCTGGAAAGACTAACACAGTCAGGGAGGCAGAGACAGTTCAAGATCTTTCCTCAGAAGCCATTGAGCCCATGTCTTAATTCTTTTCTAACCACAGATCATCAACTGTTTGCTCAGCATTAGCACCTGTGGTTTATGTTACAAATGAACTTTGTATGTCCTCCATTTTTCCAAAGTAGTAATCTTAGACATGCCCTTTTCAACCACATCCATCCCCACCCACCTGATGATACTCTGGCATGCTGCCCTTCATGTGAGTGGCCATGGTTTGAGAATCACTGCCCTTTTAAAAGGATCAGGATATGGAGAGGCCAAGGTTCAGCCAGTCTCTTTGCCTTTCAGGGCTGGAATTAACATTTCCTGGGAGCAGCACAGAAAGGGCATGAAGGAAGCTGAAGTCTTGTATATCACTGGGCAGGAAGAATTTTACCAGAGTAGGTGTGGCTCTTACAGTCACCTTCAGTTCAGAGTTTCGGAGCAAGAGGTTTGAAATCACAGCTTTAGGTTCAAGTCCTACCTCTGCCACTTAATTGCTGTGTGACCTTGGTCAAATTCCTTAAGCTCACTAGGCCTCAGTTTTCTCATTTATAAATAAGGATAATAATAGTACATACTTCATAGGATTATTGAGGATATTCAATGAGATTATGTCTCTAAAGCAGAGTTTCTCAATCTTAGTTCTATAGACACTTTGTTGTGGGAGGCTGTCCTGTACACTGTAAGATGTTGAGTAGCATCCAGGCTTCTACCCTCTAGATGCAGGTAATACCCTCCGAGTTGTGACAACCAGAAAGTCTCCAGATATTCCCAAAAATGCCCTCAGGGGCAAAATCATCCCTTGTTGAAAACCACTGCTCTGAAGCCTTCCAAATAGCACTAATAGAATTTTCTATGATGATAGAAACATTCCGTATCATGTTCTATATCTGTGCTGTCCAAGATGGTAGCCATGAGCCTGTGAGACTATTAAGCATCTGAAATGTGGCTGGTACCGCTAAGCAACTAAATTTTTAATTTCATTAAGTTTTAATTAAATGTAAATAACTTCTTCCTCCTTATTATCATCATTGCAGACAATATTCACTGAGCACTTACTATAAGCCAAGCACTTATTGGATTATCTCATTTACTCCTCATGACTTCCCCATGAGGTAGGTTTTACCATACATACCTCCATTTTACAGATGAGGAGAGTTTAAGACTTAGACTAGTCAAGTAACTTGCCCAGGGTGACACAGCTAATACATAGTAGAACTGGGAATCACTGTCTGATTCTAAAGCCCATACACTTAAGCCAGGCTCACACTGGCTCCCTTTGAGTAAGCACTTAATAAATGGTAGTTCTTATAATGTTGATCACTCTCTCATTTATGTTCATCTCCCATTTAGGGAAAGAGGTAGGGCAAGTCCCCGGGGGGAGCCAAGTGGAGGCGTTACCTGGGCCTCTTCGTTCGCAGCTTTCATCAATAGCCACCTCAGCTGTCAGCTGCGTTAGCAGATCCTGTGCCTGCTGGGCCTGGGTCCTGGTGTCTGGTGTCTGATGTGCCTGCCCAGAGGAGAGGGAACCTCAGTGGGGAGCAGGGTAGGCCACAGCAGTTCAGATTAGGGGTGGATGTTGAGGAGTTCTCAAAGCCCAAGCAAAGGGGATGGATCCAGGGCCCACAAAACTGGGTAGGTCTGCTAGTCCTCAACAGGACTGGGGTCCACTCTTTCCTGCTCTACCTAATCCTGCTGCTTGTCCCTGGTTCCTTGGCCTGGCAGCAGGCCTGAGGATCAGGAGTTAGGGGTGGCAGGCTTTGCCAACTTCTGCAAAGTACAAAGTACATGTATCTGGACTTATGCCAGGTCAATGCCCTAGGACCCCCTTCTCTCCTAAGCCATAGTACTCACCGGCTGGGGGGTCTGAGAAGGTGGAACTCTGTCCTGCAACGCGGCAAGCCGTGCTTCCATCTCCTGGGTAGAAGGGATGGAACCCTGGGGTTCATCCTTCAGTGCAGCCAGCCGTGCCTCTATCTCTGCCTGCGAGGCTACTAACTCTGCAATTGGCATGGGGGGAGCCTTGTAAGAGCCAGATGAATCCCAGTCCCAGAAGCCCCACATAGTCTTTTACTCACTGGGCTTGTTCTCCTGGCGAAGCCGTGCTAGGCGCTCAGCTATGACCTGGTCTTGTTGGGTCAGTCCCTTGCTCTGGGGAGTGCTGGGCTTCTGCTTGGCTTCCAAAGCTGCCACACGCCTGGCAGGATATGAGATAGAGGCTCTTGACTAAGGAAGAAGGCAGAAGGAATGGAGGTACCCACTTACCTACTGTTTCCCATTCAAATCATTTCTAGGCATCTAGGGAGGCCTCCAATGGGCAATCTTCTGTGGCCCTCGCTCATGTCACCTTGCAGCCCAACCCAGCTGACCAGCCAGAGGGTATGGCTGAAAGGGCAAGATCTACCAAGTGCTTTTTCTGAGGAAAGGGCTGATGAGCTGCTTTCTGAGCCTAAGTGGGCAGTCAGGAGCCTGAGAGGTAGGTATTCTGACTCTGTGCTCATCTGATCTGGAGGCTGGGAGGATAGTCCTACCCCATGCCTCTCTTGTCCTTTCCCCATCCCCATTTGTCTTTTTCTCTTCAGCACTTACTTCTTATAGTTCTGAGGTGGTGACCACTTGGAGTCATTGGCAGGAGAAGACCCACTATAGAGAAGAAATCTAGTGTCAGAAGTCCTGCCATCCTGCCAGTCAATGCCTCCCACCTCAAACACTTCCTGGGCTGACTCTAGCCACAGGGCCCAAGGCTGCAAAGGCTGGCCAGGTGCCCACTGCCACACTTGGCTGAACTTTTACCCAGATCCGCTTCTCACCTGGTCAGTACCTCGTGGCACTGCTTGCAGACTTTCTGTTGGGTGGTTCCAGTCCGAGGCACTGCTGCCCTGAAGCTGAGGCAGCCAGAACAGAAGGCCCGGCCACAATTCTTACAGCCGTACTATAAGAAACATGAAGCAGGAGGATCCACCTCTTACCCCCTCCCCAGCAAGCTGCTCCCTGGGACTCTCCAAACACATAAAGAAAGAAGGCACTGAAGTTGTGACCCAGTTGCTGGGAAGAGGAAGAGGAGTGGGCCCCTAAGGCCTAGGGAGAGACAGGGGCAGAAGGTAAAGCAACTTCTTGGTTTCCAGTCTTTTATTCTAATCAAATAAAGCTTTCTGCAGAATTCCCATGTTTTATACCCTGTTTTCAATTCCCCAGCACAGGGGTGTAGAATACAGATAGGTAAAGCCCCATGCTGTAGGTCACTGACTCTTCAACAAAGGAGAATCAGAGAGAGTGAAGAGCCCATGACTTCTCTGCTCTAGCAGCGATGGAGGGAGGCTTGGCTCAGGATGGGATGATAACAATAGACTCCATTTATTAAGTACACACTGTGTGCCAGGCACTAAACTCAGCACCTAACATTCATCATCTGATTTAATTGTCACAATTTACACATATTATTTTATTTATCCTGGTGCCCACTAGTATTATCCCTATTTGCCAGGGAGGTTATATGACTTGCCCAAACCAAGGTCACCCCATGAATAAGACAGCAGAGCTCCAATTTGAACCCTGACTCCAAAACCCAGGTTGCTAAGTGCTACACGTCCTGCCTCCCTAAGCACTATTAATTCATCCCATCTGGGCCCCATTATCTCCTGGTCTGATGCCCTGGCCACAACGGAGGCAGAAGCCTGCAGTTTACTAGAGGAACTTGGCAGGTCTGTGCTGAGGACAAGAGCCTTTGCCCTGCTGCCCTGGGAGCAGGAGTAAATTTGGTAATCTAATTCCAGAGACCTGGGAAAGGGAGGCTGCGGGATGAGGAAGGTTTCAGAGCAGAGAGAGTAACCGGCTTGGTGTAATAGACACCTCGTTTCAGAGCAGAGAGAGTAACCGGCTTGGTGTAATAGACACCCGCGCTGCAGAGGAGGAGCAGGGCGGAGAGAAGAAACAGCGGGATGCTACACTTGACCCACAGAAAAAGCACAGCTTTTCAAAAACGACAGCAACGCTCTGGCTCAAGCCTGTAATTCCAGCACTTTGGGAGGCCCAGGCAGGAGGATCGCTTGAGGCCAGGAGTTCGAGACCAGAAATGGAATCTGAGGCTCAATGACTTTATCAAAATCTCACAGCTGGAAAAAAGCTGTAAGACCAAGTCTTCAGACTGCAAGTCTTCCCTCCACTCCGCGTCCTCCCGGACCCTCTATCCCTGGGGGAGAGAAGACTCGCCTCCTTCTTGAAGAGGGTGAACTTGACAGCGCAGCCGTAACATCGGCTCTCCATCGTGGCTCCCAGCGCAGCAGAATCGGCAGAGCTGAGGTCTCGTCGGCCAGATCCAGGGCCCCTAGGACCCTCACCCAGCCCCGCCCTGCCCCACACGCCCACTCGCGCTGTCCGGCTGCGGCCTCGGGCGGGGAATCCGGACGCTCCCCCACCCCCAGCATGAAAAAGGCAGCGGCGGGAGCGGGGGCTGCTGGGAGTCGTAGTTCACGCACGACTGTCGGCCTCCCTCTGAGTCAGTCAAGCCTGACTCAGAACACGACAATTCCCAGGGGGCAAAGCGCCACTCACAGCCGGCAGGCCTCACCCACGCTTAGACTCTTGGGAGTTGTAGTACGAATCCAGTCTGGGTTGGAACCATGGCGGTGACCAAGGAGCTCTTACAGATGGACCTGTACGCCCTGCTAGGCATTGAGGAGAAGGCGGCAGACAAAGAGGTGAGAACGATGGCGAGGAAGGCTGATCCTGAGAGTCCTGCCGGCCCTTCCTGTCCTGGCGCCCCTTCCTGTCCTGGCGCCTCACTCGCAGCTGGCACCCACTCTCCAGGTTCGGTTGGGCCCTGGGCGGGGAGCGAGGGTCGGCCCCATGGCCTCAGCAGGCGGGCTCTCAAACATTTTCTGGACAGTCTGAGGGCCTCACGAGGAAGGAGGGCACAGAGGACTCCCCGCGTCGGTGGCCATGCTCTCCCTGTGCTTCCTGTCGGGTAGAGGCCGCGGGGCGAACCTGTGAGGGAACGCTAGCCGCCTCTGCGCCTGCGCAGTCTCAGTCTCGGCTTTTGCTTCTCTCTTGATTGTGGCTAGAAGTTCTTCATTTAAGTTTCTCCTTCAGGCTGTTTTAACTCCACTTCTAGCCTAAGGCAGAAGAAAGGTCAGATCTGAAGGCTCCTCCACTCCGGCTTCATGTCCCCTTGCTGGTGTGTCCTATGACCTTGCTGTCTCTGTTTTATTTTCCTCTCTGGCCCATTGACTCTTTTTCAAGTAGCAGAGCTCAGGCGTTGCCCTTCTCAGCATGTAGTAGGTAGTGGGCCAAAAGCAGGAGGCTCAGAGGGGTAAGGCAGGTGCCCTGGAGTTCTGTACTACCTTAGGTATTGATAAAGGTGCCAAGGGGTGAAACACTTATCAAGCTGGACTTAAGATTTCTGTTATCACCCCTGGATCATGGTGGTGGTTGTAATAATATATGAAGGGAAGGTATTCATTGGATGAAAATTAATCCACACTAATGCTCCTGTACTTTTGGGCTGCCCTGCTCATGGAGCGAGTGACTTTGAGAAGAGGAAGCTCTGGGGCAGAAAAGCAGAAAGACTCAGAGGACTCTTGAGGAGAGATGCTGTCAACCTGCACAGAAATGTCTGCTGCAGCTGCAGCTGAAATCAGAAGTGGCCACGGGGTGTCTACGGTGCACCAAAAGTCTGCTCCACCTTTCTCATAAGTCTTAATATTTTAGTGCTAATAATGCCTGACACCTGTATAATGCTTACTGTGTGCTGGACATTAATCTTAAGTGCTCTACATGTGTAAATTGCTTAATTAGTACTTTATTAATAATGGGAAACTATTTGGGACATTTACACAAGATCCAGCGAGTGCAAAATCTGGAGTTTGGAACCCTGAAGTTGAAAACTCCTGAGAAAGGCATTGGGGAGCCATTGATGTATATATTAATCAGAGAAGTGACATAATTAGACTTTAAAGAAAAATATCCAACATCAGTATGCAGAACGGACACTGGTGAGGGGTGAAGGGGCTGTCACTAGGAGGTCAGATGGGGCTAGTGACAAGGAAAGAGACCAAGGTCTGAGCTGGGCAATGGTGGCTGGGATCCAGTTCTCACTTAGATGAGGTAAGGGATATGTGTGAATGCTCTTTATAAAAGGTAACAGGTGCTGCTCCTGCCTTTTAGTAGGGGAGGCAAGATTCACGCACAACTATAATACAAGGGAATCATGGCAAGATCCTTAAGAGGGATGCAAAGTATGTGGATGTTCAGAGTAGGCGAAGATTGCTTTTAGTATGAGAGAAAGGGGTAGGGGAAGTAGAGAAGGCATTTGAGGCTTTGAAAAATGGGCAGAGTTTGGACATGTGAAGATGGAGGAAGGGCATCCCAAGAAAGAGGAGAGTGTTTATAATTCAATTTATCTGGAGCATAAGCTAAGAAGAAAGAGTAAAAGAAGATAAACGTTGAAGAGTAGGTGGCATCTTCAGAGAGGCTTACCTATTCTCTTTCATAGCAGCCCATTCTCTTCCTTTCCAGCACTTATTTCCATTTGCACTTTGACTACACTGGCTAGCTTCATAGTAATGGACACTTTTTAGTAGAAAGCAAGGGAGACCTAGGCCCTGGTGTCCCTTCTCCATGGTTTAATACCTGTGATAATGTCTAGGGCAGCGGTTCCAACCTTTTTGGCACCAGGGACTGGTTTCATGGAAGACAATTTTTCTACAGACCAGGGAGGGGTGAGAGGGATGGTTTCAGGATGATTCAAGCACATGACATTTATTGTGCACTTTATTATTATTACATTGTAATATATAATGAAATAATTGTACAATTCACCATAATGCAGAATCTAATGCTGCCACTGATCTGACAGGAGGTGGAGCTCAGGCGGTGATACAGCAGGCGATGGGGAGCAGCTTTAAATACAGATGAAGCTTCACTTTCTCACCCTCTGCTCACCTCATGCTGTGCTGTCCAGTTCTTAATAGCCCACAGACTGGTGCTGGTCCATGGCCTAGGGGTTGGGGACTACAGTTCTAGGGGAACCTGGAGGACCAAGAAATATTTAAAGTGTATACAAGGAAGGCCTCCTAAACTTCAGTTGTCTGACCATATAGCCTAAGAGTTCTTAATTTAGCCTCTATGGAAAGGTTCCAGGAACTAGATGTACCGCTGAAATCATGTATAATATTTTTTGTGTATTTATTTTGCAGGAGAGGAAGTAATTTTTATCCAAAAAACATTAAAGAAGCCCTGATCTAGGCAAAGCTCCTTGTGTTACTGGTGAACCTGAAGTTCAGAGAGGGTGGTTAGTGACAGAATTGGAATTAGAACTCAAATCCCCTGATGCCCAGCTCAGGTCTGTGCTCCTTCCGCTGTGTCTCCCTAGCCGTATCCAGCGTATCCAGCATCGTTCAGTGGTAATCATGAGCACCAACACTAAATTTAACCTTTGTTCAGACCACTTCTCTGAATTCCAAATCCATATATCCATCTGCCTATTTGATCTCTCCACTTAGATGATTCATAGGGGTCCAAATTTCATTACATCCAAAATTGAACTCTTGAACTTTTCTCTCCAAACCTGCTCCTTCCTTGGACTTCTCCATCTCAGTACATGGCACCACCATCCATCCACTCAAGCTAGGAACCTGGAGTCCTTCTCCATAACTCCCTATCCTCTCTCCCCTGCCATCTAATACATCACCATGTCCTAATGAGTCAACCTCCCAGTAATTCTCAAACCTGTTCACTCTCTCCATTTCCACCACCACTGCTGCAGCCCGAGCCCCCATCCACTCCCAAATGAATGTTTAGAGTAGCCTGCTACCTTATTGCTCTGCGTTCACTCTATTCCATTCTAATCTATTGTGCCTCTCCAATCTATTCTCCTTACAGAAAATGGAATGATCTTACTACTCCCTTAAAACCCAATTTAGCACTTTTAACAAAATACTCAATAGAATTTTTTACCCCTTCATACATGCTTTTCCCTCTGCCAGGAATGTTCTTCCTCCCCTTCTGTTAATATGGTTTGCTTTTATTTATCCTTCAGAACTCAGTTTAAACAGCACCCTTATAAAACAACAACTCAAAGTACTGGGGAAAAAAAAAGGCACCCTCAGAGAGCCCTTGCCTATTATTCTCTTTCATTGTAAGCTGTTCTCCTTTTCAGCACTTATTTCAATTTGCAGTTATATATTCATCTGTGTAATTATTTGTCTCATGCCTTACTTCCCTTTGTACTTCTACCTGTGAGGAGCAGATCTGATCCATTCACTTCTGTAGCAGCCCCTTACTTGGTGACTGGCACATAGTAGGCTCTCAATAAATATTTGTTGCCTGAATGAAGTAGTAGCTAAAGACACCACTGCTTGAGAATCAGGAGACCTAGGGTAAATCAATGCCTCTCTCAAGGCCTGACTTTCCCCAAATGTAAAATGAATGGTTTGAGGGGTCAGATAGCTTGTAGCCTTTTTCTAAATGGCCTGTGTTCTAAGAATGATTTTTACACGTTTAAAGGAATGTAAAAAACAAATACAACTCAACAATCAAAAAACAAACAACTCGGCCGGGCGCTAGTGGCTCACGCCTGTAATCCTAGCACTCTGGGAGGCTAAGGCAGGAGGATCGCTCGAGGTCAGGAGTTCGAGACCAGCCTGAGTAAGAGCGAGACCCCCGTCTCTACTGAAAATAGAAAAAAATTATCTGGCCAACTAAAAATATATATAGAAAAAATTAGCTGGGCATGGTGGCGCATGCCTATAGTCCCAGCTATTGGGGAGGCTGAGGCAGTAGGATTGCTTAAGCCCAGGAGTTAGAGGTTGCTGTGAGCTAGGTTGATGCTATGGCACTCTAGCCTGGGCAACAGAGCGAGACTCTGTCTCAAAAAAAAAACCAAAAAAACAAACAAACAAAAAAACAACAACTCAAGAAATGGGCAAAGAACTTAAATAGACATTTCTTCAAAGAAGATATACAATTGGCTAATAAACACATGAAAAGATGTTCAATTTCACAAGTCATTAGGTAAATTCAAATCAAAACCAGGCTGAGATACCACTTCTTATGCATGAGGATAGCTATTATGAAGAGAAAAAAACTTCAGAATATTAAAAATGTTGGCTAGGATGTGGAGAAATTGGAACCCTTGTGCATTGCTGGTGGTGCAGCTACTGTTAAAATAGTGTGGTGATTCCTCCCTCAAAAAGTTAAACATAGGCCGGGCGCGGTGGCTCACGCCTGTAATCCTAGCACTCTGGGAGGCCGAGGCGGGTGGATCGCTCAAGGTCAGGAGTTTGAGACCAGCCTGAGCGAGACCCCGTCTCTACTAAAAATAGAAAGACATTATATGGACAACTAAAAATCTATATAGAAAAAATTAGCCGGGCATGGTGGCGCATGCCTGTAGTCCCAGCTACTCGGGAGGCTGAGGCAGTAGGATCGCTTAAGCCGAGGAGTCTGAGGTTGCTGTGAGCTAAGCTGACGCCACGGCACCCACTCTAGCCTGGGCAACAAAGTGAGACTCTGTCTCAACAAAAAAAAAAAAAAAAAAAAAAAAGAAAAAAAAAGTTAAACATAGAATTACTGTGTGATCCAGAAATTTCCATATGATCCATATGGTAATTAAATATAGAATTAATATGATCTAGCAACCAAAACAAACAAAACGAAGAAGAACAAAGACCATATGTGGCCCCTAAAATTTTTACTTTCTGGCCCTTTATAGAAAAATTTACTCACCCCAGTTAAAGTTAGGGATGAGATCAACTCTCCGTTTCTGTACGTGGAACTAGCCCTTCTGCAAACATTTTCCGCTCTTACCAGCACAAACCTAGGAGGCCCAAAAGTGGGCTAACACCACCCTTCATGGGAATTTAGAAAATCAACAATTCCTGTTGTTCCCCATCCAGCCCTAGAAGAGACAGGAAGGGCAGGGTATTGTTTTCTTGTAGGAAAGCCTTGAGTTGACCTAGGTTTCTGGTGGAAGTGCTCCTGAGGTGAGCATCAGTCTCCTGCTAGAGCCTGAAGCAGTAAGCCCCAAATTGTTACATACATACTCATGGGGCAGGGCAACACAGCCTGTCAAGATGAAGAGTAGATCGCGAATTAATGCTGTTTGTAAACCTTCAAGAGAGATTCCAAAGTAATCTCAGGAATTACTTGGGTGACTGCAGTGGCCTAACCTTTTCCTATTTCTTTTCTTGCCCCTTTGATCCTTTTCACACAGCAGCCAGAATGAGCCTTTAGAATGTAAATCAGATTTTGTCACCTATGGTCATAACTCCCCAGTGGCTTCTCATCAGTCTTCCTCTGGCCCATGAGGCCTTTATTGCCTGTCCTCCATGTTGCCTACCATTCTCCCCTTTGCTCATTGTGCTCTAGCCACATTAGTCCTCCACATTTGAAAAAAATGACCCACACTTCAGTTGTGGTAAATATACATACTTAACATAAAATTTACCATTTTAATCTTTTTTGAGTATGCAATTTAGTGGCATTAAGTACATTCACGTTGTTGTACAACCATCACCACCATTCATCTCTAGAATGTTTCCATCATTCCAAACTGAAACTCCATAACCCATAAATAGTAACTCCCCATTTCCTCTTCCCCCCAGCTCCTGGTAACCACTATTCTACAGGGTGTCCCAAAAGTCACCATACATAGGCAAAATGGGAAATTGTAGCTAAATATACATTTATTTACAAAATATTCAAAATTTCAAAATTTTATAAAATTTTTCCTTTGTTTGGAGACTTTTGGGACACCCTGTACTTTCTATTTGAATTTGACTGTTCTATGAACTTTATATAAGTGGAATCATATAATATTTGTTCTTTTTGTGTCTGGCTTATCTCACTTAACATCATGTTTGCAAGGTTCATCCATGTAGCATGTGTCAGAATTTCTTTCTTTTTTAAGGTTAAATAATATTCCATTTTATGTATGTACCACATTTTGTTTATCTATTCATCCCTTGATGGATATTTGGGTTGTTCCCATCTTTGGCTATTGTGAATAATGCTAGTATGGACATGAGTGTACAGATCTGTTTGAGTCCCTACTTTCATTTCTTTCAGGTATATGCCCAGAAGAAGAACTGTTGGATCCTATGCTAATTCTAAGTTTGATGTTTTGAGGAACTGACATACTGTCTTCCACAGTGGCTGTGCCTTTTAACCTTCCCGCCAGCAATGTACAACAGTTCCAATTTCTCTACATCCTTGCCAATACTTGTTATTTTTCAGTTTTTGGATAATAACCATCCTAATGGCTGCGAAGTAGGCCTCCTGTGATATTTTTTCAAACTCACCTAACACAGTCATGCATCAGGACCTTTATACTTGCTAATCCTTGTGCTAGAACATTCTTTCTCTGGGCAGTTGTATATCTCACTCCCACACCTTATTCAGATTTCCATTGAAATATCACCCCCTTGGAGAGGTTTTCCCTGACCACCTATTTAAATTAGCTGCCCCCATACCATTACCTGCTGTGTATTTCTAAGTAGTAGATCCCACTATCCTATACGTTATGTTACATACCCATTTGCTTACCATTGGTCTCCCCCATTAGAAGGTAAAAAAATCCAGGAAGGAAGGGACCTCCTTTGTTTTGTTTACAACTGTGTCTCTAGTGCCTAGAACAATGCCTAGCCCTTGATATATGCTCAGTAAATCCTTGCTGAATGATTGAATGAACATGCATTATTATTTTCTTAGGCTGTAACATTTTACGACAAAGTGAATTACTAGAACAAAATTAAATATATTTTCAAAGTTTTGATTCATAATGCAAAATTGCCTTTCAAAAAGGTTGTACTGACTTCTCTTCCAACCAGGTAAGTAGAAGGTTGCCCATCTCTCTGTTTGCAGTCCTGACTCTGGAGAACAGCATGCTCTGTGCCCAGTGCCTTACCCAGAGCAGGTATACACTGAACCTTTTTTCTTTTCTTTTTTTTTTTTTTTGAGACAAAGTCTTGCTCTGTCACCCAGGCTAGAGTGCCGTGGCATCAGCCTAGCTCACAGCAACCTCAAACACCTGGGCTCAAGTAATCCTCCTGCCTCAGCCTCCCGAGTACCTGGGACTACAGGCATGTATCACGACGCCCAGCTAATTTTTCTATTTTTAGTAGAGATGGGTTCTCACTCTTGCTCAGGCTGGTGTCCAACTCCTGAGCTCGGGCAATCCTCCCTCCTCAGCCTCCCAGAGTGTTAGGATTACAGGCGTGAGCCACCATGCCTGGCTGCACACTGAACCTTTATTAGATCAAACTTTATAATGTTCTTCCTGGTTCTTTTTCATTTCCTTTTCTTTTCTCCATATGTGTTGTAGAGGAGGGTAGAAATATTTCCTGTAAACAACATTTTTATTAAGTGCCTACTGTGTGTCAGACTCTGAGCCTGGTGTTGGGCTGCAAATGTGAACAAAAGCGGTCACTGTAGGGTTTCCATATCTTGTCTGTTTCTTTTTTTTGTTGTTGTTGTTGTTGAGACAGAGTCTCACTTTGTTGCCCAGGCTAGAGTGAGTGCCGTGGCGTCAGCTTAGCTCACAGCAACCTCAGACTCCTCGGCTTAAGCGATCCTACTGCCTCAGCCTCCCGAGTAGCTGGGACTACAGGCATGCGCCACCATGCCCGGCTAATTTTTTCTATATAGATTTTTAGTTGTCCATATAATGTCTTTCTATTTTTAGTAGAGACGGGGTCTCGCTCTTGCTCAGGCTGGTCTCGAACTCCTGACCTCGAGCGATCCACCCGCCTCGGCCTCCCAGAGTGCTAGGATTACAGGCGTGAGCCACCGCGCCCGGCCCATATCTTGTCTGTTTCTAGCTTCTCCATCTTTTGCTCTTGGGGCCCATCATTTTGAAACACAGAGGCTAACAGTAGTTCTTCTAGAAGTTCATCTCATTTTCAATCAGATGATGATTTCCTAGAGAGGAACGTGGTATAGAAAGTAACAGTTTTTATAACTAATCTTTAACAAGTAAGGCCAAGAATTGTTGCTTGTCACATCTACCATGTGCTGAGAGGAGATGGAAATCATAATACAGGACTTGGAGCAGTGCTGGGAATTGTAAATGTGCCTTTATAATAACCTTTGTACTTATCAGCAGTTACAGTTAAGAAAGTGAACTTTGGGCTGGGCGCGGTGGCTCACACCTGTTCCTAGCACTCTGGGAGGCCGAGGTGGGAGGATTGCTTGAGCTCAGGACTTCGAGACCAGCCTGAGCAAGAGCGAGACCTGTCTCTACTAAAAATAGAAAGAAATTAGCCAAACAACTAAAAATAGAAAAAATAGTCGGGCATGGTGGCTCATGCCTGAAGTCCCAGTTACTCGGGAGGCTGAGGCAGGAGGATTGCTTGAGCCCAGGAGTTTGAGGTTGCTGTGAGCTAGGCTGATGCCACGGCACTCTAGCCCAAGCAACAGAATGAGACTCTGTCTCAAAAAAAAAAAAAAAAAACAGAAAAGTGAACTTTGGAGTCAGACTTCCTGGATATTGGCTCCAGGACTTACCTAGTTTGTGGCCTTGAGCAAATATTTAACCTCTGTGCCTTGGTTTCCCCATTTGCAAAATGGGGTTGATGATAGTCATCCTCCTTGATAGCATTCTGAGGCTTGGTCCACACAAGCACTTGGCACAGTGCCTAGCACAGAATGAGTGCTCACTACCAGTTAGGTCTTGCTGTTTTCACTATTAGTGCATTTTCCTTACGCTGTAAGCTTTAAAGTCATATGTAAATCGCCCTCAGCTTGTGTCCAAGGGTGCCCTCGACTCCATACCCCTTCTTTACTCATTCCAGTCCTGACAGGTCAGTGCTGTCAGCACACCAGTGGTTCTCAGTTGAAGCAGTGGTCAGGGTAGACAGGAGGTGAGGAATCAAGAACAAAATTGAGGATTACCAGAGTTCACTATTTGTTCAAATCAACAAATTAATGGAGTATATCACCATGGATAAGGTACTCTGTGGGCATGGTGGGACTTTAGGGCTGAGTAAGAAATCACTTTTGCTTTCTGACAGCTCACCCAGTGTAGTACTTGGTGAGCTCTGAGGTAGAATGAACGAGGTTCAGTAAAAGTCTACAAGAAAATGCTCAGCCTGGGCAACATAGCAAAATCCTGTCTCTACAAAAAAATAAGAAAATTGCTGGTGGTCTCGTGGCTAAACATTTAAAAAAGCAAAGGAAAAGAAGAGGGAAAAAAATAAGAAAAATTAACTGGGCATGGTAGTGAGCATTTGTAGTCCCAGCTACTCAGGAGGCTGAGGCATGAGGATTGCTTGAGCCAAGGAGTCAAGGCTGCTGTGAGCTATGATCGTGCCACTGCACTCCAACTTGGATGATGCAGCAAGATTTTGTCTCTAAAAAAAAACAAATTAATAAAAAATAAAAGAAAAAAGAAAATGCTGTAGGAATAAAAAAGAAGACATGATTCATACGATTGGCAAGATCAGGGAAGGCTTCCCTGAGGTATTTTCTGCAGGACCTTGAGGGGAGAAAGAATATATTACAGCAGAGTTAGAGGGATCTTGGTGGACATATACTGTGTTCATTTATAGACAGGAGGATGGAAGTCCAGAGAGGTTAGGAAACTTCTCCAAGACTATCCAACAAGTGAGCATCGGGCTCAGACTGGAGCCCCAATTTAATATTCTTTCCACTCCTCTGCAGCCTACATGTGTCTTTCTCTTCTCTCTGTAGCAGCCTTGCTTTTCATGTGAAGCCCTTTGAAGAGTATGTAGCTCACTCTATCTTGGCAGGTATTACTTGCGGAAGCCAGGTGCTTGAAAATGCCATTTCATCAAGTCTTTCAAGACTCAATTTTTTTTGAGACAGGGTCTCACTCTGTTGCCTGGGCTAGAGTGCCGTGGCATCAGCCTAGCTCACAGCAACCTCAAACTCTTGGGCTCAAGCGATCCTCCTGCCTCAGCCTCCTGAGTAGCTGGGACTACAGGCATGTGCTACCATGCCCAGCTAATTTTTTCTATATACTTTTAGTTGTCCAGATAATTTCTTTCTATTTTTTTGGTAGAGACGGAGTCTCGCTCTCGCTCAGGCTGGTCTGGAACTCCTGAGCTCAAACGATCCGCCCGCCTCGGCCTCCCAGAGTGCTAGGATTACAGGCGTGAGCCACCGCGCCCGGCCTTCAAGACTCAAATTTTAAGTCTATTGATATTTTAAAAACTACCAGGGAAACTTAGTATTGACAGTTTCAGGGAGGGAGGTTATATTGTAGCAAGGCGATTTTATCTGTATGCTAGCTAAAATATACATATTTCTCTTATGCTTTAGAGTGTGGTGCATCAACATTGCTTCTTACAAATTTAAGAAGAATCTGGTTTTGAGGATAGAGGATGGAGAAGAGCTTAAAGGAGCAGCAGGAGCATGAAGGTGTAGCAGTAAAAGTGCTTAGCATGACAAGGAATGGGCATCACCTAGGGTTTGTTGAGGATGTTGCAGGAGATGAAAATGAAAAATGTGGCCTCTCTGCCCTAGGGCGATTAGATGAGATTCTGTAGCCATCTGGGGGCCATTTCTGGATTTGAGGTGTGCCTGATGCAGTTTACTGTCTCCAGAGGGAGCCTTTCCTGTTGTCTCCAGACTAGGCACTGGGGCCTTGAGGTTGGGCACTGAGCCTGGTTTCACTTGAAGATGGTCATTCTTCACCAAGAGCCTGACCAGCTCTGGGTAGATCTAGGAGTCAGCCTTCAAGGCCTATTGGTATCTCTGATGGTTAACTCACTCTTAGGCGAAGCTGTCTGGCCAAGGCTCTGGATTTTTGAAGTTACTTGGCTGCCTGTTAAGTCAAAAAGAATGATTCATTTGTGTTTGTAAGCTGTAAGCTATTCATTAGCATTCAAGATAATACCTCACATTTATATGACACCAAAGGGCTTTCACATAAATTATTTGATGTGATCTTTAAAACAAGCCTATGAGGTAGGTAAAGGACTATTAGCTCCAATTTATAGATGAGAAAATCAAGACTCAAAGAGTTTAATTGATTTGCCCAGCATAAGGTGGCTAGTAAATGCAAAGCCCCTGCCCAAACCTGAATTTTCTGCTCCTCTTTTAGAGCTTTTTCCATGATCTGCACTTCAGGAGCAATTAGAGCAACAAGAGACGGGTCTGACTCTCTAAGTAAAGCTGCCTGACTTGGGTAAACCTAGCAGGTATTAAGCTGCTCTGAACAGCTTGAGGGACAGTGTTAAAATTTGTGTTAAAACTACTACAGCACAATGTCCATTTCACCTCAGGCAGTATTCAGAATATTTTCCATTTGCATAGCTGCTTTCCCTATTTTTTTGTTCTTCCTGAGTACTTTTATTTGGTTGTTTTCATTAAATCAACTCACTTCTTTTTACTAATATAAATTTGTTTATAAAGGAAACAAGTGCATTAAGGGAAAAAAAGAAATGAATGAGATGTAGGAAGTACCAGGGCCCAGAGGGAAGGAGTTCTACCCCTGGGAAAGGACAGAGACTGGGCAGAGAAAGTGGCTCTGGGGTTGGGGACCCAAGTCTCTAGGGGTTGAGGGTGAGAGTAGGCAGTGGGGAGAGGTGAGGGGAGCCAGACCCAGTGTACCCAGGCAGATATGAGGGGTGGGAATGTACAACCTGAGAAAAGAAGGTGGGAAAGGATTTTAGGGTCTGATCCTAATACAGGGGTACTTACTGTAAGGGTGGGAAGAAGGAGGCAGGGCCAGAGAGAAGGGTGGTGTCTGAGAGAAGGAGGGCTGTAGATGACTCCAGGTGGGTAGCTGGTTTGGGGAAGTGGTCTGAGGAGGTGGTAGGACAGGGGTTGAGACCCCGGAGGGAGTGCTAGGATGGCTAAAGGAAGGGTACCTGGAGGAGAGCACCAGAGGAATGGGAGGAGCTAAAGGGTGAACTCACCTGAGGACCCAGAGCTCAGAGGGGGCATAGGGGCCATCATTTGGGGAGAAGCAGGCCAGGCCCAGTACATGGTCCCATTTGTTCCAGGTGGCACACCTGTTCTGAGTCAGGACCATCGGCCATGGCTAGCAGCCTGAGAGAGATGTTGGTGTGAGGTGTGGGTTCCCCCAGAATCATCTTGATATCACCAGCAGGCCCACATATTAGGAGCATTGAGCTAAGGGGGCTGAGCTGGGGGTGGCTGATTCCCTGCTGTGCTGCGCCTTGGGAGCAGCCAGCAGTTTCTACAGTGCTCAGGCATTTGGGGATTTCTCTGTAGGGCTGTCTCAGAGGGGGCCACAGGCTGTAAGGAATGAAAGGACCGCAGAGGGGACTTTTAGGTAAGTGTCCAGAGCTCTGTGGTTTGCTTCCTTCCTGTGACATCAGGTAGTCACATAACTTCTGGTGTTCCTGCCAGTGAGGGGATGAGGCGATATCTGCCTCCCCCAGGCTTGGGGAGAAATGACTATCCAGGCTGTGTTCCTGACTTCCCATTACTGGAGCTGGGCCTAGTAATGGATTTCTAGCTGATTCACCCAGGATGGTTTGTTCATTCAGTACCTGTTGTCACCGCCTCCCTGTGTCCTCTTTATCTGAATCTAAGCAGTTGGCCTGGCTTTTTGAGAACTAGACCTTACCACTTACCTGGCTCCAAGTTTTATTACAAGAAAGGACAGCAGCCTTTTAAAAAAAGATAATGATGCCTTCTTTGTGGGGCCCCTTTCTTTTAAGTTAATGACGGCTATTTTCTATTTATTGGCCCCTTTAGCACTTTGCTTTTTGGGGTGAGTCAGGAGTTCTTTCCCCTCAAGAGGTGAAACTGGAGGCAGGTGGACTGTCTGTCCGAGGCCCTGCCTTGTGCTTGGGGCAAAGCCCAGTGCAGGTGGCTGGAGACCCAGCTCCCAGCCTCCTCCCCTGCTCTGGGCTCAGGTTGCTGAAAGTGGTAGAACAAGTTATGGAGCTTCTGGGGAAGGGCTGGGTGGCTGCCAATTCCTTACTCATTCTTCCCCTCTGTGATGTGGGCTGTGGGGGGATAGCATTTAGTTCCCACTGTGGTTATCCTGGCAGTCTGCTTTAGTAATTTCTTCCCTTTTCCAGACTTGGTTTTTTAAGAGAAAGTGTTAGCAGGGAGAAGGGGAAATTGTGAAATAGTGGTAAGGTCTCCTAGGGTCAGGATGGCACCCACTTCCCTCTACTCCTCAGTGTGCCTGAAGTAATTGACATAGTTGAGGCTTTCTAATTGTGTTTTGGTTGAGAACAAATCAGTGTCTGCCCTGTTCATTCAACAGATATTTATTGTGTGCCTAACTAAGTGCCAGGCTGTTCTGTGTACTGTTCTGGGCCCTGGGGAGAAGCAGAACTCCGTCTGCTAAGCACATGAACTTTATTTGGAAGGGGAACCCCATCCCTTCCTATACCTGTGTGTTCTCATTTGAGGTACAGTTATCACCAACTTAACTGTTTTTCCAGACCATTCTAGAAAAGAAGCAGCAGATTAGAAGCACTTCTGTGGAAGTGCTGGCATCTGACACAGTCTAGTAGTGGCTGACTAGGGAAGAAATAGAAAAACTATAAAAAGAGTAGAATTTAAGATCCTCAGTACCTGGAGAAGCATAGGAAAAGCCTGACTCTTTGCTCTCAGTAGCAGTGGAATATGTTGTACTGTTCAGTAGTTTATGTTCTGTATGATGATCCTGAGACATCAAAGACAGATTAAACTCAGCTAGGATCCTAGGATGAGAAAAGGGAGGTGGTAGACAGTAAGATTTTAGAAGGATATCAGGGAGCTGGGTGCAGGGGCTCACATCTGTAATCCTAGCATTTTGGGAGGCTGAGGCTAGAGGATCGCTTGAGCTCAAGAGTTCGAGACCAGCCTGAGCAAGAGCAAGACCCTGGTCTCTACTAAAAATAGAAAAATAGCTGGGCGTCGTGGCATGAGCCTGTAGTCGCAGCTACTCGGGAGGCTGAGCCCAGAAGTTTGAGGTTGCTGTGAGTTAGGCTGATGTCACAGCACTCTAGCCTGGGCAACAGAGTGAGACTGTGTCTCAAAGAAAAGAAAAAAAGGACATCAGAGGAAAGACCAAACTTAGCAAACTGGAGTTTAGACTTCTTATGGAACTACATTCATCTGAGATCTTTGTCATTTGGGCCTGGGCCTTGGAGACAGCCTAGCCTGGTCCTATGAAAAACCATGATCTGGACAGGAGACGTTGGTGGGGAAGCTCTTGAACTGTTACCTTGTTCCTCCTTTGTGAAGTCTCAGGAATGCAAGTATTTCCAAGTGCTAGGTAGACCAGGGAATTTGGGGGAAGCTTATGGGTAAAGAAGGAAAGCTGCAAGCGTTAGAGACAATCCTGGAGCCTTTGGCAACTTGCTGTGGCTGCTTCAACCCTGCCTGAGTGATCCCAGCACCTGCAGACACAGTCTCATGGCAGAGCTTGGAACCTGGGATTCCTGGGTTTCAACAGTCCTATCTTTATCCTACATCATTACATGGATTATCCCTCTATTTCTTTGTTTTTCTGAAAGTTCCTCTCCTTCCTAATTTGATCAAGTTAAGAAAAATATTGTTTCACCTTTTTACCCTGAGTCTAGCCTATTGAGCTGCTCATAAGTTAGGATTATTTCATAAGAAACACTATTGAGACCAGAAGCTTTTTCAAAGGCCTGCTTTAGGGGAGTTATGTTTACATCATTAGAAATTCTTCTGGCAGCAGTCACTCCAGGAGGGCTGGACAAAGCTGGTAATCCAGTTTGTAACACAAAGCACCAAACTCCAGGCCAACTGGTTCAAAGTCAAAACTGGCCTTCCAGGCTAAAATGAAGGAATGAGCCCTGCCCAGGGCAGGTTTACAACTAAATATAGTAATAACTAGTCAATCAGGACAGACACACACTTGACCAGCATTCTTAGGCCTGCTGAGTTTTGATTCACAGCCATTCTGGAAGATTTCAAGCTACCTACCCATGCCCTCTACTCTTTGAATGAGAGTATTTCAGAGACCCTGGAGGCTAACCAAGGGTTGAATTTTAGGACTGCCCCCAAGCAGTCTAAAAACTATCCCTGTCCACCTGAAGAATTCAAATGGAGTTGACCTGCGTCCTCTATGGACCAGGGTCCATTCCTGGAGTTCCTGTCAGGTGGGCGTCCTACTGGGCTATTGTCACAGTTTACCCCACTTCCAGGAGCAATTGAGGGAGAGATATGGGAACTTGTAGTGAATGCCTGGTTTTTGCTATGTGCTTCATATGGATTATTTTCTTTAATCCTTCTAACAGCCCTATGTGTAGAGGTTATTTTTCTCACTTTGTTGTTGAAGGACCTGAGACTGAGATTCAGTAATTTGCTCAAGGTCATGCTGTTAGACCTACATACATCTGTCAGGCACTAGAACTTTCTTTCAGTGAACCATGCTGCCTCCTAGTTTAGAATAGTAGAAAGAGGCTAAACAACTTTATCTCTTAACAGTTTTGAAAAGTAATACAAGTTCGTTGTAGAAAGTAAATATCAACTATAACCCTCTCTTTCATGGACATTTTTATATTTTTGTATTTACATCTGGCAGGGAAGAAAGTCCCAGCTCCCTATTTGGCCTTCTCTGATACCACTCTGGTGGAGGTTTGGGGTACTTGGTTACAGCCTGGTGAGGTTGGAAATCTAGACTCCCCATTTGGCATTTTATGGCATGGATGGGGTTTGGGCCACTGTTTTTTCTGTGGTTTTTGCCTAAAATAATGATTGCGTGGTTTTTCATTGAATGGATTTTCAGTATCATAATTATGTCAGTTTCCTTGTTTATAAAATGAGCATAATAATAATTTCTACCTCATAGGGATTTTGAAGGTTAAATAAGTTAATATATGTAAAGCACTTCAAACAGAGCTTGCCATATGATAAGCATTATATAAGTGCTAGTTACTGTTTTTATAGTCATTTTAGAATTTAAATGATTTCTGACTTCTCTGTTATGAATAATGATATAAATGAGCAGCAGTGTTTATAAATATTATATGAATTTCTAAATATTTCTTTAGAATAGACTCTTAGGTAAGGCCTTGTTGGGTCAAAGGGTCAACTTTTCCAAGCTTCCTAATACATACTACCAGATGTGTTCCAGATTCTTATGTTAGTTTCTATATTCACCACACCACCACCAGCATTAAATATTATCCTTTTTTTTCTTGTTGTCAACTGATAGGTCAAAAATGGCTTTTAATTTTTGTATGTGAGGTCAGGAGTTTGATTTCATGTTATTAACCATTTATGTTCTTTTATGAGGTATCTCTTCATGTTCTTTCCCTATTTTCTTATAGTTTGTTTTATAGCAAGAATTGTGTTGTCTGTTGTATTTCATTCCAATACTTCCCTCAGTTTTCATTCTTCCCGTCTTTTAATTTTGGCTATGATTTTTGGCTTAGAGAAATTTAAAAAGTTTTCATAGTCAAATCCATTCATTGTATACATGTGTATGAGAACATGTGTGTGCATGTGTGTGTGATTTCTTCCCTTGCTTTTATGTTTAGTTTCTTTAATTTTAATTTAATTTAATTTATTAAGAGAGTCTCACTCTGTTGCCCAGGGTGGAGTGCATTGTCATGATCTTGGCTCACTGCAACCACTCAGGGGGCTCAAGCAATCCTTCTACCTCCCGAGTAGCTAAGACTAGAGGTGTGCATTACCACACCTGGGTAATTTTTCTTGTTTTTGTAGAGACAGAGTCTCAAACTCCTGGTCTCCCAAAGTGCTAAGATTACAGGTGTGAGCCACCATGCCTGGCCGCTTTTTTATATTTAATGTTTTGAACTGTCTGAAATTATATTGGTATATGGCTCAAGATAAAGATGTAACTTTTTTTTACCATTTTGTGATAATAAATTTTAATGGTAAATTTTACCACATACTGAATTTTTATACTTATTATGATTTGGTTTTGGCCAGGCTTATGTTCCATTTGTCTTGCCTGCTGCTTTTGTGCTTTAAGAAACATTTTCCTAGCAGACAGAGAACATTGAGGTTCAGGTTGTTTGGGCTTGGAGACCTCATAAGCCTTCTCAGTCATCCATCCTGGTTTATTACCCTTGAACTCAGGAAGCTGTCTGCATCCAGCCCTGCTCAGAATGAGCACCATGGGGCCTTCCCTTCTAATTGTTCTACTCTCTGTTTTATGAGTCACATATAAACTCTATATTTTCAGTATCATACCTGAGTTAACGTTATCACTTTTTAATCCTTGTTTTCTCCTCCTCTTGACCTGGTTTGCATTTCTTTGCCTATATGTACACTACTCTCATACTCTAGCATTTCTTCATCCCAAGTCTGTACATTAAAATCTGTTTGTATGAATTTATTCTTTTCCTACAGTTTTCTTGTATTTTCTTTGGTTGAAGTGTTTTTTTTTTTTTTTTTAGACAGAGTCTCACTCTGTCACGAGCAGTGGTGACAGAGTAGCAACAGAATGGGGTAGAGTGCAGTGGCGTTATCATAGCTCGCTGCAACCTCAAGCTCCTGAGCTTGAGCAATCCTCCTGCCTTAGCCTCCCGAGTAGCTGGGACTACAGGCCTGTGCCACAACTCCACGATGCCTGGTGAATTTTTCTATTTTTTGTAGAGATGGGGTCTTGCTCTTGCTCAGGCTGATCTTGAACTCCTGAGCTCAAGAGATCCTTCTGCCTTAGCCTCCCAGAGTGTTAGGATTATAGGCATGAGCCACCACACCCGGCCTGGTTGAAGTTTTTTAATTAACCAAAGCATCCTTTGACAAAAGAACATTATTTTTATTTCTGTGTTTTATTGCAGCCGTGTTTCTTTCTCTTTGTGTTTTTTTCTGTTCTCAATACCTTTTCTTCATTAAAGTAAAACTTTTCTATTTCTCCTCTAATCTTGAAGAGAAATCTAACCTCTTTTATATCCTCTGTTTTGAATTTCCTTTTAGGTTCTCTGCTTGGAGAACTTCTACTCACCTTTGGAGACCCATCTCAGATATTGCCTCCTCTGGGAAGGCTTCAGGGCTAAATTAGTCACTCCTTTCCCCTGTTCCCATTCTTATGGACCACTCTTATATCTCACACACTGTAATTGTAATTGATTGTTTTCTCTGGCATCTTCTCTGCTAAGCAGTGTCCTTCCTCTTCAGTGTCAGGGAACATGCCTGATTTTTCTCTGTATTCCCAGGCTCCAGATCAGCCCCTACATGTCCTAGATGCTCCATCAGTGCACCCACAGGTGGGGTGAATTCAGTGTTACACTGAGGGGCTCCTGGAGAATTGTTTTTTCCATCCTTAGATGTCCCTCTCTGGGAATGAATACCAGCCTTACCCTGACTTTCTGGACCTCACCTCTCTCCCTACTAATATCTAGCCAGTACATGAGAGTGGTAATTTTTCCTAGAGGACCTTAAAATGTTCAACCCGTTCTACCTTTAAAAGATGGTTTGGAAATTGAGGCAGAGGCCAGGCCTTGAGGGCATGGGGTCCAGGATATGTCAGGTTGATTGAGGCAGTTATTTCTGGTTGTAAATGTTGGGAGTGTGGGAGGCTGGAGGGGTGAGCGGTAGGATGGGTTCACCCAGGTGGGGCATGAGATAACCTTGGTATAATTGTACTAGTTGCATCAAAATCTGATCAGACTATTATAGACATTTGTCAAGGGAACATATTCTACAAAGAGAATTGACAAGGAAGCAAATTAATATATGTAGATTGATTATTACGTAATTTTTTCAGTGTGAACAATTTTATTTTTCTATTTAAGTAAAAAATTAATTTTCCAATATAGAACATCCAAAATAAATTATAAAACATAAAACACTTATTATTATTATTTTTTTTTTTGAGACAGAGTCTCTCTCTGTTGCCCAGGCTAGAGTGCTGTGGCGTCAGCCTAGCTCACAGCAACCTCAAACTCCTGGGCTCAAGCAATCCTTCTGCCTCAGGCTCCTGAGTAGTTGGGACTACAGGCATGTGCCACCATGCCTGGCTAATTTTTTCTATATATATGTTTTTAGTTGTCCATATAATTTCTTTCTGTTTTTAGTAGAGACGGGGTCTCGCTCTTGCTCAGGCTGGTCTCGAACTCCTGAGCTGAAACTATCCACCTGCCTTGGCCTCCCAGAGTGCTAGGACAAAACAATTATTTATCATTCCTTCAGAATAAAATTCAGAAAGCATTCTCTTTATAAAAAAAAGAAGGAAAGAAAACAAAGGTGGTACCAACACTCAGCCCACCCGATGCCCCTTTTGTCTTGCTTTCTTATTGCTCCCTCTCGCTCTTCTCTCTCTCTTGTCCTTCTCAGGTTTATAAAAAGAACATAGGAACCACTTTAAAAGAGTCCCATGATACAAAAGAAAAAATCTGGGCCGGGCATGGTTGCTCATGCCTGTAATCCTAGCACTCTGGGAGGCTGAGGTGGGAAAATGGCTTGAGGTCAGGAGTTTGAGGTTGCAGTGAGCTATGATGATGCCACTGCACTCCCTCCCAGGTGACAGAGTAAGACACTATCTCCAGAAAAGAAAAATCTTCCACAAAATCCCGCCAAATCAGTAGGGCAGCCCTGCTAGTCCTAGTCCTGAGGAAGTTCATCCCGAGGACACTGTTGCAAGGTAAGGTCATTGACCCCCAGGAAATCAGTTGCCTCCAAGACTCTGGGTGCTTCCCCCCACCTCTTCTTCTCACCCATCTCAGAGAGAAGGTGGAGATGGGATCAGAGAGGTGGGGTTGAGGGGCCAGGAACAAAAAATCCCAGCAGATCCCTGTCAGTGTGCAGGTGCTTGTATTTGTTGGAATGATCAAGGAGGATGGGTTAGCGGGACACCCACCATCCAGTCAACTCTGGATTCTTGGTGTTAGAGGGCTGGGGAAATGGGAAAGAACATTAGCTTTTTAACTTTCTCTTTATGTATTTATGGTATTGTTTTGCTTATTGAAAACAGCAAATAAAGGGCCCTAAAATGTAAAAACTGTTTCATAAAGTCTTAGTTTAAAATAAAAAGGAAATGAGGCTGGGGCATAGTAAAGGAGGCAAAAGAGAGTGAAAGGGAGAAAAGACAAATGATAAGGGACCTAAAGAGCAAAGACGACATTGCAAATGTAAGACTGCATATAAAGCTAGCACCTCCCCTTCCCTTAGTATTGTTATTTTTTATAGTGAAAGCAGAGCTAGAGAAGGGAGGGTGAGGGTGGGGAGGTGAGCAGCAGGTCAGGTGTGCATGGGGTGATGGGGAATGTGGGGTAGGGCAGAGAGGCACATCCACAGTCTTGCCTGAGGCCTGTCCTGGGAGGGGTTCCCGCTGCCTCCAGCTCAGTCATGAGAGCCATACTGGGCTTGGGTTGCCCTGGTGGTGAAGGGGTGGTGCTGGCTGTGGCCCAGCAGGTGGCAGCACACCCCCAGAGATCCTAGGCAGGGTGGCAGCCTCATGGAGGTAGGAGTTGAGTCAGGGCACCTGCCGGGCAGACCATCCCTGGCAGATGCTGGCTGCTGGCTGCTTACCTCTGAAGGTCCTTATTTAGCACACTTGGGCACAGAAGCCTCTCTTGGTTCTGTCTGGGAAGTTTGGAAAGCCAGTCTGCTTAGCTGTTCCTCCAGGAGGTTGGAGCTGTAGGTAACACATACAGAGCAGAATTGAGGAGGCAAAGGCCTTGGGAGGCAGGGGCCAGATTCTGGGATTTCATACTTTGTTTTCACTTACAGCAGCTATGTAGGTAACACGTGAAAGAGAATCTTGATAGCTATGTTTGTCTATTTTTACTAATATAAGAAATATTAGGGTTTTTTCTTTTTAATACTGAGAGATATGAAGATAAAAATTTAAAATGGACTATAACATCCCCACTAAGATAAATCCTTTTGGTGATAAAAAGCAACAATAAAATAAGGCCTAAGTTTTGAAATTTTGAACTACAGAAAGGTATAAAATGAGAAGTAAATGTTTCTTTCCTCCCTACCTTCATCTTCTCCAAAGGAAACCTCTATTAAGTTTCAGGATTGCTTTGAGAAAAAAATAAAAACAAAATGACAACTATGCACATGCCCAAGTATCTGTAACTATATTTCATTTATTTGTTCAATTTAAACCCCAAAGTGATCATACTATATATACCATGTTCTGAGCCTTGCTTTTTTCACTCATTCTACCCTAAAGATCTTTCTGTGTCAGCACTGAGAAACCTCTATCTATCATAATTTTTTTAATGGGTCTCCCTATTGATGGAGATTTTGGCTGGCTCCAGTAGGGGACTATTCTAAACAGTGTTGCAATGAATATCCTTGTATATTTATTTTGGCATACTTCTGTAAATCCAAATTCCTAGGACTGGGTCAAAAGGAAAGTACACTTTAAAATTTGATGTCTAAAGTTTCCTCCAGAAATGTTGTCCCAGTTTACATGCCCACTAAGAATGTATAGAGAGTACCTCTTACCAAGTGGCTGTAAAGAAACCAGGATACTGTGCTCCTACCTCTTCCAGGAGTCCCTTGACATCTAGATTGAGCACTCAGCAGGAAGTAGGCCTGGCTTCTCAGCTGGGTGGCAGTGGCCAGCCGCCTCCATGGCTTTGCCGCCTCCCGGGAGCCTCTCTCTTATGTGGGCATGGGATTTCCCTTATGGCTTGAGCAAGGTTTTTCTTGATTGTCCCTGGGGTGAGAGAATGAATGACCATGTCTTCTTTCTGACTCTTGCAGGTGAAGAAGGCGTATAGGCAGAAGGCCCTCGCCTGCCACCCAGACAAAAATCCGGATAATCCCAGAGCGGGTGAGACCCTCCTCCTAAGGGGATAGGGAGAAAGAGACCTGCTCACCTGGGCATTGTTTCTCAATCTAAGTTCTGTGTGTGGAGTGTAGGCGCACATGGCCAGGCTCTGGGCAAGTGGGTCCCAGGGCTTCCTTCACATGTTAGAGGTGTCCAGTCAGTTGCTGATGTGCTCACCCATCCTTGCTGGTCTGTCATCTGCTTATGTCGGCTTTTCTGCCCACCCTGTGGCTTTTCTTTCCCCTTGAGACCTTTTTTCCCAAGTAACCTGTGGCTGCTTTGAAGTGGTTTTTGTTTTGTTTTGTTTTGTTTGTTTGTTTTGAGACAGAGTCTTGCTATTGCCCAGGCTGGAGTGTAGTGATGCAAATTAGCTCACTGCAGCCTCAAACTCCTGGGCTCAAGCGATCCTCTTGCCTCAGCCTTCTGAGTAGCTAGGACTACAAGTGCATGCCACCACGCCTGGCATATATATATATATATATATATATACTTTGTAGAGGCAAGGTGTTGCTGCGTTGCTCAGGCTGGTCTTGAACACTTGGGCTCAAGTGATCCTCCCACCTTGGCCTCCCAAAGTTCTGGGATCACAGACGTGAGCCACCATGCCTGGCTTGAAGTGGTTTTTTTTTTCTTTTTTTTTTTTTTTTTGAGGATGCTCACCATCGCCAAGGCTAACTTTGTTTTTTTCCTTTCTCTCCTTTTGATCCCGATGTGTAGCTGAACTCTTCCACCAGCTTTCTCAGGCCTTGGAGGTGCTGACTGATGCTGCAGCCAGGGTAAGTATATCTTCCTTTAACTGAATTATCCCCCATGGTTAGAGACCACTGCTGCCTTTCAACCTCAGTCCTCTGCCCTCTGCCATGTGGCACAGTCCTTGCTATTTAAGCCTTCGAGACCCAGTCACCAGGCTGCTTTCCTGATGGCTCTGCAGCTAGGAGGCAGGGGCCAGGCAGATTGCTGGGGCTCTGTCCTTTTTCTCTGGTGGACCTGCTGCCCTGTGTTCCTTTCTCCTGCCAGGCTGCTTATGACAAGGTCAGGAAAGCCAAGAAGCAGGCAGCAGAGAGGACACAGAAACTTGATGAGAGAAGGAAGAAAGTGAAGCTTGGTAGGTGATGTCGTAGTGCTGGATGGTCTGCGGTTTCCCTTGGCCATTTTCATTCATCCCCCTCACTTTTCTTTCTGGAGCTTTATTTCCATCAACTCAAAACCTCTTAGCTCAGGCTCTGGGCAAAACTTTGTTCTTAGAGGTTGGTTCCTATTATTCTTAGGAATAATAACGACTATATTTACTATTAGCTAAGCACTGTGACAAATACTTCATTGACTTCTTTTTTTTTTTTTTTTTTTTTTTTTTTTGTTGAGACAGAGTCTCACTTTGTTGCCCAGGCTAGAGTGAGTGCCGTGGCGTCAGCTTAGCTCACAGCAACCTCAGACTCCTCGGCTTAAGCGATCCTACTGCCTCAGCCTCCCGAGTAGCTGGGACTACAGGCATGCGCCACCATGCCCGGCTAATTTTTTCTATATAGATTTTTAGTTGTCCATATAATGTCTTTCTATTTTTAGTAGAGACGGGGTCTCGCTCAGGCTGGTCTCGAACTCCTGACCTTGAGCGATCCTCCCGCCTCGGCCTCCCAGAGTGCTAGGATTACAGGCGTGAGCCACCGCGCCCGGCCCATTGACTTCTTTAGTTATCACAACTATCCAAAGAAGTGGGTGTTACTAAATCCAGTTTTTAGGCAAAGGACTTAAGGCACCAAAAGCTTAAGAACTTGCTGGTGCTGGGATGTAAACTCATACAGTGTGAATAAAATCAGGGGTCATATTCACCATCCCCAGCTGGGTGTTTTTATTTGTCCCAGCCTCATTTCTGCCCAGAGCTTTCACTCTGAGAAGCTCCCTCAGAAGGATTCAAGGAGGTTCAGGCTTTCTCTTCTTTTTTCACAGCTTTATTGAGGTATTATTTGCATATCATAATGTCAGCCCATCTCAAGTATACAATTCAATGATTTTTAGTAAATTTACCATATGATGCAACTGTGACTATAAATCAATTTTAGGCCGGGCGCGGTGGCTCACGCCTGTAATCCTAGCACTCTGGGAGGCCGAGGTGGGAGGATCGTTTGAGCTCAGGAGTTCGAGACCAGCCTGAGCAAGAGCGAGACCCCATCTCTACTAAAAATAGAAAGAAATTATATGGACAGCTAAAAATATATATAGAAAAAAAAAATTAGCCGGGCATGGTGGTGCATGCCTGTAGTCCCAGCTACTCGGGAGGCTGAGACAGGAGGATCGCTTGAGCTCAGGAGTTTGAGGTTGCTGTGAGCTAGGCAGACGCCACGGCACTCACTCTAGCCTGGGCAACAGAGTGAGACTCTGTCTCAAAAAAAAAAAAAAAAAAATTTTAGAACATTTTCATCAACCCAATAAGATTGGCCCAAGCAGTCTTTACTCAGTTTTTCTCCCTTTCTTCTTGCCTATTCAATATCCATATATTTTAATGTGTGCATATACCATCCCAATATATCCATTTCTCTATTTAAAAAAAAGGAGGGTCTAGGTAAGTAAAGTACACAATCCACAAACCTCCCAGGCCTGAGAGAAGGGCTTGCCACAGTAGCTGGTGTGGCATAGGGCTGCAAGCAAGTTTCCCCTGGAAGGCAGGAAGGGCTCTGGGACCTGGGGTAATGCCTTCCCACAGTCTGCCCATCCCTGTAGGAGCCACTGCAGCCCATCCACAGTGAGGCTTGGTAAATGTGAGTTGACGGGGGAGGTAAAAGAGACAGTGAGAACTTGAACTCAGTGGTAGAAAGAGAATCAAAACCAAAGCAAGGTCCGAGGTCAGGCTAAGGTGCCTCAGGCACAGAGGCCAGCAGCTCCACCCACTGGCATCCCTGACACATGGTCCTGGGCTGCTGGCATAAGCACCCATCTGTGCCCTGTTCACTGATTGGAAAGAACCAGCTTGGTTCTAGACCACTGGCCACTCCGCTGGAGCCCATACTTCAGTGCTATGATTTTTCTCAATGGGAATTAACTCAGGGGCATATAGGCATAGAAGGAGAGGGCAGAGTTACTGTATGCTCTTGTCCTGTATAAGACTTTGGGGAAGGAGCCAGAGCTGAGGTGGGCTGAGGCCATGTAGAAAGTACAAAGACTAGTAGTTGGATCATGTAACCCTTGTGCTCAGACCTAGAGGCTCGGGAGCGGCAGGCCCAGGCCCAGGGGAGTGAGGAGGAAGAGGACAGCAGGAGCACCAGGACACTAGAGCAAGAGGTGAGCATCTAGGCACCCTGGCCTGAGGACCATCTGCAGGAGGAGGAGGAGGGGGAAGAGGAGGAGAATGGACTTGGGTGGCCGTTGTGGCTGGAGAGGGCATGCTCTTTCCACCTTCTTCTGTGGGATCTGGGTAATTTGTCCCACCCACAGGTTGCTGAGCCCTAGCTTGCAGGTGGAACCTCCCAGGGACCTTTACAAGGTGAGCCAACCTGGAATTGGATCTGCACAGAATTGTCACCCCTCCACCTCCCGCTCTGCAGATCGAACGCCTACGAGAAGAAGGTTCCCGGCAACTACAGGAACAGCAGAGGCTGATCCAGGAGCAGATACGCCAGGAACGTGACCAGAGGTTGAGAGGTGAGAGTCCTTCACACCCACCTGTCTCCCCCTCCAAGGCAGCTGCAGATTGCCAAAGTGGCCACACTGGCTGCTTGGTGGAGTTGCTGTGGAGGCTTCCACCTGTTGGAGCCCTGAGGGCACCCCATGGCGCCTCACTCTGACACAATGCCACCTGTCCCTTCTTTCTGCCAGTTCTCTGGGGCCTATTTGCTTTTTACTCTGAGATCTCCTGGCTGCATTTGTCTTAGTCCCAAGCAGAGGTGGCTCTATTTGGAAGCAGATCTCTGGGGACAAAGGCTCTGGGATACTTTGTTTCAGTAGAACTGCGTAGTTTGTGTCTCTGCCGCCTGTCCCCAGAAGGTGTTCCTAGCTCTTCATTTGGAGAATGCTAACAGGTGGCCCTCAGAGAGCGGGAAGACCACTCCTGGGGTGGCAGCTTCTCTGGGGATGGGAGCACTACGTCTGCTTTCCCCTCCAGGCCCTCACAGGGCAGGGCAGATATTGCTCTTGGTCAGGAGTGACCTTTTCTAGGTCCTTCTGGCTCTGGGCTGCATCTCCTTTGGGAGAACCTCTTAATCCCTCATATTCCACCTTTCTTCTTTTCCCAATATTTCTAGGAAAGGCAGAAAATACTGATGACAAAGGAACCCCCAAACTAAAGGTGAGCACAGGCAGGATCCATGGGCCTCATACTCAACACCACCTCCTCTCAGCCAGAACAGTTGCATCCTGTGGTTTGAGGGGTTCTGGTGGGGCACTGGATCTCTGAGGGGAACCAGCACGACTGTCGCTTCCTTTCTGTCCTCCAGCTGCCTGGAGACCATACTGCTTCCCAGAGCTTGCCATGAAAGGCTGCTCTTAGCCCTGACAATTGCAGGGCAGCATTCCCCAGAAGCCCTCGGAGGGCTGAAAGCATTCCTGGGGTGAGCAGGCTGCCCTGCCTGTGTTTCCAAGGGGAAAACATGTCTTGGTGGTGCTCTCTAGATTGCAGGTGCCTTGGAGAGTCAGAGGGTGTCTGCTCAGACTAAAGCCCAGTTGTGGGGTTACGTACCATTTGCCATTCGGCTAAGGGTCAGTGTTAAATGCTACTGTCTTTTCAGCTAAAATGGAAGTGCAAGAAGGAGGATGAGTCTAAAGGTGGCTACTCCAAAGATGTTCTCCTGCGGCTTTTGCAAAAGGTCTGCACCTCTGACTTCCTCTCTTTCCTGTCACCTCAGTCCACATCTCAGCCCACACCCTAGGACTCTATGCTTGAACTTCACTTAACATCTCTTCTACCTGCTTTTTTTTTTTTTTTTTGGCTATCTCATAGACCATAGAACAGCCTAGAAACTTCTCCCCAGGCCATGGTCCTCCTTTCTCTTATGTTGCTATGTGCCTCCTGCAGCTTGGTCTCTCCTTTGCTATCTAGGTCTGTCCCCTGTCATCCTTAGAAACAAAGGGCTTAGCTGGGTGTGTTGGGAGAGAGGAGGTGGGTGTGTGGCACGAAAACCCTGCCCTCTTCACTACCTTCAACCAGCAAGGCAGCTGTGTGATTATGCCAGTCCAAGTCCCCAGTCCTTTGCGTTTACTCTCCTTTGCTGTCTTGTGTTCCTAGAAAAAAACTTCTTTTTTTCTAATCTCTGAGCTCACTTCCCTGACAGTCTAGCAATAAGAAGTTATCCCCCAGCTGAAAATGCTGCAGTGGGCCTCAGGGCAGCCCAGGCTTGTCTCTGGCACGAGCTGGGCCATCCTAAAAGCCAAGCCGTGCTTACTGGGACTCCCTTGTCCCCACAGTATGGTGAGGTTCTCAACCTGGTGCTTTCCAGTAAGAAGGCAGGCACTGCTGTGGTGGAGTTTGCGACTGTCAAGGCTGCGGTGAGTGCTGCATGAGGCTTGGGGGCCACTGGTGGCCCTGTCATTCTAGGGCAGGGACCCAATTCTGTGGCCCCTCTGAGTTTGATGATCCATACTCCCTAGGGATGCTGGGCCAGCTCAGAGCCAAAGCTCCCTGAGAGGCTCCTGACTTCTGGGGATAAAAGTGCTGCATGTGAAGGGGTGGATGGGAGAATGCCGTGGGCATGGAGGGGAGGGCACACTGACTCTTCGTTCCCTGCTGGCTGGCTTCACACCCTCCACCCTGCACCGCTTGAGGTAGTGAGCCCCAGCCCTGCCTTCCCACCCTGCATGCTTCTCACTCCCCCAAATCAGAAGGTGCATCCCCGTTATTCTACAAGAAGGAAAGTTTTTTTTTTTTTTTATTTCAGCTTATTATGGGGGGGTACAAAAGTTCAGGTTACATACGTTGCCCATGTACCGCCTATCCCCCCAAGTCAAAGCTCCAGGCGTGTCCATTCCCCAGACAGTGCGCATTGCACTCATCATGTAGGTATACACCCATCCCCTCCCCCCACCCCCACCTCCCCGAGTCAGCACCTTCAAGCGTGACCATTCCCCAGACGGTGCGCAACGCACTCATCATGTAGGCATACACCCATCCCCTCCCCCCACCTCAGTCTGATATCCGAAGAAGGGAAGTTTGATATCAAAGCTTTAAGGCCCCATCGTTTGAAGGTTGCTGAGGTTGCCCAGCTCAGCTGAGAGGACTAGAATGCTGGTTCTCTCTGTTCTGTGGGGGTGGAGAGAGCCTCTTTATAGCTGGTCTGATGGACAGGCCCAGGACTGGATGCTATATTTGGCAGGAGCTGGCTTTCCAGAATGAAGTTGGCCTGGCCGGTAACCCTCTGAAGATTTCCTGGTTGGAGGGACGGCCCCAGGGCACGGCGGGCCCCAGCTACCCAGGCCTGTCAAAGGTAAGGAGTCAGGCCTTACCCAGCTGGGTCTGCCCAGCACTCAGGGGAGCTCTTCCTGTTTGGGCTCCTCTAGGGGCCCTTTCCTCCCAAATTCAGGTCTTTGGGCATAGAGTGAGATTGGCTGGTCCACCACCCTGAGCAGGAGGGACTGTGGTTCTACCGTGACCCCTTTTACTCTGAGGGCCCGAAGGACCCTCCCCTACACAATATACTTAGACCTTGCCTTCCTTCCATGTCCTCCACGATCTCCTGTTGGGACTCTTGTCTTTACCCAAAAGGATCTTCCTGGCCCACAGATTGCTTGGCTGTGTGTGATGTGAGGCATTTGGAGCTTAGCCGACCTAGTGCTGTAGGAAGGGGCAGTGACGAGGGCAGCTTGCCTCCCCAGCTCTTCAGTTTTCCAGATGTGTCCCTGGTGCCCCAGGCAGGGGCCGACTGTCAAGAGGCAGTGTCTCCAATTTAAAAATAACACTGGGCCGGGCGCGGTGGCTCACGCCTGTAATTCTAGCACTCTGGGAGGCCGAGGTGGGCGGATCGTTTGAGCTCAGGAGTTCGAGACCAGCCTGAGCAAGAGCGACACCCCATCTCTACTAAAAATAGAAAGAAATTATATAGACAGCTAAAAATATATATAGAAAAAATTAGCCGGGCATGGTGGTGCATGCCTGTAGTCCCAGCTACTCGGGAGGCTGAGACAGGAGGATCGCTTGAGCTCAGGAGTTTGAGGTTGCTGTGAGCTAGGCTGACGCCACGGCACTCACTCTAGCCTGGGCAACAGAGTGAGACTCTGTCTCAAAAAAAAAAAAAAAAAAAATAACACTGGCTACCCTGCTGACACTGGAGCGCCGCCTGCCCAGAGTCTGGGCACCCTACTGTGGTGTAGACCTCCCAGCTGATGCCAGCCCCATGCCAGCTGTTTGTCCTCACGGTTCTGTGAAGGCTTGTGTTCAGCACCCCCACCCTCCCACCATGGCCGTGGTATTTTCTGGCTGGGATGTGGAGGCTATTGCTGTAGGGCTCCTGGCCGCACCTATACCCACCTTTGTGCGACAGGTTGCTTTGGGGGCAAGAGCTAGCAACCTGGCTCTCGCCTTCTCTGCAGTGGCCTGGGGCCTGTCTGCAGTTCCTCAGCAGGCTGGCAGGCAGGAGGCCGTTCTTACTGCCCTCAGCCATGTCACCCTGCTTTCCCTGCCCCTCCACTGCCGCCTCCCAGACCCTGGGCAGGGGGGAGCACAGACTGGTCTTAACTAAACTTGAGACCGTGCTTTAGAGACCTCAACTCTTCCCCCTGCTTTAAGTCCCAGCATTTCATGGCCCCAGATGACACTCCACAGATTGTTAGAATTTTATTCATTCTTTCCTATATCCACAGAGGAGCCTTTCAGTTCAGCACCTCTAATGAGAGAAGCAAAGAGGGAGGCCACTGATTTGGGTTGTGGAAGCGGTGTGTGTAGAAGCCTCCCTCTCCCCCTGCCACTCTTGGAGAGGCCCAGCAGCCAGTACCATGTGGCCCAGCTGAGCGCTGCTGGGCTCTTGCTTCAAGTCTTCTGGCCAGGCCACAGGGTGGGGCAGTAGCACACAGCCTGTGGCCTTGACCCAGTGGCCCTGGCTTGGTTGGAAGGCCCATTGTCAGAGGGTTCGGGCAAAGCAGAGCTCCTCAGTCCTGGCGGAAGATTCTGGATACCAGCTGTGTCTCTCCACCATTTAGTGTCCATTTCCTTTCCAGTCCTCCTATCTTCTAGGAAAGAAATCTGCCACTGTTTTGCTGCATTTCCCAAGGGCTCCGATCACTAATAATTCTGGGAATTCCCAGAACACCCCTTTGCAAGCTGTGCCTGTGCCTTGGCATTCCTGAGCGCTGCTTGCCTCAAGCACCAGGGATTGCTCTGGTGGCTGTGTCGGGAGGTTGAGTCTCTCGTGGCTTTTTCCCTGAGTTGCGCTCTATATCTCTACCTACCTCTCTCTCCCTACTCCGTCAGCCCCTCCCTTCCCTTGCAGCCCCCATATCCCTCCCCCTTGCCTGCCAGGGCTCCGGGCTGTGCTCTAGCCAGCGCTGTCCAGTAGGACTCTGTCCCGTGATGGAATGTCCATTCTGCACCATCCAGTGTGGCAGCCTTAATCATGTAGGGAGGGGCTCCTGAACATTTGAAACTGAGAACTTAATGTTTTATTTAATTTCAGACTCAATTTAAATAGCCTCATATAGCGAGTGGCCACCAGTTTGAACAGGGTAGGGCCTGTCTCCCTTCTCCTCTCAGGTCTGCCTGCTTTCCTCTTTGGCCTGGGTTGGACCACTTTTGCCTAGGCTTGTCCTGTGACCTCTCTCTGTTGACAGTGGCTTCCAAGGGGGTTGGTGCAGGGCACCCGTCTGTTCTGCTGTGTCCTCCCACTCCCTTACTCACCCCCATGCTGCTCTCTGGCTCTGCTGGCCTCTGCCTGGTTCCTGTGGTTGCAGGGCGTGGCCTCCTTTTCTAGGCCCAGCCAGCTTCCCTCAGGGCTGCTGCCATGAGGTACCCCCCCAACATTTCCAGCTGGCCTCTGTCTCTCCACTCTGGGGTGACTTGGAGAACTGTTCAGGACCCAGAGGGCAGCCAGAGCCCTGGATTCCTATTGCTGCCCATTCCTTAATCCATGATTGTCCCCTCCTTCCCTGGGTCCCCAGGCTCTGGCTCTTCCAGTCACCCCAGCTCTGCCTACCCTCACCCCATTCAGAAGCTGGGCTCGCTGGGAAACTGTTCTCTCAGCATTTGTAGGACTTCCTCAAGAAGTGAAATCCCCAGGTCCACTTTGAAGGAGAGGAAGGGATCATTGAGGTCTGGAGCAGGTGTCCTCTGGAAGGGGGGAGTGTCCAAAAGGTCGTCCTCTGAGTATTGGTGTAAGGCGTCCCCCAGAGAGAGTGCTGACGGCAGGGTGGCTGAGTAGGCAGCAGAGTAGGCGGGTGGGGGCTCCAGGATGTTGGGGCAGCTGGAGCTCTCTCGGTAGAGGCGTGGGGGCTTGGGTGGGGCCAGCAAGGTGGCCCGGGGCTGCTCATCCCCCCACAGTGGCAGGCGCCGGCCATCTGGCCTCCCTCGCAACTCCCGTATGACCTCTCGGTTGCTGTACTCCTCGTGGTCACCACCAGCCGTGCTGGCCTGACTAAGCACACTGCCCTGACGCCGGAGTCGCCGTGGCCGCCCCAGGCTCAGCCGCTTGAAGAAGGAGGCATTGCGGAAGGAGCCTTTCCGCCAGGTCTCCATGGGGCCCAGGGCAGCCGGCAGACAGGGGTTCAGGAGCAGCTGGTGAACATTTGGTCTGTGCTGGAGCAGTGAATGCCAAGAATCAGGGAGACACCCCTAGTGGGCCAGAAGCAGAGGCCTCGGGGGTTCTGCTCAGCACAGACTTTTGGCCGTGTCTTCAGTGGTGAGATGAAGTCCCAGGAAGAGGGTGTTTTTTTGTCCAGGAGAGCAGAGAGCTGGGAGTTCTGGCAGCAAGTTTCCCACAGGGACAGGAGTGGCCTGGTTACTTGAGAGGGCAGTGGAAAAAACCCCAAGAGGAAGCAGCAGCACTTACTGGAGCTGGAGTGAGGGCAGCTCCGGTGGCAGCAGAGATGGATCTTGGGCCAGGCAGGAGCAGAGGGGCCTGGCTCCCGTGCCGTCTCTAGGCAGTGTGTCCTCTCTGCCGGCGGCTCCCGACTCTGATTAGTGGCTTGGCTGTTTGTGGCGGTGAAGATGTGTTTGTGTTTTCAGCTGACTCAGTCAGGTGGGAAGCTGGGTTTCATGCTCTTAGGTAATTGCAGCATCCGCATGCAGGGATTGGGGCAGCTGTGACCAACACCCCAGGGCAATGGGGAGCTTAAGATTCCTCTGGGGACTTGTCTGGGGGCAGCCCTGCTTTATGTGTCACCACAGTGCTTCCTTTCTCATCACAGCCCCATTGCCCTGGGCCCAGCAGGCAGGCAGGCTCCCCAGCCCACAGTGTGTCTGGGTGGGAGGAGCTCAGGGAGGGTGGGAGTTAATTGAAAGGCAGGCGTGTGGAACAATTGTGGAAGGAAGAGACCTGCCACTGGTGCAGGTGACTCAGCCCTGGGGCCCTCTCAGCCCTCGTTAGCAGAGACTGTAGGAATGGGGGGAGCAGCCCCACGCCTGTAAAGGGCTCGGCTCCTCCCAGGGCAGGGCTGGGGGCATGCCAAGGGTGACTCCAAGTTTTCTTGGCAGAGCAGCATTGACTTCGGGAGGGGAGAATTGCCCTCCCCTTGGCCTGCCGTCCAGTCTGGCTGCTCTGTTTCCTTGTCCTCCCTTGTTTTACCCAGATGGCCTCCTGGCAGGAAGAGAGCAGTGGACGGCCAGGGTCCTGCCTTGGGGTCCCTCTTCTGTGAAAGGGGTGGGCCATGTGGGGCTGCCATGAATTATCAGCCGTGCTCTGGGCCAAGCTTAGCAGGTGGGCCTGGCTGGGAGGCCAGCTCTCCTGGGAAGAGAAGGGTGGGGCTGTCGGGAGGAGCAGGGGCAATCCAGGCTGAGTAGCACTTCCTGTTTCTGTACACCCCTCACTCCAAACCAGTTGGCCAGGGCCTGGCGTCTCAACCTCGGCCACTCCTTTCTTATTCCCCAGGTCACTGACCACATTTTCCTCCTGGCTTGTTTGATGAGAACACCAGTGTGGTGTGCCATGGAGCAGGGCTCAATAGCTTTGCTGTGGACAGGTCACCGCATCTTGCAACCCCTGGCCTGGCTCACTTCTGTGCCGGGTCAGGTGGGCTTCACACTTCTCTAAGCAGCTGTTGGGACCACGTGATCATCACATAGCTTCAGCAGCACTGAGGGAGGAAGTGATTTAATTCCCACCGCACACCTTATCAGGGCGTGGGGGTGGCAGCTCAGGGCTCTGCTGCGGAGATCCACCCCACAGCCTTAGCCTGTTGAGGTGGTTGTTTGTTATTCTTTTGATTATTAAAATATAGTACTTCTTAATCCCCTGCGCTGTGCTGGCAAGACCGTAAGAGAGAGCTGCGGGCCCTGCCGCCAGGAGCTCTGCTGCGCGTTTAGGAGGGAAGCCGGCTGGGCTGCGCAACCGCTCCTCCCTGCTGGGGTGGCGCTGGCTGAGGCTGTGTGGAGGGCAGGTCCCTCTGCGTCCTCAGCGGGAGCCAGGCCACAGGGAGCTGAGCAGCGGGAGGGGCAGAGCCCAGCGCATCCCTGCACCTCAGGCGGCTTCCCTTCCTCGGAAACCTGTAAAAGGCAGAAGCCCCGGCGGGAGGGACGGAGTGTCAGCTAAAGGGCTGAGAGGAAATGAAGGGAGATCAGGGCCTGGCTAGACCGCAGGAAGTGATTCGGTGGTTGGCGCAGGACAGGTGAGCCAGAGCTGGCCGGAGATGTGAGGGCCTGGGTAAAGGGAGGGTTAAAAAACTGGCCCACATAACTGGCTGAGAGGGACTTCAGGGGAGTCAGCTGAGGAGAAACTGGCCTGGAGGCCAGTGGCCCACCTTCACTGGGGGAACGTGGATGAGTGAGATTCCAGAAGGATGTTCCAGGGTCATTCCCTTCCTCTGCCCTCCTCCCTCCTCAGCTCTTAGACAGCAGTGTGCTTAGGCCCCGTCCTCTGAGTCTGGAGTCCATGGGTCTGTGCCCTGGTGTCCCTAACCCCTCCCCATCCCCTCTGTCCCCAGGGCTCAGTGCTGTCAGAGAGGGACTACGAGAGCCTGGTCATGATGCGCATGCGCCAGGCCGCTGAGCGGCAACAGCTGACCGCCCGGATGCAGCAGGAGGACCAGGAGGGGCAGCCCACATAGCCTCCGGCTCCAGCCTACCCCCAGCCCTTTCCTTAAACATCGCCAATAAAAAATTTTTTTAATAGTCTACCTTTACTCCATACATAGGTATAGGGTGCTGGGCTCTGTCTCAGAGGGCTCCTCCCAGGCCTGGGCTCCCCGCCAGGGAGTGAGCAGACCCCCAGGGCAAGGCCTCATGTGGCGAGTGTGCGGGCACAAGCAGAGCAGAGGAGCAACCACTCATCACAGCCCTTTATTGGCTTGGACTAGCTTCGCAGGACCCACCTGCCAAGTCCTGGCACCATCCTCCACTGGAGTGCCAGCGCGCAGGGGACGCCTGCCCACAGAACATGGCCTCTGCCGAGGCCCTCAGGTCAGGCCTGAAGCAGGAGGGCAGCTGGGAGCACTGGGGCAATGGGCCCTGCCCTTCCCCGATGACCAAGGCAGGGTTGCAGAGGCCATTGAGTACCCACTGGGGATGGGCTGGGGGCAGGGACAACCTGGGACAAGGCAGGCAGTGAGGCAGGGGATTGGGGGAGGGGCCCAGGGCAGCCCCTTCAGAGAAGGGGTGCCCCATCCACAAATCACTGTGAGAAGGTCACTCCTTGTGCAGGCACCACACCAGCGTCTGGCCCACCCCTGTCATGCTTAACACACGGAAGCCCCTGCGTTCCAGCTTGTCCAGGACTATGCGAGGAGGGTCATTGACGTAGTACTCACAACTGCAAAGAGACCAGGGTGGGTAGTGTGAGGAGGGGCACACAGAGCAAGTCCCTCTACGAAGCTAGTGTCTGCTGAAGGCCAGGCCTGGGCAGGAGCTCTCAGCGTGGTGACTGACATTTGCTGGTGCCAGGCTGAGTGCACATTCACTGCCCCTCCCTGCTAAGCACTTCACATGAATTATTTATTCTTCCCAACAACCTAGGGGAGGTACCATTAGTGTTCCCATTTATACATGAGAAAAAGGAGAGGGCTCAAGTAGCTTTCCCAGCATCATACCCTGTGATACTCTGACAGCAGCCACACCTGCCCTGAGCACTCCGCTGTTCCCTGGAGTGGCCTGTGCTCCCTGACCTTGCTCCTCACCCAGGCCTCTGGGCCTCTTGCTGACCTGGCTGTCCTGTAGTCCTGGAGCAAAAGGGTGGCCCCTAATAGCTCCTGGCTCTGTGTGCCATACCCTGGCATGGAGAATGCTTGGTTTCCCTTCTTTCAGGTTTCGTTGATGCTGAAGGGCCACCACGCAGATAAAGGGCTCAAGCAAATGCCTCACGGCAAAGGGAGGGAGTTGGGTTCTGCCCTCCAACTTTGACCCAAGGGGCTAAGATCAGCTAGCCTTCCCTTTCCCCCCCTTGAACTGGGACTCACTCTGGCAACTCTTCTCAGGGCTCCTGAGCCCGGGTAGCCAGGGTTCTCCCTGCCTACAGATAGGAGCGGGTGAGGGAGCAGAAAAGGAAGCAATGGTCACAGTTCAGACACAGAGATGGTGTGAAGGATGCCAAGGGAAGTGACTGGCAGCAGCCAAGCTGGAAGTTGGAGCCAGGCTTCCTGTTCCGTTTCTAGGGCTTAGCTTTGTTACTCAGCCAACTCTTCAAGGCAGAAGCCTTTCTCTCTGCACCTGTCTTTGCTGATGGGTCCAGCTTAGAGATGAGGGCAGGACAAGGAACAGCCCACTTATGGTGTCCTAGACCCAGGGGACAGATCTGTCCTGGGGTTCCACTAATGATGGGCAAGCTTTCCAGTGGAAAGGCTTTCAGAGCAAGCCTCAGGGGGGCTGCAGATGGGACCACCCCTACAGAGGACTGAGCCCCAGGGTGCAGGCTCTGAGGCTGCATACTGTCCTGGGCTTGGAGGTTGTATAAAGGGAACGGGCAGGTCTGGGGGTTGGCAGGGGGAAGATACCGAGGGATGCCACTACTTACAAGTTGTTTCCCAGGACACTTCTCTTGGAGGCCCCCAGATGCTGCATCAGCTCTGGATCCGAGTGTTCATCGCCCACCATGGTGGGGCCCACCTCCTGCAACATAAGCCATAGTAGCTCCTTGGCTGGCTGCCAGGTAGAGGTGGCAGGCCTGCCTCTCCTTCCTCCCCTGCCTGCTGGCCTGGAGAGCTTCAGGTAAAGGCTGGAGTTGGTGGCGAGGATCCTGGGGGAGCCTGTCAGTGATCAGGAGGAGCAATGTGGGGCCTCCCTGGCCCCTTAAAACTGAGCTGGGCATTGCATGGCTATTGGCACCTTCATGGCAGGCACGGCCACCCACATTTGTGTGTACCAGAATCACACAGAGAGCAAGAGAAATGAAACATGTCCACATGCAAACGTGTACACAAATGTTCACAGTAGCATTATTCATAGTAGCCAAAAGGTAAAAACAACCCAAATGTTTGTCAACTGATGAACAGATAAATAAAAAGTAGTATAGCCATACAGTGGAATCTCATGGCAATAAAAAGGAATGAAGTACTGATACATGCTGCAGTATGGATAAAACATGAAAACATTGCATAAGTGAAAGAAACCAGACACAGAAGAGCACGTGTCACCACAGAAGGTAGATAAGTGGTTACCTAGGGCTGAGGGACTTGGGAAAAATGAGGAGTGACTGCTAGTGGATACGGGGTTTCTTTGGGGTGTTGGAAATGTTCTAAAGTTGAACGATAATGGTTGCACAACTCTGAATATGCTTTTTTAAAACCATTAAATTGTACACTTTAAATTGATGAATTCTATGGTATGTGTGTTACATATCAATAAAGCTGTATTTTTTAAAAATGAAGAATCACACATTTCCAAGTGTGGATCCCCAAGCCCCATACATAGAATTTCAGGAGGTCTGGGAAGGGGCCCAGGTATCCACATTTTAACAACTGCACAGGTGGCTGGTTCTCAAACCACTGCTCTAGAACGTTGTGGAGACCTCTCCTGCCTGGTCGTGAACCCACCAGCTAATTTTCCTCATCCCAAGGGAGCTGTGTACCATCTCTGCTGGATCACCTGAGCACTGAGGAATGGGAAGGGGGAGAGGAGCACCCTGCTACCCAGCTGGGGGGGCCCAGTTATCATTCTGAAGCTAAAAGAGGACTTCAGGGCAACCAGAGCCTTCTTTCTACGGTTGAGGAAACTGCGCCCCAAGTAAGGAGCATGACATCTGACTCCTGGATGGTATCACCCCACCTAAGCCCACGGCCCCATATCTCCTTCCTTCTCTTCCTTTCCTAAAACTTCAGGGACAGCCCTTCCTGGACATGCCACGGGTGTAGCTAGTGGCTGTGTATGGGCCAGGGACTTGGCACACGGGTTTTAGAGCCTTGGCACGTCCTTTTCTTTTCCAACCCTCTTTCCCTCTGGTTATTCCACGTTTTTCCTGTGGAGCGGCTCTGTGCGGGGCACTGGTGCTGCACGTGTGAGGCGAGGGCTCCCCAGGTCCGTCCCGCGGACAGGTAGGACTGGAGTCGGAAGCGCCGGGAGGCCGCCCAGTCGCCAGGACGCACGCATCTGACCCCCTCCGCAGCCATGGAGCTCCGGGCAGGCCAGAGCTCACTGAGCCCGGGGTCGCGCGGCACCGGCTTCCCCAGCTACTTCCCGGCGGCCGAGGGGGCGTGTCCGGACGGGTTGCGGGTCCTGTCCCCTGTGGGCGCTGCCCAGGAGCGAGGCGCGAAGGCACGGTTGCAGACCCCCTCGGGCCCGGAGCGGGCTCCGAGTCGCCGGGCGGGGGGTACTCACCATGCGGATCTGGGTGCTGATGAGCAGGTAGGGCATGGTGCGCGCGTCCCGTCCGGCTCCCACCCCGGGCTCTGGGCTCGGCGCCAACGCCAGCCCCTCTCGCGTGGGGACTGCGACCCGCGGCCCGGAGTCCCGTTAGTCCGGCTCTGGCCGCGGGCGGCGCCAACCCGGCGGCTCCCGGCCGGTGACCGCCGCGGCCAGCCAATCAGGAGCGGAGGCTGTGACGCGCCCCGCACTCTGCGGTTCGGGGCCCGCCCCTGCCCTTCTGGCAGTGGACTTGGACCCCCGGCTGACCCGCGGCTTCCGCCGGGTGGTCCAGCCGCGGGGAGGAGGGGTCGGGGAGAAGGAGCGTTCCCGCGGCAGGGAGGTGAGGGTGGCCCGGTGGACTCGACTTGGCTGCAGCGGCCGTGGCGCAAGCCCGCGTGTTGACTCCGCGCCCTCTTCCTGCAATAGCTCCCGGTCAGGTTCCAAAGTCCTGCTGGTCCCGCCCGGTCCCTGTGATGCAGAGCAGAAAGCAAACGGCGACGTTGCTGAGGCCTCCCCAGGCTCCAGTGTACCCCGTCCAGGGAGGCCTCTACACCTTTAGCGGGTCCCCAGTTCCCCTCGCCAATACACGTTCTCTAGACATTCCTTAAGCGCTCGGGACAGCAGGGCAGGAGGCTTGTGGCTAGCCCTGGGTGCTACGGCTTTAATACCACCCGGCACACTGCGCGTTCCGGCCCCCAGACTCTAATTCCTAGTACAGCGGCGGGTCAGTGCATTTCTGCGGCCTTACAGGTAAGTCTGTAAAGGATCTGAGCGCTTGGCTGGGTGCCAGGTCTGGAGTGACTAAAGGAAGGGGAGCTGGCGCTCCATCTGAGGAACTTCCCGCGCAGCTGGAGATACGCGGCGCACGCGCAGGTGGTCACAAGGCAACACCTGCGGCAAATGAAACAACTTCCCCCGCACCAGCCGCCAGGGAGCTCCCAACTATGCGTCCATGCCCTCATCCGATGTATCACAATCTGACAGTTCATTCTTTACCTGCCTTGTTGTGATTGGTTCTCTAAAGAAAAAAAGCGAAACAAAAACAGCCTATAACCTTTCCTCCCCAGCCCTGGAAAAATCTTCGCTTCCTTCAGGGGCATTTATAGGGCGTGCTTGGTGCCTCCAACACTTTGACAGACATGGAGAGAGCTATAAGGGAAGTAGGAAGTTGTAATCCTAAAGGATCTTAACTGAGCTAATTTATTATTCTGTGGTCCCCACCCCTACCCTCTCTACCTGCTGGACTAACAATTTAGCCAGAGAGATAAAACACATTCATGCTTAACAAAGGATTTGTTAAAACAGACAATGCCCAGGACCTGTAAAGAACTCCAAAAATCAGTGAGAAAAAGGTAAACCAATAGAAAAACATGGGCAACTGTCTTGAATAGGCACTTCACAAAAGAGGAAATGGAAATGACACCAACATAACATTATGCTCAATATCGTTAGAAATCCGGAAATGCAAATTAAACTACATTTTAAACCACAATAAGATATTGCCTTAAGGATTAGCAAAAAATAAAATTAAAAACATCTGTAACTATCAAGTGTTGGTGAAAATGTCTAACTATCCCACTACTGTTGGGCTTGCAAATGGTGTGATTGATACAATCAAATGTGCATACCCTATGCAGCCAAATCTCTCTTAAACCTTAAGAAAACTCACCTGCATCAGGATACATGTACAAGCATGTTCACATCAGCACTGTAATTAGCAAAAAACTGGAAACAGCCCTTATAGTGATCAAAAGCAGACTAGATTAAAAGTTTCTGGTAGGCCAAGGTGGGAGGATCGCTGGAGGTCAGGAGTTCAAGACCAGCCTGAGCAAGAGTGAGACCCTGTCTCTACTAAAAAATAGAAAAAAAATTATCTGAGTAACTAAATATAGAAAAAATTAGCTGGGCATGGCATGCACCTGTAGTCCCAGTTACTTTTGGGAGGCTGAGGCAGGAGGATCGCTTGAGCCCAGGAGTTTGAGGTTGCTGTAAGGTAGGCTGACGCCACGGCACTCTAGCCTGGGTAACAGAGCAAGGCTCTGTCTCAAAAAAGATAAAAAGTTTCTGGTAGAGTCATACAATAGACATTGTATGACAATGAAAATGCTGAGTGAAAAAGCAAAGCTTAGAAAAAATATAGAATAATTCTAATTACATAAAGCTCACAAACATGCAAAACTAATACATTGTTTGGGGATAAAAATGTGTTCAAATTATAAGGAAAAATAAGAGAATGATAAATATAATATTTGGGGAGCAGTTAGTTACTAGTAATAGTTACCTCTGAGAGAGACAGGAAAGGGATGCAATATGGAGGAACATGCAGAGGATGTGATATTCTCTTTCTTACACCAGGAGGTGGGTGCAAAGTCTTATAAATGTATTCTTAATCTGTATACATGCATTATTAATATTCTTTTATAGCCACTAAATAGTTAATAACACTTTTTAAAAATAAGAACTTTTTATTATTTATTTGTTTGAGACAGGGTCTTGCTCTGTTGCCTGGGCTACAGTGCAGTGGTGTCATCAAATGATTCTCCTACCTCAGCCTCCCGAGTAGATGGGACTACAGGCATGTGCCACCATGTCTGGCCAAAAACTACTTTTTAAAGCGTCAAGAATCTTAGACATTATACACAAGGGGTAAGGCTACAATCCCAAGGCATTTGACTTGTCACCTCTCTTGGAAGAGCCAGGAAGTTGAGGCAGATGTTCTGGACAGAGGGCAGGACAGGAGTTTGAGGTCTGCTCTGCTCACCTCTCTCATGCTGGGCTCCGGAAGGGGTGGGAAAGAGAGGGGAAGGGAGGGGAGGGGAGGGCATATCTCAGGCTGCCAGGGTTTTATTGCATTTGCAAAACTGTCTGCAGATGCAGCATGAGATAAAGAGCTCCATCCACAACCACCTACCACACGGCTGATTGCCCTGGCAGCCACACGCCTGCCAGATAACATCTTTAATATCCAGGGGGAAATGAATTCCCCCATTTAGTCTGTCCATCTGGCGTAGTCTCTCACCACAATCAGTTTATCTAGCAGAGCTGCCTCCCCTGGTAGAGAGGAGAAATTGTTCTGCAAATGAGCTTTCCATCACATCTGAGAAAGCACGGTCAAAGTGGCAGGGCCTGGGTGTTAGTCATTCCTTCTCTCCTTCCTTCCCCCATTCACCTTTTAGGGATGGTTTCTGCATGAGAGCTGTGCTAGGCACAGGGGACATGGAGATGAAGCAGGGATTAACCCCATCCTGGAAGAGTGAGCAGTGCGGTGGGGTACACAGACTAGAAAGCAAATAATCACAGAACCAAGTACAATAGAGGTAACAGCCTCAGGAACAAAAAAAGATAAAAAGATTAATTCCACCAAGGTGGTGATCTGGGAAGGTTTCTCAGAGGAAATGAGCTTTTATTTCCTCAAAAATAAAGTTAATATTTTTTATTACACAAGTGATGCATATTTATTACAGAAAAGTGAGAAAAATACTGGAAAAAGATATTAAATACACTCTTTTCTCACCACCAAAACAATCATAGTTAATCCCTTAGTGTATCTCAAAAGGGACTAATTGAACTGAATCTTTAAAAATGAGTAGGAGGCCGGGCGCGGTGGCTCACGCCTGTAATCCTAGCACTCTGGGAGGCCGAGGTGGGCGGATCATTTGAGCTCAGGAGTTCGAGACCAGCCTGAGCAAGAGCGAGACCCCATCTCTACTAAAAATAGAAAGAAATTATATAGACAGCTAAAAATATATATAGAAAAAATTAGCCGGGCATGGTGGCACATGCCTGTAGTCCCAGCTACTCGGGAGGCTGAGGCAGGAGGATCGCTTGAGCTCAGGAGTTTGAGGTTGCTGTGAGCTAGGCTGACGCCACGGCACTCACTCTAGCCTGAGCAACAGAGTGAGACTCTGTCTCAAAAAAAAAAATAAAAAAGAGTAGGAGTTTCGAGTCTCATCTGGGTCGCCAAAAATAAAAAATAAAAATAAAAAGTAAAAAAAATGAATAGGAGGTATTGGTACTGTGGTAGGTACCTCAATGCACTTACAGTGCTTCTTTACAATGCACATATATATTAAATGTATTCTTATATGTGTAAAATATCTCACAGTTAAAAGGTAAATCAATATAAGACCTAGTCAAGTGTTTTGGGAGGATAGGCCTAGATATTTCAGCTGTCACTAAACTAAATTTTAACTCTTAAGAAATGTTAGGCCAGAAGCAGTGGCTCACACCTGTAATCCCAGCTCTGCGAGAGGCCGAAGCAGGACGATCACTAGAGGCCAGGAGTTCCAGACCAGCCTGAGCAACATAATGAGATACCATTTCTACAAAAAATTTTAAAAATTATCTGGGTGCGGTGGTGTCCACCTGTAGTCCCAGCCACTTGGGAGGCCGAGGAAGGAGCATCGCTGAGCCCAGGAGTTTGAGGTTGTAGTGAGCTAAGATGATGCCACTGTACTCCAGCCTGGGCAACAGAGTGAGACCCTGACTCAAAAAAAAAAAAAAACCAAAAAAAAACCTGACAATAAAATTAGAATCATAGTTCGTAAAATCATGGTCTCTTTGGTTTCCAGAAATACAAGAATTTGCACAAAATCACAACAGTAAAATGAAATTATAAAAGAATCTATGGGTCACTAGTGGACACAGAAAAACTGATCAACACAGACTCAAAACAAATTAAAACCTGAAATGGTTCTCAATCAAATGTTAAAAACGTTATCATCAGATAAATAAATTTCAAAGATTCTATCCATTCTGGAATAGAAAAAGTTTATATTAACCTGTCCCTGGTTAATGTAAAAACGAGAAAGTTAGGTTTAAGATTTTTTAGTGCTGGGTGTGCAGCTATAATTTAAGTGTCATCTGGCAGATGCTGGCCCTGGGGAATCGTGGGACCTCTTGTGGATAAGCAATAATTTATGTTCTCATTCGATCTTGGAGCTATTTTCAAAGGCGCTATTGTTGGGGCTTAGTACATGGTTTTAGTAAAACATCTGTAAACGATTAAATTAAGCCGAAATGAAATAAGTCTGAGCCATGACAGTGTCAAGGAAAGGTGGTTTTCCTGGTAGAGAAGGGGTCAAGTGAAAGCAGAAAGCTGAGTACGCTGAGCCTATTCCGGGAGCAGCAAGTAAGCTGGTGTGGCTGGAGGGAAATGGAATCTCAGCTGTCCAGACCTGAGAGGTGGGGGTTACAGCTCGAATGTCCGCCCCAAGAAACCTACCAGCTTTCCTGCCTTTTTCCCTCCCTTCTCCTGTCTTCCCGGTTCCCCTTTCCCGCTCCCTACTGGCTCCGCCCCTCTGGCGCGCCCGCGGCCCCGCCCCGCGAGGACAGCAGGGGCGGGAGGCGGAGCCTGTGTGGTCATCTCACCGCGCCTTCCTGCGGTGCGCGGAGCCCGCGGCGCCGTCTGACTGACGTCACGGTTATTGACAGGCTGCGGCGTCTGCTGCCATGGTGGCTGGCGGCCGGGTAAGGATCTGGGTTGCTCTCTTGCCAGGCCAGAGCGCCTTCGGGGACACGGAGGAGGCCAGGAGTTTGCAGGAGGGTGGCGGGTTTGTTGTCTGCAGTGTGGTGAGGCTGAGGTGGGGGCTGAAGGCTCAGAAGCTGGACTCAGTGAACCGGGTCGGGAGTGTGCTGGAGGAGAGGCTACGTCCAGGCTGGGTGAGAGACGAGGTAGTCAGGCCCAGGGGGCTGGAGGAATCCCTAGGGTCCAGATTGGGGTGAGCGTAGTCAGGGTCTAGGCAGGGTTCGGCCTTGCGGGGTGAGTTTACCACGCTCATGAATCTCCCCCCGCTCACCCGCGGTGGCTTACGCGGGCTACAGGTTCAGCATGTCTAGACTGGGGGTCCTGGGCGGTGCCCGTGCGGGTCTGGGACTGCTGCTAGGCACCGCCGCCGGCCTTGGATTCCTGTGCGTCCTTTACAGCCAGCGATGGAAACGGACCCAGCGCCATGGTCGGAGCCAGAGCTTGCCCAACTCCCTGGACTACACGCAGACTTCAGAGCCCGGACGCCAGGGTAGGAGTCCATCTCCTCAATCCGCGGTCACTGCCCACTAATGGGTCTGGGGTCCGGACTGCTTTTGGTAGATCCTGTGGGAGGGGGTGCCTGAGGGCTTCACTTTTTCGGAAAACTTATTGGAAAGGAAGTCTTCGTTTTCTGCACTCTTTCCCTATATTTCGAGGAAATTGTGAAGACTATTTAGCTTTCACTTTTAGTTCTGGCTACAGTAGTGCTATATCTGTATTAAAGGCACTTCCTTAGTCTTGGGTGAGGTGTATAATAAATAGAGGAAAATATCCAAAGGAAGACCAAAAGAATAATAATCTTGCAAGGATTAAAAGTCATGAGGTTTACATGTGAATTAGAACTTGAAGGAACTTGGAGACTATTTAATCCAAGTTTTATTATCCTTCTTATGAGGAAACTGAGATTCAAAAAGATTGTGTAACTTTCCTGAGATTGTCACAGAGTAAGTGGCAAGGTTGGGCCTGGGCACCTGGCCCAGTAGGCTTTCCACAGTATGGGGCTGGGAGAATACTTCAGCTGAAGCTCAGTGTGACTGGAAGCCAGCCACAGCTGAAATGGGTAGTACTTTCAGTTTTGCAAAACTTTCAGGTGAATGCGTTTGAGCAAAGCATTTAGGGCTGATTCAAACTACTCCTCTCATCTGTGTCTGATTAGATTATCTCACCCCCATGTTAATTGGAAATGAGTGTTTTCCCTGATTACCAATGTTAGATGGTTCGGAAAAGTTTGGAAGAGTTTTCAAATAGTTATCACCTTAGATTGCAACTGATTTGTCAGCATTTTATAACCTGGTGGTAACCTAGTATTGCAGGTATGCTTGTCATTCCTTCCCTTTTCTTGTGTTTTGTTAATTTGTTTGTAATTTCTTAGCAGTATTTCTTCTCCTGAGGTTGAGAGAAAGTGGCCACATGCCCAGGGATCTTTCCTACTCTACATTCTTGAACATTTTTCTGGATAGTTACTTGGAGCTTGTTACCATGACTTAGCTGTGAACATATGCTATCTGAGCCTCAAGGGTCTTCTCTGTAAATTGAACTCCACTGAGAAGCAAGCGTTCTTGAATTCTAGGCGCAAGATCTTTTCCTCCTCATATCCCGTGGGTGTCACTGTCTCCTGTTCCCCTTCCCTCAGTGATGCTGTTGCGGGCCGTCCCAGGTGAGGCTGGAGATGCTGCGGTGCTGCCCAGCCTTCCACAGGAAGGGCAGGAGAAGGTGCTGGACCGCCTGGACTTTGTGCTGACCAGTCTCGTGGCACTGCGGCGGGAAGTGGAAGAGCTGAGGAGTAGCCTGCAAGGGCTTGCTGGGGAGATTGTTGGGGAGGTCCGGTGAGTAATGCAGCCTTCTCTCCTGCATGGCCCCCCATCCTCAACTTTTCCCTGCCCTTACAGCTTTTTCAGCTGAAATGTGTTCTGGCCTATGATGTCAGTCTCAAAGAAACCAGTTTTATAGCTTCAAACCTAACTTGGGGGGAAGCTGTACGTTTGGTACCTGACCTTGTGTAAGCTCCTTGCTGCTTCTGGGCCCATGGTCTGTAGCAGCTGAAACTTTGTTCTGCCTAATCTAGTCTGCGCCTAGGTAGTCTGGGCTTAGGGAGCTGCTCTTCTTATCGTCTGAGACCCGGGATTTTCTCTGCTCTTGGCCCTTTAATGAAGGGCCAAGTAAGAAGCTCCCCCAGAGTAAGGGGAAAGACAGGCTGGATGGAGCCTAATGGTACCCTCTGGAATGGGGCCTGCTTTCCAGATCCCACATGGAAGAGAACCAAAGAGTAGCTCGGCGGCGAAGGTTCCCGTTTGCCCGGGAGAGGAGCGACTCCACTGGCTCCAGCTCTGTCTACTTCACGGCCACCTCGGGAGCCACATTCACAGATGCTGAGAGCGAAGGGGGGTGAGTTGTCTCTCCTGGAGGCAGCTGTGGCTGCAGCCAGGTTGTGTTTTGGAAAAGTATTATTTATCCATGGAAAATTCAAACCAAGCTGCTGTAAATAATTTTTGGAACAAGGTAAGGTATAAATAAATAAATACAGAACATTTGAAACCAAAAAAACCCCAACTGTAACCTTGAACTGGGCTCAGTTGGTTCTCCCGATTCAGCCTCCCGAGTAGCTGGGACTACAGGTACATGCCACCACACCCAGCTAGGCTCTTCTTAATTATAGCTGCAGCAGGTTCAGCCCCGTGACTGATCCTGTGGCCTGTGAAAGCCAGTAGTGGTGCAACACTCTGGTTTAGCTGGCTGCTAGGTAGGGCAGCAGCCATGGCGAACGATTCTTTTTGCCATGGTCAGTGCCATATTGATTGAAGGGGAATTCTGGGAGAAGTGCACAAACTCTGAAATGGCTTTGAACATGTGGTGGGCGGGCCTTGGGGCAAGGAAAGCAAGGCAGGGGCTGCTCTGTTTGACTGAAGACTATCTTCCCACTTTCTTCTAAATAAAATAAAATAACTTTGAGCTCCTAGGAGATTGACCGAGTGTGGCAGAGGCAGAATGATTGTGCCTGTCTGTGGGCTTGTTTGCTGGGCACTGTACCAAACACAGGTTGAGTTCCTGTCAGAACCCAATTTGTCTTAAAACACTAGCTCCTCCAGCAAACCTTCCCAGGGAGCCCGGCTAAGAGGGACTGCCTGCACCATCTTCCTCGTCACTCCTTCTTGGGCATTTGTCTCCCCACCCACTGACAGCCTCTTAGGGCCGAAGCCCATATGCCTGGTCGCCTTGGAATGGTTGACACGCAGCCCCTCTACTGGGCTTAGGCAGAGTTGAAAGAAGCTTAAGAGGGGATGCGTGTGTAACTGCGTCCTTGATTACCGACTGTGGAACAGGAGGATAAGTGGGCCTCCTTGCTCAGAGGGAGCCTGGGTTCTCCAGCTCACGGTGGGAACAGTGTGTTCCTTCTGAGTGCACAGGTCCAAAGGGCCTTTTCAGAGGTCCCCACTTGCCCCTGGCAGATTGCAAAAGCCTCAGGGTATGTTAAACGAAAGGGCCACAGAAGGGTGGTTTTCTCCAGGGGCTGGGTGGCTAGTCTGGGAGGCAGAAGGTGTGACAATGCGTAAATGCAGTAACGCTGGCACATGATTTTAATCTCTCCTGAGACCCCAGAAGTCCATGGGGCTGATGCCAGGTGTTGGGTTTTCAGACTGGTGAGGCAGAGCTCCTTGAAGTGAGGCTGAGGTACGATTAAAGTCCTCCTTGTGCCAGCCTCGCCAGAGCCTTCCTGCCTCAAAGGGCTCGGCCAGCTCTCACTCTGTAGGTGGTAGCAGGGCCCTCCTGACCTCTGCATCTCCTTGGCTCTGTGAGCTCCAGCCTTTAGGACCCAGAGGGATGGCAGCATTGTAGGACTCTCCTGGCTCAGGGCCCAGGGGAGACTGTGCTGATGCCAGTGCTCTAGTGGGGAAAAGAGCAGAGGTCCCTCCCTGGGAGTGCCGAAGGCACAGAGACTCCTGTTTGGAACTCATCGGCTGAGGCAGCGCTCAACCCAGCAGCAAATAGGGTCTCCCCCTCTTCTAGCAGAGGGAGATGAGGAGACTCAAGCTTTCCATGCTAGATAAACTGTTTACCCATTTTGCCTTTGGGCCTGGCTGGGCAGAGTAGACTCTGGTTTGATTTTCTCATTTGGGACAGGTTCACTTGGGAGTTTCTTTCGGTTGCCCGTGTGGTCTTGCTCATCACTACCCAGTTTGGTTGTGAAATCTGATGTGACTTTTCTTTGTCTCTTTAATTTCTAGTTTTTAATGCAAATTGTAAGAGGGGAAGATACTTAGATAACCTCTTAAAAAAACAAGGTGAGACTCGGTGCAGTGGCTCACGCCTGTAATCCTAGTACTTTGGGAGGCTGAGGCAGGAGGATTGCTTGAGGTGAGGAGTTCAAGACCAGCTTGAGGAACATAGTGAGAGACCATCTCTACAAAAAATAGAAAAATTAGCTGGGTGTGGTGGTGTCATGCACCTGTAGTCCCAGCTACTTGGGAGGCTGAAGCAGGAGGATTGCTTGAGCTCTGGAGTTTAAGGTTGCTGTGAGCTGCAATGACGCCATTGCTCTTATGATCTGAGCCCAGGCAACAGAGCAAGACCCTGTCTCCAAAAAACAAAACAAAAAAAAGTGAGGTTAGGAAGTTTTTTTTCCTTTCCCCCTGAGACAAGATCTTGCTCTGGAGCCTGGAGTGCAGTGGTGCAATCATAGCTTACTGCAGCCTCGAACTCTTGGGCTCAGGTGATCCTCTGGCCTCAGCCTCAAGAGTAGCCAGGACTACAGGCATGCGCCACTGCACCCAGCTGATTTGTTTTGTAGCTAGGAGGTCTCACTATGTTGCTCAGGCTGGTCTCAAGCAACCCTCCTACCGAGGCCTCCCGTAGTGCTGTGATTACATGCATGAGCCATCACGCCCAGCCAGGAAGGTTTTAAATACCTTACAATACCTTCTTGTAGTAGATGTTCCTGGGGTCTCTTTTTTAGATGTGACTTGAAGCTCCTCTATAAGGACTCAATCAGCGTGGATTGGGCCCCAGGTGTGGGTGCTCACTTGGTACCACCTTCCAGAGCCTGCCCCCGCTTGTTGTCTCTGGTTTTCTGGAAGAGAAAGATGGCACTTTTGCCTGCGACATTCACCCCAACTTTAGGCTGTCTCGTATTGACTTTGTTTGTAGGCGTTTCCCTCATCTCTCCTTTGGTTCTGTTTTGCTCCCGCCATAGGGCACCTGCTCTTATCTTTTATTTCAGGATAGAGGAAGGCTTATCACTAAATGATCCTAAGCTATTCTCTATGTTTCAGGACCTTCTGGCTCTGACAGACCCTGCTTTTCCCTCCCTCAGCCTAGAGAGCTCTCTGGTGTCTGCTCCTGGCTGCTGGAAGTCCTACCTTCTCCCTTGCTCAGTTACTGTATGATTCAGTTGGCAGTTAGGGAAGTAGCTGATGGCATCAAGATCCAAGAGAAACTCGGCTTCCTCTTCAGTGGCTGCATCAGGGTTGGGGCTTCTAGGAGCCCAGAAATACCTTCCCAAGGGGTCTGTCTGCATTTTCTTCCTCTCCTGCTTCCAGCTGCAAAGTGCCCATACTACCTCCCTCCACACCCCCAAGGTTCCCAAGGGCTACTCCTGTTGTGGTTTAGGTTTGGTTATTGACTTGGGTCAGAGACACAAGTTTGAGAAAGAAAATGTGCGTATGTGTGGTTGCCCGTGGCCCCAGAGGCTGGCATCCATGCATGTTGGTTCTGGCAGGTATCCTTGGCTGATAAAACAGGAATTGACAAATGCGTATGCTAGTAATCAGTCTAGCTCAGGAGCTCAGCTCCACCTACATCTTAAGGTTTTTATCTTAAACATTTTTACTTATAAAAAGAATATATGCTTACTAAAGCAATCATACACTATTAAAATTTAGAAGAAAAATTACCCTTAATTCATCTGCCCTAAGAGATCTACTGGCAGCATTTCGTACATAACTTTCTTGGCTTTTTCTTTTTTTCTGTTTTCTGGTAGATTTGGTGGTGGCTAAACAAGGGGGTTCTCATATTGGCCCTGACTGCCACAGGGCTCCAACTGGTTGACTACTTTTTCCCTCCCGGATCATTTTCCCAACCCATAGTTCCCTTAGGAAGCTTTCCCTTGGAGACGAATTTCTACCCTTAAGATGTAGAAATGACTGTTATTTGGTACTTTGAAGGACAGTGCCACATAGAGTCCCTCTTTGGGGCTAGGGGATAGGCCCTTGAGGCTCAGAGCTGAATAATCCCCTCCATTGACCCTGTCACATTTCTTTGCCAGTTATACAACAGCCAATGCCGAGTCTGACTACGAGCGAGACTCTGACAAGGAGAGTGAGGACGCGGAAGATGAAGTGAGCTGCGAGACCGTGAAGATGGGGAGAAAGGATTCTCTGGACCTGGAGGTGGAGGTGGAGGCAGCATCGGGTCTGGTGCCCAGTGCTCTGGAGGCTGGAGGTTCCCTGGGCCTGGAGGATGTGCTGCCCCTCCTGCAGCAGGCGGACGAGCTGCACCGGGGCGATGAGCAGGGCAAACGGGAGGGCTTCCAGCTGCTGCTCAACAACAAGCTGGCGGTGAGGCTCCAGCTGCCTGCTTCCCTCCCTCCCTCGGCTCCTGACCCCCAGGGAATGAAGGAAGGTCCAGGTGGTTGCTGACCCTGCACGGTGACGCGGGAAGGAAAGTGGGGGTGAGATGGCTGGTTCTGCCTCTGGCCAGCAGGTTGCACATCGTCTTCCAAGGAGGCCCGGCGTGGATCCGGGGAGCAGTGAACTGCTTGCCCCAGAGCTGCTTCCCTTCTGGGGAGGAGGAGTGCGGTCTCTGCCTCTTCAAGAGTTACTGCAAAAAAGAGCTCCGCCTCTCACTTGTAGGGGGAAATATGCAAAGAACTGGAATGGGGTTGTTTTCCTTTTTTTTGTTTCCCTTGAGGCAGAGCCCAAGCTGCCTGTCTCACTTGGAAGTTTCTGTTGCAAGTGATGACTGTGTCGGTCACTCAACCGCAGTTCCCTTCTCAGGTTCACTGACAAAATTTATGTTCACTCAGGTATAAGTGCCCCCTCAAAAGTTAGGATTTTCCCTTTTCTTGGGCAAGTTCACATTTTTTTCATGTGTCAGCGGCTCTTTCTTGCTGTGCCTCATGACATCTTCTTGGAGTTGACTTTTCCTTCTGGCAGAATTAGGCCAGCTATGCCTTCAAGCTGCAATTGTGCAAGCTATTGCTAGAGATAACGTGTCATCAGTTAACTGCACGTGGGAAGCGGTGGGCAGGGGAAAGCTGTGCAAAGGGGCTGGCCCAGTGTCAATGCCTGTAACATGCTAGCTTGGAAATATGAACCTAGTGTGTTGGGGGAAGGCCAGGGCCCCCATTCTCCATGGCTGAGGGAAAAGAGGACTTACCCCTTTCTGTTTGGTCTGCAGTATGGAAGCCGGCAAGACTTTCTCTGGCGCCTGGCCCGGGCTTACAGTGACATGTGTGAGCTCACTGAGGAGGTGAGCGAGAAGAAGTCATATGCCCTAAATGGTAAGTGCTGACAGTTCCTGGTAGGACGGTGACCGACTGATTCTCGGGGTGGAGCTGGCCCATCTGCCTGAGGGAACCACCAAGATGTCAGGGCTCTTGTGGCTCAGCTACTCAGTAGGGACCACCTCTGGCTCCCAAGGACCTTTGCTTCCACCTCTCAAGGAAGATAATCTTTTGTCTTCCTTGAGGAAAAAAAGATCACAATCTTTGCTCATCTGCACAGCATGGTGTATAACACAGGTGCATGTTTTTATTTATTTATTTATTTATTTAAAGAACTGAGGCTGGGATGCGTAATTTTTTTTTTTTTTAATTCAGTTGTAAGAATTCCTTTTTTTTTTTTTTTTTTTTTGAGACAGTCTCGCTCTGTTGCCCGGGCTAGAGTGCCGTGGCATCAGCCTAGCTCACAGCAACCTCAAACTCCTGGGCTCCAGCAATCCTTCTGCCTCAGCCTCCCAAGTAGCTGGGACTACAGGCATGTGCCACCATGCCCGGCTAATTTTTTGTATATATTTTTAGTCGTCCAGCTAATTTCTTTCTATTTTTCAGTAGAGATGGGGTCTTGCTCTTGCTCAGGCTGGTCTCGAACTCCTGACCTTGAGCGATCCTCCCGCCTTGGCCTCCCAGAGTGCTAGGGGGATGCATATGTTTTTAGAAGTAATTGTGTCGTATTAGCATCATTCTTTGTTCTTGTTCCCCAACCACAAAGAGGGAGCTAAAGCCTCCTTTCTTAACCTGAGGTTTTTTGCTGCTATTTAGGAATCTGGTTTCCTTTATGGAGCCTGTGGGGCAGGTGTTCTAAGAACAGTGAGTGGAGTATGTATGATGAGCACTTAGGAGAACAGTTTGGGAGATTACTGCTAGCTTAGAAGTGCCTGGGATCTGCTTGGCAAGTCTGTTGGCAAAGTCTACTCTGGAAGGTAGGGTGCACCTGGCCTGTGTCAAGGCTCAGGGTTTGGCCTTGTCTGTCTTGAGATCAGAGAATCCTCTAGGACTTTAAAAAGAGACTGATGTGTCCTGCCTAGCCACACACTGAGTCAGGCACCTTCAATGGGATTCCAGGTCTGTGGTTCAGTGAATTATCTACAGTCGATTCAGGCCAGGAGCAGTGGCTCACTCCTGTAATGCCAGCACTTTGGGAGGCTGAGGTGGGAGGATCACTTGAGGTCAGGAGTTCAAGACCAGCTTGGACAACATAGACCTTTTTGAGACCTTCGTCTCAAAACATTCTGCTTTCCCTCCTAAATTTCAGGTGAGGATTCTGATCAGCTTTTGGGCTGATTTTTGGACCCTTAGTGTCAACAACAACCTTTCCTTTCCTTCTGATCATTGATCATCTTATTAGTGCTTGCAACATGAACCCTGAAGGTAGAGGTGGGGGCAGTGGTTAGAGGAGCAGCCACACTCAGTGACTGTTTGGTCTGGCTTCCTGAGCTTAGCACCCTTTAGCACATCTGACCTGCTGGAGGTCAGATGACTTTGGAGTGTCTTTGAAGGTCCTGCTCTGGGATTGTAGCCTTTAGAGAACTGTCCTTGGGCCGGGTGTGGTGGCTCACACCGGTAATCCTGCCACTCTGAGAGGCTAAGAGTTTGAGACCAGCCTGAGCAAGTGAGACCCCATCTCTACAAAAAATGGAAAAATTAGCTGGTTGTGGTGACATGTGCCTGTAGTCCAGCTACTCGGGAAGCTGAGGCAAGAGTTTTGCCTGAGCCCAGGAGTTTGAGGTTGCAGTGAGCTACGATGATGCCACGGCACTCTAGCCTGGAAGACAGAGTGAGACCCTATCTCAAAACCAACCAACCAACCAACCAAAAAAACCACCATCCTTGCTGGGTCTAAAGTTCATTTTGTCTTTCTCTAAAAACTGGAGGCAGACATTCTTTGGGATCCCAGGCAGTATCTTAATCTACCCCACTGTCTGTCTAGCTTGGCAGGAACGGATTGTCTCATACTTTTCTGTTACTTTTCTAATGCGACAGTGCTTTGAAGGGGGCAGAGAGAACTGCCCTAAGTGGTAGTGTCCCATATTGGTGGGGCCATATGGTCCTGCTGTTGGGAAAGGGGCATGTGGAGTCTGTCACAGCATCAGTTGTCTTAAAAACGTATTTGTCATCTAAATGTTAATACCGTAATTATCACTCAAATGAGGCATTTCGGATTAGCCGGCCTACCACCATAACACATTATCTTTGTTCCGTTTTCTCCATGTTCCCTCCCAAGCCCTCTCCATTTTAATCAAAGAAGTCCCATTTCGCAGTGTGTTCTTTTCTCCAGTGCACAGGCATCACGGTCCTCATCTTATAGTCTGTAGGTTCCAGTCTCCTTGATATTCTAAGGGATGACCTTTGTCATAATTTCCTGTGTTTGGACTTTGATTTCTTTGTTGGAAGACTAAGAAAAAGTCACCTCTGGTCAGACCTCAGTCCATTTGGCTCTTGTGAAGGAGTTTTGGCCTAAAGCTGTGATTATCACTCTTGGATCATTGATCCTTCCTGAGAACTTCGTCAAAGCTGTAAACCCTCTCTCCAGTAAAATGCACATATACCTAAAATTTTACACAATTTGAGATTCATGGACGTCCTGAAGCCTGTCCATAGACCTCAGATCAAAAACCCTCCAAAGTAAAGTCCCTTGGGGAGTTTTTTATTGTTGTCGGGTCCTTTTATATTTAAAATGCTGAAACTGGCTTCAAGCATATCAGGTGAGTATTATAAAAGGAAGGTACCTGGGGCTGCTGATGACACAGATGGGGAGCCTGAGGCGAAGCAGAAGTCATCAGAAGCTGTATGTGGCCTTTCATTCTGTGCCAGTTCACAACTATTCCCGAACGAGTCCAAGTTGGGCAGGGATTGGTGAGAGGCAGAGCAGTCATTCTTCCCGCAGCTCTTCCTGGGCATTGTGCATGGGAGCCCTCAACTCTGGATCTACCTTTGTCTTACAGGAAAAGAAGAAGCAGAGGCTGCTCTGGAGAAGGGGGACGAGAGTGCTGAATGTCACCAGTGGTAATAACACGCCGCAGGGTTCTGGGAAGAGCCAGCAAGGGCCAGAGTAGAGGAAAGCCCTTTGCTCTGCTCTGGCCACAGAGGCATTTGCCAAAGGAACCAGGAGAGGGAGCTCAGGCTTGTTTCCACAGGCCTTACTCTCCCCGCAGCCAGTTGGCCAAGTTTTCTTTGGGAGGTGCCTTGGGTGTGAGGCAAGGGCAACTACGAGCTTTTTTCTGACGGGGCTTGGAGAGATGAGTAGCCTTTTAAGTTATCCCAGCTACAAAACTTGTGAATTCTTGGCTCCTCACGGAGGCTGGGATAATTGCAGCTCTTGTATCAGCTCTTCTTTCCACTAGCTGTGATCTCTGGCTGGTGGTGGGCTTTGGCTTCTTTGCTTGGTTCGCATGAGGAAGTGGACGTGAACTCACCCCCAGGGAGTTCAGTGGTCAATTTATTAGCTTATAAAGAAAACTATCAGGCCTTTTTGTGGTCTCATGTCAGGTAAATTTCAGCCAACTTGTATGGGTCAGGGCCAACTCACACCCTGGGGGCCTGGTTCCAGCATCTCAGAGTTTTAGTGAAAATGTTCCTTCCATATCTCCACCCACAGATTGTGAGCTATGTGAGAGGCTGTATTTTTCCATCTGTTGCTAAAACTTTGTAGTAACCCTTTCTTGGGGGTCACCGCTTCCCTGGACTCCCAAAGATGGAAATTGGCCTCACACTTTCTTGGCTATTCCTAAGGAACAGCTGTTTGGATTAAACATGGAAATGAGCCTCTGCAAGTATCTGATACAAATATACCCCAGATATTTAGCAAATATCTGAAAAAGCAACTTGGGCCTGGTTAGACACTCATCTAATGTCAACTGTACTTCTAGGAATGGTGCTGGGCAGTAGGGATAGTAAGACCTTGTTTTTGAAGACAGAAGATGGGAAGCTGGGTGGTTTGTTGGGGTTGGCGGGTGGCGAGGATGTAGAGGGGATAGGTGTGTCTTCCTTTGGTTCTGTTGCTCCAAAGTTATCATTAGAAATTCCTAGAGTATCCCCTCCCAATTTGACTGTACTAAGTAAGACATTGCTTTTTGTCTCCTAAGTAGACACTAAAAGAGGGACTTACTGACCTTGGGAGTATACAGATGTATCATTGGAACTTGGCACACAATGTACTCAGTTCTCTTATACTTTGATACTGATCATTATTTGATGCTTTTTCAAGTTTTTATGACACCTGTGGCTATATTCTTCATGAGAAAGGGGAGATTTGGAGACTTGGACTGAGACCTTGCCTAAATATTAAGTGTAAGGGGGAGAGTTACTGTGAAGAACCCAGCCTTTTTGTGCCCAGAACACACTGGAGAATTGTAAGCCTGTGTGTTAAAGAATACTAATTGGGGCCACAGGTCAGTGGAGAGAGAATTACACAGATGAAAACTTTATTTTCAGCTCTGGTGGGAGGGGCAGGGGACAGTGCGACTAGCCTGTGGGTGGGACGTCCGTTCCTTGCAGTGATGGTACTTGTCCCTTGTCCCTGAGCTTGCTGCTGCTTCCCCCTTAGGTATGCAGTGCTTTGTGGTCAGCTGGCTGAGCATGAGGGCATCCAGAGGCGCATCCAGAGTGGCTTTAGCTTCAAGGTGAGGACGGGTTCTGCCTTCCCTCGTGCTGGCCCTATTCCAGATTTCCTGCTTTTCCAGCTTGCTTTGCAGAGGCCTATGTGCCTTTCTTCCCTTTAGCAATTCTTGTGTCTCTTCCCTTTAGCAATTCTTGTGTCTGATACGAGTTTATATTTACATTTTCCCCTTAGGAACACGTGGACAAAGCCATTGCTCTCCAGCCAGAAAACCCTATGGCTCACTTTCTTCTTGGCAGGTGGTGCTACCAGGTGAGCTTATTCTAAGATTTTGTCCTATGACATTGATGTTCTTGCAGGAAGAACAGCATCCTTAGCCTGGTCTGGCTCAGGTTCCATTTCCTTTGAATACTCACCTTGGTGGTTGGACTCAGCCCTGTTTGACTCTGTTTATTTTTAGTACAGAATATTCAGTGTTCCTAAAGATAACCTTTAAAACCTTTTGATCTTTTGGTGGCAGGTCTCTCACTTGAGCTGGCTAGAAAAAAAAACTGCTGCAGCCTTGCTAGAAAACCCTCTCAGCGCCACTGTGGAGGACGCCCTCCAGAGCTTCCTAAAGGTACCGGGGAAGGGAGGGATGGCTGGCAGCCGTTTTCCTAAAGACGTTATTAGGGCTCCTAAGGGGAGAGGTTTCTCGTAGGGGGCAATTTTGTGTTTACCTGTTTTGTGGGAAAATCAGAATCACCTGCAGAACTTATTTCCTGGACCCAATCACTCATCAGGGTGGAGACTGGAAATCTCTAATAAACTTCAGCCCAACTTGAATTTGGAAACTTCTTACTGAAATATCTTTTCTTCTCTAGGCTGAAGAACTACAGCCAGGATTTTCCAAAGCAGGAAGGATATATATTTCCAAGGTAAATTCAACTCACCTGTCTACTTAAAAATGAAGATGTTTATGTTGACAGTATTTCTGGAAGTCCTGAAAGCACACCTACTCACGCCCTTCTAGTTTCTGATATTTCTCCCAGGTTTTCACTGTTGTCTCTTCTCAGTGTTACAGAGAACTAGAGAATAACTCTGAAGCTAGAAGGTGGATGAAGTTGGCCCTGGAACTGCCAGATGTCACTAAGGAGGTAATACGTCTATAAGAGCTTTTTAAATACTAGGTTCCATCATTGAGTCATCATGTCACCTTTTTAGGAAAGAGTCTACCCCTTTCCTTTGCACAGATGCCCTTCTAGGCTAGGGTAAAGGCTCCAAGCTATCCTGAGAAAAGAGAGATGGTAACAGCTCAGGAAGAAAGCAAAGGGCCCCTCTTCTCTGGTTCCAGTGGGTTTGGGAAAAATTTTGAGTCCTGGATTTGTTCTCTTTCTATCCCTAGGATTCGGCTTTCCAGAAGGACCTGGAAGAATTAGAAGTGATTTTAGGAGAATAATCAAATTTCAATGGCCTTCATGACACCACTTCTTAAGGGGGAAAAAAATCAAGGCTTTCTTCCTTAGACTCTACTAAGATCATCTGGTTTAGGATTCCCCAACTTCTTGTCTTTTGTCAATCAGTTAATTTATTCTAATCTCTTACCTAATCTAAAATTGGGGAAGTACTTGCCTGCTCTCCCCCTTATGTGAATTTTTGAAAAATCAAGACTAGTCTAGCACCTGCCCTAGGGCTAAGAATGGTGGAGCCCTGAAGGCTGCCAGAGCTGAGAGGATGAAGTAGCAGCACTGTGCTGGTGAAGTGGATGGACTTCAAAACACTACAGGACCAAAGCATAGAACTTGTCACTCTAATCTTTTTCACTAATACTCAACACCTATGTATACACAGTCCTAAGATCACTACTTACAGGGTAAGAGGAGAGGTCAGAACAGCCCACGGATATTGCTGCCTTATCACCTATCATGTGGATTCTACCTGTATTTCTGGGCTGGACAACTTGACTTCGTGTCCTGGAAGCTCTTGAAATGACAGCAGTGGCATAGGGTTTATGAAACTGTAAAACAATGATCTGAAGAGTTGCCTGGAATATATTTTGGTACAAACTTGAAATAAAATTTGATTGGAAGTGATTATATTCTCCTTTCTCTATTTCAGTTATCAGCTCTTTATTCTTGCTCGACACCTCCATACTTGTTTCCTGCTACAGAGGCTATTGCACACAGGTAGGAAAAAAAGGGCACTAAATACTTAGTTTAGAATAAGCTCTTTGGTTAGTTACATGTAAAATACAGGCAGAGAGCTTATTTTTAATAACGCCCATTTCGGGCCGGGCGCGGTGGCTCACGCCTGTAATCCTAGCACTCTGGGAGGCCGAGGTGGGCGGATCGTTTGAGCTCAGGAGTTCGAGACCAGCCTGAGTAAGAGCGAGACCCCATCTCTACTAAAAATAGAAAGAAATTATATAGACAGCTAAAAATATATATAGAAAAAATTAGCCGGGCATGGTGGCACATGCCTGTAGTCCCAGCTACTCGGGAGGCTGAGACAGAAGGATTGCTTAAGCCCAGGAGTTTGAAGTTGCTGTGAGCTAGGCTGACGCCACGGCACTCTAGCCAGGACAACAGAGCGAGACTCTGTCTCAAAAAAAAAAAAAAAAAAAAAAAAAAACACGCCCATTTCAACTAAGCAAGGCCAACAGCACAAACCATAATTCCACCTAGAAGAAAAACTGAGTTCTAGGTCAAAGTCTCTTAAATACCTTATATAATAGTGTCCCAATCTTATGGTCCTATAAGAGCCAACCTTTAACTCCCATATCTGTCACTGGCTTTATACCATCCCAGGCTGGTTTTGTCATATGAAAACAAAGAGGGGACCACCTAAACTTAATTCTGGGGATAAAATAGTTTTTGTGATCTAAAACCCAGATTCAGTGGGCCTGGGAATCTATATTTTTGATAAATTGCAGGTGATTCTGCTTTTCCCTACAGAACAGGCAAACACAAATTGCTTCCTCCCCTTAAGATTTCCAATAACGTCCTCAGGAAGAAAAGGTTACTTGTGGGCTGCCATCCATCCCTCCCTTCCTTGATACCTTTAGGAAGCTCTGGAGGGCGTCCTCCACAGTGGTGCTGAGAGTTTTCAAGCAAGGCTGCAGCAGTTTTTCTTTCTAGCCAGCTTGGGTGAGGGACCTGCCACCAAAAGATTAAGATGTGAATAAAAGGGTTTAAAGGTTGTTTGTCAGGGCCGGGCGCGGTGGCTCACGCCTGTAATCCTAGCACTCTGGGAGGCCGAGGCGGGTGGATTGCTCAAGGTCAGGAGTTCGAGACCAGCCTGAGCGAGACCCCGTCTCTACTAAAAATAGAAAGACATTATATGGACACCTAAAAATCTATATAGAAAAAATTAGCCGGGCATAGTGGCGCATGCCTGTAGTCCCAGCTACTCGGGAGGCTGAGGCAGTAGGATCGCTTAAGCCCAGGAGTTTGAGGTTGCTATGAGCTAAGCTGACGCCACGGCACTCACTCTAGCCTGGGCAACAAAGTGAGACTCTGTCTCAACAAAAAAAAAAAAAAAAAAAAAAAAAAAAAAAAAAAAGGTTGTTTGTCAGCTGGGCGCAGTGACTCACGCCTATAATCCTAGCACTTTGGGAGGCCAAGGCAGGATTGCTTGAGCTCAGGAGTTCGAGACCAGCCTGAGCAAGAGTGAGACCCTGTCGCTACTAAAAATATAAAAATTAGCCGGGCATGGTAGTGCGTGCCTGTAGTCCCAGCTACTCGGGAGGCTGAGGCAGGAGGATCACTTTAGCCCAGGAGTTTGAGGTTGCTGTGAGCTAGGCTGATGCCATGGCACACTGCTCAGGGCAACGGAGTGAGACTCTGTCTCAAATAAGTAAAAAATAAAGCTTATTTGTCTCTAGGAACACTGAATATTCTGTACCGAAAACAAATAGGATCAAACAGGGCTGGGTCCAACCACCACCACCAGTATTCTAAGGAAATGACACCTTAGCCAGACCCGGCTGAGGACGCTGTTCTTCCTGCAAGAACATCAGTGTCATAGACACTTAGGACCATTTCACTATAGTAACCATTTTAATATGTATAATATACCTTTATAACATTATGTTGTATACCTTAAATATATACAATAAAATTAAAAACAACAACAAAAAAAAACAGAAACTGAGCACTTTGGGAAAGATCTGGATTAGAAGTCCTAATTAGTGAAGACACTAGAATTTGACAGAAGAAAAATGGGAGAAATGAGGTAAAGTACATAAACTTAGGAAAAAATAATCCTGTAAACCCACTTGGTATCTACTTTCCAGGGACACTGACAAGGCTACTTTTATTTCATTCCCTGATTCTTAATCTTTAAATTTAGGGAATAGAGCTACTTTTAAGACAAAAGGTAGGCTGGGCACAGTGGCTCATGCCTGTAATCCTAGCACTCTGAGAGATGGGTGGATTGCTTGAGCTCAGGAGTTCTGAGACCAGCCTGAGCAAGGACTAGATTCTGTCTCTACAAAAAATAGAAAAATTAGCCTGGCGTGGTAGCGCGGGCCTGTAGTCCCAGCTACTTGGGAGGCTGAGGCAGGAGAATTGCTTGAGCCAAGGAGTTCAAGGTTGCAATGAGCTATGATGATGCCACTGCACTCTAGCCTGGCAGACAGAGTGAGACCCTATCTCAAAAAACAAAAAAAAAAACAAAAAAAAAAACAAAAAAAACAACAACAAAAGCTGCATTAAATTGACTTGTGTCTTCCTATCTCCCTACATACAGTGGGACCAACATGGCAGCAAGACAGATGTTCACTGCCTTTCCTCCCAATACTAAGTGAGAGGTCCTTTGAAATTTGGAGAGTTGGTTAAAACTTTATCTCGAGGAGAAGTTTGAAAGGAAGAGAAATATTTCAAACCACTGAAGTAAAATAATGCAGGCAAGTATCAGACCTCTACAATATGAGACTTATGGAATAAAAACAAAGGCCACAGGAAAGCCATGATGTATCTTATAACATTTTCCATTAAGCTGAAGGACAAACTCAAACATCTGAATGTAGGACCTCCTTTTCAGTTTTCAAATCTTAAAAAGCAATAGAAACTGATCACCCCTACCCAGTGCCAAAAAGATATGGCGACCCTATCTTGAAATATTGTTTACACTAGAATAACTACCATAAACAACACATTCATTACAAGTAACTACTTTATTAGCAGCCTATCAATCTGCTTACTCAGCCTTTGAAATACTTCAGATTCCAGAATTATCTTGAGTTAGTGTTAGCAGTAAAAGACCAAGCAAGCAAATGGTGAAGGGCTGATGGCTTAGCAGGCCTTGAGCAAGACTCTAACAAAAAACAAATTCTTACATGAGAGTGTTCAAGCATACAACTTAAAAACCTACTTCTGATTGATGGGAGAGTTGTACTGACAGAGAAAAAGAACCTATGCAGAGACCCGTTCCTTTTGCTACATACATAGCTCAGGCATTTTATTTTACCATTATTCAGAAGTGAGAGAAGGGTCAGGTCTCCCCAGCTTCAGTTCTCTTGGAGACATAAGGTTGTCCAATACACAGCTGTTAGACCTGAGTCAATCCCAAGGCACCATATCAAAGGTATTTCATACCTCTCCTCCAAAACTATAGAGAAATCAGATAGAGATTAATGCACTCCAGAAGGAATAAACATTTCAGATCAGTCTGTGACTACTGTTTATACCATCAGAAAAGCTGATACAATAGCTGTTTTTCCTGGAAGCCTTTTCCTGGCAGTCACAACAGGAAGAGGCCTATATAGAACTCCAGCAGGTAGTCCTCTCCATTAGGCTGCAGCACTTAAGGTTTATCACCGGGGAAAAACCAGTGATTCAGTCTTTGGCATCTCCCACTCCATCTGCATTTATGGCAAACATAGCTTCAGCTTCAGGAAGACAAGGAGAGTCGTAGATTTTGCAGATTCTGGTTTCCCCTCTTCCTTTTCTCAGGTACAGTCTGACCCAGAGACACAGACCAAAGTACCAAGTTATTATAACTAAACGATTCCATTCCTGACTTTATTTATGATAGAGCTAATCATTTTTTAGACATAATGCTTTCTAGAAGGACCCTGGGGATGTTTCTGTACTGTATTCCTTAGTGCACTTCCAAACTGGAGGAGCCCGTTTCTGCTCTGCCCCCTTTCTGAGTGGGTTGTCTCTACTGAAACAAACATTTTCCTTTAATAACCAGGGTGAGGCATATCAATTATTCATATTTATTCTTCCATACTTGTGAGTTTTTAATTCCTTTATGAACTAAAAGCAAACACCTATCCCAACCAGAGCATGACAATTAGATTTAGCAAGAATTCCTAAGTATCTAATTCTATAACAGTAGCTTTAACAGGGCTGAACTGGAAATGTTATATCTTCATGTCTATTTCACAGTTAATATGACATTCCAAAAAGAAGCATCTATCCCATCATTTTACCTGGTTGTTGATGCGTGGGCAATGATGTTTCCTCCAATAGGTTTTTTTGGATCTGCAGCAAACATGGCTGCTCCATCCACTTGGGCTACCACCTGGTTGGTGATTACCACTGCTACACCAAACTGATGGGGAAAGGATCAATGTCAGTTTTGTGCCGCAGACATTCCAAGAGCCCTAATGTTGCCACCACTTTCTTCCACAAAGCAATGAATAACTAATGTCTCTCTTCCTCCTTCCTTTCTCACTGATAAGCTTGATGACACCAGGCACTGATGTTCTGATCTCCTAGCAAGGCTCCTGGAATTCACAGTCACTGAAAGTAGGCAGTCTCAGTCTCTACCCCACAACTTACCTCATCAGCAAGTCGCAGAAGCATCCGCAGGAACCTGGCCAAGTGCATCTGCCTGGCTGAGAGCTCACCTCGGCCGGAATAGTCTGTTCTGTAGAGGGCGGTGGCACTGTCTACAATAAGCAGTGCATACCTACATGGAACAAAGATTGTCTGAAGCCTGTGTCTAGCCTATGCCAGACTTTGCTCATTCCTCACCACCCTAAAATCTCATATTCATAGTTTCACTTGTATATAGAGGTTTTATTAAAATAATTGTACAGCATTCACATCTGAGACACTGTTTAACAAATTAAGACTTCCAGCAAGTTCAAGTAGATCATGGCTTCAATTTTTTAATAGTGACTTGACTAAATCACAAAGTAAGAGTGTCAAAATAGGAATTAAACTTAAATCTCCCCATTTCTAATTCAAGCTACTATCAGTTTGGCCAAACAACCTTTACAAGATTCAGGGTAAGGTCTCTAGCAACATATTTAGTGTCTTGTACTGAGCACATACCTCGATTCTACCATCATGGCTGACGCCTGATACAGGAGCTGGGTCTGGTGGTCTGTGTTGAACCCTCGAGCATATGCTACATTATCCAGAACATCACTGCCAGAGAGGCCATATCTAGAAGAGAGGAGAGAACAATTGTGGGCTGTACACAGAACTCAGGCAGATGAGAAATTCATCTCTAACACTTAAATTATCTGGCTGGATAGGTAAGAAATGGTATTGACAGTGGTTTCAGGGCCAAAGAATATAATTCCTTTCTATTAGGAAGTTCAGGCAAAACATATATACAGAGGCCGGGCGTGGTGCCTCATGCCTGTAATCCTAGCACCCTGGGAGGCCGAGGCAGGTGGATCATTTGAGCTCAGGAGTTTGAAACCAGCCTGAGCAAGAGTGAAACTCCGTCTCTACTAAAAATAGAAAGAAATTATATGGACAACTACAAATATATATAGAAAAAATTAGAAGGGCATGGTGGCACATGCCTATAGTCCCAGCTACTCAGGAGGCTGAGGCAGGAGGATCACTTGAGCCCAGGAGTTTGAGGTTGCTGTCCTGGGCAACAGTGAGACTCTGTCTCAAAAAAAAAAAAAAAAAATGTAGTTTACCCTTTATAAACAAATATAAAGAAAACATATATACAGAGATGACCGGAACAACTACTTTGGAGTAGATCTACCTGGCAAGAAATCAGGATAAATTAAATCTATTTTTTCTTTATTTTTGAGACAGGGTCTCGCTCTGTTACCCAGGCTAGAATGCAGTGGCATCATCATAGCTCATGGCAACCTCAAACTCCTGGGCTCAAGTGATTCTCCTACTCAGCTCCTGAGTAGCTGGGACAGACTACAGGAGTGTGCCACCATGTCTGGCCCAAATCTATTCTTTGAAGACTCCTGAACTAGAATGAGAAATTTCCAAATATAAAGAAATAACATTATCCTGGAAAAACCAAAGGCAATGACAGAAGTGGGACAAATAAAAATAATGAATCATTCAAAGATCAATTAAATTCATATTAAAAGACGACAAATTCTTTCAGAGAAAAGACTGGGCTGGGCCTCTCTACCTACTAGTACATTTTACATACCTAGTAAATTCTGAATAAATGTTGCTGAATGAAGCCTTTAGCCATAACCCAAACAAAGAAAGAATCATGTACCATCACTTTAACACAAGTAATGTTTTCATAGCTCAGTAGCAAATTTGTCCAAAGGATATGTATATGTTGGATTTTTTTTTTGTTTGTTTTATTTACAATACACAAAAGTCTGGGGGGTTTTTTGTTGTTGTTTTTTTCCTGACAGGATCTCACTGTTGCCCAGGCTGGAATGCTGTGACGTGATCACAGCTTGAACCACTGTGACAGTTCAAGCTCACTACAGCCTTGAACTCCTGAGCTAGAATGATCCCCCTGCCTTAGCCTCCCAAGTACCTAGGACTACGGGCACATGCCACCACACTTGGCTAATATTTAAAATTTTTTTTAGAGATGGGGTCTTGTGTTGCTGAGGCTGGTCTTGAACACCTACCCTCAAGCAATCCTCTTGCCTCCTGAGTTGCCAGGACTACAGGTATGAGCCTCCATGCCGGGCTCCATAACACTATTTTTGTTTGAGACAAGGTCTTGGTCTGTTGCCCTGACTAGAAAGCAGTGCCATCATCACAGCTCACTGGGGCCTCAAACTCCTGGGCTCAAGTGATCCTCCTGCCTCAGCCTCCCAAGCAGCTGGGACTATAGGCACACGCCATAATGCCCAGCTAATTTTTCTATATTTTGTAAAGACAGGGTCTTGTTCTTGTTCAGGTTGGTCTCGAACTCCTGGCCCCAAGCTATCCTCCTGCGTCAGCCTCCCAGAGAGCTAGGATTACAGGCATGAACCACTGTGACCAGCCATGTTTTGACATTAATATTACCTAAAATCATTACAGTACAAAAGTATAATAGTAACTCCTTTATGTAATAGTTCAAAGGAGAATGTTTAAATCAAATCCAAATGTGTTATACTTCTTTGAGCTATGTTCTAGGTTCATGATTCCATCATGGGATAAGAAGATGAAGTGAAGATAGAGTTTTATCTTATGATCCCGACTAAATAAAATGTCAATAAGGAGATAAACATTTTCTCTATTTAAATCATGGTGTTAAGGTAAAAAACAAGATACAACAGGCCTTAGTACTGTATTGCACAAGTCTTCTAGTTTTGGTTTTGCCTCAGGAAACATTGATATAATCTTCTATCAGGAAGGGAGATGATTATCTTTTTGCTATCAGAACACTGAAAGTTTACCAGAAAAACAAAGAGTTAACCCAGCTTTTCCTTCAGCAGCACTTACAAAAAAGACTATGGGAATCTCTGTGCTTAGGTTCCAAAAGCAGGATGTGAAATTTTCAATTCCCACAGCTTTGAAAAAGTTGGCTAGAAATAGCATCCTCTCTCATAGTGTTTCTTGAACTTCCTTAAAGATAAGAATAATCTGGAACACCTGTTAAAAAACAAGTTCCTGGACCAATATAGACTTAATGAATCATAATTTTCAGGGAAGAGGCCTGTAATTTGTGTATTAACAAATACCTCAGGTTATTCTTAACACGTAAGCTTAAAACACTCAGCTCTATCACCCTAAAGGGATTCTGTCACTCTCTTACAGTACTTAAAAGAACTTTCATAAAAGGTGGTGATTTTATAGCTAGCAATGGTGGCCATGGTTCTCAAACTTCAGCAAGCATCAGATTACCTGGAGAGTTTTTGTTAAAACAGACTGCTGGATCCTATCTGAAGTCTTTTTATTTATTTATTTTTTTTTTTTGAGACAGAATTTCACTCTGTTGCCCGGGGTAGAGTGGCCTGGCATCAGCCTAGCTCACAAGCAACCTCAAACTCCCAAGCTCAAGCGATTCTGCTGCCTCAGCCTCCTGAGTAACTGGAACTACATCTACAGGCATGCGCCACCATGCCCAGCTAATTTTTTCTATATATTTTTAGTTGTCCGGCTAATTTCTATTTTTTACTAGAGATGGGGTCTCGCTCTTGCTCAGGCTGGTTTTGAACTCCTGACCTCAAGTGATCCTCTACCTCGGCCTATCAGAGTGCTAGGATGACAAGCATGAGCCACCACCGTGCCTGGCCCTATCTGAAGTCTTTGATTGCCTCTGGTTCAGTAGACCTGTAGTAGGGCCAGAGAATTTGTATTTCTAACAAGTTAATGCTAATGCTGCTGTTCTGAGGACTACATTCTGTGACTGCCTGAGCTGTGAAGGTGAGCCAATACTCTTCAACAGGGCATGGCAAAAGTTAATCAGTGAGGGCTGTTCTGTTATGAATCAAAATTATTTTAATTGATATTAGCTTAAGGAGGCCTTGTGACTTTCTCACAACTATAATTTAAATGTAATATATATAAACAGAAATTCAACAAATTTTTCTCTTGATAGGTAGACCGGATTAAAAAATTAATGAAATTTCTATTTAAACATATTTTTCTTTTCATTGGCAAAACAGCCACAAATATGGCCCTAAATTAGTAAATATTAATTCACTCATTAGCAAATACTGAATGCACTGTTCTAGGGCTTGAGGATACAGTGAGTGAATAAAACACTGTCCTTGTTATCATGGCCTATATTCTATTATACTATCTCATCTATCCTATCTGAATAGTTCTTTATGCTACTAGACAAAGTCTCAGTGACTCTGTCGAAAAGGAGGTCTTTATTTTCTTTGAGACAGGGTCTCACTCTGTTGCTTGGGCCAGAGTGTACAAAGTGCAGTGGTGTCATCATAGCTCACAGCAACCTCAAACTCCTGGGCTCAAGCAATCCTCCTGCCTCAGCCTCCCGAGTAGCTGGGACTACAGGCATGCGCCACAATGTCCGGCTAATTATTTCTATATATTTTTAGTTGTCCAGCTAGTTTCTTTCTATTTTTTTGGTAGAGACAGGGTCTCGCTCTTGCTCAGGCTGGTCTCGAACTCCTGAGCTCAAACGATCCGCCCGCCCGCCTCGGCCTCCTAGAGTTCTAGGATTACAGGCGTGAGCCACGGCGCCCGGCCTATTAGTGTACTTAAAATGTGAATTCTGTACAAGATTGCCAAAAACAAGTTCGGGAGGGCAGACACAGTTCAGTATACACATCTTCAGAAAACTAACATCAGGTTGAATAATTCTTTTTCCTTGACAGGAATTTTGTAGGCAGAGGCAAAGGTAGCAATTACTGTGTCAACCTAATTTTATGTACAACTGATCAGTTGGACTGCTCAAATTATAAGCTGGGAAAGACAATTTGATTATACAATTATAAAACTAGAGAGAATATTCTCCTGAACTTAGCCAGACAGTTTCCAACTTGAGTCTGACATCTCAACATGCAATTAAATTCTTTTTTAATCACTGGGTTTTAGTAAAATGTGTGGCAAGAACTAATTTACCATATTTGACCCTAGACAAGGGAAAATAAGTAAAATAATTTTGAGTATTTGAAAGCTGTATTAGATATAGAAACTTATCAATTCTTCACCAGCTTTAATGAGGTATAATATACCATAAAATTGACCTGTTATAAAGTTCCATGAGTTTTAGTGACTTTGCAGTTGTACAACCATGATCACAATCCAATTTTAGAACATTTTCATCACCCCTAAAAGCTCTCTCAAGTCCATTTGCAGTTACTCCCCATTCCTACCTCCAGTAACCACTGTCTACTGTCTCTTAAGATTATGCCCTTCTGGAAATTTCATATAAACAGAATCATACAATATATGGCCTTTTGTGTTTAACTTCTATCATGTAGCATGTTTTGAAGTGCTGCAACATGTATCAGTACTTATGTTTCTTATTTCTGAAGAATATTTTATTATATAAACATTTCGATTATTCATTCACCAGTTGATAGACATTTGGGTTATTTCCTGTTTGGAGCTACTGTAATGATACTGTAAACATCCACATACATGCCTTTGTGTAGACAGGTTTTTACTTCTCTTGGGTACATAACTAGAGTGAAACTGCTGGGTAATATGGTAAATTTAACTGCTTAAGAAATTGCCAAACTATTTTCCAAAGTGACTGCATCATTTTATACTCTCACCAGCAATGTATGAAGTTTCAGTTTCTCCACATCCTCCCCAACATTTGTTGCTGTCTTTTTAATTATAGCCATCATAGTGGGTGTGAAGTGGTATCTCACTGTGGTTTCACTTTGCATTTCCCTAATGACTAATAATGTTGAACATCTTTTCATGTGGTTATCAGACATTTGCATATCTTCTTTTTAGAGAAATATCTATTTAAATCTTTTGCCCATTTTTAAATTGGGTTATCTTTTTATTGTTGGGTTACAAGAGTTCTTCCTAGCCTGTCTTGATTATTATTGTAACTTTACAGCAAGTTCTAAAAGAGGTAAGTCTAAGACCTATAATTTTGTGGGGTTCCTGTCCCTAAGAATGCTTTGGCCATTCTGGGTCCTTTGCATTTCCACATGAACCTTGTGATTAGTTTGTCAATTTTTGCAAAAAAGTTTGGTAGAATTTTGACAGAGATCGTGTTGAATCTATAGATCAATTTGAGGAGAACTGCTATTTTAATAATATTAAGTTTTCCTGTCCACAAATGTGGAATGTTTCCCTTTATGTACATCTTCAATTTCTCTCAGCAATGTTTTGCTATAGTTTTCAGCGTACAAGTCTTATTCTTCTTTTGTTAAACTTATTCCTAAATGTTTTCTTTTTCATGCTACTGCGAATGAAGTTTGTTTTCTTCATTTTATTTTTGAATTGTTCTTTGCTAGTATACAGAAATACAATGGGGAACGGGGAAAATAAATAAATAGAAATACAATGGATTTTTGTATAGTGACATTGTATCCTACAACCCTGCTAAACTAATTTAGTTCTAGTTCTTTGTGTTGATTCCTTAGGATTTTCTACACAGCATGCCATCAGCAAATACAGTTTTACTTCTTCCATTCCAATCCCGATACCTTTCATTTAATTTTCTTGCCTGACTACACTGGCCAGGGCCTTCAATACATTTTGAATATAAGTGATAAGAGTGGACATCCCTGTCTTGTTCCTAATTTTAAAGAGGGGAAACCATTCAGAATTTTATCATTAAGTATGCTAGCTGTAGGTTTTTTGTAGATGCCCTTTATCAGAGCATCTGACAGATGTCCTAACCATTACTGAGTATGGGATACTGAAGTCTCTATCCATTACTGAAAGTGAGATATTCGTCCCAACTATTATTGTAGAAGTGTCTATTTTTCCCTTCAATTCCACCAATTTTTGTTTCACATATCTTGGGGCTCTGTTGTTAGGTGTGTACGTTTATAATTGTTATATCTTCCTGATAAACTGACCTTTTAACTATAAAAATGTTCCTTTGTCCCTAGTAAAATATTTTTGTCTTAAATAAGTCTATTTTGTCCTATATTAGTATAGCCACTCAAGCTCTTTCATAGAATATCTTTTTCCGTCCTTTTACTTTCTGAAGTGTTTCTCTGGAAGACAAAGGATCTTATTTTTTAATCCAGTCTGACAGCAACTCATAGATTGTTGACTAAAGAATAATGCCTTTTTTCCACCAAGGAAGGTCAGTCTTATGAACCACATATACAACTTTGGGATGTGGAATAATAGAAGAGACATTCTAGAGCCAAACTAAACCCTGGCAAATCGCTATAGTGACAGATGCAGCCATACTCTCTTGTCTAAATCCAGTAACCTACCTCTCAGCCACTGCTAGCAGCCGTTCTGGCCTAAAGGTACCCTCGGTGTCAATGTACATGGCCTTTCCTTCACCTCCACCACGGTCAATCGGAAGCTACAGACAACAAAAAACAGTGGAAATGAACGCTCTATTTCTGATAAAGCTGACCAAGTTCCCCATGACGTCTCTATAATTCCTCCCAACCCCAATAAGGCAAAGGGAAAAAAAAAAACACTTCAAAATGACAATCAGATAGGCAGGAGGCATTCCCTTCTGACAGAAATACAGCCAGTAGTAGATGTAAAGTTCATTGTGCCTCATAGTACATGCAGCTATAGTCTTGTCAGAATTGGATTGCTTAGAAATATAGTCCAAAGTAGGGGATAAAATTCTATAATTGCATACCAATACAAGATTGATCAATTCAAAAACACAAACATTTGGAAGACCTTTAATCAATAATGGACCCTAATCCAAAACCCAATTAATTTTAGCATGTCTAGACCAAACTTATACTTCACTGTACTGAGTAGAGTTCATTTCTAAAGGTTACAAAACGGGCTTGTCAATGCCCCAGAAAGATCTATAGCAAGTTTAAAGTGTGAGCAAGAAAGAATAAAAAGGTGTTTGCTCCTATATATAGATGCTAAAAATGAAGAAAGGGAGAAAAAGAAAAAATAAGGAGTAAAAATTAAGAGTTAAAAGAAAAGGAAAGAAAAGAGAAGAATATGGAGTATAATGAAAACTGCCTCATGAGCCACTCAGGGAAATGTCTGCTTTAGGCTATCCATTCCATGTCAGACACTTTTGAATCCTTGTACAGATTTTAAGTGAATAATGCTAAAGGGTAATTTCCACTTTAGAAATCTACTCTGGAGCCATAATTCACCTTTACATTTGGAGGGAAATCCCCTAGAACTGCAGTCCCCAACTCCTGGGCCGAGGCCCAATACCAGTCCGTGGCCTGTCAGGAAGCAGATTGCGTACCACCACCTGAGCTCTGCACCACCTCCTCCAACCCACGACACCCCATCCCCGCCAACCCTCAGTCCGTGGAAAAACTGTCTTCTATGAAACCAGTCCCTGGTGCCAAAAAGGTTGGGGACCACTGCCCTAGAACATTTTACATTAAAGGACTGGTAGCATGGAATTTTCTTTCTTTTCCTATTTTTTGAGAAAAATTTTTACAAAATTACAAAAAAACTATATGCTTGTAATAAAATGTCAAACAATATAGAATAAAAATTGAAAATTCTTGTTCACCATTCTCCATCTTCCACAAGTAACTTTCCAGATCATTTTCTATGCATTTTCATATAAACAGCTTTTATATGTGGTTCTGCCACTTACTATGTGACCTTGAGAATATTGTTTCCTTTTCTGTAAAATGTAGATAAAACTCACCTTATGCGATTGTTTTAAGAATTAAATAATTCAGGCTGGTCCAATGGTAGTAGGTTATCAGAACTTATTAACATTAGTGTCACTAAAGTTGGTATACAACCCCCCACTGTTAAATTTGACTGGCTTTAATTTAAAAAAAATTAATTCATGTAAAATGTTTATCACAGTGCCTGACATAACCAAAGTACTTTGAAATCATGATGCCCCCAACCTTTAGGTCACTGATTTTAGTGTATATTCAGTTATGAAAGGCTTTTGTTAATTTGGAAAGGAAAAAATACCATCTTTTGGCAGGTTGGCAGACAAAATCTTTCATATCATGGGAATCCACGGAAGGAGCAAAGGACAGGTATATAACAAAAGGGGGCCTTGATTGAGGAAAGATTTGGAAACACTGGTCAAGAGGACAGAAAGCAGAAGTTGCCTCAGTTTCTTAGAGAGGAGGAAATCTTGACACTCTGAGGACTAAGTTCCCAGGAAATAAGATAAATGAGGTTTCCCTTTCTCTCACCTTCTGCTATCTTCAGTGCTATCATGAGGGGATTCTTTTCCAACTGGGTGGGCCTCCTGGGCTGAAGGGAGGCCATAGATTGGGCATAGACAGGCTGACTGACAGCCAGGGAGCAGACAAGGTCCCAGTGTACTGTTGGGCCAGTGGCAACCAGGAGCCAACTCAGGGGCATGGACTACATTCTCTGTTCTCTAGTCTATTTGGTTCCCTCCACTTTGCCCTCCCAGTGCCTCTGTAGCCGTCTTGTGTTATTGGGCTGGGACATGACCCCGTTCTTAATAACTGTTTGGGACCATAATTTAACTTTTCTTCCTGTTTTACAGTGATGTAGGTTGTTTCTAACTTTTACTATTTTAATAATGCTGTGGTATAAACTCTTTGTACATTTATCATTGGATATATGGGAAACGTTCTGTAAGACAAATTTTCTGTCAAAGGATATATGCTTTTAAAAGTATTATTTATATTAAATTGTGTTCTCAATTTAAAAATTACTCTAGTACTTTGAACAAGCATAGGCTGTTCATTTTTGTAACCTAACTGTAGCTCTCAACTTTATATAACTTCATTATTAGAGATCTAACACATACTGGGGTTTCACTCAGTAAGTTGAGAAAATCTGAACAATGAAAGCAGATAATGTTTAGATTTAAGTATTAATCTAACATCCTCTCTATAACTCTGGTTCCAGCTCTTAGGCTGGTGAAATATAATCCTTTCTATTATTCAAATTAGCATTCTTTTTCTTGGGGGAAAAAAAGTCAAAGATATATAGTTCTTCAGCCACTTGTACATGATATTTTTATAGAGAGGCTATATTTACTTGAGAATTTTACTTCACAGTTTATTGTTGATGGACATTATCTAACTACTTAATAACATTCTCAGGCTAGGATTCTATTTGTAAAACTTTAGAGTGTAAGCCTGATATGCTGAGTTCCCATGGCAACTGTGGATATCGTGTACTGTACTCTAAATATTTATTCCACATGAATCTCTGTCAAAACAACATAGAGAAACATTTCTATTTAAAAAGGTCACACATCATGTCAAATGACCCATGTCAGGGTGATATTTTAAACAGTCGTCTTTTCCTTTAGCTATCAAATTTCTGATGGGGCTCAGGCAATAGCTATAACTTCCACCTTTCCTCTTCTCAGTGCTTCCTCCCTGATTATCCTAAAAGTTCTCTTACACACCCCCCAACCCCAAACGCTTCCTTCCTCAGAATTATTTACGAGGAGAGTCAACAATGGCTTAGGTCCATTTGACACTGAAATCCTAACTTAGCTGTCTGATAAAATATAGGGTAACACTTTGGCCTGCAAAGAAGGATCAGTGGAGCAATTAAGGAAAGAAACACAATTAAAATGACAAGTAAGAAAGGAAAATAAGAAAAACAGGAGACTATCAAGCGGGGTCACTTGACGATAGATAAAACTTAAAAAAATTTTTTTTGTAGAGACGGGATCTCGGCTATCACCATTGCCCAGGCTGGTCTCTCACTCCTGGCCTCAAGTGATCCTTCCACCTTGGCCTCCCAAAGGGCTGGGATTATAGGAGTGAGCCACTACACCTGGCCTAGATAAATTTTTATTCATAAAGAACCAGAATATTTCTTAAGAGATATTTCTTAAGAAATGGCACTCACAACCTCAAAAGTGGTAAATGATGAAGGACATATCTGATAATAATGAGATACTTTCTTGGGTGACTTGAAAAAATCAGTCTTGTACTATTAGTCTCTGCAGAGACATTATGTTTTACCATGCAAGACACAAGGTCCTAACAAAATCCACATCTTTTGTGACATGTACCAACTTTAAAAATAGCACAGCATTACATCAACATAATAAAATTTTTTGGTAAAGAACTATTTAAATTCAGAATAAATTCTGAAGGATATAGTTCTTAATTTTTTATAAGAAAAAAACACAAAAGAGAACAATTTATATTTGATTTCTAAATTTATAACTGAGTTTCAAGAATTTCTGTTGTTTTGTTCAGAATGTAAGAACTCACACCAGAATGGAAAAATACTAGGAAGCTTCATCTATCATCATGAAATTTGGAGGCAAATTTCATTTCAGCTATTCTTGAACTCCATCAATAAGTTGTGTCCATGGTAGAAGTGACTATAATCTATCTAGATTAAAATAGTGCCATTTTCTTCAAAATACCTAAAATTATAATAAAGCCTCAAAAGAATATAACAGAAGAGTTGGACCATTGGCATAAACCAGGTTCTAGGTACTGTGTGGACCAGTCACTCACAGCAGTATAATCTTAAAGCCAGAGAATGCTGGGACTCACTCAGAAAAAGAAAAGGGCTCCCCCTGTTGCTGCTTGAAGTTGTAGAAGAGGGAAAAGTTTGTTAGTTTTCTCTTCTGTATATTACTCCTTCTTTCTCACGTATCTTTCCGTTCCAGAGATTCCATTGTTAATTCTCTGTATGACTTCCTTCTACATCTCTCAATAGTATTAGACATTTTCACTTGGGGTTTGTTGCCTCAAACCTATCATCTCTAAAGTTGAAGTCATGTTTCCATAAAAACTATCTGCCCCTCCCAAACACTTTTTAGAGTTTACTATTAATAAACTGTAATACATTGTTGGGCTGGGGTGTATTTTTTTTTTAATATATGAAAGGAGGTGGTGAGGAGGAGGGTTCAGTTTTCTCTTTTCTGAGAGTCTCACTCTGTCACCCTGGCTAGAGTGCAATGGCATCATCATAGCTCACTGTAGCCTGAAACTCCTGGGCTCAAGTGATCTTCCTGCCTCAGCCTCCTGAGTAGCTGGGATTACAGGTGGGCACCACCACGCCTAGCTTATTTTTCTTTTAGTAGAGACGGGGTCTCACTCTTGCTTAGGCTGGACTCGAACTCCTGAGCTCAAGCCTCCCAGAGCACTAGGATTATAGGCGTGAGCCACTGTGCCTGACCTGAGTGTATTTTTTAATTGTCAGTCATTAAGTGCTGCACTTTACATTTTCTCCCTATGTTCTTTCAGGGTCACCATTTTAATTTAGTCCTGATCAGTTAATGGCTTGTAATAATCATACATCAAATATCCTTAGCTCTACCCTTTCCTTTCAAATCCATTCAACAAGTTGCTACCACAATATTTCTGAAAGTTTTGCTTATGCTGCTCTTCTAAATAATCTCTACTCTTTAAAAAATTGTTTAAACTTCTTACCCACACTCAGGACCTTCTAAAATGTGGTCTTGATGTATCTTTTTAAGGTTTATCTCCTACAACTTTTCTACATAAACCCTGAGCTAGGTAAATGGGATTATTTATTGTCTTCTCATACATTATGGCCTCTCCATCCCCAGTACTTCTGTTCATCCCATTCTGTATAGTTAAACGCTTTTAATTTCCTTCCTCCCCAACCTTAGCATTCTTCAGGAGTCTTATCTAGTATCTTTTCTCCATCAAGTAGTCCATAATCACTCTAGGGTAAAATAATTCCTCTCCTTTTCTTTCTTTTTTTTTCTTTGGAGACAGTCTCACTTTGTTGCCCAGGCTAGAGTGAGTGCCGTGGCGTCAGTCTAGCTCACAGCAACCTCAAACTCCTGGGCTTAAGCGATCCTCCTGCCTCAGCCTCCCGAGTAGCTGGGACTACAGGCACGCGCCACCATGCCCAGCTAATTTTTTTCTTCTATATATATTTTTAGTTGGCCAGATAATTTCTTTCTATTTTTAGTAGAGACGGGGTCTCGCTCAGGCTGGTCTCGAACTCCTGACCTCGAGCGATCCACCCACCTCGGCCTCCCAGAGGGCTAGGATTACAGGCATGAGCCACCGCACCCGGCCTCCTCTCCCTTTCTTAAACAGTTAAAGTATTTCCTCTATACCATTCATTTTACAATATATCAGGCATGCCTTTGGACATCTATTATCTCCATCCATTCAAGTTATTTACTGAGCATTTACTAAGTGCCAAGCACTGCCTTAGGTACTAGAAATATAATGGAGAACACACTAGCTATGGGCTCTACCTTATGAAGTTTTAAGAGCATGGGCTCTGAAGTCTGGTTTGATTCTAGTATTTACTACTTACATATGATAAATTAGAAAATTCTTTTTCTTTTTTTTAGACAGATCTCACTCTGCTGACCGGGCTAGAGTTGCCATGGCATCAGCCTAGCTCACAGCAACCTCAAACTCCTGGGCTCAAGCAATCCTACTGCCTCAGCCTCCCGAGTAGCGGGGACTACAGGCATGTGCCACCATGCCCGGCTAATTTTTATATATATATATATATATATATATATATATATATATATTTTTAGTTGTCCAGCTAATTTCTATTTTTTTAGTAGAGACGGGGTCTCACTCTTGCTCAGGCTGGTCTCGAACTCCTGAGCTCAAAACGATCCGCCCACCTGGGCCTCCCAGAGTGCTAGGATTATAGGTGTGAGCCACCACGCCCGGCCTACATTAGACAATTCTTTAACCCACTCTGTCTATTTCCAAATCCACCCATGAATGGGAGTATAAATAAGGGAAGAAGAAACTAAAGGGGCCCAGGGAAGGTTTTTTCCCCAGTGGAGGAGATACTAGGCACATTTGTATATTGAGGGAGACAATCTAATAGAGAAGTAAAACAGAAAATGGAAGGGATAGTCCTTGACAAGGTGGCAGGAGATAATAGCCAGATCACACTAGTAGGACAGGACTTTGAGAGGAAAAGGAACACTTTCTTCATTGTAACCTGAGATAAGAAAAGACAGGCACAAATGTAGGTGGATTTCTAGATTTGATGCAAAGAACACGTTAGGTCATTGGCTGAGAGCGAAGGTTGAAGAGGAGCATGGTGGTTTGAGGAGAGGACAAAGTATATCTGACTGGGAAGGCACACCTAAATGGAGAAACTCAGTAGACTGATTTGCAAAGAAGTACTGAATGTTCACCCAAAGTTTGTCATCTTTATTTATTTTTTTAATTTTTTTTTCACCTCCCCACCCTTAATTTTTTTTTTTAAAGGTTCGGAACAGCACCATCAGTCATCTCTAAGTTACAGTGAAGTCAGTCACCTTTATGATATTATGATTCTTCTCCAATATAATCAGTAATTTAGGAACAGGCACTAAGAAAATAGATGGGATTAAACTAAGGTTGTCATCTTTTCAAGTGGATATGTGCTGAAGGTATGTGTAAGGGAATTACTTTAATCATGGGTCATAATATCTAAACTAATGAAAAAGAGAGCACATAAACCCAGCAGAAGCCTGGTACAGTATTGGAAATCAATAATTTAAAAGTATTGGATATCAATAATCTGGAAGTTTTTATAATGTGGAGGAATTTTGCAGTAGGAGTCTATCTTTTAGCCATTCTTGGGGACAGAGAAAGGGCTTTTTATGTCCATCCTAACAGATGCTTGCAAATAGCAGGAATCAACTAATTCTTGCAGATTTGATTAACCAGAACTCCCATAACTCACCTGGCATGTTACAGCCAGTGTATGACAGATCTGGGTCTTCCCAGTTCGAAATTCTCCAAACATCTCTGTGATAGATCCAGTCTCAATTCCACCTAAAACAGTAATGAGAAACACATCTTAGTACAACACAAATGTTTAAGAACCATAATCATAGAAATATTCTTGGAGCTCATCAGAAAGATGTTTATATAATTTGGAAATCCAATTTTCTTTTTTCTTTTCTTTCTTTCTTTTTTTTTTTTTTGAGACAGAGTCTTGCTTTGTTGCCCGGGCTAGAGTGAGTGCCGTGGCGTCAGCCTAGTTCACAGCAACCTCAAACTCCTGGGCTTAAGCGATCCTACTGCCTCAGCCTCCCGAGTAGCTGGGACTACAGGCATGCGCCACCATGCCCGGCTAATTTTTTTTCTATTTATATTTTAGTTGGCCAGATAATTTCTTTCTATTTTTAGTAGAAACGGGGTCTCGCTCTTGCTCAGGCTGGTCTCGAACTCCTGACCTTGAGCGATCCACCCGCCTTGGCCTCCCAGAGTGCTAGGATTACAGGCATGAGCCACCGCGCCCAGCCTAGAAATCCAATTTTCAACAATAATTTTTGAAAAACTTATTTTGAAATAATTACAGATTTATAGAGAATTGCAAAGAAAGGTACAGGGAGGTTCCGTGCACTCCTCATCTTGTCTCTGCCAATATTAACATCTTGCATAACTACACTATTAACAGAAAACTGACATTAGTGCAATCCACAGTTTGTTCAGATTTCTCCTGTTATATATGAACTCGTTTGTGCTAATGTATAGTTCTAAGCAATTTTATCACATGTGTAGCTTCATGTAACTACAACAATCAAGATATAGAACTGTATCATCACATGTCAGTAAGCAGCAATTTAAAAAGAATTATAGCTGGGTGTGGGGGCTCATGCCTATAATCCTAGCACTGTGGGAAGACAAGGCAGGAGGATTCCTTGAGGCCAGGAGTTTCAGACCAGCCTGCGCAAGAGAGAGACCCCGTTTCTACTAAAAAATAGAAAAATTAGCCAGGCATGGTGGCACACACCTATTGTCCCAAATCCTAGGGAGGCTGAGACAGGAGGATCGCTGGAGCCCAGGAGTTTGAGATTGCAGGGAGCTATGATGACGCCACCACACCCTAGCCCAGGTAACAGACCAAGACTCTGTCCCACAAAAAAAACACCAAAAAGAATTTTTTTTTTTTTTTTGAGACAGAGTCTTCCTCTATTGCCTGGGCTAGAGTGACGGCACTTTTTTTTTTTTTTTTTTGAGACAGAGTCTTCCTCTATTGCCTGGGCTAGAGTGCCGTGCCGTCAGCCTCGCTCATGGCACCCTCAAACTATCCTCCTGCCTCAGCCTCCCAAGTAGCTGGACTACAGGTGTGCGCCACCATACCCAGCTATTTTTTCTCTATTTTTAGTAGTGATGGGGTCTTGCTGTTGTTCAGGCTGGTCTCAAACTCCTGGGCTCAAGTAATCCTCCCACCTCGGCCTCCCAGAGTGCTAGGATTACAGGCGTGAGCCACTGCACCTGGCCAAGAAAAAGAATTACCAATAATCTAATTCTGGGGTCCTCAACCCCCAGGTTGAGGCCTGGTACTAGCCCATGGTATGTTAGGAAACGGGCCCAAGTGTCATTGCCTGAGCTCCACATCACCTCTCCACAACCATGGCACCCTACCCACGCCCCACCTGGTCCATGGAAAAATTGTCTTCCACAAAACCAGTCCCTGGTGTCAAAAAGGCTGGGGACCGCTGTACTAAATGTTTCTGATGTACCTGGCATTGTGCTATGGATTTTATGTATCATTCGATTAATTCCAATAACATATAATGTAAGAAGTTCTTTTATCCTCATTTTGAAGCTAAGAAAACTAAGGCATAGAGATATTGAATAATTTTCATCATATACTATAGCCAGTAAATGCTGGGAGGGGGAACATGGGAGGGCTAACATTCAAAGTTGAGTATGATTCCTGAACCCATGCTATTTTGTATCCCCTAAAAAACGGAAAATTCGAAAATTAGCTGGGTGTGGTGGTGTGCACCTGTAGTCCTTGCTACCTGGGAGGCTGAGGCAAGAGGATCACTTGAGCCCAGGAGTTTGAGACTGCAGTGAGCTATGATGATACCATTGCACTTTAGCCCCATAACAGAGAGAGAACCTGTCTCAAAAATAAGTAAATTAAATGAGAGAAAATTTGAGAGTTCAGAGAACTTCCTGATACCTGAACATGTGGAGAATCCTGGAAGACAGTGCACTGGGAAGGGCATGGAAGCTATACACTCCTTCCCTTATACCTTGCTCTATGTATCTTTTCATCTGCATCCTTTGTAATATCCTTATAATAAACAGAGACAGGGGTTCTCCCTATAACTATGCTGCCCACACTGTTCCCTACCCGCCCCCCCCCCCCCTCCGGCCCCGAGACAGAGTCTTACTCTGGCACCCTGTCTAGATTGCCCTGGCGTCAGCCTAGCTCACAATAACCTCAAACTCCTGGGCTCGAGCGATCCTCCTGCCACAGCCTTCCAAGTAGCTAGGACTACAGGTGCATGCCACCATGCCTAGCTAATTTTTTCTATATTTAGTATAGACGGAGGAGTATCACTCTTGCTCAGGCTGGTCTCTAGCTCCTGGGCTCAAGCGATACTTCCGTCTCAGCCTCCCAGAGTACTAGGCCCACAATGGTCTCGATTTCCTGGCCTCAAGCAACCCTCCTGGGTTAGCCTCCTGGAGTGCTAGGGTTACAGGTGTGAGCCACCTCGCAAGGCCTAATTTTATTCAGCAGAAGTTTTATTTCTTCAATGTGGCTATTTCCCTTATCTCTTAATCATACCTAACATGTAAATCCTACCCAAATATTTTAGTATTGTTCTATGACTGTGCTTTGCTAATTAGCATTCACAACATAGGACGAAAGATTACCATACCTTGAAGTAGTTTGTCAAGCTCTTTGGAGCCAGTAGTAATCTGTATGATCTCTGACCGCCTTTGGTGGAATTCAGTTGCAGTGGTGAAGCCCATCGGAACTAATTTAGCCGCCTCAGCCTGGGAAAATAAGAAATCTTAAATCGACAAAACAATAATAAACAAGAACAAAGTGTACAGTGGGAAAAGGAAACATCTAACAAAATTGCCAGAGTGATTTCTCTTCAGAAAGTCATCAAAAAGGATAATCTAATCCAGAGACGTCATGAAGATCAATTTTTTTATTTGCCAAGAATATATTCATGTAGTTTAAAAAAGAAATACTATAGATCCATGCATATGTGCCATGCCTGATTTATCACAAAAACTGGAATACAGTATATATTTATACTTTCATTTCCTGTTCCACCAAGCACAGACTATATGTTTTCACTTTCTATTTTGTAAAATAAGGACATTTGCCCTTCTATCTTTTCTCCCTCCATGTCTACTACTTCCCATCTCTATCAGCTGTACCTTTTCTTTTACATCGTCAAAGTTGAGACATTCACGTCCTATTTTACAATTACAGATAAATCTGCTATAATAAGACTATGGGTTGATTCTAAAATTTAAAAATAAATGCATTCACAAATATACAGAAATCAAACCACCCACTCCTAAATAACCAACAAGTCAAAGAAGTCACTAAGGAAATTAGAAAATACTTTTTCCATGAATGAAAATGAAGACACAACATATCAAAATATCTGGCATCAACAAAAACAGTGCTTAGAGGGAAATTTATAGCTGTAAACACCTATAGTAGAAAAGAAGATCAAGCCTGAACATGGTAAGACCCCAAATCTACAAAATATAGAAGAATTAGCTGGGCATGGTGGCACATGCCTCCAGCTACTAGGGAGGCTGGGGCAGAAGAATGGCTTGAGCCCAAAGAGTTTGAGGCTGCAGTGAGCTATGATGACACCACTGCACTCTAGCTCAGGTAACAGAGTAAGAACCTATCTCAAAAATAAATCATAACCTGACCTTCCACTTTAAGACACTAGAAAAAGAAGAGCAAACAAAACAAAAAGCAAAACAGAAGGAAGGAAATAAAGGTGAGAGTGGAAATTAATGAAATGGAGAATAGAAAAATAGAAAAACGAATGAAACCAAATGTTGGTTCTTTAAAAAAGAATCAACAAACTTGGCCGGGCGCGGTGGCTTATGCCTGTAATCGTAGCACTCTGGGAGGCCGAGGCGGGCGGATCGTTTGAGCTCAGGAGTTCGAGGCCAGTCTGAGCAAGAGGGAGACCCTGTCTCTACTAAAAAAATAGAAAGAAATTAGCTGGACAACTAAAAACATATAGAAAAAATTAGCCGGGCATGGTAGTGCATGCCTGTAGTCCCAGCTACTCGGGAGGCTGAGGCAGGAGGATCACTTGAGCCCAGGAGTTTGAGGTTGCTGTGAGCTAGGCTGATGCCATGACACTCCGGCTTGGGCAACAGAGTGAGACTGTCTCAAAAAAAGGAAAAAAATCAAAGAACAGCTGAGCAGGGGGTTTGTATTGTTCTCTAAACTTTTCTATATACTTAATACTTCATTTAAAAATTCATTACATACCCCAGCGCAGTGGCCGAGGTAGGAGGATCACTTGAGGTCAGGAGTTTGAGATCAGACTAAGCAACAGTGAGACGCCATCTCTACTAAAAACAGAAAAATTAGCTGGGCATGGTGGCACATGCCTGTAGTCCCAGCTACTCGGCAGGCTGAGGCAGGAGGATTGCTTGAGCCCAGGAGTTTGAGGTTGCTATGAGCTAGGCTGATCCCATGGCACCCTAGCCCGGGCAATAGTGTGAGACTCTGTCTCACAAAAAGAAAAAAAAAAAATCATTACAATGTTTGCATTATAGATAGCTTTGTAAATATAATTCACTGTAGAACCAAATGGTATGCTAGAAATACAATTACTTCACTAAGGTTCCAATATTATGTCTCTCAAAGGTTTCCACTGTCAAATTCAAATGAATTTGTTTTCTCATATGCCACCAATTTCAAATCATACTTCATCTTTCCTTGCTTTATATCTAAACAATGTCTTTTTCTCTAGCATTCTGTGAATTTATCATTTGTCAAGTCTTCCCAACCTCTCAATCTTACTGAGCACCTCCTCACTTTCTACCAGAGATATGCTTTCCTTCTCCAAACTGGACTGTCTACTTTCTAGGCTAGCTATTGTCCTGGGCCTTCCTACACTGGGTATCTGAATTGGAGCCACTCTAATCAAGAGTCTATGTTTTCTGTCCTCATTTTAGTAAAGTATATCCTTAAGTAACTTCCTAAGAGTAGGTGAAATGTTCTGAATCCTTGCATTTCTGAAAATGTTTTATTCTGTCCTAACACTTCAGTAACAATATTGGCCAGGCAAAGTGGCTCACGCCTATAATCCTATCACTCTGGAAGGCCAAGGCAGGAGGATCACTTGAGCTCAGGAGTTCTAGACAAGCCTGAGCAAGAAGAACCTATCTCCACTAAAAACAGAAAAATTAGCTGGGTGTCATGGCATGCACCTGTAGTCCCAACTACTCTGGAGGGTAAGGCAGGAGGATCACTTGAGCCCAGGAGTTTAAGGCTACAGTGAGCTGTGACTGTGCCACTGTACTCTAGCATACGCCACAGAGTGAGTCCAAGTCTCAAAACAAAAACAAACAAAAAAGGCAAGAACTACCAAACCCTGGGACACAAGGCATAGAATGGCAAGTAAAAGAAAAATATTACACTAAATATCCATGTTGCATCTGTCAGTGCTATCATGGTATACCAAGAGAACATAGCTCAACAAAAGTCAATTACAATTACATTAAACTTTGAAAATGTGGAAAATGCCACAGAAAGAATCTGGTACCTTCTGAATAAATTATTTTAGTCACAGTATCTTTCTCTTTCAACCTTTTTTTTTCTTTTTGAGACAGTGTCTAGCCCTGTCACGTGGGTTAGACTGCAGTGGTGTCATCATAGCTCACTGCAACATCAAGTTCCTGGGCTCAAGCAATCCTCACACCTCAGCCTCCTGAGTAGCTAGGACAACAGTTATGTGCCACCACACCCAGCTAATTTTTTAACCATTTTTGGTAGAGAGTAGGTCTCAAACTCCTAGCCTCAATCAATCCTCCCGCCTGGGCCTTCCAAAGCACTAGCATTACAGATGTGAGCCACTGTGCCCAGCCTCAACCATTTTGGTTTATATTCTGAAAGTGGGCCAGGCGCAGTGGCTCATGCCTGTAATCCTAGCACTCTGGGAGGCCCAGGCCAGAGGGTCGCTTGAGGTCAGGAGTTTGACAACAGCCTGAAAAGAGCAAGACCCCGTCTCTACTAAAAATAGAAAAAAAAAAAAAATTAGCCAGTCAACTAAAAATAGAAACAAAAAATTAGCCGGGCGTGGTCCAAAAATTAGTGGGCGCCTGTAGTCCCAGCTACTCGGGAGGCTGAGGCAGGAGGATCGCTTGAGCCCAGGAGTTTGAGGTTGCTGTGAGCTAGGCTGACGCCACAGCACTCTAGCCTTGGCAACATAGGGAGATTCTGTTTCAAAAAAAGGGGAGAACACAAAAACTTCAGAGAATTGAGGCAAAAAATAAGAACTGCCCACATTCTTAACCATCCAGAAATAACAATGTCAACATTTCAGTATATTTATTCCCAGCATGTGGTCTCTATATACATATATAAATATATACATTTTTAAAAACAAAAATTAAATATATATATATGCTTTATTAACGTGCTTTCTTATACCAGGAACATTTTCCTTTATCAATAAATATTCTTCTAAACTGTTTTAATGCTGCATACTAATGAATAAATTTCTAAGATCATAATATCTAAAAAGACAAGGTACCACCAGTCACTGCTGGTGGGAGTGTAAACTGTTAGTCAATTTCGCAGTATTTATGTCAAATCCCATGATACTAGAATTTTCTAGAGAAAATCTGAATTTATGAAAGGAGGCATATACAAAGATAAGAAACTAGTAACACAGTCAGTTCTGGAAAGGGAAACAGGATGACAGGAGAATGACAGATGGAAGGAAGAAGAGCACCTTTTACTACTTGCCCTTTTGTACTAGTCCCACTAAGCCCTCCCTAGGTCAAATACATAGTACTTATACTTACTAGAATTTTATCAGCTTTGGCTTCACTAATTCCCTTAATATTTATTAGCTCCTTCTTTGGTGCATAGGCAACAGCCTCCACAGTATGGAATCCAGCTTCTTCCAATTTCTTCACATCATTGGCATTTATGCCACATTGCTGTAAGTGAAGAAAACCATGGATAAATTTAAGCTTTTCAGTTCTCTGATCTGTCTAAAGCAGATAATATGCATCCTACGTATTTCACAGGTGTTTGAAAAATTGTAACACAGTCATCCCTTGGTATCCACCAGAGGAGTGGTTCCATGACCCCCAGCAAATACCAAAATCTGCAGACTGTCAAGTCCCCTATATAAAATGGCATAGCCTTTGCATATAACCTACATACATCCTCCCATATGGTTTAAGTCATCTCTAGATTACTTGTAATACCCAATAAAATGTAAATCCTATGTAAATAGCTGTTATGCTGTATCTTAAAAATTTGTATTATTTTTTATTGTAATTTTTTTATTGGTTTTTCCCAAATATTTTCAATCTGTAGTTGGTAGAATCCACTAATTCGGAAACATGGATACAGAGGGCCAATTGTATTATACGCAAAAGCTGAGAAGTGTACCCTATATATGACATATTTAATAACAAATTATCAACCTTTTTTTTTTTTTTATCAAACCCAGTAGTTTTAAACAAGTACTATGTCATGTATTAGGAACTGGGATTAAACCAGCAACTCCAAACCTTTTATGAGTGACTGTAAATGACCTTTGATAACTTGGACCCTAAAAGGCCACTTTAAACCAGTGTTTCCCAACACTTTCTACAATAAGCACACATGGAAAATGATACTTTTACACTATGCTAGGGTAAACGGATAAGGCTACCCCCAGAACTGAGGGACGCACTATCTTGGCATACCCATACTCTTTTTGTTGAACAATGACTGGAAAGCTCTGCTCTCACAAATGACATTAAGAGTGGGGAAAACTGGCCAAGTGTGGTAGCTCAAACCTGTAATCCTAGCACTTTGGAAGGCTGAGACTGCAGGATCACCTTGAGGCCAGGAGTTCAAGACCAGCCCAAGCAACACAGAGAGACCTTGTCTCTACAAAAATTTAAAAAATTAGCCGGGCATGGTGGAGTGTGTCTGTAGTGCCAGCTACTCGGGACACTGAGGCAGAAGGCTCACTTGAGCCCAGGAGTTTGAGGTTACAGTGAGCTAGGATTGTGCCACTGCACTCCAGCCTGGGTGACGTAGCAAGACACCGTCTCCAAAAAAATAAAATAAATTACCAGCCTGATCAAAAGCGAGAGCCTGCCTCTACCAAATATAGAAAAAATTAGCTGGGCATGGTGGCGCACACCTGGAGTCCCAGCTACTCGGGGGGCTGAGGCAGGAAAATCCCTTTAGCCCAGGAGTTTGAGGCTGCATTGAGCTATGATGACGCCACTGCACTCTAGCCTAGGCGACAGAGTGAGACTTTGTCTCAGAAAAGTTATGATTGAACTGTCAAAAGTTTATCACAAATCCATTTAAGTAACTTCTAGAGTCTTAAATCTCAGTTTGAGATGCAAGGAATATGCAAAAGGAGACAGAAGAGCCAAGGCTTTCTCTCCTACTTCTTTCACCCCAAATCAGCCACAGTCACAGAGGGACTTCTGCACAATGGGCAAATAATACAAGGCCCCGGTTCTGGTGCCAGGTGATCTTGTGCAGAGTCCTGAATTGGAGCGTGGCTTTTATACCTTAACAACTCCAAGCCCTGCTCCCTGCCAAAGACAGCTGTCAGCACAGACTGGGTCAATGAGGGGAAGGTGCTCTCTCTCTCCCTCTGTGTAACTGGGCCAGACCACTGTAATTCCCTGGACAGCATTTTCATATCTGGTGCAAACAACACAGAGACTGCACTGTGGGATCCTAGGCCTAATTTCTGACAATCCAGGTTTTAGAAAGAAAACTGATAATGTAGGAGGAGAACTGTTGACAAAAAAGGCCTGGTCAGACATTTTTAGCAACAACCTTAAGTGTTTCCACAGGATCCTTGATAACCCTCCTGAAAACTATTAACTTGGGTCTTGACCTTAGTGGTAAACCTACGGTTTATGTAAAAGTTGTGTTATCTCTCATTAAGCTACTTCTACAACTAGGTGGAAGAATCTAGTACAGCATTATAATTCCAAAATTAGCAACTAAGCACATACCTCTAACCGTGAAATAGGCTGTGGGCCAAAGCTTTCTTCTTCCAGTGAAGTATCTGCATTTGCTTCAAGCTGCATAGCCATTACTGAAAAACACAGATGGCCATCAGTATGAACACTAGAGAAACAAGGTGGGGGTTTCAGTGCTGCAAGCTGCAAGCTTACTTTTGCAATAACTCTCTGAAGAATTACTTTATAAGCTTTTGCTCTAATCACTGACCTACCCACAGCAGGAAAAAGAACAAACTTGTTATCTACTTTCCTCTCCATCTATCTAGACAGCTAGCTAGTTGTAGCGGAAAGACTTTAGGAAGAGCCAAGATCATTTATTCTGCTTCTTAAAAATGCACACCTTGGCTGGGCATGGTGGCTCACACCTGTAATCCTAGCACTCTGGGAGGCTGAGGCAGGAGGATCGCTTGAGGTCAGGAGTGCGAGACCAGCCTGAGCAAGAGCGAGACCCCGTCTTTACTAAAAATAGAAAAATTAGCCGGGTGTGGTGGTACATGCCTGTAGTCCCAGCTACTCGGGAGGCTAAGGCAGGAGGATGGCTTGAACCCAGGAGTTTGAGGTTGCTGTGAGCTAGGCTAATGCCATGGCACTCTAGCCCAGGCAACAGAGTGAGACGTTGTCTCAAAAAAACAAAACAAAACAAAACAAAACCAAACCAAACCCCAAAACCAAATCTCACTTCACATCATTCCCTAAGCATCACATGAATAGTTTTCCGCATTAGATGATCCAAATATCATTTTGTCAATTGGAGGTTGATATCTTATAATCAAAATTAAGGTGCAATGTAAAGAAGACTGACCAGGAATCCGGAAACCCGGGTTCTGACATTAAAATAGCTGTGACTGCACCTCTCTGGATTTCGACTTCCTCACCAAAACCCATAAAATGGGTGTTGGACATGAAGGTTTATAAGGTTTCCCCCTCTAGCTCTAAAGACTGAGGTCTGCTTCTGTTTCCCACAATGAGCTGTGACGGTCGGTTGAACTGGGGCATGCCCTGCTCCGCCCCACCATATCCGGGTTTCTTACTTGGCGCAGAGGCCTCAAAAGCCTACTGCGGGAGCACGGGCCGGGGCCGGGGCCCGACCCCGCTAACGCGGACGAGCCGCGGCTGTGGGAAGGGGCCCGGCCTGCGCCTCTCACACTCACCTCGGCGGGCAGCACGGCTCACTCGTGGGGGCCTGGCGCTCCGACTTCAGTCCGCTGGCCTGGCACGCGCCCAACTCCGCGCAGACCCCCACCCCCCGGCTTGCGCCCCACTTCTCTACTCCCTTGTCCCGGCCTTCTGCACACAACCAGGCGAGTTTTAGCTCCTAAATACGCGCCTCGGGCAGCTCCTCGGCTTTCCTCAGGACGCGGGCTGCGGCCGCAGCGCACACCCCGTCCGGCGGCTTTCGGAAATCCCGCCAAAGCCTCTCGGGCAGGGCCACGCCGCGTCAACGTAACGTCTCCCCGCCCTTCTGGGATCCGCCCTCTGGCCGCTTCCGCTACGATCGCAAGCCTAGGGATAGGCTCAGGGACTTTGAGCCTGCAGGATATTAAGGATCGTCCTCTTCCCTTTTCCCCTAAAGACTAATTCAAACTGGGAGTTGCCACCTTCTTTGCCAGATAAAGGACTACAACTCCCACGAGGCAGTGCAAGACGTAGGACTACATCTCCCAGTGTGCACGGCGGGCGCCGCGGCTTCCGACCTTCCGCCCCTCTGGGAAGTAGCCCAGTTTTAAGATCTCTTGTTTCTGCGGTGTACGTACGTGGGTCTCTCTGAGCCCTCTGACTCAAATTCCAGGAGCCAGGTGCTTTCCAGGCCCCCTGGTGGTGGAGCTGAGGAAGCTCGATTTAGAACTGGGAAATGGAGCTAGTGGAGAGGAGAAAGAAATGGCTGAAATATTAGTCAGTGTGTGGTGCTTTACTGGAGATTTGCACAACCCCGAGAAAGGAGGCATTGAATTTGATAAGATAAACCTTATCATGGTTTACCGTAAAGTTTGGCCTGTCATTCTAGTTTTAAAGGCTGAGTAGGATTTCCCAGGCAAAGAAATGGAAGACAAAAGCAGACAGAGCCTTACGGGCATAGAAACGAACAATGTGTTTTAGGAGTAGTATTCTCTGGTAATCACAGAGAGGGAAAGTACCACAACGGGTGCTGAGACTGCAAAGTTAACGTTTGGTTCAGGCTATGAAGAGGCTTAAGATCGTGTAAGGAGCTTTGGTCTTTATTCTTAAGGTAATGGGGAAAATCACTGAAAGATTTTTAAAAGGCGACTCCTATGGTTTTTTTGCCCCTACTACTACTTTATATTTATGGAGTTCTTTAAAGTTGAAAAGGTTTTTATGCAACCCTCACGCCATTATCTTGTGGCATTGAAGGCTAGATTTTAGGAGAGTGAGAGTGAAGACAGCAAAAAAACTTTTCGGAAACTCTTGCAATATTTTAGGCAAGAGATGAATGCTTGAATTAGAGCAACGACAGAGAGAACTGACTCAGGAAGCTTTCTGAATATAGAAACAACCTGTTAGGGATGTTCCTACCGAGGGCTAAGAAAGAATTAAGATAGATTTTGAACTAAGGGTTTATTTTACTTTCCAAGGGAGGAAAGGGTACAACATGAAAGGAAGAAGGAATGCTAGCCCAAGGATGAGTGTCTTTTTATGAATGGGCTTTTTATTGCAGTTAGAAAGAGCAGAGCAGTTGTTTTTGCAAAATGGCAATGGAAAGCAGTTGTTTTCTCTTAGGCTGGTTTTATCTGACTTTTCAGAATGTGATCTAGCAGATGCTGAGGGGCTACAGTGCCCTTTTCTTATCTGCTTAGTACTTTCCCAGTTCTGCAAAAAAAAAAAACAAGCCACAGGTGGTCAAGCAAGAAGCAAGCCATGGGGGCCAGTGAACCATTGTGTGCAGTGATGTTTTTATGTTTGATGATTTACTAGCAACTCTGTCCCTTCACTAAGAGTGATTATACCCCATAATATTCTGAAATTTAAAAAATAAATAAATAAAAATTTAAAAAAGAATTATTACAGATAGTACCTGGGATAATAGTGAACTGACTTCCATATCAAAGCTGTCCTCTTTTGGCCAGGTGCAGTGGCTCAAACCTGTAATCCTAGCACTCTGGGAGGCCCAGGTGGGAGGATTGCTTGAGCTCAGGAGTTCAAGACCAGCCTGAATAAGAGGGAGATCTGGTCTCTACTAAAAATAGATAAATTAGCCAGATGTCATGGCATGCGCCTGTGGTCCCAGCTACACAGGAGGCTGAGGATGGAGGATCGCTTGAGCCCAGGAATTTGAGGTTGCAGTGAACTACAGTGATGCCACTGCACTCTACCTTGGGCAACAGAGCAAGACTCTGCCTCCCCTCGCCCCCTCTCCCCCAAAAAGCTACTGGCTTTTGCCTCCCATTCTTTTTTTTTTTTTTTTTTTGAGACAGAGTCTCACTCTGTTGCCCAGGCTAGAGTGAGTGCCGTGGCGTCAGCCTAGCTCACAGCAACCTCAAACTCCTGAGCTCAAGCGATCCTCCTGTCTCAGCCTCCCAAGTAGCTGGGACTACAGGCATGCACCACCATGCCCGGCTAATTTTTTCTATATATATTTAGCTGTCCATATAATTTCTTTCTATTTTTAGTAGAGATGGGGTCTCGCTCTTGCTCAGGCTGGTCTCGAACTCCTGAGCTCAAACGATCCGCCCACCTCGGCCTCCCAGAGTGCTAGGATTACAGGCGTGAGCCACCACGCCCGGCCTTGCCTCCCATTCTTTACATGACCTCTACTTAGAGCATCTGCAAACCTACAGCCCCTCCTGGCTGGGTGAGGTCACATGACTCTAACCTTTCTGGCCATTGATTGGACCAGCCGTGTTACACTGACCCAAAGTTGGCCAATGATATTCCTGCTCCTGGAAATTTGGATTTGGGATTTAGAGTCTAGTCTAGTCTGAGCTCAGCAATTGGATGAGTGGATGTAAAACCAGAGAAAACTACATCTGCAGAAAGATTAAGAAATTGAGATCCTAAGAAAGTGGGAGAAGGCCAGGCACAGTGGGTCACACCTGTAATCCTAGCACTCTGGCGGGAAGATTGCTTGAGCTCAGGAGTTGGAGATAAGAAAGTGGGAGAGAGTCCGAGACAGAAACCGTTTTGAATTCTGACTCCTTTCCAATTTCTAAGAATTTCCAGCTGCACTTACTGCTCTTGAGTCCTATGAATTATCCGTACATCCCAATAAATCTCTCATTTTTTTCTGTTTAAACAAATTTAAGCAGTTTTTCTTCCTTTCCTCCAAAGCAATCCACTAAGAGCTTGGAAATAAGGCAAGCTAGATTTTCCTCTAATAGTTAAATTGGCAATCCATGAGAATATTTATAAATGTATAATTGAAAAATTTGGGATATATGCTAAACTACAGTCTCAGTAACCTATCTGAAATTTCAAGAAGGCAACTCTCATAAGACCAAAATTTAATCAGCAGAAACATAAGCTTTTGTCTGAAGAAAAACAATCTTAATGAGACAGCCTGGAGCATAGAAAGGAAACCCCAGAAATGGAAATGCAGTTTCATGCCAGGTGATCTGTTCTAGTAATGTAAGGATGATTCAATATCAAAAAAATCTATAATTATAATTAGCTATATTAACAGGTCAAGGAGAACAATCATATGATCAATTCCATCATTTTGAAAAAGAATTCAATAAAATTCAACCTAGCCTTTTCCCTGCCACAGGGATGTGTTCAAGATTCGACTTCACAGGTAACCCACCGCCATGGCCAAGGAAGGTATTGCTGCTGGAGGTGTAATGACTTTAATACTGCTTTGCATGAGGTGCTGAAGACCACCCTCATCCACAACGGCCTTGGACATGGAATTTGAGATGCTACCAAAGCCTTAGACAAGTGCCAAGCCCATCTTTGTGTCCTTGCATCTAACTGTGATAAGCCTGTGTATGTCAAGTTGGTGGAGACCCCTTTGTACTGAAGACCAAATCAGGGGCCAGGGGCCGTGGCTCATGCCTGTAATCCTAGCATTTGGGAGGCCGAGGCAGGCGGATCGTTTGAGCTCAGAAGTTCGAGACCAGCCTGAGCAAGAGCGAGACCCTGTCTCTACTAAAAAAAAAAAAAATAGAAAGAAATTAGCTGGACAGCTAATATATATATATATATATATATATATATATATAAAATTAGCCAGGCGTGGTGGCTCGCGCCTGTAGTCCCAGCTACTTGGGAGGCTGAGGCAGGAGGATTGCTTGAGCCCAGGAGTTTGAGGTTGCTGTGAGCTAGGCTGATGTCACAGCACTCACTCTAGCCTGGGCAACAGAGTGAGACTCTGTCTCAAAACAAACAAACAAGAAAAACCCCAAGAAACTAGGGGGATGGGTAGGTCTCTGTAAAATTGACAGAGAGGGAAAGCCCCGAGTGGTTGGTTGCAGTTGTGTAGTAGTTGAGGACTGTGGCAAAGAATCTCAGACCAGGGATGTCACCAAAGAATACTTCAAATGCAAGAAATGAACAAATAAGACTTTGGCTCACATTCAAAAAAAATTCAACATAAATTCCTGATGAAGGGGGATTTTTAAAAATCATCTGTTTTCTTAATATGATCGACAGAAAAAAACAGATGTTACAAACAGGCTACCATTATCTGCTTAGCGGTGAAATGTTAGAAACACTTTCATTAAAATCAAGAACAAAATTGTCTATTGTCCCTATTATTTACTATTGTTCTGGAAATGCTACTAAGAATAATAAAGAATGAAATAAAAGATATAAATGTTGGAAAGGATTTATAGATACATATTTGGATAGCTCAAGGGACAATAAAAGATTATCTTGAAAGGGGCGGCCTTGCAAAAATAACAGGAAAATACCTAATCCCACCTAGGAAAATGCCTAATCCTACAATTTCCCTAGTACAGTTGGTTAAAGATCAATCCCATGAGTTTTCACACTAACAGGCACCCTGCACAACTTCTGAAAAGAGCCAAATGAACAGAAAAGAGATGTAACTCTCTCCTTCAAAAATTTTTTGAGAATCTTCTTTTACAGAGTTCCTGAGTAAACGGCAGAAGAACGAGCTACGGCCTCAACCGTATCTGGAGGACAGAGTCACATCTCCTGTGATAATCCCTTCTCCAAGGAAGGGCAGGAAATCAAGTCTCGGACTTTGTCATCTTAGCAGTTTTATTATCTACCTGCTGCCGCTTTTGTTATCAACTGCATCATTATTTTTTTTCTCTTCGTCACCCTTAAAATCAGTGAGCCACTTGGCCTCACTGCTGGCATCTCCCTTCCTTTCTTTGGAATGCCACACTGCTGTCTCCCTGCTCTCCTCCCCCCACTCTTTCTTTCTTATTCTCTCTGTCCTTCTAAAGAATAAAATAAATTTTACTTTTATATATTCATCTCTGAGTGAGAAATCTTTCTCCACCTGCTCTGTGAGCAGCTACTGAGCTTTCCACCCTAACAATATCAGTGTAACTAATTACAAAATATAAAAGATCAGAGCTGGCTGGACATGGTGGCTAGGCCTGTAATCCTAGCACTTTGGGAGGCTGAAGTGGGAGGATTGCTTGAGGCCAGGAGTTTGAGACCAGTCTGAGCAAGAGCAAGACCCGGTCTCTACAAAAAAATAGAAAAATTAGCTGGACATGGTGGCGTGCACCTATAGTCCTAGCTATCTGGGAGGCTGAGGCAGGAGGATCGCGTGAGCCTAGGAGTTTGAGGTTGCAGTGAGCTGTGATGATGCCACTGCACTCTAGCCAGGGCTTTGTTGAAAGACCCTGACTCAAAAAAGAAAAAAAAAAAAAGTAACAAAACTATAAAATGCCTATAAATAAACTTAAGAAAAGCACACATCATATATCAGGGAAACTAAGATGTTACAGAGTACACAAAAGAGAAAAATCATACTATCTACTTGTAAGACTCAACATCTTGGAGATATCAATTCTCCATTAGATCTTTAAATCTAATAAAACTTGATCTCAGTAAAAATGTCAATAAGATTTTTGTGGAAACTTATTACCAAAAGCTCAGCACTTGTCCACGAGGCCAAATCAGAACGAGGACTACGTGGTTTGGGGAGGAAGGAAAGAGACATTTTATTACTTTGCCAGCAAAAGGAGGATGGAGACTCCTGTCTGAAATGCCATTGTTCTCATAATAAGCAGAAATATAGAGTTTTTAAAGGATGGGTTCTCAGCTTCAGACAATTACTGTTCAACTACAGTTGACGATTCTGATCTTCCCATCTCTGCTGAAGACAATTCCCTGACCTCCACCCAGGACCTCCCTTTACCAGGTTTGGGCTGAGCCATCTCCTTTAGCACAAATAACAAAAGACTTACCCTGCGCCTGCCAAGCACTGGGCTGAGGCAGGGATGTAGGTTTTAGTCCTCAAAAAGGAGTGGAGGATGTTCTAAAGAGACAGAAAATATTTTTGCTGTTTTTCTCAAGCCATTCCCTCTGTAACATATTCCCCACTGCCAGTATTTCCCTTCCATATCTAGGGGAGGAGGGGTGACTACTCTGTTACAAACTGAACAAGTTACTTCTTACCTTTACATGGTAAAATAAAAAATAAGAGCAAGAAAAGTACTGAAATAAAATGGCCTAAACTGACCAGATATTAAAATATATTATAAAACTATAATAATTAAAAAGTACTTGTACAGAAAAGATAAATTGATGGAACAGAATATTTACCCAAGTGTATGAGTTTCCTATTGGTGTTATAATAAATTACCACAAACTTAGTGGTTTGAAACAATAAAAATTTATCATATTGCAGTTCTGGAGGTCAGAATTCTGAAGTACATTTCAATGGGCTAAAATCAAGGTGTTGGCAGAATTGTGTTGCTCTGGAGGCCCAAAGGGATAATCTGTTTCCTTATCTTTTCTAGTTTCTAGAAGCTTCTGCATTTCTTGCATTGAGACCCCTTCCTCCAGTCAAAGCCAACAATCACATCATTCTGATCCCTGCTTCCAGTATTACATCTCCTTCTTCAACTCTGATATTGTGCCTCCCTCTCATAAAGACCCTCGTGATTACATTATCTGGCCTATTCAGATAATCCAGGGTAGTCTCCTCATCTCAAAATCCTTAACACAAATACATCTGCAAAGTACCTATTGCCATATAAGATAACATTCACAAGCTTCAGAAATCAAGATGTGGACATCTGTGGAGTCCATTATTCTGCCTACCGTGCCCAGATATAGAAACAAGTACATAGAGAAATTCAGTATATAATAAAGGAGGCATTCCAAATCAGTGGAGAAAAAAATAGACTTTATTAAATGGTCCTGGGACCAGCTGAGGAGGCTCATACCTGTAATCCCAAAGTTTTAGGAGGCTAAGCGGGGAGGATTGCTTGAGCCCAGGAGTTTGAGATTACAGTGAGCAATGATCATACCACTACACTCCAGCCTGGGCAACAGAATGAGACCCTGTCTCAAGATAAATAAATAAACAAACAAACAAATAAATAAATGGCTGGGATGACTACATAGTCATCTGGAAAAAATAAATTTGGGTCTATATCTTATCCTTTGTTAGGATAAATTTCCAAATGGATCAAAGATATAAATGGAAAATACTAATAAAAGTTCTAAGAGACTATGGATCTTACAGTGGGTTCTAAATATGACACAAATCCCAAAAGCTATAAGAAAATATTGATACATTTGATTACATATCTTTAAATTTTTATGTGGTAGAACCCATCATAAATAAAGTTAAAATAAAACAGACTGGGAGAAAATTGGCAACCTGTATCACAAAGAGTTTTGTCTTATGTTTACAGATGTTCTACAAATTAATATGAAAAAAGTAAATAATCTAGAAAAATTATTTATTTTTCAGAAATATTTTACAGAATATTAACAGATAGTTCACAGTAAAGGAGATAAAAATAGCTCTAACACATATGTGAAGACATTCAACCTCACAGATTGTGAGAGAATGCAAATTAAAACCATACTGAGATACCATGAAAAAGTCTGGTAATGTACTATGTTAATAATAGTTTGGGGATCTGGGCAGTCATTGCTAGTAAGATTGATATGATCATTTCACAGGGAAGTTTAGGACTTCTTAATCTATCAAAATTACAAATACAACTAGCCTTTGACTCAACAGCTCCATTTCTAGGAAGCTAGCCTACAGAAAAACTAAATCTGGTATCAAAAAGAGTCACTAGAAGATATACACTCTTGTGGGGCAAAAGAGATTTATCAGGAAGTCCTGAATGAAATCTCTCAGTGTCACCAAAAGTTCAGTACTTCTCCCCGTGGCCAAAGAATGAGGACAAGCAGTTTGAGGAAAAGGAAAGAAGTTTCTTAATCTGCCGGCAAATAAGAAGGACGGCAGATTCTCATCTTAACACATTAACTGCCATGTGAGATGTATTTAACTCAATGCTAGTTTTGAGCCCAGGGCCTCATGAAGCATATGTAACCCACACGTCTCTACCTTGGGAGCTGTGAAAACTATTTTTCAAGTTGCATATACCCATGCACAGACAACAATAAACAAATTTTTCATTAAAATCTTTTTATTCTATTTTCCTAAAAAAACACTGTGGCCCCAAGGAAAAGTTTTTTTCCTAGTGTAACAATGTGTTAAAGTACCATCCTTCTCCCTTTAAGCAGAAATACTGAGCTTTTAAAGGGAGTTTTCAGCTTTGGGCTATTGCTGTTTAACTACAGCATCTCCAGCTGACCTCTGCCTGGACAATTCCATTGAGACATCTTCTGTAGTACAAAAAAACAAAGAATACTCCCAGACCCCTCTGATTACTGGCCTGGAGCAGGAGTGCAGGTTTTAATTCCCGAAAAGGGTGAGGGGGTTTTAAAAAGATAGCTTGTAAAGCATTTTACCATTTTTCAGGCCATTACCTCTGTTACATCAGAACTACACCACCTCTAGTTATTTAGCCACAGGGCAAACTTCTCTGTATCCCCAATTTTTAATTTTTTTTTATTAAAGAGACAGTCTCACTTGGCTGCCCAGGCTGGAGTGCAATGGTACTATCATGGCTCACTGTAACCTTGAACTCCTGGGCTCAAGTGATCGTCCTTGTCTCAGCCCCCAGAGTAGCTGGGACTAGAGGTGTGTGCCACCATGCCCAGATAATTTTTTCTATGTTTAGTAGAGATGGGGTCTTGCTCTTGCTCAGGCTGGTCTCGAACTCCTGACCTCAAGGGATCCTCCTGCCTTGGCCTCCCAAAGTGCTGGGATTATAGGAGTAAGCCACCTCACCTGGCCTTAGGTTTTAATTTCTTCCAATGTTTGTTGTTTTCACGTACAAGTCTTAAACCTCCTTGGTTAAATTTATTCCTAAATAATTTTATGAAGTTATTATAAATGGAATTGTTTTCTTAATTTCATTTTTGGATTGTTCATTGCTAAGTATATAAAAATGATTTTTGAATACTGATATTGTATCTTGCAAACTTCCTGAACCATTTATCAATTTTAATAGTTTTTTAGTGGATTCCTTAGGATTTTCTATATACAAGATCATACCATCTGCAAATAGTTTTACTTCTTCCTTTCCAGTATGGATACCTTTTATTTCTTTTTCTTGCCTAACTGTCCTAATCATGGATAAACTAATGTGGTATATCTATACAATTAAATAAAAAGGAACAAAGTACTGATAAATACTACAACATGAATAGACCTTGAAAACATTATGCTAAATGAAAGCCAGTAACAAAAGACCAAGTATTATATTAGTCAATTTATATGAACTGTTCAAAATAGGGAAACCTATAGAGACACGAAGTAGATTAATAGTAGCTTTAAGAAATGTCAGGTGGGAAATGATGTGAAGATAGGATAATACCTAAAGGGTATTGGTTTTTTAAAAATTGTGGGAAAATATACAATTTAGAATTTGTTTTTCTAGATGATGAAAGTATTATAAAATTGATTGTGGTAATTATTAGATATAACTGTGAATATACTAAAAACCATCCAATTTTATACTTTAAATGATGAATTTTATGATGAGTGAATCATACTTCAATAAAGCTGATAAAAGAAAAAAAAGAAAGTGAGGAAAAAACTCCACAAATTGCTGGTCCCTACTCCTGGGTTTCAGATTCAGTAGGTTTGGGGCAAGGCTGATGCTGCTAACCTGGGAACTATACTTTGAGAACCACTGCATTAGCTCAGAGGACTGATAGTTTCCTGAGGAACCTCAAAATAGTTTTCTTTTACTGTTCTTCAGAGACACAGCGCTAACTCTGGTTTGTGCCTGGTTCTTACAGTAAAGTCTGACATATTTTAATCCTATCTTAGTTTTCAAATAGGTAAGTGGAACTAGAGGGAGGTTTCTTCGGTATATCTTCAAAGGTCTATTGGATACATGCTAAAATACTCTTCACTTCATAAAGAAATACTACTTACAGAAGATTTCAAGTAATACACTTATTTTAATAGTGCAAAAAATAATCTGTTTTCTAGTTAGTGAAGAAAACCTTTCAAAAAATTTATGAAAATAGCCAATACTGTGAACAAAGAAAAACACAAATAGCTAGGTAAATATTACAATTATGAACTAATATTACAAATCCAAGAAAGCAGAGACCATCATTACAAGCCAAATCGTTCTTAGAGCTGGTTATTCCAGGTTACTAAGATGCATAAAACAAAACGTCTACTGTTTAGACTTATAGAAAAGAAATAAAACAACCCTAATAAGAAAGCTAACTTAACCTTCATAGAAATAGACCATATTGATGACTTTAAAGTTTTTCCAAGGAGTTTATGGAAATAGGGAACATCTACACCTTGATTTTTATAGCAAATGAGTTTTGTGTTGACTTTTGAAGGTTAAAAGACCATGTGATCTTTTGATGTATAGCTCAGAAGTAAAAACCAATCAAGAGGGAAGATAACATTCCTGGTACCCATAGGACTTTAATCTTAAAGTGTAAAGCAAAATTTTAAGATAAATTAGTTAAAAAATGTAAATGTATTTTAGTTTAGAATTAAATATAAAACAAAATTTATCATGATTGGGATTTAACTAAGTTTGAGTAAAAGTTTTTTCATATTTGCCTACCTCATAGATAATATTGCTCATTTAATAATCAATGGATACTATTTTTGTATATGAGGAGGGTGTGGCTTCAGGAACCAATACTTATAGCAAGTTTATTATTTTATTATTACTGCCTGAAATTGATAGTGTTTTGGATATGATATTGTCTGAAGTGTCATTATTTAATAAAAGATTGAGACTCTTGCTCTAAAGTATCCTTTAGAAAGATGTAAGCTGCCTAGGCCGAATCTCTTTATATTGTATTTCTATATGAATTTCTATATACATCTCCTTATTACATGACAAACACAAAAAACAACATTAATATATTTACATACGTATACTGGACCCAAATGAATCAACTTTCCCTAGAAAAATTATACTTATTAAGCAAACATTAATGGATACTATAGAATAAAAGGCAGGGCCCTCAAGAAAAGATGGCAACCATTCCAATAGCTGAATACTATTGCTTTCTCTTAACAGCATTTTTGAAATGGAGAAAAAGGAAGAATAGTTTGTAGATGCTCATGTCTCTACTCCAGAAATACCTCCTGGGCAGAAGCCAGGCCACCTAAGAATCAAAGCTCTATATATGGGAAAAGGGCTGTTTTTGTCATTGGTAACAGCTCTTAAAAGTTACTCCTTAGGGTTTGCACTAAAGCAGAGAGCCCTACTTTATTTAGGGAAATTTTCCGTAAGTCTCCTACTACTTAAACCTTTGGTACAAAGACACATAAGTTGATAACAGGCTACTTGAGGCCTTTTCTCATTCCTGACTGTAAAGACTTAAAAACTAACCATATGAAATAACTATCACGTCATCAGAGGAATTTTACTAGGGCATCTTTGTCCTAAAGAAAAAGGTTACAGAGCAATGGAGACCCTGACATAATGTCATTAAGTACATTGTAGTTGATTGTTACAGCTGTAGTCCATGGGTCTAGTGGAAGAAATGGCAGTCATGAAGCAGATCTTGGTAAATTTGCTTGACTACATTCTTCAGGTAGTTGTCCTCCCGTGGCACTTTAGATAGAATGGTAGCAATTTCATCTTGGCTAGAAAGAACAAAAGGTTAATTTTTCTGGAATCTTATACTTGTCTCCAATTCAGTGGAATTTTATGTTCTTGGGTATGGTTTCTCAGTCTCCTAGGAAGTGTACATGGGCATTTCTGGGAATAACCAGACTGTCCAGTTTGAAATGGAATTCCAAAACAAGGCCTAAGGAACAGTTTTATTTGAGCCAAGAGGCAAAGTACAAAAAAGAAAAACAAAAAAAAAAGAAACCATTTTGTATGTAATTGTAAGGTATCTTTTTTTCTTTATATATAAGTAGAGAGTTTATTTGGGCCAAGTTTGAGAACTGCAACCTGGGAGCATAGATTCACGTTGCCTTGACTATATGTTCCGATCAGCAGCATTTTACAAGTGGGTTTTTCATTTTTGTTTTTAGAGACAGGGTCTCTCTATGTTGCCCAGGCTAGAGTGCAGTGGCTATTCACAGGCATGGTCTCACTACTTATCAGCATGGAAGTTTTGATCCACCCTGTTTCTGACCTGGGCTGGTTCATGCCTCCTTAGGCAAACTGGAGGCACCACCCTCCCACACCCCAACTCCCTCTACCGGGAGGTACCCATGGTGATGCTGAACTTACTGTAGACACCTGGTCAGCATAGCACACTTACAGCCCAGAACTCGAGCAATCCTCCTGGCCTTAGCTTCCTGAGGTATCTTGACCTAGCTGCTTTCTCTGGCTATAAAAATCTGTTGGTGTTTGTTGATGGATTTAAAGTAGGCAAATTCTAAACTCTGCCATCTTCCAATCTGTCAACAGTATGTCTAAAAAGTCACAAAATATATCAAATCCTAGTAGGAATAAGACATTTTTAGAAGTGTTTTGACTGCACAGCTTTTCAAGTGATTATTCTGTTTTTAAGGCCATAGAAGTTGTTTATATGTGATCTGGGCTAAGCTTATAAAGGATTTTTTCCTTCTTGATTCCTGTTCTATGTAGACGTGTTTAAAAAGTGAAGCAGATATAAAAGAATAGACCAATGGTCTCCAGCATCCACTGGAGATAGCAATGAAGGTCACTGACTTTAAGAACAATTCTTCAAAACGAAGTCAGAGAGAACTGACATTTAGCTCTCTCTGTGGTCCATCCATTTGCTGACCGCTTTGAGGGATCTTTCAAATAAAATAAAAAAGGTGAAAAGGTAGTTGGGAGTCTTATCCTGTTGGCCCTTTACTCACCCAATGTTCCCAAGGTGATTTTGAACGGTGAAAGGCAATGGTACAGATGGATAATGAGCTGAGAGAGACAAAGTTATTTCAAACTTTGCAAATGCGGCAGAGCTACAGAATAAAAGCCTCAATCTGTAAAAGACAAGATCCATAATTAAAAATGTAAAACAAAACTAGACTGAAACACAAATACATTTTCTTTTTACACTGGCATGCCAAAATTAGATGTACATTATTTCTTGCCCTTACCAAATGAACAAGGGTGAAACATCTGGAACAAGGTATTACAGGCCGGGCGCGGTGGCTCACGCCTGTAATCCTAGCACTCTGGGAGGCCGAGGTGGGCGGATCGTTTGAGCTCAGGAGTTCGAGACTAGCCTGAGCTAGAGCGAGACCCCACCTCTACTAAAAATAGAAAGAAATTATATGGACAGCTAAAAATATATATAGAAAAAATTAGCCGGGCATGGTGGTGCATGCCTGTAGTCCCAGCTACTCGGGAGGCTGAGACAGGAGGATCGCTTGAGCTCAGGAGTTTGAGGTTGCTGTGAGCTAGGCTGACGCCACGGCACTCACTCTAGCCTGGGCAACAGAGTGAGACTCTGTCTCAAAAAAAAAAAAAAAAAAAAAAAAAGGTATTACAATAACTGTTTTATCATTATTAGTCATGAAACGTGTTAACAAAATATATTAGTTTAATAAGTTTTTAACTAATTACTTACTGTTATGGGTTAAATTGTATTCCCTCAGAATTCTATGGTTAAGTGCTAACCCCCCAAAATCTCAGAGTGTGACTTTATTTGGAAATCAGATCATTATAGATGCAATTAGTTAAATGAGGTCTTATTGGAGTAGGGTGGGCTCCTAATCCAACATGACTGGTGTCCTTACAAAAAGGGGGAAATCTGGACACGGACATGTGCAATGAAAGAACACCATGTCAAGATGAAGGCAGAGATCAGGGTTATACATTTATAAGCCAAGTAATGCCAAAGATTGCCAGTAAACCACCAGATGTTAGGAGAAAGACATGGAACCAATTCCCTCATAGCCCTCAGAAAGAACCAACCCTGATGACTCCTCAATGTCAGATTTGTAGCCTCTGGAAGTGTGAAACAATAAATTTCTGTTGTTTAAGCCAGGGGTCCCCAACCTTTTTGGCACCAAGGACCAATTTCAGGGAAAACAATTTTTCCATGGACCAGGGAAGGAGGAATGGTTTGGGGATGATTCAAGTGCATTACATTTATTGTGCAGTCAAACCTCTCTGCTGATGATAATCTGTATTTGCAGCTGCTCCCCAGCACTAGCATCATCACCTCAGGTCCACCTCAGATCATCAGGGATTGGATTCTCATAAGGAACGCGCAGCCTAGATCCCTCACATGTGCAGTTTACAGTAAGATTGGAGCTCCCATGAGAATCTAATGCTGTAGCTGATCTGACAGGGGGTGGAGGTCATCTGGTGTTGTGAGTCATGGGGAGTGTTTGTAAATACAGAGGAAGCTTTGCTCACTCTCCCTATGCTCACTTCCTACTGTGCAGCCCGCTTGCTAATAAGCCAGGGACCAGCACTGGTCCGAGGCTCAGGGGTTGGGGACCAAAGGTTTAAGGCATCCAACGTGTAGTATTTTGTTATGGTAGTCCTAGAGAACTAATATACTTACTCAGTATTATTCACATCTATGTTCATCAGGTTATAATTTGGTCCCCATCTCTTTAAAAACTCAATCTCCTCTCCAAGGAGTCTGCAATGGTTCACTGCCAGTGAGAGTTCTTGAAGCATCTAGGAAAAATAGCGGGAAAAAAAAATTGATGAAATTATGAAAACACTTCAACGTTTAGTGGCTCTTTTATAAAGAACCCTAAGAAGTTAAACAATTGAATATATTTATCATTTCAGGATCCATTATATATGTAAAATTTCAGTTCTGCTTTTCGGGAAATATAACAAATTCTCCTTTAAATACTTCAGTCAGACTTTTACCTTAGGTATCTCATGCTGTATTGTACATTTCTTCTTCCAAGATTCCTGTTCTTCAATGTACTGGAAAATAAGCTTATGAACTAAAAGGGAGGAAGGAGGAGCTTTATCCTCTGGGAAAGGAAAAAAAAAAATCAAAAGCAGCATATTACTTATTATTCATATATTTTATGTAAGCAAAAAACACCCTATTATATAAGGTAGAAATACCCTCAAACTACTAGGTGGCTAGGTATCCTCCTCCACTTTTATTTTCAAACATGATTGTAACATATATGGTAAACATAAGACATTCCTACAAAAACTCAAACCTTTATCACACACAGAATAGTACTTGGTTAATGTAACATAAAACTGAGTTTTAATCTGGCTTTCTTTACTAACTGATACCAAGTACAACACTTAATTTTTTTGATCTGTACTTCCATAATTTGCAAAATGGGGAATAAATAATACCTACTTTATAATGTTAATGTAAGTAATACACATGTCCAATACAGACTAAGTGTTCACAGTGATGATTTTTAAATTATGGAAATAGCTATTATTAATCACTGCTCAAGACTTAGTAATAATAATAAATGATTTCTTTTAAAACCTATGCAATATTTGGGATATTACCCAGTTTTACATTCAATACACATTTCAAGGAAAAATTATTATTGTTTATATTTAACCTAGTATGTGAAAGAGTTCTTTTTTTGTTTGTTTGTTTTTTTAAGACAGAGTCTCACTCTGTTGCCTGGGCTAGAGTGAGTGCCGTGGCGTCAGCCTAGCTCACAGCAACCTCAAACTCCTGGGCTCAAGCAATCCTCCTGCCTTAGCCTCCCAAGTAGCTGGGACTACAGGAATGTGCCACCATGCCCGGCTAATTTTTCTATATATATTTTTAGCTGTCCATATAATTTCTTTCTATTTTTAGTAGAGATGGGGTCTCGCTCAGGCTGGTCTCGCACTCCTGAGCTCAAATAATCCGCCCGCCTCGGCCTCCCAGAGTGCTAGGATTACAGGTGTGAGCCACCGCGTTGGCCGGTGAAACAGTTCTTGAGGAGCAATTTTTTTTTTTTTTTTGAGACAAAGTCTCGCTCTTTTGCCCTGGCTAGAGTGCCGTGGAGCTAACAGCAACCTCAAACTCCTAGGCTTAAGCAATCCTTCTGCCTCAGCCTCCCGAGTAGCTGGGACCACAGGCATGCGCCACCGTACCTGGCTAATTTTTTTTTTCTATATATTTTTAGTTGTCCAGATAATTTCTTTCTATTTTTTAGTAGAGACGGGGGTCTCACTCTTGCTCAGGCTGGTCTCGAACTCCTGACCTCGAGTGATCCTCCCACCTCAGCCTCCGACAGTGCTAGGATTACAGGTATGAGCTACCGTGCCTGGCCTTGAGGAACAATTTTTTTTTTTTTTTTTTTTTGAGACAGAGTCTCACTCTCTTGCCCGGGCCAGAGTGCCGTGGCATCAGACTAGCTCACAGCAACCTCAAACACCTGGGCTCAAGGGATCCTCCTGCCTCAGCCTCCCAAGTAGCTGAATTACAAGCATGTGCCACCATGCCCGGTTAATTTTTTTTTTTCTATTTTTAGTTGTTTCACTAATTTCTTTCTATTTTTAGTAGAGACGGGGTCCTGCTCTTGCTCAGGCTGGTCTCGAAGTGCTGAGCTTAAGCGATCCTCCTGCCTCGGCCTCCCAGAGTGCTAGGATTACAGGCGTGAGCCACTGCACCCAGCCTTGAGGAACAATTGATACCTGGAAATCACCAACAAATTTTTAGAGGCTTAAATGTCTTGAACTTACCATCCAACAGAGATTGAAAATTCATGTCCACAATCTTCCTGTCAGGCTTCTCCAGGAAACAGAAACCAACTAGGAAAAACCAGAAAAAGGATAGTATTTATTTTTACTGATTTTAAGCCACATAAAACTCAGTAGTTTAGAATCCTACTCCTTCTGGGTAGCAGGGGTTTTGTTAATAGGCAATTGAAGGTTTATCCTACATTCTACTATCTAACTCAAATCAAGACACTCTTAAAGGCCAGGCACGGTGGCTCACGCCTGTAATCCTAGCACTCTGGGAGGCCGAGGTGGGCGGATCATTTGAGCTCAGGAGTTCGAGACCAGTCTGAGCAACAGCGAGACTCCATCTCTACTAAAAATAGAAAGAAATGATATGGACAGCTAAAAATATATATAGAAAAAATTAGCCGGGCATGGTGGTGCATGCCTGTAGTCCCAACTACTCGGGAGGCTGAGACAGGAGGATCCCTTGAGCTCAGGAGTTTGAGGTTGCTGTGAGCTAGGCTGACGCCACGGCACTCACTCTAGCCTGGGCAACAAAGTGAGACTCTGGCTCAAAAAAAAAAAAGATAATTTTATTTTCAGGAATCATATAAGGAAAATGGCTATGACCTCCTCACACCTACTATCCTTGTACAAATAGAAAATATTTAACAAAGAGAAAAGAATTTGAAAGACAGGAGATAACTCTAGAGTCTAGAGGAGTAACCATCTATCCTAGCTACCTAAAAATTATTATAGCAATGCTAAGAGCATAAATCATTTTTATTCTAAGTGTTAGGCACTGTGGATACCATAATGATAAAAATAGACATGATCAACCTATGCCCTCAAGAAGTTTACAATTTAAGGGGACTTGTTTATTGGTACAGATCACTGTACCAATAAACATACCAAGAACTACAAACTGTGATAAGCACTACTAAGGAAAACTGCAGGAAGCAATGAGGACATATAAGAGGGCAAATGGCAGAGAGGATAGGTGAAAGAAGAGTTAGGGAAAACTTTCCTGAGAAAGTGGTAATCGAGGCTTAGCTCTTAAGGATTAGTAGGAATTTATAAGAGCAGGGAAAGAGCTCCTGGGCATAAGAAACATCAGCATGAAGGTCCTGATGTAGGATGGAATATGACGGAGCATAAAAGACCATAATCATTTAAGGAAATGAAAGAAGTCTATTGTGGCCAACATGTAGAGAATTGGTAGGAAGGTATTCATAATAAAAGATGAGTCAGGAAAGTGGGAAAAATTCAATTCATGCAAAACTTTATAAGCTATATTAAATATTTTTATCATTAGCCTAAGAGTAGTAGGTGCATGATCAGATTTTCAATTATCACTGTAGTTATAGAGAGGAGAATGAATTGGAGAGGAAAGGAAGATCCATAAAGACCAGTTAGAATGTTATCATAGTCATCAAGGTTAGAGATAACTACTAACACGGCCAGGGGCGGTGGCTCATGCCTGTCATCCTAGCACTCTGGCAGGCTGAAGCGGGAGGACTGCTTGAGCTCAGGAGTCTGAGACCAGCCTATGCAAGAGTGAGACACCATCTCTACTAAAAACAGAAAAATTAGGCAGGCGCCGTGGCACGTGCCTATAGTCCCAGCTACTTGGGAGGCTGAGGTAGGAGGATCGCTTGAGCCCAGGAGTTTGAGGTTGCAGTGAGCTATGATGATGCCACTGCACTCTAGCTAGGTGACAGAGTAAGACAATGTCTGAAAAAAAAAAGTTATCCTTTAGCTGGGTGTGGTGGCGCATGCCTGTAGTCCCAGCTCCAGCTACTAGGGAGGCTGAGGCAGGAGGATAACTTGAGCCCAGGAGTTTGAGGTTGCAGTGAGCTATGATCACACCCTGTCCTCATGCCCGGGCAACAAAGGGAGACAATCTCCAAAAAAAAGTTACCATTTGAATTTTGAGTGAGTTTAGCCGTTCACTTTTCTGCAGAGGAACTATCTCACTTTGGCTACTCACCTACTGATTCTCCAAAGGTGATGGTGAGTTCTACTGTGTCATAAACAAAGGTGAATACAGCTTGGTCATCACTCCACTCAATGACTTCCCATTCAGACAGACTGGAGAAAGATAAACAAGATAAGAAAAGAATTTTTTTTCCCTAAGATAAAAGAAGAGGGAGCCAGCCTGAGCAAGAGCAAGATCCCATCTCTACTAAAAAAATAGAAAGAAATTAGCTGGACAACTAAAAATATATAGAAAAAAATGAGCTGGGCATGGTGGTGCATGTCTGTAGTCCCAGCTACTCGGGAGGCTGAGGCAGAAGGATTGCTGAAGCCCAGGAGTTTGAGGTTGCTGTGAGCGAGGCTGATGCCATGGCACTCTAGCCTGGGCAACAGGGTGAGACTCCGTCTCAAAAAAAAAAAAAAAAAAAAAAATTTAAATTAAATTAAAAAAAAAAGAAGAGGGTGAACTGGTACCACCCAAATACTGTGTTTTTCCACTAGATTGGCAGACAATATTTCAATTCAAATATTGTAAATGTACAAACTTATGCTTTTGAAATAAATAAGAGATCAATCTTAAGTTATATACCATAGAAAAATCCAAGTCTATGTAATGTAAAGTGTTAAGTATTTAAAAATTATAATTCCATAGTTCTCCGACTCTGTATATTTTCAGCTTAGTGTTGAGTATACTGATTTTCTGAGGCTGCATTGTACTAGAGGTTAAAAACAGCAACACATTAAAAACATATCAACTCTTCCAGTAGGTTCAGACAATGACCAAGGCACAGGATAAGACAGAAACTAATGACACCTGCATTTCCTTACCTCAGCTGATCCAGTAGCTCTTCAGTTCTCTTTGTTTGTTTTTGCAGACAGTCTATTTGAGTAAGTATCTGCTTTTTTTGTACCTCCAGTTCTAAGAGATTTCTGCAAATAAAAGCAGGTATTCATATAGAGATAAAGCCTTTGTTAGAGAATTCAGACTATTAATCTAAAAGGTTTATAGCAATAATTCACATGCTAGATAGCTCCCCATTGAGGTAATAATGCAGGTGTATGGCATCTATTTCTGCATTATTAGTTTTAGTGGGTTTTTTTGATAAGCATTAATCTAGAAGTGGGCCTACTTAGGAAAGGTGTAAATCATTGTCTCTCAAATTAGGATCCATAAAGATATCCCTGGGATTCACATGTTAATTATTAAATATTACATTTTTAGTTAAAAAAATTATTTTATTTTATTTTTAGAGATGGGGTCTCGCTCTGTCACCCAGGCTAGGGCAATTATAGCTCACTGCAGCCTCAAACTCCTGGGTTCCAGTGTTTCTCCTGCCTCAGCCTTCTGAGTAGCTGGGAATACAGGTGCATGCCACCATATCTGGCTTGTTTTTTTGTTTGTTTTTTTTCAGAGATAGGGTCTTGGTATGTTGCCCAGACTGGTCTTGACCTTCTGGCCTCAAGCAATCCTCCTGCCTCAACCTCCTGAGTAGCTGGAACTACAGGCATGCTCCACCATGCTGGGATAATGTTTTTATTTTTTGCAAAGATAGGGTCTTGATACATTGCCCAGGCTGGTCTCAAACTCCTGGGCTCAAGTGATCCTCTCACCTCAGCCTCCCAGAGTGGTAGGATTACAGGTGAGAGGCACCACTCTTAGCTTACTTTCTGTCTTACAGTAAAATAAGAGTCATAAGCCTTGCCGGGAGCGGTGGCTCACGCCTGTAATCCTAGCACTCTGGAAGGCCGAGACGGGAGGATCGCTCCAGGTCAGGAGTTCAAGACCAGCCTGAGCAAGAGCGAGACCCCCATCTCTACTAAAAATAGAAACAAATGATCTGGACAGCTAAAAATATATATAGAAAAAATTAGCCGGGCATGGTGGCGCATGCCTGTAGTCCCAGCTACTTGGGAGGCTGAGGCAGTAGGATCGCTTGAGCCCAGGAGTTTGAGGTTGCTGTGAGCTAGGCTGATGCCACGGCACCTCTAGCCCAGTCAACAGAGTGAGACTCTGTCTCAATAAAAAAAAAAAAAAAAAAAGCCTAAGAAATATATACCTCCTTTTATATTTACTTAAATATAATATAAAAGCAGTTTAATGCTAGGTTTATTTTCTTAAGTATTCAAACAATAAGCGCTTCAAAAATATTGTTGACTAAGATGGCCTCTAGGGTCCAATTCAAAGTGGAGCAGAAGCCCTGAGTCAGCCTTAGTCAAGAGTCATGTCCCCAATTCTGTCAGTCTCTGGAGGCAAGAAGTCATTTAGCCGTCAGGAGTTTGGCATTATATTTTCTAACATTTGGATTGAAGGCTGACCTTTGAAGCTCTTCTTCTTCAGTTTTCAGCTGTTCTAATTCTTTGAAAAGAAAAAAAATATCCAGAATGGATACATTAGAATGTTGCCACAAAATCATGTCTTAGTGAAAATTCTATCAGACTTAATCTCACCTAAACATACAAACAGAACAGAAGGGCTTTTTTTCCCATTTATCTCCTTAACTAATTCAGTTACCTTTCTCTGCAGCTCTTATTTCAGAATCCCCTTCTTCCATAGGATTGTCTTTCTCTTCATTCTCCAAATTCTTAGTTTCTAAAGTAGATAACATCCATTAGAAAAACTCAGTCAAAAAAATTTATTAAACAATCAAGAGATTATTTCTTTAATAATAGGAAGTTTACAAGTTCTACCTGATGGCTTCTATTTTTTTCTGTGAAGTAGAAAGTAAGGTAATGAATAAAGGGGTAGAGCAGTCTTAGACTATGGATTTCATATACACAATTGTCAATTCAATGCAGAAAACATGTACTAGGCACTTATTCTGTGCAAAGTATAGTGTTAAAGACTTTGAAAAATATGGAGAAAAATAAGAGCTGATCTTTGCTTCCATGGATCTTATAATTTAATTAGGAAGATAAACTGTACAAAATAACTATAATATGAATAGACGTGATGGGAACTATATAAGAAGTACTAACAAGATAGCCGTGGGAGCTCAAGGAATATAGAGACTACTTCCTTTGGTGGAAAACAGAAGAATGAATTAGCAAAGACAAAAAAGGCAGAACTGCATAAAAATGGCAAGATTTGGTTGGAATTTAAGATGTATAAGGTGGGCCGGGCGCGGTGGCTCACGCCTGTAATCCTAGCACTCTGGGAGGCCGAGGCGGGTGGATCGCTCAAGGTCAGGAGTTCGAAACCAGCCTGAGCAAGAGCGAGACCCCGTCTCTACTAAAAATAGAAAGAAATTATACGGACAACTAAAAATATATATAGAAAAATTAGCCGGGCATAGTGGCGCATGCCTGTAGTCCCAGCTACTAGGGAGGCTGAGGCAGTAGGATCACTTAAGCCGAGGAGTCTGAGGTTGCTGTGAGCTAAGCTGATGCCACGGCACTCACTCTAGCCTGGGCAACAAAGTGAGACTCTGTCTCAAAAAAAAAAAAAAAAAAAAGATGTATAAGGGAGTATTAGCAAGTCATGTAAGAAAGGAAGATCTGAATATGATTGCAGAGAACAGTTAAATGTGAAGCTCAGGAGTTTGGACTTTATTTTGTTATAAATGCAAAGATAAAAGTTTTTCGAGGGAGTAACATTATGAAAACTGTCCTTCGTAATTTTAATCTGGCACCAACGTGAAGGTTGGCCTGAAAGGAGATAGACTGATGGCATACATGTAGAAAGATTAGTTAGAAGACGTGAAATTGCACATTTCAGAATTAATGTGAGCCTTAATGAGAAGGAGGAAAAAAAATACAAGGGATGCTGAAGAAGCAGATTTGACAGGACTTGTTAAAAGTGTCAAAGACACTGAAAGTTTTGAGCCTTTCATAACATATCAGAATTGTGACGCTATTAATAGAGATGAGAAACATGATAGAGAAAACAAGTTTTTGAATTTGATTTTGGAGACAGGAGAAGATAATAAATTTCATTCTATTCACAGAATTGAAGGTACTTAAGGATATTTTTGTATAGAGGTTCAGCACGAAGCTAGAAATCTAAGTCTGGAACTAAAGAGAAAGATGCTAAAAATGACCTCCATCCAAAATGATTTTAAGTTACTTAAGGACAAAATATGTATCTTAAATATCTTAATTTTATTTTTTTCCCTAATACAAAGCACAATATCTGTCATGTATTATGTGTTTAACAAATACATGGGCTGGGCGCAGTGGCTAACAGCCTGTAATCCCAGCAATCTGGGAGGCTGAGGCGGTTGGATAGTTTAAGCTCAGGAGTTTAAGACCAGCCTGAGAAAGAGCAAGACCCCATCGCTACTAAAAAAGGTAGAAAGAAATTAGCTGGACAACTGAAAATATGTAGAAAAAATTAGCCGGGGATGGTAGCGCATGCCTATAGTCCTAGCTACTCGGGAGGCTGAGGCAGTAGGATTGCTTGAGCCTAGGAGTTTGAGGTTGCTGTAGGCTAGGCTGACGCCATGGCACTCTAGCCTGGGCAACAGAGTGAGACGTTGTCTCAAAAAACAAAACAAAACAAAACAAACAAACAAAAAAAAAAACCAAACCCAAAACAAATACATGATGAATTTAACTGAATTTGGGGATCAGTCACATAAGCATAATTAAGGCAAATGAAAGCATTAAGGGGGAGAATATAGAAAAGAACAGATGATAAAATCTAAATTCCCCACAAGGGGTTAGTTAGAGAAGGAGAGGTCAATAGAGGAACAGAAAGGAAGAGCCAGGATAGAAGAATAAGGTCAAGGTAGTGCAATATCATAGAGGTTAAAGGAGATGAAAGTTTCAGGAAGAAAAGGACAATTAGCAATGTCAAATGCTAAAAGACGTCAAGATAGCTAAGGGCTAAGAAGGATCAAATTTGATGATTATGTGGAATTATGTAATCTTTGAATAAAGGGGGTTTAATTTGCTCTAATTTAATGTCTAAAGCTGCTGATGGAAGTCTTTGACATAATGATACCAACAATCTCTACTATAGGAAAGCATATAAAATTAAAATTTATTTTGGAAAAGTATTTAAAATACTTTACCTATTTCCACCTCAGTGAGACAGTTATTGATCTTCTTAAGCATGTTGTCCATCTCATCTATCCTTATCTGAAGTTTCTCCCTTTCATTCTAAACACAAAATATTACGGACTGTCAAGTTAAACCTCTAAAATATTAGAAATGGTTCAAACTGCTGACAAAATTGCTATATCTCGATCATGAATGGGCAAATCTTAAAATGAAGGTCATAGCTTCAAGTCTGAACTTAAAAATAAATTTTATTAAGTAAATTTATTTTGTAAATTTATATAAAATAAAATCATTTAAAAAGCAGGTTAAGGCTAAGCACCATGGCTCACGCCTGTAATCCTAGCACTTTGGGAGGCCAAGATGTGAGGACTGCTTGAGCCCAGGAGTTCAAGACCAGCCTGAGCAAGAGTGAGACCCCATCTCCATCAAAAACAGAAAAATTAGCAGGGCATGATGGCATGCACCTGCCTATATTCCCAGCTACTTCGGAGGCTAAGGCAGGAGGATCACTTGAGCTCAGGAGTTTGAGGTTGCAGTGAGCTATGATGACACCACTGCACTCTAGCTCAGGAGACAGACCAAGACCCTGTCTCAAAAAAAAAAAAAAAAAAAAAAAAAGGCAGATTAATATAAACTCATTTTTGGACTTCCTTTATTCCAGCATTTCTATATGTGTCCCATGGAATATAGGATATTAATATTCATTACTTTTAAAAATAGTTCTTAAAAAATTTCTACGAGCAAATAAACATGGGAAACACTAGTCAAACAGAATTATAGACTATTTTGTTTTTAGACTTAAAAAAATTTATATTTCTCCAAAAGGGGATATTGCATGCAACATTTCCCATACTTATTTGCTAACAGAAAGTTTTTTATGCAGATACTTTTTAAAAAAAAAAAATATTCTTATCTTCCTTTTTCCTTTTCATGAGTATTAACACACCACGATGCAGATCGTTTTAAAAAGGATGATCATTTTGAAAAATACTACTATAAACATATGCATACACATATACAGCTCCGTATGAACTATGAGGAAGATAATACTATGATATAGTCCTTATCAATGGGAGACTACAATCTTATATATATTTTAATATGTATAATGGATGACAACATTTAAAATGAGACATAGGCCCGTATTAGTAACTATATTCTAGTATTACTCAAGATACCAGGATTTGCCACTTTTGACAAATTGAACCTCACCTCTTATAAACAATTGTTAAGTTTTTGCCCAAGTCTCATTTGCATGTCTCCTAAGAACCATTCTTCATATTCCACAACCACTATAAAGTAATTTTAATATATCTTTCTTTCTATGATGTTATGTCTCTCAAATTACCTGAGCTGATTGTGCCAGCTTGCCATACAGAGCCACTTTTCCTTGGTGAGTGAAGACTTTAGTCATCTTGGTAAAACGTGATTTTATTTTGTTAAGGTAAATTCCAAAGGCCTTCAGCTGTAAGGGAGAGTTAGAGTACATTGCACTAAAACAAACAAGTCAGAAAAGGTAAATGATACACCATGTGCTAGGCTTTACCTATACTAGATTCTGATTCTTAAGGCAGGATACTTCTTATTTGCAAATTTAATTCCATATAATTGTTTAAGAACAGAACCAATGATTACAGTTTTGATTTCTGCCTTTAATTTACTTATTCATATTATGAATTAAAAAATGATAGTTTCTTAGTTTTACTATATTAAGGCACATACAAAATGGGTCATCTACTATTTTGTCAATTAAAGTAAACTTTTCTTCATCTAAATCTAAGTGAAAGGCACACAGGAAGGAACTCAAACTTCAAATATACTTCAAATATTAAATTGATCACCACAGGTTTGACAAGATTACATATTAACAATTACTTGTATATAATTAAATAAGACCTTGGTGGCATATGACATCTAAGAAATAAGTTAATGACTCATAACTAATGATCAAGTAATAGTTATTTATTTCACAATAAACACTGTTCAAAATGTCTATACTGATTCCCGTTCAGAAAATGAGACAAAAGTACCTCTTCATCAGAGCAGTGTCTCATTTTTTCCCATAGGTTCCTATTTATGTCAGCCAATAGTTTATCTTGGTTCAGTGCAGAAAGCTTTAATCTAAAATACAGAAAAGTTTATTAGCACAGGGTTCAGATGCCAGCTTGAATAAACCGGCTCAGATCTACAGGCATACTTAATTTAATTTTTCCTACTTTTTTCTACATAAAAAGAGGGGAATTCACTTAGGACAAATGGCCAGACTGACTATTCACTAGAACAGCAGTTCAAGAATATCATAAATCAAAAAACTTCTCTAATAGAATTGTCATCTCAATGTTATCAGCTTGTTCCAATGTAAAAACATGTTGCTTATAAAGAACCCTTAAGGCCTGTCAATAATAACTGCTATGAAGTTGTAGCTATTATTTTAGGTAAAAGTCCCCAATTAAGTTCAGTCATAGCTCACCATTATAGAATAGCATTTATAAAAGTAGCAAAGCTATTGTAAACACAACATATATTATTAGTCTCTTGTTAATAAGTGGAGGAATTATATTTCTACTAGAGTTAAAAGATATGCAAAGGCATGTAGGTACAAAATCAAATAGAGGACAACTAAACATACTGCTCATTGATTTCAAGATCACATTTCATTCAAAACAAAACATTCTCAGACAAATCCTGAGACACTCAACTCTTTTAAACAATAGGAAAATAAGAAACTTGTCTGTCTTGTTCAGTGATAAACTCCAGTAATTAGTATAGTGCCTGGCACACATAGGTGCTCAATAAATATTTATTGAACGAACAAATCAGAATCAGGCAAATTTTAAGTACTATAATTTAACAGTATCTTAAATTTCTCTTAAAACTATATAATTCGTAAAGATTATATTTCTTTTCTGTCTGTTAGATTGGCTCAAATTTAGTTGGATAGTCCTAGATAAGTATGACATAAACATTATTTTAAGTTGTAAATCCTGATTTACCTGAGGTAATCAAGATATATCTAATTTGTAAATTAGTCTGCATTTACATATACCAAAGCAATGAACTATCTTCTAAGTAAAACCATGTTCTTTTATACATGCAAATCAAGGGCAAATGTGATAAAATTATAAACCTGGGCAATCTGATTTCAGGCACTATATACAGATTGTGTATCCCTTATCCAAAATGCTTGATACCAGAAGTGTTTTGGATTTTGGACTTTTTCAGATATTGGAATATTTGGATATACATAATGAGTTACCTTGGGGATAAGACCCAAAGCTAAACACAAAATTCATTTATGTTTCATATATACCTTATACACATAGTCTGAAGTTAATTTCACATTATATTTTAAATAATTTTGTCCATGAAACAAAGTCTGTGTACTCGTGTGTGGAATTTTCCACTTGTGGCATCATGTCAGTGCTCAAAAAGTTTCAGATCTTAAGCATTCTGGATTTCCAATTTTCAGATCAGGGATACTCAACCTGTATAAATTCCTAAAGTGTACTATCTTCTTTTGAAGATGTTCTCTAGCAATCAATTTATGATATCATAAGCTGACAATTATTATTTATTTTTATTGCAGACCTATTTTTTGCCAATAGTATGAAAATATTTTATATACACTATTTCTACTGTTCATTTCTATTGGCTCAGATTTTATCCCCATTTTACAGATTTGGAAATGAAAGTTAAATGACTTACCCAAGATTATGCAGCTAGTGTTGTAGCCAGGACTGAGCTTCAATCTGACTATAAAGCTGAAACTCCCTCATAGCACACTGCCAATCAATGCTATCAACTTTTTCCCATGCCAGTCTTATTCGAATCAAAACTTTACCACATAGACTATTCACTGATCCACCAAACAAAGCAAATAAACAAAACTACACACACACACAAAATCAAAGCTTTCTTACTCTTCAATCTTTTGGCAACGAGTTTCACAATCTTCTCTATAAATCTGTATCTTCGGTCGATAAACATATTGACTTAACATCAGGTCTTCTGGAGTAGGTGGTATGTTTATAGCAAACTGAAAAAATAAATAAATAAGTCCCTCAGAACTGGTATCTTGAGGACAAAACCATGTACGAGAACTGATTCAAGTTTCACAGTAGGTTTTTTTTAAAGTTCCACAAAGAAATATTTGAATACTCTATTAAGTTCATACAGCTAGTAAGCTACAAATTGGAATTTGTTTTTTATTTACTTATTATTTTTTTTAGAGTCAGGGTCTCGCTATGTTGCCCAGGCTGGTCTTGAACTACTAGGCTCAAGCAATCCCCTCACCTCAGCCTCCTGAGTCACTGGGATGACAGGTGTGAGCTACCATGCCTGTCCTAAGATGGAATTTGAATTCAAGTCTCTGACTTCAAAGTCCATTTCCCCACAGATGTTTAGTGCAACTGTATCTTGCGTCATTAACGCCATCAACATTCCATTCCATTCCATTCACACGGGATTTAAAGTGGTTTGAAATCAGTTATGCGGTATTTTAGAAAATCAATACGACCTAAAAATTCAAATTTACAACATACCCCTTTATTAAAAAAAAAAAAAAAAAAGCTGGTTTCCTAGACAATACTCTTCTATTCCCATTCTCTACACATAATCCTTACTTCTATCCAGGATGAACTCAAACTTTTCTAGCATATCCTTCATTTTAATAAAATAAGGCAGTAAAAATTTAGTTATTTTAACATGTCTTATAGCTCTAATCCAATGACTTTGATGTCTTTGATGCAGTATCGAAAAAATCAAGTCAGCTCTTTGTCACATGACTGATAAAAACGAAACAAAAGGCCAGGAGCAGCGGCTTACACCTGTAATCCTAGCACTTTGGGAGGCTGAGGCAAGAGGATAGCTTAAGGCCAGGAATTCAAGACCAGCCTAAATACACAAGCAAGACCCCTTCTCTATAAAAAACAAAAAAACAGAAAAATTAGCCAGCTGTGGTGGCACACACTGGTAGTCTTAGCTGCTCAAGAGGCGGAAGCAGAAGGATTGCTGGAGCCCAGGAGTTTGAGGCTACAGTGAGCTATGATCACGCCACTGCACTCTAGCCTGGGTAACAGAGCAAGACCTTGTCTTAAAAAACCCCCAAACAAGAAAAAAGACCCAAACAAAACCCAGCAACTGTCCATTGTTCACAGGCAATGTGGCACAAAACATTTTACCACTCTAAACTTCGGACTCCAGACTTCTCATCTATAAAATGGACGTAATATTGACCAGTCTCTTAGGATCACAGAGAAAGTTTTTTAAAAAAAGGTACCCAGCCCAGAGTCTGCTAAAGAAATCTAACAAATGTTAGATTTCTCTCATTCTCCCCTTTTAGTTGATAAATTAAAAGGAAGTAACTGAATGAGGCTTTAATCTCTATCTCTATCCCTAACACATCTTCTAGCAGATACACTAAGAAAATGTAGAAAAGTGCTAAAAGTAATTACAATTGAAGTTGACTCTTTTTCTTAAAAAGCATTTATTGGCCAGGCACAGTGGCTCATGCATGTAATCCTAGCACTTTGGTAGGCCAAGGTGGGAGGATTGCTTGAGGTTAGGAGTTTGAGGCCTGCTCTCTACAAAAAAATAAAAAATAAATTAGCAGGGCATGGTGGCATGCACCCGCCTATATTCCCAGCCACTTGGGAGGCTGAGGCAGGAGGATCACTCGAGCCCAGGAGTTTGAGGTTGCAGTGAGCTATGATGTCACCACTGCACTCTAGCCAGGGCAAAAAACAAACAACAACAAAAAAGTATTTGTAAGGCTAGAATTATCCATAAAAACCAAAACTATATGCACTGGCTCAAAAAGAAACAGCATCACTAGAGCACTGATTATATTTTCTAAACACCATTTTCGCACTAAAAGAAATCAGGGCTCCTTGAAAAAATGGCTGAGTGCCTTCCCTATAGGAACTAAATAGTTGGTAAAGGAATATTTCTCTTTATAGAAGTGTTTATAATAAATGAGGGAATAATGACGAAGAAAGAGTTATTACAGGTTGAGTATTCTTTATCTGAAATGCTTGGGCCCAGAAGTGTTTTGGATTTTGGACTTTTTCAGATATTGGAATATTTGGATATACATAACGAGACATCTTGAGGATGGGATCCAAATCTAAACACAAAATTAATTTATGTTTCATATACACCTTATACACATAACCTGAAGTTAATTTTATGTAATATTTTAAATAAATTTGTGCATGAAACAAAGTTTATGTACATTGAACCATCATAAAGCAAAGATGTCACTATCTTAGCTACTCATGTGGACAATTTGTAGATGTTTGGCATCACCATCATTCCTGACACACAGTACATTCCCCTGCACTCCCCAACTGAGGATACTACATGTGTGGTCCCAGGATATCACTTGTGTGACGCCAGGATGCCACTGGCCTCTTGGACCCATCTCCCCTCTGAATTGAGAGTATCCGCCTGACTAGTCCTGAGAATGAGTGACTGTAACCAGGAAAAGCCTCCTCTCAACTGACTAGCTGATGTGCTGTCTGGCCCCATCAGGCTGTCAATTTCTCTTCTGTTGTCAGCATTTTTTCAAAACAAGCCAGTGCTGCTGAGTCCTTCCCAGAGGAGAAGCCTACCTAGCCTGGAAGCTGCATGCCTTCTCAACACTCCTACAAACCCCAGTTGGAATGGGTCACTGGAAGAACAAGTCTCACTTGAAGTGTGGCAGTGCCAGTGGCTCCAAAAGTGTCTGACATGTTTGGATTTTTGTGTGGCAGTCAAGGGCTGCACAGGTGGCTAAGGATTTGTCCCATCCCACCCTGCCCAGGCTGGTGCTGCTGTCTGCTGAGCCCATTCTGCCTCTGTAGGCCTCAGCCCACCTGTAGGTCCCACTCTACTCCTGTAGGCCTCAACCCACCTGCAGGTCCTGTCAGCCAGAGGGGTGTGCACAGGAGGTGGTGAGAAGACACAGTACACTTTGACTGCAACTTGTTACATAAAGGTAGGTATGGGATTTTTCCACTTGTGGTGTCATGTCAGCACTCAGAAAGTTTTCAATTTCAGAGCATTTCAGATATTGAATTTTTGTATTAGAGATGCTCAATCTGTAGTATATCACTACATTATAACCCCTAATGAATTAACAGATCTAGAAAATGGTTATTAATGGCTCCTATACATCACCATCAGACATTATCTATCACCTGATGAAGTACAACTATAAAGTAAACTTAGAAAAAAAAAATCCTTAATCTGATCAAACCTCTAACGATTTACAAAAAACACGAGAGACAGAGAAATATATTTGGGTATGCACAATTGGCAAAACCCAGACTGTGGTAAACTCTACAGGAAAAACCTGATTTCTTCATTAACAGGAAGGAAAGAAGGAAGAAAAAAGGAAGAAGAAAAAAAAGAGAGATAAAAAGGGAACTTATAGATTAAAAGACTAGGGTAAAGTGGCTCACGCCTGTAATCCCAGTACTTTGAGAGGCTGAGGAAGCAGGAAGATATCTTGAGACCAAGAGTTCAAGACCAGCCAGGGCAACATAGCAAGACCTTGTCTCTATCAAAAAATTAAAAAATTAGTTGGGGCATGGTGACATGCACCTGTTGCCCTAGCTACTCAGGAGGCTAAGGCAAGAAGATCAAGAGCCCAGGAGTTCAAGGTTACAGTGAATTATGATTGAGCCACTGTACTCCAGTCTGGGTGACAGAGCAAGACCTATCTCTAAATACATACATACATACATATATATATACATAAATGAATGAATGAATAAATAAATAAAATAATAGAGATTTCAACCAACTGCAATGTTAGAACCTCATTTGGATTCTAATTTAACTGGAAAAAATGCATAAGACAATCAGGGAAATATAAATACCAACTGAATAATTAATTAAGGTATGATTATGGTATTAGATATATTTTCAAAATAAGAGTATTCATCTTTTTAGGGATACATATTGAAATACTTACAGATAAACTGATGATGGCTGGGAATTGCTTCAAAATAATGGGAGTGGGGAGAAGGTGGGTTAAGTAGAGACAAAACAAGAGTTGACAATTTTTGAAGTTGGGTGATAAATACATGGGGGGGCTCATTAAACTAGTCTCTATTTTTTGTATATGTTTGAAATTTTCTATAATACTAAGTTTAAAAAAAAGGGGGACAGGTTTCCTCACGGACCTTCATAAAGCATAAAATGAAACACAGGACCATGTTCCCAGAGATTTGCCAGGAATAAAAGTGTCAATGAATATTGGGCTCATGCACTAGGGACACATTTTAGAAGCAGGTGCCGATATTGTATACAGTGGGTGGAATAATTTGCTACATCTTGAACTCAAGACCATGTGTACAAGCCACCCTCCTCTCCTGAATTATCATAATTAAGTGTCCAACTTACACATAATTAGCACCTGGGTACTTACAGCCTGGCAGGAACACCTGCAATAGTTCCTCAACCTTACTGGAGGGTGTGCTATTGTGCTTTGTTCTGAGCCAGTCCATGAGCATGCAGGCAGTCATGGGCCACTTACAACAGCACACCGTCTGCTGGTGCTTTTGCAACTGCACATACATATGGGCGCTGTGTACGTGTCTGTGAGGACTGGTGCACATCTCTCTCCCCTGCCTCAAGAACACGTTCTCCAATTCCTCCACCCTAAAAGAGACTTAGTCATTCAAGTCCTGAAATAGATATACACAGCTGTGAACTTTATTTCCTATGGTCCATATATAATCCATCTTTTTGGCCTTTCCCTACTTTGGGATTTTCTTTTTTTTTTTTTTTTGAGACAGAGTCTCGCTCTGTTGCCAGGGCTAGAGTGCCATGGTGTCAGCCTAGATCACACCAATCTCAAACTCCTGGGCTCAAGCAATCCTCCTGCCTCAGCCTCCCAAGTAGCTGGGAATACAAGGTGTACACCACTATACCTGGCTAATTTTTTTCCTGTTTCTAGTTGACCAGCTAATTTTTTCTATTTTTAGTAGAGATGGGGTCTTGCTCTTGATCAGGCTGGTCTCGAACTCTTGAGCTCAAGTGATCTTCCTGCCTCAGCCTCCCAGAGTGCTAGCATTATAAGTGTGAGCCATCATGCCCGGCCCACCCTAGTAGTTAGGAAGTGGTAACTTACTGTAGTATTTGTTTGCATTTTGTAACAGCTAATGATGCTGAAAACACTTTCATGTTTATAGACCATTTGTATACAGTCACGTGTTACATAATGATGGGAATGTATTCTGAAAAATTCATCATTAGGGTATATATACACAAACCTAGATGGTATAGCTTACTATATACCTAGGCTATATAGTATAGCCTATTGCTCCTAGACTACAACCCTGTACAAAATATTACTATACTGAATACTGTAGGCAATTGTAACACAATGTATTTGTATATCTAAACATATCTAAATATAGAAAAGGTACAGTAAATAAAAATATGGTATAAAAGATAAAAAATGGTACATTTGTATAGGGCACTTATCATGAATGGAGCTTACAGGACTGGAAGTTGATCTGGGTGAGTCAGTGAATGAGTGGTGAGTAAACGTGAAGGCCTAGGACATTACTGTACACTACTATAGACTTTATAAACACGTTATGCTTAGGCTACCCTAAACTTATAAAAAAAGATTTTTCTTCAATAATAAATTAACTTAGCTTACTATAACATTTTTTTCCTCGAGACAGAGTCTCACTCTGTTGCCCTGAGTAGAATGCCACGGCCATCATCCTAGCTCACAGGAACCTCAAATTCCTGGGCTCAAGCAATTCTGCCTCAGCCTCCTGAGTAGCTGGGACTACAGGCACACACCATGACGCCCTGCTAATTTTTCTATTTTTAGAAGAACTGGGGTCTTGCTCTTGCTCAGGCTGGTTTCAAACTCCTGATCTCAAGCAATTCTCCCGCCTCGGCCTTCCAGAGTGCTAGGATTACACACATGAGCCACCTCACCCGGCCCATAAGCTTTTCACTTTTTTTTTTTTTTTTTGAGACAGAGTCTCAGTCTGTTGCCCAGGCTAGAGTGAGTGCCATGGCGTCAGCCTAGCTCACAGCAACCTCAAACTCCTGAGCTCAAGGGATCCTCCTGTCTCAGCCTCCCAAGTAGCTGGGACTACAGGCATGTGCCACCATGCCCGGCTAATTTTTTCTATATATATTTTTAGCTGTCTATATAATTTCTTTCTATTTTTAGTAGAGATGGGGTCTCGCTCTTGCTCAGGCTGGTCTCGAACTCCTGAGCTCAAACGATCCGCCCACCTCGGCCTCCCAGAGTGCTAGGAGCCACCGCGTCCGGCCTTCACTTTTAACTTTATGACTCCTTTGTAATAACACTTAGCTTAAAACACATTGTACAGCTGTACAAAAATATTTTTCTGTATATCCTTATTATATAAGTTTTTTCTACATAAAAATTTTTTTTCTTTTTTTTACTTTTTAAATCTTCTTGTTAAAAACTAAGACACAAACACACACATGAGCCTAGGCCTCCACAGGATCAGGATCATCAATATCACTGCTCTATCTCTACATTTTGTGCCACTGGCGAAGGTCTGCAGGGGTAGTAATACCCATAGAGCCATCATCTCCTATGACAACAATGCCTTCTTGAATAACAAGTGAAGGACCTGAGATTGTTTTATAACTTTTTTTTTTTTATAAGTTGGAGAACACTTTAAGGTAACAATAAAAAGTATAGTATAGTAAATACATTAAACCAGTAACATAGTTTTTTATTATCATTATAAATATTAGGCAATGTACATAATTGTATGTATTAATACTATCCTTTAATATGACTGGCAGCACAGTAGTTTTGTTTATACCATCATCACCACAAACATGTGAGCCTTGTGCTACAACATTACAATGTCACTAGGCAATTTACAGCTCCATTATAATCTTATGGGATCACCTTTGGCTATGTGGTCTGTTGTTGACTGAAATGTTAATGCAGCACATGACTATAACTTCTTTGGAGAAATGTCTATGCAGATCCTTTGGCCATTTTTAAATTGGGTTGTATTTTTATTATCAAGTTGCAAGAGTTCTTTATATATTTTGGATACAAGCCTCTTATCAGATGTATGAGTTGCAAATGTTTTCTCCCATTTTGTGGGTTGTCTTTTCACTTTCTTTATGGTGTCATTTGCAACACAAGTTTTTAATTTTGATAAAATCCAATATTTAATTTTGTCACTTGTGCTTTTGGTGTTGCATGGAATTAATTTTTGTATACAGTGTGAAGTAAGGGTCAAGATTCATTTTTTTTATGGCTATCCAAGTGTTTCAACATCATTTATAGAAAGAAATCACTGTTCTTCAGGGGCACCTTTGTCATATATCAAACGTCCACATTAGTGGTGTTTTCCTTTTTAAAAAAGTGAGCTAGAACTCATCTTGTCCTAGTGATAATTTTAATGGAAATTTAAAAATAAACTTTTCAATGGTAATCAATTAGTTTTCCAGCTCTTGGTTTAATTTTGATAATTTATATTTTACTAAAAAATCATCTAGGTCTTGAAATTTATTGTCAGAGTTGATGAATTTTTAAAAAATTCTTTTAATCTCTCTTTTAATCTGTGAACACGTGTTCTTTTTCAATCTTAATCTTCTATATGTTAGCTTTCTCTTTTTTCTTAGACTCAGGTATTTTCCTATTTTATCCTTTCAAAGTACAGTTTTTGGATTTATCCTTTCTATACTAATTTTTGTTTTGTATTTCATTAGCTTCACCTTTTACCTATATTAATTTTGTCTTCTTACTTTTTTTGTGGATATTATTTTATTGTTCATTTTCCAACTTAAAGTATTAAAAATTTCTTTTTTTTCTTTTAGACTCTTCTACTTTTTTTTTTTTTTTTTTTTTTTTTGAGACAGAGTCTCACTCTGTTGCCCGGGCTAGAGTGAGTGCTGTGGCGTCAGTCTAGCTCACAGCAACCTCAAACTCCTGGGCTTAAGCGATCCTACTGCCTCAGCCTCCCGAGTAGCTGGGACTACAGGCATGCGCCACCATGCCCAGCTAATTTTTTTGTATATATATATTTTAGTTGTCCATATAATTTCTTTCTATTTTTAGTAGAGACGGGGTCTCACTCTTGCTCAGGCTGGTCTCGAACTCCTGACCTCGAGCGATCCACCCGCCTCGGCCTCCCAGAGTGCTAGGATTACAGGCGTGAGCCACCGCGCCCGGCCTAGACTCTTCTAAAACAAAGACATCTATGGTTGTTAATTTCCTGCTAAGTATAACTTTTGCTGTATGTCCCATTGATTTGGCATTAAATATTCTCCTTTACTTTGCTTTCAAAATAGTTTTGATTTCTTTTTTGATCCAAAAGTTATCTAGAAGTGTTTCTTAATTTCCAAGACATTCCAGAATGTTTTGGTCCTTTTATTAGTTCTAATTTTATTGGATTAAGATCAGATGATGTGGTCTATAAAACCTCCATTATTTAAAAATGAATGCATTTATTTAATTTATTAATGTTTTCTTTGTGGCCCAAAGTATAACTAATTTTTGTAAGTGAAAGACTTAAGAAAATATTCCTAAGCTATGTAAGTTTTTCTATAGATCTTTTAAATTGAGTTTGTTGCCTATATTATTCAAATATTCTATGATTTTACATATTTTTTTATTTTGAAAAATGTTGATCAAAAACTTCTGCTACACTTAGATTATTATAATGTTGGAAAAAGCATATATTAATTTTATAACCAAGAAACAAATCAAAAACAAAATAGATGGCAAGGAATTAGGAAAAAAGTTAAAATTTTGCCTTATCAAAATCCATGATTCAAAAAAAGAATTCATGTTTACTTTTCTTTTCTTTTTTTTTTTTTTTGAGACAGAGTCTCACTCTGTTGCCTGGGCTAGACTGCTGTGTGGCGTCAGCCTAACTCACAGCAACCTCAAACTCCTGGGCTCAAACAATCCTCCTTCCTCAGCCTTCCGAGTAGCTGGGACTACAGGCATGTGCCACCATGCCTGGCTAATTTTTTCTATATAGTTTTAGTTGTCCAGCTAATTTCTTTCTATTTTTTTAGCAGAGATGGGGTCTCACTCTTGCTCAGGCTGGTCTCGGGCTCCTGAGTTCAAAGGATCCACCTGCCTCGGCCTCCCAAGTGCTAGGATTATAGGCGTGAGCCACTGTGCCCAGCTTAACTTTTTTTTTTTTTTTAGAGACAGTGTCTCACTCTGTCATATAGTGGCATGGTCATAGCTCACTAAAGCCTCAAACTTCTGGGCTCAAGCGATCCTCCCACCTCAGCCTCCAGAGTCACTGAGATTATAGGTGTGAGCCACCATGCAGGCCTCCCATGTTTAACGTTTAGTTTTTTGTTTATGCTAACTACATATGTATTTTCTTTGGAAAATTTGTTTCCTTTGATTCTTGTTTTGCTTTTGAATAAATGCTTGCTTTGATGCAGATGAATAAAAAGTACAATGTATTTTAACTGTGATAACTATATTCCCAAGAAATTACACTTACGTTGGCTGGGAGATTACTCTGTCGGGGTTTCTGTATCAAGACGTGGACCTGAAGAAGTATAAAGAACTCCCTTACTGTTATTCTCCCATCTTTGAGTTTCTGAGACAAGAGAAAAAAATTTGCATGACCATTCAAGGTAAGCTCACTTTGACTATAACCACCTCATTTGCTTCTAAATAGCTTAAAATACTTTGTATATATTCACGGAAATATCATCCAGATATTTGCAGGCTATACATGAACAGATTTTATCTAAGATTATTTCTTTTTTTTTTTTGAGACAGAGTCTCACTCTGTTGCCCAGGCTAGAGTGAGTGCCGTGGCGTCAGCTTAGCTCACAGCAACCTCAGACTCCTGGGCTTAAGCGATCCTACTGCCTCAGCCTCCCGAGTAGCTGGGACTACAGGCATGCGCCACCATGCCCGGCTAATTTTTTCTATATATATTTTTAGCTGTCCATATAATTTCTTTCTATTTTTAGTAGAGGTGGGGTCTCGCTCTTGCTCAGGCTGGTCTCGAACTCCTGAGCTCAAACGATCCGCCCACCTCGGCCTCCCAGAGTGCTAGGATTACAGGCGTGAGCCACCGCGCCCGGCCAAGATTACTTCTTAAGGTTATTCAATAACAACAGAGTTAAAAAAAAAAACCCAAAATATAGTCTTTTTTTTTCTCTTTTTCTAAAACAAAGTCTTTTAATCATGATTTCTACTCCATATAATTAATTGCTCTGTTGGGTCCTTAACAAAGAAAACTAGTCTTCTCCATATTTGAAATATTTCATAATTTAAAGCAAATTTTTAAAAAACAAGAAAATTAGTTGCATTAGAAATGAGCAGTACTTTTAACATACCTCTCTCAAGCTCTCTTCACAAATAGTGTCTGTGAGAAACTGTGATTCCATTTGACTATTGCGGTATGCTAGAAGTAAAGCAAATTCTGGTGATGAACAAGTCAAAACTAAATTGTAAACTTAATTTTAGTTATCTTTCAGGTTTTTGTGTGGTTCATGATCCTGGAGCCACCAACTGGGATCTTTCAAGTAAGACAGTCCTATAGCAGGGCAAAGTATATTACAGTTTTAAGGCTCCATTCAATGTTTCTCCACTAATTATAAGCTCCTGGAGGAAATCCCTCTACTTTGTAGCATATCACTTTGCAATTCATTAGAATAAACTAAATATTTACTTATCAACTTTTCATAACTCCAAAAGGGCATATACAACATTCAAATATTTCCTGAGCTATAAAATACATTCATTATTAGTCAAGAAAGCAGATGTCTACTATTATTTAACTTTCATGAAGATCTTACTGCTGAAGTCCAGAGAGGTCCCATCAGCCTTGATCGAATCCAGAGAGCTGCTGCAACTAGATGGGGTCCTGCTCGGGCTTTTTATCAATACGCTGTTAGCATTTTTATCTATATCCCCTTCAGTATGGTGATCAAAAATCTGAAATTGTCAATGAAGGAACATCCATCAGAATAAAGTTATGACACCGTATATTTATAATGACTAAGTGTTTGTTGAACATTAACAGAAATACTACCTTTTTTTTTTTTTTGAGACAGGGTCTCAGTCTTTTGCCCAGGCTACCGTGTAGTGGCTCATCATAGCTCACTACAACCTCAAACTCCTGTGCTCAAGCGATCCTCCTGTCTCAGTCTCACAAGTAGCTAGCATTACAGGCACATGCCCCCACACCTGGCTAATTTTCCTATTTTTTGTAGAGATGGGGTCTCATTATGTTGCTCAGGCTGGTCTTGAACTCCTGATCTCAAGTGATCTTCCCACCTTGGCTTCCCAAAATGCTAGGATTATAGGCGGGAGCCACTGTGCCTGGCCAGAAATACTACTTCTAATGTAAAATTTACCTATAATTCATATGAAATACCTTAGTAAAGAATTAGGACAAATAACAGGAAACTTAGGGCTTTAATTAGAGTTAAAGGTAATTTTATTAAAAATATTAAAAAATTGGCCGGGCGTGGTGGCTCACGCCCGTAATCCTAGCACTCTGGGAGGCCAAGGCGGACAGATCGTTTGAGCTCAGGAGTTCAAGACCAGCCTGAGCAAGAGTGAGACCCTGTCTCTACTAAAAATAAAAAGAAATTAGCTGGACAACTAAAAAATATATATAGAAAAAATTAGCTGGGCATGGTGGCACATGCCTGTAGTCCCAGCTACTGGGGAGGCTGAGGCAGAAGGATTGCTTGAGCCCAGGAGTTTGAGGTTGCTGTGAGCTAGGCTGACACCACAGCACTCTAGCCTGGGCAACAGAGTGAGACTCTGTCTCAAAAAAAAAAAAAAAAAAAAATATATATATATATATATATACACACACACACATATATATATAACTTTATGCATTATACTGTGTAAGCAAATTATTTCTCAGATGTATCTAAGTTACAGCCACATCCTATAAGCTACCAAATGTTCACCTATCCAAATTATTCAACTACTAGGCACCAACAGTAGGGGTACCACACTACAGAAAACCAGACTAGAATACTGACTGTACATGGTGGCCCTCGCAACAGTCCAGAGAAGAAACTTCTTTCTGGGCTTTTCTAACTTTCCTTCTCAGACTCCTTTGCCTGAGGTCAAATAAAACATCTGGTCCTATTTTTACCATTTTAACCAATTGACTTTACAGCTTTAAATGCCATCTTCATCTACCTTTATATACTTTCATACAATATATATATATTTTTTTGTCCTCTCAAAGTGCTGGGATTACAGGTGTAATTCACACACAATATAATCAGCCATTTAAGTATACAATTATATTATCTATTTTTTTTTTTTTTTTTTGAGACAGAGTCTCACTCTGTCACCCTCACTAGAGTGCAGTGGTGTCACTGTAGCTCACTGCAACCTCAAACTCCTGGGATTGAGGCATCAGTCCTCCTGCCTCAGCCTCCTGGGTAGCTGGGACTACAGGCATGTGCTGCCGTACCTGGCTAATATTTCTTTTTTCTTTTACTTTTTTATTTTTACTGGTTAAGTGAAGCAGTGGGAGTGGAGAAGGAACAAAGGAATCTGTAACTGGTTGTGATCAATTAGTTGTAAACACCACTGCACTTGGACCAACCACCCAGCTAATTTTTCTATTTTTCATAGAGACAGTGTCTCACTCTTGCTCAGGCTAGTGTTGAACTCCTTACCTCAAATAATCCTCCCACCTTGGCATCCCATAGGATATAGGCGTGAGCCACAACGCCCAGCCTCAACGTGTTTTTTGGAAGACAGTATATTCTTTGTGCTAGAATGTAAACTCCATTAGAGTAGATTTTTGCCTGTGCATTCCCATTTGATGCAGTCCCAGCACCTAAAACAGTGCCTAAGACATAGCACTCAATAATTATCTAATGCACAAAATAAATAGAATACTAATTTTCATAAAATCTATTCAGTTAGATTTAAATTTTATATTACTATTACAATCTTCTCAAACCTTTATGACTAACCATTTCCTCATGACATCATGTGATAAGAGCTGCTGAAATCATCTTCTATGCTTAATTATGAGGTATTTCTTAACAGAGTTTAAGCTGTGTTTTCTATGAACATCTGATACTTTCTAATCATTATTTCCCCACCTATAAAACTTAGTTTGAGTGAGGGTTTGTTCTCCCAAGTTATCTAAATCAGTGTTTCTCGACTTAAAAAAAAAATCTGCCTTCTTTCAAGAAATACAAAATCTCACTTACTTCTCTTTGAGATACTTGGCTTGACCTAGGCATTCTCCTATCCACTAAAGAAATGGACTCTCAGCTTCCACATTTCTTCGTTAGCCAAGAAAATTCAGTCATGCCTTTTTTTATGCAATTTGCATAATAGGAAGGCTTTCTAAAACTACCCAAATATTTATAACACTGAAAATGACTTTTCAAATTACATATACCCTCCCTAGAGATTCTCATATACAAAGCAACATTGACAAATCACTATAGGTGGCAGAATAGTTAGAATTATACAGTTTCAACATTGGTTAATTTTTACACTACTTTGCATTTCATTTTTTTGTGCCTATTTGTCACTTTAAATTGTTTTGAAATCCAGCTGTTAAGTCAATTAATTCCTGAAGGTTCTACATAAGAATATTTCTCCAACTCTGTAAGTAACCAAATTCTGCTTACTCAAGGCTAAAATTAGAATTCAAGAACAACCACAATTAAAAAAAAAAAAAAGAACATTCCTTGGTTCAAGAAGACAAAGCTCACCTCCTGATCTTGTGCAGTATCTCTAAGCTTAATCTCATTTTTTCTGATTTTTTTCTCATTCTGAATATCATCTTCTTCTTCTTGTACCCAGGTTCTTTTCTGGCTATTAAATGTTTCTTCCATTTGATTTTCAGATGGTGAAATCTCTTTTTGGTATGTCTTAATCAAAGCCTTTTCCTCGGTTTCTATGCTAATTGAGTCTGAGGAATTAGTTTCATCAGGATATATAGGAAGATTTTCCTCATTTATATATTGAGATGGACTTAAGTTCAGTTTAGCTGCAACATATTCAATGCCTGAATCCTTGCTAGACACTGGCTGAGTTTCTAATTGATTTAAGTCAGTTGTGTCTGCTGAAATCTGCTCCAGGTCGTCAATACCAGTGACACTACAATTTCTCTTATTTGGCAATCTGGGCAAAAAGATTCCCAAAGAACATCTCCTCATTTTATCTTTAACAACTGTCTTTAATGGTACAGAGGTGGTTTCAGCTCCATTATGAGACTTTTCATTTTCTTCATCTCTATTATCGTTAGCATTGCTGGAGACTATGTTAACATTATGTATTTCCGTAGCTTGTACTATACTCATATCATTGTGTGCCTTATTTCCTAATTCAAGTAATTGTTCTGGAGGAGGTGCTATATGATCAGTTTGAAAATCTAAAACCTCTTCAGTTTTTCCATTCAAATTATTCAGATTTGGGTTGAAACTACTAAAACATGGAACATTACATGCAATCACAGGATCTGATGCTTCTCTAGCATTGGCATGAGTTTGAATGATTTGCTTAGTCAAGTCTGAGTTACTGTGGAAATCTATAACTGTATTACATTTAGCTGTTTGAATATTTTCATTCAGTTCCTTTTTGCAGGCCGTAGCAAACTGCTTCTCATTATTGAGCATTTTGGATTTATTTTCTTGTGTGGGTGCAGAGGAATTTCCTATATTTAAACTCTTATTTCCAGCTTTAGACAGTATTACTTCATCTTTATTGACACTACTCTGTCCTTTTTGAGGCAATGGAGGTTGCTGGGTGGGGGGAGCAGGCAGAGAAGTAACACAAACATCATCAACAAAAGCTTCCATTTGATCTTTTGGAAGCTTAAAAGATACTCGCTTTGAATTAAGTTTAGTCATCTCCCCCAGATCTTGACTATGTATTAAAGTTTGATTAGCTAATAGATTTGGGGGATCCTTAATCAGATCTTGATCTTTGAGTAGTGTTATGACACCATCTAACTGTCTTTTGGTATTGGTTTGAATTTCTTCCTTCTCTAACGAAGAACAGGGAGCAGACAGAAGCAGTCCCTTAGATTTCAAGTAATATTCACTGGCTAAATTGTTTGCATAAGCAAGATCATTTTGTACTGGGCAATTATTGGCTTTCTCCTTATTTTTATCACATAAGGACATGACATCACTCTCTAAATTATCAGTACAGGGAACATTTGGTAAAGGGGAACAATTATCACAGGATCCACAAAGAGCAGTTGCATGACTGCTTGTAAACTCTACATTCCTTCTATCTGTACTATTGAAGTGACAGGTTTCAATTTTGGCTTTTTCCAATATATGGGCCTGGTCTACAACTTTCCCTATGACCTCTTCGTCCACAGGAGCATTATGGGATTTGATGATTTGTATTTCACCTTGATTCCCACACAACTTATTAGTAGGAACAAAGGGCATCATATGCTTTTGGTCAGTGTGAAGAACAATTTTGTTTTCTACAGCCAGTACTTGTTTTTTAGTGATTTCTTGAACACAGCTAGCATCCTTAGGAAAAGAAATACCCAAGTTTTTTCCTTTTGCTGTTCCAAATTTAGGGTACTCTTGAAGTATTTTTTCTGCAGCTTGACAATCAATGAAAACAGTATGGGACTTAGTGACTTCCAAATCATTTTGATTATCTACAAACATTACAGTTTTGTCAATAGGCCTGGTAATTTCATCTGGTGAGACAGTTTTGCATTCTAAGGCAGTTGTGTGACTTCTAGTGATTTCCATGTCATCCTGCCCAAATGAATACAAAATAGTTTTAGAAGTTCCTGCCACAGGCACCAAATGTAAGTCCTCTCTATCTTCCAGGGCACTTTTGTTATTTATTTCCAACATACAATTCTGGGTAATATCTATATCATTTTTGTCATTCCCTGAAAATGCAATGGTCTTGTCATTTTTGAGCCGAAGGCTTTTTCTTCTCTGACTTTTACCTGATATAAATTCATTCAGACATTCAGGTTTTTGTACATCTTTGACATTTTTCCAAGTGGATGATTTAGGCACTTCCATGTTATCATCAGCTATAAATGCTACAGCTTTCTCTGTGGGACCACTATTAGAGAATTCCTCCAGATATGTCAGGTGGCTATCTTTTGATGCTGGATGGTCACTGTCATCATTTTCTGGAAAGAAAACACTCTCCTCAGTAGGAGTAGGTATCACTTTGGGTTTTCCTAGGCTTTTTCTACGGGATAGTTCAAAATTAGTTCTGTCTAGAAGCACAGTTCTCTCTTTTGCTTTGTAGTCAATGAAAACAGTGTGGGATTTTGTCATTTCCAGTTCATCATGATTATCTACAAACATTACAGTTTTTTCCGTAGGCCTAGTAATTATTTCATCTGGTGAGACAGTTTTACATTCTAAGGCAGTTGTGTGACTTGTAGTGATCTCCATGTCATCCTGCCCACATGTATATAAAACAGTTTTAGAAGTTCCTGCCAAAGGCACCAAATGGGAATCATGTTTATCTAATAAAGGTCTATGGTTTATTTCCACTGTATAACTCTTGGTGATATCCATATCATTCTTATCACCCTCTGAAAATACAATAGTCTCATCAATTTTTAGTCTACCAACACTTTTCCTTCCACAAATTTTGACATTTTGCCTTTTCTTCAGAAATCCAGGTTTCTGTACACTTTCATCCTCTGACACATTCATAAGATTATTAGATATAAATACTCCAGTTTTTTCTATAGGACTTTTATCACATTTTTCAACATTTACAGCTATCTGTCTGTTGACTGTTGTTAGCTGACTGGTAGTGTGTTCTAAACTAGTTTTACCAAGTTCTTGTTCTTCAGAAGGACCATATCCAATGACAACTGTGTGGCTCTTGGTTAAATCCATATTTTGCTCCTCCTCTGAACAAATAATCTGGTCACGAAAACAGTCAGCAGTGGGATCAAGTAAATTTTTCCCTTGTGGCTCAGGCAGTTTAGAACTCTGGCCTAGTACAGATTTCACTGTATGACTGTTAACAGCAGTATCATGATTTTTCATGGCAGATTGTCCTGATGAAAATAATAGTTTTGTGGCAGAAAACAAAGATTGATCATATGAAGCTGTATTTCTGTTATTTCCCAGTGCTACTTGTTTATCAAGAACTCCACCACAGTAGACTATATTATGGTTTGTTGCTATGTCCTGATTACAATGAGCTGACTGAGGAGAATCTTTATCAAGATAGGGTGAAATCTTCAAAACCTGATCTTTTTCTTTGCTCCAGGTATCAGTTAGGATATTTTTAGATATTATATCTGGTTGTTGGGATGGTTCACTATGAACTTCGGTCATTTTTTCCCCTTCATCTGAAGGGCTTTTGCTATGAAAATGAGATTTACTGGTATTCTTGGGTGCTAAATTATAAGATGCAAAAGCAACCTGACTTCCTAAGTTACTTGTATGACTTTCAGTCAAATCCATATCTTTACCTGCTAAGAGTTCAGTCTTTTTGTCAGTCAATGAAATAGATAAAGGATTTTCCAGGCTCTGCTGTAATCTTTCCTTAGATATATGACAAACTGAGTGACAATTTACATTCATTTTCCCATCTTCTGACACAGTTATGTGATTTTGGAGTATCGTTTCTTTTTCAGATATTGATGCAGCTGCCATCTGTACGTTTGTCTGATCTTGTTTAAAAATATGATTATCTATTGCAACCGTGTGACTCTTGGTAATATCCATGTTATCCTCTCCTGAATAAATAGTTTTCTCTGTGAGAAGAGAGGTGGCATCAGTTTTGGGATACATTTTAGAATTACTGTCATGCTTTAGCAAATTCTTCTCCTCTCTCATACTTGAGAGACACTTGGTCAGTTCCATGGCATCATTACAACTAGAATAGAAAACAGTCTTATAACCTTCAGTAGCTGGACTAGAACATATAGATTCTGGGGTCATGGCTAATATTCTGGCATCTTGATTAGAAGTCTGTGTGACCATGTGAGTTTCTGCCCCCATAATATGACTTCTGATACCATGTATTTTGTCTTCAGGGTTTAAGGAAGGGTCTTGAAAAGCAGTATTTGGTTTACTCTTAAAGACAGTTTTCTTTCCTGGAGCTTTAGTTCTGTAACCTGTTGTGACATCCATCATGACATTCTGAGTCTGACTTTCTATTTCAGATAAATTATCTGCTGAGGGTAAAATCTGTATAGAGTGGTTAACTGTCAAGTCCATAAAGTCATTACCATAAATTGTAATATCATTGCCTTTAAATTCCTGTAATTTGGCCTCACCGGATGTGGGAACAAAAGTCTGAATATTGGCTGTATGACACTGGGTGAAATTCATCCCATCATCTTGTTCTCTAAAGATTCTAGTTATATTACTGTTATTCTCATCTACATTAAGAGTTGCATGCACTTGATGTGTTGAAGAGGCACTGTTTGATTCTTTGGAATAAATAGGTACCTCAAAATTTTCTTTATCAGGCCCTGTAGAAGGAGAAGCATTGTATTTTCTTGCTTTCAATCTTTTTATGAAGTCATTGAAATTTATTTTCTTCTCTGAGGAAGTGTTTTGATCTCTGGAAAAATTTAATTCTTTTTTCATTCTTGAATCCTCAGTATGGAGCTTTAAATTAGCTAGAAATGATGTAGTATCTATTTTGGTGGACTTTTCACTTTTGGTACTGTCTAAAAGGCCTTTGGTAATCATCACAGTATGACATGCTGTCAGGTCCATCTGGTTTTCATCAGAAAAGATGACTGTCTGGTCATTTCTGTGTATCCTTTCATGGTTATGTTCTATAATTGAAAACTATAACGAAAGCAAAATATAAGAGATCAGATCAAATGTAAACTTGTAAAAAGCCATTTTACAACATGTACTATATAATCAGTCCTCAGTGATGGTTTCATGACACATTGGTTTGTTTGAATCAATGATGTGGTATATTGCACACAATTTATTATTAATTTTTTTTCTAAAGTCTATGAATGAGTTACTTTTTAAGGTTTTGGGACAGATTAAAAAGTCAAGGTTAAAACAAATTCAAGATTAATTATATACCCAGTAAAATGATTGAAAATGAAAGACACAATTCCAAATGTAACCATAATGAAAATTCTAATTGCTATATTAGATAGGTCATGCTCATCCTAAATAAAAAAAGTCTTAGAAAGGCATAAATGCATGATGGCTAACTTATATTACACTCTGTGCTTGATATTTTTTTTTTTTTTTTTTTTTTTGAGAGGACATGGTTTAACTCCTTGCTACTAAAAGTATGGTCTGTGGATCTGTGCACTAGTATCACCCAGGAGATAATTGGAATGCAGACTCTCAGGGGGTCTACTTCATTTCTACTGGATAAGGATGTATTTTTTTTGTTTGTTTGTTTGTTTGTTTTTTTGAGACAGAGTCTCACTCTGTTGCCCGGGCTAGAGTGCCGTGGCATCAGCCTTGCTCACAGCAATCTCTAACTCCTGAGCTCAAGCAATCCTACTGCCTCAGCCTCCTGAGTAGCTGGGACTATAGTCATGTGCCACCATGCCCAGCTAATTTTTTCTATATATTTTTAGTTGTCCGGTTAATTTCTTTCTGTTTTTTAGTAGAGATGGGAGTCTTGCTCTTGCTTAGGCTGGTCTCGAACTCCTGACCTCGAGTGATCCTCTCGCCTTGGCCTCCCAGAGTGCTGGGATTACAGGCGTGAGCCACCGAGCCCGGCCAAGGATCTGTTTTGTAATAAATCCTGAGATGATTCATACGCTCTTTAAAATTTGAACAGTCTTGGTATAATATATCTCTCTATTATTTAAATTGGCAGTGTTTTTTTTTTTTTTTTTTTTTTTTTTTTTTGAGGCAGAATCTCAGAAAGAGTCTCTGTCACCCTGGCTATAGTGCGGTGGCATCAGCCTAGCTCACAGCAACCTCAAACTCCTGAGCTGAAGCAATCCTTCTGCCTCAGCCTCCCCAGTAGCTGGGACTACAGGCATGCGCCACCATGCCCGGCTAATTTTTTCTATATATTTTTAGTTGTCCAGCTAATTTCTTTCTATTTTTTAGTAGAGATGGGGTCTCGCTCTTACTCAGGCTGGTTTCGAACTCCTGAGCTCAAACAATCTGCCTGAAATTGGCAGTGATTTAACTATCCTTAGTTAACTGGGAAGGTAGAAAGTTTTTCTAATCTATGTTGATTCATTTTGTTAAGTTACTCCTAAATCATGCCATGTGCTTTTTAAGTTTTAACTGTCAAGAGAAATTAAAATATGAAGGCAGTTGCATGAACTCATACCTCTTTCTGTGGCATCTGAGTCTGAATGGGAGCACAAAGCAATGTGTTCATCCCTATTGAGAAAAAAAGACTGTAGTCAGAAAAATACATATCACTAAGAGCCTGATTTTCCTTTTCTTAGGTTTTTCAGCAGTTACAAGTATTTACCAATTACTAAGCCCTTCATGAGGACTTACAAATTATTTTTTTTTAATTTTTAAAAAGTTTTATTGATATGAAATAGTTGTATATATTTTGGGGGTACATGTGATATTTTGATACCTGTATACAATGTGTAATGATCAAATCAAGGTAATTGAGATCTGTCATCTCAAACATTTCTCTTTGCTTTGCGTTGGGAATGTATTAAATTTTATTTACTTTTAATGGTCCTATTTTAATGACAGAGATATCAATGATTATTATATCCTCTGTGCAGTGACAGGCAAATTGGAATAGAAAGAATACTTTAGATACCATAGAGAAAACACCATTCATAAATGCATACAGGCAGGAAAGAAGTTCATATGGGGAACTGTAAATAATTCATCATGGGCTAGAACATGGTGGGAGATAATCCTGGAAGGGAGGGAGGCCAAATTATAAAGGACTTTCTAAGTCACTGCTAAGGAATGTGGGCTTTATCCTCTAAGCAAAAAAGTGTCAGTGAACCATTTTAAGCTGGGAGGAAATATAATCAGATTTAAAAATATGGAGAATAAATCGGAAAGATGAGAAACTAAATACCATAGCCCAAGTAAAAATAATGAGGGATGAGGACTTGAATTAAAGCAGTGGCAGAACGAATAGAAAATAGGTAACAGATTTGCAAGATATTTAGAAGACAGAATAGACAGAAAATAGGGCCAAATAGATATGGGGAATAAAGGAAGAGGTCAAAATGACTCCTTGATTCCTGATTTGAGTCACTGACTGAGTGAGTGGGAGTTCAAAATAGGGAAAAGAGGAGGAATAGCAGGTTTGAGAGAAATATAATAATAGTGAGTCTGTGGAATTTTAAATTGAAGACTTTGTGTAAAAGACAAAGTTCTCTATATCTTTTTTCATGATTCTTATACATATACTTATCAAGGAATCTGGATGTAGAGAAAGATGTATGATGAAAAAATTATTCCAGTCATACTCACCAGTAATCTCACAGTAATTATCTTCTAAATTCTTATTCCTAAAAATTAAAAAGTAATTGTATAATCTGTACCCCAAACAATTACCAAGAATCTTTCCACAACTGTTAGAAGAGTGGGGGAAGTAAATCGTTTTCATAGAATGACTGGCAGAGGACTAGGTGCAGTGGCTCACACCTATAATCCCAGTAATTTGGGAGGTCAAGGTGGAGGGATCACTTGAGGCCAGGAATTTGAGGCCAGCCTGGGCAACACAGCAAGACCTCCATCTCTATAAAAAAATTTAAAAATTAAATTAGTTGGGTATAGTGGCACAGATCTGTAGTACCAGCTACTTGGGAGGCCGAGGTAGGAAGATCACTTGAGCCCAGGAGTTCAAGGTTACAGAGCTATGAAACCCACCACTGCACTCCAGCCTGGGTGATAGAACTAGTGCTGACTCAAAACAAAACAAAACAAAACAAAAAAGAATGACAGAAAAACTACAAACACATCTTTTAAAAAGAGACTCATGTAATACTGGCTGAAGAAATTATAAAGCAATTAAAGGACACTGTTCAGATTGGTCTTAATGGTTTGTTAATTTCAAGAATACTATAAAAATATGCTTAATACATGCTGCTTGCTTGTTAAAAAAAAAGAATGACCTGTAAAGCAATTCATTTTCTAGAAATTTAGCCTTAAGAAAAAGTAAATAAAAGGAAACAACCCAAGTTTCCATCAATAGGGAGCTTACTAAATGTTGGTACAGACATATAATAGATTATAACAGACTGAGTTCATCTTTATATAATAACATGGAAACTCTTACTATATTATTAAGTGATGTCATTTTTGTCTCTTATTTAAAAAAACAAAAGCTAAACATGCACTTGAATATATACAAAAAACTTCTGGGGCTGGGCAGAATGGGTCTGGAAAAGAAGGGTGGCGAGAAGAAGGGCCATTTTGCCATCAATGAGGTGGTGACCCAAGAATATGCCATCAACATTCATAAGCGCATCAAGTGGGCTTCAAGACGGGTGCCCCTCTGGCACTCAAAGAGATCCAGAAATTTGTCATCAAGGAAATGGGAACTCCAGATGTGCACACTGATATCAGGCTCAACAAAGCTTTCTGGACCAAAGGAATAAGAAATGTCTCACACCCTATCTATGTGCGGTTATCCAGAAAATGTAATGAGAATGAAGATTCACCAAACAAGCTCTATACTTTGGTTATTTATGTACCTGTTACCACTGTTTTATTTTTTGCAGAGACAGGGTCTCACTCTATTGCCCAGGCTGGAGTACAGTGGCACAATCATAGCTCACTGTAATCTTGAATTTCTGGGCTCAGGCAATCCTCCACCTTAGCCTCCTGACCAGCTGGACTACAGGCATGTGCCACCATGAGTGGCTAATATTTTTTTTTTTAAATGTTTTGTAGAGTCAGGGTCTCACCATATTGCCCAGTCTAGTCTTGAAGTCCTGGCCTCAAGCGATCCTCCTGCCTCTGCCTCCCAAATTGCTGGGATTATAGATGTGAGCCACTGTACCCAGCCAATTTTTACTTTTTAATATTTACTTTTCAATTTATGTCCTTCTGCAACTTCTTGAAACCATGACTACTATTACTTCCATTTCTTTTTTTTTGTTTTTTAAATTTTTTATAGAGATGGGGTCTTACTATGTTGCCTAGGCTAGTCTTGAACTCCTGGCCTCAAGCAACCCTTTCTACCTCTCAAAGTGCCGGGATTACAGGCCTGAGTCACTGCACCTGGCTTCCATTTCTTTATTTCAATGATTTTTTTTTTTGGAGACAGGGTCTTTCTCTGTTGTCTGGGCTACAGTGGAGTGGTATAATCATACCTCACTGCAACCTCAAACTCCTGGGCTCAAGGCATCTTCCTGCCTCAGCCTCCCAAGTAACTTGGAATACAGATGTGTGCCACGACACTCAGCTAAGTTTTCTATTTTTTGTAGAGATGCTGTCTCACTATGGTGCTTAGGCTAGTATCAAACCCCTGGCCTCAAGTGATCCTCCTACCTCGGCATCTCAAAGTGCCAGGATTATAGGTGTGAGCCACCACGACTGGCCTGCATCTTGCTTTTTATAGAAAGTAATAGAGATTTTTCTATTTAGTACATATAAAAAGAGAATCTTTTTTTTCTAGCTGTACAGTAGTCAATTATATGGAAAATGTGCGATTTATTTAAGCAGGCCCTTCCTGATGGACCTTTAGGACCTTTCACAACTTTTACTATTATAATAAATGCTGCAGGGAATAACCTTATCTGTTCATCATTTCAAACATTTAAAAGTATATTGGTGAGATAAATTCCCAGACATGAAATTGCTGAGTCAAAGGGCGTGTGCATTTGAAAGTTTGAATGATACTACCAAGTTGCTTTCTACAATGTATACTCCACCTAGCAATGAGTGACTTTTTACCTATATCCTTAACTGATTAGGCAGAAAATAATATCTCAGTACAGTTTAAATTTGTAACTCTCTTACCATACACAAAGATAACCATCTTTTCATTTGTGAAAGAGACACTGGTATTTACTTTTCTAGGTATTAATATTATAATAAGACTAATTTAATAAAAGAAATCTGAAGACTTGCTATTTATTGTTTTGTACCATCTGATGAATTTAAGGATTTATATATGAAAACTGTGTTTCATCACTATTAAAACTATAAGCTGCAAAATGCCCATATTTATCAGCTATAGCAGTACACTAAATTCTGTAAAGAATTTGTTTTCTGAATTAATCCTAAGTACTCCACAAAAGGGACATGAAAATAAAAAACAAAAAGAATATTAATTTGTAACTTTAAAAATATAATTTGAACATTTCTTTTACTTACTGTACAAACAGAACATTTCCTCCTGCTTCTGTTTCTAAAAAATAAAAGTTAAATTTGTTCAAGGATACACTGATAAAAACATTAGAAAAATTATATAAGGATATTAACAAGAATTATAAAAAAAAGAAATTACTAACTATCCACTCTACTCTCCACCTTCATGATTCAAGGTAAACTTTTTTTTTTTTTTTTTTTGAGATAGAGTCTCACTCTGTCACCTGAGCTAGAGTGCCGTGGTGTCAGCCTAGCTCACAGCAACCTCAAACTCCTGGGCTTAACCAATCCTCCTGCCTCAACCTCCCAACTACAGGTGTGCACCACCATGCCTGGCTAATTTCTTTCTATTTTTAGTAGAGGGGGTTGTGGGGAATGGAGGGGTGGTGTAGTCTTGCCTAGGCTGGTGTCAAACTCCTGACCTCAAGCAATCCTCCCACCTCAGCCTCTCAGAGTGCTAGGATTACAGGCATGAGCCACCACACCTGGCCTCAAGGTATACTTTTTAAACAGTAAGGTGGACAGTAAGTTATCTGGTTATATAGGCACAGTAAAATTTTAAAGAAAACAGATTTAGCAAAAGTTACAGTAACATATTTACCTGCCATTTCTGACTTTCTCACTATTTTCATATGAGGCTCTGTCTGGAATACCCTAGAAAAGAAAATGAAGATTCCTGAAAATCTGTAATTCTTAATTAGAACCTTTTGGTGTTAACTTATAGTCTACATTGAGGTAGGTAAAAATAAGAATTTGACTTCAGCCTCTTCTTTGCTACACCACGCATTATTAATATCTCAAATACCAAAATTAGTTTAGCGTATTAAAATGTGTTACAGGTTTTTAATGAGCTCTAACCTAATCATTCTTTTATCCCTCTTTTAAAAAATTTTTTTATTTTACTTTATTTTTTGTGGAGATGGGATCTCACTACGTTGCCCAGGCTGGTCCTGAACTCCTGGCCTCAAGTGATCCTCCCACCTTACCCCCCAAAGTGCTAGGATCACAGGCTTGAGCCACCACGCCCAGCCTGTTTCTTTTTTAAAGATAATACTGAATAACAGCCTTTTAAATAGCAACTTTCTAATGTTTATCTAATTGAAATACAGATTATCCAAGTTACCAACATATTGGTTTGACACACAAAAAGCATTACCTGTAACATTTTCATTATTTCTCCTTTCAACTTACTTTATAGTATCTGCAAAGCTGACTCGACGAGAGTTTTTCTTATTCCTCAAAGCACTGGATTCCTAAGGGCAAAGAATATATGGTATGATTCTTAATAAAACCACTGTGAATTAGGTCTCCAGACTGACTACTGTAGACAAAGGTCTTATTCTGAATTAATTCTTCACATGCCATAGTATGTGTCAGAATTTCTTTCTTTTTTAAGGCTGAATATTTCACCATATATATATATTAGTTAGAAGTTAGCCAGATGAAGAGTTGAGTAAAGGAGAGTTGAGTCTAGGCAGAATGTGTGCAGAGGTCCTGAGGCAGGAAAAAGCTCGATGCGTTTGAGAAACAGAAAGATTAGAGAGGCCAAAATTATGTCTGCATTCTTCTTGTTCTAGAGGACGTAATTAAAAAAAAGAAAAAAAAAAGAAGAAGACAAAATTATATGTCTCCAAAACTATATGCATTTTAACAATCAACAAAATGTACTAAAAGCCAAGTGTATACCAGACACAATAAATACAAAACACATGATAAAATTCTTGCTCTCAGAGAGTTCTCAATTTACAATGGACAGAAGTAAGTAAGTATTGTAACAGTTACAATAGAAGCTGTTAGGGGATGACTTTCTGAGAGAGGTGATACCAAAGCTGAGTCTTGAAGGACAAACAGGAATTAACTAAATAAAGAAGAGGGCTGGCCAGGCACAGTGGCTTACACCTATAGTCCCAGCTACTTGGGAAGCTGAGGCAGGAGGATTGCTTGAGCCCAGGAGTTTGAGGTTGCTGTGAGCTAGGCTGACACCACTGCACTCTAGCCCAGGCAACAGAGCCAGACCATGTCTCAAAAAAAAAAAAGGAAGAAGAGGGCTACAGATTTATGATAAAGCAAGTATGAAAAAATGTAAATTGTAGAATCTAGGTGATGAATATATGAACACTCACTGTAAAATTCTTTCTACTTTTTGGTATGTTTGAAAAAATTTTTCATAAAATGATAGGAGAAAAAAGAATGAGGGACTAGCTACCTAGATAGAGGGAAGAGCATATAAAAATACGTGCAGGCTCACTGGCTGGGCGTAGTGGCTCACTCTTGTAATTCCAGCACTTTGGGAGGCCAAAGGTAGGAGGATCACTTGAGGCCAGGAGTTCAAGGCCAGCCTGGGCAACATAGCAAGACCCATCTCTACAAAAAATTAAAAAATTAGCTGGGCATGGCAGCGCACACCTGTAGTCCCAGCTTCTAGGAAGGCTGAGGCAGGAGGATCCCTTGAGCCCAGGAGTTTGAGGTTGCAGTGAGCTGTGATGACACCACTGCACTCCAACCTGGGTGACAGAGTTAGACCCTGTCTCAAAACAAACAAAATAACAAAACTTACAGGCTGAATAGTACATGTCTTGTTTGGGGAATAGTAAGCAATTTTGAATGGTGGGCTACATGTATGAAAGTGGTAAGAAAGTAGGCTAAAAAATTAAATAGAGGTTAAATATCATGCATGTCAGCACATACAATTGTTTGGATGCTTTTTTCTTTTCTTTTTTCATTTTTAGTACATTTCAGAGAAGGAATGGGTCAACCCCCACAAGTGGAGGAGATGTCAGTTGTTTGGATTTTAATCTAAAGACCATTGTACACACATTCAGTTGGGAATCATTTATGATATTTTCTCTTTATATAAAGTTCCTAACTATTAAAAAAATCACTGAAAATAGTTATCTATAAAGCATTTGCACTAGGGACTTACCTGAACTGCTTCATTCCCACCTCTGAGGTCCTGGAGAGGACTCCTTGGAGGTTTCAAAATCTAGAGGTAATGATTAGATTTTTTAAGATCTGGTGTTATCTAGTAAGAATCAGTTTATTTCAAGTTATACCATGAGTAGAAAGCTAAAATTTCTATAAAAACCTCTGAAATTCCTCAGATTCCTACTGCTCAGTGCTATGCCATGCGGCAGATTTAAAGATTTCACATCTATTCCTTTCTACCTCTCCACCATCCCCACTTAATTTACCTACTCTCATCCCATATGGTCTGAGTGAAGCTCTCCACCAGGGGTGGGGAATCTGCAGCCTTAAGTCCACATGCGGCCTTCTAGGTCCTTAAATGCCGTCTTTTGACTGAATCCAAATTTTACAGAACAAATCCTAGTATTTTTATTAATACATTTTTGTTCGTCTTTTATATTTTTATTTTGTTTTTAAAATGGACTATTTAAAATTCAAAAAAATAAAATAAGTTTCAATGAAATAATCTTCCCAGATTGACCGGCACAATTAGAACATTAGTAAACCATAGGGCTAAATTGATGGCTGTTATGCTCATGATTTAGTTCTAACTTCCCTGCCTAACTGGCACTACTACTGCATGAAGCTGGTTGTCGAGAGTTTATGGAGGTCAAGTATGCCAGTCTGTTATCAGCTTTTGACAACAGTGCACTATGTTTTTGTTTGAAGCAGAATTTGTGAATAGTTGCACAGCTCGACATATTTTTTAATTCTGTCTGCTTAACAACTCATTATATCAAAGAAGACCAAGAGAACGCTGAAGGAAGAAAACAGATTTTTTTTTTTTTGAGACAGAGTGTCACTTTGTTGCCCTGGCTAGCGTGAGTGCCGTGGCATCAGCCTAGCTCACAGCAACCTCAAACTCCTGGGCTTAAGCGATCCTACTGCCTCAGCCTCCCAAGTAGCTGGGACTACAGGCATGCGCCACCATGCCCGGCTAATTTTTTCTATATATATTTTAGTTTTCCATATAATTTGTTTCTATTTTTTTTTTTTTTTTGAGACAGAGTCTCACTCTGTTGCCCAGGCTAGAGTGAGTGCCGTGGCGTCAGCCTAGCTCACAGCAACCTCAAACTCCTGCCTCACCCTCCCGAGTAGCTGGGACTACAGGCATGCACCACCATGCCCGGCTAATTTTTTCTATATATATTTTTAGCTGTCCATATAATTTCTTTCTATTTTTAGTAGAGATGGGGTCCCACTCTTGCTCAGGCTGGTCTCGAACTCCTGAGCTCAAACGATCCGCCCACCTCGGCCTCCCAGAGTGCTAGGATTACAGGCGTGAGCCACTGCGCCCGGCCCGAAAACAGATTTTTTAAAAAGAGGATTTGGAATTGCAATATTATCTTGTTTCTGCTAAAGATAAGATGATTTGTTTGCTTTGTGATACTGCAATATCAACATTAAAGAAATTCAATGCTCATCAGCATTTTAACACTCATAAGGACCACAAATATTTTAAATTAAAGGGAGTGGCACAAAAGGTTGTATTGCAGAAATTATTAATAACAGATGAAAAGCAAAAGCAAAGACAATTCTTTCAAGCAGCAATAAGACCTGGAAATCATGCCACTGAAGCAACTTATAAAGTAGCTTATATACTTGGGGAAAAAAGGGAAGCCATTCAATGATGTAGAAATTGTGAAAGAATGCATTGTCTAAGTCGTAGGATGCTTAGACGCCAATAACATTTCAACGTACAAACAACTGCCTCTTTGAAGAACCATAATTGATGGACAGCATGAATTAGCCTTCAACTTAAGAGAACAACTTCATGCAGCACTTCAAAAGGAAAATATATATTATTCAATCGCTTTGGATGAATCAACTGATACTACTGACTTGGTGGAGGTTTTATACTTCTTCATTTGGGTCATAACAGAGGATTTTCTTTGCTATGAAGAGTTACCCTCTTTGAGCACTCTTGTGAACAGAACACAGGGAACAGATACCTTCAACAACTTTCAGGATAAATGTTGTGAAGTTGGACTGAATTTGGTACATTTAGTGGGTGCTTGTGCAGACGGTGTACCCTCCATGACAGGAAAGCATGAAGGGTTTATTGCACAGATAGAAAAAGTATTATTAATAACTGGCCACGCACAGTGGCTCATGCCTGTAATACTAGCACTCTGGGAGTCCAAGGTGGGAGGATTGCTTGAGCTCAGGAGTTCAAGACCAGCCTGAGCAAGAAGGAGACCCTGTCTCTACTAAAAATAGAAAAATTGCCATGTGGTGTGCGCCTGTAGTCCCAGCTACTTGGTAGGCTGAGGCAGGAGGATTGCTTGAGCCCAGGAGTTTGAGGTTGCAGTGAGCTATGATGATGCCACTGCACTCTAGCTGGGGCAATAGAGCAAGACTCTGTCTCAAAAAACAAAAGTATTAACAGATCCAGATATTTTCATTTCTTTCCAATGTATCTTGCATCAACAAAATCTCTGTACTAGAATTAAATGTCTGCTCAATGATTTGCCTTATATGGAAGTGTGTTAAACTATTTGCCATTTTTTTTAATTAAAATTTTTTTTCTTCACATCTTAAAAAAAAACCTCTCTGTGCTAAAGTTACTATTTTAAGTGACACTTTGCAACAAGTTATAAGTATTGTTAATTATATTCTTTTTTTTTTTTTTTTTTTGAGACAGAGTCTCACTCTGTTGCCCAGGCTAGAGTGCTGTGGCATCAGCCTAGCTCACAGCAAGCTCAAACTCCTGGGCTCAAGTAATCCTTCTGCCTCAGCCTCTCCAGTAGCTGGGACTACAGGCATGTGCCATCATGCCCGGCTAATTTTTTCTATATATATTTTTTAGCTGTCCAAATCATTTCTTTCCATTTTTAGTAGAGATGGGGGTCTCGCTCTTGCTCAGGCTGGTCTCAAACTTCTGACCTCGAACGATCCACCTGCCTCAGCCTCCCAGAGTGCTAGGATTACAGGCGTGAGCCACCGCACCCGGCCTGTTAACTATAATCTTAACATACTAGAGTTGAAGGATGAGGTATTCAATGTGAATTTGCCTTATCATTGTAAATTGTGTTGGCTATCACAAGCACAGGTATTAGCCAAATTTTATTTCTGCTAGAACAGACAGTCAAATTTTATGAAGAACAGAATCAGCAATGTGAATTATTGAAAGAAGATTTCTATAGTAATGCAGCATTTCTTTGTGATAGCATGTCAAATCAAAACAATTTGAATATTTCTTGGCAAGGTAAAACTAAGTCTGTATATGATATGTGGCAAAAAATCCAAATATTTTGAAAAAAAGCTAAGTTTTTTTCAAAACACTTCTTCTTCAAAAGGAAATTTCAGATGAACATTTTCTCCAGTTAGCAAAGGTCACTGATGAGCAGGGTGATATGTGGAAATCCTTTGAAGAATACATAGCTGTTATAGACCTATGAATTCGAGATTATAATGAAAGTTTCACTGCCTTTGAGAATCATGACATCACACTCAAATTAGCATTTCAGCCTCAACTAGTTGATATCACCAAGGCACTTAAAGAATGACAGATGGAATTGATTGAGCTCTCAATAGATGACAATTTGAAGTTATTGTTTGATGCTAAGAAAGATCCAACTGAAATATGGAAAAATGTAGAATATCCATGCCTTTAGCAACATGCCTGAAAAATGCTTTCTTGCTTTTCAACCACTTACTGCTGCAAATCTACATTCTACTATCTAACTCAAATCAAGACACCCTTAAAGGCCAGGCGCGGTGGCTCACACCTGTAATCCTACCACTCTGGGAGGCCGAGGCGGAAGGATCGCTTGAGGTCAGGAGTTCGAGACCAGCCTGAGCAAGAGCAAGACCCTGTCTCTACTAAAAATAGAAAGAAATTATCTGGCCAACTAAAAATATATATATAGAAAAAATTAGCCAGGCATGGTGGCACATGCCTATAGTCCCAGCTACTCAGAAGGCTGAGGCAGTAGGATCGCTTAAGCCTAGGAGTTTGAGGTTGCTATGAGCTAGGCTGACGCCATGGCACTCTAGCCCGGGCAACAGAGTGAGACTCTGTCTCAAAAAAAAAAAAAAAAAAAGACACCCTTAAGGCCACAAACAACTGATATCCATTTAGAGGATCAACTGAAACTGCAACCAAATATTCAAATGCTTTCTAACAAAAAGCAGACAAAACAGAGTCATTAAAAAGTTAGTTAACTTTAAAATTAACAAATAATTTTCATTTTTTGAAGTTATTAAGTACATAGTAATTAGATTTTTATAAAATAATGTACAGTTTTAAGTATATTTAATTAAAGTTTCTTCTTGAATGCAGCCTTATTTTATTACAGCTAAATTAATGAAGGCTTCCAACATGAAAAGGTTCCCCACCTCTGCTCTACACCAACTCTAGGGTACAACAATCTGATATTTTCTTGTCAATAATGATTGGTTCAGGAATGAGGACTTGACCCGTATCAGGCTAATTGAGCCAACAAGATTCAACTCTGAATCTTTTCTATCTTGAGCAAACAAATACTATTCTTCACGTAGGACTTGAACTTGAAGTAGGGAGATCTAGATATACCACAGTAATCCCAGGAAGAAAGTTTATCTGCTGACAGAGATTAACATAAGCAGGCAGACCAAGCAAAAAAAGAGAAAGTAAATCCTAGAACTGGTGACATTATTGGAACCCCTGGTCAGTAAGTTGTGCCTAAATCCATCCCTATCTTTGGATTTTTTAGTATCATCACCCAATACATTTTGTACTTAAATTAGTTTGGATTGGATTTTTGTCTCTTGCAACAGCTTTGTACACCAGGTTAAATATATTTTTTGAACATCCTTACTAAAGTATAATGTACATAATGCAAAATCATAAAATTAATAAAATATGAATTTTAGTATATTTACACAATTGTATAACCAGGTTAATTATTTGAGTCTTTATCCACAGAGCAATAGGAAACCAGTGGGGGTGGGATGGTAAAGCCACAAAGTTACTGTGATATACAGTTATCATTCAGCAAAAGGTAACAAATATTAATTTAAGTATGTCTTTCTTACTGAGGAATGTCGTCTTCTAACAGGTCTCTCTTTATTGTCACTGAAAAAGGAAAAGAAAATCATGTACATATTGGTAAAAGACCAAATTTTCAAAAGCTATCATCATAGCACCCCTTACATTCTTTTAAACTGGCCATCACTTTCATTTAGCATTCTGGCCAGCAAAAGTTATAAGAGTTTAAACTCAGTATTGAAATTCAGTGTTTTAAAATACATACTGTGTACTACAAGTCTATCTCTTGAATAACAATCGTACAACATAATTTACATATTTATAGAAGTACAATAATAAGATAAATGGGCAATAAATCAAGAAACTCCAGTTTTAGTTTTACTACTGTGTTTTAGATTAGGTTTTGAAAATTCAAATGCCCATGAGGCCAAACAGATAATTTGTTAGATGTAAGAAAAATAGGTCGTGTTGAGACTGTAATGACCTGGAGAATTCCTGCTTCATTTAAAGGCCAAAGTCATTACTTTGCTCTGGTTAGTTGTTATCAAACAAGAATACGAGCCCATTATTGCCACACTTGATTCTTCAAGAGGAGCTGAAAATCCAATTGTTGGATGAAATCTTGAGATTTTGAAATTTTTGGTAACTAATTCAAAACTTAAGGCTGGACGGTGGCTCACGCCTGTAATCCTAGCACTCTGGGAGGCCAAGGCGGGTGGATCGCTCAAGGTCAGGAGTTTGAGACCAGCCTGAGCAAGAGCGAGACCCCGTCTCTACTAAAAAAAAATAGAAAGAAATTATCTGGCCAACTAAAATATATATAGAAAAAAAATTAGCCGAGCATGGTGGGGCATGCCTATAGTCCCAGTTACTCGGGAGGCTGAGGCAGTAGTATCTCTTAAGCCCAGGAGTTTGAGGTTGCTGTGAGCTAGGCTGACGCCACGGCACTCACTCTAGCCTGGGCAACAAAGCAAGACTCTGTCTCAAAAAAAAAAAAAAACAAAAACAAAAAAAACAAAAAACTTAAAAAACACATGTAGGCCAAAGCCAGTGTGGTGGTGCATTTCTGTAGTCCCAGCCATTCAGAGGCTAAGATGGGGGGATACCTTGAGCCCAGGAGTACAAGTCCCACCTGGGCAATATAGCAGGACCCTATCTCTAAAAACAAAAACAAAAGCATCATGTGTAAGCCAAAAACATTATGTCTGTAGGCTACAAACAGGCCACTAATTTGTGATGCCAATTTTAGACAAATCACTTCATCTTCCTGCGCCTAAATATTCCTATTCTTAAATTGAAGAGATGGGAAGTGGTATTTAAAGTCCCTCTCAGTTTTGACTGTGGATGAGTTTATATAAATATATGGCAATGAAAGCTATGGCTTTGTAACACTTACTTCTCCCTGGAACAAAATGGAAAAAGATTTCAGAAGTTATGGATACGACTTACTAGTTGAAAGAACATCTTTCTCTGTTAGAGTATAACATTTCTAGCTGCATTAAATGAACTTACTTTTCTTCATTAGTCTCTGAAGACACCCCATCCATTTCTGAAGAAAATTTTTTTTCTGTAACAAATACACAATATTAGAAAAAGTGAGAAAAAAGGAAGGGAAATTACAATCTATGATGAGATTAAGAGTACAGTTGTGACTTTAGGGTTACTTTCTGAGGGAACATCAAAAACAGGAAGGAAAAAACTACATTACATGGATATAAAACCAGACATTTTAAGCCACTCCTGTTATAATTAATACTTCTTGAAAATTTTCACACTTAAAATAAAATCAGTGACTAACTCTGATCTGGATAATATGAACTTTACTGATTCAAATAAAAATTTGGCCTAACTTATAAAAGCTTATGGATTACATAATAATTCAATCCCAAAATGGGAATCAATTAGTTATCTAAATACAGAGGATTTTCATTATGTGCATGTTTTAGGAAAATTCAACTATAAGTACTCAGCAAAAAAATTTAAGATTTACAATTAACACTTTAAATAGTAGAGCTGATTATGCTTGAAATTCCACTCAGTGAATATTTGCGCTGGAAAGAGAGAAATAAGAGGCATAACCTGAAATTTCCTCAATTGGTCTCAGTTCCTACCTCCCTATAACTAAATTAGATTTTCACTTTATGCATTAACTTTAGAACCTAACCTCTGGGTAAGAAAAAAATGCCTTTGTAGATTTAAAATTAAGGAGCAATACTTTATACTAAACCTGAACTTCAAACTGAAATAAAAGTCTGCTTACTTTTAGTATCACTGAATTCAATTAGCTGTCAATGTAGATAAAATTATGGGGATCTTTTAGAATTTGATCCCTGATCCTCTCCTTTTGTCCTTGATCACTTTCTTCACATGTTTTTCCATTCTTCTGGTTTTACTTACCTCCTATTCACAAATAACATTGATATCTACTTAAAATAATTTTTTTTTTTTTTTTTTTTTTTTTGAGACAGAGTCTCACTCTGTTGCCCAGGCTAGAGTGCTATGGCATCAGCCTAGCTCACAGCAACCTCAAACTCCTGGGCTCGAGCAATTCTTCTGCCTCAGCCTTCAGAGTAGCTGGGGCTACAGGCATGTGCCACTATTATCGGCTAATTTTTCTATATATATTTTTTGCTGTCCATATAATTTCTTTCTATTTTTTTAGTAGAGACGGGGTCTCGCTCTTGCTCAGGCTGGTCTCGAACTCCCGAGCTCAAACAATCCGCCCGCCTCAACCTCCCAGAGTACTAGGATTACAAGGCATGAGCCACCGCACCTGGCCTTAAAATAATAATTTTAATTTTAACTTTTTGCACCAGTACAAGGAGTTGATTATATAAGACTGATTAAATTGCTGTTTTTTAAACTAGCAGCAACTTGCACTCTAATATCCTCCTTCCCAAAAGCAGCCACTTTTACCTTTAGCTGATTATTTTTGTATTTAATCTAGATAACTTGTTAATCTAGATAACTTGTGTATATTGCCATTTTTTTTATTATTCTAGTTTTTGACATTAAACTGTCTTCCCACCATAGAAGATAAAAAGTAAACTCCCTTTCCTGCAACCATTTCCATCGCATACACACACACAAACAGATCAATACAGTACAAGGCAAGATTACATGCCAATCTCATTACCATAAGTATTAAAATCCTAAATAAAATATTAGCAAAAAGATTCACTTGAACAGCCTAAAAAAAAATAACAAATAAAAAAATAAAAAACATTAGCAAAAAGAATCTAGCACTTGTAAAAAGGGTCATGTATCACGGTTATGTTGGTTTTATTCCAGAAATGAACAACTGGTTGGCTATGTATGGGGGGCGTGGGGGATGTTGCCTCTGTAGTCTTAGCTACTTGGGAGGCTGAAAGAAGAGCCCAGGAGTTTGAAGCTGCAGTGAGCTATGGTGATGCCACTGCACTTTAGCCCAGACAACAGAGTAAGACTCTGTCTTACAAAAAACAAAACAAAACAAAAAAACCCAACTGATTGCAAACATCAACTTAATGGTTAAACTTTGAAAAATTTTCCTCTAAAATCAAGCAAGTATGACAGCTATTTACTTCTAGTCAATCCATTATCAAGTCTTAGTAGTTGTATTTCCAATACATATCCTCAATCCATTATCTTTCACATAGAATACTATTATATCCACCTCATTGGTATCCCTACTTTCACTCTTATCCTCCCACAATCTTTTCTCCACACAGCAGGGGGGTTATTTTCTTAAAACATAAATCACATTTAAGACATTTCCTACTTCCCAGCCTTAAAGCCCATCAGCAGGGCCAGGCGTGGTGGCTCATGCCTGTAATCCTAGCACTCTGGGAGGCTGAGATGGGAGAATGGTTTGAGCTCAGGAGTTCCAGACCAGTCTGAGCAAGAGCAAGACCCTACCCACCCCCACAAAAAATAGAAAAAATTAGCTGGACATGGAGGCACAAGCCTATAGTTCCAGCTAGTTGAGAGGCTGCGGCAAGAGGACAGCTTGAGCCCAGGAGTTTGAGGTTGCTGTGAGCTAGGCTGACTCCATGGCACTCAAGCCTGGGCAACAAAGTGTAGACCCTGTCTCAAAAAAAAGAAAGAAAGAAAGAAAGAAAAAACCATGGGGCGGGGGGATAAAAAAAAAAAAAAAACCACACAAACATTTTCTATTTAAAAACCCTTCAGTGGCTTCCCACCATACTGAGAATAAACTCTTCACCAGGACCTACAGAGCTATACAAGATCCAGTCCCTGCTTGCCCCTGAGACTTCATACTTTATCTCATACCACAGTCTTCCTCATTGACTATGCTATCCATACTAGTCTTTCTATTACTGCACACACAGAGTTCTTTCCTGAATCAATGTGTTTATATTTGCTACTCTTTCTTAGCAAGAAAGACAAGAAAAACATTCTTTGTAGTACTGTGTATGTCTTCTTTGTAGCATTATCCCAACTGTAATCTAAAATCTATTATGTAGGCCAGGCATGGTGGCTCACGCCTGTAATCCTAGCACTCTTGGAGGCCGAGGTGAGAGGATCGCTTGAGGTCAGGAGTTCGAGACCAGCCTGGGCAAGAGCGAGACCCACCCCCGCCATCTCTACAAAAAATACAAAAAATTAGCCAAGTGTTGTAGCATGCACCTGTAGTCCCAGCTACTTGGGAGGCTGAGGCAGGAGGATCAGTTGAGCCCAGGAGTTTGAAGTTGCTGTGAGCTATGATGACGCTACCGCACTCTAGCCCGGGTGACAAAGTGCAACTCTGCCTTCAAAAAAAAGAAAAAAGTGAGTGTGTATATGTGTGTGTATATATATATGTAAAAAATACATAAAAATCTGTTATGTAAATTAACTATTCCTGTAACCTCCACAAACTACCTTTGCCACAACAGTAAACTCTATGAGAATAGGGGTGGTATCTCTTATATTCACTGTTATAGCCTAGCAATGCTTTGTAAATAGGAGCTCAACAAATGTTTGCTTAATTAGTAATTAAAATAAAATTATTTAAGCCTTTATTATCACCAACTTGCATATTTTTTCTCCTTTGGAAATATTTTCAAATTCAGTACACGTATTCAAAATTCTCAGATAAAAATATTAAATACTACCAACTCTAGATTACCTAAACATGTTTGCTGTTTGAAATAGTCACTGAGCATCATTTCTGTCCAATCTGCAGACCAGCTGACACTTAATTAACTGATAAGATTCAAAACTTACTGAAGTCCCCCTTTTTAAAATATTGTTACATAAGTTCCACTTTCAACAAAAATATTAATAGGAGACCCCAGACTCTTACATTAAGCTTCATTTATAAAACACTGTTATGGTTGAACTCTTGATTACTGCCACACTGATTGATTATTGATTGGTTCCACATTTATTGATTACTGATTGGAACCCAGGGTGCTGTAGCATACTCACAGAGGTGTCCTGAGATATTTTTGAGAGACACAGAGAAATTTTTTCTTTTTTTTTCTTTATTGAGACAGAGTCTCACTCTGTCACCCCAGCTAGGGTGCAGGGGTGTTATCGTAGCTCACTGCAACCTCCAACTCCTGGGTTCAAGAGATCCTCAACCTCAGCCTCCCAAGCAGCTTAGACTACAGGCTCTGGCCACAATGCCTGGCTAATTTTTCTATTTTTAGTAGAGATGGGGGCGGGGGTCTCATTCTTGCTCAGGCTGGTCTTGAACTCCTGACCTTAAGCGATCCTCCCACCCCTGGCCCACAGAGCAATTCTCGACATGTTAGGCATTGTATGAACTGCTAGCTCAAACTAGTACCCATTCACATTACATTAGTTTTAATAACTTATTGTGAAGCTAGATTTTTGGCAGTTGGTATGATAAAAAGCAAGCACCTTTTAATTAAATTACTACAGGAAATTAGAGTGGCAGTGTACAAACTGATTCCAAGCTTTGAGAAGTTGTGCAGTGTCCAACAGTTATACATATGCACTTAGTAAGAAATTGTGATTTAAGAATAAAATAAAAAATATCATCTTTTCCTTCAATTTATGTATATTGTTTTCAAATGGCTAGTAAGTGTCTGGGACATAAATACTTATTAAGTTGTTTAGACATAACTACTGTACTTAATAAATGGAACTGGTAGGTATTTCTTTTGGTCTATGGGTACCACAAACCAAGAAAGTTTGGGAACAACTAGTCTAAATAATCCAGACATCTGCAAACTACTGCCACATGGCCAAATCAGCCTTTGAGCTAAGAGTGGTTTTTATACTTCTAATGGGTTGTAGAAAACAAACAACAACAAAACAAAGAATATGTGACAGAGACAATGCGAGTGATCATGTAGCCCACAAAGCCTGAAATATTTACTATTTGGCTTTTTGCCCATTCCTGCATTTATACTACTGATATCTAGAGTTAATATTTTCCAGTGTCCAATGATATAGATTAGACCTGTGCTATCCAACACAGTATTTATATTTAAATTAATTAAAATGAAACTAAAATTTTTCTTTGGTCACAACAGCCACATTTCAGGTGCTCAGGAATCCCATGTGGCTAATGTGATACCATGTTGCAGTACAGATATAAAACATTACCATTATCACAGCAAGTTCTATTGGACAGTACTGTCCTATTAACATCTATAGTCAATATCTTGTACAGTCTATTCTTTAGCATCAAACACATCATTACTGCAATTCCAAATATTTTTACTCAATTTACATGTATTTGTCATCTTGTAAACATTTCCAGCCATTCACATAGTCAACAAGAATTATACTGCTTTGAACCTAACTTTTAATTATCACAACTTTACAATATATTAACTCCCCATCTCTGTAAATCATCCAAGTTCCACTTCAAATACCACCTTCTCCATGAACCCTATGTTAGCCTCCATTGCCAAAAGCATCAAATAAGCTCTCCCTTCTCTGTGCTCCCATACTACTTTAGAATGTCATATAATCCTTTACATTCTGTCTTGTATTACAGTTATTTGTGTATATTAATCATTTCCCTTTCTGAATTGTAAACCTCTCTAGTTTAGGGACCCTGAAACATCTGCTCCCAGCCCTATCACAAAACAAAGAACTCCGCCCCCCCACACACAAAATAAATAAATAAGAACCCAATAAACATCTAAGGAATTCGATTGGTCCAATTCAACTCAGCTGAAAACTTTAATCTTAATATTCAGAATAAGCTTCTGCTTTGGTCTTCGTCCACATCCTTTATCTCTGTAAACGCCTAATAAAGCTACCTGCGAAATTCCAATCGGCGATACTTCTCCTCCCCGACACACACACAAACTCGAGTATTTAAATAAACAGCAAGAAAAGGGGCTTAAATCCTGAGCTTGAATAATGAACAGAGGAAGATTTAAAAAAAACTAATTTGTGGCGTACTAATATTGACTTTATTTGCTAATGTTATTACACCTGCCGGAAACTGAAAATTTGTTGCGTGCTGCTAGTACTCCGATCAGACATCTCAAATCAACTATGATGACGCCTTAATTAAGGCAGACGGGTCCGTTCGTCATCTGTGGCGAACGTGTCTTGCTCTGTGAACCTATCTCTTGCTCTGTAACCCTACCTTGTCCTCTCCCAATAAATTTCCTTTCACGCTTGCAAAAAATAAAAACAAAAAACCATGATGAGCCGAGAATTTTAAAACCACTTATTTCCGTCACTTCATTTATAGCCAAGAAAAGCTCGCGTCAGAAATGCAAACAGCCGTGAGCTCCCCAGGGAGGAGCGGCAGGGGTGAGAGGAAGAGTCCGCGAACCCTGACAGAAGATGGCAGGGCGGGGCGGACGGGACCCCCCAGAGAGCGACGGACAAGCAACCCCAGCCGGCCCGAGCGGCCCAGGTGTGGATGGAGAGAAGTGTTAGGGAGGAGGGAGGCAGCACAACGTGCAGGCCAAGGTGAGGAAAGAAAGAGCCCGGCAACCGGGGCGGAGGCGCCTACTCTGGGCCTGGCGCTGCCCGAGGCCGCCTGGCTGAGGGAGCGTCCCCTGCCTCCCCCCGCGGGATCTTCAGAGCGCTCAGAGAAAACCCAAAACCTTCCCAGGAACCCAGAACGAAAGGGTCACTCTCTTTACCCACCGCGGCCCGCCTGCTTGACTAATTCTGTTCAGACTTGTTTGAGGTCCGCACGCTCCTCAGCGGGGCAAGCTCACCGCCGCCTCTCGCCGTCACTTCACAACGCCCAGCCTGCCACAGAGAAGTATATTCAAATCTAACCGCCCAGCCGCTTCGCATGCGCAAAGCTGCTCTACGCGTTGGCTCCGCCCCTGACTCCAGACCAACCCCAGTTCTAAGATTCCTTTAATCAAATTTCTTCGCCATTGTGCCAATTTTATTTCCTTCAAGTTTATTTGAATTACTACCGAATTTCCTTTGCTTCTCCCCAATGCAGACTCTTCCACATTACGAGAGCGGCCATTTTATTTCGATTGCTAGTTATAGAGGTGATCAGACCTTGGCTTCCGTACAAAATGGCGGCTTCCATAAAATTGCGTCACAGCCCCCCCTAGTATTACTCCCTATAGCTATCAGGAAGCAGTAGGCTTCTGGGACGAGGTGGCCGAGTGGTTAAGGCGATGGACTGCTAATCCATTGTGCTCTGCACGCGTGGGTTCGAATCCCATCCTCGTCGGAGGTAGCGTTTTTTTTCTTGCCCCAAACGAGAGGGGGAAACTTATTTGCGGACTGGAAGATAGTTGAATGTTCCTGTTATGATTTACTAGCCAATTTAATCTGCTACTTTCAGTCTCGGTTTTCAGATTTTGAAAATACAGTATTTGGAGGGTCTGACCTGAGAAATAAAGAAAAGGAAGGGAAAGAGACTTTTTCTGGGAATCAGAAAATGCGCTTGATCTAATTTCTTTTTATGTGAAGCAAACAATAGTACCTAGAATTCTACGATTATTACAACCTATATGTTCCAATGCTGGTCTGCTCCAACTTAAGATAACTTAGCTCCTAATTTAGGGGTTTCAATTATCGTGGACTCTTACCCTAGCGTTTTTAATACTTGTCCTGATAATGAAATACCAGGTTTCACTTCAACAACTACAGTGACGCAGAGTATTCAGGATTTTCTTCTGACCCCTAGCAGGCTGCAGATATTCAAGACATGTATACATCGGGAAAGATTTAAAATGTTGACAAAATTTTTTAATCTTGGTAATATCTAGAAGCCAGAGACTGAAGACCTGAAACGTGGCTACCTTCCCAGAGAAGAGAAAGGAGTACTCTCTCTTGGTTTTAACGTTGGTAGAAAAGCATGGAGATTCCCCTTTTGAAAGGTCATCAGGCAGATTCATTCAATTCACATTTAACAACCTTTATTTATTCAGTGTTTACTACCTATAAGCACCACACATTTTATATGAATTACATCATTTTAACTCACCATAACCCTGTAACTATGATATTTTTTTATTTATTTTTTTCCCACTACTTTTTTCTCTTTTTTTTTCTAGCGACTGTTAACAGCTAAGATAGATATTTTAATACTTCATTTTACAGATGAAGACACTGAAAGATTAACTTGTCCAAGATTACATAGCTTCTAAATTGCAGTAAGGGTAGGGTGACCCAAATCTGTTGGACTCTGGTGGCTCTTAGCCACCATCCTATAATGTGCTGGAGATTAATAATCAGTGTTCATCAATCTCTTGCTGTAATGGTTTACAGGTTCTCTCCCCCACCAGGCTGCTGCACTGCATGGTGCTCAAGAACCCTGCACCTGGCAGGGACTTCAGCAAGGTTTAACACACTGAAGGTGAAAGGCAGTGCCCCTTCTCTGCTGGCTCCACTGGCTCCTCCCTGGCATAGAACCAGATCCCTTGGGAATGTTGACATCTCACCTAACTAGCCTAAGTCTCCAATCCATTCTCCACCGTGCTGCTAGGAAGTGTTTCCACCCTGGGTCCACACATTCCCAAGGGGTTAGAATTCAGTGGGTTATTTGGTTGGGAAAAAAGATTTCATCCTTATTTTCATAATCTTTAATTAAAAGCACTTCCTTCAGTAAAAGCAAGCAACTACAATAATATTGACCTTACCCATTCCTTTGTCCCAGTAGAAATCACAGATATTTTTATATTACATTACCGTTATTGCTTTACGCTCATCCTTGCTACTTCAAAATTCTGGTAATTATTAGACCTGTCATTAGATCTTGTAATGTTATACATTCATAAAGAAGTACATACATTATTATATTATTATATCATCCATTTAAAAAACATTTTCATAAATATATTCCAACATACTTAATTTTATGCATTTGAACACAATATTCTGAGAAGAGGTTCATAGGCTTCACCAGTCTGCCAGAGAGGTTTGTGTCACAGTTAAGAGCTTCTGAGGGATCTTTCTAAGTTGCCTGAAAGACATGGATCTTACCTTTCCATGAACTAGGCCTTGCTCTCTCTCTACAGCACCTTTGCAGACGCTATCCCTAGTCCTCTCCCTGGAACGTTCCCCTGTCCCCCACCCACTTCCTTCCCATCCTGTCACTGCCTGGCTGGCTTCTGTTCCCCCTTCAGATCTCAGCATAGATGTCATCCCCAATCAGCGAGCCTCCCCTAGTCCTGCAAGCTGCAGCTCCTTGCCTTTCCCTCAACTAGCCCCTGTGCTTTCTCTTGTTTCCGGGCCTTTGTACCCCTCCTAGATGCTCCTGCAGCCCTCTGGGTTTTTCCCAGCACCTGCCAGGCAATATTTAAATTGCCCATTAGTGCTGAAGGTTCTCTGGAGGACAGCAGGACTGCATCATTTTTCTGAGTTTTGCCAGTTTTTTGAAGTGATGACTTTCTTTGGAAAATTGATTAAGGTCTATCAATGCATCTAATCTCTATAAATAAAATGTGGGTGGATTATTTCCTCAAAGGAAAATCTTCAGCTGTAGAAGTTCTACAAATACAATATACTGGACAAGTCTAGAGGGGAAAAAATTGTGAGTTGGAAACTCACTTTTCTATTCTTTAGTTCTTTACCTGTTTTCATGGTTAGTGGTTCACTTGAGGTTTCTTTCATATCAAATTATAATACCACTTGCTATGACAGTCCCAGTTTTTTGCATTTCTGTTGATTTCCTGATCCATAAATACTGTGTTAATTTTCTCTTTTTCTAAGGGAGTCAAAAGAATCAACAACATGCCAGAATATTTAAAAGCCGGGTTGGGGATGGGGTGAGAAATAATTGAATGAGTTATGGAGGCTTATAAGAAGCTGACAGCGAAGGAGAGGCGCCATCTACTGGAGCAGCTGCAACTGCAAGACTTGGACAAAGTTCTACAGGAATGGTGGTTACTTTTGGAAAGATCTATATTACTGCCATCTACCCACGCTCCCCTGAAATTCATCAAAAAACCACAGCTCAAAGAAACCATTCTCTATCAACACCAGGGTTCTTCCTCACAAGTACTATCTAGAAGTATTGTAGGACCTCTCAACCTCTAGGAGACCACACACACACACACACACACACACACAGCCTGTTGCACAGTCAAATACATTACCAAGATATTCCAGCTCTCATTCTCTACTTGAGTGTCAAAGAATGGGTCTTCATTCTCTGAGTCCAGCTTCAGAAAGACCTATTCTCTCTCTTGAGAATGAGATTCTCTGAGAATAAATGTCCAGTGTTATTTGGTGCTGGTCTGCAGCCCAGATGGTCCATTATATGTCAGCAGCTCTAAAAGAAGAATTGAAATCAATGCTTTTGTGCGTGTGTGTGTCTACAGTTTATTTCTTAACTCTTGCAAGAAAAACCCAGACCTCAGGCTCCAAGACTTGCAAAGATTGTTTTTCAGAGGCAGGCAGTGACAGAAATGAGGTCAGTCTCTTCCTTACCATTACAAAGTGTGATCCCACTAGAAAACTAGCTCTGCAAAAACAGCCATGACAGAGTCTGAAGAGGTTCTAGAGTGAATCCAGGCATTCTTCTCTGCATCTGCAACACCAACATGAAAAGTTTTTTTTGCTCAAATCATCCCCTGAGCTGCATGTTATCATGTGAAAACATCTACCTTGCTATAACAGCTTCTGGGAATGTCTACTGAGCTGAAAACTAAATAACTTTTTCATATTGAATATCAGTAGAGAAAAAACTGAAATTCAGTTTATAGTAACATTGTTTAGGAAAGCTAAGATGAATGAATAAATGCCAATAGACTAGGAGAAATGGGAATAACGCTTAACAATGGATAGTTAGCAAAAAATAAGCAGTTGTTTAAAATGGACCAATATAATGACCAAGTCATCTCAACTGTCAGTTTTCTGTTGATAGCTAATAATAGCTATGTATTTAGAGTTCTTATTTTTAAATTCTTGAATAACACCAAAAACTTGACACCTGAAAAATGTTTTTTGGATTTTTTAGCTTTCAAAAAACTGAAATAGCTCCTTTATGACAGTTTCTGGGTACTCACTAAAAGAATCGCTTCCAATCAACTCTCTTCTCAGTGACTTGTCAGTAATCATTTTTGGTATAACCTAGTAAGTAACAGAGGCAGCCTTTATTTCAGCCCATGATACAGGGCTTTAAAATTCTTTTTTTTTTTTCCTGTTTGCTTAAACAATAACAATTTATTGTCTCCCTGTTCTGGAGGCTAGACATGTGAGATCAAGGCACCACCATTCATGAGGGATCTACACCCGTCCCCACCCAAACACCTTCTACCAAGCTTCATCTCCAACACTGGGGATCAAATTTTGACATGAGATTTGGATGTGACAAATATCCAAACTATATCACTTATGTTCTAGAAAGTCTGAATTCCAAGGACCAGTGACCTGAAGAGGCTTTAAAATGAGCCCATTTTCTCTAAAGCTTTTGGAAGCAAGATTGACTCAAGCAAATTTAGGTCAACTATTAAGAGATACAGATATTCTAGGAAACCATGGTTACAACCCATGGCTGCAACCAAAGCCAACCTTGAACATGCAGCTGCCTGACCAGCTGTTTCAGTCACTACATTCAGCTGCCTCTGCCTCTCACACTGCTGGAGAGAATGTAAATTGGTATAATCTTTTTTGGAGGGCAGTTGGTATTACCCATCAATATTTAAAGCTATTAACCCCATTACACTAAAAAATTGTTCCATAGAAACATTGTTACAAGTGTGGAAGAATATAAGGATGTTTACTACAGTCTGAGAATAATGAAAAATTGCGAACACCTAAAATTCCACCAATGGGGGATGCATTACGTACAGTACAATAGAACACAATGTAGTTATTTAAAAAAGGTCCTACAGAAAAGCGAGTTGCAGAACAATTTGTAGGGCATGATCTCACTTTTATTAAGTGAAATACATGTAAATTTGTGTATCTATGAATAGAAAACAGAAAGGAGACCATGTGATTATTAATAGTGGTTACCTCCAGAGTAGAGGAGGACAGGGGCTATAATAAAAATTAAATTTAAAAATACCTGAGCAATTTAATTCTTTATTTAAATAACAAAAGACAAAAATTACCATTTTACAAGGGGGAAAAACACATTCAATACTGTTCACCTCAGTTGGGTGCGGTGGCTCATGCCTGTAATCCTAGCACTCTGGGAGGCCGAGGAGAGAGGATTGCTTGAGGTCAGGAGTTTGAGACCAGCCTGAGCAAGAGTGAGACCCCCTGTCTCTGCTAGAAATAGATAAAATTAGCCAGGCGTGGTGGCACATGCCTGAAGTCCCAGCTACTCAGGAGGCTGAGGCAGGAGGATAGCTTGAGCCCAGGAGTTTAAGGGTGCTGTGAGCTAGGTTGATGCCACGGCACCATAGCCCAGGTGACAGATGGAGACTCTGTCTCAAAAAAAAAAAAAAAAGTATATGGGAGGATATTTATAGGTTATATGCAAATACTACATCATTTTATATATGGGACTTGAACATCTGTGAATTTTGGTATTCATGGTGGGGGAAGGTCCTGGACCCAATCGTACATGGATATCAAAGGACAACTGTAACCCAATTTAAAATTGGGCAAAGAACTTAAATAGATGTTTCTCCAAAGATGATATACAAATGGCCAACAAGCATATGAAAAGATGCTCACCATCACTAATTGTCAGAGAAATGCACATCAAAACCACAGTATCACCTCACACCCATTAGGATCCTACTATCAAAAAATTTTAAAAATGACAAGTGTTGGCAAGGATGCGAAGAAATTGGAACCATTGTACATTGTCGGTAGGATTGCAAAACGGTGCAACCACTTTGAAAAATAGTAGAGAGGTTCCTCAAAAAATTAAAAATAGAGTTACCATATGACCCAACAATTCCAATTCTCAAATTTTCTTCATTCTATAGGCTGTCTTATCACTTTACTGATAGTGTCCTTTGATTCATAAAAGTTCTAATTTTGATGGAGTCCAGTTTATTCTTTTGTTGCTTTTACTTTCGGTATATATCTAAGAATCCATTGCCAAATCCAAAGTCATGAAGATTTACTCCAATATTTTCTTCTAAGAGTTTTACAGTTTTAGCTCTTACATTTAGGTGTTTGATCCATTTTCAGTTGATTTTTATATATGATGTGAGATAGGAGTCCAGCTTCATTCTTTTGCATGTGGACATCCAGTTTTCCCAGTACCATTTGCTGAAAAGACTATTCTTTTCCCCCATTTAGTGGTCTTGGTACTCTTGTCAAAAATCAATTGATGCAAAGATGTGAAAACCACCCAAGTGCTCATCAATACATGAGTGGATTAATAAAATGTGGTATATGTATACCATGGAGTACTACTTAGTTATAAGAAACAATGGTGATAATAGTATCTCTTTTTTTTTTTTTTTTTTTTTTGAGACAGAGTCTCACTCTGTTGCCCAGGCTAGAGTGAGTGCCGTGGCGTCAGCCTAGCTCACAGCAACCTCAAACTCCTGGGCTCAAGCGATCCTCCTGTCTCAGCCTCCCGAGTAGCTGGGACTACAGGCATGCACCACCATGCCCAGCTAATTTTTTCTATATATATATATTTTTTTAGCTGTCCATATAATTTCTTTCTATTTTTAGTAGAGATGGGGTCTCGCTCTTGCTCAGGCTGGTCTCGAACTCCTGAGCTCAAACGATCCGCCCACCTCGGCCTCCCAGAGTGCTAGGATTACAGGCATGAGCCACCACGCCCGGCCAATAGTATCTCTTATATTTTCCTGGATAGAGTTGGAACCCATTCTACTAAGTGAAGTATCCCAAGAATGGAAAAATAGGCACCACATGTACTCACCATCAAATTGGTTTCACTGATCATCACTTAAGAGCACATTTAGGAATAACATTGATTGGGTGTCGGGCAGATGTGGGTCGGAGAAGGGATGGGGGTATATATACATAATGAGTGCGATGCGCACTGTCTAGGGGATGGACACGTTTGAAGCTCTGACTGGGGGCGGTAAACTTTTGTACCCCCCACAATATGCTGAAATAATAATAAAAAAAAAATCCATTAACCTTAGATGTATGGGTTTATTTCTGGACTCTTCATTCAATTCCATTGATCTATATGTCTATCCTTATACTAATGACACACTGTTTTTATTTGCATTTCCCTAATGACTAATAATGTTGACCATTTTTTCATGTGCTTATCGGTCATTTGTTTATCTTTGGAAAAATGTCTATTCAAGTACTTTCACCATATTTAAATTGAGTTGTTAGTCTTTCTGTTGATAAGGATGTCATATCCAAAATATATATAAAGAACACTCACAACTCAACAACAAAGACTAATCACCCACAAGGAGATACCACTTCACTCCTACTAGGATAACTAGAAACCAACAAGTGTTGGCAAGCATGTGGAGAAATTGGAACACTTGTTCATTGCTGGTGGGAATGTGAAATGGTTCACTGTGAAAAACAGTTTGGTAGTTCCTCAGAAACTTAAACGTAGAGGCTGGGTGCAGTGGCTCATGCCTGTAATCCCAGCACTCTGGGAGGCTGACGTGGGAAGATTGCTTGAGGTTAGGAGTTCAAGACCAGCCTGAACAAGAGTGAGACCTGTCTCTACTAAATATAGAAAAATTAGCTGGGTATAATGGCACACACCTATAGTCCCAGCTACTTGGGAGGCTGAGGCAGGAGGATTGCTTGAGTCCAGGAGTTTCAGGTTGCAGTGAGCTATGATTAACCCACTGCCCTCGACAGAGCAAGACTGTATAAAAAAAAAAGTTAAACACAGAATTACCATATGACCTAACAACTCCACTATGAGGTGTATACCCATAACTGAAAATTTGTATTCAAACAAAAAACTTGTACACAAATGTTCATAGTAGCACTATTCACAATAGCCAAAAGGTAGAAACCACCCAAATGTCCATCAACTGATAAATGGATATATAAAATGTAGTATACCCATACAATGGAATATTATTCTGCCACAAAAATGAATGAAGTATTGATATGTGCTACCAATTAGATGAACTTTGAAAACATTATGCTAAGTGAAAGACAGACAGACATATTATATAATTCCATTTCTATGAAATGTCCAGAATAGGCAATTCCATAGAGATAGAAAGTAGATTAATGGTTACCAGAGGCTGGGAGGAGGAGAGTAGAAAATAACTGCTTAATAGGTACAGGTTTCATAATGGGTGTTGAAAATGTTTAAGAGTTGACAGTTATACAGCATTTTGAATGTACTAAATGCTACTAAAGTGTACTATCTTAAAGTGCTTAATTTTATGAGTTTTACCTCAATTAAAAAAAAAACAGTAAGAAAACCAGACACACAATACATTATAAAAAGAGATATATTTACAAACTAAAGTTTCCAAATTCTAGTTGGAGGGAGAGGAAGGAAGGAGATAGTGAGTATGAGCAAGTCCCTTTAGAGCCCAACTGCACTCCTGTAGAAACCCAAAGCCCCAGCCCATGGGGTCGGCTTCTGCCCTGTGGCCTATCCCTGTCCCAATCCAAGAAGCAGTTCCTCCACTGGGCCACAGCCCTCAGTCTTCTTGCCACTTATCCTGTGCCCAGGCAGGCATGGGAGAAAAGTACTCAAAGCCTGGCCCTTTATAGCGTAGGGCATGTAGGAACATCACAAGGTCCTGGGGCAAGGGATCCTGTCGTACCAGCTGGCACTCTGCACAGAGTGGGTCTGTCTCTTGATTCATAACATCTTTTTCAGCTGCCTTCCGTGGTGCCAAGGCCATCGTGTCCAGATCCTGAGAGGCTGCCTCAACTACTCCATCCATCTTCTGGGCAGCTGCAGCTAACTCTTCCAGGCTGTCCTTGCCCATCTCTGAGGAGGTGGCTGTAGAGTCTGTGAGTCCTGGGGACAGGTCACCCTCACAGAGATCTAGCACATCCAGGCTCTGTTTGGCCTGGTGCTCTGCCACCAGGTCCCGCAGCAGTTCCTCATCTGTCTTGGGAATGTGGCCGCCCCGGCCTCGGGAAGGACCCCAGGCAACCGAGTTGTAGATGGGGTCATTGAGAATGGGGTGGCCCAGGAACTGGAGGTGGACTCGGATCTGGTGGGTACGTCCTGTGAGTGGCCGGCACCGTACCACACTGGAATGGCCATTGTAGCTTAGCCTCTGGAACACTGTCTCACAGGGCTTGCCCCGGGGATCTACACGGCACACCCCGACCTTGTAAGACACCACTAAGATAGGTTCCTTGCAGGTCACTTCCTTGGTGGGGAACTCCCCTTCCACCCGGCACACGTATTCCTTCTCCAGCTGCATATGAGGGAAGAAGGAGAAAGTCAGTACAAAGCCTAAACTCATGGAGTCCAAACCCTCTGCAGAGAAATAAGGAATGCACCAGTGTGAGAGAGAAGTGGATTTTGCCACCATTTCTTTTTTTTTTTTGAGACAAAGTCTCACTCTATTGCCCGGCTAGAGTGCCATGGTGTCAGTCTAGCTCACAGCAACCTCAGACTCCTGGGCTCAAGCAATCCTTCTGCCTCAGCCTCCCGAGTAGCTGGCACTAAAGGCATGCGCCACTATGCCTGGCTAATTTTTTCTATATATATTTTTAGCTGTCCATATAATTTCTTTCTATTTTTAGTAGAGACAGGGTCTCGTTCTTGCTCAGGCTGGTCTTGAACTCCTGAGCTCAAACGATCCACCCGCCTTGGCCTTCCAGAGTGCTAGGATTACAGGCGTGAGCCACCACGCCACCATTTCTTCACCATTTCTTCACCCTAGCTCCATTATTTGCCAGTTTTATGATCCTGGGTACATTACTTACTTAACCTCTGTAAATCCCATTAACTCACCTAGAAAATTTGAGATCGGAAAAACATTTACCTTATAGGGCTGTTATAAGCATTTAGTAAGTTAGGCTCTGCTAAGCTTGGTATACAATATGTACTATTAACTCAGTATGTACCATTAACTCACCTAGAAAATTTGAGATCAGAAAAACATTTACCTTATAGGGCTGTTATAAGCATTTAGTAAGTTAGGCTCTGCTAAGCTTGGTATACAGTATGTACTCAGAAAATACATTACAATCCAGATCCACAATTACAAGTCTCACGATGACAATCATTATCATTAAACTCTTCTATCCAAGCTTCTTCCAACTTCATCCACAATCTTTCCACAAAGCAGGCTCTCCCCACAATTTTAAAAACCTTATTCAGTCTGGTCAGCACTTTAAAACTTCAAAACAGCAAATCACCAAGAGAGGCAGTGTATGCAATCTCTAAAGATCTTTTGAAATATATGAGCTAATAACTTGCATTTGGCACTTTAGGAGTTGACCGTCCTGAGGAAGGAAGTGGCTTCCAGGAGACAAAAGCCTGGCTCACCTGCCGGTCCCGAACCTGTTCGTGAATTCTCTCAGAGACTGCAGCTGTCTTGGCGAACATGAGTACCCCAGAGGTAAGGCGATCAAGCCGATGCAGTGGGTGTAGCTCCTTGAGTTGGTGCTCCTTGCCCAGGATAAATATGACCGTGTTGTGTCGGAAGCGGCCACAAGGGTGGACAGGAATGGAGGAAGGCTTGTCTACAACCACCACATCTTCGTTCTCAGCTAGCAGGCGAATAGGCTCTGCTGTGACTGGTGGCTCATGCCTGTGCACTGTGTTCCGCAAGAAATCATTGTCCTGTCAAAGACATGGATAACCAGTTAGCCTAGGGGCCAGCAGCCTGTTATTGGGCAACTTCATATCCAGCTCCCTCCACCCGTTCCTTATTGATATGGAAGAATGGTCATAGTACATTCTTAAGCAGAAAAAGTAGTGTGCATAGTGTGCTCTCATTTTGTAAAAATACAGACAGACACACAGGTGGATAGCCGATTGAAAAAGTACTGGAAGGATAGACAAAAAAATGTTAATGGTGTTATCTACGGGTGGTGAGATTATGTCTTTTGGTTTTGCCACCAGGTCCTGCAGCAGGTCCCCATCTGTCTTGGGAATGTGGCCGCTCCGGACTCAGCCTATGTATTTTCTCCACAATAAAGTTTTATATATATAATTTTTTTTTTTTTTTTGAGACAGTCTCACTCTGCTGTCTGGGTTAGAATGCAGTAGCGTCATCATAGCTCACAGCAACCTCAAACTCCTGGGTCAAGCAATCCTCTTGCCTCAGCCTCCTGAGTAGCTAGGACTACAGGTGTGTCTGACCGTGCCCGACTAATTTTTCTATCTTTTTGTAGAGACAGAGTCTCACTCTTGCTCAGGCTGGTCTCGAACTCCTGGCCTCAAGCTATCCTCCTGCCTCCTGGCTTCCCAAGTGCTAGGATTACAGGTGTGAGCCACCTCACCCAGCCATAAAATTATATTTTTAAAGTAAAAATTTTTAAATAAAGGAAAAACTTCCATAAATCATCACTTATCATGACCTTAAACCAACAAAATCAAGCTGTAAGTCCAGAGATCTGAGCTCTAGACCTGGATTTGCCACAGGCTTACTACATGCTCTTGGGCAAGTCAGTAACTTTTCTGGGCCTCAGTTTCCTGTAAAATGTGAGGGTTACACCAGACCTGTGCATTTCAAAATTCAGATAGGACAGGGGATTCAAATCATCCATTCCCCAAATGCTGAAATCACACTGAATCACAACCATGGTGAGCCAGTGTTACAGACAGGAGTTGCTGGTACCGCTTAGCTGTGATGGAATTTTAAAGAAGTAGTCAAAGCACTGGGCTAGACAATTCTAAATCTCTATCCGTGACATCTCACAATTCTATTCTATTACACATCAGGCTCTATAATAAATAGCTTAAGTAGTAGTTATAAAAGCACAACCTTTGAAAGTAGCACTGTTGCCTTACCTCTGTGAGTTTTACCTTAGTTTACTCAGTTTCTCCACAGATAAAATGTGGCAGCAATACCTTTTCCACAGGGTTGTCATTAGAATTAAACGTTAAAGCACATAAAATGCTTAACTTTGCGCCCAGCACACAGTAAAAAGACATAAATGATAGCCCCCATTATTATTATTCGTAGAGAGCTCTACAATGCAGGGTAGAAAGTGATCAGTACCCTTTCCACAAGACAGCGTATAAAAGGAGAATTCCAACTTTTGTCCTTTGCAAACAAGAAAGCCGCCTTGACAGACAGGATAAACGGGCTGAAGTTCTGACGCACAGAGTGACTACTTGAGGAGATGTGAAACGGGGGCTAACGTTGTGTTTCAAGTCAAAGTGAGAACCCTTCAGAATTGCCATGATTTCACTTCAGTACCTATGCTCTACTAAGTCTGAAAAAACAAAAACAAACAAACAAAAAAGACCCTGCCCTCCTTCCTCGCCTGCTTCTGGCCAGACCCATCAGGACTCCACCTTGAGCACGATGCTGAGGTCCTGTACCGGCTCCTCGTTGAGGTGCAGGCGGCCGGCCCGGACAGCGGCCTCGTAGTAAGCCAGGGGCTGGGCTCGGAACTCGGTGCTGAAGACGTGCAGCAAGCTGTGGCCCACCCAACGGCCTTTGCAGTAGGTCCGGAAGTCAAAGTAATAGGGCCGCACCTTGCGAAGGCCGCCCTCGAAATAGTAGCTGGTCTCGGCAAAGTGCTCATCACCGAAGCTCACCCCAGCTCGCCGCTTCTTCGGAGGCGGCACGACGCGCTCCCCGGCTGCGCCCCGCCGCTTCTTCCGTTTGCCCGGACCCCGGGCTGCAGCCGAAGCCTGCTCCCTACCTCCTGGGATCCCCTCCACTCCCGGGCGCGTCGGCTCCGGGTGCCCTGGGAGCCCCTCACCCTTCGCCTCGCCACCAGCGTCTCCGTTTTGCTGAGCCGGATCTCTCAGCTCGCCTGCTGCCTCAAGCCGAGTCGAGAGGGTTTCCGCCATCGGGCCCTTGCAGACACTCCAAGTCCTGGCAAAGCTGAGGTGCCGGAGGTGGCAGCGCCACTGCCAGAGAGGCCCGAGCCAGCCTTGGCCGCCACGCCTCATAACCACACGACCCTCGCTCCAGGGTCGCGATCTGAGGACGTCACTCGGCGCTAGCCAATCAGTGAGGCCCAGTCCCGAGGCTGGGAGTCTGTAATGAATGAGCGAGCGGAGTTGAGTAAGATGAGTTGCTTGAGTGGAGAGTTGAGAGGCTGTGAGGTTGTCTCACCAAAAGTGACCTTACGCAAACGTCCTCATACGAAGGGGAAGCAATGTTACATCATGAAAGAAATCTTTGGGATTGCTCTGGGTAAAAGCTGTGGCAGGAGTTGATCGTGTAGATTCCGTGTAGATACGTTCAGAGTTCCATGGGTCCGAAGAAACGTTTGAAAGGAGCTTTATTTAAAACAAAACAAAAAAACCCCAAACAATCGGAATAAAGGTTACTAAACACTGTGAATATACGACAAACCACTGTATTGTATATTTTAAAACGGTGAATATTATAGTATGTGACTTATATCTCAATAAAGCTGTTATATGTGTATTTAACACACACACACACACACACACACACAGCCCAGAAACAATGTTTTCACCCCTCTCTTTAATCCTAACAGCACGAGAAGGGTTTAGACATCTCCCATTTGCCTCCCGTACACTCCCATCCTGAAATTAAAACTGCAAATGGATCAGATGATGGTACTTGCCAAGGTTCTTAAATGCAAGATACTGAAACCAACTCTGGTTAGCTTCATCAGAGAGGGAATTATGGAGAGAATATCAGTGCCTCATAGAATTCACAAGAGATCTGAAGAATAGACTCAGATGAGGAGCCAAATCAAGGGAAGGCAGGGCCTTTGAGAACTAGCCACCTGATGCCAGGGGAGAAACCCAGTTGGGATGCTGTAGCTACCAGATGCTATGTTGTGCCCAAGGACTCTCTGCCCTGCAACCCTGCTACCCCTTGGAAATCCCTAAATCTCCCTATGTCTCTGTATCCCTCTCTCAAGGTTCAGAGTCCTTCAGGGGAGGCTTCCATCAGCCAAACCTGGGTCACCAGTTTGAGCCCTCATTTCCAGGGTGCCCGTAGATACAGGAATCTAAGCCTCTTAAGTTTCCAGAGTGGGATTCCTCCAAATAGGTAGGCATTTGGATGCTAGGCTGCCAAAAAAGGGACAAATGTCTAGTCCAATTCAGGAGACTGAGCATTAGCCTTCACTGGGCCTTTGTGATATAAAATGCCAGTGTTGATTTAGGGCATTCTTTTTTTTTTTTTTGAGACAAGAGCCTCACTCTGCTGCCCAGGGTAGAGCGCCGCGGCATCAGCCTAGCTCACAGCAACCTCAGACTCCCGGGCTCAAGCAATCCTCCTGCCTCAGCCTCCCGAGTAGCTGGAACTACAGGCATGTGCCATCATGCCCGGCTAATTTTTTCTCTATATATTTTTAGTTGTCCAGCTAATTTCTTTGCATATTTTTTTAGTAGAGACGGGGGTCTCACTTTTGCTCAGGCTGGTCTCGAACTCCTGAGCTCAAACGAGCCTCCCGCCTTGGCCTCCCAGAGTGCTAGGATTACAGGTGTGAGCCACTACGCCCTGCCGATTTAGGGCATTCTTATCACATGCATTAGCACTCTGGAGAGGAGAAAGGGAAACTTTTTTTTAGCTAAATTCCTTCTGCAAGTCATCAGTCTCACCAAACTAATTGAGGGACTTCAGCTGACACTCTTGTTCCAGAGGGGTCACAGCTACAGAACTCAATATGCTGAAAAGCCTGATTCACAACTCCCTTCTCAAAATGAGAGTTAGAATTTTCCACTGATTGTGGGGTGCATGAGAACCAAACTGCTTCAAAGGAGAGGCACCATCTCTCCAGTGAGTCACCTTATTAAGGTATTCACAATGAGAGTAGCACCTTATCCAAAAGAAAAGTATGTATTCTTAGCTAGCCTCTCTGCTTCATAGGATCAGAGTGGGAGAATTAAATGAGTAAATTCTAGTAAAACACTTAGAATAGTGCCTGGCAAAACTATGGAGATAGAATACATATCAAAATCTTGTTCCCTTACTGTAGGCAACCGTAAAAAAAAAAAAAAAAAATCTTGTTCCCCTCCCCTTCTGACCTACTGAATGAGAATCTGCATTTAAACGTGATCTGTCTGCATATTAAAGTTTGAGAAGCACTGGCATAGACCATGTAGAGCAGACATTTGTCATACTCTATGGACATCCAGCATTTTCTGAACACCCTTCTTTTCAGTGGGGAATTTCTCACATTACATTACTGCCTCCAAGAGGTGGAAGCCCTCCCAGCTTCTCTTGCAGCTTGGGCATAGGCATTTGACCTGGACTCCATCTCTTAGGCACAGGCTTTGGTTCATACAGCAGTGGAAAAAGGCAGAGTGTGGAATCCATGTCTGACAAGGTAGCATTGGAGGCATCTGATTTGGGAGGCTAATGGGAGGGGAGGTTCTTGCATCCAGTGCCCAGTCAATGATGCCAGCTGTAGTGGTAGTGGCAGTAGGGTGTTCCCTGAGCAGTCCCTCAGTGAGGTTTAGACACTGTTTCTGGCTGCATAGACCTAAAGCCTGACTCTCTGCCCACATTGAAATTCTGTGAACTACTAAATATTCTTCAATCCTGTGCTGTACAGTAGAGTCACCATTAGCCACATGTAGCTATTTAAGTTTAAATTAATTAAAATAAACTAAGCTACATTTCAAGTGCTTAATAGCCACATGAAGCCAGTGGGCTACCTTATTGGACAGGCCAGACACAGAAATTTCAATCATCACAGAAAGTTCTATTGGACAGAGCTGCTTTAATTAATTTTGTTTACTACTTAAACTGGTTATAATTAGTTATGTTGTTTGAACTAAGAAATCCAACTAATTTACTATGATAATAACTTAAGTCTTTATTTTAAGAACAATAGGAAATCAATCATCAAAGAGTTTGGGGGCGTGTGTGTTTGAGAGAGGGAGAGAGAGAGAGAGGATCTGATTGCCATTCCAAAGGGATCACCCTGGTTGCAACACAGAGAAAGGACTGGAGAGGGAATCACAGGTTTATCTCTAGTTCAGTGTGGTCCTTGACCATGAGGGTTCTAGCTCAAATATTCACACACCAAACAATTTTTGAACATATGCCCGACTTGGTTCTGGAGATAGGGAGGTAAGAAAAACATGGTTCCTGATCTCAATGAAGGCTCAGGCTAGTTGAGAAGACATTAAAAAACATAATCAGGGCCAGGCGCGGTGGCTCACGCCTGTAATCCTAGCACTCTGGGAGGCCGAGGTGGGCGGATCGTTTGAGCTCAGGAGTTCGAGACCAGACCAGCCTGAGCAAGAGCCAGACCCCATCTCTACTAAAAATAGAAAGAAATTATATGGACAGCTAAAAATATATATAGAAAAAATTAGCCGGGCATGGTGGTGCATGCCTGTAGTCCCAGCTACTCGGGAGGCGGAGACAGGAGGATCCCTTGAGCTCAGGAGTTTGAGGTTGCTGTGAGCTAGGCTGACGCCACGGCACTCACTCTAGCCTGGGCAACAGAGTGAGACTCTGTCTCAAAAAAAAAAGAAAAAAAAAAAAGAATGTTTAAAAAAAAAAACATAATCACATTGCACTGAAGGAGAGAGCTCAAGGTAGAGGGCTGCTGACTGGCCTCACATGGTTTCCCAGTGTGGGCAGTCTTTGGGGAGGCAGCTTATGGTTTTACTTTGGCTTATGGTTTCAGCCTTCCAAGTCCAGGATCTGGTTTGGATTTGTTCAGTGCACACATTAACCAGACTCAGAAAACATGGGTGAATTGGTAGGGTGCCAATTTGTTCATTTATAACTTTAAGCTTAAATTATAAAATGTAACTTTCCCATGACTGGGCTATTTGTGACCACCGTAAAAGGAACCCTGATCTTGGTATCAAGATTCCTGATAGGTCAAATTTGAAATCAAGAGTTTGTTTGTTGAGCATGAAGTCAGAGAAAAGAGCTGAAGTGAGTCATGAGACCATGGAGTACCTTGATGAAGCACTCATAAACCTAGGACAGCGCCCCTTTCTGTGAATCAGATACCACCAGATTCATGTCTCTCTCCCTATGATAAGCACTACCAAAATCTTGCCTATTGTTTGCTCCTTGGTTTTCTAATGTTCTTATTTTCCACTTTCTTCTGTTTGCATATTCTAAGAATGATTATACATGTGAGCAACAGTGGCTCACACCTGTAATCCTAGCACTTCGGGAGACCAAGATGGGAGGATCACTTGAGCCCAGGAGTTCAAGACCAGCCTGGGCAACATGGCAAGACCTTGTCTCTATAAAAAATAGAAAAAATTAGCCAGGCATGGTGGTGCACTCCTGCAGTTCCAGCTACTCAGGAGGCTGAGGCAGGAGAATCGCTTGAGCCCAGGAGTTGGAGGCTGCAATGAGCCATGACAACACCACTGCACTCTAGCCAGGGTGAAAAAGCTAGACCCTGTCTCAAGAAAAGAAAAAAAAAATGTGAGCAACAGAGTACCTTGTGGTATTTTCACATGGTGGTATCATAGCCACATTGATTGGATTTGGACACGTCTAGAGACTATGACTATATCCTCAGCCCAAGTTACTTCTACTGATGGTTGGCTGACATCTTTCATCACGTTTCTTGAGAAGGAGTAACAGGCCCTGAAGTTGGGGATGTGAACAGGTTGTTTCTCAATGAATGTGCTGATATCCCCTGAAGGATATTAAAGGTTATCTCCTTAAAACAAAACAAAACAAAAACCAAATATGTTTCTGACATGGACTTGTCATGACCACTCTCTCCTTTTTGTTCTCTGGGAACACTTCCATCATATCCTTTATAACTGTGGTCCCCAACCCAGGCAGCAGGAGGTGAGCAGTGGACAGAGCCAGGGAAGCTTCATCTGTATTTATAGCCGCTCCCCATCACTTGCATCACTGCCTGAGCTCCACCTCCTGTCAGCTCAGCCGCAGCATTAGATTCTGCATTATGGTGAGTTGTATAATTATTTCATTATATATGACAATGTAATACTAATAGAAATAAAGTGCACAATAAATGTAGTATGCTTGAATCATCCTGAAACCATACCCCTGCCACCCTCACCTGCCCTCACCATGGAAAAATTGTCTTCCTTGGAACTGATCTCTGGTGCCAAAAAGGTTGGGGACCACTGCTTTATAACGCTTTGCTGTTATTTGTAAACTTGTCTGCCTCCATGGTGAACGCCCTCCTACTGTGAGCTGTAAGAATCGCTGGGGCCCATACCAATCCTTGTGTGTTTTGAATTCACGCTGAACATAATGCCTAGAACACAGCAGGAGGTTAGTGTCCACTGACTGAATGAAGGTAAGCTTCATAACTCGGTGAATGGAGCATGGATCTCCTGTGAGAGTAAGGAAAGAGGCCACCAAAGTGCTCTAACTTGGGTAGGGAAGGGGTGAAATTTTTGGAAACAAACACCGGCAGAGAGAAATGTCAAGGAGGTGGACTTGCTCTGGAGAGCAAGAAAAGCCAAAGGTCTTGGAAACAGAGCTTTCGGATCCAAGCAAAGGGAGAGTGAGCGGGTAGAGGGTGGAACCCCGATCTACAAGGCACCAAACCGAGAGGGGCGGGGGAGGGCCCAGGACACGTGACTCCACGGTTTCCTGGCAACCACAGACCCGCCCACCGCTTGCGGGCACCGAACTCCTAGCTTCCTCACTCCGCGAGCTCCACTCGACCAATCGATACACAGAACATCACCCGGTCAGGCGGTAATTGGAGGATTCCCGGGTTTCGTCTCTCGGAGACTCTAGCACCCATTTCTTCCTGACTGCTAGCTGCACAGCTGAACCAAGCGTTTGGAGGCTGCTCGGCAGACTGGTATGGTAGGTGAGAAGGGGCTGGGGTGCCCAGAGTTTTGTATTCCCCTCTCTGCCTCGACCCCGGAATATCAGAGAGGCCCGGGACCTGATTCATCCTTCCCAGCCCGTCCTTGAGATCATGAAGACTGAGGCCTGGGGTCTGGACGCCCTGGGGGCGGGGGAGACGCGAGGCTCCGGTGGGAGCAAAGTTTTGGTTTGGGTTTCATTCTAGCCCCTGACTTCGACTCGCCTAGGGCCGCTGTCCCTTTTACTTCCGGGCGTTTGCACTGGTGGGTTCTGTCGCATGGAATTATTCAGACCTTGCCTCAGGCAGCCTTCCTGATCTCTGAGGCCCCTCTTGAAAGATGTCAACCTATACGATAAGCCTAGACAGTTATGAAAGCCTCCACGCTCTTTGTGTAGCCCTTCCCACCCATCCCTGTTTGGGCTGCTTTCAGTATGTTTTCCCAACAGGCAGAATGGTATTGGGTAAAAACATGGATTCTGGAGGAGCAGGGGTCTGGTTTCCAATTAAGGATTCACCATACATCAGTAAAGTGCCCTTGAGTAAGCTACCCTTCTGATCCTCAGTTTCTTCATATGTAGAGTGGTGAAAATACCTATCTTTAAGTGTTTCTGATTATTAAAATAAGGACATGAGGCATATAGCTCAGCTTCTACATAACAATGAGCACATGCCCCTTGCATTATGACAGTGTTCCCTGACAAACATTTTTCACCAAACAGCACTTTTACTATCTTCATATATATGGAACTGTGAAAGACCTTTAGTCTATGTTCTATTTTTAATTAAAAAATTTTTAAAAAGTATGGAACTCTTCACGAATGTGTGTGTCATCCTTGCTCAGGGGCCATGCTAATCTCTGTATCGTTCCAATTTTAGTGTATGTGCTGCCGAGGTGGGCACTAGTCTATGTTCTATTGAAGACAGAGTTTAATTGGCTGAGGATAGAGCTGTTGCATTTTGGAGATCTTTGGAGAAAAGTGCAGGCTGGTTTGTCTACACTGGGAATGTCTAGAAATTCCTTTGTGTGTGTGGGTGGCAAAATACACATAATGTAAAATTGACCATTTTAACCATTTTGTGTGTATAGTTCAGTGGCATTTACATTGTTGTGCAACCATAGCCACCATCCATCTCCAGAAATTTTTCATCTTCCCAAACTGTAACTCTATACCCATTAAACAATAACTCCCCATTTCCCTTCCTCCCAGCTCCTGGCAACCACCATTCTATTTTCTGTATCTATGAGTTTGACTATGCTAGGTACCTCATATAAGTGGGATCATGCAATATTTGTCCTTTTGTGTCTGGCTTGTAGGAATTCCATTTTTAAAGACAAATTTTATTATGAAAACAACTTGAGTGCAGAGCCAGAAGAGGAACCCAGTTGCCCTTCTGGCATCTTTCTTCTGTAACATAGGAATCCTATAGAAGACATTTTTAAGGTTTGTTAAAAAGAAACCTCTTAAAAGCCAATTATCTTTCTTCAGTGGGTAAACAAATATCTGGGTACTGCATACTTTGACTGTATCTTTAAAGCCAGTCCTTACTCACTTGAACTTCTGTTTTCTAGCTCAGATTCTAAATGAAAATGTTTGAGGGTGTTGACTCTACAGCCACAAGATCTGGCCGGGATCTCTGGGCTGAAATCTGTTCCTGTTTGCCAAATCCTGACCAAGAAGATGGTGCCAGCAATGCCTTCTCAGACTCCTTTGTGGATTCTTACCCTGAAAGTGAAGGCCAGAGAGGGGCAGCAGACTTTGCTGTTGAGCTACCTATAAAGCCTTGGGCACCCTTGCAGGATTCAGAAATGTATTTAGCATCTCTAGGTAAGTTAGATGGCTTTTCTTGTTTGTTTTAATCAGAAGCTCTTGGTTTTAGGGAAGCATGTTGAAGTTGTGTTACATCAAACCTGATTTCCTATTCTTTTTTTTTCTCCCTCCCTCACCACATGTGTCTATCAGATATAAGTCTGAGGGGTGTTTCAGGTTTCTTGTTAGGAAACAATCCCTCTTTCCTTGAACATCCCTTAAAACAGTTTTTGTCATCTCTTGCCTCTGGCCATTTCATCTAAACTGTTTTATTTCTTAGCTTTCTGTAGAATCATCTTGTCTACTGTTGGTTGCCCATATATTCACATAACCTTAAACCATCCTGCAAGAAAAGGTCATGGCCCTGGAACTACATGGGAATTTCTGATGCTAGAGTTTGAAAAACTGTTATATTAAGTAGATTGATTGTTGGGAATGGGAGGATGTTGGCATAAGACTCATTTTGTCTCTTGTTAGCCATTTTGTTTGTTTATTTATTTGGACACAGGATCTTGCTCTCTTGCCCAAGCTGGGGTACAGTGGTGCAATCATAGCTTACTGCAGCTTTGAACTCCTGGGTTCAAGTGATTCTCCCACCTCAGCCTCCTGAGTAGCTGGGACTACACGTGTGTGCCACCACACCTGGCTAATTTCTTAATTTTTTGTAGAGATGGGGGTCTCACTATATCGCTCAGGCTGGTCTCAAACTCCTGGCCTCAAGCGATCTTCCCAAAGTGCTAGGTTTACAGGCTACCACACCTGGCTGCCATATTATTTTTTTACTATTTCCTGAACACATTTTCAGTGTCCTGTCCTGTGGCCATAGTGTAAGTATCAAGAGAGACTGCAAACACAGGAAAGAGATTCAGATTGTCCCACACTAGAGGACAAAGAAATATCCAGTGATTGCCAGTCTTTAGAATTGTAGTATCCTTTTACTGTGCAACAACCATGAGACCCATCTTTGTGTTCCAAAACCAAACCTGGGAATAATTATTTGAGGAAGAAAAGGCAATTCAGGAAGAAAAAACTTTTGAGAAAGGACAGAAAAAAGAGTCAGAAGAGGGCTTACATGATTGCTAGGTAATGTCTTGGGAAATAGAAGAAATTTTGTTAATGACATACTGGAAGGAAAAGATATGAGAAAAACACAGGTGGAATGATGGAACGATAAGGGAGTACTGTGAAATTTTTCAAGAGGCCATCAAAGATAGGATAGTAATGTTTGCAGCCATGGCCAAAGAAGTTGAGAATTCTGCATGCGGTAGCCAGAGCATCTGCTTAACAATGATAAGCAGAAGAAGCAACAGTCTAAGAAAGCTGAAGAACCAGATCCTTTGGTTTGTTGGTGCTATCTGACCAGGGGTTATAAGAAACTTTCATGGAGATGGTGATGTGGAAAAATCAGTTAAGAAGATAATTAAAATTCTGTTCTCTGAGGAAATAAGAACCGTTTCTGTTGCCTATGGCAGGGACTGGGAGACAATGGCAGGCAGGTTTAGAATATGTGTTAGTGCCTGTTTCTGCCTGCATTATAGAGATCACACCTGATCAGGAACTTAGCACATTCAGAGAGGGGAAGACCTTTTCCAGCCCAAGAGAGTACCTTCAACCTTGACAACCAAGGCCAGATAATACGAAGATTGTTTTTATTGCGAAATAAACCTATATGAAAGAGAATTCACTGATAACAGCAATGACTAAAAACTTAGCCAGTTAAATGTGTCATATGCATAACCTTTTTACATCCTCAAGGAGAAAACAAAACCCCACAAATATTTATCAACTGTAGATTTTTTACATGGGTAAGCTTTTGGTGGTAACTTACAGGAACAAAAGGTATTTTGATTAGTGGATGTTAGCTGATGTGACTTTTTAAGAAATGAAAACAGGATTGCAAATTATAGTTTCTGTTGGTTCTGAGCTTAATGTTCACCCCCTTGCCAAAAGTCGTCATTTACCCACGTATTTTTAGTTGAAGACAAGACTAAATTAAGGCAAAAGGTAAATGGTGATATCCTTTCTTGTTTTCTTCAGAAGGGGAAATCGCTTCAGCAGTTATACTTAAAATGTAAAGAAGAGTAATTAAACATCTATCATCAAGAAGCCATAATGGGCCACTCTCAAGGGATTACAAAATGTTTGTTTTTATTAGTCTCCAACATCCAGGCCACAAGTTTTGCAAATTTAAAAGATATTAGGAGATTCTTTTTCTTTGATCAAGAATTTAATCACACATAGAGATCTTAAAGGTCTCTTAGTATTCAGTTCTCATCAAGTCAATTTTAGTGTCTAATGAACCATTGGATCTCTCATCATTTTCTCTAATTTTTTCTCGTGAGGTTTAGAAACTACTTCATGTCACTGTAACAAAAAGAAAAACTATTTACTCCTCAGATTATTTTCAAGAAGTTGAAAAAAGGCAATAGTATACACATGTTAAGCCAGGGAAAACAAGCATTTCTCAGAGAGATACCTGCTGGGCTTATGTGATTTCAAAGAAAACATGCCATTGGTTTACTTATGAAAACCTATAGCTTTTCCCTTTTCTGGGGCTAAACATTTATTTAATACAATGCAGGGTGAGGACATTGTGAAAGGAAAAGAAGAATGTTCAATCTTCTTTTATCTGTACTTAAAGAATGATTTCTTCTGCAGGGAGTATGGATGCACTCATCAGTGAGAGAATTTATAAGTTGGCATTTTGCATTTTAGATTTAGTTAAAATTTTGTGTCATACTTTTCTTGTTAAGCTTCACTTCTCTCTCTGTAGAGAAGAAACTGAGAAGAATCAAAGGTTTAAATCAGGAAGTGACTTCCAAGGACATGCTTCGAACCCTGGCCCAAGCCAAGAAGGAATGCTGGGATCGGTTCCTCCAGGAGAAGTTAGCATCAGAGTTCTTTGTGGATGGGCTTGATTCTGATGAGAGGTAATTGATCCCCAGTCCAGTTCCAGGTGGCAGTCTATTTCACTGAGAGCATTTCTCTTTCTCTAAAGAATTCAGGGATAGTGACATCCGAGTCCTGATTAGTTGACATTAGCATCAACAATTCTGAGCTGAAATCAACCTTTATAATGTTGCTTTATTTGCTTTTAGTCCAGCAGATTTTTGAGGATGAGGGTTTTTTTTTTTTGTTTGTTTTTGTTTTTGAGGCAGGGTCTTGCTCTGTTGCCTAGGCTACAGTGCAGTGGCGTGATCATAGCTCACTGCAACCTCAAACTCCTGGGCTCAAGTGATCCTCCTGCTTCAGCCTCCAAGTAGCTGGAACTACAGGTGCACGCCACCACATTCTGCTAACTTTGTTTTACTTTTGTAGAGATGGAATCTCACTCTGTTACCTCAGGCTGGTCTCAAACTCTGGCCTCAAGCGATCCTCCCACCCTGGCCTCCCAAAGTGCTAGGATTACAGGCATGAGCCACCCTCCCAGCTTGATTTTTGTTTGTTTGTTTGCCAAAAGGCAAATACCCCACCTACATCTTGGTCACAGACTGAATAGAGTTGAGGATAAACCATTGTCTTCGTTTTTAAGTATGCAGTGCACTTGAGAAAGTAGTAATCAGTCAACAACTATATCTTCTTACCTCTGAAATTCCATTGCATTACAGAGTTTCTGTCATATTTTAGCTACTCATTAAGATATATAGACTAAATGAAAGAATTAAGCGTCTGCTATGTGATAGCACTGTGCTGGGTGTCTTAGGGAGGGAGGAAGTTTTATTTATTTAATTTAATTATTTTTTTTTTTTTGTAGGGGACAGAGTCTTGCTCTGTTGCCCGGGGTAGAGTGCTATGGCGTCAACCTAGTTTACAGCAACCTCAAACTCTTGGGCTCAAGCAATCCTCCTGCCTCAGCCTCCTGAGTAGCTGGGACTACAGGCAGGCACCATCATGCCTGGCTAATTTTTTCTATTTTTAGTAGAGATGGGGTCTCACTCTGTTGCCCAGGCTGGTCTCAAACTCCTGGTCTCAAGCAATCCTCCTGCCTTGGCCTCCCAAATTGCTGGTAATACAGGTGTGAGCCTCCGTGCTTAACCAGTGATTTGGTATTTACATATATTCTCTTTCCCCTTGAATATTTCCCTCCTCTCAAGTTCTGAGGAAAAAAGACAAAATTTTCTCTTGTGTAATTCTCAAGTAGGAATTTTTCTCTGTCTGAAATCAGATCAGCATGTTTCTGGGTATTATCAATACGTAAAATAATGTGGTTTTCCCATCTCTATAGAAATCATTTGAACAATTCTGTGGAAAGCGTGGTAGATGATGATTAAATGCCATGTCACCTGATTCCCCTGCACTGTGGGCACAGGGACCAATCAGGTGCTCCTGCTGCCTTCTGACGGTTGAGTTTTTCCCCTGAGTCTACATCTGTGGGAACACTTCTTTCTGTCATTGTTCAGAACAAGCACCAAGAAACAGTAGTTATGTGTTTGTTTTCAAACTTCAAAGTTTATGTTTTAAACAGAGGCCATCTTGCAGTGGATTTGTGTGAGTCTTCGTGCATGTGAGGGCCAGGCAGGTGAGCCTCCTCGGGGCATGCTTTTGTAAGGGAGAGATGGGCTGAGAAATCCCACTGTGCAAAACAATTCCTCCGTACATTGACATATGTCTAAAATGTGGTGTTATTGGCTTTATTTCTTGGATTAACTAAGACCTTGTGCTATTGAAGGACATAGAATGGGGTTTACATTATCTTTAGTCATATATATTTTACTGTGAATGTCTAATAGCTTTGGAGTGGAGGATCCTGCGGACTTAAGAATGGTGCGTCAGAGGGACCATGAGCTTGACAATCACACCTCCCCTCTCCCTAATAAATCCAAACAAAAAGAGAGCCCTCTGGCATAGTGGTCATTCTCTTGTGGGGAACATTTGCCCAGATATTTTCATCTTGGGGACTTGCTATAGGATGAAATAAACCCACAAAAAACAAAAAAATCACACTTAGTGCAAGTAAATGCTGTAAGTATATTGAGCCCCACACTGCCTCAGGTGTAAGAGGCATAAGATGCTAACCTTTCTGCCTCACTAATAATTTGGTATTTATTTGAGTGTTTCCTCTCTGTAATAATTTCTCTCCTCTGCAGTTTTGAGGAAAAAAGACAGGACTGAGGCATAAACTCTTCAGCTATTCTTATCAAGCCTTCAGAGGCTCTGCACTTGAAGGGAGCCTGGTGCTGCTTATAGCCAAAGTGCCCACTAGGGGGTAAATTATGCCTCGGAGCTGCCAGGATGCACAGCTGTCAGAGGAGTATCCTTGTACTCCGCATGTTAGCAGCGGAAAAACAATTGTAGGAAGAAATTGGTGGTGGGCGGGAAGGCAGTATTTGAGTAACTGAGATAATCATTAAGTAATTAATTAGCGAGGTCTGACACAGCCACCCTTTTCTTCTGCTCCTTTGTAGCACCTTGGAACATTTCAAGAGGTGGCTGCAGCCAGATAAAGTAGCCATCAGCACAGAGGAGATCCAGTATCTGATTCCTCCGGAGTCACAGGTTGAGAAGCTAGCCTCTGGGGAAGAGCCAGCAGCCAGGGAGGAGCCACCGGCAGCAGAACAATAAATACACGCACTTGGAGCAGCTTTCTGGGGTCCAGAGGGAAGAGCGGAGAACCTGGCGGCGGCAGCAAGGAGAAATCTAGGGAGGGAAAAAGCCCAAACTTCCACTCCACGAAGAAAACAGCTGGAAGCCCCTGAGGACTTACTTGGGGCTGGGATGTGTAACTGTCTTGGATGAAGTGACTGACCCAGTGCGTGCTGGATCAAAATACTGCTTTCCTCTGTGTCTTACAGCTTCACTAAACTCTGTTGCTGCAGGTTAGAAGTCTGCGAAGGATCTAGTGAAGGACCCAGTATGAAAGTACTTGGAGAAACTGAGGCCCCTGGTGTGTGATGTATAAGTAAGCCATATTTTTGCTTGCCTCTTCTGGATATTCATGCCTGTGTCCCCACCAGGTCAGGGATGAGTGGGGCCAAGGAGAACAAAGTCTGCCTCCTTGAATTCAAAAACCCCACGTGGGGCTTCTCTAACAAATCTGTAGTAAATACAGGTACTCTACGGAAAGAGGCTCTGCTTCTCCTTTCTCCCATTTGTTCCTTATGGAGAAAATGGGTGAAAGAAGTATGAAAATGTGGGTGTTTATGTCTGTGTATATATATTTTTATTTCATGCATGGCTTCTCCCCCAACTTCCTCCTGCACTCAAAAAGGGCCAGGTTCCAAATTAGACTTGTAAATACAGTGTTAGTGTTTGGCACTACCCCTAAATAGTTCCAAACTTGTTCCTTGCGGCAGCTTTCCTGGCTGAGCCTGAGCTTCACGCCTTGTTTGTTGCATTATTGTTCAGTGTGTGTTGTCATATAAAACTTCTCATCAGAAGAGCTGTGTGTGTGGTGCTGTTGACCTGATTCTTCCTCCCAGACGATGCTCTCAGGCAGTCAGGAGGTAGGGACAAATGCACACCAACACATGGGAGCTGGTGGCCATCACCAGCCTCCTGTTTCTAACATGTGCCCTTTGACAGGCTAAACCTTGGTGTTCTGAGGGTAGGATTCTGAGGCCATGTCTCCATGGAACTTCTTCCTGGGTAATAGTTTCCAAATCCCTAATGATGAACAGGGTGGCTATAAAAATCTTCAGAAAACATTTGTTCATTTCTAAATCAAGTGTTCTCCCTGCCCACGAGAGTAGGAACCTACTAGGTGATTCCATATACTTCCATATACGTGCTTAATGTTATGAATTTTTTTTTTTTTTTTTTGAGACAGAGTCTTGCCATCTCACCCTGGGTAGAGTGCAGTGGTTTTCAGATATACTTTCCTCTTTTTTCTTTGAGTAATGGTATTAGCTTTAGACCCACTGCTTTTTATTGGTAGGATACCTTTGACATAGACATAAAGAGCGTTACTCCTTATGTCTATGTGGGCCCCAAGCACTTTGAGAAAGCCAGAGCACTGATGATCATCTGGCCCTGGACCAAGCTTGTGAGCTGCCCTCTCTGCCTGGGCTTTGGATGCCATCTGATGGCTTTCAGCTGGGTGGATAAGCTAAGAAAAAAAAAAAAACCAAACTAAGATTTTTCTTCTCCGTGCATGATAAACAAAAAATTATTCTTCCCTGTAACAAGAATTTAAGGGGAAAAAGCAATGAGGTCCCAAAACACCCTCCCAAAGAGCAGCTGGTCACAGGACGGTAAGAGAATGTTTCTGTACCAGAAAATAGTGTTCTGTCATTCAAGCAAGATCCTAGCTTCCCTTTACCTCCCATTTTCTGCTTCAGAAACAAATATTGTAGTATGAGAGGGTAGAGAGTTGATTTAGAGGAACCAAAAAGGAGTTATAGAACTGAACGGCTTCTAGCCTCGTATGAAAACCTGGACGAGGTGTGAGAGGAAGGCCCCAGGTCTTTAGCCACTTTCTTGGTGAACTCTGCAACAGAGATGGGTCTCCCCAGAAAGGAACCCAGTGAGTTGTAACTATGGTTTCTTAATTGGTTTAGAGATAACAACTTAAGCAATGGCTCTAAGAAAAGGTGAAAATTTACCAAAACCAAATTTGATATTAGTTCCCAAAGCTAACTAATATAGATTTATCTTAGGTTATTGAAGTGGCAGTAAATTTGAAACCGAGAGTCTTGGGTGCTATCTTTGTCTTGTGGCTTACTGAGAAGTCATAAATAAGTCAGGTGACCTCTTTGTGTTCCAGTTCCCTTTTAGTAATTGGACTAACCATAGGAAAAACAGTACTGGCCCCAAGTGCTGATGTGTTTCCTTTGACCCCGAAAACTCCAAGGAACTCCTGTTAGGACTTCCTCAACGCAGTACAGTTTATGATTTCGGAGGGCCTTACTTATCACCCCTAACTTTCTCCCTCATCCTTAATGAAACCGAAAGTTAGAGTAAATGGAGCAGTATTTATTGCTAAACCTTAAAGTGAGGGTAATCACCAACAGGGCAAAACAGTAATGACTTGGTATGCCCAGAGAAGGCTGGGCTGGAGCCAGGGAGATAAGCAGAGTGACTGCTACTGTTCTTTCCTGGCACGCACACTCATCACCCAGCACTTGGCGAGGTCAGTGCTGGAATGGCATGGGCTTGCGTCCAGTACCTGCTCCAGAAATAGACTGTGGAAGTAGGCACAGCAAGTAAACATCCCGGCAGCTGTTGCTGAGGTGCATCCCTCCCGGGCAGACCTGCCCAACAGGACCAATGCTGGAAGAGGGAAGAGATCGTGGAGCCACTCCCTGGCCCTGCCTTGGCATGAATCCCCTGAGGCTGAGAACAGCCCAAGTCACATTAAACAGCCAGTATTTTTTGAAAGTTCTAAACTATCCCAACAAGCTTTGGCCCTACTTTAGTCATAAGACTTAGAATAGGACCCTGCCAGGCTGGGTGCAGTGGCTCATGCCTGTAATCCTAGCACTCTGGGAGGCTGAGGCGGGAGAATTACTTGAGCTCAGGAGTTCGAAACCAGTCTGAGCAAGAGTGAGACTCTGTCTCTACCAAAAAATAGAAAAATTAGCTGGGTGTGGTGGCTCACACCTGTAATCCCAGCTACTCGGGAGGCTGAGGCAGGAGGATTGCTTAAGCCCAGGAGTTTGAAGTTGCAGTGAGCTATGATGACACCACTGTACTCTACCCAGGGAGTCTCAAAAAACAACAACAACAACAACAACAACAACAACAACAAAACAAGATAGGACACTGGCATAGCAATCTTAGGTTTGTGGGAGGGCTATTTACTTGAACCCAGAAGTAGGTTATTTAAGGCACAGATTCATTCATCAAACCAATATTTTTTGAGCTCCTCAACACAGTGCCATGCTCCAGGCATTGTGTATGGTGTCAAATAAAGCCAAACCATGGTTCCCACATAGAATGATGGAGGGGCAGGTGGGGCCTACCTGATTACTGCTGTGGGAAGTACAAGCATAGGGTGCTTTAAGAGGACATGGATAGGAGATATGAGAGCCCTAGGCCAGACAAGGTGGAGGCAGGAGAGAGGCGGTGTTAGGAAAGCCGGGTCCAGAAAAATGAGTAGAAGCGAGAGGAAATTGTGGAATAAGAGCATGGGGCAAAGAAGAGTCCCAGAAGAGGAAGAGGAAAGTATGTACAAAGGCTTAAAAGCAAAAGAAAATTCAGAAGATGGAAAGTAGTTCAGTGTAGCTAGAATACAAAGAAGAAAGGACAAAGTAACAAAGGTGAGGGTGGGAATGAATAAACAAGGCCAGATGTGAAGGGCTTTATAAACCATGTTAAGGAGTTGGGAATTTATTGTGGGGGAACAGGGTGATTTTAAGAGGGGCATAAGAAAATCAGATTTGCATCTAGAAAAATGTTTATGGCTGCCATGAGCTTGGCATGATTGATTGGGGGCAGACAAATTATTCACACTTGGCAATGATACGTCTGCATGAAGTGATGCAATTAGAGGGCTCATGGTTATTCTTTTCTACCTTGTTTTTTTGTTGTTAGTTTTTTTACTGTTACAGAACAAATAGAATCATGTATGGCAGATTGTGTTTTCCAAAGGTTATATCACATCCCACATGTTCATGTTATACCATGATACAGACACTCCTCCACTGAGATGCTGGGTCAATATTCTCTCTTTTTGAACCCGAAGAGACCTACATAACAGCCTTGCTAAGAAAGTACAGCACAAATAATGTGACTTCTAAGCCTACTTCATGCCACCTGGGGTCTTGCTCTCTCTCTCTCAACATGTTCCTTGGCAGTTCTGGGCTCATAGGTAAGAAGTCAGCCAGAGAGAGAGAGAGAGAGAGGGAGGGAGGGAGGCCCAGGGAGGCCCAGCTTTTTTAGTCTTCCTACCGTAGGCCTCAGACATATGAATGATTCATATGATAACAACCAAGTGGAACAGAGACAAGCTGTGCCTGCAAAGCCCTGCAGATTCATGAGCAGAATAAATGCCATGATTTAAGCCACTAAGTTTTGGGTTGATTTGTTAATCAGCAACGGATGACCAATACACCATGATCTAGATTTCAGATTTTATGTTGATAGTTTTAAGTATTTTATTTTGGAGTCCTCTCTAGTTTGTGATGGTTTCAGAATTTTAATGCTTATGCTGGCTACAGTATGGACGGGACCAGCTGTGAGGTGGTTGAAGTTGTCTAAGAAAGAGATGATAATAACTTGAGGACTTTTTCCACTTAGGATGTAGAATGATGCAAGAAAATGTTGCTCCTACCATAACACTGTGAAAGCCAGATAATCTACAAAATCATAACTTTCCTTGAGCCCTTCAGAAAGTTGAGATCACAAGACAACCAACTAAAGCCCCTACAAGGAGAGACAGCAACACACGAACTGTTTCAACTTTGGCAAAGATAAGACTATCATTACAAGTGGGTAAGAAGAAACCAAGAAAAACGTTAAAATTTTAACACATTAACTGTCATGTGAGCTGTAGTTAACTCATGCTAGTTTTGAGCCTGAGGCCTTGGGAAGCAAAACCCTGCAGTTGGTTCGTGAAAATCTTACTTGATGTTCTTATTGTTACAATTAATATTGACAAATTAATCCTGAAAATGTGGATTAAATGAGTAGAAGTCAATAAATTTCATTTTTCATTAAATTAGAAAGGATCATTTTGTTTTCTAAGTTTTATTCTATTTTTGTAATAAAACACTGTGGCCTCCAAAGAAAAGAATTTTTTTCTAGTTGTGGCAGTCAGTGTGTTAAAGGTTACATGTAGGCTAGCGTGTCAGTTTAGAGTAGCTGGATACAGTTCCAAACACAGGAGAGTCTGCACTCACAGGCAACCTCTCCACAGGCCTCCCCTAGGGTTCATGAGAAAAAGTGGGAGCAGGGCAGGAGATGGATGGATCCTCCCTGGTGATGCAGACGTGCAGGAGTTGATTAGGCGGCTACTGGTGGAAGGCAGAAAGCCTCAACTGCTTCCACGGTCCTCTCCTTTAAGCAACAGCCTTAAGCCACTGGGGGAGGGGTAATAAACTCTTGCTTTGGGAGAAGAAGAAAAGCAAAACTCAATCTGCTTCTGGTGAGGGATAAAACCTCCTTGCCCTTGAACACAGGCAAGATCCATTGCTTCTGGGAGAATAGAAGGAAAAACCTTCTACCCCAGGGACAAGCAGGAAACTACGTTGGGCTGAAGATTCAAGCAAAGATCTGCTCTGTTGGGAGAGACGGCAAGAAACTCTGGCTCACCCCAAATGAACCATAGATATAAGGCAGAGTTTGGCTACCATGGGGAGAAGGACAGAAGCACTGAGAAAGGCCCACTCCTGGAGCTCAGGAGTAGGATCTGATTAAGACTGAAGTTGAGGCTGGGCATGGTGACTCACGCCTAAAATCCGAGCACTTTGGGAGGCCGAGGTGGAAGGATTGTCTGAGGCTATGAGTTCAAGATTAGCCTGGACAACATAGCGAGACCCTCCCCTAATCCACCTCCCCATCTCTACAAAAAATTAAAAAATTGGCCAGGGCCAGGCACGGTGGCTCACGCCTGTAATCCTAGCACTTGGGAGGCCGAGGTGGGTGGATTGTTTGAGTTCAGGGCTTCGAGACCAGCCTGAGCAAGAGCGAGACCCCACCTCTACTGAAAATAGAAAGAAATTATCTGGACAGCTAAAAATATATATAGAAAAAAAAAAATTAGCCGGGCATGGTGGTGCATGCCTGTAGTCCCAGCTACTCGGGAGGCTGAGGCAGAAGGATTGCTTAAGCCCAGGAGTTTGAGGTTGCTGTGAGCTAGGCTGACGCCACGGCACTCCAGCCCGGGCAACAGAGCAAGACTCTGTCTCCAAAAAAAATAAAAATAAATAAAAAATAAAATAAATTGGCCAGGCATAGTGATGTGTACCTGTAGTCCCAGCTGCTACTCGGAAAACTGAGCCAAGAGGATCGCTTGTGCCTAAGAGCCTAAGCTATGATTGCTCCACTGAACTCTAGCCTGGGTGACAGAGTGAGATTTTGTCTCTAAAAAAATGAAAAATAAAAAACAAACAAAAATGCTATTAGAGATGAATTGTTTCAACGGGCTTTTCAGTAGCTAGGCACAGCTGAAGAAAGAACCAGTGAACTTGAAGATAGATCAATAAACATCAATAAAAATCGTCTTAACTGAGATACAAAGAGAAAATGGAGGGTGGGGGAACAAAGCAAAACCAAGCTTCCAAGAGCTGTAGGACAATAAGAAACGGGCTCAGTATGTGTAATTTCAGTCTTGGAAAGTGAAGAGAGAGAAAATGGGGGCCGGGCGCGGTGGCTCACGCCTGTAATCCTAGCACTCTGGGAGGCCGAGGTGGGCAGATCGTTTGAGCTCAGGAGTTCGAGACCAGCCTGAGCAAGAGCGAGACCCCATCTCTACTAAAAATAGAAAGAAATTATATGGACAGCTAAAAATATATATAGAAAAAATTAGCCGGGCATGGTGGTGCATGCCTGTAGTCCCAGCTACTTGGGAGGCTGAGACAGGAGGATCGCTTGAGCTCAGGAGTTTGAGGTTGCTGTGAGCTAGGCTGACGCCACGGCACTCACTCTAGCCTGGGCAACAGAGTGAGACTCTGTCTCAAAAAAAAAAAAAAAGAAAAAGAAAAGAAAATGGGGCAGAAGAAATTTTGAAGAGATGGTGGTTATGTGAATGAAGTATGGCAATGAGGCTAGAGAAGTGGGTGTGAGCAGCATTTGCAAGAAGAACCACTGGGACTTGGTAATGGGGTGGAAGGAAGCGTGGCACCTGAGTGTCTGCTGTCTTGGGAGCTGCAGGAGCTCACACAAGGTAATAACCACAAGTGTGGTTAGCTACAGGTGCTAGGTTTGGGAGCCAGGTCTAGCTCTCTCCGGAGCCTGTGCTGTTGCTATGCCACACTGCCTCCTGCAGGCCAAGTGGAGCAACAGTGGGCCCCTGCTCCTTGATTCCCCAGCCTTCAGCCCCAGGCTTTCCTAAATTCTCAATGTACTGCCCCCTTGCTTCAAGGGGGGTGGGGAATCTGCGGCCTTGGGGCCACATGTGGCTTTCTGGATCCTTGAGTGTGGCCTTTTGACTGAATCCAAATTTTACAGAACAAATCCTTTTAATAAAGGGATTTGTTCTGTGAAGTTTGGATTCAGTGGAGGGGTAGTGCCTGGGGTTCTGGAGGGCCGCATGTGGCCCCAAGGGCGCAGGTTCCTTCTGCCCACCTCCCCTGTCCCAAGTGCTACATGTCATACATTGCTCTGAAGTACAGGCTTTGTCTTCCCAAACAAACTGACTCTCTTCTGCCTTCATGTTGACCTAATTCCCACCCCCCTTTTTTTACACCAGTCAAATTTAGCAGTGGGGGGAAAGCCTACAGCACGTGGTATTCCAAGTCGGTCTCCCGTCTAAGTACCAAGCAGTCCTAACTCTGCTTAGCTTCCACAATAAGGTGCATTCAGGGTGGTATGGCCACAGACCCTAATTCACTGTTAAAAATTGGTTCTAAGGCCTGGCGCTGTGGCTCATGCCTATAATCCTAGCACTCGTGGCCAGGAGTTGAAGACCAGCTTGTGCAAGAGCCAGACCTCCTCTCTACTAAAAAGACCCAGACTCTGTCTCAAAACAAAAACAAACAAACAAAAAAAAAGGTTTTAAAACAGATAAAATACATAGGGAGGGAGGAGGCAAAAGTGGGGGTGTGGGGGTGGGTAACAGGTATTGTGTATGTGTGCCTGTATGCGTGGGCAAGAAGGGAGATGGGTTACTAAGAGTTTATAAGCATTTTAAAGAATAGATAATCTCTAGTACCAATTTTGATTTTTCAGTTTTATATCTTTTTTGGATGAGATTATCAACTATTAGCTCAGCAGAATGCCAAGGTGCAGCATGGTCTTTGACATGGTGCGTGATCAAGGGAGACAGGATGGAGAGTATAGGTTGGATAAAAGTAGAGTAGACTCAGTTGTTTGAACAATCATCTCAAAGGTAAATTTGTTTATTGATGAACTTGACATGCTGCTGGTTTTTTCTTTTTTTTCACTCTGTCCAGCTCAACATTTTTATCAATGATTTGAATGAGTACATAGAAGGCATCTTTATCAAAAATGAGAGGGATTGGTAATTGATTGACTAACAGAATCTCAATTCTAAATTTTTTTTTTTTTTTTTTTTTTTAGCAGCAGAGACTCACTCTTGCTCAGGCTGGTCTCGAACTTCTGACCTCAAGGAATCCTCCCACCTTAGCCTCCCAGAATGCTAGTATTACAGGCATGAGCCACTGTGCCTGGTCCCCTAATTTTAAAAACTTTTTATAAACTGGTGTGATGGGACAAAGTATGAAACCTAATATGGATAAATGTGAAGTCATTCATGTAGGATCAAAAATGAACTATACAAGTAGAGGACAAAGAAGAATTATATAATAATTAATTTGTTATAGTGACAGAAGTCAGACTCAATCTAGCCTAAGCCATACAGGCATATTGATTGAGAAGGGCAGAAATGGAGCTGGCCTCAAGGCCAGCTGGACCCAAGGACTCCAACAGTATTTTTAGCCTCCTCTTCCTTCCACTCCTGACTCTTCTCTGTGTGTTGGTATAGCATAGATAGCTCTGGGCTTACATCATCCCAGGTGAGTAACTCTAGAGGAAAGATAGCACTTTCCAACTTCATATCACAAATCCCAGGGGAGGACTGCAATTGGCCTGGCCTGGGTCACATGCTCATCACTGGACCAATGACAATGACCAGGGTAAGACCCATGGCTAGGGGTACATGATACTGTAGTTAACAATCCCACCAGAACCATGTGAGAATGGGAAGTGGGGGAGGGTTGCTGTTACCTGAAGAAAGGGAAAAGGGATACTGAGAAGCCAAAACAACAGATGTTCAGTGTCTTAACAGTTCAGCTGACTCAGTGGTGTCATGTAGCTGCTAAAAAGTTATAATTTTAGGAATCAATGGTGGAAATATACTTGGGGCCATAGTAGTGTAGAAATGCATTCTGCCCTGACAATACCACCCCAAAAGTATCATCTGGGCACCACATTGTAAGAGGAACATTGACAAAGCACAATGCTCCCTGGAGGAGGGGTCCCGGGTGAGGAGGCTCAGAAGCTCAGAAGATGGAGTCATTTGAAGAAAGGACAAGCAAGAAGATTGTTTTGCCTGGAAAAGAGAAGGTATAATAGAGACCCCATTGGCTTACAAACATTTGGAGGAATTTTGGGTAGAAATCTGTGACACCAAAATACAAAGGAGAATCTAGGACCAATGAGGGAAAGTTTCAGAGAGACTAATTACTATTCAGTGTTAAGGAGAACTTTCTAATAACTGTTCAATAGTGAATAGGGTGGCCTCATAAAAGGTAGTTAGTTCCCTGTCACTAAAGGTATTTAAGCAGATGTCAGAGAGATTATACAGGGGATTTCTGCATTGAATAGAAAGTTGGATCAGGTCACCCCTAAAGTCCCTTTCAGTTATGAAAGTCTGTGGTTATCCACTGGAGACCTCTGGGATCTGGCTGTTAGTAAGTCCGCGCTGGCCTCCCCAGTGTTTGGGAAGGAGAGCTGGTGAATTTTCCTTTCCCATCCCTAGCTGATAGTGACTCCTTCCCACAAACACCTGATCACCCACCACCCAGCAGTCAGAGGCAGAGCCCTCTAACGCCTATCTTAGCCTGGCCCTGTGGGACAGACTCTTGGGCTGGGAAGATCACCCTAAGGAAGCCCTTATGCTGTTTTGTTTCTCTTGTTTCTGAACGCATGCCATGGGACAAGGGCTTGGATGTAGGCAATTTGTTTTAGGGGGTGAGCAGGAGTGAGGGAGCAAGGAGCATGAGACCGTTCCCTGTGTTGAGTAGGTCCATTGTGGGCAGTGAGGGCTCAGTCCCCCTGGGATCACTCTGAAGAGCCATAGTTTCCCTCTGAGTGATGGGAAATCAAGGGGGATATAATTCCACTGATGCTGTCCATCGCTGGTGGAGGTTTGCTCCTTGGAAGCGTTAAGCCCCTGCCACTTCTAGGCTGTCCTGCAGGGGCTGAAGAAGCCTCAGGCAGAAAAGGATAGAGGTGGGGAAGCTGTGTGGGTGCACAAGAACTGTTCACTGCAGCTGCAAGTGGTCACAGAGGTGGGCTGCAGGATGTGGAGCGGCACATCAACATCTGGCACAGTCCCTTTTTCACCAGGTCCAGGGTCCATCTTCCAGGGCAGTACCTGACCTTTGACTTTCACATCCCAGCCTCTGTGGCCCAGCGTAAGGAGTGGTTCTCCCAGGTCAGCTAGTTCAGCCCAGTGTCTGAATGTCCACCCACAGCTCTCTTGGGCTCAAGTCTCCCTTCTGGGCCCAGCTACCTCACCAGGCTCTCTGGGCCGAGGGTATTGGGCACTCCAGGCCGGCACCTGTTCAACTTAACACCAACACACAACCTTGGAACGTGGTGACATTAGGGACACTGATGGCATTGTCCGTTCTTTACTGTGGTCACAGTCAGGACAGGTCAAAGGCTGGATGGGCCTCAGAGTTTCCTGTGCTGATGGCCAAATTATTTTCTAAGAAGAATATGCTAAGAAGAATGACCAAGAATTCAAAGACCCCAAGAAACCTCACTCAGAGCCCCGGAGACACTGGGAAGATGGGAAATAATGGCACTGATGTTGGGGGCAGGGCTCGTACCCAGGCCCTGAAGACCAGTGCAACGGGCCACCACTCCTGTTGCATCTCCTCTGACTTGCCTTGGGCAGAGCTCGGAACCCATCTCTCTCTTCCTCCCTCCCCTTCCCACCCGTTTACCCACTCACTCCTGTCTGGTACTCACTGTCCAGCCTCTCTCTTCCCTAGTTACCTCCAGGGGCTTCATCATCTCTGCTGCTCACACTCATTACTCCCTAAATTTTGCCTCTTTTTTTTTTTTTTTTTTACCATCCCTGCTCCATGTTCTGATGCCCATTTCACCTCCTGGGACAGGTGAAGCTGAGAGTACGTATTTATGATGAGTTTGGGGAATGGGATCAAGAGCCTCCCTGGAGCAGGGAGGGACGTGCGTCCATGTGAGCTTAGGCCAAGGACCCCCTTAAGGTGGCAAATGTGTCCAGCCAGAGGAAGAGTCTGGGCAGCAAATCAACTCAGCCCCCACCCGAGACCTCAGAGAGAATGAGTTGAAGAGAAACTCTCTGCAGGAGAGACTGTCCTGGGATGGGAGCTGGTGGAGAGCTGACTTCTCTCACACCTCTCTGTCTCCCTGGGGCCTCCCTGGGGCCTCTCTGTTACTCTCGCCTGGGGTTCTCAGTGCCTCCCTTTGTCTCTTTCTTCTTCTCACTCCAGCCTCTGCTTTGCTGTATTCATCCCTCAGGCCTGCGTGGCATGGCGGGGTCTGTCCCCACCTCACTTTCTCCCGTCTTCATGTTCCCCACCCCTCAGTATGCTTGTTGCTCTTTGGCTCTGCCAGTGTGTGTGCCTCCGGCTTTGATTTTCTGTGTGTCTGTCCATCTGTCTATATTCTCAGAGGCCCTGTAACTCCAGAACCCCTGGCAGGAGTGGTTTTTCTGAGAATGGAGCCTGGGACAGCCACCCAGTGTGCTGAGTAGGGGTGGCTAAAGACATTTCCAGCCAAGCAGTCACCATGGCAACAGCTAGGGCGGGCCAGGCAGGGGATGTGCGGAACCACGTGGGCCTGACCTTTCTGTGGGTGTCAGGTTTGAGCCGGAGCTGGGGAAAAACGGCAACAACTGTTTCCCTCTGGCCCAGCCCGCATGGCTTGTGGGCGGGGCTGAAAGGAGGGAGGGAGAAACTGAGAACTGGGACAGCTAGCAAGAGAGTGAAGAAGACAGACGGGGTGAGCCACAGCCACCTGGAGAGACCACGGGAAAGAGGATAGGAGCACACGCCTGCACACGCTTGCACACGCCCCAGGGTTGTCACCCAGCAGGTCCCGTTGCGAACTGACCTGTGGAGAGCAGCAGACATCAGTCCTGGAGGCTCAGCTCCCGCGTCGCCAGCCCGCGGCCCGATGGGTGGTTATAAAAGGTCAGCTCCCCACACTTGGAGCGCCCCCAGACTCCTTCAGATCAAATGTCACTTTTTCCATATTGCGAAAGCCTTTATTGCTCTGAGGAAAATACGCTACAATAAAAAGAAGCAAATGATTCTTTTAAAAATAGAAATATTATAAATGCAAAAGTCCAAAGGAAGACACTCAAAATGAAAGGCATTCCAGTCCTCCCTCTGCTTCCCCAGCTCCGAAGATTTCTCCACAGTTCTGGCTCACACCTGCCAGGTCATGGGACAGAGATGGGCCCGGGCCCCAGAGGTCCCTTCTGTGGCAAGGGCACAGGAAGGGAAGCCAGATCGGGTTGACCGAGTGTGACGGCGGCTTGGACCATAGGCACCGTCCGCATACACACCAGTGAAGGGGACTCATTTCTCTCCACTCCTCTTTCTCCTACTGGGACATACATACAGGCAACAGGAAGAGGTGCCCACAGGTGCCCTGTGACCCCTTGAGGGAGGGGCGAGGGGTGCAGGGCAGCCTCAGCTTAGCTCTGCAGTGAACACAGCTCACCTGTGAATCCATTTCTAGACTTTCAAATCATGGCCATGCAAGAGACCTCAGTCTTTCTGAGGCACACTGCTATGGAAAACGAGACCACAGACTCAATGAAAAATAAGGTCTTTGTTTACTGGAAATCTACATTCAGGAAAGACAGGAAGGGGGCGCTCACTAGCCAAGAGGTGGGTGACCTGACACACCAGCATCACAGGCTTTCTGCTACATGAATGAAGCACAACCCAAAATCCCCTTGGAGAATCACTTTCGTGCCACTCAGACAGGGGAAGGGGACACTGGCAGGAGAGGGGACAACAAACTCTGTGGTCGTAAATTAGCACATTGCAAAAAGGAGATTTGGAATGAGTGTTAGTTACATATATTTAAAGTGGTTACAGTATTACTAAAGATCCAGGATTTTTGAGACTAATCTTTCTCCAGCTCACAGGTTATGTGTTGTGGGTCTCTGTTTGGGAGCTGATTGTCAGCACTCCTTAGTTCAGCCCCTGTAGAACTATTAATGTCACTGAACTCTTCTGCCTCATCCCTGGGTTCTGCAAACCTTCAGGTACCTGTGTTCCCCAGAGCAGTGGACAGACGGCAAGAAGGCTATTGGTGCTATGACACCCACACACGAGGCCAGGCTTCCCCAGGCCTCAGGACACACGTGCTGTACCATTCCTTGTTTCCCTGTGTGGGACTCAGGAGTGGACTGGAACCCAGTGCTAAGCCCCTTCCCTCCAGCTCTGCCTTTTCTGCCAGTCCCTCTGCTCATGGCTGAGCCCCTCCAGCTGAGCATGTGGGGCTGGAGCAGCTCCCCAGGGATTCTGATAAAGTCGCAGAGCATCCGCCCAGCACCTGAAGTGGTGTGAGCTGGGCAATGAGGGTCATCCCGACAGTTGCTCCTGCCCAGCCTGTGACCCCTGATGCGTCGCTGGACCCCACCCCTTCCCTCTCCATGCACGCTCAGGGCTGGCCATGTCTCCTGGCTGTTCACTGGGCTAGGACAGGCCACCTCTATTCCACACCCTCTTCCTCTGCTCACTCCATTCCCTCTGTCAAAAGCATCTTTTCTGGTGAATCCATCTGTTACTTCCAGGCGCAATTCAAAGCCACCATCCAAGTGAAGCTTTCCTCAATCTACCCTAGGCGGTTCTGTGGCCCCACAGAACTTTTTCTCATCACTATTGTAGCAGTTGTCTCTGTTTTCACATCTGCCTCTCCACAGGCGAGTGTGCTCTGTGTTACAGACTGGGTCATATTGACCCGTGGACCTCCAGAGCCTGGCTCGGTGTTGCTCACTGAGTGTCTGTTACTGAGGTAGGTTGGTCTGAGATGCGAGCCACAGAGGGTCCCAGACTGCCCAGAGACAACAGGCATACCTGCATAGCAATGAGTCGTGGGTATAGTGTGTCACGTACGCCCCCCTTGCTGGATCAGAGCACCCTCCTGCTGCAGGTTCTGTAGCGCCAGGCTGGTTGCAAGACAGGGGAGTCCTCACTTCTGAGAAAACCACAGCTTGGCCCCATTGGCCCCTCACCTGGGATGGATGGAGCAGCAACACCTGGCTGGTGTCTGACCACTCTTTCTCCGGCCCTGGGCAGCCAACTCCTGTAGTTGCTTGCTCATCCCGTGGCTTTCCCAACCCCCCCCCCGTGCCACACTAGAGAGGGCCTGGGGAGCAAGCGGGCTCGGGAGTGGGAGGAGAGGGCTAAGGGCAGCCTTCCTGTCTTCTCTCCCGCCCCTTCCTCCCGGCAGCTGCAGCTGTGCTGCGTGATGTGGAACTGAGCACAGTCTTAATTACCGCTCAGCCCTGCTCATTAGTGCTTCTGGAAGCCAGAGAAGCCCCGAGTTAGGAAGCCTCAGTCACAGTGGAGACCCGGGCGGCAGGTCTCCCGGGTGATCACTAGTCCCACGGCTCCCAGATTGTGTCTATGTGACTTGGGACCCCTTTTTGGGCCTCCAGAGGGAGATACCCCTCCCTGGGATGGGGGAAGGGCTGAAGCTGGAGGGAGCCATTGCTGGGTTAATCTTCCTCATGCACAGCTCTGATCAAAAAAACCTGTAATGTTTCTCTTGCTGACTGCATAGAGCCTGGAGTCCTTGGCTTAGCAGTCAAGACCCTCCATGATCTGGTCCCACAGGACTTTCCCAATCTGATTTCTCCTTCCGCCCTGGCAGACAGGGAGGGAAGGCTAGGCCCCCTCGTGGGCTCGCACTCCTGTGTGCAGAGCATCGTTGGGACAGCATATGGTGGAACATGTGAAACTCCACTGTGATCAGAGAAAGATGAACGAATGATTAAATAAACCAAATGCACTCACATCCAGCACACTGATGATTTACCTGCCTTTGGAGGGACTTAAGCAAGACACCTGGTGTGTTGTTCAGCATGCATTATTATTATTATTTTTTTTGGTAGTGAAATAGAATAAAGAACCATGAAGTGCCTGAAGACTGGACAAAAGGAAGCAGAGTGGAGGAGAAGAGAAGGGTGGGCCCTGAAAATTATAAACCCATAGGCCCAATTTCAATATCTGGAAAAACTCCTTCACAAAAATCCACCTGTAAATACCTTGAAGATCAAATGAGATAATGCACATGAAAGCACTTTTTTAACTGTAAAGGGCTTTAGAAATATAAGGTGTTATTCTGTAATATTTCTGCTCAGTGCAGACTTTAAAACAGATGCTACGGGAAGGCTGGAGATTTATGATAATAGCTCATCACCCACAAGGTACTCACACAATTTGGGCTGTTTCATTTAATTAGTCATTGCCTCTCTTGTAGACTACTGCAGAAGCCTCCTAAATGGCCTCCCCACTTCTGCATTCTCCCTCGTTCCATTCCTCTTATATGCCACTGCTGGGTTAATCTTTCCGATGCACAGCTCTGATCAAATACTTGTAATGTTTCTCTTGCTCACTGCACAGAGCCTGGAATCCTTGATTAGCAGTCAAGACCCTCCAAAATCTGGTTGCACAGCACTTTCCAACCCTGATTTCCCTCCTTCCCTCCTGGCAGGCATGGACTCAGGAAGATCAAATCACTAAACCCAAGACCACACAGATCCCAACCGGCAGGTCCCAGAGCCAAGCCCTCAGACCCGGACACCTGACTCCGAGATTAACATCACTTTCTCACTTTCATGGTGCAATGGACTGAGTGTTTGTGTCCCTCCAAAATTTATATGTTGAAATACGAATCCTGATGTGATGGCATATGGAGGTGAGACTTTTGGGAGGTATTATAATTAGGTCATGAGAGTGGAGCCCTTATAAATGGAATTATGTCAAAAAAAAATGGAATTATGTCCTTATAAGAAGAGGCCAGAGACCTAGCTAGCTCTCTGTCCACCATGTGAGGATACAATAAAAAGTTGACACTCTGAAACTCCAAAGAAGGCCTTCTCCAGAATCTGACCCTACTGGCACCCTAACCCCAGATTTCCAACCTCCAGAAGTGTGAGAAATAAATGCTTGCTGTTTAAGCCAGTTTATGGTATTTTGGTATAGCAGCCCAATCCCACTAAGATAGATTGATACTGCTGCAACCATCTTCCCACATAGAGCTTTTTCTCTTCTTTGGAAAAATTTCCTCAGGATAAATTCCCAGGAGTGGGATTACCAGGACTAAAGACATTAATATTTTAAATGGCTATGTGAATTGACATAGTGCTTCACAAAAGGGCCAGGCTGATTTATATTTTAGCCAGTGATGTCAATATATACAAGATTCACCAGACCCTCTATTGGGAGTAACTTTTGACCAAATTGCTAATTGAATAAGATATTTCTTTGTTCTGGTTTGAATTTCTTTGACTATTCAGGTGGGATATTTTCCGTGAATTGGTATACTCTTTGCCTTTTGCCTTGTGTGAACTATGCGTTCATAACTGTGGCTCATATAATTATTGACGTATTCACATTTTGGAAGCTGCAATTTTTAAAAAAGAAAAGAAAAGGCAATTTTGAAGATCAAATATGATGGGCTTCGTGAAATTAGAGCAGAGGTCCTTGTCTGATGACATCAGATATATAAGCTATATCTCAAGTAAGTCTTTAAAAAATTTCCAGTCAACTAAATTAAAATACTAGACTACATTTAAGGCAGAACTTAGGAGGAAGGCATCATCCTCGACTCAGTACTTTTCCTGACCCTGTCCATGTGTCCTAACACTAGCATTCATTATTTATTTCAGAGTCATTCTGGTGACTATATAATTGTCACCAATGCTTTTTTAAAATGTGTTAAAAATTATTTTTTTTACTAAATACTATATACTCAAGGTATAAAAGTCAAAACATCTAAAAGGGTGTGCGATGAAAAAACTGTCTCCTACTTTGTCCTTCAGTCACCTTGTTTCAGTTCATGAAGGCAGACACTATTACCAATTCTTTGTGTATCCTTCCAGGGCTATCCTGTGCATATATGAGCTTCTGTGTGTATATTTCTTTCTTTCTTTCTTTTTTTGAGACAGAGTCTCACTCTGTTGCCCGGGCTACAGTGGCCGTGATGTCAGCCTAGCTCATAGCAACCTCAAACTCCTGGGCTCAAGTGATCCTCCTGTCTCAGCCTCCCGAGTAGCTGGGACTACAGGCATGTGCCACCAAGCCCAGCTAATTTTTTCTATTTAGTAGAGATGGGGTCTCGCTCTTGATCAGGCTGGTCAACTGATCAAGAACTCCTGACCTCAAGTGATCCTCCCACCTCCACCTCCCGGAATGCTAGGATTACAGGCCTGAGCCACTGAGCCTGGCCTGTGTGTATATTTCTAATAGAAATGATAGCATATAATACATACTGATCCATAACTTTGCTGTTTTGGAGAACATTTCCATCAATACACAGAAAGCTTAAATACATTTTTAAAAACTGTAGTGCCTTATGTAGTGTTCTACTCTAAGAAAATTCAATAGGCCAGGTGTGGTGGCTCACGCCTGTAACCCTAGCACTCTGGGAGGCTGAGGTTGGAGGATTGCTAGAGCTCAGGAGTTCAAGACCAGCCTGAGCAAGAGGGAGACCCCGTCTCTACTAAAAATACAAAAAAATTACCTGGGTGTGGTGGCACATGTCTGTAGTCCCAGCTATTCAGGAGGCTAAGGCAGGAGGATGGCTTTGCCCAGGAGTTGGAGGTTGCTGTGAGCTAGGCTGATGCCACAGCACTCTAGCCCGGGCAACAGAGCAAGACTGTCTCAGAAAAAAAAAGAAAAAGAAAACTCAATAAACAAAATCCAATCCATGTGTGCAAAACGAATTTGCAAAGAGGTATTTAACCTCACAAACTGAGCTTTTATTTCTGTAAAAATCCTCTAAATATATATATATTTTTTTGAGACAGAGTCTCGCTTTGTTGCCCGGGCTAGAGTGAGTGCCATGGCATCAGCCTAGCTCACAGCAACCTCAAACTCCTGGGCTCAAGCGATCCTACTGCCTCAGCCTCCCGGATAGCTGGGACTACAGGCATGCGCCACCATGCCCAGCTAATTTTTTTCTATATATTTTTAGATGGCCAGATAATTTCTTTCTATTTTTTAGTAGAGACGGGGCGGGGGTGGGGGGAGTCTCACTCTTGCTCAGGCTGGTCTCCAACTCCTGATCTCGAGCGATCCACCTGCCTCGGCCTCCCAGAGTGCTAGGATTATAGGCGTGAGCCACTGCGCCTGGCGAAATCCTCTAAATATTAAGCCACATTCACATATTTCAGTTTCATTTCATTGAAATTATGTTTATGTATTTATGGCTGAAACAGTCTACGAAAAGCAAGGGCCATTTAAGTTGCAAATTATTTATTAAGCAAGTCAATTGTTAAAGATTATACTTCAGTCAAAATGACAAATCCTGCCCTGGTGACAAAGTGTGATAATATGCTTGAAAAAGTTTAGCCTATATAATTCTTGTATATTTTTAAAAGCCTCAAATGTAATAATTCTGCCTGTTCAATTTTGCATTTTGTTTAACAAACACCAAAAGTGTGGAGTGTAAAGGACTGTCAGTGTTGCTTATGAGAGAGATGCATCCAGAGCCATCGGGGCTGCTTGGTTGGGCCCAGCTTACCAAGATCCTGTGTCCCAACATGGCACAAGATGTATGTTTCTTAAAAGGGTAGACTTTTACTCCGAATCACATCAAAAGGTTGGGGCATATCCTCCAAATATCCTCAATTTCTTTCAATCACTGACCCCAGGGCTGGCATCCATGGGTTTATTGAAAACTGTCCCATGCTTTCAGCCTATGCCATCTTTAAGGGCCTAAGTCTCATGTGTTTACTACCTGCTGTGCAAAGAAGCAGCTTGCTTTGTTTGGCTCAAAACTACTTTGGAGCAACAAATGCTACTGTTTGTGGAATGAGTCATTGTTCACCCCACCTGCGCTTTGGATGATCTTTTAAACTTTGATCTTATCTCTCCTTAGAATTTATCTTTCCAAACTTGGGATCTTAGCCCTTCTAATGCCTGTTTCCTAATGACATAGTTAGAATGTATCATAAAAGTCATTTTATTTGTTCATTTATTTGTCCATGTGTTATTCATGGTTTGCTCCCCTCTCCTTCAAGTCTTTGCCCAAACGTTAACTTCTCAGTATGGCCTACCCCAACTATTCTATTTAAAACGGAAACATCCTCTCCTTCTATACCCCCTTCCTCTCCTTACCCTGCTCTATTTTTCTATATTACCTGACACCTTCTAACATAATACATACTTTTCTTATTTATTATGTATATTCTTTATTGTACATTCTCTACCCTCTCTCCCCATTAGAATGTAAGCTCCACTTTGTCCGTGTAATTTGCTGATCTGTTCCCAAGACTTTGGAACAGTGCTTGGGGCATGCCAGGATCGTGACAGTCACATAAGATAACGCCTGTACACAGCCTGTGGTAGGCAGCGTCCGGTAAGAGCTCATGATGGACTGACATCAATCGCCTTCTTCGTCTTAAATGTCCATCAACAGGAGAACATAAATCATGACACAGAATATTGTAAATCAGTAAAATGATAATTACAAACAATGTGTAGCAGTATGGAAACAGTTTATAACTAATGTTAAGTAAAAAAAAAGCAGACTACAAACTTGTCTATGATTGCAACTGAGTAAAAATAATTCAAAATCTATACAAAAAATGAGGAGAGAAGACAGTGGGCTTACAATGAGGAGCTGTTAATCAGGAATGAAAACTGGTCTGCCTAGAAGCAGGTTTTAAAAGCAGTTTCTCTTCAAAACATCTTTCTTCATACCACCTGATAAGCATCTTGCTACACCATGACAGTAGCAGCAGTAAAATGGGTGATGTCAAAGAGAACTATCTTGAAACATTTACTTTCAATCCAAAACAGAGCTTTATATTGTGTTTGTTGTAAATCTATGTGTTCTTCTCTTCCAGATGGCTACAATTGCAAAGTACAGCTTGCTTTGACATCTGATGGCAGGATGATGGTACACTTCTGTGGACGCTGCATATGAACACACAAAACCTATCCCTTGACCAAATCCTGTGCACAGTCATGAAGAAACAATGATCAAGTGCTAAAAACTAGAGTAGAAGAAAACAGTGAGCACCCTGAGCAAGAACCCATGAGAGAACAAGAACCCATGATAGAACGAAATGTTCTTTGCTGCAAAGCACTGCTGGTATCCTCATGGACAATATCACAGATGTCATAAAAAACTGGATCCTCCAAAAGACGTAATATTGAGGTTCTTTGGGGATCAAGGAAAAATGTTATCCTGTGCCTCATTTGCCATCTGAGAAAGTACAATCTGGTATATGCACTAATATATTATATAGCAAACTGATAATAAAATGTTTTCATATTAAAAAAAACCAAAACCCACACAAAAATTAAATCCATTCTTGGGCTAGTCTGGTGGGAATGAGGATTAATTTGTCTAAAATGCTCCTTTGTGTTTTGTAATTCTCTCTTTCGTCCCTTTTTATTTTGGTACAATTTCAAACTTACAGAAAAGTTGCATGTACAAGGAATTTGCAAACACCTTTTACCCAGATTCACCAATGTTACCATATTTGTATTGTCTCTTTCTCTCTCTCTGTGCATATATACATTTCCTAAGAAGAAAGACATTCTCTTACGTAATCAAAGGACAGATTTTCTACTATTTTTATAGATTTAAAGGCTGAGGAAATGTATCTTCTTTTTCAGAGATCCTGGTCCACAATTTCACTAGGTTCAGGATGCAGGGCCTTTTCTGCTTTCTCCGGACCTCTCTCTGCAAACACCGGCAAAGCACTGGTTCCGTCATGTGCCAGCGGACAGCTCCGCCTGACAGCGTGTAACACCTGGCACAGGGAAGTGGGTATTGTTTCCCAGAGGTTGTGTGGGGAGAGGGGTTGGCATGGAACCACCCCTGGGGAGTGGCAGCTCCTGTCTCCAGAACGAAATCCTGTGCGTGTAGGTCACAGACGTTTCCGTGACCCTGGAAGAATGTCCACTTGAGCCGAGCTTCCTCAGGGAATGTCATCTCAAGGGAAAGGCACTGCTGCCTCCTGGCTCCCCTCCCAGAACCTACTGAAAATATTTCTTCAAACTGCTGAGCTCTGAGGACCAATTGGCAAGTGCTGGAGCTACGGGTGGTTCAGCAAGATTCTGTCCCTGGAACTCCTTGGGTTAGAGCCAATATACAGGAGGATTGTTTGGGGGTGGGGGCTCTTTTTCTCTTTTTGAGGAATGAGGTCTGTGCTGAGGGCCTTGGTCGGTGACTACAGTGGCAGCCAGCTAGGAGGATGGATGAAGTCTGCCATTAGTTTGTGGACAAGGCCTGCATGCTATAATCTACTCATACACACCTCTGCCATCCCACCAGGGAACAGCCCTCCCCACTGTTCCCTCAGTCCTTCCGTGTTACCAGACCCAGGTCATTCCTCTCCCTGTGTTTGCGGCCCCTGGACCCTTTGCAGTCTTCACCTCGTGCCTGACCAGGACAAGCCCTGAGCACAGGCAGACAAGGTCCCACAGGCTGCAGCCCATGGGAAGGAACCTCAAGTCATTTCCTTCCCCAGTCCCCCATGGCTCTCTGGCTCTGGCTTGGCGTCCCAGCCCTGGTTCCAGCCAAGCCCTGGGGCTAATTAGGGCTTTGCCTTTGCTACACTTACCTTCACCTTCAGACGTCCCTTCCTCCGTGGTTTTGTTACTTCTTAACTTTGTGATGTGGAAAAGTCAGCCTCTCTTGCCTGTTTCCTCGTATATGAAAATGAGATAATGATGTTTACCTTACAGGGTGAAGGAGAACAGAAACGTGCGTATGAAAGTACATGAGTGACCACAAAAGTGGTAGTCAACTCTGAACCTCACCTATGGGAGCAGCCAGAGCTTTACCTCCCTTCATTTATGCTCTGGAAGTGCCCTGTGCTGAAGGTTAGAAGCTGCTCAATCAGTACTGACAGCTGAGGCTAATTTCTGTTGAAAAGCTTATTGCCCATTTTAGCCTATCAGATTGACAAACTTACTGAAGAGAGGCCACAGGGAGTAGGAGGAAGGGCCCTCTCACACACTAGTAGGAGCGGAATAAATGGGTACAATCTTGATACCTGGTGTCTTAGTCCGTTTTCTGTTGCTTATACGAGAATATCTGAAACTGGGTAGTTTATAAAGAAGAGGAATTTATTTCTTACAATTCCGGAGGCTGAGAAGTCCAAGGTCAAAGGGCTGCTGGTGGGGACTTTCTATGGTGTCCTGAGGCAGCACAGGGCATCACATGGTGACAGGGCTGAGCATGCTAACATGCTAGCTCAGGTCTCTCTTCCTCTTCTTATAAAGCTACCAGTTCTCCTCCCATGATAATCCATTAATTTATTAACCCATTAATCCATGAATGGATTAATCCATTCATGCAGAGCCCTTATGATCCAATCACCTCTTAAAGGCTCACCTTTCAATATTGCCACATTGGGGATTAAATTTCTTTTTGTTTTGTTTTATTTTTTGGAGGCAGGGTGTTGTTCTGTTGCCCAGGCTGGAGTGCAGCTGTGTGATCATAGCTCACTGTAACCTTGAACTCCTGGGTTCAAGTGATCTTCCTGCCTCAGCATCTGGAGTAGCTGGGACAACAGACATGTGCCACCATGACTAGCTGTTTAGGTCTTCTTTATTTTACTTATTTTTTTAGATACCAGGTCTCACTATGTCACCCAGGCTGGAGCACAGTGGCACGATCATAGCTCACTGTAACTCTGTACTCCTAGACTCAAGTGATCCTCCTGCTTCAGCCTCCCAAAGTTCTGGGATTACAGGTGTGAGCCACCACACCCAGCCCGAGGGATTAAATATCAATATGAGTTTCTGAGGGGATAAATATTTAAACCATAGCACCTGATACAACAAGAATATTCAGTATGTTTGCTTTAATTAAGCAGTTCCCCCATAGGAGTCTATTAGAAATATTCACAAGTGTGTACGATGTCATATGACTAAAGCATTGATAGCAGTGTTATATATAACAGAAAAGTTTATGGAGACAATGTGAATGTATAAAATTAGTTAAAGCAATTGTGGAGTTGTGATGCTGCCATGCTATGGAACACCATGCAACTATCAAAAATAATAATGGAGATCATTATGTACTGTTATGGAAAGATCTTAGCAAAAATAGCAAGGCACAGAATTATTTTCGATTACCTGAAACAGTGCCTGGCATATAGTAGCTAATCAATAACTATTTATTGAATTGAAAGACTATGAGGCCAGCCTGTTTAAAAAAAAAAAATTACCACTTCAACACACACTTCTAAACAAGCCCACACACTTTCATTAAAAAAAAAGGTTCTGGAAGGACAGTGACCACTGTCGACTGTGTGTATGCCTAGGGTATGAGCAGCTTTAACTTCCCCTGGCTCTGGTCTACACGGCACACACTGTGTGAAGTGAGGCCGCAGTGAGCAGCCCACACATCCATCAGGCAGCTCCTTGCCGGAGGTGTTGCAGGAGGGGTCGTTAGTCCTGCTCTCCCCGTGGGAAAGAGCAGTAAAGCCCAACCACTTCGAACCACCACTTAAGGTAACTTGCAGGGTCAGGGAGAAAAAAGCTAAGGACAAGATGTAATTATTCAAGACACTGTTTTATTTATACCTAAGGAGACACACCAGAGTTTGAGCTCCCGAGGGCCTGGGCCTTGGGTGGGCCACACATTGCGGGTGGGTGGCTTCTAAGTCTTGGAGAACCCAGGCCAGTGCCAGCCAGTATTCCCTGAGCAGGTGGCTGAATCCTGAAAGTTCTGGGTCTCTGCACCCAAAGACTAAGGGAGAAACAAAGGGTGTCAGATAGAGTCAGCTCTGAGGACCCTGCGAGGCCCCGGTGTCCTGCCAGGGTGAGGTCAGAGGAACACTGGGATCGGGTAAGAGGTCACTTAAGAGTAGTAAGGTCAGTTGCAGTGGCCTGAAGAGGACTGGCAGGTTTCCCTGAGGTTTTGGAAACGGGTATGAAACAGTGTGGTTTGGAATATTCAAAAATTTAGGAGACATAATGTAGTTTAGGAGGACTTTAGAAGAAAAAGCCTCAATTCACCTCCAATTTGCCAGGATGAGGTGTGTGTGACTCTAGCGCGGTGTGGGCAGCTTACAGACTCCCAGGCCAGTCAGAGCAAAGGGGTGCAGGGTGAGGGCAAAGAGGCAAAAGTCCATGCTGGCCCCCCAGGCTCTTGGAGGCAAGGCAGGTCCTAGTGGGGCCCCAGCCACACTTCGAGAGATCCCAGTCCTTCAGAAGGCGAGGCCTGGAGGTGACTGTAGCAAGCCACGACCCTGGCAGGTGACAGCTAGAGGGACAGCTGAGGAGGTTAGGTCAGGATTGCAGGGAGGCTGGACAAGCTGGAAGGCTGCGGGGGATCTCTGATTCACAAGCCCAGGCTTACCTGTAAAGCCCAACACAGCACATGTACATGTGGCGCTACATTTGGTCCTCACAACAGCACTGAGAAGGGCATTTATTAATTTGTTGATCAATAAGAATTTATTTTCACCAAGGAAAATCCATCTCTCAGATTCATTACGACACTTAGGGAAGCACCTGGTACAGAGAAGCTATGGCCATAGCTGAAGCATTTGTAATAGCCAAATCTGAAATGTGAACTTATTTTTTTAAATCAATTTTATCGAGGTATGATTTACATACAATAAAATGTACCCATTTTTTTTTTATTTTTTTATTTTTTTGGAGACAGAGTCTCACTCTGTTGCCCAGGCTAGAGTGCCGTGGTGTCAGCCTAGCTCACAGCAACCTCAAACTCCTGGGCTCAAGCGATCCTCCTGCCTCAGCCTCCCAAGTAGCTGGGACTGCAGGCATGTGTCACCACGACTCACTACTTTTTTCCATTTTTAGGAAAGACAGGGTCTCGCTCTTGCTCAGGCTGGTCTCGAACTCCTGACCTCAAGCGATCCACCCGCCTCGGCCTCCCAGAGTGCTAGGATTACAGGTGTGAGCCACTGCGTCTGGCCAAATGTACCCATTTTAAGTACATTAATTTTAATGTACATCAAGTCCATTAAGAGGAGCTTGGTAAGTGTTTCCAAAGGTATACACCCATGTAATCACCACCCCAGTGAAGACAGATTTTCCATCACCCCAGAAAGTCCCCTCCTGCCTCTTTGTAGCCAATCACCCCACCCCACTTGCCCCAGGCAAACACTGATCTGCTGTCACTACAGCTTAGTTTTGTCTGTTCTAGAATTCAATACAAATGCAATTACACCGTACATACTCTTTTGTGTCTGGCTTCTTTCACTTAGCATAATATTTTTAAGACTTACGCATGTTATATGTATCAGTGATTTGTTCTTTTTAATTATTGACATGTCTTTAATTGTATTTGATATATCACAATTTATTTATCCATTCTCTTGTCATTGGATATTTGAGTTGTTTCCAGTTTTTGGCTTTGTGAATAAAACGGCTATGAACATTCATGTAGAAATCTTTTTGTGAATATATGTTTTCATTTCTCTTGGGTAAATACCACAGAGTGGAACTACTGTTATGTACGTTAACTTTATTAAAAAACACTGCCAATATGTTTTCTAAAGTGGTTGTTCCAATGAGCACTCCCACCAGCAGTGAATGAGGGTTCCAATAACTCCATATCTTCATCAGTGCTTCATATTGTCTTTTTAATTTTAGCCATTCTGGTGGGTATGTGTCTCATTGTGGCTTTAATTTGCATTTCTCAGCTGGTTAATGATATTGAGCATATTTTCATTTGTTTATTGACTATTTGTATATCTTCATTAATGATCTGTTCAAATCTTTTGTCTATTTATTTTTATAACTTAAAAAATTTCATTCAACACATTTTGACTCCAAGGCGGGCGGATTCTTTGAGCTCAGGAGTTCGAGACCAGCCTGAGCAAGAGCAAGACCCTGTCTCTACTAAAAATAGAAAGAAATTAGCTGGACAACTAAAAATATATAGAAAAAATTAGCCGGGCATGGTGGCGCATGCCTGTAGTCCCAGCTACTCAGGAGGCTGAGGCAGTAGGATTGCTTGAGCCCAGGAGTTTGAGGTTGCTGTGAGCTAGGCTGACGCCACGGCATTCTAGCCAGGGTGACAGAGTGGGACTCTGCCTCAAAAAAAAAAAAACAAAAAAACAAAACTACACATTTCGACTGAACTCAGGTAATTATAGTTGTTTCCTTTTTACAGGTAAGGAAAATAAATCCAGAGAAGACTTACCCAAGTTTTCTTATGGTGGCAAACCAGCAGCTTGTGGCAGCAACTCCAAGTTACTATGAGCAACTGTCTGTACTGCAACGGTGGGGATTGTCATCCTCAGGCTTTGCTGAGTGACATCTACATGCTTAGTGTGCTTTATTCAAGGTAACCAGATGTTTGAGAATGAACCACATTTGTCTGATATTTTAGCTTCTTGCCTAGTAAAAATACAACTTAAAAAGCAGAGGTGCACCTAAATTAATGGAAAGACATCCCATGTAGATAAGAAGACCTAATATAATTAAGATGCCAATATACCCCAAATTCATCTACAGATTCAATGCAATCCATAGCAAAATCACAACTGGATTTTTTGATAGAAATTGTCAAGATGATTCTAAAATTCACGTAGAAATTCCAGGAACCCAGACTAGCCAAAACAATCTTGAAAAAGAAGAGCAAAGTCAGAGGGATCACACTTTTCAATTTTAAAACTTATTAGTAATCAAGACAGTGTGGTTCTTGCATAAGGATAGACATAAAGCAATAGAATAGAATTGTGAGTCCAGAAAGAAACACTTACATTTACAGTTAATTGATTTTCAAGAAGAGTGCCAAGACAATCAATGGAGAAAAGAGAGTCTTTTCATCCAATGGTGCTAGGACAACTGGATATCCAATTGCAAAGGAATGAAGTTGTACGCCTACCTCAAACCCTATATATTATATATTTCATAGAAGAAATATAGGGAAAAGCATAGAAATAATATCTGTGACCTTGGGGTAGGCAAAAGCACAAGTGACAAAAGAAAAAATAGATACATTGGACTTCATCAAAATTAAAGACTTTTGTGCTTCAAAGGACACTACCAGGAAAGTAAAAATATGGCGTAACATATGTGCAAATCAGATAGCTGATAAGGAACTTCTATCTAGAATATATAAAAACTCTTCCAACTCAATAATAAAATGACAAATAACCCAATTAAAAATGGGCAAAGCATCTGAACAAACATCTCTCTAAAAAAGATATAAAAATGGCTACTAGCCATCAGGGAAATGCAAATCAAAACCACAATGAGATACCACTTAATACTCACTAGGGTGGCCATTATTAAAAAGACAGATAACAACAAGTGTTGGCTAGGCTGTGGAGAAATTGGAACCCTCATATATTGCTAGTGGGTATGTGCAATGGTGCAACTGCTTTGGAAAACAGCCTGGCAGTCCCTCAAAAGTTTAAATCATATGATCCAGCAATTCCCTTTCTAGGTATATACTCAAGAGAAATAAAAAAAAAAATTTTTTTAAATAAAAAAATAATTTTTTTTAAAGAAGTGTAAAATTCAATGCTTTTTCGTATATTCACAGAGTTCTACAACATCACCACAATCAATTTTATTTATTTATTTATTTATTTTTGAGACAGGGTCTCACTCTGTTGCCAGGGCTATAGTACAGTGGCATCATCATAGCTCATTGCAACTTCAAACTCCTGGGCTCAAGTGATCTTCCTGCCTTAGCCTCCTAAGTAGGTGAGACTATAGGCTTTAACCATCATTCCTGCTAATTTTTTATTTTTTGTAAAGTCAGGGTCTTACTATGTTGCCCAGGTTGGTCTCAAACTCCTGGGCTCAAGTGATCTCCTGTCTTGGTTTTTTCAAGTGCTGAGATTACGGACGAGTGCCACTGGGGCTGGCTGAATTTTACACTTTTAAACAATTGAGTAAATTGTAAAAAAAAAAAAGATTGTGCGAATGTCCATTTTTATAAATTATTGAACATTTTCTTAACTGTAAAATGATTTTATAAATACAGTTACATTATTGTTTCGTATAAGAAAGTGCCTTTATTATAAGCCTACAGAGCAGAATGCAAAATGATGCTATTTAAGCACCCATGTTGGTTGATATTTGCTGAAATTATATCAGTATACTGCATTCATCCTTCTTCAAAGGCAGGTATAGAAAGGATTTCCAATGTGATAAACAAGGTGTGGACTGAAAAGCTGAAGAAAATATGAATAGAATTGGGTACAAAGTAAATGTAAATGTGTTTTCTTCAACATTTTGCTGTGCTTATATTGTTCTGAAATGAAAGAGTAGGTTCTAAACAACACATAAATACAAAAACCCAAGAAAATGATGTAAAACATACAGAATACATTTTTAAGAACACATTTGTACACACACATACACACACAGTCTGGCAGCTGATGCCACATCTAGGGACAACAGTTGTTGGGCGAAGCCTCCCAGTTTCCTCCAAGGAAAGGACATTTCTTGATTTGCCATCTCCACTCCCTGGCCTAGGTGCAAAGAGGGGAGGGGCAGCCATGCACACCAGGTTGTCTCTTCTTTCAGGGAGCACCCCTGTGTGTTGGGGTAGGAGGGGACCTAGGGGAGAAGGACACTCTCCAGGGTGTGGCAGAGGGTGCTTAGCCTGCGGGCAGCCTCAGCAAGCAGCACTGCCACCTTGTGGCTTGGGATGGTCTTACCTCTGGGCAAGGCCCTAGGAACCTTGAGGGGGCTCCCTCCGAAGAAAATGTTTGGTTATTCAGTAGCATTCCTTTGAATATCATTTTTATTGTTTCTTTCTTAACATAAAAGTAATTCATGTTCACTTTATAAAATATAAACAGTAGAAATAAGGAAAAAGAAAATAATAAAAATTACCTGTAAATCCAACCTTCAGGGATAACTAAGGTTAGGTACTTGGGTGTATATTCTATATAGACATAGAATATACTAACATGCCATATATTCAGAAACATTTTAAAGTCTTGTTTCTAAGTTTTTTCCTCTTTTAAGAAAAAAGGGATTACATAGTATATACTGTTTTTTCATAAACTAAATATATTGAACAAATATCTTTCTACCTGTTCTGTAACATCTTTTACTAATTAAGGAAAATTTCAAAAATGTATGAAAGTAGAGAGTCTAGCATAATGGGATCCTATATACAAATCACCCAGACTCAACTATTATCAAACATATGGCTGATCCCACAACACCATTTTTGATGGCTGTATTGTATTCCTTTCTTTGGATGATTGGGCTATAGTTTATTTAACCAACTATTGTTGAACAGTTTTTTCAGTGAGGTGAAGAATGCTGGAATGAACATCCTTGTTGCTGAATCTTTACTGAAATCCATAGTTTTTGTTTGGTTCTGTTTATTTTTAGAGATAGAGTCATGCTGGAACTTCTGGGGTCAAATGATCCTCCCACCTTGGCCTCCAAAGTAGCTGGGCTGACAGGCTCATGCCACTGGGCCAGCTCATGGTTATCTTCTTGGTTGAATTCCCAAGAAAAAGTGGATGTGAAGTTTGTAAGGTGTTTCTCATATATAGTATATTAACCAAGACTTTCCAGAAAGGCTGAATTAGGAGCCTTTTAAAAAAAATAAAAGGATTAAGGACCTTCTCTTATATGACAGTGAAGAGAAATTGATAGAGAAAATTTACAATGATAAAAAGTACTGTATAGGCCAAGCGTGGTGGCTCATGCCTATAATCCTAGCACTCCGGGAGGCCGAGGTGGGAGGATCGCTTGAGTTCAGGAGTTCCAGACCAGCCTGAGCAAGAGTGAGACCCCATCTCGGCTAAAAATATAAAAATTAGCTGAGCATGGTGGTGCACACCTGTAGTCCCAACTACACGGGAGGCTGAGGCAGGAGGATCGCTTGAGCCCAGGAGTTTAAGGTTGCTGTGAGCTAGGCTGATGCCATGGCACTCTACTCAGGGTAATGGAGTGAGACTCTGTCTCAAAAAAAAAAAAAAAAAAAATACTGTATATTCAGAAACATTTTAAAGTGAATTTTATTTTTATTAATCACAATTATACCTATATACAAGGTCTGTCTGGAAAGTATCCCGCCATTGTTAATATAAGGAGAACGGTCTGTGTGACATCGATGTAACCTGGCAGGCAAGGAGAGTGGACTGGGATGCGCATGTGTGAACAATACTAGCCAGCGGGGTGCTACACGCCACTGGGTGAGCATGTGCACAGTATGGCCATCGCATTCAAAATGGCTGACTGAGTACAGCAACGAATCTGCATCAAATTTTGCATTAAGCTTGAGCAATCTTCTGAGAAAACTATTCAGATGATTCCGAAGGCTTTCGGGGATGATGCAATGAGTGCAATGCAAATAAAAGTGTGGCACAAACGCTTCAAAGATGGCTGAGAATCTATTGAACATGATCCACGTCCTGGAAGGCCTGCAACAAGCAGAACACCTGAGAATGTTGAACGAGTACCGGTTAGCTTAAGAGACGTTGGGAGAACTGTGTGAGGTCCCAAGGTGCCTACTTTGAAGGGGACTGAGGCATCATTGTCCTATGTACAATGTCTCTTGTGTTTATTAATCACAATTATATAATCAAAATTGTATTTTCTTCAATAAATATCTCTATTTTTCACATTACATGGCTGGATACTTTCTGGACAGACCTTGTACTTTTCATTTTAATTTTTTATTTTTTAAAAATTTCAAAAACACAGAAAAGTTGAAATAATAGTATTATGAACACCCCATACCCTCCACCAAGCTTCAACATTTTAAACATTTTACTGCTTTACTACATTTTTTGTTGAACTTTTTGAAAGCAAATTGCAAACATCATGTCACTTCACCTCTAAATACATTAGCATGCATTTCCTAAAAGAAGGGCTACACCTACATAACTACAAAATCGTTATTACACCTAAGGAAACTAACTATAATTCTATAACATCATCTAATATTTATCTTGTATGAAAATTTACCCAATTGTTCCTAATTATAGCTTTTTTAAAAAAATCATATTCAAGCCTGGGCACCATGGTTTATGCTGGGATTATAATCCCAGCACTTTGGGAGGCCAAGGCAGGAGGATCACTTGAGGTCAGGAGTTCGAGACCAGCCTGGGCAACATAGTAAGACCCTGTCTTTACAAAAAATTAAAAAAATTAGCTGGGTGTGGTGGCACATACCTGTAGTCCCAGCTACTCAGGAGGCTGAGGAGGTAGGATCACTTGAGTCCAGGAGTTCAAGCCTACAAGAGCTATGATGATGCCACTGCACTCCAGTCTGGAGACAGAGCAAGACCCTGTCTCTTAAAAAAAAAAAAAAAAGACTCAATCAAAGCTTATGAATTGTATTTTTTAATCTGGAATAGTCACACTTTTCTTTTCCCATGACATTGTCTTTTTTGAAGACTCCAGGCCAGCTTTCCCACAAAATGTTCTGCATTTGGGATTTAGTGATTATTTCCTCATGGTGTTGTTTAACTTGTCCTGCTGCTCCCTGTGTTTTATGTAAATTGAAAATTAGGTCCAAAGGCCCTTAAAGTTGTACCATAGTTGATGGTATTACTGGTTCTGATTGTATTCTACCCTTTCTTGTGAGGTGATTATACCTTCATATACATTTTGCTACGTGGCTTGCAGAACACCTTTTTGTAGGAGGAATATACTTTGTTGCCCCATTAAAGGCAGGTATGGCCATATGACTTGCTTTGGGCAATAAAATGCGAGTGGTGATGACTGTGCTCTTCCCTGCAGAAGCCTTAAGAACTATGAACTATGGCAGGCTTCTATCACTTTCCTTTTCCTCTGCCATATGGACGTCATGTTCCAGATAGCGGCCATGTCTTCTGCCTGGATCCTAGAAGGGAGATGCCAACACAGAGCAGAACCACCAAGGACCACAGCTGACATAAAATGTGTGTGAGAAATAAGCCTTTGTCTGTAAGCCACTAAGATTTTTGGGCTGTTTGTTACTGCAGTATAACTTAAGGAAAGCTAATTGAAATGTAGGCCAGGTGTGGTGGTTCATACCTGTAATCCTAGTGATTTGGGAGGCCAAGGTAGAAGGATTGCTTGAGGCCAGGAGTTTGAGACCAGCCTGGGCAACATAGCCAGACCCCCTCACTACAAAAAAATAAAAGAAATTAGTCAGGATTTGTGGTGCATGCCTATAGTCACAGCTACTAGGGAGGCTGAGAATGGAGGATTGCTTGAGCCCAGGAGTTCAAGGTTACAGTGAGCTATGATTGGGCCTCTGCACTCTAGCCTGGGCAACAGAGCAAGACTCCATCTCTAAGAAAAAACTGAAAAAAACAAAAAACAAAAAACAGTTCTATCATTATCCCATCAGATAGCAAGGAGAAGCATCTAGGCTGCAGATTAAACAACAACATCAAAAATTCAAAATCAATCTAAACACACACACTTACACAAAATCTTTCCCTGGCTGGGTGTGGTGGCTCATGCCTATAATCCCAGTGCTTTGGGAGGCCGAGGTAGGAGGCTTGCTTGAGCCAAGCAGTTCGAGACTAGCCTGGGCAACATAGAAAGACTCCCTGTCTCTACAAAAAATAAAAAAATTATCCAGGTGTAGTGGCTCACAGTTCCCAGCTATTATACTACTTGGGAGGCTGAGGCAGGAGGATTGCTTGAGCCCAGGAGCTTGAGGCTTAGTGAGCTGTGATCACGCCACTGCACTCCAACCTAGGGGACAGAGCAAGACCCTGTCTTTAAAAAAACAAAAAACTTAATTCACCTGACAAATTATTTACTAATTACAAAGGGAAAAATAGTAATTTAACAGTGTAGAAACCTGGTAGCCACCATTGTAACCAAGTGATCAAAGTTAACATCTTCTTCAAATAGGACAAACCAATGTTATCTGCCTTCTGATGTCATGCACTAAGAAAGGACGCATTTCTGTGGTATTTTTGGCAAAAATGCATTACTTTAATGAATATAATCACGAGAAAATATCAGACAAGCTCCATTTAAGTACATTCTATGTAATAACTGCCCTGTTCTTTTCACACACACACGTCAATGTTGTGAAAGACAAAGACAGACTGAGAACTGTTCCAGATTTGAAGAAACTAAAGAGACATGACAACTAAAAGCAATGTGTGATCCTGGAGTAGATCCTACACCAGAGAAAACAACAATTTGAAGAAGAAATGAGAAGAAGAAGGAAGAAGAGGAGGAGTGAGAGAAGGAACAGGAAAAGAAGGGGGAAGGGAGAGGAGGGGGAAAGATGGAATAGTAGTAGTGGGGGGACATCACTGGGACAATTGGCAAAATTTTAATAATAAGGTGCATAGATTATAACATTGTATTAACATTAATGATATTAAATGCCCTGATTTTGATGATTGTACTGCATTAATTCAGGGCAAAGGGTACAATGTCTACAATTTATTCTCAAATGGTTCAGTAGAGAAATTTATGTATATAGAGACTATTCTTTCTCTTGTGTGCCTACTTTCTCTGTATGCATGTGTATGTATATATAGAGAAAGACAATCATAAACCAAATATAGCAAAACAGTAATTGAGAAATCTGGGTGAAGATTCATGAAAAATAGTTCATTGTACTATTCTTGCAAATTTTCTGTAAGTTTTAAATTATTCCAAAACAAAAAGTAAAAAAAAAAAAAAAAGCAAAAATTTGTTATTAATTCTAAACTGATGTCATTCCCATATTTCTAGAATTAGAAAGTTTGTTTAGGCCGGGCATGGTGGCTCACACCTATAATCCTAGCACTCTGGGAGGCCGAGGCAGGAGGATTGTTTGAGCTCAGGAGTTCGAGACCAGCCTGAGCAAGAGCGAGACACTCTCTCTACTAAAAATAGAAAGAAATTATATGGACAGCTAAAAATATATATAGAAAAAACTAGCCGGGAATGGTGGCACATGCCTGTAGTCCCAGCTACTCGGGAGGCTGAGGCAGGAGGATTGCTTGAGCCCAGGAGTTTGAGGTTCCTGTGAGCTAGGCTGACACCATGGCACTCCAGTCTGGGCAACAGAGTGAGACTCTGTCTCAAAAAAAAAAAAAAAAAAAGGAAAGTTTGTTTATAAATGAAATGATGGATTTGTAGATGGCAATTATTTTTAATGAAGTTGCGTGGCAAAGTAAAAAGTTAGCTACTCCCTGTTGGCCCCTCCTCCGGTGTTATTCCTGGTGCAAGAAATCCTAAAATATGGGAAGCACTGTTTTAGTATCCTTGAAAGAATGGACTCCTACCTTCATCCAGAGGCAGGATACTGTGTTTTCCCCAGCGATGGGCCAAGAACAGCTCTGTGGCGGCCTCGTGGGGCAGGAGAGGCCTGTGAGCACACATCTTGGGCACGCATCCATCGCACACATCCTGCCCCTGCAAAGCGGAGCCCAGCCTCCCTTGGCATGTGATTTGCTGTCCAGCCCAAGATGTGGTGGGTGCTCCAGAGCTGACCAGAGGGATAGAGTTGACATCACCGTCTCTTTCTGGAAATAGCAATGACAGAAAAAACCACAGCAAGTGATAAAGGCAGGCTCTAATTAAAGCCCTCAGCTGTGTGGGACTTGGGTCTTGATGGAAGGGGCAGGATTTAGCTAAGGAGAAGGATGACGATTTTCCCTCATGGGGGGTCCCTTAATATACCCAGTAGGTAGAAAGCAGTGACGTTGCCACTGTTTAGGAAACAGGGGCAGCCGAGACTCTGAGGATCAAACCAGCACTTGTTTCCTTTACCAGTTCTTGGTGGGAATGGTTAGCTGACCCAATAGCATCCCTTTCACCTCCTCCTTCCCCATGAAGACTAGTATGGTCTCTGCCCCAGGAGGGCCCAGGAGGATGCAAGACCCTCAAAGGCAGGTGAGATTAAGAAATGGGGTTTCAATCTCTTGAGCATAAGAAGCAGGAGCCTAGGCCTGCTCTGTGGACCACACTGGGGCTGCTGGACAGGAAGAGGTTCCTACCAAGCCCCATGGACTCCATCAGTGGTTCTAACACAAGTGAGAGTGTAGGCTGGCGTTTTGGAGCCTGGAACAGGGCAGCAGCTGGGGTCTCACTAGCAGGCCACAAAACCTCCAGCAGGCCAGATCAGGAGAACATTCTATGCTCTGCTGGGACAGTGAGCGCAGACTCAAGGGAGGTGGGGGCCTAAGGAGGGAAGACCTGCGTCAGGGACCATGAGGACAGCTGTGGAAGGGCAGCATTGGGGGCATGTTAAGAATGGAGGTTAGTGAGGGTGGGGGAACAGAGAGCCAAAAAGAGCCACAGAATTGTGAAGACTGGGAAACAGAGATGAGAATGGCTATGAGAGTTGAAGACTAGGGTTAGAGCTGAAGGAGCTAAGTGAGCCTGAATAGTGACCAGGGTCAAGCGCTAGATGTGAGGCTGATGCAGGGACTGGGGAAGATTGGTCACTGTGGAAAACAGGGTGATGGAGGAGGAGGGGGAGGAGGAGGGGGAGGGGAAGGCCAAAGCCCAAAGTCTGTGGATAAAGCGAGAAGGTGCAAACACGTGTAGGGCAACCCCAGGTCCGTGCAATTGGACACTCAGTAGGTGAGGGTATCAGAGCCAGGTGAGTTCATGCTTATCTTCAAAATAGAGGTTTGGGGAGCAGGAGGGGATGCAGAGGCATGCAGGGTGCGAACATGGGGAGGGGTCAGAAGTACACGCCTCAGTGGGTTTGGAGGGCTGACTGCCCCGGCCTTGCCTGCAGGAGAGCTTGGCTCTCATCCACGGTTGCATCACCAGCTGAGCACACTGAGCCTGTGACCCTGTTCCAATCCAAGCAGCATCGGGAGAGTAGTCTTGAACTGTTCTGATCAGCCAGAGCCCCACGGGCCGTGGCGGGCCACACACAGGCGGTAGGGCGCACACCAGTGCAACAGCCCAGCCGGCGGCCTCCACCCCTCCAGGCCGCGGGGTCCCAGCGGGCGGCCAGTCTCCGCCTCGTCCGCGGCGTCGCTGGAGCAGCCCGCACGTTCCAGCCGGCTCAGCGCCAGAGGGCGGCGCTGCGAGCTGACCGAGCCGAGACCTTGACCCTGATGGGGCCCCCGGGGAGAGAGCGCCAGGCCGGGGAACGCGGCCCCGCGCCCTCCTCGGCTCGCATGGGGCGGGCGGCCGGCGTGAGGCCAGAGTCGCGAGCAGAGGGCGCGCAGCGGGGAAAGCCCCCGGCCCACCTCGGAGCGCGGGTCAGTGCCGAGGTCGAGCGGAGAGCACAGGTCCTCTCCCCCGCCCCGGTTTGGGCCACTGCGGCCAGAGCCCCGGGGGCGGGCCCTCGACCTGCGCGGCGTGGGCGAGAAGCGCGCCGGGGATTCACACCAGGCCGCCGCGGCCGGGACCGCTGAGACGCCGCTCACTGCCCGGCGCCTACGGCCAGCATGAAGCCACGTGGAGAGTGGGAGGGGATAATGTGCGTCCAGAAGAGGGAAGTTTCGCCAGACCACAGGCAAAGCAGAACTGGAGCTCACTGTATCCAATCTCCACCACACAAGCGCCCACCTGAAGGTGCAACGCCTTTGTTGTTATGGAAACACGTGCTGGGGCACCGACTTGAGCCCATGGGGAATGAGGAACGTTCTTTTACCAGAATGTGTACATACTTGTAACGCGATGTAAAATGTCTGTCACTTATTAAGCACATACCCTGAACCCAGGACTGTGCAAGGCACATTACATAGGTAACCCAGATGTGGATGTTTGCAACCTTTCCTCCCTGTGCTACTTACTCTTGACGCAGGATTTAGCAATTCTCCCACCCCTCCCAAAAGAATCCATTTACACAAGAGCTTTAGTAAATCAGGTAGATTTTTTTCAAGGCTTATAAAGGCGACTGAGGAAAGAGGAGATTTTATATATACAGCACAGACTGCAGCATTTCGTTCTACTAGACACCTCTTCCTAGACGTCTCTTCCCTTATTGATCTTTGTGGCTGTTTCTCATGGACCCTTTCTCGATGCAGCCTCTGAATGTTGCCCAGCCCCAGGCACTCCCTCCAACATCTTCCTCTGGGCTTCTTCATCTCTCCCCATTCCTCATAAGAAGAGACACTGGGTCTTGCTTTTCCAAAACTGCCAGTGGGAACACACTCTCTCACCCATGCCAGACATCCTGCTCAACAAAGACCTACTCACCACTAGCATTCACCCTCTGCAGAGGTCAGCCAGTTTTTATTTCTGAAACACATACCTTCTCTCATCCAACTCACCCAGAAATCCACAGGAGGTAGTTATTATTCCCATTTTACAGATGAGGAAACTGAGGCTTAGGGAGGTTAAGTAACCTCCCCAATATTACATGTAATAAGTGACAGAAACCAGCATTCAAACCCACACAGTCAAGTTCTTTCTCCTCCCCAGGGAGCTTCACAGAGGATCAGTTTAAAGAGCCACATCTGCTGTGATGTCTTCTGGTACATCTGTAAGCACTGATCATGGAATTGTTGCATATGTAGTGTCCAGGTCACAAGAATGTGTGATATGCTTGCATCATTCCATGCTTCTTGGTATTTGGACTTGAAGCAGCTTTTCTCAGATACAGAAATTATATGTCAGAAAGCTAAACTGGGTGACTTAACTCTCCACATTTGTATTTTTTTTGTATTAATCAAATACAAATGTACCTAAAGTATATAGCCCCATTTGATCCTCACAACCGTGGATGAGGTTGGAGCAGTGATAAAGTGATTCCTCCTTCCCCATTGTGAATTCCCTTTATGGAAAATTCTGATATATAGTACTTTAAAACATAAGTCTTTCCCACAATGCCACCGATTTTGCACTCATTATAAACACTATATATAAATGCTCTACAAATACTACATGTATATACTATAAATGCCACACAGACACTTATATAGTAATATCTATATGCCAGGCACTGCTTTAAACACTTTACATATTAACTCATTTAATAATTACAGCAACCCCATCAGGTAGGAATTATTTTTTTAAAGATATTTTTAAATTGAAGTTTAATTTACATACAACAAAATGTACAAATTTTAAAGTACAGTTCTATGAGTTTTCACAAATGTATGTGCTCATATAACCATCATTCAGTCAAGATATAGAACATTTCCATCGCTACAGAGAGTTCCTTCTGCCCTTCTCCGTCCAAACTATCCAAAGAAACCACTGTTCTTATTTCTAACACAATACTTTAGTTTTTTTAGAACTTCTTTTGGAATCATAGAATCTGGCTTATTTAGTACAATGCTTTCGCCTTTCGTTCATGCTGTCATATGTATCATATATTTGTTCCTCTTTTTGCTCAGTAGTATTCCATTGTAGGAATACAGTACAATGTGTTATCACTTGATGAACGTTTGGGTTGTTTGTAGTCTTTGGCTATTATGAATAAAGCTGCTATGAATATTTGTGGGCAAGTGTTTCAGTGGACTTAAATTTTCATTTTTCTTGGGTAAATACTTAGGGGTTGACTTGCCAGACATACAGAAAGAGTATATTTAACTTTACAAGAAGCTACCAAATAGTTTTCTAAAGGGGCTGTACGTTCGGTATTATACAAAAGGGGAAACTGAGGCCCAGCCAGGTTAATTCATTGCCCCAGAATAACTCGTCCAAGCATACCTGTTCTAGAGCCTCTCGAGCTGGGGGAAGCTGGGGCTGGGAAAAGGAAAGGCTGTGAGGTGGGGGAGGAAAGAGAAGCTAAACCCAGGGGAGCCAGCCTTGAACTGCCCGCTCTCTGTGTCCTGGGGGCGAGCCCCGCGTGCAGGCAGGGGAAGGGGCTGTCTGGGCTGAGCCCGGGCCTTCCTGCCTGGGCGTTGGCCGACGACACCACTCCTCGCCACCTTCTCGGGCCCTATGGCTGGCGGCTGCTCGTGCAGACTCCCCGACCAGGAAGCAGCGAGCGGGAGGGCACAACAGCGAGCCGCCTTTACAGCGAGGCTCCCAGGAAACGCGAGGCTTGAACGCTACGCCCAGGACAATTCTCTGCGGATCCCGCAGGGGGACCCACTCCCACCACGAGAGGCGGTGGAGGGCGGGTTTCCTTCTGCTGGCGAGGAGGCCGGGAGCCCCCTCTGGCCTTGGCGGGAGTGTTTCAGACGCCTGCTCCCCCGCCACGACCCCAGCGGTCTCCACGGCGCGCTGCTCTTCTGCGTCTTTTTGTCTTCTCTCCACTAAGTGATTTTGTAGGCAGGTACTCACATGGAGAAGTGAGATCACTTTGTGTAGTAAAATCAAACATCTCAGCTGAATTATCCTTTGGCTCCAAAGACACCGACTTGCAGATTCCAACAATAGAGTTGTCGAAGTTGAAACAGGAGTGTAGGAAATAGATTTTTAAATGTTGGCATTTTGTACAGACAGCCATTTGAACCAGGAAATACCATCTAACATACAATGGGTAATTGACTGAATAGAAAGCAGTTTCCATCAATAAGATGGAAGCTGCCTTTTTAAAAAAACTTAACGGTACACTTTCAGGAGGCCCAATTTACCTGGCAACTATGTGCCTTCTACCTTACTTGTCCTTTTGCGCTATTATTTTGATTTACTTGAAGAAGTGGAAATATACAAGAAGTGCTCGTGATGAAAGGGGGTGAAAGTCTGAGTGACCTAATCAACCAGTGTCCTCAGACATCCACTGGGTTCCCAGGTTAACATGGAAGAGACTTCAAAAGAGGGCTGGCGATTTCATTGGGGAGACAAGACAAGAAGCAATTTGTGAGCTCTACAAGATGGTCTGTGCCATGTAATTATGTCACTAGTTACAAAAATTCACATTTTCCTAAGACCATTATCATCCTACTAAAGTAGAATTAAATGTTGACTGAGGTCTTGCAAATTTTTTAAATTTAAATTTTTGAATAGACAATACATTAACAAAGTTCAGCCATCAGAAGATATTTAAAACATTTTCACTAAAGTGTGTCTCCTATAGCATCTCTTAGGCACCGGTTCCCATCTGCTCTCCGCCACTTTTATTAATCTGATCCCAGAGTTGCTTTATGTGCCAACAAGCACATAGGAATAATCTCCCCTTCTTTTTACACAAAATACAGCACGCTCTTCACACTGCTCTGCATCTTGCTTCTTCTTCATATCTTGAAGATCTTTCCATATCAGCTTATACACAGCTTCCTCATTAAAAAATTTTTTTTCATAATCTGATAGTATCCCATTGTATAAATGAGCCATAAATTAAGCATCTAGTCCTTTTATCTATGAGCATTTAGGTTGTTTCCAATATTTTTGCTATTACAAGCAATAATGCAATGAATAACCTATTATAAATATCATTTTGCACATAAATTTATCTTTATGGTAAATTCTTACAAGTGGAATTTTCTAGCTGGAAGGAAGTGCATTTTCAGTTTTGAGAGATATTGTCAAATTGCTCTCTACAGAGCTTGTCCCACATTATCCTCACTTCAGAGTGTGTTATCAAAGGTTTAGATTTTTGCCACACTCTTAGTGAAAAATATTTTCAGTGAAGTTTTTTTTTTGTTGTTGTTGTTGAGACAGAGTCTTGCTCTGTTGCCCGGGCTAGAGTGAGTGCCATGGCCTCAGCCTAGCTCACAGCAACCTCAAACTCCTGGGCTTAAGCAATCCTACTGCCTCAGCCTCCCGAGTAGCTGGGACTACAGGCATGTGCCACCATGCCTGGCTAATTTTTTCTATATATATTTTTAGTTGGCCGGATAATTTCTTTCTATTTTTAGTAGAGACAGGGTCTTGCTCTTGCTCAGGCTGGTCTTGAACTCCTGACCTCGAGTGATCCACCCGCCTCGGCCTCCCAGAGTGCTAGGATTACAGGCGTGAGCCACCTCGCCCAGCCAGTGAAGTTTTAATTTACATTTATCTTATGAATGAGGTTGAACATCTTTTCATATATTTAAAGCCCACTGTATTTCTTTTCTATGTAACAGACTTTTATAACCTTTGCTCATTTTTTATTGGGTTATTAGAGTTTTGATTTTATTTATTTCTGATAATACTCATATAGCAGGGAAATTAAGTTTTTGTGATACAAGCTGCAAATATTTCCCCAAATTTTGCATGGTCTTTTGACGAGTCTTTTTGATTATAGTATTTTTGCCATGCAGGAGTGTTTTTCATTTTAGTGTGGTTAAATATATCCATCTTTTCTTCTGTGGCTGCTGGAGTTTAGTCATAGATAGAAAGGTCTCCCCATTTTAAAGGAGGAGCTTGTTAAAACAGAACATATTATAAAACTGTATAAAACTGGGCATTTGTCGCATAACGTTGACCCCCTCCCTTGCCCCACATTAGTACATATTAAGATAAATAAGCGTGATATGATCAAAAGTGATTGCTCTTTTAAATAGACAAATGTCCATATTCAGATACTTTTAGACACTTTTATTTATTATTGTGTTCTGTTAATAATATAAAGAACAGAAATTTAGTTCCTTAGCCAATCACCAGATTTAGAGCTGGATAGCAGATTCAGAACTAAAGACACAGGTCTCAGCATGAATTTTAAGGGGGGGGGAAAGAAGAACTAAAGACATGGGGACACTTCAATTTAGGGGACATTTTCGTAGAATGTATCCCTTTCATATTGAAGAAAGAAGTATCCATGAGATGGATTGATGCCTAGAAAATATGTAACTATTAAAATAAATATTTGAGAACAGAATACTCAGGTAAGACACAGTTGGGACAAACTCTGGATCCACCTTAATCCATCCAAAGTCAATACATATTTAGCAAGTGCCTGCTGTGGGAAGGCACCGCTGAGCACTGTGGGGAATATAAAGAAATGAGCGGTCATTGTTCATGTTTGCCCTTTATCATTTTACATAAATTTGCACATCTTTATATGACAATTTGGGTATTAAGCCATCTTTCCAAGGTATTTACCTGTCAGATCATCTGGAAACATTGTCTAGGAGAAAGCAAATACAAACAATCGTGATTTTTGTTAATAAAATTAAATGAGGAAAACAGTTGATACTTCATTTCTTCTTTTCCAACTTTAAGAGCAATGAGGAGACCAGACTCCAGCCTCCCTCATGCTGAATCCTCTCACTTCATCTGCCCTCCCGCCCCCCGCAATGGAGTGAATGGAGGTAGATGTTGTTATCTTACTACCCCTTCATCCCTCTAAGCCTAACTCATTCCATCTTGTGGGTACACTTTTGTGACCATTGCCTTTGGGGCAGTAAAGAATTACACAGTCTTTTATTATTCTTACTGTCGAGTGCAATGCATTTTAAGTGTTATTTAATATGTTTAGGGGCAGTGACAATGGGTGGGTAGTGTTGGATGGTGAAGTCTGGAATACATCTCAACATTTTGTGTTCATCCTTATGGAAATAAATTCCATTTATAAGTTGTAGCAGATATGAAGAGCAGATATTTACCAGACTTCATGCTTATCTTTCATAGTATAGTGTATTGCTAGGAAAAGGCTTCCAACCCAGGAACTGTATTTCTGGTCCCCCTAACGTCTAGGTGGGGCCAAATGATAAATTCACGTTGATGGAATGTGAGCAAAAGTAATTGTGTACCACTTTCAGACAAAGTTTAAGAAATGTGTGTGCCTTCTCCAAATTCTCTTTCCTAATTGGCTACAGAGGATGACAAGGCCCTAGGAGATGGCAGAGCCACGTGATGGAGGAATCACTTGGGCCTGAATCACTAGAAGGAGGAAGGAAACCCACTGATCAGAAACATTAGCACTAGACTATTATCCAGGGAAGAAATAAGCTTCTGTTATATTAAACCTCTTAAATGTTGGGGTTTATGTGTTACAATAGCTAGTGTTATCCAAACTAAAACAAAATTCCTTTCACTGTAAGCTGCATTTTCCTGGAACGTAACTTCAATATGGAATGTAGATCAGTTCTCTATTTCCACTATGTAAGTTTGGTCCCACTGTCCTTATGGAGGTTATAATTTAGTTGACTGTTCTGTCTTTAGCCATGTCTTCTTTTAGCATTTAGTGACCCAAATGAACAATAGAAAGTCTAAAATGAAATTAGCAGACATACACAAAGCTGAAAGGGATAGCATGATGCTCAATAAGAAAATTGTCTAGGCTGGAATGATGGGTTAAAAGTAATAAGATGAAATTTAGGCATGCATTAAATAATACATTCTCATAGACAGTGGTTTGAAATGATTGTAATGATTCAGACATTATTTTGAATTGGGATATGCAACATTTGATAAGCAATGGAAGAAAAAAAAGGATTATTTCCACCATACGAAAGGGAAAAGTGATTTTGGTGCTCCATGAGATGCGATTTATTCTCTAGTTCCTGAATAAAAAACATCTGGGCCAGAATGTTGTAAATGGCCATTTATATACTTTGAGTGGGTTAATTTCTCCAGACATAGAGACTTTCCTCCACTTGGCAGACCCTGTGTAAACTGAAAAACAACAATAAAACACACATCAGAAGGACTGAATTCAAAAGATGAAAACATACAGATTTTTTATTCATTAAAACTTACATTTATAGAAAAATGGGGACACATTCTATGTCAGAATCTGCCCAGGTGCTGACCTCAGCGGTGAAATGAAGTTTCATTCTGAGTGAAATTACCATAACAATAATAAATCATATTTACAGGGCTCTTGTGCAGTGCTGTACAATAGAAATATGAGTCAAATAGGTAATTTTTAATTTCTAGTAGCCACGTTAAAAAATTAAAAAGAAACAGGTGAAGTTAATTTTAGTACTACATTTTATTTAACCCAATATATTCAAAATATTACCATTTCAACCTATGTTCAATATGAAAAATTACTGAGCTATTTTACATTCTTTGTTTTCCACACTAAGCCTTCAAAGTCCAGTATATATTTTACACTCACAGCACGTCTCAATTTAGACGAGCCACATTCCAAGTTCAGTAGCTACATGTGGCTAGTGGCTGTGGTATCAGACACTGCAGTTCTAAAGAGTTCATCCACACTGTCTCGTTTGGTCTTCACAGAAGCCCTCTGCCACAGGTATTATTGTTCATATTTTACAGACAATAAATTTTTTACAGAAATGAAATAATTATGCACAGCCACGCAGCCGCGATGGAGTAGCCAGGGCTTGGACTGGACAGCCAATGTATCCCAGGGTTAAGAGGTTTGATGTGAAGTCAAACAGAACTGGCTTCAAATCCTGGCTCTGACATTTACTAGCTGTGTTACCTCAGGCACATTTTTTCGCTCTGACACTTGGTTTCATTATCTGGAAAGCGGTGATAATAACCTTCACAGGCTGTTGTGGGCTTAAATGAGATGATGCATGCAAAGTGCTCCGCACAGCGCCCACCCACTGCAAGTGCTCCTCGGAAGTGGTTATTACCTTGACAACAAGCCCAATGCTCTTTCCACCTTCCCACACTGCTTCCCGGGAGCTTCTCCTTCCCTTCCGCAAGGGTTCATTCTCCATGCGTGACAAGAACCAGCAAACGGCATGATGGTTCTGACTGCATGTCCAGCCTCATCCCTCTATATCACGACTGCTTTGTTGTCATTTTTAGGTTGAACATATTGTTGTCATCTTCCAACAGCATAGGTGTGATGACTTGACAAACCACAAAGCAAACCTGGAAATGCGTGAAGCCAAACCACACGGTCTCATTCTGAGACCCCCTCCAAAGAGCCACCTCATGACTCAGGATCTTAGGAATGCCTGTCACTCAGTTCCGGGACTGCCCACCCCCTTCTTCAAAGCCCCTGCGTTCTGCAAAGCTGAAGAGGAAGAGGTGGTGTCACCAAGCGGGAGTTGGGCATCTTCACAGCCTCCTCCCTGACTGGCACTGGTATCCTCACCTACCTGCAGTGTCGTAACATGACCCCTTCCCCCAGAGCCACGTTTGACTGACTGCCCGTCAGTAATAGAGTGTTTTTACCACCCTGAAAGAAATACTTTAATTTGTGGTTGGAGTATTGAACCCATAAGTAGAAACACTGTGATGCTCACACATGTAATGCATACTGTAGCAACTGCCCCAAAAGTGTTTTACTTGCCATGATAGAGAAATGGGTTTATTGAAGATAAAAGTTCTCAGAAGACTGACACGAAATGAAGTGAATCATAAACATAGTTCATTCAGTCATTCAACAAATACTTACGCAGCCCCTACTATGGACTGGGTGTGCAGCATACTGGGGAGGCAGTGGTGGGCAAAAAAGACAAAATTGCTGCCTTCAAAGACTTTATCTTCTAGAGGGGGATGTAGATATAAATCAAATACAGAATTACAAACTGTAGTAAGAGCTACAGAGGAGAGGGACACAGTGATTGGGGCGCAAACCACATAGAGATCTGATCTGGTCTGCAGGTCAGAGGAGGCTGCCCTGAGAAAGTAAGGAGTGAGCCGAGAGGGCATAGACTACATCTGCGCTCCCCAATCCCTAGACCCCGGACCAGTACCAGTCCATGGCTTGTTAGGAACCGGACCACACAGCAGGAGGTGAACAGTGGGTGAGCAAGGGAAGCTTCATCTGTGCTGACAGCCACTCCCCATCACTAGCATCACCGCGTAAGCTCCGCCTCCTGTCAAATCAGCAGTGGCATTCGATTCTCACAGGAGCTCAAGCCCTACTGTAAACTGTGCATGCGAGGGATCTAGGTCGCGTGCTGCTTATGAGACTCTAACGCCTGATGATCGGAGGTGGAGCTGAGGCAGTGATGCTAGTGCTGGGGAGCAGCTGCAAATACATGTTATCAGCAGAGAGGTTTGACTGTACAATAAATGTAATTCACTTTAATCATCCCAAAACTATTCCCCCAATCCCATCCATGAGAAAATTGTCTTCCCTGAAACCTGTCCCTAGTGCCAAAAAGGTTGGGGACCACTGGACTATGTGATGGAATGGGGGGAATAGGGGAGAAATCTCGGCAGAGGGGAAAGTGTGGCAGGGATTATGCTAGGGTGACTTTCGGGTCTAGGATAACAGCTGGCTAACAGAAACATCTTTTCTGGCCTGACGCGGTGGCTCGTGTCTGTAATCCTGGCACTCTGGGAGGCTGATGCAGGAGGATCGCTTGAGGTCAGGAGTTCAAGACCAGCCGGGGCAACATAGTGAGACCGTATCTCCACAAAAAAAGAAAAATCAGCTTGGCGTGGTGGTGCATGCCTATAGTCCCAGCTACGCGGGAGGCTGAGGAAAGAGGAGGATCTCTTGAGCCCAGTAGTTTGAGGTTACAATGAGCTATGATGATGCTACTGCACTCCATCCTGGGTGACAGACCCTGTCTCAAAAAAAACAAAAAACAAAAAACAAAAAAACAACTCTCCTAAATAAGAAAGGTAGAAAAATACTGCCCCAAACTTCAGAGCGAAGCAAGCAGGGTGGGCAGGAACTCCTTCTAAGGTAGGAGAGGGTCGGGCGACCTGGACACCATCCGTGGGAACTAGCTGGTGTCCTGCTCACAAGGCAGACTATTCAGGGTTTGGCACCGACTCAAGAGAGCTGGGCCTGGTGACAGTGGAGGAACCATCCCTCTGCTCACATTAACTGGGATGGCAGCTGCAGTTGAATGTCACAAGGATCAGGGTTGTGGCCCTGGTCTCTTTTTGGCAGCCAGTGGCTAGAACGGTAATAAAAGGGCAGCTGCAGAGAGTGGTAGATGTGGGAGAGGCAACAGCAGCGAGGGCAGCTCCAGCTGGAGTGAGCCAGTGAACCCGGGGACAGGGAGGGCCTGGGCTGCTGAGGTCTCACTCAGTGACTTCCATGAGGCTTGTCATTAGAGATCACTGCATTGTTTTACGTCTGTAACGGGCCTCTATGTTGTCAGGTTGTGAAAACATGATAATATAGCTTGAAAAATGTCCAGAATTGGGAGATACATGCAGGCAACATGGCTCACGGTCCCTTGAAACAAGTGGCAGTCTCCTGGGGGACATTTTCAGCAGCACTGATGAGTAACAAATGCAACAACCACCTGGGACACTCAGGATTTAAATAAGACCCAAGACACCAAAAACATCATTTACTGTAGGCTCTGACTCTTGGGGTGCCCACAATTCTGTCCTTTGTATAGATCCACTCATGATTGAAACACATATCAAAAGAAAAGAGGTAAGAGTAGGAAACCTTTATGTTTTTGGTCATTTAAGGAAATGTGAATACAAACCCATTAAAATACCTTTTAAAGCAAAATTGAAAAACCACTTTCATTGTTAAACAGTTTCACATTTTTAGTATTCGCAATAGCTGAGACTCCACAGCCAAGCTGAGGGTACAAAGGTAAGCAGAATTAGATACAATCTCTAGCCTCGTGAAACTAATTGGCTAATGGAGAGACAGTCATTAATTAAATAATTGCACTAGTAGATATGTAATCACGCGCAGACAGGAGGGAGGTAACGACGAGGTACGCCCCACTGCGAGAGCTTAGGGCAGGCCCGGGGTCTGCTGGAGGGGGTCACGGAGGCTCCCCTGAGGATGTGGCAATTGAGAAGGTCCAAAGGACAATGAGTTAACGAGGCAGGGTGGGGTGGAGGCAGGGGAGGGAGAGCAATTCAGACAGAGGGACCAGCACAAGCAGAGGTCCTGTGGTAGGCAGGGAGGCCGGGGCAACTGAGCACCTAAGGCCTGTGTGGCTGGAGAAAGTGTTCTGGGAAGTGGAGGTCAGAGAGGAAGGCAGGGCTGGACCATGAGGGTCTATGGCTGTGCTGAGTGTGTCGGTCTTTATCCTTAGAGCGGCAGGAAGCTATTGAAGGATGTCAGCAGAGTTGGGCTGGAATGGGGGCAGTGGAGATTTGGGTAGACAGAAAGAAGGCTATGGCCATAGGTAGACACAGATGATATTCGTCATCACCTCCATTATGGCACGAGGAAGATGGAGTAGAGACAGAGGAGTGGAGGCCTTTTGGAGATAAAACAGACAGGATTGGTGATTGACTGGAACTTGGGGAGAAAAAGGTGTTGAGCAAAATTCCCAGGTGTATGTCCCACGGAACTGGATGAATGATGGTCATGTTCATGGTGACAGGGACAGAGCCCAAACAGCAGGCTTCTGTTCTACTTGCTCCTTCCCTCCACCTCTCCTCCCTTCCCGTTCTCTTTTCTCCTCCTTCCCTTCCTCCCTCTCCTCCTTCTTTTTCTTGGGGAAAAACCATGAGTTTTGGGTATGTTGAGTTGGAAGTATCTTTGAGACACTTAAGTGGTGATGTTAATTAGCAGCTGGATACATGAGTCTGTACCCTTTAGAGAGCGAGGCCTGGGCTGGAGATCTGTGTTTAAGACCACGGGCATCTATGGTACTGGAAATGTGGGGTGCGAATGAGACAGCTGTTGGAGAAAGCACAAGAGTAAGAGAGTAAGAAGAGAAGGGGGCCTAGGAAAGACCTTGAACAGCCTCAATGTTCAGGGACTGAATGTAGGAGATAAGCCCACAAAAGAGCCAGAGGAGCAAGGGGGAGCTCCAGGAGAGGGGGCTGTCCGGAAGGGAGGAGGGTGTTTCAGCAGAGTGTGAGGGTTGAATGCTGCTGGGAGGTCAGAACAAAGCCTGAAGATGCCCACCAGATCTAAAGAGGCAGAGGTCATTGGTGACCATGGGGAAAATGTTTCTCTGGAGTGATGGGGGCTGGAGTTGAGGAATGAATAAGAAGTTTGGAGTGGAGACCATGTATATAAACAACTCTCTCTAGAAATTTGGTTGTTCTATTAGAGCATGCAATGGTGACGTTGAGACCTTTGCATTAGGATTCCCTGAAACAAGTAGCATATTTCAATGGAAAGAGAGCCAGTGTTTGCCAATGGGAAGCCCACATGCTAAAATGGAATGAGTGCCTCCCTTAATGAATCTGTGGAGCATTGACTCTGGTGGGGTTGCTACATATATCACGGCAGCAACAAGACAAATGTTCTGCATTTTCAGTACACACCTGTAAACCTAAACAGCATGATTTGTACGTGCAAATGGTTTGGTAAACAATTACTGATACGGGGGCAGTTTTAGTCTGTTAATCTATTAGGACCAGGAAGTGGCAGCTAAAGAGACTAATCCTAGTGATGGGTGCCTGCATCAGGATTCCTGACTCACAGCATGCGTCAGCACCCAGGTCTTGCTGCCATTGCCTGTGATACTGCAACAGCACGGAGGCCCCTTTAAAACCAAGAGGCAGGGTCTGCTACGGAAACACAGGCATGTGGCATTCATTCAACCGACAAATGAGAACTATGAGGGAATGGGAGTTTGGGGACTGAAACATACACTAAAACCCACAGCTTTGATACCTGATGTCAGAAGCAGGCAATTATTTCCATCATTCTGGATCTCAATATTTCAGACATTTTGACCCATTTGAAGACACTGACGATATTCACTTGGTACTGATTAGGAATCAGCACATATTTCTGATTTGTGTGCACATGCCAGAAAATCTCCTAACCCTAATTTCTGATGCCTGAAGTGTTCGTTTTAGTGGCAGGCAGCCCTCCTTTTATTTTATCCTTTTTCCCTGGAAAAAGGTGGATTCTGAAAAGTTGAAATACATGTCAGGAGGATAGAAAGTATTTAAAACTTTCAAATTGGTGTTCATTAAGGCAAGTATCTCCAGGCATATCATACTGACAGCTGCGATGCCTTGTACTAAGAGTGCTGGCACTTATTTAAAAATGGCTTTGGTCACACTCGAGACATAGTCCTTCATAGGCTGTGCATGTATTAAAGGGAAGGGTTTTCAGAGACAGTTACTTGATAGTGACAGTTCCCGATGTTCAGACAGCTGGCACTTGCTTCTCCCCATGCATGAGCTCCACCTTGGGTTCAAAAAACACACAAGGGCTGCCAAAATATCTCGTTCCTGCCACAGATTCACTTTAATAAATATCTATGTCTCTAATGTACAGCATGGTAACTATAATTAATAGTAATGTATTACATACTTGAAATTTGCTAAGAGAGTAGATCTTTAGTGTTCTCCACACACACACACACACACACACACACACACACACACAGAGTAACTATATGAGATGATGCATATGTTCATTAGCTTGATTTTGGTAATCACTTCACAATGTATATGAATATCAAAACATCACATTGTACAATTTTTTTTTTTTGAGACAGACTTTCACTTTGTTGCCCGGGCTAGAGTGAGTGCCGTGGTGTCAGCCTAGCTCACAGCAACCTCAAACTCCTGGGCTTAAGCGATCCTACTGCCTCAGCCTCCCGAGTAGCTGGGACTACAGGCATGAGCCACCATGCCCGGCTAATTTTTTTCTATATATATTTTTAGTTGGCCAGATAATTTCTTTCTATTTTTAGTAGAGACGGGGTCTCGCTCAGGCTGGTCTTGAACTCCTGACCTCGAGCGATCCACCCGCCTCGGCCTCCCAGAGGGCTAGGATTACAGGCATGAGCCACCGTGCTTGGCCCACATCATACAATTTTTATTTGTCAATTATATCTCAGTGAATCTGGGGGAAAAATACCAATGTCTCCAAGTTTCTGGAGGAGGAGAGTGAGGCAGGTGGGCCTAGACAGGACACCTGTGTAGATTGGGCCAGGTGACCTGGGTCTCCCGGAAGAGCCACTTCTTTCAAGGGGCAGAAGGCAACCTCTGGCCTGGGATGGCTGGAGAGATGTGGAAAGGACCCTTTGGCAGGGAGCAGGGTGGGCCCAGTAACAAATTACAATCACAAAACTTCCTGGCTGGGTGCAAGTCAGGATTCCCTCTAACAGGAGTTAGAGATAAAATGTATTAATAAATACTTACAGCCCTTCCAGAGGTAATTCAGAGATTTGAATTCACTCTCACATGTTGCTTAGAGAAAACTGGTTGGGCTGAAGGAGAGTGGGAGAAAGCCCTGGGGAGGCTAGGAGTGCTGCAGGGGAGGGGACAGAAGCCACATTTGGCTTTAGCTCAGGGCTAGGTCTGAGAAGGAGGGAGGAGGAAGGGAGACAGTGAGATGGAATGGGTTCTTTCTATCCATTTGGCTGCCCAATCTACAAGCCTCAGGTACTTGCTTTAACAAGGTGCCTCCAACGTCTTTTCATCAGTCTCGACAATTTCTGTGTCAACATAGGACCTTAAAATTCATAGCAAAACATTTTTTGTGGAGCATATGTTCAGGAGAACCAATCCTGTTCACCACCTCCATTTTCTGAAGGAATTGGGGAGATAGTCGGTGAGGACCAAACCAAACTTAGAGGAGGGAGCCCATTGAACGCTGCTATCCCAACTTTAATAATATGGTTTTAGCATTTGCACATATCTTCTTAAATAATATTTAGGATCTTAAGAGTTTCTATATGTCTGTGTATGCACACACTTGCCATTATTATCTTATAACTTTTCTTACTTAAAAAACACATCTTTTTATTATTATTTAAAAAATTTTTTTTGCCTGCCTCGCAAGGCTAGAAAAAAAGCACATTTTTTTTAATTTTTTTTTTTTTGAGACAGAGTCTTGTTTTTTTGCACAGGCTAGAGTGAGTGCCACGTGGCATCAGCCTAGCACACAGCAACCTCAAACTCCTGGTATTACGCGATCCTACTGCCTCAGCCTCCCGAGTAGCTAGGACTACAGGCATGCACCACCATGCCCAGCTAATTTTTCTATACATATTTTCAGTTGGCCAGATAATTTCTTTCTATTTTAGTAGAGACGGGGTCTGGCTCTTGCTCAGGCTGGTCTCGAACTCCTGACCTCGAGTGATCCACCCGCCTCGGCCTCCCAGAGTGCTAGGATTACAGGCGTGAGCCACCATGCCCGGCCAAAAGCACATATTTTTAATGAGAGGCAATACAATCCAGAGTTTAAGGGAGTAGGCCCTGGAGCCAGATGGCCAGATTTTAAATTCCAGTTCATCTATTTGCTAGCTGTCTGGCCTTGGGCAATTACTAACCCCTCTGTGTCTCACTTTCCTCATCTGTAAAATAGGCATGGTAATTGCACCTGCTTCATGGGGTTGTTACGAAGATTAAGTGAGATCATACATGAAAAGCTGGGACATGTTTACACATAGTGACACCTCATAGATGTTAGCCACTTTTGTTGCTGTTTTAGGGTTTTGCTTCCCATATCTTCCCAACTCCCTGAGATGTTCTTCTGTCTTTCCTGCAAATTTGCATCTCCTTCAATCTACAGGTGGTGATGTGTCCTTTTACAAGGAGGAACATAACATCTGTTTATCTCAAGTTTTGTAATGTCAGCAGCTGTTGATACACAATGTCTAGTTTCATTAGTTCATTGGGTATTGCAAAATGGTGATATTCTATTATTTATTATTTATTAATTGTTGTACTTTATTTAAAACATGCTTCCCTTCATCTATTACTTGGTTACCTGGTGGTAAAGGTCAGTAGAGGCAGGGCGTGGTGGCTCACACCTGTAATCCTAGCATTTTGGAAGGCCGAGGCTGGAAGATCTCTTGAGGCCAGGAGTTCGAGACCAGCCTGAACAAGAGCAAGACCCTGTCTCTACTAAAAACAGAAAAAATTAGCTGGGCACAGTGGAGTGGCTTGTGCCTGTAGTCCGAGCTGCTTGGGAGGCTGAGGCAGGAGGATTGTTTGAGCCCCGGAGTTTGAGATGATGCCACTGCACTCTACCTGGGGCAACAGAGCCAGACTCCGTCTCAAAAAAAAAACAACAAAAAAACAAAAACAAAAAAAAAAAAACACCAAGATAAATGTTTGATTCTTTCCCTTTATTTATTTATTTATTTTTTTTTTTTGAGACAGTGTCTCAGTCTCTTGCCTGGGCTAGAGTGCAGTGGCATCAGCCTAGCTCACAGCAACCTCAAACTCCTGGGCTTAATTGATCCTCCTGCCTCAGCCTCCCAGGTAGCTGGGACTACAGGCATGCGCCACCATGCCCGGCTAATTTTTTCTATTTTTAGTTGTTTGGCTAATTTCTTTCTATTTATAGTAGAGACGGGGTCTCCATCTTGCTCAGGCTGGTCTCGAACTCCTGAGCTCAAGCGATCCTCCCACCTCGGCCTCCCAGAGTGCTAGGATTACAGGAGTGAGCCACCGTGCCCGGCTTGATTCTTTCCCTTTATTTACCAGTTTTGAATATAATGCCTATCATCTTCCGAAGATGACTATTTTTTAAATGGCAGTGCAAATTCATAGATTTGAATGCAGCTAATGGTTTCGATTAGTTACAATTATTATCCTTTTTGAAGTTAAAATTGTCCCACCTTTGACTGGTGGGAGCCTTTTTAAGTTGGCTCTTGAGTCTTTTGACATGACCCCAGTGGTCTTTGACCACTGCCTTGCTAGCCACTAAAACAAGGTGCTCAGACTTTGTCTTGTACATTTCCTACCCCGGATGTGGAATCAGTCATTTCTCTAAGAAGCTCTGATTTATTTTAATAGAAAATGGTATTTCAAGACTACAATTTGAGTACTGTAGTTATTGCTACTAGCTTGGTCACTGTTTCTAGGCGTCTTCAGTTGACATAGCTTGGATGGATAGATGGATAGATAGATCCATCATTTCATCAGTTGACAGATCTATCCATGAACTGATCAATTGATAGATAGATATAAAATATCTCATGAGTTCCTATGGATACTTGAAATTCAGGACTAAAGGAGGTTTTTGTTTGTTTTTAAATCTTAGGGAGTTTTATTAGTCATGTATACTTTAGTAAGAATCAGTCAGTCTGACTGATTCTTACACCTTTCCAGATTGACAGGTGTAAACAAATTCTTAAGCTAGCTTAAACAGAAAACAGAAATTTAGCATAAGGATATACAGAGCTCAAGGACAGAAATGCAGCTAGGCCTCAGTAAGGAAGTAGAACCAGGGACAAGAAAATGGTCAGGAATCAGGGCAGCCCTTCCCTGCTGGGAACGTCTTGCTTTTCTTTCTCCAGACCTTCTTTCTCTGCTTCTTCATACACATGGCCAGTAAAAGACATCCAAACACTTCTAGCCAGTGGGCATCTCATGTCCTAAACATGGCTACTGGGGTGGGAACTGCGGAGGGAAAAGGAAGAGCAGTTCCAAGGCAAGTGGGACTCTCACGAAGGCAGAGTCAATGGTATGCTGGGTGTGAGAACATAAAGGCTCCGGGTTCAAAGGAAGGCAACTGTAGCTTGTGAGAAAAATGCAGGACTATAGGGTTTTCACTTAACCTTTTCTGTATTACATTTCTGTCTCCTTTCTTCCACTCCAAGAAGCCTGGCTCCCAAGGACACGGGGCAGGATAAAATTAGAATATCACATTATTAATTATCTACTTTAGCCCACGTCACACACACAATTGTCTCAGAATAACATTAACACTACCACCATGGATATAATTACTGAAAGCACTGAAAATTATTTCTTGCGTACATTCTCCCCATCCTTCCCGGATTTCTATAGCTACACTATATGAACATATGGCCCCAACACACTATATTTTCTCTCTTTTAACCCTCACTCAGTCTTAGTTCTATGAGTCACTGAATATTTAATGTTTATCACCAGTTCTTAGGTTGATGTTTCTTTAGACATTTGATTATCTTAATTGGGATTTTAAAAGAATATCTATCAAAGTTGTATTAGTCAGAGTTCTCCAGAGAAGCAGGACCAACAGGACGTGTGTGTGCATATATATATATATATATATATATATGAAGGTTTATTGTAATGAATCATCGCACACGATTATGGAGGCTAAGAAGTCTCAAGATCTGTAGTTAGCAAGCTGGGGGCCCAGGACAGCGGAAGGTTTAGTTCCAGTTTGAGCTCAAAAGCCTGAAAACCAGTAAAGATAATGGTATAAATTCAAATCTGAAAGCTGGCAGGCTTGAGACCTAAGAAGAACTAATGTTTCAGTTCAAGTCTGAAGGTAGGAAAAGGCCAATGTCCCACTCAAAGCAGTCCAGGAGGAGGAGTTACCCCTTACTCTTGAGGAAGGGTTAGAATTTTTTGTTTAATTCGGGCCTTCAATTGGGTAGATAAAGCCCACTCACATTGGGAAGAGCAAGCTGCTCTATTCAGTCTACCCATTCCAATGTTAATCTCTTGCAAGAAAACTCTTGCAGACACTCAGAATAATGTTTGACCCAATATCTGGGCATCCTGTGGCCCAGTCAAGTTGACACACAAAATTAACCATCATGAAAGCTGAAGGCAGGAAGATTTTTGCTGTTGATTTTTACAATGAGTAGTCATTCATTCTGCTGGCTAGTTCACAAGGCCAGATCTAGTAATGGCTCTGTTAAATACTTTATAGGAATGCTGCAATCTGTAGAGCATTACATGTGTTATTCCATCTAAATCTCCAAACAAACCCCATTCTTCAGGTCCAGAAACTGACTGAGGCTGCAAGAGATGAAGCAATTTACCCAACGTCATACAGAGAAGTAATGAATTGGGGATCTGAGAACAGATCTGTCTGATTTCCCACCTTGTGATCTTCGTTATTATTATTATATTTTTTAAGAGATGTGGTCTCACTCTGTTGCCCAGGCTTCAGTGCAGTGGCAAGATCATAGCTCACCATAACCTTGAACTCCTGGGCTCAAGTAGTCTTTCTACCTCAGCCTCCCAAATAGCTAGGAATATAGGTATATGCCACTGCACCTGGATAATTTTTTAATTATTACTTTTGTAGAGACAAGGTCTCACTATGTTTCCCAGGCTGGTCTTGAATTCCTGGTCTCCAGTGATCCTCCTACCTTGGCCTCCCAAAGTGCCATGGTTACAGGTTATGAGCCACCACCCTGTGCCCTTAACCACTATGGTAAATATCGTGAGAAGAACATGGGCTTACAAGGATAGAGGATGCAGTTTTCTACTCTGTGGCACACCATTCAACTTATTGATGTTTATGGGCATTCCAATCCTCACAGTCTTTTTACATATACTTTGGAAAAAAAAAACATTTAAAATAATAGATATGTGAGAAAAAAATAAACCGATTTTGACCAATTTTTAGACTTGTTTATTGTAATTTAAAACTTCAGGAAGTTCATTATCTATTTCTAGAGTCAACAAATAATGGTATGTGGATTATAAAAGCCATGGTAGTTATTAAAGCAAGAGAAAAACATAATTTTGAAAAACTATACATACAAAAGAGTATATATAAAATATATACACATTTCAAAGCAGTAATAAAATAAACACTCATGTACCCATCCCGCCATCTTTCAACCTGAATCATACCTACTGATTGAGAAATCAGAAGTAGATGAAAACATTGAGTACCTGTATTCTTCTAGAGGAGACAGTCAAAACAGCAAAGCTGGTTTAGGAGCTGGTGTGAGCCTCCTACAGATCTGTCTTCCCAAAGTGGATTCAGAGGACCCCCAGACCTGTGAAAAAGGGAATATGTAGTCAAACAAGTTTGGAAGGACAGTATGGGTTCCACTGTCTCCACCTTCCACACAAAGAAACAAGACACATTAACATATCAGGGAAAAAACCATTCTGCAGTCATCTTCTAAATTCTGTGTAACTGGATTTTCCCAACATATTTGCCTACGTAACCTTTTCACTAGTCCTGTCACCAGAATGCCACTTGTGTTCCTCTGGGGAAATGCTAGCACAGGCTTGGCCCGAGATAGGCACTCACTAATGACCGTGGCATGCACGGATGCTTCCCTGACCAGTGATGCTGGTGACGGGGCACTCTGAATGGTAAAACATCTCTAGACACCTGAGAAAACTTGTGGCTCAGGAGGGAGGGGGGGATGAGGACAAAGCCACAGCCACTCTAGGCAAAGAGAGGGCCAGAGGAGGGAGCCGACACAAGAGGGGAAAATTTGCTTTGCTGGTCCAAGGAAATATTATCTTTTCCTTCTTTTTTTTTTTTTTCCTTTTTTCTTTTTGCCTACAGACCTAGAGCATGAGGAAACATTATCTTAATGTTTGCAGTTCAGGTGGTGGTTTCCAGGAGGAAAGGGGTGCCTTGAATTATGAAAAACAAAGCATAAGATCTTGTTATTTGACTTGTGTTTTAATCAGTAAGTCTCATTAATAATGATTATGTTAACAATTATTTTTGAAAGTTTATTGTCCCAATAGAAGCTTAAGAATACAAGCTGCTGAACAAAATGTGTCAACACCTTGTGAAGCTGCTCCCCAATCTGCTTAGACACCACCAGGGAACATGCACAGTAACAATTTCATCATAAACTCCTTCACTTAGCAAAATGAAGGCAGGAACAATTAAAAATCAGACCGTCCTGCTCCCGTGGGACTTGCAGTCCAAGATGATACACCATCAGAGACCCAAACAGAAAAGGAGGACGGGTTTTGGGAAAGCAGACATCCATTTTAGGGCAAAACGCTACCATTGCATTAATCAGTTAGTGCTCTGTACGTAACAAAGTCTTATACAAGGGTGCAGAGTAGGATGGCAATTTTTTCACCACAGTGTCCATAACACTAACTGAAAAACCCAACAGCAATGGTATTAAGTACCAATGAAGCCTGATTTGTGTTCTGTGAGCTCCTTTGGATGTCATGCCTATCTGTGATTTCCCCCTTGCATCATGACAAATCGACTGTCCAGGGCCACCACTTTTGACTTTTGTGGAGTGTGTGGATCGGGACCCTGATCTGCAGGCTTCTGGGACCAGCTAAAAATGCTCAGAGGCAGACAAACACAGTGCCAGGGGACCCTCAGCACCCTGCGTGCCATCCAGGGATTCTGGGACCACAGGTTAAGAAACCCTGGTCTACCGGTGGCATGTTTTCCGGAAATAGAAAGAAATCATCCTAAAATTCGTATAGAATCTAAAAGGACCCCAAATAGTTAAAAAGCAATCATGAGAAATAAGAATAAAGCTAGAGGCCTCACACTTCCTTATTTCAAAACATTACTAAGCTACAGTAATCAAAATAGTGTGGTACTGGCATAAAGGCAGACATTGGGCCAATGGAACAAAATAGAGAGCCCAGAAATAAGCCTGCATGTATATGGTCAAATGGTCTTCCACAAAGATGCCAAGACTAGGCCGGGTGCAGGCCGGGTGCAGGCCAGGCGTGGTGGCTCACACTTGTAATCCTAGCACTTTGGGAGGCCGAGGCAGGAGGATCACTTGAACCCAGGAGTTTGAGGTTGCTGTGAGCTAGGCTTATGCCATGACACTCGAGCTCAGATGACAGAGCAAGACTCTATCTCAAAAAAAAAAAAAAAAAAAAATGCCAAGACTACACAATGGGGAAAGGATAGTCTTTCCAACAAATAGTGCTGGGAAAACTGGATATCTAAAGGGAAAAGAATGAAATGGACCCTTATCTTAAATCACATGCAAAAATTAACTCAAGCTAGATTAAAGACCTAAATATAAGACCTGAAACTGTGCTTGCTTCGGCAGCACATATACTAAAACTGGAACGATACAGAGAAAATTAGCAAGGTCCCTGTATTAAAAATAAAAAAATTCTAAAACAAAAAGACCTGAAAATATAAAACTCCTAGCAGAAAACACAGTGGGAAGGCTTCATGATGTTGAAATGGAATCTTAGATATAGCACCAAAAGCATAGGCAACAAAAGTAAAAATAAACAAATGAGACTACATCAAACTTAAAAACCTCTGCACAGCAAAAGAAACAATAAACATTGTGAAAAGGCAGCATATGGAATGGCAGAAAATATTTGCAAAACATATATCTGATAATGGGTTAATATCCAGAATATATAAAGGACTCATAACTCAATAGCAATAATAATAATAATAATAAATTGATTAAAAAGTTGGAAAAGGACTTGAATAGACGTTTCTCCAAAGAAGATATACAAATGGCCTACAAGCATATGAAAAGATGCTTAATATCACTAATCATCGGGAAAATGCAAATCAAAACCACAATGAGAGATCACCTCACATTCATTAGGATGGTCACGATCAAAAACGAAAAAACAACAGGTGTTAGCCAGGCATGGACACACTTCTGTGCCTGTAGTCCCAGCTACTTAGGAGGCTAAGGTGGGAGGATCACTTGAGCCCAGAAGTTCAAATCTAGCCTGGGTAACAGACATCATAGCAATACCCCACCTCAAACAAAACAAAACAAAACAAAACAAAACAAAACAAAACAAAACAAGTATTGATGAGAATGTGGAGAAATTGGAACCCTTGTTTACTATTGGTAGGATTGTAAAATGGTGCAGCCACTATGAAAAACATTATGGAGGGCCGGGTATGGCAGCTCATGCCTATAATCCCAGCACTCTGGGAGGCTGAGGAGGGAGGATCCCTTGAGGTCAGGAGTTCGAGACCAGCCTGAGCAAGAGCGAGACCCCATCTCTACTAAAAATAGAAAAATTAGCCAGGCGGGTGGCACGCACCTGCAGTCCCAGCTACTCGGGAGGCTGAGGCAGGAGGATCGCTTGAGCCCAGGACTTTGAGGTTGCTGTGAGCTAGGCTAATGCTACAGCACTCTAGCCCGGGTGACAGAGTGAGACTCTGTCTCAAGAAACAACAACAACAACAAAAACATATGGAGACTCCTCAAAAAATTAAAAATAGAACTACCATATGATCCAGTAATCCCACTTCTGGGAATATATCCAAAAGAATTGAAGAGATATTCGCATGCTCGTATTCATTGAAGCAGTATTCGTAATGACCAAGATGTTGAAATAACCTAAATGTCCACTGTTGGATGACTGGATAACGAAAACATGGTATGTACATACAATGGAATATTATGCAGCCTTAAAAAGAAGGAAACACTGGCATATATTACAACATAGATGAACCTTGAGGACCATATGCTAAGCAAAATAAGCACGTCACAAAAAGACAAATACTGCATGATTCACTTATATGAGTTATCTAAAATAATCAGACTCATAGAAACAAAAAGTAGAATGATGGTTGCCAGGGGCTGGGGTGAGGGGGAAATGGGGAGTTGTTCAATGTGTATAGAGTTTCAGTCACGCAAAATGAAAAAGTTATGGAAATCTATTGTACAACATTGTGTATACAGTTAATAATACTGTACTGTACATTTAAACAGTCTTTTTTATTTTTTTGGAGACAGAGTCTTGGTCTGTTGCCCAGGCTAGAGTGCCGTGGTGTCAGCCTAGCTCACAGCAACCTCAAACTCCTGGGCTTAAGCAATCCTACTGCCTCAGCCTCCCGAGTAGCTGAGACTACAGGCATGCACCACCATGCCCGGCTAACTTTTTCTATATATTTTTAGTTGGCCCACTAATTTCTTTCTATTTTTAGTAGAGACAGGGTCTCGCTCTTGCTCAGGCTGGTCTCAAACTCCTGACCTCGAGCGATCCTCCCGCCTCGGCCTCCCAGAGTGCCAGGATTACAGGCATAAGCCACCACGCCCAGCCCATTTAAACATTCTTGAGACGGTAAATTTATGTTATGTGTTTTTTGCCAAAATAATAATTTAAAAAAAGAACCCCTGGTCTAGAAACCTCCTTTAATGCTGCTCTGGTGATGTTCCTCAAGTAGTATCCTCTAGCCAGGCCCTGGAAGACTTATATTCTAAGATCTTTCTAGAAAAGGAATGTAAAACAGAGTTTTCTGGACACTTCAAGAGCTGGAATGACAGAGGAGAAACCATCTGATTTCAAGGAGTCAGGCATGGTGGCACAGGGACTTGCATTTTCAAGTAAGGACACAACAGCACAAGGGAAGACGGCAGAGGAGACAGTGCACACCAGTGGGGCAGGGAGGAGGTAGTGCCAGAAGGAAGCTTCCCCGAAGGAAGGGCATAGCGTGGGGCTAAGAGCACTCACTGTCCAAGGCTGGCAGCCACTCTGCAGGCTGTTGAGCAGCATGGAAACAGGAGTGAGGTCACCAGGATAACCTGAAAAGCCCCCATGTTGTGGAGGGGCAATGTGAGCAGCTGGGACGCTCAAAAGATTGGGGTGGGGGTGACAGAGAGGAGCCTGCAGTTCTGGGAATGACATTGCCGTTTTGAATGGGACTCAGAGTCCAGCAAGGGCTACATACCATTTTAAAACACCAACAATGGTAAATTGCTTGATATTTGATCCTTGAGAAGCTCAAAGTTAATCACCACTTTTTGACTCCTTTGAGACATACTTTAAAGTTGAACCCTCTGACACTTTGTAGGTTTACGGGCCTTGCTACAGATTTACATATACATGACTATATAACTATAGAAAACATGACTTTAATGCTCTCCAGAAGTGGATTGGGAAATGGAAGTATTTCCTGTCCCCCACGTTCAGCCCAACCTCTCCCTTGACCTCATGACAGTATGGTCCCTTCCCCTCATGATTAGTGCTGACATCACAAGGAAGCCGTATCTTGAGAAAGTCAAACAGCAGTCCAGCGAGGCTTACCGTACTAAAACCTCCAATAAGCTTCAGTCCTCACGCTGTGGGAAAGTGATTTCGGACAAACCAAGGAATCACACACTTGACATTTCCAGAAATAAGCAAGTAATTTGCTATTTAATCCTGTATCTGGGAAGCCTTTGAAATCAAGTCACTCCATTGCTTGAGACCCTAACTCAGTCACTCTTCAAAAGAAAAAGGTGTTAGCTAGAGAAAGAAACATGAAGAGTTATCAGTAAGTACCACAGCCAGTATTTCTCACCCTTGAGTAATGTGCCCCGATCAAAGGAAAAGAAAAAAATGCCCAGATTTCTGGCATCAACATGTACTTACATAAGTAAGTACAGACATGAAGCTAAGGATACTTATGCTAATAGTTGTTATACTATTGTAAAAGCCAAAAGAAATTTACAAATTCAGATGAAATTACAACAAAAACAACATGAATTAACATCATTAATTTTATGTGACAAACAACACTGTGTTTTCTGCAACTGCATTCTACCCACCTGACTGTGGTGCTCACTGCTAGAGTGCAGGTTCTTTGAGTTTAGCAACTCATTTTACCAAGGGCTCAACCTCACCATTTTTTTTTTTTTTTTTGGTATCATCACCATCTACATATTAGGTCTGCCTCTGTTTTTTCTAATTGGAATGGAACGATGTGGGTGGAACTGCTTGGCACCGCTGTTGTAAATGCAGTTCAGAAGCTGAGGTGGTGGCAGTACTCAGTTAGAAGGTGGTCATTCAGGCTGGGCACGGTGGCTCACTCCTGTAATCCTAGTATTCTGGGAGGCCGAGGCAGGAGGATCGCTTGAGGTCAGGAGTTTGAGACCAGCCTGAGCAAGAGCGAGACCCTGTCTCCACTAAAAAATCGAAAGAAATTAACCGGACAACTAAAAATATATAGAAAAAGTTAGCCAGGCATGGTGGCACATGCCTGTAGTCCCAGCTACTTAGGAGCCTGAGGCAGAAGGATTGCTTGAGCACAGGAGTTTGAGGTTGCTGTGAGCTAGGCTGATGCCAGGGCACCCTAGCCTGGGCAACAGAGTGAGACTGTGTCTCAAAAAAAAAAAAAAAAAAAAGAAGGTAGTCATTCAAACAAGTAGGAATATTATAATTTGTTTAGATTACTGTCAACAATGAAAATTCAAAATTAGAAGACTCCTCAAAATACTTCCTTGGGTCTTGGTTTGAGAAAAAGTTCCATAGCCTAAACCCAAGGCTAACCTTTTTTTTTGTACCACAGTCTACTTTGGTGCTCTGAAGAAGCCTCAGAATAAGTAAATGTTTTGCATAATAAAATGCATAATATTGCCAAGGAAACCAATTATATTGAAATTGAATTATCAAAATACTAAAAAACAAAAATATGATATTGTTTTGTATGTACAATAGTTCTTCCTTAGCCATGGTTTTGCATTCCATGGTTTCAATTACCTACAGTCAACTCTGGTCTGAAAATATTACGTGGAAAATTCCAGAAATATTACAATTCATAAGTTTTAAACTGTGTAATATTCTGAGTAGCACGATGAAATCTCGAGCCATCCCACTCCGTCCCTTCTTAGTCATAAGAGGAAGGGTCAGTATAGTATAATAAGATATTTTGAGAGAGAGACATAACATTCGCATAACTTTTATTACAGTATATTGTCATAATTGTTCTATTTTATTATTAGCTATTGTTAGTCTCTTACCGTGCCTAATTTATAAATTAAACTTTATCATAGGCAAGTACACATAGGAAAAATCATAGTGTACGTAGGATTTGGTACTATGCACGGTTTCAGACATCCACTGGGGGTCTTGGAAACATATCCCATAGTTAAGGGGGTACGACTGTACTTCTTTGTGAACACATTAAGGATGTAGTGACAGATCTAATACTCTCATAATTTCTTTTTTTTTTTTTTTTTTTTGAGACAGAGTCTCGCTTTGTTGCCTGGGCTAGAGTGCCATGGCGTTAGCCTAGCTCACAGCAACCTCAAACTCCTGGGCTTAAGCGATCCTACTGCCTCAGCCTCCCGAGCAGCTGGGACCACAGGCATGCGCTACCATGCCTGGCTAATTTTTTCTATATAGTTTTAGTTGTCCAGATAATTTCTTTCTATTTTTTTTGGTAGAGATGGGGTTTCACTCTTGCTCAGGCTGGTCTCGAACTCCTGAACTCAAAGGATCCACCCGCCTCAGCCTCCAAGAGTGCTAGGATTACAGGCGTGAGCCACCGTGCCCAGCCTACTACCATAATTTCTAAGTAGTAGTGAGTATAAATGGTATTTCAACAACTGTAAAGTGATTTAAAAATATCTATGATTTCTATAGATGACGAAGCCACAGATTTTGCTGATATTAATATTTCATAAAACTATTAATTTACTAATATTTCATAAAACATTTTATACATTTAAGAAGAGTTTAGTGAAAATTAAGAGGTATCTTTTCCCTCAACTTTTTCAACACCCTGAATTCTGTTCACAGACACCCCTAAGGGATCCCAAGGACCCCAGGTAATGACACTTGGCCTAAACCTTACCCAAATAAAACGGTGAAAGTCATACACATGTATTCAAGAGTAACTGCAGGTTTGGATGATGAGAGAGCTGCCCAGGTATGTAGACTGTCCATCTCTCTCCTTTCTCAGAGAGGCATGGCCAGGACCCAGCTCAGCACTCTCGGCCAGCAGGTCTCTGAACACCTGTGGAACCATCCTGTGAGAAGCCTGACTCTCCTGGCATGATGACGTTCTTACCTGGATCGTCTCCTTTTACCCTTTTCTCTCTAAAGTGTCACTGCAGAGGGAGGTATACATCCTCCCCTTAGCTCCCGGCACCCCTCCCCAGGAGGAGCCCCACATCCCATGGTACAGGGCCAGGAGCAAAGACCCGAAAGAGAATGCCGTCTCCTGGGAGGGGGACGGTAACCTCCCAGAGTGCAGGGACCTCCTCGGCTGTTAGGCAGCTGGTCGTGAGGAGACCCCCCGAGTATGAAGGAAACAACTAGTCATGTAGTTGCCCCCTCCAGCCACCCTCTGGCTGGAAAGGGCTGGAATGTCCTAGAGTTGCTAGGCAACGGGACAGAATGGAGAGATGACTGTACCCAGAGAACTGTTACATCCTCAGTAGTGTGTGGCGTGTGGTTTGTGTGATGTGACGCATCACTTCTCCTGGAGGTCTGGAAGGGACAGAAAAAGTCAAATTTCTAAGGTGGCCTAACGGAGTCCTTGGGGCAGGCCGGGGGCAGTTCCAGACAGGGCTGACCCTGGAGGCCAGGGCTCACTGCAGAGAGGACGCTGTAGGCATCCCCGCCCTTGGGCTACTCCTCTTCTTCCCAGCCCAAGCCCTGTCAAAATCTGCTATTTGTGGCCAAGGTGCTAAAGGGGGCTGATAAATGAATCTATCATAAAAAGAACCCAATTGCGAAGACTTCACAGCTGCTCTTTGCAGCACGAGGTTTGAGTACAGACTAGAGTCAAACTCTCTGCATCCAATCCCAGGTCAGCCTCTCGGTAGCTACGTGAGACAGCCCTCTCTAAGCCTCAGCCTCTATTTCCATAAAATGAAGAAGAAAAATCCATCAGAGTCACCATGAGGACTAAATGTACAGGTCAGCCTGAATCTAACATGAGGAAACCATCAGAAAATCTAAATTGAGGGATATTCTGCAAAACAACTGATTTGAATGCTTCGCAATGTTGCTAGCATGAAAGATCCCTTCCCTCCAAAAAAGGTGGAGGATTGTTTTAGATTAAAGGAGACTAAGAAGCCATGACAAGACACTGTGCACTATCCTTGATTGGATCCTGGATTTAAAAAAATAAAGTCATAAAAGACATTATTCAGACAATTGGGAAAATTTGCATATGGACTTATACCGTTTTGTTAATGTAAAATGTCTTAGTTTTTATTATTCTACCCAGTTACATAGCAAAATATTCTTTTCCTTAGGAGATACGTGTGGAAGTTTTTTAGGATGAAACATCACAGTGTCTGTAATCTATTCTGAAATGGTTTAGCAAAACACATATACAGGGAGACAAAACAAAAGTGGCAAATGTTAAATGGTGAATCTAGGTCATGGTATTCATTGTACTATTTTTATAACTTGTATGTAGGTTTGAACATTTTCAAAATAAAAAAAAAACTAGAAAAAAGGTGTACAGACATCTTTCAGCACAGGGCCTGGCACAAAGAAGCAGTCAGTGAATGGTTGCTCCTTACTATGACTAGTTGACTTTTGCATCTATGGGGAGATGATTTCTTAAACCAAGAGAACAATGCTGTAGAACAGTGGAGTAACAGGCTTCTCGCATGGGATGATGTCAGGTCTTGGGGTGCTGGAGCCTCCCCAACTCCGCCTGGCCCTTCAAGGTGTGTGAACAGTACTCCTGGACACAGAGAGCTCTCCCCTCACAGATGGCAGCATCACAATCTTCCCCCTATGGGAGGAGGATGCTGGGCCCTCCTGGCTCAGGTCATCAGACAAGTTCAGAATCTGGCCTTCAGACATCTCCTCTGTGGAAGGGAACGGATGAAAGCTGGAAATGACGCTTTCATCCCAGGCTTGTCGGAGGCAGCCCCCTAGATGCAGACCTTGGAGAGCGGATGGCACCTGCGTGAGAATGAGAAGGTGGTGCTCTTTCCCTCCCTTTCCTTCCAGCCTGTGTCCTGGTCCCCGCTACCAAGACACACACAGCAGCCCTGATAAATCCCTTGTGTGTAATATTGGCTTCCATTTCTTCAATGGCAGGCACTTTCTGTGACTTGTTCTGAGATCCCACAACAACTCTTCAAGATAGATGGTACTTTGCTCATTTCACTTGCGGGGAAAGAGGCTCAGAAAGGTTTAGGGGCTTATTCTGTTGACCCAGCTAGTAAGTGCAATAGAGCAAGAATCTGAATCCAGGACTTCCTGACTCCTAAGCTCTCACGCTGCTGCCGCACTCCATGCTTCTGTTTGTGCAGAGTTTTACACCGTGCAAAACTCCTTTCCTTGTGTGTCTGCAAACCCTGGTAAGGTGCTAAAGGGGACAGGTGAGGAGACTGAGACTCAGAGAAGGGACCTGCTTGAGATAATTGAGGCTTGTGGTAGGGCCTGGACTGGAACACAGGAATCTTCCTGCTCTGACTCCTTTATTCCCCAAGGGACTCCTTCCCTAACAACGACTAGAGGCTGGGGCACTCTCCTCTAGGGTGCTGCCTGGGTGGGTTATGAACAAGTGAATGTGGCCCCCTTTTACTTCTGCTTTAGGGAAGCCATTTGATTGCTTGAAGTTTTTCCCTCTGGGGAATTCTTGTGATCACACCTCAACTCCCAGGCTCCTCTCTTGGTTCCACCTTTCATGACACCTGTCTCTCACCTAGTTATGTTCCTGCCAGTCCAGATGCCACCCTTTTTCTCCTGCATCTCAGCAAGCCCAGGACCCAGGCCTGCCTGGGTCATTTCTTCCATCTTTGACCCCAAACCCCTGCTATTGCTTCCTTAGTGGAACATCTGTCTTTCTTTCCAGTCGTCTCCTCCTTTTAAGAGGCAACACGCCAACTGCCAGAAGTCCATTGTGATTCCTGATTTCTCTTCCCACAGAAGTTCATCTTCCCTTATTCCCCTTACTGCCATCTACCCAGCCATGCATCCATGAGCCCATTTATCCATCCAGCTACTTATCCATCTAGCCATCCATCCTTCCATTCACACACACATACGCACACACTCACACCTAGCCATCCACCCATGTATTCATCCACCCAGTCCTCAGGCTTTCCACAGATTCAACCTTTATTGAGCACCTACTATGTACTAAGTACAAAGAGAAACAAGTACTGGCTCTTGCCTTTGGGAAACCTCAATCTACAGGACAGAGAAGTAACACCACAGGTTGAAAGCTCTCCTAGAAGACAGAGAAGTTCAGAGGAAGGAAGGGCTAGATGGTCAGTAGCTGAGAAAGTCGGGGAGGGCCAGCATCTGAGCTGTGACTGAGCTTCTTTCCCTTTCTGTCCCTCTTCTGTGGCCACCAATCCCCCAGCTCTCCATCTAGTCACTTTTTTGTCTGTGGGTGCCTGTGCCGAGGCCAGCCTCAGTGGTCAAAAATTAAAGACCCCTCCCCAAAAGTTGCACAGGGGCTGGGTTTTTCCTTCCTGGCTTTTCTGCATAGGTAGGTCAGCTTGCTGTCCCTCATCTATCAGAACAGCTCTCTTTCTCATTACCGGACACTTGCACTCAGGCGGCAGGGGGCCTTCCAGGGGACTAGGCTGCCGCGTGTCCAGCAGCTTCTGTGGGAGAGGCTCATTAGAACTTGTCATGGGTGAGAGTGGGGGAAGGGTGCCTGTGCTGCCAGGGGTCAACTGACCCCAACTCTGCTCAGCTCCTTAACTGGAATGCTTCACCCTTCAGCCCCACCGCCCACCCAGCCAACCCCACTGTTCTTGGGCCACCTCAAGTGCCTTTCTCTAGGCAGCCTGTGGCCCTTACAGGCAGCACATGCGGGGCCCAGCCCTGTCTCCACCCCCTCCCCTGTGGACTCCTCTGCTCTGATGGCCGCTCTGGCCACAGTGCTTGGACTCTGAAGACTCTGGGGTTTGGCTGGGGTCCCAGGGGCACCTCAATCTCTCCAGGGCTGAGAATGGAGAAGTAATCAGGTGGATGCTTGATGGTCTCCTGCTCCTTGGGCTGCTGTGGGGCTGAATATCTGGTTTTCTCCATCTGCAAACCAGCTGTTGGTATAGCACCACAGGCTCCTCCTTCCCGAGCTCCTGAGGCTCCTCATCTCTCTCTGCCCCCCAAATCCCCAGCCCAAGGCCCAGGCTGGCACAGCTTTCCTGCTGGAGGGTTGAGGGGCAGTGGATGACCTGGCCTGGCTTGGTCCTCCTCGTTGCCTCACAATGGCAAAGTGAGGGCTGATCCTGTGACTCCCTTTGCCTCTGTGGAAACTCCTCTGCAGACGAGTCCCCTGTTGCAGCCAGGATCTGGCAGCAACCGGCTGATGAGCCCAGCAGAGGGATGCTACAGACGCTCTTGCACTCATATGCATGCGGGTCCCTGGACATTCTTTGGGGGAACTTCCCGTCCCTCCCAGGCTGCCCCTGGAGTTGAGGGAGCTTGGGCTATATCCCCTGGGGCGTCTGCAACACCAGTATTGAGACTCAACCTCTGGGTAAGTCTGCTCTCCCCTCCCAGCTGAAGGATGTGACCCATGAGAGAGGGAAACTGGGCAAAAGTGATCATTATAATCCACCAATTGGTGACAAAGACACAAACCAAACATAATCACCACCTGCAGCGAGTTGGGTAAACTGCAGAGAAAACATCCTGAACATTTACAGCATGGGCATTTGAGCATGGTGAAGGGCAGGGCCAGCAGTTTAGCTGTAAAGCCCGGGGGTGCCATTGGGGAGTTTAGTTCAGGATCCCCCAGACATCTAGAGGCTCTTGGTAGGCCAGCATCTGTGTTCTGGTTGTTCGAAAGGCCCTTATGTCGGCCGGGCGCAGTGGCTCACATCTGTAATCCTAGCACTCTGGGAGGCTGAGGCGGGAAGATTGTTTGAGCTCAGGAATTTGAGACCAACCTAAGCAAGAACGAGACCCCGTCTCTACTAAAAATAGAAAAAAAATTAGCCGGGCAACTAAAAATAGAAAAGATTAGCTGGGAGTCGTGGCGTGCGCCTGTAGTCCCAGCTATTCAGGAGGCTGAAGCAGGAGGATTGCTTGAGCCCAGGAGTTTGAGGTTGCTGTGAGCTAGGCTGATGCCATGGCACGGTAGCCTGGGCAACAGAGCGAGACTGTCTCAAAAAAAAAAGCCATTATGTCAACAGCACCCCTGGGGACCAATGCCCAATGCCCATAAGTCAGAGTGGCCAAGTTGGGTCTCTGTGGTAACCATGGAGGTCTCTCTTCAAGAGAACCTCCTGGGAGAACTGCAGTTGGTTGGCAGCCCCCAGTCTCCGCACCTTTTTGTCTGGCTCAGTGTTCACCTTTCCCCTGGCTGCTTCCAGCCAATGACTAAGCACTCCTGGGGGTACTGAAGCTGGACCTTCTCTGCCCACGGAGGGCTCTTCTAATTGGCAATCTTTGCCTGGGGTTTCCCACTGGCCTGACCGAGACTTTCCTAGAGCTGCATCGTAATCTGAGACTCTTCCCACCCAATTCTTCCACCTGCCCTCTTTTCACAGGTGTAGGTTCTTTCTGTCTACTCCTGCCCCCTTCCCCTTTATCCTTCACAGGTGTTTTCACCAATGATTCTCTTGCATATCTAATTCTGTCCTTGCATCTGCTTCCTGGAGGACCCGAACTGACAGTCTAGTACATTCATGGTCTGGGTCCAACAGTCCTGGAAAGTTGATCTTCAGAGAAGGCAAATCTGGGTAACTTTATAATAGCTGGAGAGACCTGTGGACAGAATCATTCATGCAGTGTTGGGAAGGAGGGCTGCAAAAGGGTGTAAAAATCAGAGAAAATGAACATGATGCTCATCAGCAAATGTCATGAGCTGGATAACTTAAAATGCATGTTCACTTTTGGAGGAAAAAACAAGAGAAGGAGCTGAGTTTTAATGCAACCCCACCATCTCTTTGGGCAAGTCACTTAGGTTTAATTTCCTCATCTATAGAATGGGAATAGTTTTACTTACCTTGCTGGGCTTTTGTAAGAATGAAGAGGATAAGGCCGGGCGCGGTGGCTCATGCCTGTAATCCTAGCACTCTGGGAGGCCGAGGCGGGCAGATTGTTTGAGCTCAGGAGTTCAAGCAAGAGCGAGACCCCATCTCTACTAAAAATAGAAAGAAATTATCTGGCCAACTAAAAATATACATAGAAAAAATTAGCCGGGCATGGTGGCACATGCCTGTAGTCCCAGCTACTCGGGAGGCTGAGGCAGGAGGATGGCTTAAGCCCAGGAGTTTGAGGTTGCTGTGAGCCAGGCTGATACCACGGCACTCACTCTAGCCCGGGCAACAGAGCAAGACTCTGTCTCAAAAAGAAAAAAAAGAATGAAGAGGATAATTCAGGTAAAGCACTGACACAGGTGCTCTCAATTCAAGGCAGCTGTTGTTAATTATTAGTTTCCCTTTAGGAAGAGGAAAAATGCCTTCTTCTTGCTTGGAGCCAGGCAGTGGCTGGTTCAAAAAGAAAGGCACTGGATCCATCCTGGGAGGGGGCTTGGGAGCTTGGCCCCCTCTGGGGATGGGCCCCCAGGAGGTGAGGGTTGTATGTTCATCTAGGTGGGTGGCTCAGCTGCTCCACTATGCTCTTATTGTTTCTGCAGGGGGCCTGTGTGGTGTGATGCTCCTGGGGTGGGGAGAGAGGTGGGGGAGAAGTTAAATAACCACCAGCCCCATCCCTTTGTGCCCAGAGGACCTGGGTTGTCCAGGATGGAGAAATTTCTAAAGGGGCCCTTGTCTTTTTAGGGACTAGGCAGTAGCGTAGGACTTGGTTCCGTGTCATTATCAGAGCAGCCCCAGTGAAAAGGAGGAATTCCAAGAAGACACAGTCCAGCTGTCCAGCCCTGCGAATGCCACTGCCCTGGCCCGTGGTGCCCAGAGCCTGCAGCACCTCCAGCTCTGCTCTGGGTGCCTAGTCCAAAGCAGATCCCACCAGGGCTGGCTGAATCCGACTCTACGCTACCTTCTTGGCAGCTTTTTTAAAGCAGTCCTGAAAGGAGGGGTGGATGACAAATTAAGTTCCTCAGGGGCTGACTGGAGGGAAATAAAAATGAGCCAGTAGGCGGCAGTTTGTTTCACCAGCCCTCCTCCCCGCTTCCCACTTCAGACCCTGCTCCCCACGCCACAGGTGGCCAGCTGTGGCTGTCAGGGTGCTCTGTGGCCCAGCACCCCTTTTCTGCTGGAAGGAGTAGCTGATAAATTAACCACATCAGGGACTTCATGTGCCCCCCACTCCTCCAGGGCAGGGACTGGTAAAAGTCAGCTGGGCTGAATTGGATTCTTTGCAAAGGAAGAACTGACGAAGGAGACTGTTTGCAAATGCCCCAAGACCCCATCTACCCTCCCTCTACGTTCACCTTCCTATTCCCTCTTCTCTCTACCCCCACCTTCCATGAGCTCTCTGGCTCTCCTTGCCTCCCTCCTGCCTCCCATCTGGGAGGCACACAGACCTGGGTTGGACACTTTGGGCAGGTTACTTTCTCTCTACCAGTTTCCATGTCTGTAAAACAGGATAACTAACACCTGTGGCATCGGGCTGTCATGAGGATTAAATGAGATGAGGTGAATACAACAGCTGGGCCCAGCATTCTCTGGGTTCTTGGGTGCTAAGCTGAGGGCCCTTGTGAGGGGACTGACTGGTTGCTATAGGTCTGGAGCTGCTGTAGGTCCCAGGCAAGGAAGAAGGGGGAGAGGAGGTGGCATGCAGGAGGGGCTCCTGAGGGGCCAGAAGCTCAGAGGACTGGCTCATTGGTAGAGGAAGTGAACCCAGGGGTCAAAGGAGTTCTGCCAGAGGCAGCTGGGGTCTCTAGCGCTGGGCTGGACATAGTGTCCTGGCTTCTCCCCTGTCCCCCAGACCTCTGAGGGATTAGGTATTCAACCAGCCTCTCAAAGAACATCCATCAAGCCAGGTGCTGGGATGGGTCCTTTTACCCATATGTCTTCATCAATCCCCCAGCAATCCACGTAAGATAGGCGTTCTTATTCCCATGCTATAGTGGAAAAAACAGAGATTCAGAGAGGTAGTCAGGCAGCTGGTGAGGAGTAGAGCTGGGACTTGATTAGTCTAGGTAAAGTCCCCAGAGCCAAGGGGACCTTGAAGAAGGTCATCAGACCCAGATAGGGGATCAGGTAAGGGCTCCTGGAAGTGACACGACCTGAGGAGTCATGGCAAAGAGCCATGAGTGCCCATAGAAGTCTCTCCCCCAAATTTAGGAATGGGGTCAGTTTTCCTCTCCAAAATCTGATCAATAACAAAGCTATTGGTACTACAGGTGGTACCTGCAAGGGGACCCTCCCCACCTCCTTCACTCCCTTGGGCCCCCCTCTTACCACAGCCTCAGGCCCCTAAAGTAGAGCAGTTCCTACTGGGGGCATATGAAATGGACCACTCGATAAGGGCCAGCCTTGGCCTTGCCTCTCTCCCAAGGGCACAGCAGGCCCTAGCCCTCTGCTCGCCATCCCTTGGGGGGCCTGGGCTCTCTGGAGAGCAGTGGGGGACCAGGCCACAGAGAGTTGTCCTCTTGCTCTGACTATTCCTCCCACAACTTCCTCTGGACCTACGTCAGCAAGAGCCTGCCCCTGACTCAACCTCTTCGCCTTCCTCCTTCCAATGCTCAATGCCAGCAATAATCTCTCCTTGCTCACACAGCAATCCCCTTTTTCATTTGAAAACTCTCTGGGGGCCTCATCACTCAAGAAGTATTCCTGCCTAAGAGGAAGAGGAGACCATGTTTCCTACCCACCCCCTTCTTCAGGGAATAATCTATGTAGGTATTTTCTGGACCTGGGGCCATTCCTAACTGGGCTTGCCTTTTGGTGACACCGCAGAATCTGAGTCTGTGATCTGGTATGGCCTATTAGAAGTCCCCAAAGGCTCCATGGCGATGGCCCACTGAACCAGCCCAAGCAGGTTACACCTTGTCTTACCTTCTCTACCTGTAAGCTCCCTCTCCCGCCCTGGGGAGACAGACATCTAGATTTGCTGGACCCACAGGACCTCAGAGAGGGAATCACAGAGATGCTCACTTTATATACAAAACAGCTTTATTAAAAATTCAGCTATTAGGAAAACAAAGCCTTTACAAGAGTTCTATCAAAAAGTATAAATTTTAAATAAATGCATCAGAAAAGTGGCAGCCAGACATACCATCCACAGTCACAATCTTGAAGGCCTCTGGGGTAGGAAGGGAGGATTAGAGAGGAGGTTCCCAGAGCCCTAGGAAGAGACTGGGCACAGGGGTCTTTGGATGCCTGCAGGGCTGGGTCCTAGAGCTACCAGGCAAGGGCCCTGCTTCAGTTTTCCTTTCCTTGGAAAAATGGAAAGAACCTAGCAAGTGTAGGAAATTCTGAGTCTGGAGCAGAAAGCACAAAAGTCATTTTTAAGGCACAACTGCTCACTCCAGTTCCTGAGGCACATGAGATGGATAAATGGGGGATCACAGCCACAGGGTTCCTGGCTCCGGTCATGCTTGCTCTTGGCTGGTGCCACCTCTGAGTTTGGCCACAGGTTAAATTAAGGTGGACCAAGTGGACTGCACAATCCCAGCAGCTGGGGGCCAGGAGTCAGTCTTTAGATCAGATGTGCTGCTTCCCTGGCAAACTGGTGTCTGGCCCTGCCAGGACAAGAAGGATCACACAGGCCCCCAAGAGATCTCCCCAGTGGGGAGCAGCATGCCTCCTGTCTATCCCTGTCCTCTGAGCCACTGTGGGCACCCACCCTGGACAAGGAACTTCTGAGGGTAGACCCTGCCATCCAGGCATCTGGAGAAGCCCCAAGCCCCAGAGCCAGGGTTTCTCGGAATGGCAGGAAGAAGCACAAGAAGCTGGTGTTGTTAAAACCAGTCCGCAACAGCTGCTGGTCCTACACCTGCGGTCACTGGTGACAGGCCTCCCTGGTGACATTAGGCAGTGGGTAGGCAAAGAGGGAGAAATCCAAGATATACTTAGGCAGAACGTCCTGCAGCAGGGCCCGCGGGGCACTGCACAGGTGGTAGTGCAGGCTTTCCGGGCTGGCCGGCCGGTACCAGGCCTGGCGAGTGGGGAATCGGACACGGGGTGGTGCTCGTACCCACTCCAGCACCTGGTTGGCATCAGCCTCCAGCGTCTCATAGGAGCCCACAAAGTCATATCGCACTGCACAAGGCTGGCACAGGTGGTACACGGGCATCCAATGCTCATTCATGCGCTCAGGGTCCTCGTCCACCAGGTATCTCAGGAACTCGGGGAAGGTGACATCGTCCCCCGCAGGGCTGGGCCCAGCTCCAGCCCTGTACCGCCTCACGATCTCAGCCCCATAGCGCTGCTGGTACTCTCGGATCTCGCCAAACTTGTTGCGGTAGGCAGACAGGAGGCGTTCCAAGGGGTCCCGCACAAACAGGAACTTGAAGTAGTGCTGCAGGCGGTAGCGAATCTCCTCAGGCCGCAGGTCCGCCAGGAACACCAGGTCATTGCGGTGGTCCATCTTGAGGCGGACGTCCACGCTGTCCAGGACACCTGCCAGCACCTTCAGCACCCGCTTCCAGTTAGAGCAGGCCACTTTGGGGACGTAGCAGTAGAGGAAGCGGTAGCGGTCACTTACGAGGATGTGGCGCAGCAGGGTGCGCCGCTGCCCCACCGGCAAGTCCCAGGGGTCCCGGGGCATGCCGGGCTGTCCGCACACCGCCCGCAAGGTCCGGTTCCGGACGTCCTGCCGCACTTGCAAGTCCGAGTCCCCAGCATTCAGGGACAGCCTCCCAGGCTTGGGGACTGCCCCGCGCCAGGCTGCGCCCTCGCGGCTGAGAGGGTGCAGGGGAAGGGGCTTCATCTCGGCCAGGATGCCCCGCTCGATCATAAGCAGCAGCCCGCTGGAGGCCACGATCACCGCAAACATCAGCATGGACGGCAGCAGCAGGGGCTGCCCCCCGAGCCCGGCCCGGGGCCTGCCCAGCGGGGCCCGCCTCAGCGCCCGGCCCAGGGGCTCGGCGCCATTTGGGGCCGCCAGCGGGGTCAGCGGGCGGGGGAACATGGTGCTCCCAGGGCGGGGGCCTGCGCCGGCCCGGGCGATCCGAGGGCTGCCTGGGAGGCGGGCTCGGGCTGGGGGCGGGAAGAGGGTTTGGGCCGGCAGAGGGAGGCGGGGAGGGGAGGGCTGGCGGGCGGCCCTGGCGCGTGCGGGGGTGGTCGGTTCCCGGGCTGCAGCGCTGGAGCGGGCGGCGGGCGGGCGCGGCGAGGTACCAGGGCCGGATGTCCCGCCCGGCCGCTCTCCACCCCCGGCCCAGCCGTGACACAGGCGCGGGGCGGGCCCACGCCGGGGGCGGGGAGAGGGGCGGGCACCCCTGCGGGGAGCGGGCTAGGGAGGGCGCACGCGGACCCCTACCCAGGAGAGGGCGCCTAAGCATGGGCTGCCCTGGTCCTCCGGACTTGGGGACAAAAGCTGCTCAGACCCCGAAGGCGAAGACGACGCAGGCTGCAGCCCCCTGTCGCTCAGCGTGTGCCTCCGGGAGCTGGACGATGAGGACCCGCACCTACTGCCCGCCACAAACTCGGGCCTGCCCGAGCCCTTCCTCCGACGGCGGGTCTGGAGGCAGGAAGACCACAGCGCTCTCTGCCACTCCAGACATGCGGGGGCCGGGCTTTCTTTTAGCAGAGTTCTCGGTGTGCTCTTCCTCGCTGCCTTTACCACCCTCGGCCCCGCAGGTCCCGGCCACTCCAGGAAAGAGGAACAGGACCGTCACACACTGACCCGTGTCTCCATGGTGACATAGGGTTTTGCAATATCTGGGGACTACAGTGCTTATCCACGGGGCAATGCGAAACGTCTGGAAATGGAGTCTCCTTGTCTGCCTTCTCTCCCCCAGGCCTGCAGCACTGGGGCAACTGGGGCACCCTGGGGAGGGACTAACGACCAGTTGGTGCCTCAGGACTGCTGGTGTGGCCAGCACACATTTTGAAGGGCGAGGAGCTGAGGGCACAGAGCGGCAGGGAACTGGCAAGCGGTCTCCTTGCCTGCAGCCCAATGTGTGCTCTACGGTACCAGGCTAACTCCCCCCGCCCAGTGCTTTGGACGTCAGTAGCCAGCCTTTGCCTATCTAAACTGGAAGCCTAGCTAAGTACCCAGACTTCGCTGTGCGGTGTGGGGGGCCAGCAAGGCTCTGAAGTAGCTGTATGAGTAGAGCCCAAGCGTACTGAGGCTGGCGCCTGCTAAGTGTTTTGTACTCGTTATCTCCCTTAGTAAGGCATTCCCTTCTTACAGCTGAAGTAACAAAGAGGCTCAGGGAAGCTGAGCCTCACTACAGTCGTTCTGACTCTAAAACCTAAATTCCTAACCACGATCCTTCCGAGATTAATGGAGCACATTGCGGAACGGATGGGAGGAAGCAGCTGATGCCGGGGCTGGCTGTACTAAAGGATGATGGAAAAGGAATAGAAGATGCCAGTGGGAAAATGGGGCTATCACTGATCAGATGAATTCAGGACGAGGGGGTTCTTGAGGGACAAGACAGCGCTAGAGGTTTCATGGATGGCCCCCAATCCCAGGAACATGAGAGCATGCAAGACGAGTGAGGGAAGCCTATGGTCTTCCAGCTCCCCATATCCCAGTCTGAATGCTGGGGTGCACCCTCAGGCCACCACACGCCCACTCGCTGTTAGAAGTCTGTAAAGGTTTAAGCCTTGACCCACTGCTCCTTGCTTCCAGTAGCACTTTCTGATAGTAAGATTATCTACTGAGATCATTTTTTTTTTCCTCCAGTAAGTGTGTCTTTTAACTAGGAGAGGGAAAAAGGCCTTTAAAAAGGTTTTTGATAGTTTGGCCACATGTGCTCATTTCTGTAAGAAGGCAGTTTTCCGTGTTAGCAGTCAGGATGAGGCAGTCTTACTCTGGGGGAGTCCTTGGCCAGCGTACTTATCTCCGTATCAGTTTCCTGTCTGTACAATGAGGATAGGCTATCACCCATCTCAAGGGACTGTTGTGGACAGTGAAGGCAGTGCTATAGCAAGTCCATGGTGGCGTCTGTGCCACTAATAACCTCTGTGGAAATGCACCTGCTCCCACGACTGGATGTCCGTAACAAAATGCTGAAGAGGGTTTGGTTTGGTGGCCATGCTCTGCCTCCCAGGAACCCACACGGACTTAGGGCCACCCGACCTTGAACATGGTCAACACTGAGGCTTTTGGGCTGGGACTGGGCTGGAGCAGGGACCCAGCCGGTCACAAACTGTTAGCCTATGACATGGCCTTCGTTCCCTCAGCAAGCAAGGAGTGCCAGCTGCAAGACACTCAGGCCCCAGGACAGGTTCTGCTGCCCAGTTCCCCAAGGTGATGAGGTGGTTACCTTCACTTGCAGTCCCCAGGTCACTGACCAGGTAAGGGCTGGCAACCCGAGGATTTCACAGACCTAAACAGGCACCTGTGGCCACCACCGTGTCAAGAAGCCAACTCCAAGTTCCTCCTTCCCCTGTAGACTCTTCTCACTCTCCTCTCCCCCTACTTTCCTGCCCTCTTTGCTCACTGGCCTCAGTGAGCACAGGTGCTGCAAGGCTTATGAGGGACCCAGGAAATAAGAATAGTGAGTCCCTCCACACCCACACACCAAAAGATGACAGGACACACAGGAAACGATCCTTTTCTAAATCAATACAATTTCTCAAATTTATTTTTTTCTTAAAGAAGTACTTCTATCTCTGTCAAAAGGGAGGCAAGGAAAGGTCCTCCCTCCCTTGTAAACACTGAAATACAGATCTGGGAAACCAAGATCGACACACACAAAAAGTGCATTTTACAAAATATCAACTAAAATATATTTTACATGGATTATGCTTCCATTGAAATTCTACCAGCTGCATTTTCAGGTTCGAAAAAATATTTCCACATCTAAGAGATTTCAAAAGCATTTAAATTCTGGGCGGCAGCCCCTACCTCCTGGGAGGAGGAGCCTTGATCTCCTCTCCTGCTGGGTGAGGCTGGGCTCCTTGACAGCAAGGGCCCAGCACCCTGGGAATGAGCAGGCTCTCCAAGGATGGCTCTCCAGAGCCCCTGCTGCCACTCTGCCAACCTCTCTTAATGACCGCCCTGTCCTCCCACACAGACACCTTCCCCGAACAGCTTATTCAATACAAGGAGACCCAAGTCCCTTCCCTTCAGGTTTGGAACCGGGCTCCCCAAACATAAATTCACCTCTGAAGCCTCCAGGCTGCACCCAAGCCTAATGACCAATCAGGAGCAAGTCATCTTCCAAGGGACAGGACACGGCATGGGGGTTTCGGGGGGAGAGGTCAGGATTCACGTCTACCTCCCTCTGCAGCCCCTGCCTGACTGTCCTCCTCCAGTGCCACCTCCTCAGCCTGCTGGGTCTGTGTCTGCCCCTCCTCCCTAAGGGAGGACCCACTGCTGCCCTTTTTGGCTCCTGCCCCTGGGGGTTAGGCCCTTGTGGAAGTGCTCAGCTAGCAGGTTCCCAGCGCCAGGCTCAAGTCACAATGCACTCCACTCCCTCTCCCCACCATGCTCCTCTTTGGTACAAATAGGAAATAACCAGGCTGCTCCAGCCCCCTCACAAAGAGTCCCAAGGCTAGGGCCTAGTCCAGGCAAGGACAACAGGGGGCTGAGCCTCTTAATCTACTCTGGGGAGCAGCATGAGGTGAGAACAGGGCCTCTGGGCAACAGAACAAACTGAAAATGCAGGTCCTTAGCTCCTAGAGTGAGTGGCTGCAGCTCAGCAGGTCTGTGGACTGATACAGTGTTGATTCTCCACTGGGATGTAAATTAGTGCAATCTACAAAAGACTAGGTAAGGGGTGGCAGGGCAAGGGGAGCCACAGCACTCCTTTGGTTTGATTTCAGGTGGGTGTGGCTTGAAGAGTCATGTGTGAAGTTCTGCAAGAGGTTTCCTGGAACCTCCAAGAGTAAGGCAAGAGGAAAAATCTTCAACAAATCAGGTAGCAATTTTCCTTGTCCCCTGCCCCCCACCCTCTCCCAGCACCCATTTGCCCTCCCAGACGTGACAAACCCCACGTTGATCAGTTTACTTTCTGGGAAGCCAGGCCTGCTGGGTGGCCCTCTCTGGGAGGTGGATAGGAGACTCCCATGAGTAGGCCACACCTGTAACTGTCAGGGCCGGGTCGACTTGTCCCAGCACCAGTGGCTACTGCAGGGGCAAAGGAGGAAAGCCAGAGAAAGGCCTCGAGTCCAGGAAGAGGAAGTCTATGCTCTGGAAGCCAGACTCTGGCTCTCTATGCCTCAAGGGAACAAGCTCAGAGCTGTGCGATAATCTGGGAGAGCCTGGTCCCAGGCTGAGGGGAAGCAGCGGGTCACAGTGGGTGAGGTAAAGCTGGCTCCCATGCCCCCTTAGAGGGGTTAGGGGAGGCTCCAGAAGGCCTGTTGGGCCTGGTTCCTGAAGGATCTTGCCCCTCCTTCTACCCCCTTCCCCTCCTAGGGCCCCACGTCCCTCAGGCTTGGCCCAGCCTTGGGGAAGACTGCTTCTTTGAGTCTCCACCCAGGGGACCACAGACAGCTACCCTGGGCCAAGCTAAGGGCTCTGATGCTTTTCTTATACACTGGCCTCCCCTTCCCTCCCATAGGGCCCAGAACCCGTAGGGGCCCCTGACCTTCCCCCCCCCGTCCCCAAGAGAACCACAGGCCAGCAACCACAGGCTCCTGTGGCCCCTTAACCAAGTGCTGTGCTTCAAGCAGTGCCCCCTGCCCCAAGCCCCACCTGCCTGTGGGGAGCCCCAGTGTGGGTGTGAGGCAGCTACTGGGGGTTCTTGAGGATGCGGCCATGGCGGAAGTCATACACATGGCGGCAAAGGAACACCAGCTCAGGATCCGTGTCCTCGGGCACTGTGCGGTGTGGCGGGGTGGAGTAGTCTGCAGAGGGGGGCACCAGTGCTGTCTTCCGGCTGGGGAGGCCCTCACCTCGGCGCTTGGCCATGGCACAGAATCTGCAGTGACATACCATTCGTTGTCTTTACCCCAGCCACCTTTGCAGGAAGACCAATTCCTTCCCTATCCTGCCCAGAGAGCTGGGATACACCCCCCGCCCTCCAAGGGGTGGTGCTGCCTCCACCCCGTCACTGTCACCGAGGGCCATGCCCGCTCTGCCAACTGCCGGTCCATCTTCTCTGTCACTGAGGAACACCCCCACCAAGGCCTCCCTCCCATCACCTGCCAATTCTCCCAGACTTTCTCCAAGAGCAGTACTGTCACCCCCCAATTCTGCTCCAACCATTCTACCACAGTGGGGCAACAATTTTTCTTCTTTCTTCTAAAAAAATCAGATAGTGGAGGCAGGCCATAAGGAAGAAAGTTCTGGGAGATTAAGCCCAGTGAGTGAGATCAGGCCCAGAGCAGAATGAGGTCCCCTCAGGGAATCCCAGGCAGCCCCCAAACAGCCCTGGGAAACTGAGGTGAAAGGCCAGCCAGAGGGTGCAGGGCACACGCACCTGCAGTACTCAGCAAAGGTCAGCACATAGCACTTCTCCTCAATGCAGGCCACACTGTTCTGGTCCTGATGCCGCGACGCAAAGACTTCATTCTGCAAAGGCTCAAGGGGAGGCGGTGGAGTTTGGTTACCAGGGCTGGAAAGCACCTAACTCCTGGAGCAAGGCAGACATTGACCCCTCTGCTGGGACTGCTGACCTGAGATAACTCCAGCTAGTGACCCCTGAAAGTCAGGGAGCTTCCCTGGAAATTCAGCCTAAGTATAGACACCTCACCTACCGTTCCCAGGCATTCCCCCTAAGTATCTCCTAGGTCCTGTGCTCAGGAGCAGCCAGGTACCTGCTCAGCCCCTGACTGTCACTGACCCGAGCCCCTACCCCTGCCCAGGAGAGGAGAGGGGAATTGGTCCCTGTCTTCCCAGTTAGATGAAAAGTCTCTGCAAGGGGAAACGAAATAAAAGGTGAGCCCAGACCAAACCCAGACGGCAGCTACCTCTCTCAGCACATGGCTTAGTGTTGAGCTTAGGGTGTGAGAAGTCTTTTCTCCCCCTCTCATCACGCAGACACCCCCAAAAGCTGCCACGTGTGCAGCTCAACCTCACCTCTCCTAGTTCTCCCATTCTGGTACCCCCTGGCCTCAATGGCTCCCTTTTTGTTCCCCTTTTAAGACAAAGCTTATTATTCCCTTTGAAACATAAACTGGGGCAATGTCAGAAAAATTGCTAAACCCCAGGCCCTTCCCTAAGTTCTCTGGAGTCCAAGGTGACAAACCCAGGGACTTGACTGCCCATGGCTGCCTTCCCCCTACCACCACCTCTCCCTCTGCCACCCAGGCCCTTTCTTCAAGGCAACTCACCTCGTGCATGCTGGGACTGCGACCTCCCTGGAGGTGCTCAGGTCTGTAATACCATAGGAGGCTCATCATCAGCTCTCCTGAGGGGACAACAGAAGTGGTCATGGTTTGAGCTGGCAATCCAAGTTACTCAGACACGCAGACAGCCTGGCCGCCTGCCCTGGAGGCTCATCCAACCTGAATGCCTGGACCAATCCTGCAGGCTCCATCCACCCACGTCCCCTGCCCTAGGCCAAGCATTCGGTGGCCTGGAATGCTGTTAGGCATGGAGGGAGAAGGGGGAGCAGGCACTGACAGGTGAGGTGGGGGGACAGGTGCCCAGGCCCTGCTAGCTGGAAAAGTTAACGAGCTGATCCAACCCAAGCCACAAGGCTGTCCGCAGCCCTCGGCAGCAGAAAGACCCCAGCTGAGTGGAAGCAAGCTCTGTGCCAGGAACATGGGGAGACTTGTGCCAGGTCAAACTCCAGGCAGGGACTTTTCTGGGGCCTATGGTCCTGCCGAAGGCAGCTGCCCCGTGGGTCCCCAAGGCAGAAAGAGGAGTACCTGACTCAGGGTTCTCCCAGAGGGCAGAGATCTTGGCCACATAAGGTGTGGATGTCTTTCTTGGGCCTGACTTGAGGAGGACAGTGTCCCGGACTCGGATTGTCTCTCCATGCCGCTCTACCGCCTGGTAGCTCTTTCGGATGGCTGGTTCCGGCTCATCCTAGGCAAGAAACCAATGATACAAACAGGCTCGCAGAGCCATACTCAAGAATGAGGATGGAGGGAGGGAGGGAACGACGTCGTCTCTATGACCTCCTCAGGGCAGTCAAACCACTAAGCATGTCTGCATGCTGGACTCTTCTCCCTGAGCCTGGCTTTCAGGGACAGGATGGGGGTGGGGAATCCCCATGGGAGAAAGGATGGGAGATGGGAACAGCAGTGGGAAAGTGGCCTGAAACTTCTGAGGCTGAGCTCTGACCATCACACCCCGCAGCTGACCCTCCCACTCCAAGCCCCCAGCACTGGGTAAGTGCTCAAGCTTCCTAATGGGACAGTCTGGGTCTGAACCCTTAAACCACCATCCTAAGTGGCATAGCCTTGGGCAAGTTATTTAATCTATGGCTAAGCCTCGCTTCCTCATCTGTAAAATGGGGATAATTACAGGAACATGACATACCACAGAGGCTAGGGCAGGGTGAAGATTAAAGGGGATGATGCATGCAAAGTGCTTAGCTCAGTTCTGGCATCTAAGAGGTGCTTGATCAGTTTTAGCTGACACTCTTTTCATCGTCCCAGACAGTCTCCGTATCACTCATTTTCTCTGTGCATCCCAACTTCCCCTACACAAAGTTATCCAAAAACCTTCCTGAAAGTCCTTCACTTCACGATCCAGGATGGAAGGACAGTGAGAGGCAAGAAACGGGAAGACACTCAGATGGCTGCGCCAAGTCAGTCACAGATATGGCAGCCACCAGCTGTGACTGTGTGTCCCCTGCCCTCCCCAGGCATCCGGTAGGATCAGTAGGGGCTGGGGAACAGGCTGGGCCAACATGACTGGCTCCTGGGGCACAAGTGAACTGGAGCCTTGTCACCTCTCAGAGTAGCTAAAGAGCCAGGGGCTCCTGAGACCCACCCTCACTGCAGGTCCCGTATCTCCACTGCCACCCTCCCTCTCCCTAACAGCTAAGAGCTGGCACTCACCAAGACATACACGGCCTTCTCACAGGCAGCCCCAACAGGCACCCAGCCATTAGTGCGGCGACGGCGGCGGCGGCGAGGGCGTGGGCGCTGGACACGTGGCTGCTTGGGGTGGCTGGGCCTGCGGGCAGCCTTGCTCCTTGCAGTGTGCCTGCAGCCGGAGCCCGTGCGCAGGCCTGACTTTGACCCGCTCGGAGGCTTGGCGCTCTGAGGGCATGCGCGGGCTACTGTCTGAGGCTCTGAGGTGGGTGTCTGAAGATGGGGGACAGGCTCTGCTGCAGGTGGCACGCTGGGTACAGGGCATCCCAAGAGGGGGTGGGCGGGTGAGGCGGGGTGTCCAGCTTCTGGGAGAGGAAATTCCAGCTGGCCTAGGGACCTGCAGCCTTCTAGGAAAGGAGAGAGTGGGTCAGGACAGTACAAGCAGTAACCTCAACCACCTGCTTTCAGAGCCTGCTCCTGTCTTAATTCTAAGTGTGCACTCCAAGGCCACTGAGGTGGCAGGTGGGATCAGAGGCTACGTGGTAGTTTGTCAGAGTGATTATCCAAGGAGTGGGGCAGTTCCTAATCTTGGAGATTGGCCAGCAGACATTTCTACCTCCCCTTCTAGCCTTCAAGAACGAGAGGTAGTGGAAACATCTTTAGCTCTGATGTAAAAACTTCTCTAAGGCTTCCATAGTGCTTAGGAGTAGGGTTTCTGGAGTCAGACAGCCTGGGACCTGCCACTTACTAGCTGTGTGACCTCAGGCAAGTCACTTTGCCTTTCAGTGCAATATAAATAGTAGTTACAAATACCACACATGTTCAGAACTGGCTGATTTTCTAATGAACAGAACTCATTTCATCCTTACAACAACCCTATGAGGTAGGTACCACTACCGCCATTTTACAGTTAAGGAAGCTGAGACAGAGCAGTTACTGACTTGTCCCACCGTCATGTGGCTGAGGAAGTGGGGAAGATCATTTCACTCCGGGCTGTCTGGCTCTAGAGTTTGTGCACAATTACATGCCAAGCAGCCTCCCATATGTAGAGTCTCTGGCACATGGTGTTTACTGGTGTCCTTATTATCAGGGCGAAGAGGCTAGGGTCTGGACTTGAGGAGTGGTATAAAGGAGAAAGAAAAGCCCAAGAAAAAGCCTTTTCTCATTTCTTAGAGCTCTAACTCACGCTGGAACCTGAAACAACCAGTCTGTCCAGAGCCAACTGGTCTATAAAGTTGTTTTATAGACCCCTATAAGAGAGGTGGGGGAGCGGAGAGCTCTGGGGAGGCCCAGCCCTCACTTCCCCGGCAACAGGGCAGAACTGCTGGCCAGGGTCACTCTGGTCATCTCATTTCCACCCAGGAACTGGGGAGGGGTCCTGGAGAGGCAGTTGAGAATATCCCTACCAGTCTAGGGGAAGTGAAACGACTCTGGGGCTGTCCTATTAGCTGGAGCAAGAGCTTCTTAGGTGTGTCTGGGTCTTGCTAGGAAGGCAGACACCAAGGATATGGGCCCTGACACCATCCCATCCATGCCAGGGAACTCGGCCTGTCTGTTCTCAGGGTATGCCCACACCTAGCAAGGTGATGCTAAGTCTGGGTACCTCTTTTCTTTCAAGGCCTGTAGAGCCACGGCAAAGCTACCCTACTGCTTGCCTCCTGAGCCTGGTACCTATCAACCTTCCCATGAATGCTGAACTGTGCCTGCATGGAGATGGTAATGGCTTCTGGAAAGTGAGGAATTCTAGCTTTCCTCGAGGAGGGCAGAAGGATTATGAGAACAACTTGGTAAAAGCCCTAATTTCAATACCTAACTTGCTACTAAGAGTCTAAGAATGGATGGGTATCCGGATAAGGAGGGAGGGGAGGCCCTCCTGTACCCTCCACCACCACAATGCTATCTACATGCCAAGCCAAGAAATCTCCCTAACAGCCTGGACAAAGCCCTGTTAAAAACTAAATATGGAGCCCCCTTCCTGGGAATGCTCCTGGGCTTGGGGCAGATTAGGGGAGTTCTACCTTCTCAAAGCCCCCTACCTTCCAGGTAGCAGCTAGACCCTCAGAGGGGCTCCTGCCCAGAACCACCACCCACCCTCCCAGCATGCCACATCTCAGACACTTCTCAGGATATCCCACTCCCAGGAAGGCTTACCTGCTGCAAAAGGCATTTTGTAGGGGCAGCCACCACAGGTAGTTCCAACGTGGGTGAGGGACAGGGGCAACACTCCACAGATGCTGTAGCCATTCACTCCAGTGTCCTCGCTAGAGCAGTAGCGAGAGGAGCCCCAGGGAGGGTGCTGAAAAGGGGTGCCTGAGGGCACTGAGCTCGGGGCCAGGAGGAGCCCCTCGTTAGGTGCAGCTATTGGGGACAGCTTGCCCTCCGGGAGCATGGGGCAGGGGGAGTAGCCCCCACACTGCAGCCCATCTTGGCCACAGTACAGGTAAAAGTTGCCTGCAGGGAGCTCAGGCCTAACACACAGGCCACTGTAGTCGGCGGGGTTGCCAGGCATTGGCAGGGGGGACAGCTGAGGTGTGGGGAAAGAAGGCTGATGCAGTTCCTGCTTGGGGGCAGGTGACTCCTCGCCTGGGCGCCCAGGCTCTGGCTTCAGGGCCGCTTGCCCACCCATCAGTAGGGGCAGGTGGGGGCGCAGCCGCAAGGGGCTCTCCAGGGCCTTGCTCAGGGGTTGGTAAGGTGGCTGGCTGGATGACCCACGAGGTGTGGCAGATGGCCATGGCTCATCAGGGTGCCCTTGCCATCCAGGTGGCCCTGCAGCCTCCCCAGAGCCAGTCCCCTGCCGGGCCTTGAGATAGTTCTTGCTATTCACTTTGGCCCACTTTGGCCTCAGGGCCTTGGGTGCCAGGGGCTCAGTGGAGCGCCCATCTGCTTCTGCGTGGGCACGAGGCGGTCGCAGGGGTAGCTCCCGCTCCTGGCTCAGCTTCAGGAAGGCGGCTGCATTCAGGCTAGCCAGTCTCTTAGGAGCTGGGTCTCCATCTCGGCGGGCACCTTCATCCGGTGCTCCCTCTGGGGATAGGTCCCGACTTCCTCCTCCGAGGTCCGCCAGCCGGGGCCGCTTCTTGGCATTAGACCAGCCCCCAGCGGCCCGGTCGCGGTCCCGGCTTCGGTGGGGGTCGCCCCCTCGACTGCGGCGGGCGCCTGCCAGGCTGCTGGTGTCCTCCCGCTCCAGCAGCAGGTTGTTGACAGCCTCCGCATTGAGGGAAGCCAGGCGCCGCTTGCGGGGCTGGGCGAGGCCAGGGTCCTCACTGGATGGGGTTGGGCTGGGGGGCTTAGGCAGGTCAGGGGGCAGCTCATCAGCCTCATCTGCACTCTGGGGACCGGCCACATTCTCTAGGCGGGTCAGCAGCACTTTGCAGGCCTTGGGCTTCTCGGGAACCAATGGGCGCTTCCGCAGTGGGTAGTTCTTGCGGCGCCCTGCAAGGTGCCCCGGGCTCTCAGGCATGCCTGGCTCCACACCCTCAGCCCCTTGCTCCATGTTGCTGTCTTCCATCGGCAGGGGCTCTCGTCGGCCAGTGGGGCCTGAACTCAGCATGGGAAGGGACTTCCTCCGAGTGTGTGTCATGGAGTACTTCCAACCTGCAGGGCAGAAGACAGGCAATGAGAGGAGCCCTCCCTGCCTGCTTTCTCCCCGACTGCAGCCCACCCAGCCCCACCTGCAGGAACTCTGGCCTATCCCTACCCCATCTCCAATATGGATTTTCCCAGGACCCCCTTCCAGAATGTGATGGGCCAGTGGAATTGGGCTACCACCATCTGTGCAAGGACCGGTTCTTTCTCTCTCCTTTGAGCCTATGGTCTCTCCAAACCAAGCCCCTGGAGAGCCTAGGGACAATGCAGACTCCAAGGTCAGGGGACAGGAGCTGGTGACATAGCTCTATATCCTACTAGGAACTCATCATAGGACAGGGGGAGTCTCTAAAGACACTGAGCCAGGATCGGGGAGTGGGTGGTGGGAGCCCATCTATTCCTTCAAAGCATTACCAAAGTATCACCAACCTCCTCCCCCAACACGGGGCTTCCAAGATTGGCCACAAGAGGATAAGGAGATGGATGTTGAGGAACTGAGATGAGGAACCTGCCTGCTGGGCCATGAAAGAGGCAAAATGCAGCCTCTGAGGACTCCCTACCTGGCACACAAAGCAGGACAGCCATAACCTGGGTCTTGCTGGAAAAGCCCTGTCCCTATGAAGGGTCTTGCTTTGAGGAGCTCGTGGACAGGGAGATCTCAGGCAGCCCTAGGAGCCAGGCCCACTTTGGTTCAAATGCCAGGAAGGGCAGCCCAAAGAGTGCCAGTACCTGGGGAAAAGGTGTCAGGAAGGCTGGGGTCAGCATACTCCTGGGGGTGCAGGAAACATAGGGACTGCACACTGGACCCCGCAATAGAGATTTAAACTCCTGTCAGCCACACAGAGTTGGGAAAATAAAGTATCAAAGAGAAAACTTAACACAGGTGACAAATGGGCTGCCCTCTTCCTTAGTTCTCTCTCCCTCTTGGTAGGCAAGATGCCAAGCAGAGGGCAGGGTGGAGGGAGGTGGGGAGAGCCTCAGGAACCCTGGAGCTTCTGACAGAAAACACCCACGACCAAGCATCGTCCCCCTAACTTAACTTTGCTTGGCAAAAGTCCCCCAACATCCATCTGGGGCAGCCTGGACCCCAGTTCTGAGTGCAAGAGGCCAGAGCTGGCCGTGCACTGGAAGCTGACATGGTCAGGGCAACGAAGAACTGAGAGGGGTGTGAGACCACTGAGAGACCAGCTGAGAGACCACTGAGCTGTTTCCTACCTACTCCTCAATCCAAAGCACAGGAGCTGCCAAGTAAGGTGCCAGACAAGGCTCTGCCCCTCACCAGGAACCCCTGTGACCCCTCCCCACCCAGCAGGCCCAGGCTTTTCAGCTTAATTTCCCTACTGCTATTGTTATTCACACTCATTCCACGGAGGAACTGGAAGCAGTCCCTGCTGGGCCAGGATTTAACCCTGAAACTCCCAAGCCTGAGGGCTCCCAGGGATCCCTGGGTCCTTCCCAGCTAGCTCCTGTGGCCTTTGGGTCAGTGCCTGCGATCACTGGGCATGCTCTCTCCAGAGTCATGCTGCATTAGTCGAGAAGGATTGCTCAGAAAACCAGCCGGAGGGTAGTGTGAGCAACCCTCAGCCCTGAGACAGGGCTCGGAAAACTGGAAAGGAGAGGCAGTGTGTCAGGCTTTGCTCTGGCCATGTGTGGGGACCTGCCACTGCCCAAAGACCGGGCCCCAGGCAAGACAGAGTCACAGAAGGCAAATCCATTCATTCCTGAAGCACAGACGGAGAGCTCCTAAAAAATACCAGGCATCTGCTAGGCTCCATAAGACTGTTCCTGCTTCTAATCAGGGTGACCACCCGTCCCTGTCTGCTCAGCATGCTTACTGCCAATGCCTCCTTTTACTCTCAGAAGCATCCCATTGCTTATAACCCACAGGCCCTTTGCTCAAACCCAGGACTCCCCCTGTGCTGGGGGTGGGGGTGCAAGCAGAGAAGCAGCAAAAGCACATCTGTATTTCCTAGGAAAGCCCAGGCCCGGCCCTCCCCCACTCCCAAAGGGCCTGGAGATGAGGATGAGTGGACAGATCATGCAGCTGAGCAGGGGCTGAAGCCCCTCCACAGGCCCCAAGTTACCAGAGGGGCTGGGCCTACAAATGGCCGGGCGCCAAGGCTGAGATCACCTGGGCTTGTGGCCTTTGAGGACAAGGACACCAAGTACAGAGCAAGAGGGGGTGGATAGGAAAGAGAGAGTACAGGGAGGTGCTTTCAGGCCTGGCTAGTAGAAGCTTTCATAGCAAGGGATGACCACTCCCCCACAGCTTGCTGGGAGGCTGGCTGCATGGGCGGATGGTCCCTGGATCCTGGGACACCTGCCCCATTCAGAGTCACCCTCTCAACACACAAAGGTCTCAAGCAGGGAGAGGTAGGAAGGAGAGTCAATGCCTTGAAGAGACACCTTCCACATTCAGAAGCCTGTCCCCAGAACCTGAGAGTTTGTTCCCTGTAGACTATCTCGCTCTTCAACCTCCCATTCAGCTTTCCAGTCCCTTAGGGACACCCACTGCCTCCAGAGGGGTGGGCAAAGATACTAGGAAGCCTCTGAATCACAGGGCGCGAGTCACATTTCCAAATCAAGCTTGAAAGCCTCCTGCTAACCTCCCTTGAATCTGCCAAATCCCGTCACCCGCTAAAAACACCCAAGGCCATCAAAAGCACATTGCAAAACAACTCTTAGCTTTCCTGTGGTGCCTCAGGCGGCTGCGAAGTCACTCAGCCACTTGGAATCCCGAGGAGGGGCTGGGGTCTCCACACTGCAATCTGGGGAGAGCATGTGTGAGTCACGCTTTAAAGCCAGAGTGAGGAGCTGGCTGCAACGTTTCCCTCGGGTGGGGCCGGGTGGAGGGGCTCCCAGCCTGCCAGAGCCCCTCCAACCCGCAGGGGGTGACCCAGCTGGGTTGGTTGGGAAAAGAAGATCCCAGAAGAGCAGGCTTGGCTCCCCTTCTAGCCCTGCCAATCCTCCTGCTGTCCCTCCCACTTATGTACTAGCTTACCCAGGAACTTTCCACCACTGCCAGGGGACAACGTGCACTGGGTTTGCTCAGCACTACCCCTCCTCTCCAGGAAGCCCTGTCCTTCCAGACACAGGCAGTCCAGGCCTCCGTGGGAGAAGGTTCCCAGGAGGGACTCCCCCTACACCCCCGGGGGACATATTAACTCTCGCCTAGATTGTGTAAAGCAAGTTCTCACTAAAGAAAACCAGTCTGACTGTCCCCAGCAACACAGCTGCCTTGAAGGATAGTGGCTGGCCGACAGACCCCCAGGCCAAAGACCAGAGAACCACAAGCTGAATCCAAAATCCTCACAAGTGTACTCTAAAAACAGCAAGCAGGCCATCTCTGCCTCAGGTGCATCAGGGTCTCAAAATTGAGGGGGAGATCAGGCCCCGATGAAGTATCATGGTGGGGTCTGGGCCTCATTGCTGCCTGAGCCTGCCCAGGGCTGGGAGAAGTCAGCTCCATGGAGGCAGGAAGGAGAGATGCCCCGTCTCTTGCCCTCGAGCAGCAGCAGCACCAGGTGAGCAAAGCACACCTGAGGTGCTGTGTGCCTGGCTGCAGGCTTGAGCAAGGCAGGGCCAGAGGCCCGGAGGAGCACAGGCTGCTGGCACCACTGAGGGAAAAACAGGGGCGTGGGGGGCTGCAAACGCAGGTGGTAGCCCAGACCATTCCCACAAGCAGGGCTGCCCCGGGGCAGGAAGAAGGCCTCAGCCCTACCACCCCTCTGCCCTCACTGACCCTGCTCTGGGCTGCACTCCGCATCACCATCCTCAGGATTTCAGGTCGCAGGGCCCTGCCCCAGTGCCCTTCCTGAATCCTCTCTTACCAACTGGACTTTAGATTTTGCTTTTCAGACATTTTTGATTCATGTTTTTGGGAGGGAAGTTTCGGGGGGGGGGTCTCAGATAAGGGCAGACCGGTGGTCACCTGGGTGAGGGCCGGGAGGGGTGCTGCCCCAAACCACCTCCGCCTAACTGCAGCTGAACTCACACAGCTGGAACTGAATTAAGTACTGTCCTCCTTTGCATTCTCTTGGAATAACCTCTCCCACCCTTGACAGGAGTAAGACTTCTCATGAGCACTGAGTTTCCTGAATCTTTTATCAGAGAAGAAAAGTGGCAAGAGCACAAAGGCAGACTCCCTTTCATTTAAATGTAGCTGACGTTACTTTACAGAGAGACACAGAGGTGAAGCTGCGGCAATCCTTCTGGTAAAGCCAGGTAAAGACATGGCTGGTATCTTACTGAATCTCTCGAAGAGCTGGTAAAGTAGAAAGAACTCAAGCTTTGAGTCAGGGAGACCTGGATTTAAATGCCAGCTCTGCCCTTCATGAGCAACTTACTTAACTTCCCTAAACTTCAGATTCCTCATCTAAAATGAACATAGCAAAGGAACCATACTTAAGAGTGGTGGTGAGTGAGGTGCTGTCACTGTGCAGGAGCCTAGCAGAGTGTAGGAACCGGGCAGGCCAAGGTCCCTCCCTTCCCCCAGAAGGGACAGAGGAGCTCAGCCTTGGCCTGGCGATTCCCTGCCGCTACAGTGACATATCTGAAAATCCAGCCTGTGCCCGAACCCCGACTCTGCTACTATTCCACTGAAAACACCAAAGTGTCCACCGCAAGGAATGATGACAAAAATGACAATGCTTCTTTTCCCTTGCAGGACCAACTGAGGGGTGAATTGTGGGGGGCTCAGTTTACAACAGAGCAAGAAGGCAGGGGCAGGAAGTGTATGCCAACAGATCCTGAACAGCTGCTCTGTGCTGCAAGAAGCACTCAACTCTAAGGTGAGAGGAGAGCTGCTCAGGTTCTAAGGGCAGAGCTAGATCCCAGGGATGGGGACAGAGCGTGTGTGTTCTGCCTGTTCCCGCCATCGGACTGAGGCTTCAGCAGGCAGCCACACGGAACAGGAGCCTCAGCTCTGCAGCAGGAAGCTTCAACCCTAGTACTACCCAGAAGAGAGGCAACCCCACCTTCTTGGTGCCCAGTCAGCCTCACTTGCTATGGGCACTCAATTCATCCTGCAACTAGGCTGGGAGCCTAAAACACCTGGGCAGAAAGCATGGTGCACAACCTAAGGGAACTGGCCTAACTCATCTGGACACAGGCTTGTTTTTAGACTGCCCTCAGGTCCGGTGGCCATCTAAGGAGCCAGGAGAGCCCCCGGGAGGCACTGATGTTGCCTATGGCCTGTCAGATCACCCGTTCCTCACACTGCACACTGGGGGTCCCTGGGAGACCAGAGAGGCGGGAGAAATCGTGCAGGAAAGGTTCACACTCAGCCCACGCACGCAGGGCTCAGTGCATCAGCCAGCCCAGCCCTGCAGCCAGGTCCCACCTATGGCTGCTCCCATCCACTGGCCATCCCAGCAAGAGAGTCCAGACATGCAGGCCCCGGACTGCACCCCAGGGTCCAGAGCCTCTGCTTACTTCCAGTCAGACATCCCATGTCCTTCCTGTAACTATAAAGGAACTTAAATCCCAGTTGGGAGGGAGGGGAATTTTAACTTAGACTATAAAGTGGCCTCCTCCATTTTATATTAGAAATGCAACTAAGTACAGGCATATAGTAACAGTAGAGTTGGTAGAATCTTACATAGTTAGAGACTGCCAACACCCTAGACTTGAGGCAAGGCCCTTCCTACAGGTAGAAGCTGAGGGTGAGAGACAAGACTACACCCTTTGGATTTAAAAGCTGCGATAAAACACACAGATCCCTGAGCAAGGACAGTGGGCAGAGAGCATGGCATTTTAAGTCATACCAGTGTTCTGCTTTAAGAAACTCTAACCTGACAAATTAGAAGGTAATCACGTGCAATACAAAACTAGTCCTTAGAGGCTTTCTTTAAAGGTACACGTCCCTACTTCAGGGATCTGGCTTCCCCTAGATGCTTCCCGGAGCACAGCTCCTGTGTGCATGGGGCAGACGTGCATCCACAGGTGCTGGCCTGGCTCAGCCAGAGAACCTGGTGCTCATTCTCAGGCACGCAGCGCCTCTTCTGACCTTTGCCCATTCAGCCGACATTTACTGGCCCCCTGCCATGGCCCCACACAGCAGAGGTGAGACCCATGCAGGGCTGGAAGCCACTTCATGCCACTGCTAATCCTAAGTGGGCTCCGTCAACGGCTTGAACTCTGAGCCTCGGTTTCCTTGTCTCCACAGCAAAGTTGTCGTGAGGATCAGTTTTAATAAAAATGTGTGTGTGAAATACCTAGCAGAGTGCCTGGAATACAGTAGGTGCTCAATACAAGCTCATTTTAAAAAAAAAAAAATTTGTATTTAAAGATACGGTCTCAGTTTGTTGCCCAGGCTGGAGTGCAGTGGCACAATTATAGCACACTACACCCTCAAACTCCTGGGCTCAAGCGATCCTCCCACCTTGGCCTCCTTAGTAGCTGAGACTGCAGGTACACGCCACCACACCCAGCACAAGCTCATTCTTTTTCCCTTTCCCCTACATGTACCAGGCTAAGTACTAGGAAAAAAATGCAAAAGAGTAAGAAACTGGAGCACAGGCTGGTAGGAAGACAGGACAAGACAGTGTGACAAGGGCTAGGATGGATACTAGGATGCTCAGAGTTTGGCTGAGAGATCCCCTACAAGGCAGCTTCTCAGAGGGCACATCTAAGCCAAGCCTTCATTCAAACACTTACTGAGGGCCTACTTCATGCTAGGTGTACCTTGGGAATGAAACCTTGGGAGTGGGCAGCACTCTGAGAAATTTGTTTCATAAATGTTTGGATGCAAGAAGGGGTGACAGACAAAAGCTGAAGTCTTAAAGAGCAGGAGACAAAGGCAACTTTTCCCAGACTCACCCATCTCGGGTCCATGTCAGATTACTCCAGGCTGGAGGAACCAGAGTTCTGGACTAAGGCGCCCTCAGACCCTCCCACACATATGCCACATTGCCCAGGTTGGGCCAGGACCCATTTGCTCCGAGCAGTTAATAACATAGGTGAAATAAAACAGGAACAGACAGAGGACAGGGTACCCCAAAACTCAGCAACAGGCCCTCAGCAGAATCAGGGGGAATCTTCATGCTACTGATGCACCATTCTTCAAAAAAACATGCCAGCAACTCATTAGCCTGCTCCGAGCACCTGCCCAACAATGGCAAAGGATGTGTGTTGGTTCAACCACCAGAACACTCCAGGAACCAACAACTTAGATTCCTAAGATGGCTTGCTTTTCAGAAGAAACCGACCAGCCAGGCCAAGATGGAGCTCTGCTCCCAGCCTCCCCAACAGAGCACTAACCTCCTGAATGAGCCAGCCATGAGGAACAAGACCCAAGACCAGGCCTCCCCAACACTCCACTAGCAGGAGCAGAATCACGAGGCAGACCCTACCAGAGTTGTGGGCACTCTACTCAAATCCCTCTCATGTAAATAAGTGTCTAGTGCCACTGCTAACAGGATGCAAGCTCCATGAGGAGAGGGGTGCATCTCCCACCCATAGGGCTTAAGAGCTTGTTGAATAAACAAAGATGTGGCTGCCCAACTGCCCCACCCCATATGACATTTCTAGACCAATGGCACCACTTGGAACCCAGGATAAGAGCCCTCTGACTCCCAAAATCTCCCCTCCCCCATCCCCAGGAGTCCACTGTGCCTCTTCAACCTAACCCACAGTTCAATGGGGTTACTTTAGGAAAACTCTTGTATTTACATAGCACAACCCTCCTCCATTACCATCCTCTTTCTTTTCTCTCCCAAACTGCCCAGTTATTTCAGGAAAATATTCTACTTGTTATCCCCAAACCATTAAGCAAGTATAGTAATGGGCACACTTGTATCAAGACAAAGCATGCCACAGATATTAAGGTCCAATCAGCAGCAACGAACCAGAGTTAGCAACATCAGCCCCAAACCCCCTTAAGGGTGCAGGGTGGAGAATTCCCGATTTGGCGAAAGAGGCTTCTATTAGAACAGGATGGCCAATGTTTGTCACACACTCACCATGCACCCAGCAGCCCCCTAAGCATACCACATTCACTGTCTCTTTTATCCTCACAACAGCCCCAGAAGGTAGTTGTTACCATCTCATCCTAAGGAGGAGAAACAGGTACAGGGAGTTAGAAGTTGCCACAATCCTGCTGGGAGCGAGGGCAGAGGTGGGCATCCAGCATCCATCCCAAAGCCCACCCTTCCCTCACTGCAACATGCTGCCTCTATCTAGGGCCTCACAGGACAGCTGCTGGGTCACAGATGAACCAACATGTGAGGTAACTTACACATTTGCCTGAGCCCATGAGTTGGAGGGTGCAGTCAGCTACAATGGCAGTACTGCATGCCAGCCTGATAACCTGCACATTCAACTTTATTTTTCTGTGTTGTCTGAATTATTGGCATCACAACACATTATTAGTTTTTCCATTTTTCACCACAACGGAATTAAAGATGAACTCCAATTAAATGGCATCTGTGGACTGGCCAGGGAAAATAATTTTAAAAATTGTTTCTGCACTTTTGAAACAAACACATTTTATATCCTAGAAAAGGGTGGTGGCTTTAAAGATACGTTGTCCTGACCTCACAGTAAATCCAGAAAAGGGTAAACTTCCCCCACGTATCTGTCCACATCTCTTGCCTCAGGTGAAATCCCCTTCCTCCAGCCCAGACTACAATGAAGACTGAAAATTGGTCATCACACTCTAACAGTCACTTAATATCCAGAGACATATTAACTGCCCCTTGGCTACTGCTCTTTGGGCCAAATAAATCCGAATCCTTTCAATTTTCTCTGAAGAGCATCTTACAGTCAATCATTTTTAGAATCTACATTCTGTCCAAACTGTATAAGCCCCTCCAGGAACAAAGTAGGAGACACCTTCACAACTAGGGAGGACCCTGCTGGTCCTGACTATAGTGGAAACGTGGATGCCATCCTTTCTTCTGGCATACTTGTCAGGATCTCCCGGCATCAGGTGGCACCCTAATACCTTTCCCATGATTTCTACAAAGGTCTTCTAAAAACCAGTAAATTCACCTCTAAACTACCTGGTCACATGAGAATGTAATTAATAAACTGAATTATCCCCAAACATTTTGTACAGGTAGGAGAAGGGTGGTAAGTGTGGGCTACCCCTCTCCTCTATAGGCAAGAAACTGAAAAAGCTGCATCGACGGAGGCTAGGAATCCCAAAAGGGCACTACAGACAGAATGAAAGTAGGAGCAGTCAGCACCACTCCTGGTGAGATCGATGGGGTCATGAGAAAGGCAGAAAGACAGGTCCCATCTCCTTACCCAAGGAAAGAGGGGTCAAAGCACCTCTCTTCTCCAAACCCCAGTGGAAAAGGAACTGATGTGAGAAAAATATTGAGATCCAAGTTCCTGCCTGGCATTGATACTGTTAACTAAGAATTCACTGTCGTTTTTCTATTTAGGTAACTTGGTCAGGGTGCTCGGAAATAAGTTCCCAACTCAAATCAGCGAGACTGAGAGACAAACCCATTTTTTCCCCTGGTGGACTGGGCCTGCAGAAGATCTCAAACACAATGCTATTTTTCTTTTTTTGTGAGCCGGACACTGAGTCAGGTGAACAACGATCCTTGCAAGTGTTTTCCACTGGGAAAAATAGAATCTGATGATTTCCCTGTCCTCTCCACCCCCGACCCAGGACACAACACAAAGTCCTGGGCATGACTGAGCCCTGGGGATCTGTACTCTAAACCCACCGTACTCTGGTCCCCAGCTTTTAGAACAAGTCATCTAGGGCAGGACACCAACATCCCCATTGGCTGGGCTGGTGACTCAGTGGAACGGAGGGGCTTCTCAGGCTGCCTGTAGCCTTGCTGCTGCTACTCTTCCTCCTCCTCCCCTTTAGCCATTTTACTGCTCATTAGTGGCAGTACCAGGAGGTGGGCAGGGGAAACATAAAGAAGCTGAAATTCAAACCAGTCCATTTTACACCAGTTAGGTGCCGCCCATAAAACCAGGCAGGATTTCATCATCCAGGACCTCCCTGTCCCCTGTCCTGGGGAGGTCTAGGCAGCCTGAGGAGTAGGGAGCTGCAGAATCTTGGGACTGCAGGCTTCAGGAGCCTGTGCTTCTAATCACCAGGAGCTGTCGACTACATACTGTCCTTCCCATCTTTGCAGGGCTAACAGGCACTTCCAGCCATGAGCTGGCCAGCAAGTCAAGGCTGGGGAAACCTGGAGAGCAGGGGCGCTGGGGCTGCCCTAAGAACTGAAGTACACTCTCCTTGTCCCTCGCAAGTCCCAGCACAATGGCAAGTTCACAAAGGAAGTGAGCCTTGCCAGACAGACTGTGCTAAGCAAATTCCCATAAATACTTGGGCTGGGGTAGTACTGCTTATGTAAAATGCTTCCCCATTGAGAGATGCTGCTTTATTTACATTCTTCACAACCCATTCATAAAAAGAAGGCCCTTTAATGTTGGGGCTGTTCGTATAATGCTCCATAAACTCGGCAGCTTCGGCTGGCAGCCTTAGTTCAACACAGGCTACTTCTCAACTCCAGAGACTTTTTTTCCTTAAGTTTTTTTTTTTTTTCCTCCTTAATGACTCACCTTGCGACAGGGCGCTGAGGCCAGATGTTGCCGGAGCAAGGCCAAGAGGAATAAGAACAGATAAAATGAAAACACACAAGTCCTCCTGGATGCTGGGACAGAGAAGTGGGGAGGAATGAAAACAATTTTGAAAATCCCCAAAAAACTCCATTTTGAAGTATGTAAGCTAGGAGGCTGAATTCCTTCCAGGTTTACTGAAACTTCCTTTATTGACGTCAAACGCTTCCCACCTTATATCTCCAAACACCAGAAAAGGTGTAGACGGGATTTTTTTTTTAACCCAAAAGGAAAAGATGGAGCAGCGCTCTTTCTGGTTTTTAATTTGCATTGAGGATGAATAAATAAACAGGAATTTTCTGTTTCCTTAATAGAAGTGTTCGAGGGGCTGCTGGCTCCACGAGGGGCACAATTTGCTTAACGTGAAGAAACTCAGGCAATCCCCAGAAAGAAAGGACCATGTTCTAGAACACACACAAAAACAGCTTAAACAGCTGAGGAGAGAGCCCAGGAGATGCATTCTGAGGTAGCTTTTCTCCTGCTACAGTAGAAGGAGAAGAGAAGTAGCAGGAATTTTTTTTTAATTGACGGGGGAGCGGTCTGCATTGCCATGGCAACTGTGAGGGGTGGCCTTCCCGCTTGGAAGGGAAATGCTGGTCCATTAATCATCAAACTGGGGCACAAAAGGGAGGTTTGGGGGAAAGGGGATGGATGCAGAATATATTTTTTCACTGTCTAGCCTAAACCGGTCACCAGTCCTCTTTCCATTTCTCCCATGATCCAGGGTTCATAGTGAACAAAAACCCAAGTCTGAGAGAGCTGGGATTGGAGCTTTCCTTTCTGATGGGTCCAATGTGGGGCTGACTGTGCCTCTCACATCAGTGATGCCCCCATAAATACCTCTTCCAAAACCAGCCCTAAAAGTCCCATCCATGGGCCAGACCCAGGAGTATTTTTCTTTTCTGTTCTCAGAATTGTGTTTTCTCCCTCATTTACACTCGGATTGAGAAGAGATAAAACATATGGATTCATTTAGCACGGACAACAAGGAAAACTGCATAAGAGCAGCAAAGCTGGGTAGAGAGAACGGTCTGGGGAGGTAGGAGGAAAACACGATTACAGCCCTTTTCCAATTCATGTCTATATGGTATCATGTGAGCAGTCCACAGGACAGATTCTTCACCAGCATAAATATCAGAAATAACAGCTCAATTTCCCATGCTAGAGCACCCCAAACATGCCCTGTCTTTTTTATGTCTGTGACAGAAAAGGTTGGAAACCCCCAAAGACTTCACACTGAGCTTTTCTGGAGAAGCTAAAGGGAAGGTTTCCCCTCTGTTCCCACCCAACTCAGCAGCCAACAACATTTATTCATTCAATAGTAACAACGTGCACAGCTCTATCCGAGGAATATTGGAATATTCTCTCACTCGCTCTCTAACTCACACACACACAAAGGTTTAACACTCATACTGTCCCTGTCCTTAAGAAACTTCCAACATACAAAACCACTCAAGAAGATGCCATGTTAGAAAATCCAGAGGCAGACGAATACGCTGGCCTGGAGTGGCCTGAGCAACAGCGAAACTAAGGACAAGTGGGACTCAAGTGGGAGAAGAGGAAGGGAGGGAGTGGCAGGAGCAATAATGCAGGGAGATAAATGTGCATGGCATGGCCAGGGAAGAGCCTGAGGGGACACTGTCTAGGGTCAGACTACAGGCAAAGGGGTGCCACTGCAAGTTTGTGGGGAGGGGAGTGACATGGGGAAGGGGTGCTTTAGGAAGAACGTTCTGGTAGCTGTGTACCAACTAGATTAGAAAGGACAGAGGAAGCAGGAGGGAAATGCAGGCTGTGACAACAACACAGGCCTGACACAGGGACAGCAGGGCAATAGAAAGGAAAAAAAGGAGGTATCAATCAAAAAGAAAGAACCTAATCACTGACCAAACGCCCCAGAGCAGACCCTCTGAAACACCAGATATGACTGGCATGAGTCTCCTGCCAGGTAAGAATGCCCTTATCAAAGAGGGAAATGTTATTTTGGCAACTCCTCTTCATATTCCAGTGGCTAGACAGGTCACCCCCTTCTGACTGTCACCAAAGAAACCGTGTAGCCCCACAGAAGGCACAAAGGCCTTGAGATTTTTCATTCTCTGGATTTTAGACATGCAATTAAACTCAGAACAAACTTTCATCTCCAGTGTGAGGTAATACCTCCCTTTCCCACAAGCTTCAACTCCACCCAGGCTGGGGTCTAGACCCTTCTGGGGAGGGTGTTGGGGGTGGCCATGAATAAACTCCACACCCATTCTACCCATCTGGCATGGCAGACAGGCAGCTTTCTGGGGCTGGGGTGGTGGGTTACAGCCAATCACAGCTGAGGGTAGCTCCTAACCAGCCCTCCCCAAGATGGGACTGGAACCCAGATTCTCGGCAAAAATCCACATTCTAAACAGCCTGAGTTCCCATGTCTTTGTGATTCCAACTCTTCCTTTAGGTGTGGTGTCCACATGAGGGGGCACAGGGAGTTCTGAGTGAGTTTTTACAAACAGGTAAACACATCCAGCTTAGAGCTGGTTCCTAAGTGTCCTCCAGCTGGCCAAGGACAGTGGTGTCCCTCCAAGATAGGTGGTCCCTCTGAGGCCTTTTCTCCTTTTTTATGGAAGGCATGGAGGTGAAGAAGGTGGGGAGGAAAGTCTCAGGTGGCACAAAGGAAAAAGCCTGGAAACCTTTTTATTTAATCATTAAATTCCTGCCTGGATTTATAAACTCAGCTTCTCATTTCCCTATGTGGGTACCTTCTTGGCTAAGGAAAAGTGCTGAAAGCAGTTGTGGAGGAATTGCTGAAGCACATTTGGGGGGTGTCTCCCAGTTCCAATCCAACTAGTGTTCTGCACTCTTAGAACTGTCGACAATGGAAGACTAGATGTTCCAGGTGGGGTGAAACCTTTGCCTGCAGGCAGACTCTGCTTACTGAAAACCCCTCATTCCTGGCAGGCTCTAAAGCGGCTCACGGAGAGTCGCCTTGGTGCGTCCAGAACCCTGTCACCACCAGCCAGGACGCACCGTGCGCACACCCCCACCCCTGCCCCTCGGCCCTGGCGGAGTCGACCCCACTCTTCCCCACAGCCGTGAGGCGATCAGCGGCTAGAGCGGAGAACCAGTGCCGCAGCTCCTCCCGGCGGGCGCCCCAGCCCCCGCAGTCACAGGGGCAGAGTCCGGCCCGGTCACCCGCCCCTCGGGGTGGGTGCCTCGGACCCGCTCCCCTCCCCGACGCCACCACCTGCGCCCGCTCGGGCGCCGCCTTTGTCCGCCGCCTTCACAGCCGAGCCGGCCCCTCGGGCCCGACCTGACCCGGCCCCCAGTCCTAGAGAAGCAGCGGCGGAGCAGGCAAGACAGGACCAGGCCGGGCCGCGAGCACGGGGTCCCGCTGTCACTTAGAGGCGGTCTGACAACTTCGATTCCCCCCGCCCCACCTCGGACTCGGCCGCCGCCCCGCACGGTCCCCGCCGGGCCTCCCTCGGCCCACACTCGCTTTTCGAACCGGTCCCCTTCCGTCTTCGGCCTCTCCCTTCCTCCCAGCCCAATCGGGTCGGGTCTACACTGCCCCATGCCCCAGCACGGCCCCCATCTACTGCCCCCCATCCAGCGATAACCCGTCAGCTCCCAGCGCGGGAGGGCGCCCCCCACCTAGAGCGGGCGATCCCGCGGCGCCGCCCCCGGCCGCGGCCCCTAGCCTCGGGGACCGCGATGGGGGAGGGGGCGCGGCGGGGGCCTCGCCGCCCGCGCACTCGGAGGCGAGCCGGCTCCGCGGCGGCGAGGAAACGACCGGCGTCCTCCCGCCCTCCGCAGCCCGGGACGCCCGCGCCGCCGCCGCCCGGCCAAGCTGCCACCCTGCGGCCGCCACCCACCCCGCCCCCGGCCTGCAAGGCGGGCGGCCCCCGGGGGCTGTCACCTCGAGGCGCGCGGCGCTCCCCGATGGCGGGACCGTGGCGCCGGACCCAAGGGAGGGAGGCGACGCGAGGGGGCGGGCGGCCGCACCTGCTTCGCGTCGTCCGTCCGTCCGTCCCCTCCCGGGCTGGCGGGGGTGGCGACACGGCGCGCTTGGTGGGGCGCGCTGACGGGCGGCCGGTCCTCTCCCCCTTTGCTCGTCTGCCTACCTCGCTCGCTCCCGCCCTCCCGCCCGCCCCTTCCCCCTCCTCGACCGCAGCCCTTAGCTCACCGGAACGGGCGGCGCGGACGGCGCGGCTCTGGGCGCCCGCAGGCCCCGGCCGGGCTGGAATCCGGCGGCTGGAACCCCCCGGGGGCGCTCAATTCCCGGGCTCCACGCTGCTGCGTCAGCGCCTCCTCCTGGGGGCCGGGGCCGGGCGGGCGGAGCGGGGGCCGCGGCCGGGCGGGGCCGTCGGGGGGGCGGGCGCGCCTGGCCGGGGCGGGCGGACTGCTAGGGCCGGACGGGCGGGGCAGGCAGCCGGACGGGCGGGCGGCGGGGGCCGGGCTCCGGGATCCGCTACGCCGCTCGCGGTTCCCCCACAAACTCCCCGAGAGCGGAGCCTCCGCCGCCCTCCTTCCTGCTTCCTCGTCCCCAGCCAATCAGCAGCGCGCCCCTCGGCCAGCTCCGCCAATCAGACGCCCCGCCCTGCGCTGGCCCCGCCAGCCAATCCGGCCCTCGGCTCCCCCTCCCGGTCTCCGACCAATCAGAATCGTGGGTCGGTCGTCCCAACGCAGGGGGCAGCACGAGGCGGCCGGGGGAGGCGGTGCGGGGAGTGGTGGGGCCTTGGGGGAGGGGTACGGTGCCAAGGGTGGTGGCGGGGGGATGATTTTTCTTTGCCGGCTTCTTGGATTTTCTCTTCGTCTCCAGAGCTTGAGCCCGTATCCCATGGTGACCCGACCCTGGAGTCCCAATCTCCCAGCCGCTGCCCCCCCGGAGAAATCTTACCTCGCCCCCGCCCTGACCATCACCCTTTTACATCTCCTTTCCCCCATATCCATCTTCCCAGCACGGGCAGGAGAAAACTGCAGGCGAGGAACACCCCAGCCTCGCCAGAGGCTGCTGCCCCTAGGGCAAAGCTTCGGGAAGACCAAGCCGAAAATCAAGCGAGAACAACCCCCCTTTCTTGCAGAAAGGGCCCCAGACTCCCGCGAAAGGGCCCCGACTGCTGAGAAGCCCCTCCCGCCCTTGCCTCATCTTTCCGACTTCCCTGCCTGCCACGTCTCCTTTCCTTTCAAGCAAGGTCGGTCCTGGCTCGGTAACCCCTCACCCGCATCTTTTTTTCCTCTTTCTGCCCTTCACCTACCGCCCCCAACCCCAGCTCCTAATTCACCCTCTTCAGAAGCATAGTGTGGAACCCTCATCCATTTCCAGCTGACAGCAGAGCCTGGTCTGTGAGTCCTTGACACCCACACACCCTCTTCCACCACCGCGGGGAACATCAGAGCTCTCTGGGGGAGGGCGAAGGGGGCGGGCAACCTGACAGGCGCGTCTGGACTCACTCGCGTCCCCAAGCCACGATGGGACCAAGTGTAGACACTTACCTGGCTTCCCCCTAGTCACCGAATGCTGTGGCTCCGTCTCTCACACCCACAGACTTGCCTTTCCAAGCCTGAGCACGCTCTCGGGGTCAGCGGGGTGGGTGGGCACAGCAGGCTGAGGTCACAAGGAGGGGTGGGAGGTCCCTGTTAAGTGCGGGAAGGGGCTGTGTCTTTGAGCATCTTGTAGTAATAGAGCCTGCAAAGGACTTCACTTGAACAAGCACTAGATATGCACACAGTAGGTTCTTGAGAAATGCTGAGTCCACCCCTGAACAAAGCCTCATTCCCAATTCAGGCGGGGGAGGGGAGCTTTGGGAGGTAAAAGGAGCAGCAGCAGAAAGGGTAGTGTCAAGTCACTGGAGTGCTGGGAGCAGCCCAGGGAGGGGCTGGGCCCAGGAACGCCTTGGGCTGAGAGAAGCACCCAGAGTGCTGAGGCTGCCTAGGCAAGCCAGAAAAACCCAGCCTGGGAGTGTGGCTGAGGGGTTTCTCTTGAGGGGCTCCTCTGCACCACACACAGTGCCCAGCCTTTCTAGACCTTGGGACTCAAGCACTCTCTTACTCAGGCAGACTTTAAGACAATCAGGACTGCTAGCAGCTAGCTGGGAAATTAACCACCCCTCCCCCAAAATTGTTCCCCCATCTGCCTCCTGAGCTGTCAAGAGTCCTACACTATCTTAGCTGTGTTGTGGGACACCTTTAAAGGAGGGGTCCACCCAGCAAGGGAAGTATGTTACTGGAAGCTAAAAGCTAAGACTGTGATCTGGAAACTTCTCAAAGGGCCAGTTTCTCCTAAGACAACTGCCCCTACTTCTCCCACGTCCCACCCTTGTGGAAATCAAAATCCCCAAACTTATAAAAGTATGACACTAAAAGATTTCTCCCCTCCCTAAGCTTTCCAGCACAAATTCCCAACAGCCCCCTACCCCACATACATCAGGGCTGCCCTACACCTCACAAAATTCCCCCTCTCCCTGTCCCGGTCTGTCCTGTGGGCTAATTAGCCCCATGGTGGCCCACACCCCTCATCAGAGATTGGTGGTAGAAGGTAACAACAGCGGTGGCCACTAGAGTGGAGCCATGCTACAGGCCAAGGCAGAAGAGGGGACAGGGATCCTGTCAGCAGCCCAGCCTGTGCTGACCTTGGCAGCTGCTTCATGCTCGACAATGTGCAGGGATTGAGGCTGAGAGGGTGAGAAGAGAAACGTACCTGGGCACAGGGAAGGAGACTCAAATGGCAGGAAGCCCACACTCAGCGTAGGAAATGGTGGCAGGATGAGGTTGGAGGAACTGGACTTTTCCCTGGCATCTGGGGGTGAAGATCCAGTGGTCCTGGGGTGGGGAGAAAAGAGTTGTCTTATTTGGGGCCCCCGGAGGAGGAAAAAGGGAATACTGACTCGAGAGGAGGCAGGGTGGTTATGAAAACCCACTCCACCTACGCAGCCTGCCCGGCAGCTGGAGGGTTCTACCTTCCAGAGCCTTCCCATGTGGGTGGCTGTCTCCTTTGCCCCAGGAGACTCTGACTGAGTGGGCTATGGTTCGAGGACACAGACTGGCTAAAAGCACTTGGTGTTCCTCCTGTGCCAGCTCACTCATCTACCTTTGTTCCCCGATTCCACCCTGTTGCTTGTTAAGGCTGGTCAACAAGCCAGCAAAGAGGAAGCCAGGGGCTACACCCTGCCTGTCCCCCAAAGGGACCTTTTGGCCTCTCCTGTCCCTACTTCAGGGACCTCTGCGACTGGGCCTCCTTTCTTGCCAGTCTAAAGCCCTTCCACACTTGGAAAGGGCTCTACCTCTTCCTCCTTCCTTCAGCTCCTCTAACCTTTCCTGAGTGAATGCTGCCCTCAGCCCAGTTGACCAGAGCAGCTATGCCAATGCCAAGGGCCCATCACCCTTCCTGTTCTTGGCATGTTCAGCAGCCCAGACGTCCCCTACTGAAAAGGGTTTGGTGCTTGGTCAGGAAAGAAGAATGGGTCCACCATGTCTCCAGGACCATCCCCTGCCTACCACCAGACAAGGGCTTTCTCTACCCAGGCACCTCCAGACCCATCAGGAAGGGTTAACTGCCTCGGAGCAGGAGAGCAGAGAGAGGGAGATGCCGAGAGGAAAACATCCAGGGCCAGAGAGAACACGCAGCACACCCCTCCCCCACCGCGTACAACCAGACTGACAGCCGGGACAGACTGGCTGCTCCGTCATCTCCAGTACAGCCGCCAGGCACCTCCCCCCACTACCCGCCGCAGTCCCTGCGGACCGCCTGCCCTCAGATCCAGCCACCTGGCACCGGACAGGGCACCCCAACGGGCAGGGCAGTCCCTGCAGTGGTGGCAGTGACCACTTTCTCCTCCCTCCATTCCATGCCTAGGTCCCATCTTCTTTCCTGGGAGGGGGCAGCTCTTCTCCCACCTCCCAACCCACCCCCCCAGAGCGCCTGAATTCTAGGTCCCAGGAACACTTACTGAACCACCTGGCCCCTCAGTCCCACTGGACAAACTGAAGGGCAAAGCTCTCTGGGGGAGGGACACCAGGTCACCAATTAAATGCGGCTACAACATTTGCCCCCTCCCCCATCATAGGAAGCCCCCGGGGGTGGGGGAATAAAGAAAGCTGGACTTTTATAGTCCTTTTGCTGTGACCCACTCCCTCTTAAAGGGATCGGAACACCCCTCCTTAAAGGGATCTCCAGAAATTATTTGCCCCCAGGCAAATCCAAGTGCAGAAGTCTGTTTGGTCTTTACCTGCTGGGGCCCCCTTCCCTAGGGAGTGGGGAGGCGGAAGTGCTCCCCTGTGACTCTGAGCCGGTGGGGCAAGGCCCCCTCCTGCCTCCAAGGAGCCAGCTGTTGAGTGCCCAGCAAAGAACAGGACCTCTCCCTCCCCTAAGGGGACTCACTGCCACAGTCGGGGGCGGGGCGGGGGGCAGGTGATGTGGGAAGCCGTGTGGGACCCAGTCTCCACACAAGAAGAAACAAGGGGGGCTACATGCGCTCAGACTTTGGGGAACACATGTCCATGGCGCTGTGTCCAAAACCCCCATCTGTCCAGCGCTAGCCTCCAGATTGCTGGCCAAGGCAAGTCTTTGCAGTCTGCCTCTACCCGAAAAAGCTGCTTCTGCATTCTCCTTCCCTTCTCAGTCCGGACTCTGACCCTCTTTGGGGCTCCAGGCCTTCCCTTTGGGGTATATTCTCTGCCCCTCACCCCAGTCGCCTCCACCTCAGCCCCAACAACACGGACTACACCCTATTTTAGGCTCTTTCCCGCCCTAGTCGGCGTGTCCCAGGGGTCCGTCTCACCCGCCCAGCACCCTCCCCGCCCCCCGCCAAGGGGTGGGGGATGGGCACACCTCGGCTCCCGGGAGCCCAGCAGAGCTGCATCCTCTCCCTACTGTTTACTTGGCACCCAGTCTCACTCTGCCTTTGGGGCTGCAAGGTTCAAGGAGGGGTGGGTGTAAATGGAGGGGGTGGGGGGTCCGAGGGCACTCCAGCCTGAGGGACGGTGTCGGAAGCGGACACTCACAGAAGCCACCCCTTCTGCCCCTCCTCCCTTCGCCGGTGGAGGGTCGAAGCTGCCAGGGGAAGGCTTTTTTGGCGCTTGGGAGCCCGCCCGGGCCCCCACCCCAGCCACTCCCTGGAGAGGAGACTCCCCCAAGGGCTGGAGCTCGGATCCCTCCCCCCCCCAACCCCCGGCAGCTGCGGCAGCCTCCGGCTGAGGTCAGGCTCCACCTCCTTTCTCCGGAGGGAGAGCGCTGAGGGTTGTTTGTTGTTGGGGTGTGAGAGGGAGAAGGTTCGAGATCACCTGGCCGGGTGGGCATGGCTCTGGGAGCGGGAGCGGGAGCGGGGCCGGGTGGCCTGGCTTTGGCCAGAGCCTGCTGCAAAGGGCTGAGTACTGACCTCACCCCACCCCCACCCCTGCTAAAAAAGCAGCCCCATCCGCTGCTCTAGTTCTTCCATCCTGCCGCCCACTTGCCCGTGCCCCAGCCCAGCTCTCCAGCCCCCTGGAGTGGCCAGGATACCCCAAGCAGAAAGGTAGCCTTGGGGTTACCTCGAGGAACCAGAGTTTTCCTGCTCTCAAGAAGCTTCCAGTCGGGGGCTGGGATGGGTTGGGGGTAGAGGGACTAGTAGTCAGAAAGCACTGTGATAACTTTATGACAGCAACACATAATGGCCGCTGAGGAGGAGGGAAGACTGCCAAGGTCTGCCCCTGCTGTGGGGCTGGGGTGAGGTGCAGGGACGTTCTGAGAAGGGGCTTAGTCGTGAGTAGAGTCTTTGTGAGGGCGCAGACCTGCTTTTGGTAGAAGGAAGGCTGAGGACCCCAGGCTGGAATACAAACAAGCTTTGGCAAAGGTGCAGAAGCCGTGAAATGGGTGAGGCAGATGAGTCTGGAGAGGTGGGTGGGGCCACCAGGCTTTGTCGCCCTGCCGAGAGGCTCTGTCCCAAAGGCATGGGAAGACACTGAAGGATTTTGAGGAAAGGAAGCTCCTGGTCTGAGATCCGCGAGGCGAGCTGGGGGAGCATCGGGGTGTGCGCTTTCATGCAGCGCGGAATGTTGCCCCTTAGCTTCCTCGCAGTGCTTACTTACTCCAGGGATGTTTGACCTTGGGCCCCCGCCCTCCCTTCCAGGGGTGGGTTAAGCGGAAAGGTCCGTCCTGGGGGAAAGAGTCCTCTCTGAGCGCTCTTCCCAGCCCGCTGCTGCGCTGAGGCTCTACCTTCTCTGCCCCGGGGGAAGGGATGGGGAGAACCCAAGTGTCTCCATCTTCTCCCTCCTGGCTAAGGTAAGCAGCCGTGTCCTACCACTATCCATGCCATTTCCTGGAGCAGCGACAAGAAAGACAAACATGGGGACCAGCTTCACCTTCCAGGTGCTTTTTCCTCACCCCACTTGAGACTAGAACTCTCAGACGGTGAACTTTGCTGATTAAAAAACCGTGTAGAAACGGGACAAACAACATACTGAATCGGTATCATGTCCTTACCCCCATCCCAGTTGATAAACATAATTACTGTCGCCATTTCACAAATTAGGAAATTGAGGCTTCCAGCGGCTAATGTGTCTAGCTGGAGTCGTACCCTAGCCTGCCTGACTGTCAGGTTAGGGCTCAACCCCAGCCAGCCGGTGTTGTACCACTTGCCTCAGCCACAGCAATGCCCCCTGAGAGCATGGAGGGCCTCCCTCTCTGCCTTTCCGTCTGGAGTTGCCAGGTCCAATGAGACGGTGTGGGGGTGTCAGCGAAGCCCCATACTATATATATAGCCCTGCCCTTTCTAGCGAATGTTTTCCCATGACACCTAGAAGCAAACTTCTGGGGCTTTTCTCTGGGATCTCCAACATAGGTCATGCCCATTCATGTTTGTTCCTGGAGCTCACTGGACTCTGCCTCCAGAATCCTTATCCTCAGAGTCTCAAGCCTGACTTCCTGGAAAGGTCTCCCAAAGCTCAGGTCCACCTTGCTCCCTGCTGCCCTGAACTCCAGGGACTTCACAGTGTCTCCTGCTCATGCCTTCCTGACCATCTACTGCTTTGCCTGAGTAGCTCTGTAATGAGATTATAACCCCCCCGGGAGGGCAGGACTATTGCTTTAGAGTCCTCTTTATGGCTTCCTTGGGGCCCTGGCCCTGGCCCCAAGGAAGGATGGCACTGTAGGTCCCTTATAATGTGGCCCCAGGACACACAGCTCTCCATCTCTTCCGTGGTCCCAAACTAGTAGCCTTTTTTTTTTTTTTTTTTTTTGAGACGAGTCTCAGCTCTGTTGCCCAGGCTAGAGTGCTGTGGCGTCAGCCTAGCTCACAGCAACCTCAAACTCCTGGGCTCAAGCAATCCTCCTGCCTCAGCCTCCCGAGTAGCTGGGACTACAGGCATGTGCCACCATGCCTGGCTAATTTTTTTCTATATATATAATTTTAGCTGTCCAGATCATTTCTTTCTATTTTTAGTAGAGACGGGGTCTCGCTCTTGCTCAGACTGGTCTCGAACTCCTGATCTCGAGCGATCCTCCTGCCTCGGCCTCCCAGAGTGCTAGGATTACAGGCGTGAGCCACCTCACCTGGCCCCAAACTAGTAGCCTTTGAGCAGAATTCAGCAGGCAGGCACGTTCTGTTTGGCTCTCACAGGGCTTTCAAAGATTAAAATTAAGAACCAATGCTGAAATTTTTGGAGATTTAAAATAAAAATCTAAATTTCAAATTTCTCTTGAAAAATCAGAAGATCTACTCTTGGCCCACATTTTCACTTGCAACAATAGGCTGGTGCCAAGTAGCAAATGCCATCTTTATGGGGCAGGCAGGCTCCAGTTTCCCATGGGCCCATCTTGACACTTGGGGCATTTATGAGAACTGCCTGAGCCCTGAAAGTTCTCAGATGTGTGATCCTTGCCCTGCATTATGACCATAGAGACATGGATGGATATCATGGTTTAGGACTTTGGAGTGTCCACCTCTTCTGAACCTACTTAGCCTTGTTGCACTCCCACGCCCATCTCTAAAAGTACTTTCATTACAGCCCTAGGTGCAGCTGTTTACTGAGTATACTCCAAGATCCATAGACACATGCTGGAGACGAAAAGGGAAATTAAATAAGGTCCAGAGAATGTGGGCTCTTCTAGGTGACTACTTCTGATAACATAGCATAATACCTGGCAAATAGTAGGTGCTTAATAATGTTTGGTGAGCTGAATAGTAAATGATAAGTAAATAGCAACTGAATTAATAAATACATGGGAAGGGGAAAACCACTCCAGGAAGCGTGAAATTTCTGTGATGATCTAGGTGTGGGTTGCTTGGGACCTCAGATTCCCCAGTGTCAGTTCCTTCACTTACTAGGACACTTGTCTGCTCAGATACCAAACTAGAGTATGACTTTGCTGAGGAACCCCTGAGGCTGTGGACTGGAATCCAGGGGTGCATCCACTGTAGTTCCTGAATTCCAGACCTGCAGACCTCTGGGATGCTGAGGAAATCGAGATCTGCAATGGGCAGTGTCTTGAGAGCCTCCAAAGCCAGGGGTCTTGCAGAAGACATGCACAGGCACTCAACATACGTTTCTTTAATCCTCAAGAACCCTGCTAGTTAAATATTATTCTCAAATTTACAAATGAATGAGGAAACTGAGACCTAGAGAATCTAAGTAACTGCCCAAGATCACACAGGCTTGGAGTGGCTCCAAAACCTTGGCTTTTTTTTTTTTTTTTTTTCCCCGATATGGCATTTAGCATAAAGGTTAAGTAGAGGTCTAACCCTTTGTAGGTCTGAAACCTTTATTCTTTTTACATATCACATAGTATAGTGGTTAAGAATGCAAGCTCTGATGGCAGACTGCCTGAGTAGGAGTCCTGGCTCTACAGCTTCTTAAAACATATAAAGTACTTAAAACAGTGCCTGACCCATAGCCAAGTGCCTCCAAAGCATTAGGTATTGTAAATCTACTTCATCATGCCTGGATCAGGCCATGCCTGCAGCCTGCCCTGCTTCCATACTGGAATGCAGTCCTGCAACTCCTTCTTGCACCCCCCTGTATCCCAGCTGGATCCCCGACTGTGTAGTGCCTGTGGCTGTATTCTGTCCACCCAACTGTAGCGGACCTCACTTTGGCTTCAGTCAGGCAGGATGGCTCCCTTTGTTGGATCTTGGGAAGGGGGTGGCCCCTCTTCCATGGCTTCCCCACTCCACCCTCCCAACACAAGGGCTGCTTCCTGGCCCCATCCGTCTCCTTTTGGAAAGATTCTTCGTGGCATCTCTAATCACATTGCCCAAGGTGAGACAGCTCCCTCTCCTCCAGGCTTCCAGCCACAGCCACTGACCTCTCTAGTCTTCCAAAACCCAGAGCAGAAGAAGAGAATCACCTGCAGCTCTTTTGCTATCTTTGCTCAACCTCAGTGAACCCAAAGCAAGAGCCAGGACCACGCCTTCCCAGCAGAGACACTCCCTGGGGGGGTCACAGTCTGGGCCTCAAGTATGGTGCTAAGCAACACATGGTGACCCCCCCCCCATGCTCAGTGCTGTCCAGGCACCAAGAAGACCTGGGAGACCATGGCTTCTGACCTTGGAAAGCTTCTACTCCACCCAGGAGAGGAGAGGCCCTCTGAAACTGAAGACTCTGTCAAAGAGTATATGACCCAAGCAAGACTGGGCCAGACAATAAATAGCTGGACAGGTGACACCAAGACTTAGGAGGTGTGACAACTTTTTTCCTGATTTGTATTATTCTATTTTTTAAAATCTTACAAGAGCATTTGTAAAAATCACATTTAGTTATATAGGCAACAATTCTTCTTTATTGAAAATGATTATGGGGAAGTCAGCAATGGCCTTTTTTGTTGTTTTTCTCTATAAGCATGTATTCTGTAGTGATAGGTAACATTCTCAGAGATTCCATGAGCTAGGCACCGTGTTAAGTTCTCTGTGTGCTCTCTTTAAATCTTCAACCAGTCTTATGAAATAGGTACTGTTATTGTTTCCATTTTACTGATGGGGAATCTGAGGAATAAGGGGGTTCGGTAACTTACCCAGGGTCACACAGCTCATAAGTAGTGGAGCCAGGGTTCAGATCCCAGCCTTATTGCTTTTAATTGTTTCTCCATCACTTCTTCCTAAATGAGCTCCCCTAAACAATTCTCTATTCTTAGGTTTTCCAAACGTCTGTGAGCAACTCATTTGAATTTTACACATGAGGTTTCTGTGAGCAACATTCATCTCACTATTAGATTTGGGGCAAAATGTTGCAAGTAGATTGTCATATTTCTTTATAAAAAGAATATTCCTTTGGCAAATCCTCATCAAAAGTACCCTTTCCCTGCCCTCTGCGCTCACATTGACGCTGAAATAACAATGTGGTCTTTCAGGAGCATCAGATACACTTCAGCCAACTTCCAGCTACAGGCAAACCCAGTGCTCTCCCAATGTTTCGATTTTGGGGTAAAGGAACCACTTCCCACCCAGTTTCAAAAGCCAAGAACCTTCGAATCATCCTTGGCACCTCCTTCTCCCTCTGCAACCACCACCCATATCTAATCCCGCACCACAGCCTGTCTGTCATTTACCCTAACCCTCCTGGCTCCTCCTCCCACCCCAGCCTCCAACCACAGCCCTGGCCTCCCGCATCGGCTCTGCCCCAGTCGGGGATCTTTCCAACACGGAGTGCATCATAGCACTCTCCTGCTTAAACCCCTCCGTGGCTCTTAGGATAAAGGTCCAAATCTGGAGCTGACCTGACAGATATGGCTGCCTCAGCTGGGAGGCTCTCCCCATCTCATCCCGTGGGGCTCAGTCACACTCTTACACCTGTGATGCTCCTCCCTCCCTAGCAAGCCTGGCAAGCCGGCAATTCCTGGCTAAGACCCGTCTACCTGTCTTCCCAACTAGGCAGGGTGAAAATCACATCTGTGTTGGGTCCTACTGTTTCCCCATGGCCTGCAGCATACCTGTACATGATGGGTTTTCAGGAACAATTCCTTAGTGATGAATGAATGGGCTTTGCCTGTGCCGCAGCAGCTCTGCAGACTGATGCTCTTCCAGGTGGTCACAGCGCTGGACTTCCATATTAGCTTAGAAAACTGCCTCCTGCAGCCACACTTCGTGCCAGACTCTGCCCGCTGCCCTTAGACTCACTCCTCCTGACTCAGTTTGCCTGTTTTCAGGGGTGATTATGACGTTACCTTGGCCTCTGAATCTCCAGGTTTGTACTTTTTGTGACTTGTGCATATTTTTACTATAACATTTATTGATGATTCATTCAAGGACCGATTACAGTGGCTACGGGTTTGACAAGGCAGGAGCATTGAAATCTGGAAGCATAAAAGTTATGGTTCTGGCTTTGGCAGTCCCGATGATAACTGGCTTCCCAGAGAAGCTAGGGGTTGTGGCCCCAGAATCTTGCTCTTTTAGCTGCTACTAAAAAGATCTCAGAATTTAGTTCAAGGCAAAGCCTTGAGATTTCCCTGCCCATTCCTGCCCCTCCCCCTTCCAAGGCTGCCCTTGATGTTTCAGTTAAATCTGACTTCATTTAGATGAGCTTGGTGGAGGGCAGAGAGGTGGTACCCCTGCCGCCCACCCCCCCACCCCCCGTAGGCATTCATTATGCAAGTGTTTGTTGGGTGGGCACCTCCACCAAGCCAGGTGCAAAGTGCTGGGAATACAGCAGCAAACCAGAGACAGGTAGGTGTTGGGGTGGGCAGTGCTCATGCTGGGTCTTAAACAATGGATGGCATTAAAATTGATTGGAGTGATTGAAGTGATCTGTTTTTATGTCTGTCTCCCCAGCTAACTTGTAAGCTCCTTTGACCCCATACTGTTACTTGTCTTTGAATCCCTGGCATCCTGGGATGTAGTGGACACTCAGCAAAAGCAATTGTTCTTAGCTGAGCAGGGATAGATGGATGTTGGGGCAGGCCACTCAAGTGGGCTAAGTCCAGGGTGTGCCTGCTGGGGAGCCGGGTGCCTGATGGAAGAGGCTGTCCTGGCAGGGGCATCCTCTGGCAAGGGGTTGGGCGCAGGGTGCTGGTGCCCAGGGAGCCCTGGCCTACTCTTTAAGGTGCAGAGAGATGAAGCTTCCATGGGGCAGCAGGGACATGAGTTGGGTGCCTGTTCCTGGTAAGAGTGGGAGCTGGGCAGAGGCATGGGGCATACCACAGGGTCCTGTGGGGAAGCATGAGGTGGCTGAGCCCACAGGAGTACCCATGTGGGGTTTCCAGCCTTGGGGAAGAGGGGTACTGGAAGTTTTCCTGAGATTGCAGAATATGGGATAGGGAAGGGGTACTCATCAGTGAGGGAAATGCTGTTGGGATTTACACAATGTTAGCTCTGAGCAGTTACAGGTGTCCCAGAGGGCTGAGGAGCCTGCATGCCTGTCTGACCCTTCTTTGGGAGGCCTAACAGCCTCTCCTACAGAGAGATTGTCCTGTCATCTAGTGGTGCCACACTCTGAGGTACTTCCTGGGCTCCTGCCCCACCCCCATGGCCTCTCTCCAGGTGCAGGAGTCCAGAACATGGGCTCCAGTCCCCTTGGAGGTGTGGGCGGTCAGGTGGGAAAGCAGAAAAACTGCAGTGGGAAGGTTTCCGACAACCCCAAAGGCCAATGACCAGGGTATAGGGGTGTGTGTGGCAGGGTTCCAAGCACCCAGACAGCCTGGCAGAAGGCTAAGGAGGGCACCACTTGCTTCCTTCACTCTAGAGCCAGGCAGCCTCCCAGGTACCTGGAGGAGAGGGAGATCCCAAAAGCCAGCCTGCTTCCCAACCACCTCCTTCTCCAGCCTTAAAGGACCACAAGGTGTACTCTGCCCAGGGGTGCACTCACCCTCTGTCTCTGGGAGCAGGGAGAGAGGCACTGCGTGGAGCTGGGACTTGCTGGATCTCAATATCTATCCAGGAAGTGATTCTTTAGTTTAAACTGTTGCCAGCTCTGGGCCTTACAAGCAGCTCAGGTTTGGGGAGCAGATCCCAGCTCTCCCAAGCATCTGCAGTCATATAAAATTCATATAAAGTCCAGTGTTTGTTTTGTTTTTTGAGACAGAGTCTCACTCTGTCGCCCAAGCTGTTGTGTCACCCAATGATTGTAGCTCATTGTAGCCTTGAACTGCTGGGCTCAAGCAATCCTTCCACCTCAGCCTCCTGGGTAGCTCAGACTACAGGCATGCACCACCACACCCAGTTGTGTTTTGTTTTGTAGAGATGGAGTCTTGATATGCTTTGCAGGCTGGTCTCGAATTCCTGGCCTTAAGTGATCCTCCTGCCTCGGCCTCCCAAAGTACTGGGATTACAGGCCTGAGCCACCACGCCCAGCCAGGTCCAGTCTTAATGAGCAACCTTGCACCAGCCCCGACCCCCACCCTTCCACTCTGGGCTTCTGGAAAGAAAGGAGGGGCTGGGCAGACTGCAGACCCATTATGAAGGACATCAAGTGTCCCTTCACTATCCTCTTCTCGTTTCAGGTTCCTCCTTCCTCCTATTTTAAGTCTTAATTTATCGTATAGTAAGTGTCATTAAACAATTTTACTTCAACAAGCAAAGGGACCTACTTTATACCCAATCCTGCCCAGCCTGGCAGCATCAGACAGGACTCAAGTATGAACTAAGAGATTTTGCTACCCAATTCCTGAAAATAGAAGAAGCATTTGCGGGAGGGGGACAGGTTGTCCTGAAAACACATGGCTTTGTGGAAGCTGCCTCGTGGGAACCCAGGTGGATGTGCAAGGGGACTCTCAGGGCAGGCCAGGCAGGCAGCCCCCAGTGCTGGGCTTATCTGCCAGGAGCAGCTGCATGTTCACACTTCTTGCCTCTGCTCCTGCAGCGTGTCTGACAGCCTCTCTTGGTGTGTGTGGCGGTGTGCATGTCCATGTGCTTGCTCACCCGTGTTCGCTCCTGCAGGGGCACAAGGAATGGGGTGTGTGGGGATGGATCTAGAGGTGTGTCTGTCTCTGTCAGCATGGGCACAGCCCTAGTCTGCTCTCTTTCTTTTGTTCCTTCCCCTCCCACCGGCAAGGGCAGCCCTCTGTACTTCCTCCCCTGATGCACTAGCCACCTTCAAAAAGGGGAGATACTGCTTGTGTTGAGATATCCTTGGGCCTGGAACAGCTTTCCTCTCCTCAAGAAAATCCCCGCTTACCATGCTGAGTGCAGTGGCTCACGCCTGCAATCCCAGCACTTTGGAAGGCTCAGGCAGGAGGATAGCTTGAGGCCAAGAATTCAAGACATAGTGAGACCCCCTCTCTATAAAAAATTTAAAAAATTAGGTGGGCCTGATGGTGTGTGCCCCTTGGGAGGCTGAGGCAGGAGGATCACTTCAGCCCAGGAGTTTGAGGTTGCTGTGAGCTATGATGACGCCACTGCACTCTAGCCCGGGTGACACAGTGAAACACGGTCTCAAAAAAAATCCCAAAAAAACCCCCACAAAACCTATACAATGATGAGCCAAAGAAGCAAGATATGGAAGAATATGAGTTCAACTGTAGAGAGTTTAGAAACAGGCAACCTAAGCAGCATTGTTTAGGGATAATACAGAGATAGGAAGCCACAAAGAAAGGTAAGGAAAGCACTATTACTGACTGCAGGATGGTGGCTCCCCCAGGGAGAGTATGTCAAGGAGGGGCACATGGGCTTCAACGATACTTGGAATAGTGTCTTCATTGACCTGGGTACTGGGTGCACAGGGATTTGTTTTATTATTTTCTATATTGCATATGTGCATGTCACATAGTCTTCCATATATACCATATATTTCACACAAGAACAAAAAGGATGTGTGGCCTACTGTGCCCGCTTTCTCCATCCAGCTCCCATTTTCATCCTCAGCTGGCAGAGGAGGGGCCAGGGTCCCGCCTTTCTTCTGTCTCAAGGTGGGTCAGAGGAGTATAGGGGGTGAGGGCCTCCCTTCTGCAGCTGGGCCCTGGCCACGCCTGGAGGAAGAAAGGCTGGGCGAGGCTGGCTGGCCCTGCTGTTTCTGCCAACACTAGGGATTAGGCCAGCGCTCTGGCCCACCTGTCATTTCACTCATTCAGCATGAACATAGCCACTGAGTGCTTACTGTGAGCCCTGGGTGCTGCTGGGAGGGTTCTGACAAGTAAGAGATGATCTTTGACCTCAAAGATCTTACAATGTTCTCAGGAAGACCACATACACAAATAACTATATGCCAGCAAAAAGTGAGCTACGTTCACATGACTCCTCATTTACTCTTTCAATAAGTAGAGCATTTGTTGAGCACCTATTTATGTGCCCGGAACTATGCTGGATGGTGATCACATAAACAGTTAAATCACAGTCCTGGCCCTCATGTGCATAGTCTAATGCAGGAGAAACAGACACAAATTAAATAAATACAACAGTGTGGTAAGCCCGTTGGTGCAGATATACCCAGGGAGGAGGAAGGGGACCCACCCAGGGTGGATGAGGTGGGGACACAAGAGTGGGGAAAAGTTGGGAAAGGGAGGTCTTCCTGAAGGAGGCAGGTGTGAGCCTGAGGCTTTAGGAATGAGGAAGCAGGAGAAAGGTGAAAGGCTGGAAGGACTTCCTGGGCAGAGGGACCAGCTGGGGCAAAGGCATAGAGGTGAGAAACATGGTGATGAGGACTTGCAAGAAGAATATAAGTGCTCAGCCTGGGGGTGGGGAGCCTCAGGAAGGAAGGCCCAGTTGGAGTAGGGTCATATTGGCCCTGTAAAACCTTAAATCTTATAGGTGCTGGGAACCACCGAAGGATTGCAGGGAGCTTGATAGTTCACTCTTGCTCAGTATATAGGAAGGGTTGAGGCCATGGACTGGAAGAAGGGAGGCAAGTTGGCAGGATACTGTGGATCCAAGAAATATTTAGAGGATACCAGGCTAGTCTGTGTCTGAGAGTGGGTAGGTGGTGGGTGCCTGGAACAGCACCCTGAGAGAGTAACCAGGGGGAGCACACAGGGAGAGAAGAGCTCCCACCTGGCTCTAGTATGGCTCTGGGCTCTGAGCACTGAGTATGGGCAGGGACCGGGGACAGCCAGGAATGTGGATGGAGCTCTTTGTACCATCTGATCCTGGGCTTCCAGATGCTGGCCTGTGGACAGGGCTTGCCTAAGGAGGAAAAAAAAAATATGGGCATGTAATGAGCTTCTCATAATCTTTAGTTCTTAAAGTATGCACTTTAAAGAGCTATCCTTAAAAATATCTACAATTAGGCTGGGTGCGGTGGCTCATGTTTGTAATCCTAGCATTCTGGGAGGCTGAGGTGGGAGGATCGCTTGAGCTCAAGAGTTCAAGATCAGCCTGAGCAAGAACTGAGACCCCATCTCTACTAAAAATAGAAAAATTAGCCAGGTGTGGTGGCAGGGGCCTGTAGTTCCAGCTACTGGGAAGGCTGAGGCAGGAGGGTGGCTTTAGCCCAGGAGTTAGAGGTTGCAGTGCACTATGATGATGCCACTGCACTTTACCCAGGGCGACAGAAGGAGACTCTGTCTCAAAAAAAAAAAAAAAAAAAAAAAGCCTACAATTAAATCAATGAATAAGCATATCACTTAGAGGTGTGAAGTGACTAAAAGAAAGCCCTTAAAGATTCAAAAGTGGTTTCACCATCCTAGGAGCGGGAATAGGGGTGGGAGGGATGGGCAACAAGTTTTTATTTGTTTATTTATTTATTTTTGAGACAGAGTCTTGCTCTGTCGCCCCGGCTAGAGTGCAGTGGTGTCAGCCTAGCTCACAGCAACCTCAAACTCCTGGGCTCAAGCCATCCTGCTGCCTCAGCCTCCCCAGTAGCTGGGACTACAGGCGATTGCTACCACATCTGGCTAATTTTTCTATTTTTAGTAGAGTCGGGGATTTCACTCTTGCTCAGGCTGAGCTCAAGCGATCCTCCCGCCTCAGCCTCCAGAGTAGCTGGGAGTGCAGGTGTGAGCCACTGCGCCCGGCTGAGTTTATGTCCTTTCTATTTTTTAATTGTCAGAAGTGTCTTTTTTTGTATGAAATGATGGTAATAGAGGATAGACCTTTTTTCCCCCTTCTCTTTTCTGTCCTCGTTCGGCGAAACAAAACGTCGTTGTGCCCCGCGTGTCCTGAAATCCCAGGCTGCGAGCGTGGAGTCCAGACTAGCATTCGGGCAAAGACGAGAGAGCAGCGAGCTCAGCGCACCTGCGACCCCACGGGCGGCCGGCAGGGGTCAGGCGAGCTCCATGCAGCGCCCGAGCCGGGTCCCAGGAACCAGTGCTGCGCTCCGCGGCCTGTGGTGCCTGGAGGGTGACAGGGGGAGGGCTCTGGACCTGCTCTAGGCTGGGGGTCACGACAGAGGGCCACGGGGCCCCGGTCCCAGCTCCCCGCGGGCAGGCGGTGGGTGGGCGCTCCTTGCCAGCGCGCAGGTGGTATTTACACCAGCTTCGCCGCCCGCGACGTTCATTTGTTTGTGCGCCGTGGGCAGCTCACCTTACTGGTCTCTTCCGGAAGGGGGCCCGGGGCAAACTTGCCTCCTGCACCTGGTTGTCGCGATCAAGGAGCTCACCTGTCACACGAGACTTGAGAGGGTTACATACTAAGGGACTGTTATCACTAGATTACACAGGTTTAGAACTAGGACTCTGGCCTCTGGGGAAGCCCCTCTAGGACCCAGACCTGTTATAAAAGGTTGAAGTGCCTCAGAGTAACCCTCGGGGATGTGATTAGGTCTGCTGGAGGATCCAGAGCCTGCATGTTTTTTACAGGTTGTCAATATTTTATTTATTTATTTATTTATTTTTTTGAGAGTCTCAACTCTGTTGCCCAGGCTAGAGTGAGTGCCGTGGCGTCAGCCTAGCTCACAGCAACCTCAAACTCCTGGGCTCAAGTGATCCTCCTGCCTCAGCCTCCCAAGTAGCTGGGACTACAGGCATGTGCCACCATGCCTGGCTAATTTTTTTCTATATATATTTTTAGTCGTCCAGCTAATTTCTTTCTATTTTTTTTAGTAGAGACGGGGTCTTGCTCTTGATCAAGCTGGTCTTGAACTCCTGACCTTGAGCGATCCTCCTGCCTCAGCCTCCCAGAGTGCTAGGATTACAGGCGTGAGCCATGGCGCCCGGGTCACAGGTTGACAAATTCTGATAAGGGGTGTGTGCTTACACACTTAGAGAAACATCCCCTAGCTTCTGCTGCCCTCCCATAGCAGCCCTGGGCAGATAGTGGGACATGCCTAAAGTTGGAGTGGAATTAGAGGTAGCCCCAGGAAGGAGCCGTGTTGGTACCAGGTGCTATAAACTTGCCCAGTGCATGCAGACAACCAGAAATGCCTACCAGAACCAGAAGTGCCTCTGCTCTTCCTTTTACCACTCAGGCTGCATGGTTCATCTTTATTTTTGGGGGGTTTATTTTAAAACATTTTACTTCACATACAGAATCAGGAGAACAATCACCTTCTTCCCAATTGGCAGAGTAACACTTTATGCAACTTCCCATTCTGTCACATTCTGTCTCCAGGGTACAGATTAACCCAGCAAGATCAAGGGTCTAGCCGTATTCATCTCCAACATGCTCTCGGGGGCAGGAAGATAGGGAAGGGACTGGACTGGGTTGGTAAGTAGCTAGCCTACTTGTCTCAAGCCCCAGGCTGGGGACCAAAAACCAGGACAGGTGCCACTGGGCTGGGAGCCAAGAAAACCGGTTCTCTCTTTTAGAAACTTAGAAGGTGTGGAACAACCCAGACCTGTTCCATTCTCGGACCATGCTCCATCCAGGTTGCTGTGCAGTGGGGTCTCATGCTGGAATTCTCAGAACACTCCCATTTTTGCCACTAGCAGATCTGGAATCTAGCTCCAGTTCTGACCTTGAGAAAGTCAAATTGTCTTGATCTTTTAAAAACCTTAAGAGTGGGCCGGGTGCGGTGGCTCATGCCTGTAATCCTAGCACTCTGGGAGGCCAAGGCAGGAGGATCGCTCGAGGTCAGGAGTTTGAGACCAGCCTGAGCAAGAGCGAGACCCTGTCTCTACTAAAAATAGAAAGAAATAATCTGGACAGCTAAAATTATATATATAGAAAAAAATTAGCCAGGCATGGTGGCGCATGCCTGTAGTCCCAGCTACTCGGGAGGCTGAGGCAGAAGGATTGCTTAAGCCCAGGAGTTTGAGGTTGCTGTGAGCTAGGCTGACGCCACGGCACTCTACTCAGAGTGAGAGTCCATCTCAAAAAAAAAAAAAAATAATAATAATAATAATAATACAATAAGGAGCAGGCTAGAGGGCAGGAATAGGACCTGAGCCAGCCACTGTCCAAGGACATGGGCTGAACCCAGACAGGAGGCAACAGCAAGTAAATTTCTTCTCCCCCAAAACACCAGCTTAGCAGATGGGTTTGCTTCACAATATGTTTAATACAAAATGGCAGCAGCCGCTGTGCAATTGTAACAAAATTAGCCACAGGGTGTCTGGAGAAATGGAGTCTGGCCAGCCAATCCAGGCCTGCATGGGCAGGGCCTGCGCCTGCGGCCCAGTCAGCTGCAGATGGTCACACGGCCAGGACTGGACAGTGTCGTGGCAGGGCAGCGTGGAGTGGAGGCTCGGGTGCTGCTGAGGAGCTGACCCTCCAAGAGCACAGACACACCACCCTCTGCTCTACTGCAGACTGTCTCAGCAGCACACGTGTCCACAAGCTGCTGGGAGCTGATGCCTCTAGAAACTGGCAGAAACAGGGCTAGGTTTTTTATTTTTTTCTCCAGAAAAGAGTCTACAAGTTGATTATCCAAAATGCTTGGAACCAGAAATGTTTCAGATTTCGAATTTTCAGATTAGGGATACTCAAGTTCCAGTGAATGGAGAGGGGCAATGCTTTCGCTGTACTTAAGCCGAGAGAGTTCCCTGCAGAGGTTCACCCAAGAGAAAGGGGTGGGCACCTGCATGCTCCTAGGGGCCTACTCTGAAGTGAGAGCATCGGGCTCAGAAGTTAGAGAACAAGGGCAAGGCCTATCCCAGCAGCCTCCGATTCCTGCTGAGTCCATCTTAAGCCACTGAAGCTGTCCTGGCTGGCTGGTCCAGCTGTGAGGCCCATGGTGCTTGGCAGCCGTGCAGAGGCCGGAAGGCCGACACAAGAAGGACAGCTGAGCAGCAGGCCTGCTTCAGGCAGGGCAGGAGAGCCTCCACGTCTCCACTTGCAAAGAAAGGCCTCTAGGTGCTGGGAAAAGGGGGTGAAGGGTCTTGGGCTAGTGAAAGTCTGCGTTGAAGGCTCTGCCGATGATCAGCCGCCTTACCTCACTGGTCCCAGCCCCAATTTCATACAGTTTGGCATCTCGAAGAAAGCGGCCCATGGGAAAATCATTGATGTAGCCATTGCCACCTGTGGTCAGGATTCGGGCAGAGAAAAAAAGGACAAGAGGAGAAGTGATGGGCAGAGGGAAAAGCAAAGAAAGCAAACAGAAGGCCAAGTACATGGAAACAGGCCACAGGAGAGACTGATTAAAGAGAGGCAGCAAACAGTAGTGAGAAGAAGGGATTTGGGGAGTACAGTAATCTCCCCTTATCATCCTTGGGGGATGCATTCCAAGACCCACAGGATGCTGAAACTTTGGACAGAACTGAACCCTATATATACTATGTTTTTTCCTGTATACCTATGTACCTAAGATAAAGTTTATCAATTAGGCACAGTAAGAGATAACAACAACGATAAAATAGAACAATTATAACAATATGCCAGCATTATTACTCTTGCACTTTGGGGCCATTATGAAATAAAATAATGGTTACTCGAAGACAAGCACTGTGAGCCCAAGACAGTCGATCAGATAAGCCACACGGCTAATAAGCGACTAAGGGGCAGGTAGCACAGACAGCATGGATACGCTGGATATGCCCCCTCCACGTCCCAGGAGGGGGCAGAGTGGGACGGTGGCAAGATTTCATCACACTTTTCAGAACAGCGTGCAATTTAAAACTTATGAATTAATTCTGAAATTTTCCATTAAATATTTTTGGACCCAGGTTGACTGTGCATAACTAAAACCATGGAAAGAGAAACTGAGGATAAGGAGGGACTACTATACCTTACTGGGGTTAGCGTGGACAAGGGGCTGGGGCTGGAAGACCACCCAGAGCACCAACGATACCAGGCAAAGAAAGGGGAGAACCACTGGGGACATGTGAAAGGGGGACGAGAAGACACTGGCATGGCAGAGCGGGCATTCACACCTAGGCTGTCTGGCTCAAGTCCATGCCCTTAACCAGCACGCAGCACTGACACAAGGCTGCTCCACCCGAGACTTCTCTCTGTCCCAAGTTCCTAGTGTCTTGGCGGGGAGGATGAGAGGCAGGCATTGAAGGTAGAAGCATGGCGTGGCCTTAGCAGTTTTCTCATTTGCTTTTCATTTCCTCCTTGTAACTGGGGCAGAAAGTGCCTAAAGGAGCCAGCTCAGCTGTGCCTAGCTTAAGCAGAGTGCAGGTGGAAAGCAAACTTCTTTCCGAGGCAGCCCCCAGCCCCAGGAGCGAGGGCAGCCCTGGGAGTGGGGAGTGGGGGGCCACTCACCAAAACACTGAATGCCGTCCAGGGCTACCTTTGTGGCGCACTCGGCTGAGTAAAGAATCACCCCCGCGCAGTCCTACGGGAGGAGGCTCGGATCAGCAGGGCCCGCCGGGCCGCAGAGAGCGAGTCCCCGTGGCCAGCCCACTGTGCCAGCCTCTCCCTCGGCAGAGGCTGGCCCTCACCTTGGCAGTGCAGTGGCCCTCATCGCAGGCCTTGGCGACGTTGTAGACGTACTGCCGACAGGCCATGAGGCGGGTGTACATGTCGGCCATTTTCCCCTGCATCAACTGAGCACAAAGGGAGGTCACAGGTCAACATGCTGGAATACTCTTCCTAGTTACTAGCAGCAGCAATGAGGAATGGGGACGCAGGGGCACAGAGAAAAGATGGGACTTGTCCAGAATGACAGAGATGGAAGCCGGTGTGGGAGTTAAGGCCAGAGAGCTGCCGTTCCACTATGGTCACTGCACCCTGAAATGGCCCTTGCTGTCTCTGAAGGACATGGTTCCCAAGGCACCATCTACAAAACCTTTATTACCTTCCAGCAGCTTCTTCAGACCAGAAGGGCTGACTAGAAGTTCCGCTCCCTTTCCCCTATGCCCTCAACAACCTGCAATGCTTCACCCTCCAACCTACCTTTGTCTCAAAAAAAAAAAAAAAAAAAAAAAAAAAGAGTCTCACTCTGTTGCCCAGGCTAGAGTGCCATGGTGTCAGCCTAGCTCACAGCAACCTCAAATTCCTGGGTTCAAGCGATCCTACTGCCTCAGCCTCCCGAGTAGCTGGGACTACAGGCATGCACCACCATGCCTGGCTAATTTTTTTCTATATATTTTTAGTTGTCCAGCTAATTTCTTTCTATTTTTTTAGTAGAGACGGGGGTCTCGCTCTTGCTCAGGCTGGTCTCGAACTCCTGAGCTCAAACGATCCGCCTGCCTCGGCCTCCCAGAGTGCTAGGATTACAGGCGTGAGCCACCGTGCCCGGCCCCCAACCTACCTTTTTTTTTGAGACAGAGTCTCACTCTGGTGCCCGGGCTAGAGTGCCATGGCGTCAGCCTAGCTCACAGCAACCTCAAACTCCTGGGCTCAAGCGATCCTCCTGCCTCAGCCTCCCGAGTAGCTGGGACTACAGGCATGTGCTACCATGCCCGGCTAATTTTTCCAATCTACCTTTTGATATCAAGTTCATTCACCTCAAACAGGAGTTGAAGTGACAATGTGATAAACTTCCTGACAATTTCCCAAGCCTGGCTGCATGCTGAAGAAGCCCACATTCCAAGCATCGAAGCTCATTTTGGTAGGGAAGCATAGCCAATAACCACAGTGTGTGCCTCACTTCCTCATTCTTTAAAGAAAACTTGCACCCAGTGAAAGAGTACATGTCACCAAAAGCATTCCACTCACCTGGAAGTGGCCGATCTTCTGGCCAAAGGCTTCCCTCATGTGCAGGTAGGGAATGGTGTGGTCCAGGACGGCTTGCATGAGCCTGCCAGATAGGAGAAAGGCACAGTGGAGGCACCTCATTGTCCCTCGCACCGCCAGCTGGGGTGGCAAAGTGCCAGTGTGCAAAGGACTGTGGGGAGAGCTTGGCAAGATCAGGAGCTGCAGTCCCAGGGAGGAGAAAAGGAGCCTAGGACTCCTGTCACCCTGCTTAGTTACCCATTGATTGCCCAGAGGCAGGAGTGGCGGGACCTCTGCAGTCCAGGGGCGTTAGAGCCCAGGTGTCTCACAGCACAATTAAGCAATACTGCTCCTCAGGCCTTTTGTCTGTCACTTAATGATAATTCCCTTCTGCATGAAGAAATTAAACACGGGAGGAGGAGGTTCTTTTTGTCTCTGGGGGAGTACAGCAGCAGCTCCCTTTGGCCCCCCAGGGGAAGGCTGCTGCTGATGGCGCCACCTGCCAGGGAGGGAGACAGAGCCCAGCTCCCCGTGAAGACTCACACTCACCCAAGGGGCCCCCCAGCCAGCACCAGCCGCTCCAGGTCCAGCCCGCTCATGAGCACGTACACGCCTTTACTCTCTTGGCCCAGGATGTTGGCAGCTGCCAGGGTAATTGCCGGTCAGAGGGAGACAGCTGTCCACAGCCACCTCACTTTTATAAAAAGCATTACGTTTGGTAACATGGCTCTCAAACAAGACTCTAAAATATGTCACTTGACCTTTCACTAGGGTTCTGGGCGAGAGAGAAAAGGATCGCATTTACCCCTTCCAGTCAGAAGTGGAGCCGCCAGGACCCCCACGCCATCCTGGAGACCAGACACAAAGCCCTGAGTTGCTAGACCTTTCCCTTCTCTCCCTGGACTCCCTTGGATGGGAAAGAAGAAAAGCTAATTGGTTTAGAAGTCACCCAACCCCTCCCTGGTTCTTTCTATAAATGTTCCCCCAGGTGGAGTCTGCTCTGGTCCAATGTCACCTCCCTGCAGGGTGGTCCATGAAAGCCTCTTTGTCCAGGAGATAGTCATTCAGAGCTAGTGACAGAAGCTGCTGAACACCTCTCCACCCAGTAAGCCAGGACACTGCATGGCCTTGGGAAGTGTGGGCAGGAAACCGAGTACAAAAAGTTGACACCACTCACCTGCCTTTAACGCAGGCTGAATTTTTTCCTGTCAATAAGGATTTGCACGGATCCCCCTCCCTAGATGCTCCTTGTGATCAAAGCTTACTTTTCTGGGCCGGCAGATGGTGGGGGAGAGGGACGGTGTATGGCTGAGGCACAGGGCAAACCTAACTGGCCATCAAACCCATGTCCTTGGTCTCATCAGCACATGACGGGTGTGCTGGCTCTACCACAGTGCCACATTGCATTGCGTCCTCAGTTACACCTCACGGCAGAAAATATTCAAACTGAATTGCCTTCTCTCCATGGAGTCTAGCTTCTGCCAGTTTATTCAGACGGTTTTTTGAGCATCATTAATGAATAACTCACACAGGCTGTACAGAAGACAGAAGGACATTAGTGGACTAGGGTAGATCTGACCTTTCTCTTCCAGCTACTGGAATACAAACCCCAAGCAGAGTTTGTCATCCACACAGGAAACACTGTTCTTCATCTCAGCCAATCAGGGATATAGCTGCAGGGGCTGTGGCCAGGAAGGACAGCTGTCTGGCAGCCCTGGGCCACAGTCTAGCCACATGTGGTTGAAGAGCTAACAATGGTGAACATTTCTAACCAAGAGATAAGCTTTCTTGGTTTAAGAACAGCCAGATCAGCTAGTGAAGGGGTCAGGACAGGGGCTTCCCCATTCTCAGAGACACTTACCAGGAACCTTGCAGTCTTCAAAGATAAGCTCACAGGTGTTAGAGCCCCTCATCCCCAGCTTGTCAAGCTTCTTGGAGGTGCTGAAGCCAGGCATACCCTTTACAGGAAACAGAAGGTGGCCCTGATAACAGACTAGCCCCAAGGGGGCCTAGAAAAGGGAAGTCCCCTTGGAAAAAGTTGCCTTCCTATCCAGTCCTTGTACCTGCATGGCACACCAGCATCCAATGCCCCACTCCCATGCCCCACGCCTGGACCCTCCAGTGCCAATGCCACACCCTCCTCTGGGCCTCTGCTGCTGGCTGGTGCTCTCCCCCGTTCTCACGGGAGCAGATCTTCCTCAATGAAACACCCAGGCCCCTGATACCTCCCTAAGCCTCCCTAGCCTTACTTCTCTTCCCCAGGGGACATCACTTCCTGGATACTCACCAGCTCACTCAATTCCTTTACCCCCTTGTTCTTCTGTCATCTGTACCCAATGGGATCCCACCAGAGATGAACTGAACCACCTGCATGCTTTGAGCTGGATCACTCAGATGCAGCATGTGTTGGCAAGTGCCTAGTAGAGCGCTGACACACGATGTTCCCCCCCAGGCTGACGAGGGTAGCATTATACAGCCTTGAGATCTCCAACTCAGCCAGGCCCTTTTCACTCCAACCTTAGCTACTTTCTCCCTCTCACTCTGGAGGGTACCGGAAATGTTTACAACACTTGCATTCAACTCCCTACCAACTCCCCAGCCCTCACAGGCGCCCGGGCCTCCGACTCAGTGATCAGGCAGGTGGTTCCTCTACCATCACCTTTAACCCATCGATAAGTCTTCCCCGAGCTCACCATTGTGTTTCGCTCACTCGTTCCCATACATCTCAATTTCTCCCTCTATTTTCCTTTCTGTTTACCAAAAAATGTGCTCAGTTCTCCCTCGTTCTTAAAAATAAACCCGAACTCCCAACTTTTAATTCTATCTAACTCCTGCTCTGTCTCTCTTTTGCTTTTGTTGTCAAGACTGTTGAAGGCGCAGTCTTCAATCTCTACTTACCTCCCACCCACACCTCAGTTTCCCACACTGTGCTCATGGGGCTCACCAGTGACATCCTGATTACCAAGTCCTGGCCTCCTTCCAGCACTCCTCTTCCTGGACCTCTTTGTATGACCTGCCTCTGGGGATGGCTACACCTTCAGACCTGACTCACTCCCCTGGACTTGACTTTTTGGCCACCCTCCTTGCAGTCTGCCTTCTGCCCCACTGCCACCCCCAGGAGCCTTGCAGAGCACACAACACTGATCGCATTTGAGATCAGTGGAAGAGGGCCATCTCCGATGCCAATGTGAAAGTACCACTGTAGATGGGTCCCACACCCACCTACACTCACCTTCTCCACAATGAAGGCCGTGATGCCCCGAGAAGCTGGCACAGCAGCCAGATTAGTCTTGGCATAGACTATAAGGATGTCAGCATCAGGGCCGTTGGTGATCCAGAACTTATTGCCGTTCAGAATGTAGTGATCTCCTACGGGGAGGATGTTGGCTATTAGCTCAAGCCGTCTTGGCCTGTCTCACTCAGCCAAGGGCAGACTTTCTGTGAGCAAGAAGCTGCCCAGCTGAGAAAGTTCTTGAAACCCAGCAGGAACCACCCCCAATTGCTGTTCCCTCAACCTGATAGTCTGTCCTCTGCCCATTTCCGCTCTCAAGTCAAGAGTCACCTCACCTTTCTTTTCTGCTTTAAGCTTCATGGAAACAACATCAGAGCCGGCATTGGGCTCACTCATGGCCAGGGCTCCGATGTACTCGCCACTGATCAGCTGCAAGGAAAACCCCAACGGGCCTTGTTATGACCTTGGAGTACCCTATGGCAGCTTACTGATACTGCTTCCCATTTACACTATGCTCCTTCAAATGCTCTCTCAGACCAGGGTATTGGTAAAGTCCTCAAAGTCTCTTCTAAGAAGCCCAGTATCTAGAAGGCAGAAAATGTCTCTCCTTTTCCCATTCCCTTTGCAAGGGAAGCTAGTCCTACTCAGCCAATTCTTAATGTGCTCTTCAAATGTACGTTTGTTGTCCAACTCAGAAGTTCTGGCCCTATTTTTAATTGTTTTTGCTCAAGCATTTTATTTATTATTTGTTTTATTTTTTTATTTTTTGAGGCAGTCTCACTCTGTTGCCCGGGCTAGAGTGCCGTGGCATCAGCCTAGCTCACAGCAACCTCAGACTCCTGGGCTCAAGCAATCTTCCTGCTTCAGCCTCCTGAGTAGCTGGGACTACAGGTGCACACCATGACCGGCTAATTTTTCTGTTTTTAGTAGAGACAGGATCTCACTCTTGCTCAGGCTGATCTTGAACGCCTGAGCTCAAGCAATCCTGCCACTTTGGCCTCCCGAGTAGCTCAGACTACAGGCGTGAACCACCATGCCCGGCTAATTTTTTCTATATATTTTTAGTTGTCCAGCTAATTTATTTCTATTTTTTTTTTTTTTTTTTTTTTTTTTAGTAGAGATGGGGTCTCGCTCTTGCTCAGGCTGGTCTTGAACTCCTGAGCTCAAATGATCCTCCCGCCTCAGCCTCCCAGAATGCCAGGATTACAGACATGAGCCACCTCGCCCAGCCTTTGCTCAAGCACTTTAAGGCAATTTTTAGCACCTTCCTAACCACATGTGGTTCATGGGAACGTTTTACAGGAAGCAAGACTGACTGGCCTCCACCAAGGGTAGAGCATGCCTTGTGGTTGGCAGTTGCACGGTGAGATCAGTGTGTTTCTTCATTTCTATTTCCTCACCTTGGGGAGATACTTCTCCTTCTGGGCCTCATTCCCATTGCGCACAACCTGGTTGAGGCAGAGGTTGGAGTGGGCACCGTAACTGAGCCCCACTGATCCAGAAGCTCGGGATATCTCCTCCATCACCAGCACGTGTTCTAGGTAGCCTAGGCCGGAGCCGCCATACTGAACTAGGATAGGAGTGGTACATGGGAGTGGAAAAGGTAGCCCAGATTAAATTGGGACACTAACAGGTATCTTACATTTTTTGGCAGAACAGAAACATCCTTGTAGCACCTATTCCAAGTTTCACCTAGCAAGGTTAACAGACTAATGCCACGGACTCTGCTTACAACCTCACAGAACTGGTTTTGTCCGCTGCTTGCTGGTGGGCTGAGGTGTGGCTGAGAAAATAAACATTACAACTCCTGCTTTATCCCAGACGGACCTCTGCTAAGGATGTGTGTGCAAAAGGCCTAAGAAAGATTAGAAGATTTTATAGCAGGACTGGAAATGGGACAGGAGAGCCACAGCCTGAGGGAAAATCTGGATGTGGGCTGTGCAGCGGAAGGCAGAGCAATGCTGGTAGAGAATTTCAGAACATCCCATAAGAAATGAGGTTTGTCCTTAGCAGCAGATCCAAACTCAAAGTAGCTGTGTCATCTGGTACTACCTCTTACCCCTGCTGTTTGGGTCAAGCCAGCAAGGCCCCCTGCACATGTTCACTCTGACCAGAAGGCTGGTCCTGGGCTCTAGGGAAAGCTTGACCTGATGCCCACAATTCTAGGAAGGAAAGCCCGAAGGCAGGTGACATTAGGAATAGTCACTAGGACATCATGCAGAAACCAGAACTCATGTCTAACTTTCTTTTCCAGGTTCTCCCTTGAAAAGGTTTTCATCTGATTTTTTGTTTGTATGTTCATTTTGTTTTGTTTTTTGAGACAGGGTCTCGCTCTGTCACCAAGGCTAGAGTGCAATGGCATCATCATAGCTTGCTGCAGCCTTGAACTCCTGGGCTCAAGTGATCCTCCTGCCTCAGCCTCCTGAGTAGCTGGGACTACAGACGCCTGCCACTATGCCTGCCTAATTTTTCTATTTCTTCATGGAGACAGGGTCTCTACTTGAACTCTTGGTCTCAAGCAATCCTCCTGCCCTCAGCCTCCCAAGTGCTAGGATTACAGGCGTGAGCCACTGCCCCCAGCCTTCATCTGATTTCTAACTGCCTCTTTCTTCCATTAAATATTACCTGACTTAGAAGAATATTCTCTATGAGGGGCAAGGCTCACAAACCCCCTCCCCGCCCCCCTGCCAAACACAACGGGAGAAAGTCTTAAGATATTCCTGCAGCCTTCCCCAATGATTTTACATTAAGATGGTCTCAATTAATTTTTAAGTAGTTTCATTTTATTATTCATGATTTAACTTTCTATAATCAGCTCAAATCCCACGGACTATCCTATAGTGACGAGGAGATGTAAGTAGAAGTACATTGTGTTCCACCCCTACTCTCATGCCCATAGTGAACAAGACTCAAGCAGAGTAGGCTGTCCAGGCCTTGGGTGCTGAGGCCACAGGTTCACCTCTTTGTTGGGCACTGCAAGCCAGGCTGGGCCTCTCTTTTAGAGGCTAAGACCCAAACCAGAGCCTATGAGCTCCCTGCCCTCTCCCCCTGAAAAAAGTAGTTAAGACCCCCAGAGGGCTGGGTACGGTGGGTCCCCACTGTAATCCCAGCACTTTGGGAGATGGGAGGATCACTTGAGGCCAGCAGTTCAAGACCAGCCTGGGCAACATATCGAGACCCCTGTCTCTACAAAAAAAATTTTTTTAATTAGCCAGGGGCTGGGAGTGGTGGCTAACACCTATAATCCTAGCACTCTGGGAGGCTGAGGTGGGAGGATTGCTTGAGGTCAGGAGTTCAAGACCAACCTGAGGCCGGGCGAAGTGGCTCATGCCTATAATCCTAGCACTCTGGGAGGCCGAGGCGGGCGGATGGTTTGAGCTCAGGAGTTCGAGACCAGCCTGAGCAAGAGCCAGACCCTGTCTCTACTAAAAAAAAAAATAGAAAGAAATTATCTGGACATCTAAAAATATATATAGAAAAAATTAGCCAGGCATGGTGGCGCATGCCTGTAATCCCAGCTACTCGGGAGGCTGAGGCAGGAGGATTGCTTGAGCCCAGGAGTCTGAGGTTGCTGTGAGCTAGGCTGATGCCACGGCACTCTAGCCCGGGCAACAGAGTAAGACTCTGTCTCAAAAAAATAAAAAAAATAGACCAACCTGAGCAAGAACAAAGACCCCATCTCTACAAAAAAATAGAAAAAATTAGCTGGGCATGGTGGTGGGCACCTGTAGTCCCAGCTACTTGAGAGGCTGAGGCAGGAGGATCACTTTAGCCCAGGTGTTTGAGGCTGCTGTGAGCTATGATCATGCCATTGCACTCCAGCCTGAGTGACAGAGCGAGACCCCATCTCTAAAAGAAAATTAAAAAAAAGAAGCACCACAAGTACTCACCATCATATTGGTATTAACTGATGAACACTTAAGTGCACATATAGTAACAACATTCATCAGGTGTTGGGCAGATGGGAGCGGGGAGGAGGGTATGGGTATATACACACCTAATGGGTACGGTGCGCACCGTCTGGGGGATGGACACAGTTGAAGTTCTTACTAGGGTGGGGCAAGGGCAATATATGTAATCCAAACATTTCTACCCCCACAATATGCTGAAATTTAAAAAAATTAAAAAAAAAAAAAAGAAATGTGGATAACAATAATATCAACTTTCAAGGTTTGTTGTGTGGATCAAATGAGATAATCTGTGTAAAAACCCTTCTCACTGTGCCAGACTTATTGTAAGTAGTTGCTAAATAAAAGATAGATGATAATGATGGCATTTTGCAAGACAAAAAAAAAAAAAAAGATCCCCAGGGGACAATGGGCAGGTCCCAGGAGAGCCCATTGAGCACATCATTTGGCCACCTCACCTGGAGGCTCAGACAGACATCCCTCTCCCCTGTACCCCTATTTGCTCCCAAATGAGCTCCAGGGCCAAGCTGTGTACAGAAGACACAGGCAGTTCCCACAGGGACACACCCAGCCCATTGGGTCAAAGCACAAAGTTGAGAAAGAACTTGAATGAAGTAGTTACAAACGGAGTTGAGGCAGAGTGCTTTCTGGAAAGAAAATAAACATACAAACAAGAAATCAGATGAAAACTCTTTCAAGGGAGAACCTGGAAAAGAAAGTTAGACATGAGTTCTGGTTTCTGCATGATGTCCTAGTGACTATTCCTAATGTCACCTGCCTTCGGGCTTTCCTTCCTAGAGTTGTGGGTGTCAGGTCAAGCTTTCCCTAGAGCCCAGGACCAGCCTTCCGGTCAGAGTGAACATGTGCAGGGGCCCTTGCTGGCTTGACCCAAACAGCAGGGGCAGAAGGTAGTACCAGATGACCTAGAAGTATTCCTGCCTAGAAGCCACTGGTAGGACGGAGCTTAGGGATTAGAGGAGCCAGTAAAACCAAGGTACTACAACAACCATTCAATCCACAGTTTTCTCTCCAAATCACCTGGAAGAGCCCATTAAGTACACAGAGTTCAAGAGTCTGAGTGATCCTGACCCAAGTGAGCCGCACCAACCCAATCCCTTTGTTTGTTCAACATCACTGTCTAAAGAAAAAAGTAGAACTTTCTCAGGTCTAAGAGGAATGAAGTTCTGGGGCTTCTTTAAGTGCATTATCTTTCCTCCCCTTTTCTGCTTCTTTTGGGAAAAAGAGAAAAGTTCTCTTCAGGGAAACAAACTATACTCACCAGGGGCCGTGATGCCCAGTACTCCCAGGTTCCCCAGCTGCTTCCAAAACTCCTGCCAACAGAACGGAGTGGAGTGGAGTGAGTTGTGAGAAGGCAGCCAGTCACATATGTGGCTGGCACAATGAGACCCAAACACTTCAGATAGAGAGCCTGCAATTCGAGGGAGGCTTTGTTTACCAGAAGACTATGCAAGCCCTTCCGGGCAGCAGTGCAACTCATTCCAGCTCCCAGCCTGCCCCCGTGCCCGGGCCTCACCACTCACTCTTAGGTTCTTGAACTCGTTGCTACGATCAATCTCCTGGGCCTTGGGGGCCAGGTGCTCTTGAAGGAACTTAGCCATGGTCTGACGAAGCTACAGGGACAGAGGTGGATAAATGCCACTGAAACCAAGACATTGCTACTGAGGACAGTGTCTCCACTACTGAGGACACATTCAGGGAAACAGGCCACAGTAACCTCACCATACAGCAGACTGAAACCGAGAGGCCTCACTAGTTACGTGTCCTCAGGGATGGTCTTCATCCCTCTTGCTTAAAATCTAGAGTCTAGACATCTTAAAGGTAATTTTTAAAATGTTACTCCCCTACATAAACTCATTCCGTCATACTTAGAATGAAACACGAACTCCTTACCCAAGCCTACAAGGCCCTGCACGAGCTGATCCCAGCTAACTTTTCCAGCCTTCCCCAATACCCTTCCACCTGTGCCCACTGTGCTCCAGCCGCACCCCGCACCCTTCAGGTCTCAGCTCCTCCAGGTGTCAGGTCCTTTTAGGCCCCCTGGAGTCTTTGACTAAAAGGGATAGATTACTCAAAGGGATTAGAAACTCTTCTCAGGAAGGTTTTGAAAACTAGGATTAAATCCCTTCTGCCTCAGGTGACTCAATCTGCTGTCTATAAACCCAGATAAACTTTGAGGCTGCTGGGAGGCTAGCGGACTTGCTTAGAGTCCAGGAAGCACTCTGTCTCAGGTCCGTTTGTAACTACTTCATTCAAGTTCTTTTTCAACTTTGTACTTTGACCCAAAGGGCTGAAGAATGATAGATCACACCGTGCAGTTTTAAACCCCCAAAGTATTTACTCAAAAAAGATTCCCTGGTGATAATGATGATGAATCAGCTTTGAGAACCATGTCTTAGCGTGCTCAGATACAAGTAGACTACATACAGATTGAGGGCCCTTTTGCCACATGGGATAGCCCTGGCCAATCCTCCATGAAAACACCTTCAGTCTCCCGGGTGTTTCTTGGCTTTCACTCCTACTTCCTACCTCCAGCAGCATGCCTAACATTCTCAAATCTTTCCTCCACACACGTGAAGCTGAGGTCAGAGACCCGGCCTGAAGCGGAAGGACCCCAGGCTGGCGCGCCCCCAGCCCTGCCAGCACAAGCTGTGCGGAGGGGAAGTGCGGAGGGGACCACGGAGCAGGGCTGATGGGGCCGGGGCAAGAGGCCTTGGGGCCAGGAAGGGAGTCAGTTTCCCTACCTGCTTCTGCTCCTCGCTTAGCCCGTTGATAGCATCATCCACGGGCAGCAGCGAGTGGGCCCGCTGGAAAACGAGGCCGACGAGCGGCTGCAGTGGCAGCCGCAGCCTCCAGCGGGCCACAGGCCGCCCCAGCAGCTGAGCAGCAGTCGCCATCTCTGCCTCGCGCCGGAGCCGGAGCTGCAGCAGAACCAGCTCCTCTGGCTGCACCAATCCAGAATTTGTCCCCACGCAGATCGGTGGGGTGGGGTTGGGGGGGGGGTGGGTCTGGAGCAGCCAATCACCGCCCGCGGCCCGCCGAAGGCCGCGCTGCCCTTGGCAGCCACGCGAGCCAATCAGCCGTGCCAGCCACGCCTCCGCGCGGGGCTCTGGCGCCGCGGACGCTGGAACTGCTCGGGTTCTCCCTGGGGTGGGGTTGTTTTTGTTTTCAGGTAGAAAAGCAAGTAAAGTGTCTTTTCTTTTGAGCCGGCAATGTAGTATCTCCCTGCGTTGAAATAGTGGCCCCTAACTGCAGAAATCTATGTCTGTGGGAAACCGAAGTGTTAAAACAGCAATCGGAAAACTTTCCGAATTGCGCAGTAAATTGGTCAAGCATTACCTGGAAAGTAGTGCTCGTTCTAACGTGCACACTAATTGTAACTCAGTAAAATTTGCTTTATTATATAAAAGGTTTGTTGCCTGATTCGTGTTTTATGGGAAAAGGGTTGTTAAGGAGTAACAGATGCTACTCGATTTACGATGGGGTTACTTCTACCTAAGCCCATCGTAACTGAAAATATTGTAAGTCGAAAATACATTTTTTACAGCATTTTTTTTTTTACATACATACCTAACCTACTAAACACAGAATAGCCTAGCCAACTGTAAAAGTGCTCAGAACATCAGAAATATTTAGGTTAGCGCTTATCCTTTTTTTTTTTTTTTTTTTAAGAGACAGCGTCTTGCTCTGTCTCCCAGGCCGAAGTGTATGTAGTAGCGCTATGGTAGCTCACTGCAGCCTCGAACTCCTGGCCTCAAGCGATCCTCCTGCCTTGGCCTCCCAAAATGCTGAGATTATGGGCGTCAGCCACCGTGCCAGGCCACAAAACCTGTTGTATAAAATAGTGTTGTATATACCAATTTCTTGAATATTGTACTGTTTCCACTGAATGGGTCTCGTTTTCTTTACCATCATAAAGTTGAAAAAATCTTAAATTGAACCACTGTAAATCGGAGACCATCTGTATTTAATATTGAATGTTAAATAATACGTATTTATATACTATATATATTAAATAAGATGTGTTGAATAGTAAGTAACATTATTTAATGTACCATAAGAACAACAGTCAAGACTTTTTTCAATGGGAGTTCGGGGGACAGGAAAGGACAGGTGTGTGAGGGGAAAGGAGACTGATGGTATTCAGCCTCTATCCCCTTTCCCCTCTTGCTCTATTTTGCTCCTCCTCTGTGACAGGTCAACGATCTTGAACAGCTCATCTCAGGCAGTACAGTGCCCTGAGTCCAGGAACGGGGCTTTGCAGTGCCACTACCTCGCTGTGGGCTTTGGTCGGTAAGATGAAAACAATACCACCCACTTGAAGGCCATTATAAGGAATAAAGGAGATCTCATACTTGATGATTCAGCACAGTCCTTGGCACATTGTTGTCATTTTTAGGTCATTCTTACTGCACCTGACTTCGCTGCACCTGTTCTCTAGTTCTAACTCACCTCATCCCCACAACTTGAAGCCCTACATTCTGAATTTTCCCTGTTGAAAAGTCAACGCCCAATCATAGCACTGCTTCTCCATTTTTTCAAATCTGGTTAAAATTATTCTTTTAGGTGTTTTAAGATTGTCCTTGATGTCTTGAGAGCCCACCAGGGAGTGTATGTATAAACACTATAATTGTATAGCTAAGAGTTGTGGCAGTTTTTCCTAGGACTTAACTCAGCAAAAATGAACAAACCTTGAATCTTTACCATTGATTCCTGCACAATGTGGTAAACATTACAGGAAATAGGGATGAGAAGCTCAAAGATCAACGAAAGTTGCTGATAACAGTCGAGGATCCAGGCCAACATTCGAATTTGCTTGCTTCTACAACACCAGCCTATTCATCATTTTTTTTTTTTTTTTTTTAGTTTTAAAAATTGGTAACACATCCATGTGTTCAAAAATCAAAAAGATGTGTCTTGGCCAGATGTGGTAGCTCACGCCTATATTCCTAGCACTTTGGGAGGACAAGCTGGGAGGATCACTTGAGGCCTGGAGTTTGAGACTAGCCTGAGCAAGAGCGAGCCAGACCCTGTCTCTGCAAAAAAATAAAAATAAAAAAAATTAGCCAGGTGTGGTGGCATGCGCCTGTAGTCCCAGCTACTAAGGAGGATTAGGCAGGAGGACTGCTTGAGTCCAGGAGCTTGACGTTACAGTGAGCTATGATGATGCCACTGCACTCTAGCCCAGGTGACAGAGACGCTGTCTCAAAAAAAAAAAAAATTAACAAGTGTCTTATTTGCATCCTGTATCTTTTCACCCTGTTCTTTTTCTCCCTGTAAACTCCATTAGTTTCTTAAATATTCCAGTGTTTTAAGTGTAAGCAATTATGAATACATATTCTTATCCTTTCACTTCTTACTTTTTTTTTTTTCTGAGACAGAATCTCACTCTGTCACCCAGGCTGGAGTATAGTGGCATGATCACAGCTCACTACAACCTCCAACTCCCTGGCTGAAGTGATCCTCCCACCTCAGCCTCCCTAGTAGCTGGGACTACAGACATGTACCACCACATCTGGATAATTAAAAGAAAAAATTTCTTTAGAGATGGGGTCTTGCTATGTTGCCCAGGATGGTCTTGAACTCTTGGCCTCAAGAGAGGCTCCTGCCTTGTCCTTCCAAAGTGCTGGGATTATAGGTGCAAGCCACTGCACCTGGCAATAAGTGTGTATATATTTTTTTCTATCAAGATAACTCATTTTCCCAGATCAGATTAAAGCTTCTAAAAATGAATACTTTCAGTAGTAAGAATGGCATTGCTTAAAAATTGAATGGTATTGGCTGGGTGCAGTGGCTCATGCCTGTAATCCTAGTACTCTGCAAGGCTGAGGCAGGAGGATCGCTTGAGCTCAGGAGTTTGAGGTTGCAGTGAGCTACGATGACGCCACTGCATTCCACCCAGGGTGACAGAGGGAGAGACTGTCTCAAAAGAAAAAAAAAAAAAATTGAATGGCTTTGATGGCAAGATAAGCATTTAGGGTACTGTTTTATTAAAATATTTGTAAGTACTTGTTCATTGTGGAAATGTGTACTTGAGGAAAACTGTATGTGTCTAAGGAAGCTACTTTTGTAGTTCAGGATATACAGGTTTTGTGTTTATGTAGCTTATGGGGTGTTAAATTATTATTGCACTTAGCTTAAAGACTAAAACTGCATTTAAATAGATCACTGAAGGTAACTTTGTGAAACTGAACTTTTTGTGTGCCACTTATAAATATTACCTATAAATCAGAAAAAAAAAAAAAACCTCTTGAACAAAATTTGATGAGCTTCTGGGTTGCTGAACATAGAGGGCATGGAAGGTCTATGCTTCCTTCCCCACGCCTTGCCTTACACATCTCTTCCATCTGGCTGTTCATGTGTACTCTTTGTAGTATCCTTTATAATAAACTGGTAAACACAAGTGTTTCCTTGAGTTCTGTGAGCCATTCTAGCAAGTTAACCAAACCCAAGTTGGGGATAGTGGGAACCTTAAGTTTTTTGGTTTTTTTTTTTTTTTCCTTTTGAGACAGAGTCTCACTCTGTTGCCCAGGCTAGAGTGCCGTGGTGTCAGCCTCGCTACAGCAACCTCAGACTCCTGGGCTCAAGCAATCCTACTGCCTCAGCCTCCCGAGTAGCTGGGACTACAGGCATGTGCCACCATGCCTGGCTAATTTTTCTATGTATATTTTAGATGTCCATATAATTTCTTTCTATTTTTAGTAGAGACGGAGTCTTGCTCTTGCTCAGGCTGGTCTCAAACTCCTGAGCTCAAACAATCGGCCCGCCTTGGCCTCCCAGAGTGCTAGGATTACAGACGTGAGCCACTGCACCCGGCCTCAATACTTTTTTAACTGTGGTAAAATACGCATAATGTGAAATTTGCCACTTTAACCATTTTTAAGTGTACAATTCAGGGGCATTAGTACATTCACAATGTTGTGCAACCATCACCACTATCCATTTCCAGAACTTTTTTATGATCCCAAATAGAAACTCTCTTCTCCTGCTCTCAGCCCCTGGTAATCTCCATTCTACTTTCTGTATGAATTTGTCTATTCTAGCTACTTCGTATTAGTCTTTTTGTGTATTTTTAAGCCAGATTGGAAGAGGAAGAAAATGGTGAGTAAACACACTTCTTGAGAAATTTGGCTGTGAATACAGGATAGGTGGGAGCTGGAGGGGATGAGGGTGGGGTTTTTTGGTTTGTTTTGTGTTTTAAGATGGTTGTAATTTGCCGTAACAGTCTAAATTGAGAGTTCCCAGCTCTAAGGGAAGTTGTTTATCTGAAGCCTGCAAAGGCCTGGTAAGATCAAGGCACTATGTTCTGGGGTATGGGGAGAGAGAGGGGACACTGGAGAAATTGGGGACAAAATTATGAAGAGAATATTCTGCCAAGATAAGTTTTGAACTTTAATAATATCACCACCAGGATTTGAGTACTTTTACCAGGCACTGGATTAGGTGTGAGACATAATTCTTTTATAGCAACCCAGCAAAACAGGTATTATCTCTATTTTATTGCTAACAACTTAGGTTGAGAGAAATCATTTGCCATAAGCCAGTTTTTAGTGAGCAGGGTCAAAATATTTGAGATATAATCAACTTTGTGAATGTGTGTGAGGGCAAACAATTTTGGCCCTTTAAGCTAGGGTGGAAGTGTTATTTGGCTTCACTGGGTGCCTCTGGGCAGCTTTAAAGATACTCGAGGGTGCAGCGTAGGAGCGTTTGAAGAAATTAGGAGGTGCAGAAAGAATAGGAGATGGCCAAAGCCAAAGGCAGCCTGGTTTGACTAGGAAATAAAATTTGGTCATGCCTTTGGTAAACCAGGGGGAGGCCTGCTATGGACTAAAGGATCTATGGGACCAGGCCCAGGATTGGCTGTGCAAAGCATAGAGCAGGCACATCACCATGCTTAGGAGTACAGGGAGAACATACGCAGCGTGTGACCACACACCTGGAGAGTGGAGTCTGGTACCTACTGCTACAAATGGGGAACACCCTCAGGAGACTAGCCAATGCTCCTGGAAGACAGGGAGGCTGGTCTCAGGGATTTAATGAGTGGAAGAAAAATATTTTGGGTTGTCAGAATATCTTGAAGTTGTTAACTAGATTAGTTCAATAATAATCAGTTGACATATTTAGGTTGAAAGGCTATTTTCATTCTTCAACGTTATAGTCAGAATATTTATAGAAATATTTATTTTAAAAGTAGCACTTAAAAAAAAAAAACAGAAGTGACTTACATTAAAAGCTCCAAGGTGTACTGTTTCAAGTACATGTTATTACTATCTATACCTTTACCCCATTTATTAAGCCAAAAACATTTCAAGCAACTTTAAGTTTATAAATTAATAATGAGGTACAGAAGCCCAACCAGAATGGGACAGAAAGTGCTCCAAGTTAGAAGGGGACAACATGGCTCCTTAACGATGTCTCCCGTAGAGCACCTGTAATTAAGGTTTCTTCCCTACAATTGGAATGTGACATTTTAGATGCTCTGGTTGTGACTGGTTTAGTCCCCCAATTCTAAAGGTGTGTTAGCATCAAGTGGTTGCCCAGGAGGTCAATCCAAGCTTCCAGCTTGCAGTCTTGTAGGCCCCAATTATCGACATGCGGCTCAGGAGGGCTGACAAACCTGAAGGCTGGGAAAAATTGCTTAAAGGAGGAACTGCCACTCCAGCATAAACTACCCTTAATCCTACTGCAGAAATGGTTTTCATTCTGGAGGTGGTGAGTCCCAGAAGATCATGGCCAAGAAGATGTCCTAAGCGGCTTCCTCTGAGAGTTTATCCTCAGAGGGAGCCATCTGGCCATTTGCTTTTTATTACATTTCTAATAGCTGCTCCATTTCCTCAATGGCTGTTGTAAAATCATTTACTTGACTGTTACATAAGGTTTGCTGTTCTAGGAATTGGAGCCTTTCTTCTTCTTTCATCTTCAACTTTACCTTTAAGGCCTGTATTGAAAGACATTCCAAAAGAAAAAAACACAGACAAAAAAACTTTTGACTCATAGGAAACACAACACATACACCAGAACACTATGCTTCTATTCCATTGAGGAATACCAATAGACATCCTATTTTTTCTTTTTCTTTTTTTTTTTTTCTTTTTTTGAGACAGGGTCTCACTCTGTCACCCTGGGTAGAGTGCAGTGGAGTGGTGATTGCTCACTGCAGCCTCGAACTCCTGGACTCAAGTGATCATCCTGCCTCAGCCTCCTGAGTAGCTGGGACTACAGGCATGAGCCACAACATCCAGCTAATTTTTCTACTTTTAGTTGAGATGGGGTCTCACTCTTGCTCAGGCTGGTCTCAAACTCCTGAGCTCAAGCAATCCTCCCACCTCGGCCTCCCAGAGTGCTAGGATTACAGGCGTGAGCCACCATGCCTGGCCAGACTCTGCATTTCTTACTATAGGTCTCCTTCTTGAGATAGCCAAGTTTCCACAGCATGTATTTCATACAAGTCTCAACTTTAAGCAACCTACTGTGTTGCACATTGCCTCATGCCCTGCAGATGTGAACATTTCTAGGAGTCCTCAGGAATAGAAAATTAGTGGAAAAATCTGGTAAAATCCAAATGAAGTCTTAGAATTTAGTTAACAGTAATGCATCAGCCGGGCGCGGTGGCTCTTGCCTGTAATCCTAGCACTCTGGGAGGCCGAGGTGGGAGGATTGCTCGAGGTCAAGAGTTCGAGACCAGCCTGAGCAAGAGCCAGACCCCGTCTCTACTGAAAATAGAAAGAAATTAGCTGGACAGCTAAAAATATATATAGAAAAAATTAGCCCGGCATGGTGGCAGATGCCTGTAGTCCCAGTTACTTGGGAGGCTGAGGCAGGAGGATTGCTTAAGCCCAGGAGTTTGAGGTTGCTGTGAGCTAGGCTCATGCTATGGCATTCTAGCCTGGGCAACAGAGCGAGACTCTGGCTCAAAAAAAAAAAAAAAAAAAAAATAGTAATGCATCAATGTTGGTTTCTTAGTTTTGACAAATGTACCAGGATGTTACTACTAGGGAAATTAAATTTTCTGTATTATTTTGCAACTTTTCTGTAAATCTAAAATTCTTTCAAAATAGCTTATTAAAAATAAACAGAAAACTAGGAAGTAAAGACTCTTCCATAATCTACCTATCGTGGTAGGAAATGGTAATCTTGCCCCAGGGTGGTGTCTGACTCACCTGTAACTCCTCCATCTGCTTTTTGGCTGTTTCGTTAAAAAGCTTCAGCTCATCTTGCAAAGTTTCTAACAGCAACTAAGAAGAAAGTACAGTAAAGTAAACAAATCTTCACATGAGAGTTGAATTAGATGATGGCTAATGACCCTTCCATTCAGTCACTTATTGAGCATCTACTGCACATGCTGGGCTTGGACTTCCTTGAGGAACTCAGTCCACAGAACAGCCAGATTATTCCACTACAATGTGCTCTGTGCTACTGCACGGACCTTATGAGCAAAATGTAGTAGCCATAGAAGGGGTGACTAACACACTGATGAAGGCTTCCACATCTAGTGTTCTATGATTCTAAGATGACAACTGATCTTCCTGGAGAAGAGATCACAGAAGTTCTACAGACTTTAAGCCCAAACAATTACCTTCCTACTCTAGTGAAGACACCAAAAAGGCAGCTGAGAATTCAAATGTAACTGACTGGACCTTTGCATTATAGAGCTCTCAGCAAAGGAGTAAGGGGAGAAATTTGGTAAAATGTAGAATGGAGGAACCAGAAAGCTCTCTATAGAGGTTCACAGTATTATGTGTTTTAAAGTACATTTTCAATTCAGGCTCACTTACATTTGTAAGCACAAAGCTAGCTTCTAAGTCAATTATGCTATTTTGAGTGTACGTTCCATTGCTCTCTTTTACCATCCTGGATAACCAAAGGCTGGGTATTGGGGCTTGCTGGGCATACAGCAGAGACCTGAGATTCACAGACTCATTCACACCCATGCTCTCACCATAGAGTCCGTGTGATCTGTCGTGGATTCTTGCCGTGATGCCAAGGTCTCACTGCCTAAAGCTGATGGATACAACAAAGTCAGCCTTACTTAGGGAACTATACCTTAAACAAAAAGAAACAACCCCTCCTTGGACAAGTCCAGGAATATTCATGAGAGAAACTTCTGTGTCTGATCCTAGACTTTCTCCCCTGAGTTCTCATCTTGGCAGGGTCACCCATGCCCGCCCCCTAGAGCTCTATTTTATCTATGTTTGGATATGGCCAAAAATTCACTCTACTTTCTCCTTAGCTCAGTGGCAAATTTATCCAAAGGAAATGTATAGGCTGGATTTTTTTTTTAATTTACAACAAACAAAACCTTTTTGTGTGTGTGACAGGGTGTCACTGTCACTCCAGCTAGAATGCAGTGGTGCAATCATAGCTCACTGCAGCCTTGAACTCCTAAGCTGGAACTATCCTCCTGCCTCAGCCTCCCAAGTAGTTAAGACTATGGGTACATGCCACTACACCAAGCTAATTAAAAAAAATTTTTTTTTTTTTTAGAGATGGGGTCTCATTGTGTTGAACTCCTGGCCACAGGCAATCTTCTTGCCTCAGCCTCCTGAGTTACTAACACTGCAGGGATGAGCCTCCATGCCTGGGTCCACAAAAGTTTTTTTTTTTTTTTGATACTGGGTCTCACTCTGTGGCCCTGGCTAGAGTGCTGTGGCATCATCATAGCTCATGGCAATCTCAAACTTCTGGGCTCAAGAGATCCTCCTGCCTCATCCTCCCAAAGTGCTAGGATTATAGGCGTGAGCCATTGCGCCTGGCCCATAAAACTATTTTTAAAACATTTTCAGGCCTTAAAAAATTATTTTTGGTCATAGTGCATGCACATTATAAATTAAAATCATGCAAAATATTTATGGTGACTATATTTAATTATTTTATTTTTGTTTGGGTTTTTTTTGGAGATGGGCATTTTGCTATGTTGCCCAGGCTGGTCTCGAACTACTGAGCTTAAGTGGTCCTCGCGCCTCAGCCTCCTGAGTAGCTAGGACTACAGGCACGTACCACCACACCTGGCTGTGGTGAATATAAAGAATACCCTAAACTGTAACCCACAGGTTAACCAGAACCATTTAAAGTCCATATTCCTCAATTCAGAAAGGCCTGGGCCCCTTTCCTGGGCATTCTCTGGCTCCGCAACTCAGTCTGAGGGCCTCCTACAGTCTCTGCGCAATTCTTTCTCTGGCTCTCTTGTTTGCTGCAGACTCTGCTCTCTAGGGCTAGAGTCAGAACAGGAGTCATATCTTAACCACTATGATTCTGCTGTCAGGAACGCCTGAAACAGTATTTTCTCTCTCTTGCCTCACATGGGAAAGTTTCCAGTATGCTTTCTCTTTTTTTTTTTTTTTTTTTTTTTTTGTTGAGACAGAGTCTCACTTTGTTGCCCAGGCTAGAGTGAGTGCCGTGGCGTCAGCTTAGCTCACAGCAACCTCAAACTCCTGGGCTCAAGCGATCCTACTGCCTCAGCCTCCCGAGTAGCTGGGACTACAGGCATGCGCCACTATGCCCGGCTAATTTTTTCTATATAGATTTTTAGGTGTCCATATAATGTCTTTCTATTTTTTGTAGAGACGGGGTCTCGCTCAGGCTGGTCTCGAACTCCTGACCTTGAGCAATCCACCCGCCTCGGCCTCCCAGAGTGCTAGGATTACAGGCGTGAGCCACCGCGCCCGGCCCTCTCTCTTTTTTTTAAACTTTAAAAATTTTGTTTTAGGCCAGGTGTGATGGCTCATGCCTATAATCCCAGCACTCTGGGAGGCTGAGGCAGTAGGATCGCTTGAGGTCAGGAGTCTGAGGCTGCAGTGAGCTATAATGATGCCACTGCACTATAGCCTGGGCAATAGAGCAAGACTGTCTAAAAAAATAAAACAAGAACAACAAAAAATTCAAGTTGCTATATCTCTCCTGAGAAAAACAAAAGGTTTCTGGTCTATTTGCAAGGTCATACCTGTTGGCACCAAATGAATGGCATAAAGTGTTCAGGTTAAGAAGAGATAAGCATCTCTATGATCATCTGAAATTCCTTTAGGCAAAAATCATATCACATGAGAAGAAAGAGAGGCTCCCAAAAATCTTTTAGGGCTTTGCTAAGTGACCCTTGCACTGACTGGACCGCTGATGCCATGCTGCCAAGGTCAACGCAGGAACGAGCACATGCCCTGATCCCCTGAAGGCAGCCGTGTGCTCTTACCTGGGTTGAGGCCTTTGCTCTCCAGAATTGCCAAACAGTTGTCCTGAAACTTTTCCAGCAGCTCCACCTTCTGGGTCAGGTCCTTCAGCTCTCCCTGTTGGAGTGCCACACAGACAGATCAGGAACTGTCCAACTCCCCAGGACTAGTTGCCCTTTCTTGCCCTTGCTCTTCCGTAGCGACAGCATAAGCCTGGCTTCTCTTTTTCATCTTGGGCATTACAGGCCTGCTCACCACCCAAGGGCCATCCATCAGGATTCTACACGGATCACCCAGTGGTAGCTGATGACAGAGGCCTGGTGGCTCTCCTACCTGAGTTTCAGTTAACTTCTGGTGCAACTGCTTGTTGACGGCCTCTAAGAGCTGGTTCTTATCCTTGAGCTCTTCCTCTGATTTTTGCTTAGTTGGTAGTTTGTAGCTGTAAGGATAGTTGTACTCATGAAGAGGTAAAGGGGCTGGGGTATGGGCTATGGAGTTACACAAACAGGTTTGAATCCAGACTTTGGTACGTAGTGGTATAACTTTCCTGAGGCTCATTTCCTCATTTCTAGAATTTGGATAATACCTACATAGTCATATTATTATTATGAAGAATAAAAAATACATGGATGATTCTTAGCTCAGCTACTGATACATGGTAAACATTTAATAAACAGCTTTTCAAAGTTCTCAATCTTTCTTGCTAGTGTTTTTTCTTTTTTTATCCTAGCCACTAGATAAGCAGTAATCTTTTTTTTCCCCTAACATGATAAAGTATCAAGCAATTGGTAGTATTTTGCCTTCAAAACTTTTAAGACATGCCCAAATAATGGATTTGGAACTGGAACCTATTTGTACAGACTTTTCAGCTTATTATTTCTGTCGTCAAGACTGTAAAACTGCCAGGCTAGCCTCAAATAGAGACAGATCCTTCTCCATGATACTACTACCACTACCACCGCCACCACCAGAATGTCCACTTCAAGATCACTAACCATATGCAACCCCTCCTATCCTGCAGGCTTCACACTCCTATTAATGAGCCATAGCTGGATTTGATTTCCAATCAGCAGTGGTCCTGGTGTGGAGCCCAAAAAGCTCTTCTCTGGGACTCAAGATAGTAGCACCACTGATTCTTGCCCTGACAATGGTTCTCACACCTAGCTGTGCCTCACGCCTAAAAATTCCACTCAGGTTTCTGGGGTGGTACCCAGGCCGAGTGATTCTGATGCACGACCAGGATTGAGACCTACTACCCTAAAACAGCAGCCAAGTTCATTTACCCCAATGCTCACCCCTTTTTGACATTCCTCCTGGTGGCAGTGTCTGCAACTTTCATCTGCCTAGAGAAGCAAAAACAAAGAAACTAATCAGAAAATCATAGTATTGTTATGTGTGTTGTGAACAGGTGAAACAAAGACCTTGAGTTTCCAAGGAAAGAACCAGAGATTATATACAAGGCAAACAGCACAGTCTTGGGAGTTCTGAGGACCCGTGCATTTTTGTTTCAGCACGGACTACTGAAAAAGGCTTGTGAATAGGGAAGGGGTGCTCTTCCTGACCACCTCAGCAACCTGACAGAGCTGCTCCTGCTCAAGATGGTGTGCCTAGCTCATGCCAAACTCACCTGGGAACTAAATGCTGGGTGGGGACACACATAACACGCCACACTGGGGCTGGACCGTGCTCGGACCGGCAACCTAGGCTTACAACTAGCCCCCACTCCTCACCACTGCCACTTAGGGCTGGTGTTCCACTACAGTACTGCCATTTGCATGTTCAGAGCAAGTGCTGAGAGAGGAAAGAACTCCTCTTATCCTAACACTTGCTGTGTCTCTTCAGAACAGATCAATACAGAAGGCTGTGACAAAGAGCTCATGAATACTGCGCTGCTCTGGGCCACTAATCATAGGCCAGTCGTTCAGGAGTCTTGTGCTCCCTCCAGCCCTATTTTCTAAGTCTTACTACTGAGAAATTTCTAGCAAGATGTTCAAATTGGATACCAATGATCTGCTCTCACCCATTCTCTCGTTTCGGTTTGGTGATTTTCATAACATCATTCTCTGAACCTCCTGAATGAAGATGTCTGGGAACATCGACTTCTTTGGACCTAACAGGTAATAGACTCTTAGAAGTGGCTCGAGTTTGTGGGTCTGCAAAGGAAAATAAGAGGGTAAAATCTCAAGCATCAGGACCCAACAGTTGCAACCCTATAACAAGCAGAGTTTCATTCTAAGTTGTCATAATCTTTATTTTCATTGTGGCCAAATCTCGATTTGTGAAAATTAATTCAAAAGAATAAAACTTCTAGGCTAATTGGCAATAGAAACCAAAATTCTTTAAATGTAACAGTATAGCATGTTTGAGGGTAGCCAAAAGTTTCATCAAACTGGATGGCTAGAGGGTATAGATATGAACGTAAAGATTCATACCAGCAAAAAGCTAATAATGAAAGTCGGGGGGAAGTTAGCAGGCAAACCATAGCCATGTCCTTGTACCATCTTTAAGCTCCCCAAGCAACCTGCACTCTACCCCAAGGCAACATTCAAGCTGCTTTGAGTTTTTCATTCTTGCTTAGTTGTTTTTGTAAGAATGCTTTCCTGTGTCCCCAGCACCTAGTAGAGTAGCTGGCATATGAACAGAGGTTCAATAACCACTTGCTGAATAAGGGAAAGGCTTCAGTTTCATGGGTTGTTTCGCAGACCATCTCTACACTATCTCTCTGGTCTTCTTTCCCTCTTCCATGCTGATTGACTCTACCACCGGCCCTTTTCCTTCTTTCTTTTTCTTGTTTGGTTTTTTTTTTTTTTTTTTGAGACAGGGTCTCACTCTGTCACCCAGGCTAGAGTGCAGTGGTGTCATTATAGCTCACTGCAACCTCAAACTCCTAGGCTCAAGCGAACCTCCCACCTCAGCCTCCCAGAGTGGTAGGACTACAGGTGACAGCCACTGTGCCTGGCCCCACCAGCCCTTTTCATTTGTTTACCCGTCATTAAGTTTAGAGGTTCTCCTTTTGGCATTCTATCCGGACCTTCTTGCTAGCGCACTGCTGCACTGCCATGACACTCTTCTTTCCCAAAGGAGAGCATTTTCCTCTTAGTCGTATGCCAGCCCCCCACCCACATACTGTCTGCCATTTACATTCCATAGCAAATTCAAGTAACTTACTTTGAAGTTAAGCACCCCCCACCTCACCCTCACACACAGGCTTTTCTAGACTACACTAACTTTCACTTTATTCACTGTAAAATGGTCACTTTAAGCTTGACCTAACTTAACAGCTATTACAACAGAATCAAGTTGAAGCAATGGGGTACAAAGCACCTTATCATAGAGATTAGGACATTTTGTATTTGATAAAGAGTTTACTTTGGTAACTCTAGCTGCACAAATTTGGAGTAAGTTTGGTCGCTCAGGTCAACAAATTATTTCAGCTGGGCTCAATGGCCAGCACCTGTAATCCCAGCTACCCGGGAGGCTCAGGTGGGAGGATTACTTGAGCCCAGGAGTTCAAGGCTGTAGTGAGCTGTGATCTGTACTCCAGCCTGGCTAACAGAGCAAGACTCTGTCTCTAAAAAAATTAATAAATAAAGAATTTCATGTACAGATTCATTTACTGGGCACCTGCATTCTCTATTTTTGATATTCTTACCCACAAAGCAAATATTAAAAGGGCTCTTTTTGAAGTATCTGTCTGAAGTAAAAGGTAATCTTGGAGGAGATTTTTCTCTCAAGTATTAGTTACTAATAGTTATGAACAATAACAAGTCTACCCCATGTAAAATGGAGTTAACAGTAAATCGATCAATATTAACATTTCATTGACTGGAATTGATTCCAATAATTCATATTTGCTAAAACCCATGGATGGCATTGTAGGAAAAATTTAGTAGGATTTAACAAAGATGTCTCCTAAAAATGAGAGACGCTAAGGAGAGGAACTGGATGGCTGGTGTCAAGAAAGGGAAAGTAATTTGTTCTTCCACTGCACAATTTATGATTTTTAAAATATGTGCATATATTACTTATTCAAAAAGCTGAAGGTTAAAAACAACCAACCCATGCTCAAAATCCAAAGAAAAACCTGGGAGATAGCCTAAAAATTTTAAACTGTTTCAATTACGTATGATCACAAAGCTGGGACAGGGATAGAAAGGAAAGAGATGAAAACCTTCAGCCTGGCTGGGAGAGCCAGTCACTGCTGGCTGACAGAGGGGCACTGAATCTAAGGGAAAGACACAGCTGTGTGAAGAGACCTGGCTCTAGTTCATCCAGCAACGTCCAGTCCCTGCAGGTGTCAGGATCAACAGTCAGGTGGTTCTGATGCAGCACAAGACCAACAGAACCCTTTAAGCCTTTGGAGAAAAGCCTATTTACTTCACAGCTCAATCCTGCCACCGTTCATCTACCAGCTGCATGGAATCATCTGGAAAGGGATCATAAATAGCTACTCCATAATCTCCCACAACAGTTTTCTGATGTCTGAAGCTTATTCTATGCTGTAATCTCTAGATTAGGTAGCTTGACAACTGCACACCCTAAGAGATGACCTTCAGCCACAAGCAAAACAACACAAAGCAAGATGGCACAGGAATTAAAAATTATGCTTTTAATCACATCTCTCTCTTCTCCCAAGGTTCTCAAATACTCTGGCTAGGCCTGACCCCTCTCTCCCACTTCACTCAACATTTATTGAGAATGTGCTAATGAGACACACTGTGCAGATCCCACTCCTCAAATAACTCTCCTCTCTCCTCCCTGACAACAAACACAATCCCTCAAGATAGCCCAAGAAATAAAACGGATAACTGGTTAGAAGGGGATTCCCAGCTTAATGGGAACAATACTGTGTAACAGCCAGCAACGTGAATCTAATCGATGAATGCAGCACAGATGCAGGGTAGAGGGTGCAGGGCAGATCTAAAATCCTACCACTTGGCCCTTCCCTTAACTCCCATCATAAACCTACACAGCCTGGTTGGGGGCTGGGGGCGGGTGGCAGGTTGTCAAAGCCGACGGAATGCCCTCCTTCTGCCCGCGACCCCCATTCCCAGCCACCGATCAGATCCTCACACTCCAGTGCCTGACCATGCCTGGCCCTTCCGTAGTGCCGGGAGTGGGAAGTGAGGGGGGTGGCGTGGACACCCACCTGCGGGCAGGCCGCCGCTCTGCACAGAGTGGGGCTGCAGGCTGTACACGGTCTTAACCACACTGGTCATCGTAAGGAGGCGGCACGGCTGGGCCCTGGAAGATGCAAGGTGAATGTTACCTAGCACTGGGCCACCGGGCACTAGCAGGTGGAGGGCCCAAGGACAGCGCGACGCGGCCGGCCCCAACTCCGGGTCGGGAAAGAGAAAATCCTCCTTTCCCAGCCCATCCTGTCTGCTCCCACATCCAGCCCAGTCCCTCGAACCCAGGCGCCTGCCGCTCCTGCGCCCAGTCCTGGTACCTCTTGTTCAGAAGCAGCTCAGCTTCAACCGCCGCACTGCCGACCGGGTCTGCCGCCTCCGTTTCAAACGGAAACTTCCGGTATCCGGACGGAAGCAGTTGCGGTTCGAGCTCTGTAGGCAGCCTTGCTGTACGGAAGACCCTGTCCTGGACCGCGGCCTCGGGAGCAGCCATGCTGCACGGAAGGTTCGCGCGCGGACGAGAGCCTGCGCTCCCTACTGAAGGGCCTCGGAGCCCCCAAGTCTGGGCGGGGCAGGGGGTGGTACACTGCAGGCTTCCGTGGAGCTAATGAGCAACTGGCGTCATGTTTCAGGCTGGGGACGCAAATGTGGCCCGTGTAGGGCCCATGTCACAGTCTCCTTTATTTGGTCTGTGATTTTTAGGGGTATTGCCAGGAGCACAGTTTACTTGGATGAAAACTACACGTTACAGGTGGAAAATGACAAGTGAGGCTTTAGGAAAAGGGCCCGTGGGGTGAAATACCTAAGGCACTTACCCGCAGTTCTAACTCTGATAGCACGTATCCTGATTTTAAGTAGAGATTCAAAGTTACTCCTAATAAACAGGGCAGAGTTCTCCATGACTTAATGCACTAATTCATTTCATCCAACAAATATTTACTGAGCACCCTCTCTGTGCCCAACACTAAGTGGATAGGTAGGGGTGAAGGAGAGCAAATACCAAGACTGACCTTAGCTCTGCCCTCCTGGAGTTTATAATCTAGGAAACAGTGAACAAATAATCACACATAAATATATATTTACCAATTGTGGCAAAACCATGAAGGAAAAGTACAAGATGCTATGAGAGAGAAACGCAGGGAAACCTAGATTAAATTGGGGGGTTAGGGAAGACCTCTCAGGTGATGTTTGATTAAGGATGAGGGAAGAAAAGGAATAAGAAAAGAAAAAATAGAAAGTTAGTGCAGTGGATCACACCTGTAATCGCAGCACTTTGGGAGGGCGAGGAAGGAGGATCACTTGAGGCTAGAAGCTCAAGACCAGCCTCAACAACATAGTGAGACCCCATCTCTACAAAAAATGAAAAAAATTAGCTGGGTGCAGTGGTGCACGCCTGTAGTCCCAGCTACTTGGGAGGCTGAGGCAGGAGGATCACTTGAGCCCAGGAGTTCAAGGTTGCAGTGAATGATGATGACGCCACTGTACTCCAGCATGGGTGACTGAGTGAGACCCTGTCTCAAAAAAAAAAAAAAAAAAAAAAGAGAGGGAGTTAATCCCATAAACACTGGCGTGGGGTTGGGGTGGGGGAATGCAAATTCCCAAGGCAGAAATGGACTTTTCTCCTATAAGAACTGAATGACAGGAGGAGAGTGGTACAGATAAAGTTGGAGCAATAAGAAGTCAAATGGCAGGATTTGTAGGCCAAGGTGAAGAGATTAGATTTCATTGTAGATTTTATCTAAGAGTAATGGGAAGCCATTGAAACAATAGCAGGAGAGTGTCTTCCAATTTATATTTTAAAAAGCTCACCTTGGCCACTCCATGGAGAATGGATTGAAGTGGGGCTAGAGTGATAATTTTGTGGACAGAGTCATTATTTTGTGTTGGGGAAGACTGATTGTTCAGTTTTGAACATGGTAAACTTGAAATGCCTTTGAGACTTGCCAGTGGAGTGGTCAAGTAGGCAGTTGGAAATACAAGCCTTGAATCTGGAGGAGAGTCTGGGCTGGAGATGTACTGTTGGGAGTTATTTGTATATTTAAAGCCTTGATATTAGATAAGATCATCACCAGTGTGGTGGCTCATGCCTGTAATCCTAGCACTCTGGGCAGCCGAGAGGATCCTTTGAGCTCAGGACTTTGAGACCAGCCTGAGCAAGAGCAAGACCCCATCTCTACTAAAGATAGAAAGAAATTAGCTGGACAACTAAAAATATATAGAAAAAGTTAGCCGGACATGGTGGTGTAAGCCTGTAGTCCCAGCTACTTGGGAGGCTGAGGGAGAAGGATTGCTTGAGCCCAGGAGTTTGAGGTTTTTGTGATCTAGGACATCACCACAGCACTCTAGCCTGGGCAACAGAAAGAGACTCTGTCTGAAAAAAAAAAAAAAAGATCATCAAGAGAGAACAGGTAGAGAGAGCCTCAGGGCAATGGACAGCAACACAGACTTTAGAATTTGCAATGATAATAAGGTGCCTCCCAAGAAACCTGATAAAGAGGTGCCAGGAGAGGTGAGAAGAAAACAACAAAAGAGTGGTGTCCCAGAGCCAAAAAAGAGGAAGTAGTAAACTGCTGAAGAAGGAGTAGTAAACTTTTTTTTTTTAAAAAAACACAGGGTCTGGTTCTGTCACCCAGGCTGGAGTGCAGTGGCGCCATCATAATTCACTGTAGCCTTAAACTCCTAGGCTCAAGGAATCCTCCTGCTTTAGCCTCCTGAGTAGTTTTTTCATAAGTTTAAATTGATGAAATATGTACTTTCTGCCTGTTTTATATTGTGTGCTTTGTATTCATTTCTAAAATTCTTTTTTCTCTTGGTATTTCATTTTGGATAATTTCTATTGCTATGTCTTCCAGTTTAATATTCTTTTTTTTCTGCAATGTCTAAACTGTTGTTAATCCCATCCAGTGATTATTTTTTTTTATCTCAGACATTTTAGTTTTTATCTCTAAAGTTCAAGGTGAGTACTGAAGAACAGGAATTGATAGTAGGAAAATGTGTGCTCTCTTTGATTCTAACTGATGCTATTTGCTTCTGTGACTGTGCTTGCTTTTAGTTGTTTGATAAATATAATCAGAATGAAAAACAGGGATAAGAGCAAGGGTAACTCCATGATAGGCTAGGCTTCCTGGATGTGAGAAGCTAACAGCCTAGTTCTGCTTCTGTATATATGGCTTGCTGGCTTGGTGCTTAGCTTAAGTGGAGCCATGGCAGGCTTCACTAAAGTTAAGGAAAACAAGGCCCTGGGGAGGTAGCCGCAAGTTACTTCCTGATAAAGGGCTGGAGAGTCCAGGGGCCCTCCAACCAACTAAGTAGATAAGAAGGGCAAGACATGATCAGCGCATGAACGGCTTGTGCAGGGCGTGTGTTCCCAGTATCGCTTGTAACCCAAAACTAGAAGGTATACAACAGCCCCCCACCCCCGTCGGAGACCCTCCTCTTCCCCTAGACGACGTTAACTACAACTGGCGCCGGCAGGAAAAGCCCGAAGCTTAGAGTCAACCAATCAGGAGCCAACGCGATCAGCCACTTCTAAAAGAACAAATAAACTAATGGGGGATGGAGTGCAAACCAGTATGTTGTGTGCAGACTAGTATATCGTGTGCAGACTAGTGTGTCGTGTGCAGACTAACGTGTCGTGTGAAAACTAGCATACAGAAAAGTATAAAAGCTTAACCTTTACCCCAGGGCGGGGTCCTAGTTCGTGGAGAGGCCACTGTGTTGGTGCTCTGGGACTCGGACCCTAGCTCGAGCTAGTCAATAAACTCCTTTGCCTTTTTGCAGCCTCGGTGACTCTGCCTCTCTGTTCCTGGCGCTGAGGGGAACCGGTTCTAACAGTACTTTAAAAATATCTTCCAATTCCCTACTTGGAACATATGGAATACAGTTATAATAACTGTTTTAATATCCTTGTATCCATGTCAGTTCTGGGTTGGTTTCAGTTGACTTTTCTCCTCATTATGCATCAATGGTAATTTTCTTAAAAAACAAACAAAAGTTTATTAACACGTGCATCAAGCTTATATTTGGGAGCACTCACTGGTGAGTAACTCAAAGAAGTGGTTAGAACTCATGCTTATGTTGCATCTTAACAAAAGAATAATAAATTTTTAGAGAAGTGACAAGACAAAGGAAAAGGACTTTGAGTTTCCAGACTCCATTGTGTGAAGGTAAATATATAGGGGAACTAAGGGAAGATAATGGCTAGTTAGTCAAGGTAGTTATGTAGATGTCATTCATGCTGTCTCCAGGCTGAGTTGTCTCCAGTGATTGTGATTAACTTCTGTCCTTCCTGCTATCAAGGGATGGGAGATCCCTTACAAATTTATGTCACACTTTTAGGCAAATAGGGAAAGAGCAAAGAGCTTTTCTTGTATCTGCTTCTTCTCTTCTCAACTACCTTCACCTCAAAATAACTCTTAGGCTAAAATGGCACGTTTTGGGGTGGCATTTTTTGCTACCTTTTACTAACTAACTCCACTAAGTTTGAAGAAAAAATTCGTGCCTGGCTGACTGAAAATCGACTGCTGCTGCCCTTTATCCTCACACAGGGGTGACTGAAGGACAGTAGGGAGGAGTAATGCTTCCAAGAAGCAGAGCACTGAGTCCCTTCAGTGTTGGTGGAGACAATGTTAAGTGGCCTGGAGGGGGAAGTGAAGTGAGAAGGTAAGAAGGTAAGAAGGTGCAGAGATTACTGAAGAGTCACAAGTTGCTGGACTGGTTTGTCACATCCTGTAAGGAGCAAGATAACAAGACTATATATAATAAGATCAGAGACCTTATATCCCAAAGATGTTTGGAAAGTAGCACCTGAATGAACTTGCAGAATTAAGCATAAAATGTGTGGATCTTTGTGTGTCAAATCAATGCCCGAAAGAGAACGTCTATTGAGGAGGAAGCACTGAACATGTTACAGCCTTACCAGGTTCACTGCCCACTGCTCAAGAGGAAGCCAATACACTGAGACAGCTGGGGTTACAGCAGAGAAGGAGAAGGAGCAGAGACTGGAGGAAATTCTCAAATTCGTCTCACCGAGAATTTGGGAGAAAGGGTTTTTAGAGATTGTTTGGTGGGCAAATAGGCGATTGGATCTGCTAATTGGCTGGATTTGGTGTAGAACCATAGGGGTGTAGAAATTGTCTTCTTTGCTGAGTTGGTTCTTGGGTGGAGGTCACAAGACCAGTGGAATCAGTTCCTTGGGATGGGCCTCTGGTCTGAGTGGGTCAGCCAGTGCACTGGAATGCAGGGTCTGGAAGATATCTCAGAAGCTAGCCTTAGGTTTCACAAGGGTGATGCTATCCATGGGAGCAATGAAGAAAGCTAAGAATCTTTATGACCATCAGCTATGTGACTCCTTAGCAGTAAGCAACTATAGGAAAGCAAGCTGGGGAACAATGGCTGGTTATATATATGTTTTGCCCAACATAGTTCCCACCTCGTGGCCCTTTATTCATTTCATAAAGGGCAGTTTCAAATACCTGTGTGACTAGGATATGGTGATCAGGCAGCTCTGTCCTCAGCTACTCAGTGAACACGATGGGCCCACAAACAGCACAGCTGTGGTAATAGGCAAGGAGGCTATTTGGGACCCAACTACAGTTGAGCTACCTGCTGCCAAAGGTCTGACTTGTCAGCAACAAGGACTGAATCTAAGCACTCAATATGGCACGAGACTTCAAGGGAACCCACCAGTCACTTGGTTACAAGTTCATTAAATCAGATCCCTTCCACCCTGTGGGGACAGCAATTCACGCTTTTCAGGACTGATACGTGTCATAGGCTTGGGTCTGCCTTTCTTGGCCTCATGCATCAGCCACTGAGACTGTGCTAAATGTTTAAATCTTCTCTGTATTTCTCTACTTCAGTAAATCCCTTTACCATTGCACAGACTACATTGCCTTCCAGTTTTATAACTTTGTTTCAACATACAAAACTTCTTGAGCTTCTTGAGGGGAGATTCCAGGTCTTATTCTTCATGAATTCCCCATTCCTACTACAGGGCTGGAGCACACAGCATAAGTTTTATAAATATTTTGTAAGTAAATGAATGAATGAAATGCCATACAAACACCCAACTGAGGGATACTAAAAGCCCATGACTGGTAATTTTTTACTGAAGACCCCAGACATTGTGAATTTTACATTTTTGGGTGCTGGGTTAATTTTGGATTCCTGTAAATATTCTTGAGCTTTGTTCTGGGATGTAGTTACTTAAAAACGGTTTAATGCCTGTTAAGAATAGGTCTTGGCCAGGCACAGTGGCTCACGCCTCTGGGAGGCCAAGGTGGGAGGATCACTTGAGGTCAGGAGTTCAAGACCACCCTGAGCAAGAGCGAGACCTTGTCTTTACTAAAAATAGAAAAAAAAATTAGCCAGTCAACTATAATTTTTTTTAAATAAAAATAAATAAATAAATAAAGTAAAGAATAGGTCTTGCTTTTGAGATTTGTTAGGTGGGACCGAGCAGTGTTTAAACTAGGGCTAATGGATCCCCACTACTGAGGCAAGACCCTTCTGAGAGCTCTAACCAATGCTCCATAAATTATGAGGTTTTCCAGTCTGGCTCATGGGAACAGACGCTGTTCCAGGCTGTCTGTGAGATTTTTTTTTTTTGAGACAGAGTCTCACTCTGTTGCCCAGGCTAGAGTGCCGTGGCATCAGCCTAGCTCACAGCAACCTCAAACTCCTGGGCTCAAGCGATCCTACTGCCTCAGCCTCCCAAGTAGCTGGGACTACAGGCATGTGCCACCATGCCCGGCTAATTTTTTCTATATATTTTTTAGTTGTCTGGCTAATTTCTTTCTATTTTTAGTAGAGACGGGGTCTTGCTCTTGCTCAGGCTGATCTCAAACTCCTGACCTCAAGCGACCCTCCTGCCTTGGCCTCCCAGAGTGCCAGGATTATAGGCGTGAGCCACCGTGCCTGGCCTGAACTAGAATCCTTAAATGAAATAGGCACAGAACTGAGCCTTAGGGCTGCCCACTTTGAAACTTCTCAAAGAAGCTCTGTAGGCTTTGCTCTCTCGAGAATTTCCTCAAGCAGAGCAATCTCAAGTAGTCCTTTTACTTGTTTTTTTACACTGCAGAGCAAGGTGCCAGAGTAGGATTCAGAATGAGGGAGGGGGGCAACTGGGAAGGTGGCGGTCAGGAAGGAGAACTGCAGACCTAAGGTGGCCTCTCGGGCACACCAGTATGAGGAGAGGGAACACGAAGGAGGTGGCTCTGGAAATTGATTCCCTGAAAATTATCTGTGTCCACCTCCCTTCTAGGAAGTCTCCACATCCCTGTAGGGGAGCACAAGCCCTAGTTTGGAGGCCTCTGACCCAGTGTGTGAAGACACTGATGGAGCCACGACTGCTTCCTTTGCTGTAACAGGAGGGATGGGGACAGAAGCCGGCACGAGGAGTAGGGTAGATAAGTTGGGGCTTTGATGTCTTGGAGGTGAGGAAATTTCTTTCTGAGGGCTTCAGTTTTCTTCTTGAAGAATGAGTTTTTCTGTTCATTGAAAATGGGGGCGGGAGGATGGAGGGGACCACATATTTGAGGAAGGTGGAGAAAATATGAAATCGTCCTTATAAAGAATGGAAACTAGTCTCCAGAATGGAAACTAGCTAGGCAGAGATGAGAGTCCAGTTGAGGTGAGTGGTCATGGATTCAAACAAATCTACATCGATCTGCTCAGCTGTGGGATTTTTTTTTTTTTTTTAGCAATACTGAAGCTCCTGTTTGTTTGATGTTTGTGTGAATTTGGTAAAATGCAGATCTTTTCCGTACGTTGAGGTACAACATGAATAATCACACAGAGGCCAGATAATAATTATCAGAGAAATTTATCAAGGTCCTTCCAGGGCTCTTCTGCACAGGGTGGCTTTGGATGGCCAGACATTTACATAGCACATAGTAGCTTTCTTTTGTTCCTCATCATCCTGGTGAATTGAGTTACAATTTCTTAAGCATGAACACCTGTAGACCTCAAGTTACAGTCATCACTATGAACAAGGGTAAGGGTGGAGATGGTGCAGAATGTCTGTTTTTCCTCTCCCCAGGTAAATGTGATCTTGATGCATGGCATGGGGTACCAGTGAGCTTGCCATTGCCCCTGTGTATTATCAAAGGATGAGATAATGCTGCCATAGAAGAAAAGATCAGAAACTCTCTGGACAACAGATGAAGGTTGTAAACCAATGTATCCTCTTTCCTAAAACCCTTCACCTGCCTCCCTGTCCTTTTATGCATTGGAAGAAGGACAGAATGAGTTGAAGGGGCCTGGGAAGTTTGGCTTATAAATCTCTTGTGAAATGTTGCTTTCAATATTGGCTCAAGCTGGAATATTGCCTAAATATCATAGTATGGGATAAACTATGTATCAGAAAAATCTATGATTCTGTCAGTCACATCAATTGCTGTCTAACATTGTCACTCTAAAAGTCCCCAAAGCACCACAGCCATGGAAGGTTGGGTTTTCTCATGGTAACAAACTATACCAAGTTTTATATAGATGTACATATTTGTTTGTTTGTTTTAGAGATAGGGTCTCACTCTTTTACCCAGGCTAGAATGCAGTGGTGTGATCATAGCTCACTGCAACTTCGAACTCCTGGGCTCAAGTGATCCTCCCACCTCGGCCTCCCACAGTGCTGGGATTACAGGCATGAGCCACCATGCCCAGCCCCAAGTTATATTTTTAAGACATACAGCACACATACTCATACTCTGAATGTAAGTTCAAGGATCAGTGGCACAAATAGGAGAAATGACCTCATGTCCCGAGCGAGTGTTAATATAGTTCTATTTTAAAGTATCTTCATGGAAAGAAACCATTTCTTGGATTTTGCAGGGCAAACATGGATGCTTTGACTGGTTTTCACAAGCCTCACAGCATGCTTCTAAGCGACATGTGTCCAGGGCCATAACATTAATAAAGTGAACAGATCTGCTGAAACTCAAAGGATATTGAAAATGCTTTAAGTTCCACATTCCAAAGTCAGGGCTAGAGAGGCTGGCTGGATTACCCGTTGATGTGGGTTTCCTGCTGTTGGTTTGGGCCACTCTAGGTATGAGGTGATGTTTTAGATCACCGGTGGGTTCTTCCAGTCTTCTGGGCCTGGCAATATAAAGAACAAATCCAGTTGACACATCAGCTGCTATGGCTCATCTGCCTTCCTGAGGGGTTGGGTGTGTGGCCATGGCCTGCAAGAATGGGCCCCAGAAATCCCCAAATAGGGCCCAGAGGTGTGCCCAACTCCCTGATGCCCACCCACCCACCCCTCCGCACTCTAACATTTTAGTGGTTGTGTTCAGGCCAAGTGTTTGAAACTCCAGTCCCAGATACCAATGTCTTCCTTTGCAAGATACAAAAGAGGGAGCAGATTCTTTTGGGTCCAGATACCTGCTGGTCTCCCACAACATGGAGTGGAAGAGCCTAAGTGAGTTGCTGAGAAGCAAACTAAGATGGTAGACTCTCTTTTGGGTCAAGGTAGGACTTTTGCTCATGCTCAGGAGGAAGGGTCCCCTTGTCCTCCCCATGGCTCATTGTTCCAGAAGAGACCAGGGCTCTCTCAGCCTGGCTGTGTGATAACAGAGGGACATAGGTACCAGAGAAGCCAGGACCCTGTTAAGCAGCCATAGGCCAGAGAGGCTGAATGCTACTTGGACACGAAGAGAGAGAGAGGTCCCAGCAAATCCCCGGGGGAGAGGTCCAAATTAGGTCCTAGTCACTGCCTCCCCTTCTCAGTGTTTATCTTGATTTACTTATCTTGCAAAGGAGCCAAGGTATCCTGTCATTCCTGCCTACTGTCTTCTGTCCCTTCCACAACTCCCATGTCTCATTTGGGTTTCTGCTCCTAATCTCATGGAGTACTTGGGGCGGGAGATGGGTCTCAATAACATAGGAACAAACCAAAACAAAAGTACCTTCCGATTTGCCTCCAGCTCTGACACCGAGTGGCCCTGGAAAAATCCCTTCCCTTTTCTGATACTCATCTGTAAAATGGCCTGGATCAGTGGTTTTCCGACCACCTTCTGTGGAGCTGCCAGGAGCCTGAGGGGTTCCCCGGGGTCCCCGAAGAGGCTGCAGTAAAAAGGGAGGCTGAGCTGACTCTGTACCCCCACACCCAGTGCCCACCAGAGTGGATACTTTTTACCTGTTTTACATATTGTGTTTCCACACAAGGGTTCTTTGAAGAAAGGGTCCTGAGACTACAGTGTTTGAAAGCTGCTAGAGGAGATGATTGCTAAGGCCCCTTCCAGTCTAAGATACTTGGTCTTCTGAAGCCCAGCTCAAGTCATTCCTCCTTCAGGAAGCCTTCCTGGTTACCCAGTCCGAGGTACTTGAGCTCGAGCAATAATGATGAAGCCAGCCATATGGCGCCATCGGTGACCCATCCAATGCCTGCATGTATGTCAGCTGTCTCCCCAGTTAGATGAGCTCTTTGAGGGTAGTGTTTGATTTTCCTTCCACACCACCATCCCTTTGTAATTCCATATGCAAAGTAGGTGTTCAGTGAACTTGTCAATGCTACCTAGTGTCATGAACTCTTGCATGGGATAAAACCTTCCCACCAGACTCTGCTTTGGGGAGGGGGAGCCAGCCTTTGGTCTGCTGAGCAGTCTGCACAAAGACCTGTCCTTTAGAAGCTGGGGACCCTGACCTGGGGAGCAGCTTCAGACTCATACACTCCCACAAAGGGCAGGTCTGAGTTCCTGCCTTAATTGGATTCCACTCAATCTCCTCCGTCCCTCAGCACCTCTCCTGGTGGGGCCTCTCCACACAGCATGGCCATGGCAGAGGCACACTCCCGAAGCCTGGGGATCAGAGAAGCCAGGGGTCCCCCAGGCCAGCAGGCATCTCAGCCAGATTCCAAAGGGAAGCATGGGGAGGACTCCAGGCTTTGCTCAGACTACAGGTCTCTCTGGAGATGGGGGTTTACTAAGAGACACCGGAGAAGGCAGGTTGGAGGAGGGGGCGGGGGTGAAGGACCAAGACAGTCATAGGCCAGTGTCCCTGAGGCAGGTAGCCAGGAAAAGACTGAAAGAAAGAGGCAGAAAAAAAGAGGAATTGTGGGGGTGGAATGAGTCATAAAGCTGCTCTGCCACTTGCTAGGGTAAGTCAAGTAACCTTACTTAGTCTCAATGTCTTTACCGGTAAATTGGGGGCAAAAGATTCTGACCAACGCAGGCTACCCTGTACTGAAGTAGTGAGATTCTAAAGAGACCAAAAAGGTGCAAGGAGCTAAAGATTATTGTTTAACAGGGGAGAGCACCAAAGCCTGCTTCCAAAGGGGACTGTCCTGCAGTTTAGGAATGCTCTGAGGCTGACCATCCCTCCTTCTTCTGCTTTACTCCCGGCAGCCATTTGTGCCAAGCCTGGAGAATTTCTGGTTAGGCTGGTGAGTGTGAAGAGAGCAGGGCAGTTCAGGACAGAGGCCCCAGCCCAATCCTGGCCCAGAAAAGCTCCTCAAAGAGAAGGAAGTGTCCTGAGATGAAGAGCCCATGAAAGGGGTGAGGCTCAAGAGGCTGCAGAGATTCCTGAGGGCTCTTCTGGTCAGTGAGGTACCCTGATGGGATCCCAAAGATGGGGTCCCTTAGTCTCACTGAACTTGTCACTTGGGATGGGGGTCAGGTCAGCCTCCCCTAATACCTGAAGCTATACATCTGGCCTTCCCCCTTTCTAGAGGAGGGGTCTTGGTTGGGACTGTGGGGCAGACAAGCCCTCAGTAGGTCACAAGCAAGTCTCCTCCAAAGACCCTCCCCAAGGAATCCTCCAGATGTGAGGAGTAAGCAGCAGCCAGATCAAGGCTGGAGCATCTGGCAGGTTTGTGCCCAGGTCTGGCCTCCCTCAGCTGCTATAGCCTGAAGTGTGGGTACTGGGCCTGCGTAGCCAGACATCTGGTAGATCTGGCTGGCTGTTGGGCAGTATCACAGGGCTGCCATCCCCCACCCCCCCACGGCCCTTCCAGGACAAGCTGCTCTGGTGGGAGGTGGGCAATAATGGGTCGTACACCGTCTCCTTCAGCGCCAGCCACAGGGTCTCCCGCTTCCCATTCATCTGGCCCCGCTCAGGTACTGGGTGCCCAGTGTCATCCAGGTCCTCTGGGGAGGCACCCACGGAATCTGGAACACGGGCACTGGGCTCAGAGGTGCTTAGGCAGGTCTCATCGGAGACGCTCAGCCCCTCCAGGGTGCTGGCTGAGGAGCAGAGGCCATCAGGAAGCTCTGCAGCCTTGGGCTCGGGCGAGTGGACAGGGGCTTCTGGTGAGGCCGGCAGGGGCTCAGCCTCCTGCCCTTGGGAGTCCTGCCTGGCCCGGGTTTTGGGGCTGGGGCCAGCCTGCTTATAGGGGGAGGAGGTCTGCAGGGCTGGGCACTGGCTGAAGACTGCCTGGTGGTCCAGGAACAGCTCCCTTGGGGAGGCAGGGGTCGGCGGGGGCCGGGGGCAGCAGGGACCATCATGCAGCTGTAGGTCCTCAGAGAGTACTGAGGGTCGGTGAGACAGCTTGCTGGTAGCTGTGCTGGTGTCAAAGCTGGGGCTCCGGCGTCGTGCCAGGGGCTGTAGCTCATATTGCTCTGAGCAGGACCCAGGCACTACTCCCATTGGCCCTAGTCGTGGGTGGCCTGCCTTCTCCTCCCCAGGCTCCCCAGTACTGGCGTCCCATGGCAGATGGGCACAGGGCCAGAGGATCTGCCCACAGTTCTTCTCTGGCCCAAAGAAACAGCACAGAGATTGGAAGAAGAAGCTGGCAAAGGCACAGCTGATGAACTTGACCATCAAGAGGATGATGCCCAGTTTGCGATAGAGCAGCACTGTGGCAGGCAGCATGAGCACGCCAGCTGCAAACAGGGATCCAGCCCCCATTGCTGTGGCGCAGCTGGTCTGGCGCAGGGAGAAGGCCACGCGGCTCAGGCGGTCAGGGTGTGGGCACAGGTGATAGGAGATGCAGTAGTTGACAGTGAAGTCCACTGCGAGGCCCACAGAGGCAGAAAGAAAGAGCGTCTCGGAAGTGTTGAGCTGCCACTCGAGTAGAACCAGGAGTCCCACGGTGAACAGTACGGTGCCTGCCACGGCTGCCACAGAGAAGAGGCTGAGTGGAACATTCCAGGTGCCCAGCAACAGTGTGGCAAAGGCCAGCGCCAGAGCCAGGCCCAGCACCACAGGAGGCTCAGTGGTCAGGCTGTGCTGCAGGCTGAACAGCTCTAGACGACTAGTGAACCAACCCCGGTGGAGGCCTGGAGGTGCCATGCCCAGCTCTGCGGCCAGCCAGTGGCTGACCTCAGCGTAGAAGTGATGGATCTGGCCATAGTCTGGACTATACTGGAAGTTGGTTTGGAATTGCAGGACCAGGGCAGCCAGCCTGCCATGGGTATCATAGCGGGGTCCCAGGTCAAGGGTGCCATTGGGGCCTTGCTCCAGAGCCATCATCTTCAGGCAGTGCAGGAAGAGCTGGGGGGCCCAGGGGAAGTCTGAGTGGCCACAGCAGAGGTCAGGCCCCAGGCGGGAGCAGCCGGGGCTCTCCATCCAGTGCTGCAGGGCCTCCATGAAACACAGCGTGGGCCAGCCGTCCGGCTGCGTGCCGAAGAAGCTCTGATTCCGGGCGCGGTGGCAAAGTGCCAGCAGCCAGCGCTGGGCCTCAGGGCTGCTGGCTGAGAAGGCAGGGTCGCTCACCAGAGAGCTGTTGCTGCGAGGGTCCAGGGGGTCGCTAGTGTCCATCGGCAAGATGCCCCACACCAAAACCACGGGCATGTGGCCACCCTCGTCCCCAGACAGCTGTTCAAACAGGAACTGCAGGCGGTACTCCGCGTCGTAGCGCTCGAAGGGGTGGCTAGGCCGGAAGAACTGGCTGCCGGGAGGCTGCAGAGTAGGCAGTCGTAGGCGGGGGCTGACGCCGGCGATGTAGCCGCCCCCTGCCGCCAGCACCGCGAACCAGCAGACCCAGATGTAGCGGAACTTGATGACGCCACAGGGCAGCAGACGCTGGAAGAGCAGGCGCGAGGTGATGGCTATGGCCCTCCGAAGGCCGCGGAGCCGCCGGTGCAGCGCCCGTGCCAGCCGCCCGGGCGCGCTGCTGCCCCACGGACCCTGCGTGCAGCCATCCACCAGGTAGCGCTCATGGAGCACGGCGGAGGCGGGCAGCCAGGCCAGCGTGAGCGCCAGATGCGCCAGCACAGCCGTGCCCATGTAGAGGGCTAAGCACCGCACTGCTGGCAGGCGGCTCAGGTAGCTGGCGTAGAAGGCCACGCTCGTGGTGAGGCCGGAGACCAGCAACAGGTAGCCAAAGTGGTGCATGGTGCGGCCCACGCGCTGCGCCAGTCCCCCAGAGGGCACCTGGCGTTTGCTGAGGCACCATAGGTCGAAGAAGATGAGCGTGTGGTTGGTGCAGACGCTGCTGAGCAGGATGAGGGCCGCCAGATTGATGAAGGGGAAGTAGGCCATGCGGAAGACCACTTGGTAAAGAAAGAAGGCAACCAGCAGGGAGCCCAGCACCCCCAGCAGCATCATGAGCGCGAGGAAGACCGAGCCCAGGTAGAGGGTGATGCCGAGGAAGATGGCAGCCAGGGCCAGCAAGGGGTACACTGTATCCTGGGCCAGGTAGTGCTTCAGCAGCTCCTCCTTGACTCCCAGGTCCATGCCGGTGACAGAAGTGTAGTTGTCAGTGAGCCCTTCAGGAATGATTAGCCGGTCCAGGTAGATGCTCAACATGGAAGCATCCTTTGGGGTGGGCAGGAAGAGCAGGCCGAACTTGAGGGAGGGCACCTGGTAGTCAGCAGTCTGGGGACTCAGAAAGTCCCTGTCCAGCATAAAGTGCAGGAGTTCATAGATGGCACTGCTCTGGGAGCACTTGGTGGGAACCTGGGCACAGTGTGGGGGCTTGTCCTGCCTGGGTCCCAGACAAGAGGGCACCAGGACACCTCGGTGATAGTAGACTGCACAGACCCGAAGCAGGGCCAGTATGCGGTCTGTGTCAGCTTGGGTAGTGTCGAAGCAGGAGGAGCGGTTGGAGAGCACCGCTACATAGTTGCCCAGGGACCAGCTGGGGCAGCATTCGTTGGTTGCTGTACGCTGGCACAGAGCCCCAAAGTGGGTATGGGAGCGGATCTGTAGGATACACACAGCAGAAGAGAGCTCAGGGGCAGTTCAAGGACTCAGGTTTCCCCAGCTCTGTCTGAAGCCCTCTCACCTCCTTTCAGGCTGCAGGACAGAGGCAGAGGGGGATCTTGATAGCCCAGCGGAATTGGCTTGTCTGAGAGCTGCCTTTGGCTCCTAGCCTAGGTGCCAGCAGCTACATTTTGACGTCATCAAAGAGGAGCCTCAGGGATGCTGCCCGAGGCCTCAGCCTGAGAGGCCCTGCCCTAAGGGCCCCTGCAGGTCACATACACCCACTGTGCACTGCCTAAGCCAAGAGTGGGAGTGGAAGTGGCAGCCACAGAAAAAACAGGGCCAAGGGTCCAAGGAGATGGAAGCAAGTAATGGGGAAACTAGGCCAATGTTGTGGCCATGCATGGGCTAAAACATTCCAGAATCAGAGTTACTGTCAAACCTCAGTCCCCTGCCTCTGTCCACTGGGCTGCTCAAACCCTCTTAGGGACCAGGATTTTTCTTTTTCAGACTTCATCCTTCCTCTTCTCTCCCTCCCTGCTGTTGACACCACAGCAGCTGATATAATACGGAGAGCGCCGGCCTAGGAGTCAGAGGCCCTGCTCTGCCACAAACTGGCTGTGTGACCTTGGGCCTGAGATCGTGGTGACAACACAGTAACATTTACTGAGAGATTACTATTGCCAGTCATGCTATATTTTCCCAAATTTTATCCTGTTTAATGGTCACAACATCCCTGTGAGGAAAGTACCATTATAATCCCCATTTAGCATATATGAAGACTGAGGCACTGAGAGGTTAAAAAACATGTCTGGGCTGGGTGTGGTGGCTCACGCCTGTAATCCTAGCACTCTGGGAGGCCGGGACGGGAGGATCGCTCGAGGTCAGGAGTTCGAGACCAGCCTGAGCAAGAGGGAGACCCCGTCTCTACTAAAAATGGAAAGAAATTATCTGGACAGCTAAAAATATATATACAAAAAAAATTAGCTGGGCATGGTGGCACATGCCTATAGTCCCAGCTACTCGGGAGGCTGAGGCAGTAGGATCGCTTGAGCCCAGCAGTTTGAGGTTGCTGTGAGCTAGGCTGACGCCACGGCACTCTAGCCCGGGCAACAGAGCAAGACTCTGTTTCAAAATAAATAAATAAATAAATAAAATTAAAAAAAATAAAAACCACGTCTGGGGCGGGCACGGTGGCTCATGCCTATAATCCTAGCACTTTGGGAGGCAGTAGAATCGCTTGAGGTCAGGAGTTTGAGACCAGCCTGAGCAAGAGCAAGACCCCATCTCTACAAAAAAATAGGAAAATTATCTGGGCGTGGTGGTCATGTGCCTGTAATCCCAGCTACTCGGGAGGCTGAGGCAGGAGGATCACTTGAGGCCAGACGTTTGAGGTTGCAGTGAGCTAGGCTGACACCTCTGCACTGTAGCTGGGGCAATAGAGTGAGATCCTGTCTTAAAACAAAAACCAAAAACCAAATGCCCAAAGTCACACAGAAAGGGAACCTTAGCACCAGCTTTAAATTTAGGCATCTGACTCCAGAACTCATGTTCTTAACCAGTGTCTTTTGGTGTCTTGGATATCCTCATGTGAGGTGGGGGGCTTGGGCTACTGAGTGGTTTCCACACTGTTTTTAGCAGCAAACCTTTCTTCAGATGTTATTGGATATGGTTTTCCAGTGAGCATAACTGAATTAGCACTGCTTGGGTTGATGGAGGCTGGGGCCTTTAAGCCCAGTCTCTGCTCCCTGGGCCAGGGCCTTCTCAACAGCTCTAGAGGCCCCTTTTTAGGACCTTTTGGAAATCCCCAGGCTCTGCATGGGTTCTCTTCCAGCACTTGTATCTTGGCTCTTCTAAAAACAGCCCACTCTTCTTTTCCCAACCCCAGCCTGGAACCTCTCACAGGCTTTGAATAATTTTCTAAGTGGGGAATGCTCTTCCCCAGTCCACCTGGCAGTCCTGGGTCAGATGTATTTCCTTGGGATCAGGTCCCTGGTGTCTTTAGTTCCTCCCAGTCCCCTGACACCTCCCCGGCCAGCTCACCTGATCCTGTTCCATGCGACACATGGAATGGATGGCATGCACGTTCCACAGGCTGCCCTCTGAGGTGGACATGAACACCAGCTGTGCGTAGCTCTTCTCTGCAACACACACCCCTGGAGCTCAGCCCTGTGGCCCCAGGTCCTGGGCCCACCAAAGGAAAGATGCTTATCCAGGGTTATATAAGGTTCAGGTTCTCAGGGGCCTCAAACCTGTGCTTGGCTGACTGATCCTGCCCCTGTGCCCCTCACCCCCGCAGCTTGACCCTACCTGGCTGGAGCACCCAAGACCTGCCTCATCTTCCCAGCTGTAACCCAACTTCCTTGGTGTGAACATGGTCAGCTGACCACCTTCCCGTTCTGTCTGCCCAATTTGTTCTGGGCCTGCCTGTCCTGCTAGGTAGGGAAAGGAATACCATTAAAGTCAGGAGCTGGCCAGGCTGCAGCTTACCAGGGGGGCCACAGAAGAAGCTCTCCTGCGCTTTGTCCTCCAGGGGTTCCACCATCCTCCGAGGCCGGACAATGCCCTCCTGGGCACTGTCCCAGGGTGTGGGGCTCAGAGAGGTGTGGGAGCTTGAGCTGAGGTAAAGAGAATATCTATGGCAGGCATAATTAGGGGTGGAGGGCTCAGAGGAGGCCAGAGACTGCTCCCCTGGGAGCCCCAACAAGCCCCTCTGACTTGCCTTGGGGGAGGTCACCCAGCGTCCCCTCCCTGGAGATCTTGTTCTTCTTCCCTTTCCCACCCAGAGTGGAAAGATGAGAACCTGTTACCTGTTGAGCTCAAGTTCTGGGGAAAGGGAAAGCAGCTTGCCGGGGCCTGTAAGGGCCTGCAGTGCTCTCCAGACCACTAGCTTACGCCCAATGTCTGTGTCCCGAGGCTCAAAGCCCTGCAGGGAGGAGGGTGGAGAAGAGCAGGTGGGCAGGGGAGGAGTTGTCCATCTGGGCCCTTCTCAGCTCTGTCCCTTTGATTCCTTGGAGCGGGAGGGCCAGCCCATGTGCCTGGACTGTAGATGTCAGTATGACCTCTATACCACCTCCCCAACTCTCTCTGGGGGTTAAGAGCCCCCATTGCTACCCTGCCCCCAGCTAGGCCACTCCAACTCTCTGTCCCAGAATGAGCTGAGGTGGCCAGGCCTGGGGGTTCCCTCCCTCCCCTTGGCCCCTCACCAGCAAAGGCTTGGAGAAGTTGGGCAGCTGGCCCCCCAACAGTCCAGCCAGGGTGCAGAAGAGGACGACAACCAGACACAGCAGCAGCATGGCCACTGGCCACTCAGCAATCAGCTGGGCATAGCTAGGAAAGAGGGAGGGAGCCCATATGAGTTGGTGTTGGGTGTGGTAGCAGGGACCTGGTGAGCTTAAGGTCCACCAAGAAAGGGGGGTAGAGCAGATAGAGCAGAGAACACATGGAGTAGGGCTAAACTGGCCACCAGTCTTGTCACCTATAGAGGTCCATGGAAGGCCCAGTCCTACCTCTTTGGCATCCGGAAGGCCCGTCCCTGCCTGTGGAAGAGAAGAAAAGACACTTGATTGCCAGAGTCCTCTTGTGGGGCAGGAGTTTGCGGGGGGGAAGGAGTGGGCAGGTGAGGGATGGAGGAAACCCTTTTAGGGCTTTCCCGCTTCAGTGTTCTAGTCCTTACTTCCTACTCCATCTGGACAGAGGACATCCAGGCTGCCTCCTAAGCAAGGAGTCCAGAGCCCCGGGGTCTGCCCCACTTTTAAGCCCTGCCCCATTTCCAGTGGCAGCTGACAGGCTGCTGGACCCCTCCTTACCTGACGCTGACCACATGCTGCTGCACAGAGGGTGGCTTCCAGGCCCCATCGCGCTGTGAGGGGGCTGGGGAAGGGCTGAAGCTGGAACCATGGGAGCACAGAGCTGCCTGGTCCCCATGTCCTGGCAGGGAATTGCTCCCCTGGTATTCCTGTGGTGTCTGGGAATAGGTGAAGTGGGCAGGGGCCAAGGGGCTGGACAGACCCACAGGCTGGAGGGTGGAAGTTGTTGGTGGGGGTCCCGAAGAGCTGGAAGGGTCCTCAAGGGGGCAGCTGTGGAGGGAGCAGCTTCTCTCTGGGCTTGCCTCAGGGGCCACAGCCTTGGTCTGGGTGCTAGGAAGAGAGGAGGCAGGGAAGATTGGGGTGGGGGACAGTGGTGGGCCATCCCATGCCCCAGCATTGTTCAGTAAGACAAGACAAGGCCATAGGGCTCAGGGTTGATTTATTAGTAGTCCTGGGGGAGAGGTGAGGAGGGTGAGGGCTCAAAGTCTGCACCCTCAGCCTACCTCTTGGAGTCCATTCTCTTTCACCCATCTATCTATGCTCTCAGAAAACATTATTGGCAGCTTGCTACATGCCAGGCCCTGTGCTAGACACTGAACATGGTTTTACATATATGATCCTATTCACTCCTTAGAAAAACCCTACAAGGAAAGTATTTTCCTTATTTTATAGATTTGAAAACAGGTTCACTGAGAGGTAAAGAACTGGACCTTGCACCTAGTTCTTTGGACTTATAGCCCTTAGCTCCTGCTGTTGCAGTCATCTGTTCATTTTCTCTCTCTGGTTTTTTTTTTTTTTTTTTGACAGAGTCTTACTCTGTTGCCCGGGCTAGAGTGCCATGGCGTCAGCCTGGCTCACAGCAACCTCAAACTCCCGGGCTTAAGTGATCCTAATGCCTCAGCCTCTCGGGTAGCTGGGACTACAGGCATGCGCCACCATGCCTGGCTAATTTTTTTTTTCTATATATATTTTTAGCTGTCCAAATCATTTCTTTCTATTTTTAGTAGAGATGGGTCTCACTCTTCCTCAGGCTGGTCTTGAACTCCTGACCTCAAGCGATCCTCCCACCTCGGCCTCCCAGAGTGCTAGGATTACAGGCGTGAGCCACCACGCCTGGCCTGTTCATTCTCTTGACGGATATCTAGTACATACCTGCTGCACCCTTGTTCCCATCTTACAGCCTTTGGACTTTCTCTTCTTCCATCTGCCTGGGATGCTCCTCCTCCAGATAATTGCTTTTTTTTTTTTTTTTTTTTTTTTGAGATAGGGCCTTACTCTGTTGCCATGCCTAGAGAGGAGTGGTGTCATCATAGCTTACTGCAACTTCAAAGTCCCAGGTCAAGCAATCCTCCTGCTTCAGCCTCCTGAGTAGCTAGGAGGTACAGGTGCGTACCACCATGCCTGCTAATTTTTCTAATTTTTCTAGAGATGGGGTCTTGCTATGGTGCTCAGGCTGGTCTTGAACTCCTGGGCTCAAGAAATCCTCTTGCCTCAGCCCTCAAAGTACTAGGATTATAGGCATGAGCCACTGTGCTTAGCCCATGGCCTTCTTTTTGATTCTGGTCATGGTTCAACTATTACCTCCTTAGAGAATCCTTCCCTGACTACTCTCTCTAAAATAGTCACCCACCAGCTCTCTATCTCCTTACGCTGCTTTATATTTTTTTCAGAGCATTTGCTGAAACTGCATATTATGTTCTATAATTGTCATGTTTATTGGCTGTCTTTCATATGGAATGTGAGTGCCAGGAGAACAGGGGCTTGGTGCATTTGTTCATCTCCATATCCCCAGTGCCTTGAACAGTGCCTTGCACACAAAAGGTGCCCTGGAAATGTTTGTTGAATGAGAGCTAGACTGGCTGCACTGGCTGATAGTGGTGCTAGGATAAGACCCAGTCCATGCCCTCTGGGCACTCACAGCAGATGGGAGATGTGGGCAGTACAATATATTGAATGCTGTGAGAGAGGAAGTCACAGAGTGCTGAGGGAACCCCAAGGGGCACAACTTTGACAGGCGTGGAGGCAGTCAGAGAAAATCTGCAGAGGCAACTGCTGCCCTTCTACCAATCCTGTCATGGGCCATGCATAGAACAGAAGGTTTGCTTCGCAAGTGCATGTACAGCTGGGAGAGGGAGTTGGGACCCCTCAAGAAATGTACCAGAAGGAGGTAGCAACACATTTGTCTCCCAAATTACTCATCAGGGCAACACTCTGCATGGAGCAGCCCCACTCCTTGGGTGTAAGGGGAGGTGGAGTCCCACCCCAGTGGCAGGATTGCCAAACCAAGGACAGGAAAATATGGCCACAGAACAGAATGCCTGATGGCAATCGGAGGTTCCCAGAGGAGTTCAGGGCTGGGCAGCCCTGACAGAGCCATGTCTCTTTTCTTCTAACATTTAGACTGTCTCACTTGCCCACCAGAGTTTACATAGCTCTGACGGGAGAGCCAGATCTATGCAGAGCAAGTGATGGCTTCCAGTCCTGGAGGGAGCACTGGTACAAGGGACGGGCCTTGGTGGCAGATGGGCATTGCCCATGGAGGCTTACTTCTTCCCTGAGACCAAGTAGAAGACTTGGAAGGAACAGACAAGCTCTTGCTCTTTTTCCCAGAGGATGGCTGGACAGCCCAGCAGTCTGGTAGAGTTTGACCTCAGGCTGAGGGTAAAGTGGGGGAGCAGTGGAGGTGGGCTCCTGGCTCTAGCACCCTTGGGTTCTAGGACCTTAGGCAAATGCACAATTCTTGCAACATTGGCATTCTTGTCTGTGGAGGACATGATGATAATGCCCACCGCTTAGTTTGGCATGGCAATGAACTGATATAACATACGTGAGGTGCCTGGCTCAGAGCCTGGCATTTGGAAGACAGATTTGCTGTCCTGCCCCTTCCCACACTCAGTGCTGCAGGGAGCACACACTGTAAGATGTATATTTTTATTTATAATTTGCCCTCTTTTGGCACCTCAGATAATATATCTCCAGTTTAGAACTTCTCACGCCTTGAGAATCTCACTACATATAGAAATACTTCTCTTTGTGTTATCCAAAAGCTACATCAAATTTGATCTCATGATTTAAATCACTGATATTTACTTTTTTACCAAGCCAACATTTAGAAAAGTAGCAATTTGGCCAAATTGTTCTAAAGCAAGACCTCAGATGACTCAATAAAGTTAATGATATAAGCGAACAGGGTCCTGGCAGACAACAGACCTTGTAGGCCAGTCCTTGTGAGCCAAGGAGAAGCTGGATAAATGCCCTCAGGTACGTGTGTAAGTGTGGACATCCACTTCTTTAAGATTTTTAATTCTGCAGATCTTTTTGAGGACTTATCATGTGCTCAGCCATGTGCTTGCTCTCGAATGGGTCCTGAAGGCATGAGGATGACCCATCAGCCTTGGTCTCCCTCTTTAGAGCAGGGCCTGCCTTCCAGGGCCCAGGAGAGTGGGGCAGCCTAGGTGGAGGTGAGGGGCCTGTTCCAGCTGCCCATGGCTTCAGAGAATGGAGCACTGGGCTTGTTCTAGCAGCCAGGACCCCCCTTGGAGTGTCAGTTTCTTGTGCACTGAGGGAAGCCAGCACTCCAGGGGGTGCTGGAGGACAATGGGGAACCTATTCCTTTACCAGTCTACCAAACTCCTTTCTTAGCTGCCTCCTGTTCAAGGGGGATTCTAGCCTCCACCATTGGTTTGCTTCTACTGCGGTCTCCCTGGCCCCAGGTCCTTCCCTTTGACCCACACTGTTTCTCTCCAGGGACCCAGGATCAGCTGCCCCCAATCTCACCCTTTTTGACTGTGCCCACCACTATCACTGTGGCAGAATTTGAAGCCCTCCACATTCTGACTAAAGCAGAGCCAGGCCTTTGTCTCAAACCTCCCAATGAGAAGAGCCAAACCCCACTCTTCTCAGAATAAAAGCTTTCTCCTGCCAGCTCCTGCTGTCCTGTGCTCTCAGGAGACCCAGCAATAATAGGAGTTAAGTATCCCAGGCCTCCCTTTCCCAAGGGGCTTTCATTCTCACCCTCTGAGTTGCATGGCTGTGACCGGGATGAGTAACTTCCTGGGCAGCGTGCCTGGGCAGGCAGGCAAGGGGAATGGAAAGTGTTGACACAGGCCTCGCTCAAGAGTGCCTGGCTGACAGGGCAACAGACACAGAGCCCCAACTTGGAAGTCCCATAAGTGGCATTAATCATGCCCCGGAGCCCACAGACACACAGCCATATGGACATCTGTGTGATCCCATAGAATGGACAGGACCAACTGGGAAGCAGCTGATACCACCAGGAAAATAAAAAGGTAAATTCAAAACCACCAAGAATTAACTATTTCAAATTTCTCTGTGGTCCATGCATTTATAAAGGACCATGTGTGTCTTGTCTTATTCACTGTGTATCTGTCCCCAGTGTGCTACTTAGCTCAGCAGGAGTGTATTTGTGCTTCTTTCTTGAATTGTGTAGGCAAGGCCCTATGCCTGGTAAGTGTCCATGGTCTCTGGGCAAGTACAGAGAGGGGCCAGAAGACCCAGGGAGTTTCTGGAAGAGAGGAAATGATCCTATGTTCAGGGGAAACGAGCAGACAGGGCTGACCCTTGGCAAGATATCCAAGACACCAAACGACTCTCTGGTCCCTTCTAGGGCTGCTCCTGGCCCCAGGCCCCTGCCCTGCCCTGCCCTGTCACTGCTCCATCCCTGGCTTCTTTGGTCAGGCCATAGTTCCAGGAAGGCCCCTGGTCTGGGGAAGATACCCACCCTGTGTCTCACCCTCTTGAAGAAGGCTCTGTGCCTTTCAGAGTGAAAGGTGCTAAATCTGTCCAGGCTGATGTGTTAACAACAGAGAGAAGAAAACATTTCTCTCCACTTGTGGGGCTTTTTCTTCCTGTTGAGGTACAGAATGTACATTTTAAGTGGCACAGTCTAGAGACAATGTCTACCCCTGCTTTTTGCTACCCATGAATGCCTTTTCCTTGAGTCCAGGCAGGAGAGAGGCAGCGTCATGTCAGAGGAGGGATTCTGGGGGCGGCAGAGCCAGCCAGGGCACAGAAATTGCGCCATATTGCTACCTGGCTTGGCTGTTCCCTCACACATACAATGGAGGAAGGGAGAGGAGAGGCGCGGAGATCTGGGGCCTCAGCAGGAAGGTGTCCGTCCTGTCCCACCAGCCTGGGGCTACTTCAGAGGTGGTACAGGTCAGTGGCCTGAGCCTTAGAGCCTGCCCACCTTAGGGGCTCTACAGAGTGCCAATGGCTGCCACACCAGGGGACTTGAACACACACATACACAGCTGGGGGCAATGCAGGGCAGGAAATCGACTGACAGTGAGGGACAAAGACAGTTCCTGACGTGGCTGCAGCAGGGTTTCAGCCTTGCCCAGGACACTGCCTTGGCGAGCCTCCCGTCCGCGTCCACGGGCACCCCCCTGCACACTGACACGCAGAAACCCAGCTGAGGTTGCTGCGCGGTTGGCGCTTCTGGAGAAGAGGCAGGGGCAGGGCCTAAGGGGAGGGGCACGGCAGGATAGAGGAGCGGGGGATGGGAGGATGGGGTGGGGACAGTGGGGAATTTGGGCCTTAGAGGGGATGTAGGGAACAATGGGTGGGGCAGGTCCCCCAAGCGGTGAGGGCCACGGGGGCTGACACTAAGGGGTGTCGGGGAGCGAGGAATTTGACCCGGCAGGATGAGGGCGTGGTAAGAGGGCCTGGGAGCCTGGGACCCCAGAAGGGCCTCTGAGAGGGGCTGGGAAATGAATGTGGCCACATATGGCAGCCACTGGGGATACCTGGGGCCGGGGTCCTGGGAAGGTCTGTTAGCTGGGTCTGCGGAGCAGTCCGCCCTACCTGTGCGGGAAGCTGCCATCTGGAGCCAAGGGCTCCCTGTCGGGCCCTTGATCCCCTTCCAGACCCCGGCCAGGAGCCAGACTGCTGTTGCAGCTGCTGGTGCTACCACGGTCCATTCCCGTGGGCGGTGCCGCTGTCCGGGCTCTGGTGCTGAAGACACGGCCACAGCGACTGTAGTGGTGGCGGCGATGGCAGGCTGGTGCGCATGCGTCTGCACGAAGCCGGCCGGTCGCTGGGCGGGGCCGACGAGGAGCCCAGCCAATAGGCGCGGCGCCGAGGGGCGGGGACCGAGGCTGGCTGGGGCGCCGCGGCGCTCAGCCTGAGGCTCGCTGTGTTCATCAGCGCGGGTCTGGTGGCCTGGGCCCCGCCACCCTGCCAGGGTCTGAGAGCTGCTCTTAAGCTTCTGGCCATCTGGCCCTTCCTAGGGGCCTCGGTGTTCCCCTAAGGGGCCAGGGAGCGCGGCCAAGCACAGCTCCTCAGGAACTGAAACGCAGACTCCTCACTGGGAAAGGGCGCGTCTGTCTCCACGCCCGCACTTCCCGGCGCTGGACGCTGAGAGGTCCAGAGGAGAGGTCGGACGACTTTAGTCCCACATTCCTCTCGGCTCCCTCAGCGCCCTCCTCTCCTCCCCAGGGGGGCCAGGCGTCTGTCACATTGGGTCTTTCTTCCCATGCGTCTGCACCCGGACCTTAACCTGGCTGTGTGCCCCTCACACGTGGAGCCCCGACTCCGTTATTCAAGTGCAGAGTATGGCGGAGGAAGAAGGAAGAAGAGCGACGCTCAGACCACCTCGATCCAGTTCCTTTTCTCATAGTCACCCGTACCCCCCACATCAGCCTGGGAGGGGCCCAGTAGCCACCCACTGCAGGGCACTTGCCCGATCCCACATCAGGGAGTAGCTGTGAGAAAGGGAAGAATAGAGCACATTGGGGCGTGATGGGCCTGGCTAGAGGACTGTGGCAAAACTGGAATAGACATGGGCAGTGTGAGAGGCCTGGGTGTTGGGGAGTGGAGAGGGCCCCGGATGTGTTGGGATTTGGCTAGGTAGAAAGGGTTTCACAGCAAGCAGGCTGTTGAGGGCCTGGCTGCAGGGGCAGGGAGGTGCGCTGGCTGAAGGCATAGGGCTGGGGAGAGAGTCAGAAGCCAGCAGCGTTTGGACTCTGTCCCCAAAATGTGTGTCAGTGCCAGTCTACACACGGCATAGGTCTTAAGGGATGGGGTGGGAGAATCCAGAGGTGTAGAAGTGATGAGTCTTCCCTGAATTACATACAGTTTTGCTGGAGAGATAAAGGGCAGCCCATAAACTGGAGTCAAATGTACAGGCTCATGAGATGGGCCTCTGCAGCTTGCTGTGGAGAAGGGGGCAGTGTGCAAGCAGAGGGGACCTCTCTCTTCCTAATAGGCCTTAGGGAAGGCGTTGTGGAGATGGTGGAGCTTCAGGTGGATTGGAAGGAAGAGTAGGCTTTGAAAATGTGGAAATAGAAGACAGGGAAGGCATTGGTGACCTGGGCTGTAGGGCAGGGTGTAACTTTATGTAAAGAACGTTAAGGAGGGTGGAAAGTTCAATGTATTTCCAGGGAATGGTGAGAAATCCATCTCGACAGTGGGGAGCCATTGAAGGCTTCTGATCTGTAGAGTGAGGTATGTAAGCTGGAACGTTGGAAGGCCCACCAGGTCTGGGTGTACACAATGGGATGGAGGTGATGAAGTCACGCTTGAGGCCCCATGATGGGAGGAGGCAGGAGTGAAAAGCAAAGCAGAGGTCACCTTCTACTGCCATATATGAGCACCAGTGAGGCAAACTTCTGAGAATGCCAGGCTAAGTGCCCCCTTGTCACGACTAGGGAACTCAGAGTCAACAAGGCCCCATGGACACCAGGTTGTATGTGAAGGAAGACAGGCTCTTTTAAGAATAGAATGTGGCTTTCAGGAGGCTGTTTATTAGGAGAAGAAGATTCTGGTTCCTGGCCTGCCAGGTCAGCAGGGCAATTCACTCAGGCTTCCCATCTTGGATCTCTTCTTCTTTCTCAGTGATGTGGTCCAGGGTGGGGGCCACCGTGCCCTGGGCCATGTCCTGGGGCTGGACCATGCGGCCCTGGGCCATGTCCCGGTGGAGGACAATGGGGCCCTGGGCCCTGGTGAGGGGGTGGACAATGGGGCCCTGGGCCATGGTGAGGGGGTGGACCGTGGGGCCCTGGGCCATGGCCAGGGGGGGCCACAGGGTGACCTGGAGGATGCCCTGGGCCATGACCATGTGGTCCACCATGGCAGTGCCCCTGTGAAAAGTGAATTGAACAATGTCAGAGTCACAAGTCAGTGCCAGTCTTCCCTGAGTTAACTCTGCTTGACCCCACTACCCTAGGGTACTCAGGACTCCTGGGCAAACAAAGGATGGTCATGAGAACTGGGTGCCAAGAATAGCAAGTGATGCTCCTAGCCCTCGGCCTTAGCTTTGGTAAAGTCAGAGTGCTAAGAAGACAAAAGGGGAGCAACATACATTTCCATTCCTTGAGGTGAGATATAACTCCTGCTCCCTGGACTTCAGTTCATTTTATTATCATATTATATTATTATTTTATCTGTATCTAAGAAACAAGGTTATTTCATCTCCTCCCGTCGCAAACCCAGGAACCCTTGCAGAGTGATCAGAAGTTTTGCCACGCTAGAAATTGCAGGCTCACCATATTTAGGAGCATGGGTTAGGCTGGGTGAGGTTGCAGAGGCGCTCACTGAGGGCCTGGGGCAGGGGAGACAGGAGGCTGGGTCAGGGGCCATCTAGAAGCTCAGCAGGAGGAAAAAGACAGCTGAAGCATGAGAGGAGAACAAGGGTGGGAGATGGCAAGGTGGGGATGTGTGTGTTCTCTGTGTAGGTGTGTGTACAGCTCTATACTACATTTACATACACATAGCTATGTCTGTGTCCATGTACGTGGGTGGCTGCATAATGAAGCCTGCAGTGTGCACAGATATGTGCATGGGCTGCACAGTTGTGTGTATATGAGAATAGGTGTGTGTGTGAGCTCATGGCTGTTCCTGAGCAGGTGCCAGACCCAGGGAATCAGGAAGAATAGAAAAGAAAGTCAAAGCTTTATTGAGTCAGGCAGAAGAGGCCCGGGAATAGTGTCATTTAATTTCTGTCTTGGCTGGAAGCAGTCCTGAGGCCCCAAGGCCAGAGGAGTTCCTTTGCCTCTTGCCCAGGCCCAGGGAGGAGGATCCAGACACCATCTTGCTTGTGTACTGGGGCACTAGGGCCCTGGGGCCCTGTGGAGCAGGGGTGAGGTTATGCCTCTACCTAGGGCTTGGGTAACTCCACAGCCTGCTTCTGCCTCCTAGGGCCTGAGTAGGGCTTGGGCCAAATGAAAAGAGGTAGGCTCCAGGGATAGAGGCTTTCTGTGACTGTGTTAGAGCAGCCTCTGCCGCACCCAGGCTCAGTGATGCCTGGAAACAGCCACTTCCCATCCCACCTGCCTCTCCTGCTATGGCCTTCGTTTGAGGGGTGGAGGATGGAGGGAGACAGAGATCCAGGCCTAGGTCTGCTGGTGGTAGCCACTGGGGGGAAGAGGTGGAGCATAGGCAGCCTCCCTTCACTGGCACAGGCAGGTCCTAGGGGCCATGCAGTGTGCTTGGGGTTGGGAGCAAGCCAGCCATCCAGGGAGGCTGTGAAGGTAGCCAGGAAAGCAGAGAAGCATAGGACAGACAGGGAAGCAGCAGGAGAGAGGATGGGCTGCTGGGGCAGGAGAGGATGTGAGGAAAGGAGAGAGACAGATGGGAAAACAGTGGAGAGCACAGCAGAAGGCTGTAGCCTTCGGGGGGGTTGCCGAACAGCCATGCCCGGCCCCATGGGGCTGGTGCCTTAGCCTGCTCCCTTCTTGTCATTTGGGGGAGGTGGTGGCTGCTCCCTGAGGGTGTAGGAAGGAGGCTAGAGGTCTGGAGGACATGACAGTGGGGAGGAAAAAGGGGAGAGGATTGGGGCATATTCCTACCTGTGGACCTGTGGAAGAGGAAGGGGAAAAAAGAGGCAGCATTGGTCATTTTGTTCTGCAGTGAAAATCCCTGTCTTCTCCCTAGCGCTGATCTTGTGCCCCCACCTCTGCACCAACAACCATTCCCCATTCACTCACTAAACAACAGGCACATACTGAAACTCAATACAAGGTTCAGCTGTGTGTCCCCGTGTGATCAAGAGCTGGCTGAGTTTTCCTGGGTGCAGTGGGGCCAGTTAGGACATGTGGGTTCTTGTCCCCAATCTGTCACTTCTGTGTTCTCCCAACTTCAGCCCAACTTCATGACACTGAGTCTGGCCCTTCCCAGGGGCAAACTCTGATCGTTCTCTTCCACTTCCAGGCTGATCCCACCCCAACCTCCCCATGTGCCCCACCTTTGTCAAGTCCTCCTTATCTGAGCCCTTGTCTCTGCTCAGCCTCTCAGCTGTTTCTTGGCTCCTGCTTGTGGCCTTCTGGTCTCACAGCTGGGCCTTTGTATGTGCCTCCTGCCTCCTGGAAATCTCTCAGGCTCAACTTTGTGGTGCCTTCCTGCAGGAAAGCCACGTGGACTGGGCCGTCCAGCCTGCCCAGCTGCGGGTGCAGTGGGCTGACTCTGCAGCAGCCTAGCTGAGTGGTCCTGGGTGTTGGGAAATGCTCCCTTGGTGGGAATTGCCTGCTGTTTCTTAAAGGCCAGGATGGTCCTTGGTTCCTTTTGAGGGGAGCCAATGGCTCAGCTGCCAAGAGCTGGGCTCCAACCCAGCCACACCTCCATAGCCTTACCCTGAACGTGCCTCTAGCTCCCCGGGGCCCCGTGTGTGCAGTGGGACAAGCACCTGCCTGTGTTACTCCTCAGGTTGAAGATTTAGTGAGATGAAGGATGGGGAAGTATGTTTCTTCAACTGTAACCTGTTGTAAGGGCTTGTTCTCATTGCGGACACTACCACCACCTTCACACAAACACATACCCCCATATTTTTGGTGTGCAGTAGATAGGGCTGACTGATCGCCCTGACTTCACCACTCTCCTTCCCTCTCTCCTCCTTCTTCCACCCCACAGACTCCCAGCCACGGTGCTTACCTGGATGCATCTTTATGGGACAAGAGCAGGGAGTGACACAAGGATCACCTGTGTTTAAAAGGTTAGTTTACTGTAATATAAATCACAAGTTCTTTCCTTCTTCCCTCCCAGGGATGCACAAACACAGCTCCTTCAAAGGACAAAAAGGATAAAACTGCTCCCTTTGCCTTAGCTTGTCACCCATATGGAGCTGGCACTCTAGGTGCCAGGCACGGGTGCTGAACAGACACAGTGGGTTCACCCACATGGTGGGCAGACAGAGACACAAGAGAGCAGCAGGCTCAGTTCAGTCCCTGAACTCCATACTCTTAACACCTGTCCCCTGCCCCACCCCAGCTCACAATCATGTGTTAATTCATTTCCACTTGGGTGGATTTCAATCATGTTAAGTAGTCATGTTGTGTGCCTGCCATGTGCCGGGTCACGGTACCCCTGGCTGTACAGATTCTTGCCCCTGTGTAAAGATCTGGCACGGGGGTGAGAGAGGGAGGCTGAGACAGCTGAGTGCACCCTTAGCTGGGAAGGGCAGGGTGGGGTGGGGGTGGGGGTCTCTGAGGGATGCAGGGTACCATGTGAACTTTTCCCTGAAGCAGAAGTGAACAGAAAGCCTTCCAGGATGCTAGCTGCTTGTTCCTGTCTCCTCCCACCAGGATTAGAAGGGGGCATGAGCCTGGGGTCTGAGACAATTTGTCATTCACCAACAAGTCTTGCTCTTATGAGAATGAGGATACTATGGTGTCCTGGTACCAACGATGGCCTGGCCTTGCCTTGCTTGGGGCTGGCATGCAAGTCACAGTGGACAACCCCCAAATGGACCCAGGGCACACACTGTACATTCATTTTTTCCCCAAACGCACGAATCAGAGTATAGTATGTGTCATCAGGACCATATACCTGAAAGCAGAGCTCTGGGGTGCTCATATGATTGCTCAGCAGATAAGCACAAACAGGCCCCGGAAACAAGGACCCCAACTCCCTTGCAAGACATGGCCCCCTGCAGCTCTTTAGCCACCCACTTTCATTGGTTCTGCTGGTGCCACTAATGTTCAGCTGAGGTCAGCTTGGGTAGCATAGCCCTGGTCCGTCTGCTCCCCCATCCTTTCCCTTAGTGAGTGATGAGGCTGGAAGAGACCCATGGGGCAGGGCTTAGAGGAGGGAGAGGGAAAGGACACCTGGAGGCCAGTCGGGGTCTCAGTAGGAAGAAGGAGCAAAGACAATGATCAGACTGCATCTCTGCATTTCAGGCCCAGGTGTTTGAGTGGCAGGAGGTGGCAGGACCAGAAGGACCCCGATACAATCCCTTGCAACCCTCAGCTAAGCCCCTCTGCCTGGCATGGGAGAGGCTGTAAAACTATTATCACTCAAGTGGACAGTGGAGGCACAGGGCCCAGCTCAGGAGTCGGGGCCAGGCAGATGGGCAGACAAGCATGCAGGTGCACAACCACACAAAGACATCGAGGCAAAAGTGACAATTTAATGCACACACACATTCCCTAGGAGACCATGACCACAAGGACAAACGACACAGGGTGACCCCTTTGCCCCTGGCAAGAGCGGGTAAAGCCCAGTCCTTACCTGAGAGTGCAGAGCAGGGGCAGGAAGTCTAAAGTGCTGTCTGTTCTCAGGTGTATTTGTGAAGAACAGAGAGGGGTGGGGTTGGGCAGGTGCACTGGGAGGGGCTTGGGCAGAGGAATTGAGGCAATAAGGAAGGATGGGCTAAACCTTATCTGGGCAAAGAGCAGCTGGAAGCCGGGTGTGGGGAGAGTGTGTGTGTGTGTGTGTGTGTGTGTGTGTGTGTGAGTGGGCAGGAGATGAGGGGCGTGGGGAACAACCCATTACCAGATTGCTATGGAAATGAGATGCACAGAACCAAGGCAGGGGTCCCCAACCCTGACAAGTCAGTGTAGCACCCAGGGACCACCTCCAAACATTTGTAGAGCTCCTACCGAATGCCAGGCCACACATGAGGTGCTTAACACACAGTAGGTAACCCACTGCCTCCTACAAAGTTGATAGGACGATCACCTCCTTTCAGCAGGTGCAGGAGGAAAAAGTGACTCTAATGGAGGACCTGGTGGAATGTGTGCCGAGCCCCAGGCACAAGTTCTCAGATGTGCTGCCCAGCTCAGGGAGCTCGCCTGGGAGTGGAAATCACACAGAAAAGGGGACTTTCCTGATGGAATGTACGCAAGTGGGAGTGGAGGCCAGGCTGCTGGCTTGCTGTGCACTCTGCAAGCCTCTTGTGGTCTGGTCCCCATTACCCCTGTGGCCACTGCTGCATGCCAAAACCTCTCGCTAGGTGTGGTTCAGCCATGCTGGGTCCCGTAGTCCCCTGCGGACGGGGCAGATGCCCCTGCTGCAAGCTCTCCTGTCTACCTGGATCCCTGCTTCTAATGTCTCTTGCTCCCAGTGGACTATAGTCCGTGAATGCAAGGACCACGGTGGCTGTCTTGGTCACTTTTACATTCAAAGGGACTGGCCCTTAGCAGTTCTCCTGGCATCAGCAGGTTCCCAGTAAGTATTTGGTGAATGAATGAATGGTCAGTTATTATCATGGGGTAATAACTGGCTTCCATTTCTTTTCTTTTCTTTTCTTTTTTTTTTTTTTTGAGGGAGACTGAGACAAAATTTTGTGTTTTTGGCTTCCATTTCTGTAGTTTGTATTTTGTGTATTTTTTCCCTTCATTTTTAACATATCGTTAAAAATTCCATTTTTTTTCTGGAAAAGGAAGAAACAGGAGCTCTTTTATGGTCTCAGGTTCCTGGCTGAGCTGGGCTCATGCTGCCCACCCTTGCGCTCACAGTGCTGGGTAACACTGAGGACAGCTAGATTCTCACCCGCAGCCAGACGAAGGCGCCTGTCTGGCCCCCGTTTCAGTGAAGTAGAGCAAGAACCATGTGAAATCAAGAGGGGAAGAGTTACAACAGCCACTGTTTTCAGGTTTGCCTGGAAAGAGCCTGGATGAACCAGCTGCCCTTGAACTGTAAACGATTCATTTTAAAGAAGTAACCCGGATCTGAGGGAAATGGAAACTCAGGCCCTTACAAAGGTTTACACTTGAGCATTCATAACAGCTTTTGGAATAGCTAAAAATCTGGAAGTTCTTCACCACTTAACAAATAAATAAATTGTGGTGCACGCATTCAATGGAATACTAGTCAATAATAAAAAGGAATGAACTTTTTATACAGACAAAAGCATGACTAAATCTCAAAGTAATTATGCCGAGTGAAAGAAAGCAGACATAAAGAATACATTCTGTGTAATTTTATCTATAAAGTTCTAGACTATATGAAACACTGCAAAGGGACATGAAGCAGCTTTGGGGTGGATGGATATGATCATTATGTGGATTGTGGTGATGGTTTCATGGAGTATACATAAGCCAAAACATCACATTGTACAATTTAAATATATGCAGATTATGGTACATCAATTACACCTCAACTAGAGCTGTGAATGCAAAAGTTACCTTCAGAAAACAATTCAACAAATGGAGAGGAGGAAAAGGGGTGATTCTCCTTTATTTCCACTGTGGGCAACTATGGAAAGTACTTGTGTGCCAGGTTCTTTGACAATTCTTTGGAGGTAAGTGTTGTTATGAATATCATCCCTTCCCTTGTGGGTTTTTTTTTTTTTTTTTTTGAGACAGGATCTTGCTATATTGCCCAGGCTGGTCTGAAACTCCTGGTCTCCAGTGGTCCTCCCACCTCAGCCTCCTGAGTATCTGGGACTACGTGTGTAAGCCAGAGGCCTGGCTTCCTTCCCTCCTTCACAGATTTAAAAATGCTGGGTTTAGGAGACATTAAGAAACCTGCTTGGCGTCACCCAGCCAGTGTGTACTTAGTCCCAATTGAGGACTATTTGAGTCTAGTGCCTGGGCTGCTTCTCCACATTAGATTATCTCTGTTGTTAGGAATGCTCGTCTGAAAAATTTCAGCCTGCTTTGGTAACAGGGTGAAAGGACTTTGGTTTATGACTAGGTGGGGAGTTATTAGTGTGTTCTGCACACATTTGCTGTGAGACTGCACGGAGCCAGGCCAGGGGGGGCAGGCCGGCTGGCTGTGGGGGAGGAACAGAGGTCCCAGGGGAAGTTCACTAAGGTGTGTGCCGGCCATGTCCTGCCCAGCTGTGAGAATGACACTATATCTGTCCACCCACACCCTGCCCTCACCAGGCCACCAAGCCCTACTCTCCAGAGGATTCCTTCTCCCTTCAGGTGTCCTGACTCCAGGACCTGCGCACCCCCACCCCAGCCCTTGGCAGGAAGCTGGAAAGAGAGGCCTATCTCCTCCCAGACCCCAAGAGGGAAAGAGGAACGCATGGGGCCCGGTGCCTTGGGTTCCAGGTTCAGGACCGCAGTTGTCACCAGCTCAGGAGTCAGGGTCTGGGCTGCGAATCACAGCAGGCCGGCCGTGGAGGCAGTGAGGCCTTGGGCAGAGGACGTAGGCCCTGCCTTGATGGGGTGAACAGAGAAGGTAGGGCAGTCTGGGTGGCCGGGGAGGGCAGGAGGCCCATGGTGGGTGAGGAGGATGTGAGCAGGCTGGAGTCAGTCTCTGGCAGGGTGTATGTGCTCATGGACTCCTTCCCCACTCATGCTAAGATTCTGAGGCCAAGCAGAGCCTCAGTCACGCATGTGTCCCCTCCACCCCTTGGCACTGTGCCTTACAGGTGGTAAGTGCCCACCAAATGCTTGGACTTACTGTTTGGCTGAGAGAGTTGGTGCTTCCCTTCCAGAAAGCCATCGAGCAGAGAAGAGATGAGCTCTTCTCTGGTCCCTCAGCCCTCACTGGTTCCTCAGCCTTCTAGTCATCCTCTGTCCATGCCTCAAAGCTGCACCAGACCTTTTCCCTACCCCTACAGGCTGTGACCTCACTGTCTCAGACCAATCATGAGCCTTGACAAAGGGTAGAGCCTATCTGTCCCATCTAGCCTTATATCCTCTGCCTGCCCAGCTCACACCCTTCCTCCTGGGCCAGAAGCAGGAGTACCTAGGGACATGCAGGCCAGCCTGTCCTGTTCCCCACCGCTATGTGGGCACCCAGGCCTGGGACCTTAGAGCTGGCTGGCTGTTCCCCTGGCAACTGTGCCTGTCCCCAGCCATGCTAAGGCTCTGAGGCCTCCTGAATGCCTCCCTGCTTGCTGGGGCCCCACTGCCCTGCCCCGCCCTGTCTGGTCCACCCCATCCCCACCCCGGTCAACCATCTGGGCCAGCCTGGCTTCAACTTCCTTAACCACTGTGTGCCCTCCTTGTCCTTGCTGTCAACATTCAGTCGGCCCCCTCGGCTACTTCACCTTCTCAGTCTGCCCTCTGGTCTCCTCCCCAGTCTGGTCTGCAGCTTCCTAAACCACTGTCCCTTCTGGGCCTCCTCCAGGCTGCTGGCTTGTGAGGTCATGGACAGCCCTCTCACTACCACCCCCTTGCCTAGTCTTGCTTATATTCTTGAAGCTCATCTCCTTCTGGAAAAGTCCCTGGTGGGCCTGAGCCCTGTGCTGCCTGGTGCTGGCAAGTGCCTCCGAGGTGGAGCCTCGGGCTTCATCTCCTTGTTCCCTCATAGCCTCAGCCAGGTGAAGCACTCAGTAGGTGCCCGGGCATGGCGTGTCCGGGGCAAGCCCTAGGGGTGGCAGTGCCCAGCCTCTGTGCGTGCCAGCTCCGGGTTGGGGATCGAGGTGGGGGTTCTGGGAATCACTGAGTCCCCGTTGCACCTGCCAGGGGAGCAGAGCCCCAAACAAGGGAAACCTCAGGGGTTCAGTTCCACACCAGGGTTCACCTCCTGCTACTGGGCCCGCAGCTGGAAAGCTCCCTAGCCAAGGCCCTAGCCCTGGGTGTGCCCTGGGGACTGGAATGGAGGAGTGGGTCCCCAGCCCAGCCTTCCTTCTATTTCTGGATGCCTCAGAGGGCTTTGTCCTGGGCCTCGCCCTGCTCTGTCCTGTGTGTTCTTGGAAGGGCGTGGCCCAGACTTTGTCCCTGGCAGCTGGAGCCTGCCCAGGGCTGATCCCTCCAGTGCCACCTGATGCACTCTGAGTTCTCCCCACCCAGGGTTGGTCGTGGTCTGACTAAGAGGCCTGCACACAGACCTCTAGTCACGGGAGTCAGGACAGCAGTTTCTGCAGGCGGGAATGGCCATGACGGGGTGCGGGGGGAGGAGTGCGTTTGTGGGAAAGGAGTGCTGAGCTTTAAGCCACCCTCTTGCCCCTTCCCACCTGGAGGGTCCAGCTGCTTCTTAGCTGGGCTCTCCTGCAAGCCAGCCTTGCCCCTGCTCTTCCTCAACGCTCACCCACCCAGAGCTGGCAAGTGCCATCAGTGATGGCCAAGGGCTCAGCCCCCAGCCGAGAGGAATGTTTCCTGAGCACTGGGATGTGAGCCTGGGCCTGGAGGGATCCAGATGAAGGTGAAACACAGGGACTGCTTCCAGGGGCACCAGTGCTTGGTGGGGACAGGTGGCAGCCAGAGCCCAGGACTGCAGAGGAGAGAGGGTATGGGGGAGGGAGTGGGGAAGAACTCCCTGGAGAGGGTGGGACAGGGGCCTGGCCTTGCAGGATTTGCTGGGCAGGAGACAGAAAGGGAAGATGCTGAGAGGGTGCCTCAGCATCTCCCCCACCAGGTCACAAGTGTCCCCATAACTCAAGGAAGTCTTCACTGTGTTGAGGCCCCACTGGGCTGGTGGGAGGCAGCCTTTGCGGTCCCTCAAAGGATGCTGTGGAGGCGGCATCTGGAAGGTGGCTATGACAAGGTTACCAGAGGAGGAAGAAAACTATTTTTCAGCCTGGGCCTCACATTTTCCAGATAGGGACAGTTACCAATGTTATTTCATTTCATGTCCAAATGACTCTGCGAAGCACGTGCAACTCATTTTAGAGATGAGGACCAGAGACGAGGGGACACAGCCAGTAAGGAGTGAGGTTAATCTGGAATCCACTATCCCCCCCCTGCCTTGTCTAAGAGAGGGTTGAGATGGGCGAGGCCCGGAGTGCTCCCTCTTTACTGCTCCGCCGTGTGCAGAGGCGGCCCATCTGGAACATGAACGAGGAGTGAGCAGCACTGCCCTCATGGGTGTAGCCTCTGCCCGCTCTGTGCAGCCAGTGTCCCCGCGTGTGGTGCAGAGGGACTGTCCTGCCCTGTGTCCTCCTTCCCCTTTGCTCTTCTGCGAGAATCCAAATCGCAGCTATCCTGTCCCCAGGGTTGGCAGCAGGTCTGTGTTCTAAGGACCAGGAATAAGGTCCAAATACAGTCTGCCTGGGCAGGGGGGTGTTACCTGACCTGGCAGGGGGCCTGGGAGTGTGGGGGACCAGCCAGGGAAGAGACTTGTCCCAAGCCTGTGCCCTGAGGTGCTGGGACAAAGGGCCCAACCCTGGGTGGAGAGAGGGAGCGCAGAGAGGGAGGTGTCAGCAGAAGGGGCATTGGCAGGGCAGCAGTGAAAGTGCCCTGGGCAGGGAGGCATTGCCTGGGCTTTCAGCCTCATGGGTGCCACAAGCAGGCTGTGTGACCTGGGCAGATGGCACCGCCTCTTTGTGCCTCAGTTTCCTCATCAATAAAATAAGTCTTCTACGACTGGATGTATTCCCTCGTGTGATGGAGTTGGGAGGTGAGGGCGGCCAAGACTTGGGGGACAGGAGCTGGGCAGCAGAAAGGGAGGAGGGGAAAACCTCCCCCACCCATTGCCAGGCTTTGCAACTCTGCTGCCCCCGGTGGTGGCACAGAGAAAGAGAAATGGGGTCTCCTTCGGGAACAGGGGCTGTTCCTCCTTTGCCCTCAACTGCTTCCAGTGAACTTCTCCCCTGCACAGGGGGGGCACTCTTGGGGGCCTTTACCACCCACCACCTCCTTCATGGCTGCGGGCATTCCACGTGGACACAAAGGCAGTGACAGCCTATGCATAAGATACCCTCAGCATTGTATGGGGCGGCAAGGTTTATTCACTCATGCCTTCGTGTGCAAGTGCTGATGGAGGGGCTGTAGTGTCCTAGGGCACTGTGCCAGGCCTGGGGATGCAGAGGCACTTGGTACATCATTCCTGCCCTCAGAGAGCCTCTGTCCAATGGGAGAGCAGATAGGGAAGCCACAGTCTCTGGAGAAATGAGAGACACTGGGGGCTGGTCACAGGTGTGACATCTTGTGTGAATAACACTGGAGAAGCACATGGCCAGCACCTATGGGTTGCTCTCTGACTGCTGGTTTGTCCTGGGCATGTACACCTCCAGCTGGATGGGCCAGGAGGCCTTTGCCCCTAGGATAGGGGAATCTCTTCTGGCTGGGTCTTCCAAAAGAGGTGGGTCCTTCTCCCTAGGGATGGCTGGATTTCTACCTGTGCCTGTTGCTCTCCTGCCTTGTCCCTGTAGCCTCCTCTATGTACCCTCCTCCTCCCCAGACCTGGTCTGGGGACCAAGGTTCTGGAGAGGGTGGAGAGCATCAGGTCTGCCTCCAGGGCCAGTGTTCTGCCGGCCTCCCAGTGCCGACAGCATAGTGTGGGTCAGGTGGAGGGAGCGTGAGGCTCCTGGAGGCTTCTGAAGCCTCCTGAGGCTGGGCTGGGACACAGACAGGGAGAAGGAGGTGGGACAAGGAGAGCGTGTGCATCAGGGGCCCAGGGCAAGGAGGCTGTTGCCTCAGTGTTGCTGGGAAAGTGGACCAGTCTGACTCAGGAGGGACATCAAGTCCTGGCTGCAGCACTGGCACAGGGGCCGTGGGCCAGAGTCCTGGCCTTGGTGGCAGATAGGCATTGCCCATGGAGGCTTAGTTCTTCCCCCAGACCAAGTGGTAGACTTGGAAGGAACAGACAAGCTCTTGCTCTTCTTCCCAGAAGGATGCCTGGACAGCCCAGCAGTCCGGTAGAGTTTGACCTCAGGCTGAGGGTAAAGTTGGGGAGCAATGGAGTTGGGCTCGTGGGTCCAGCACCCTTCGGTTCTAGGACCTTAGGCAAATGCACAATTCTGGTAACATTGCCATCCCTGTCTGTGGAGGACATGATGATAATACCCAGCTCTTAGTTTGGTATGGCAATTAACTCATATGACATATGTGAGGTGCCTGGCTCGGAGCCTGGCATGTGGAAGACACATTTGCTGTCCTGCCCCTTCCCACACTCAGTGCTGCAGGGAGCACACACTGTAAGACGTATATTTTTATTCATAATTTGCCCTCTTTTGGCACCTTAGATAATATATCTCCAGTTTAGAACTTCTCACACCTTGAGAATCTCACTGCATATATAACCTTTGTGTTATCGACAAGGTACATGAAAATTTGATGTCATGATTTAAATCACTGATATTTACATTTTTAACAAAAATAGGAATTTGGCCAAAGTTGTTCTAAAGCAAGACCTCAGATGACTCAATAAAGTTAATGACATAGGCGACCAGGGTCCTGTCAGACAACAGACTCTGTAGGCCAGTCCTTGTGAGCCAAGGAGAAGCTGGATAAATGCCCTCAGGTACGTGTGTAAGTGTGGATATCTACTTCTTTAAGATTTTTAATTCTGCAGGTCGTTTTTGAGCACTTATCATGTGCTCAGCCATGTGCTTGCTCTCGAATGGGTCCTGAAGGCATGAGGATGACCCATCAGCCTTGGTCTCCCTCTTTAGAGCAGGGCCTGCCTTCCAGGGCCCAGGAGAGTGGGGCAGCCTAGGTGGAGGTGAGGGGCCTGTTCCAGCTGCCCATGGCTTCAGAGAATGGAGCACTGGGCTTGTTCTAGCAGCCAGGACCCCCCTTGGAGTGTCAGTTTCTTGTGCACTGAGGGAAGCCAGCACTCCAGGGGGTGCTGGAGGACAATGGGGAACCTATTCCTTTACCAGTCTACGAAGCTCCTTTCTTAGCTGGCTCCTGTTCAAGGGGGATTCTAGCCTCCACCAATGGTTTGCTTCTACTGCGGTCTCCCTGGCCCCAGGTCCTTCCCTTTGACCCACACTGTTTCTCTCCAGGGACCCAGGATCAGCTGCCCCCAATCTCACCCTTTTTGACTGTGCCCACCACTATCACTGTGGCAGAATTTGAAGCCCTCCACATTCTGACTAAAGCAGAGCCAGGCCTTTGTCTCAACCCTCCCAATGAGAAGAGCCAAACCCCACTCTTCTCAGAATAAAAGCTTTCTCCTGCCAGCTCCTGCTGTCCTGTGCTCTCAGGAGACCCAGAAATGATAGGAGTTAAGTATCCCAGGCCTCCCTTTCCCAAGGGGCTTTCATTCTCACCCGCTCAGTTGAATGGCTGTGGCCGGGATGAGTAACTTCCTGGGTAGCCTGCCTGGGCAGGCAGGCAAGGGGAATGGAAAGTGGTGACACAGGCCTCACTCAAGAGTGCCTGGCTGACAGGGCAACAGACACAGAGCCCCAACTTGGAAGTCCCATAAGTGGCATTAATCATGCCCCCAAGCCAACAGACACACAGCCATATGGACATCTGTGTGATCCCACAGAATGGACAGGACCAACTGGGAAGCAGCTGATACCACCAGGAAAATAAATAGGTAAATTCAAAACCACCAAGAATTAACTATTTCAAATTTCTCTGTGGTCCATGCATTTGTAAAGGACCGTGTGTGTCTTGTCTTATTCACTGTGTATCTGTCCCCAGTGTGCTACTTAGCTCAGCAGGAGCGTATTTATGCTTCTTTCTTGAATTGTGTAGGCAAGGCCCTATGCCTGGTAAGTGTCCATGGTCTCTGGGCAAGTACAGAGAGGGGCCAGAAGACCCAGGGAGTTTCTGGAAGAGAGGAAATGATCTTATGTTCAGGGCAAACAAGCAAACAGGGCTGACCCTTAGCAAGATATCCAAGACAGCTAATGACTCTCTGGTCCCTTCTAGGGCTGCTCCTGGCCCCAGGCCCCTGACTTGCCCTGCCCTGTCACTGCTCCATCCCTGGCTTCTTTGGTCAGGCCATAGTTCCAGGAAGGCCCCTGGTCTGGGGAAGATACCCATCCTGTGTCTCACCCTCTTGAAGAAGGCTCTGTGCCTTTCAGAGTGAAAGGTGCTAAATCTGTCCAGGCTGATGTGTTAACAACAGAGAGAAGAAAACATTTCTCTCCACTTGTGGGGCTTCTTCTTCCTGTTGAGGTACAGAATGTACATTTTAAGTGGCACAGTCTGGAGACAATGTCTACCCCTGCTTTTTGCTACCCATGAATGCCTTTTCCTTGAGTCCAGGCAGGAGAGAGGGAGAGTCATGTCAGAAGAGGGATTCTGGGGGCGGCAGAGCCAGCCAGGGCACAGAAATTGTGCCACATTGCTACCTGGCTTGGCTGTTCCCTCACACATATGGTGGAGTGAGGGAGAGGAGAGGTATGGAGGTCTGGGCCCTCAGCAGGAAGTTGTCGGTCCTGTCCCACTAGTCTGGGGCTTCTTCAGAGGTGGTACAGATCAGGGGCCTAAGGCTTAGAGCCTGCCCAACTTAGGGGCTCTAGAGAGTGCCAATGGCTGCCACACCTGGGACTTAAGCAACACAGGTGCACACCTGGGGGGCATGCAGGGCAGGAAATCTAAGGACAGTGAGGGACAAAGACAGTTCCAGACGTGGATGCAGAGAGTCAGCCTTGCCCAGGACACTGCCTTGGCGAGCCTCCGGTCCACGTCCACGGGCACCGCCCTGCACACTGACACGCAGAAACCCAGACGGAGGTTGCTGCGGGCTTGGTGCTTCTCCACAAGACGCAGGGGCAGGGCCTAGAGGGAGGGGTCCGGCAGGCTAGAGGAGCAGGGGAAAGCAGGCCTTACAGGAGATGTAGGAACAGTGGGTGGGGTAGATGCCCCAACCGGTGAGGTGATGGCGACGGGGATTGACACTAGGGGCTGTCGGGGAGCGAGGAATTTGACCCGGCAGGATGAGGGAGTGGCGACAGGGCACGGGAGCGTGGGACCCGAGAAGGGCCTCTGGGGCGGGGTGCGGAATGAATGGGGCGACATATGGCGGCCACTGTGTTTACCTGGGGCCGGGGTGTTGGGAAGGTCTGTTAGCTGGGTCTGCGGAGCAGTCCGCCCTACCTGTCCGGGGAGCTGCCATCTGGGGCCAAGGGCACCGGCCGGCCGTTGCTCCCTTCTGGATCGGGGCCGGCAGCCGGACCGCCGTTGCGGCTGCTGGTGCTACCACCGTCCATGCCTGTGGGCAGCGCGGCTTTCCTAGCCCTGGCGTTGAAGAACCGAACGCAGATACGCCGGCGGCGGCGGCGATGTCAGGCTGGTGCGCATGCGTCTGCACGAAGCCGGCCGGTCGCTGGGCGGGGCCGACGAGGAGCCCAGCCAATAGGCGCGGCGCCGAGGGGCGGGGACCGAGGCTGGCTGGGGCGCCGCGGCGCTCAGCCTGAGGCTCGCTGTGTTCGTCAGCGCGGGTCTGGTGGCCTGGGCTCCGCCACCCTGCCAGGGTCTGAGAGCTGCTCTTAAGCTTCTGGCCATCTGGCCCTTCCTAGGGGCCTCGGTGTTCCCCTAAGGGGCCAGGGAGCGCGGCCAAGCACAGCTCCTCAGGAACTGAAACGCAGACTCCTCACTGGGAAAGGGCGCGTCTGTCTCCACGCCCGCACTTCCCGGCGCTGGACGCTGAGAGGTCCAGAGGAGAGGTCGGACGACTTTAGTCCCACATTCCTCTCGGCTCCCTCAGCGCCCTCCTCTCCTCCCCAGGGGGGCCAGGCGTCTGTCACATTGGGTCTTTCTTCCCATGCGTCTGCACCCGGACCTTAACCTGGCTGTGTGCCCCTCACACGTGGAGCCCCGACTCCGTTATTCAAGTGCAGAGTATGGCGGAGGAAGAAGGAAGAAGAGCGACGCTCAGACCACCTCGATCCAGTTCCTTTTCTCATAGTCACCCGTACCCCCCACATCAGCCTGGGAGGGGCCCAGTAGCCACCCACTGCAGGGCACTTGCCCGATCCCTCATCAGGGAGTAGCTGTGAGAAAGGGAAGAATAGAGCACATTGGGGCGTGATGGGCCTGGCTAGAGGACTGTGGCAAAACTGGAATAGACATGGGCAGTGTGAGAGGCCTGGCTGTTGGGGAGTGGAGAGGGCCCCGGATGTGTTGGGATTTGGCGAGGTAGAAAGGGTTTCACAGCAAGCAGGCTGTTGAGGGCCTGGCTGCAGGGGCAGGGAGGTGCGCTGGCTGAAGGCATAGGGCTGGGGAGAGAGTCAGAAGCCAGCAGCGTTTGGACTCTGTCCCCAAAATGTGTGTCAGTGCCAGTCTACACACGGCATAGGTCTTAAGGGATGGGGTGGGAGAATCCAGAGGTGTAGAAGTGATGAATCTTCCCTGAATAGCACACAGTTTTGCTGGAGAGATAAAGGACAGCCCATAAACTGGAGTGAAATGGGCAGGGTATGGGCAGGCCCATGAGATGGGCCTCTGCAGCTTGCTGTGGAGAAGGGGGTAGTGTGCAAGCAGAGAGGACCTCTCTCTTCCTAATAGGCCTTAGGGAAGGCGTTGTGGAGATGGTGGAGCTTCAGGTGGATTGGAAGGAAGAGTAGGCTTTTAAAATGTGGAAATAGAAGACAGGGAAGGCATTGGTGACCTGGGCTGTAGGGCAGAGTGTAACTTTGTGTAAAGAACGTTAAGGAGGGTGGAAAGTTCAATGTATTTCCAGGGAATGGTGAGAAATCCATCTCGACAGTGGGGAGCCATTGAAGGCTTCTGATCTGTAGAGTGAGGTATGTAAGCTGGAACATTGGAAGGCCCACCAGGTCTGGGTGTACACAATGGGATGGAGGTGATGAAGTCACGCTTGAGGCCCCATGATGGGAGGAGGCAGGAGTGAAAAGCAAAGCAGAGGTCACCTTCTACTGCCATATATGAGCACCAGTGAGGCAAACTTCTGAGAATGCCAGGCTAAGTGCCCCCTTGTCACAACTAGGGAACTCAGAGTCAACAAGGCCCCATGGACACTAGGTTGTATGTGAAGGAAGACAGGCTCTTTTAAGAATACAATGTGGCTTCCAGGAGGCTGTTTATTAGGAGAAGAAGATTCTGGTTCCTAGCCATATGCCAGGTAAGCAGGGCAATTCACTCAGCCTTCCCATCTTGGGTCTCTTCTTCTTCCTCAGTGATGTGGTCCAGGGGGGGGCCCAGAGTGCCCTGGGCCATGTCCCTTGGCTGGACCGTGGGGCCCTGCACCTTTGCCAGGTGGTGGACCATGGGGCCCTGGGCCATGGGCAGAGGGGCCCCCATGGTGACCTGGAGGATGACCCTTGCCATCGTGCCCAGGGCCATGGCCTTCGCCGTGTGGTCCACCATGGCAGTGCCCCTGTGAAAAGTCAGTTGAATAATGTCAGAGTCACAAGTCAGTGCCAGTTTTCCCTGAGTTTACTCCCCTTCACCCCACTTCCCTAGGGGACTCAGGACTCCTGGGCAAGGAAGGGGCTGTGGAGAGAGCTGGGAGCTAGTAATAGCAAGTGTTGCTCCTAGCCCTGGGTCTTTACTTTGGTGAAGCCACAGCACTAAGCAGACAAAGGGGGAGCAACAGGCCGGGCGCGGTGGCTCACGCCTGTAATCCTAGCACTCTGGGAGGCCGAGGCGGGTGGATTGCTCAAGGTCAGCAGTTCGAGACCAGCCTGAGCGAGACCCCGTCTCTACTAAAAATAGAAAGACATTATATGGACAACTAAAAATCTATATAGAAAAAATTAGCCGGGCATAGTGGCGCATGCCTGTAGTCCCAGCTACTCGGGAGGCTGAGGCAGTAGGATCGCTTAAGCTGAGGAGTCTGAGGTTGCTGTGAGCTAAGCTGACGCCATGGCACTCACTCTAGCCTGGGCAACAAAGTGAGACTCTGTCTCAACAAAAAAAAAAAAAAAAAAAGGGGGGGGAGCAACATACATTTATTGGTTTCTTCCTTGAAGTGAGGTATGACGCCTACTCCCTGGACCTCAGTTTATTTTATTATTATATTATATTATTATTTTATCTGTATCTAAGAAACAGAATGATTTCATCTCTTCCCTTCCCAAACCCAGGAACCCTTGCAGAGTGATCAGAAGCTTTGCTATGCTAGAAATTGCAGGCTCACCATATTTAGGAGCAATGGTGAGGTTCGGGGAGGTGGCAGAGGAGCTCACTGAGGGCCTGAGGCAGGGGAGGCAGGAGGCTGGGTGGGGGGCCATCCAGGAGCTGAGCAGGAGGAGAAAGACAGCTGGAGCATGAGAGGACAACAAGGGTAGGTGGTGGCAGGGTGGGGATGTGTGTGTTCTCTGTGTAGGGGTGTCTGTACAGGTCTATAGTGCATTTACACAAAAATAGCTATGTCTGTGTCAATGTACCTGGGTAGCCTGCTGTGTGCATCGATACGTCCATGGGGTGCATGGTTGTGCGTACATGAGAATAGGTGTGTGTGTGAGCTCATGGCTGTTCCTGAGCAGGTGCCAGACCCAGGTAATCAGGAAGAATAGAAAAGAAAGTCAAAGCTTTACTGTGTCAGCCAGAGGAGGCCCGGGAATAGTGTCATTTAATTTCTGTCTTGGCTAGAAGCAGTCCTGAGGCCCCAAGGCCAGAGGAGTTCCTTTGCCTCTTGCCCAGGCCCAGGGAGGAGGATCCAGACACCATCTTGTTTATGTACTGGGGCACTAGGGCCTTGGGGTCCTTTGGAGCAGGGGTGAGGCTATGCCTCTACCTAGGGTTTGGGTAACTCCACAGCCTGCTTCTGCCTCCTAGGGCCTGAGTAGGGCTTGGCCAAATGAAAAAGGTAGGCTCCAGGGCTAGAGGCTTTCTGTGTCCATGTTAGGGCAGCCTCTGCCCCACCCTGGCTCAGTGATGCCTGGAAACAGCCACTTCCCATCCCACCTGCCTCTCTTGCTATGGCTCCTTTGTTTGAGGCATGGAGGGTGGAGGGGGACAGAGATCCAGGCCTAGGTCTGCTGGTTGTAACCACTGGGGGCAAGAGGTGGAGCACAGGCAGCCTCCCTTCACTGGCAGAGGCAGGTCCTAGGCGCTACGCAATGTGCTTGGGGTTGGGAGCAAGCCAGCCATCCAGGGAGGCTGTGGGGATAGCCAGGAAAGCAGAGAAGCATAGGACAGGCAGGGAAGCAGCAGGAGAAAGGATGGACTGCTGGAGCAGGAGAGGATGTGAGGAAAGGAGAGAGACAGATGGGAAAAGAGTGGAGAGCACAGCAGAAGGCTGCAGCCCTAGGGGGCGGGGGGAAAAGCCATGCCCTGCCTCATGAGGTTGGAGCCTGAGCCTGCTCCCTACTTTTCATTTGGGGGAGGTGGTGGCTGCTCCCTGAGGGTGTAGGAAGTAGGCTAGACATCTGGAGGACAAGACAGTGGGGAGGAAAAAGGGGAGAGGATTGGGGCATATTCCTACCTTCGGACCTGTGGAAGAGGAAGGGGAAAAAAGAGGCAGCATTGGTCATTTTGTTCTGCAGTGAAAATCCCTGTCTTCTCCCTAGCGCTGATCTTGTGCCCCCACCTCTGCGCCAACAATCATTCCCCATTCACTCACTAAACAACAGGCACATACTGAAACTCAATACAAGGTTCAGCTGTGTGTCCCCGTGTGATCAAGAGCTGGCTGAGTTTTCCTGGGTGCAGTGGGGCCAGTTAGGACATGTGGGTTATTGTGCCCACTCTGTCTCCTCTGTGTTCTCCCAACTTCAGCCCAACTCCATGACACTGAGTCTGGCCCTTCCCAGGGGCAAACCCTGATTGTTCTCTTCCACTTCCAGGCTGCTCCCACCTCAACCTCCCCATGTGCCCAACCTTTGTCAAGTCCTGCTTATCTCAGCCCATGTCTCTGCTCAGCCTCTCAGCTGTTTCTTGGCTCCTGCTTGTGCCTTTCTGGTCTCAGAGCTTGGAGGTTGCACGTGCTTCCTGCCATGTGGAAATGTCTCCGGTTCAACTTTGTGGTGCCTTCCTGCAGGAAAGCCACGTGGACTGGGCCGTCCAGCCTGCCCAGCTGCGGGTGCAGTGGGCTGACTCTGCAGCAGCCTAGCTGAGTGGTCCTGGGTGTTGAGAAATGCTCCCTTGGTGGGAATTGCCTGCTGTTTCTTAAAGGCCAGGATGGTCCTTGGTTCCTTTTGAGGGGAGCCAATGGCTCAGCTGCCAAGAGCTGGGTTCTGGGCTCCAACCCAGCCACACCTCCATAGCCTTACCCTGAACGTGCCTCTAGCTCCCCGGGGCCCCGTGTGTGCAGTGGGACAAGCACCTGCCTGTGTTACTCCTCAGGTTGAAGATTTAGTGAGATGAAGGATGGGGAAGTATGTTTCTTCAACTGTAACCTGTTGTAAGGGCTTGTGCTCATTGCGGACCCCGCCACCACCTTCACACAAACACACACCCCCATATTTTTGGTGTGTAGTAGATAGGGCTGACTGATCGCCCTGACTTCACCACTCTCCTTCCCTCTCTCCTCCTTCTTCCACCCCACAGACTCCCAGCCACGGTGCTTACCTGGATCCATCTTTATGGGGCAAGAGCAGGGAGTGACACAAGGATCACCTGTGTTTAAAAGGTTAGTTTACTGTAATATAAATCACAAGTTCTTTCCTTCTTCCCTCCCAGGGATGCACACACACAGCTCCTTCAAAGGACAAAAGGGATAAAACTGCTCCCTTTGCCTTAGCTTGTCACCCATATGGAGCTGGCACTCTAGGTGCCAGGCACGGGTGCTGAACAGACACAGTGGGTTCACCCACATGGTGGGCAGACAGAGACACAAGAGAGCAGCAGGCGGCAGTCCCTGAACTCCATACTCTTACACCTGTCCCCTGCCCCACCCCAGCTCACAATCATGTGTTAATTCATTTCCACTTGGGTGGATTTCAATCATGTTAAGTAGTCATGTTGTGTGCCTGCCACATGCCGGGTCACGGTACCCCTGGCTGTACAGATTCTTGCCCCTGTGTAAAGATCTGGCACGGGGGTGAGAGAGGGAGGCTGAGACAGCTGAGTGCACCCTTAGCTGGGAAGGGCAGGGTGAGGTGGGGGTGGGGGTCTCTGAGGGATGCAGGGTACCATGTGAAGTTTGCCCTGAAGCAGAAGTGAACAGAAAGCTTTCCAGGGTCCTAGCTACTTGTTCCCTGTCTCCTCCTACCAGGATTGGAAAGGGCCTGAGCTTGGGGTCTGAGACAATTTGTCATTCACCAAGAAGTCTTGCTCTCATCAGATGGAGGATGCTATGGTGTCCTGGTGCCAAGGGTGGCCTGGCCTTGCCTTGCTTGGGGTTGGCATGCACGGCACAGTGAACAACCCCCAAATGGACCCAGGACACACACTGTAGGTTCATTTTTTCCAAACCCACAAATCAGAGCATAGTATGTGTCATCAGGACCAAATACTTGAGAGCAGAGCTCTCCAGTGCTCATATGATTGGTGAGTACACAAGCAGAAACAGCCCCCGGAAACCAGGACCCCAATTCCCTTGCAAGACATGGCCCCCTGCAGCTCTTTTGCCACTCATTTTCATTGGTTCTGCTGGTGCCACTAATGTTCAGCTGAGGTCAGCTTGGGTAGCATAGCCCTGGTCCGTCTGCTCCCCCATCCTTTCCCTTAGTGAGTGATGAGGCTGGAAGAGACCCATGGGGCAGGGCTTAGGGGAGGGAGAGGGAAAGGACACCTGGGGGCCAGTTGGGGTCTCAGTAGGAAGAAGGAGCAAAGACAATGCTCAGACTGCATCTCTGCATTTCAGGCCCAGGAGTTTGAGCGGCAGGAGGTGGCAGGACCAGAAGGACCCCGATACAATCCCTTGCAACCCTCAGCTAAGCCCCTCTTCCTGGCATGGCAGAGGCTGTAAAACTATTATCACTCAAGTGGACAGTGGAGGTGCAGGGCCCAGCTAAGGAGTGGGGTCCGGGCAGACAAGCATGCAGGTGCACGAACACACAAAGACATGGAGGCTAAGGTGACAATTTAATCCACACACATATTTCTCAGGAGACCATGACCACATGGACAGACGACACAGGACAACCCTCTTGCCCCTGGCAACAGCAGGCAAATCCCAGTCCTTACCTGAGAGTGCAGAGCAAGGGCAGGAAGTCTAAAGTGCTGTCTGTTGTCAGGTGTATTTGTGTAGAATAGGGAGGGGTGGGGTTGGCCAGGTGCACTGGGAGGGGCTTGGGCAGAGGAATTCAGGCAATGAGGAGGGATGGGCTAAACCTTATCTGGGCAAATAGCAGCTGGAAGCGGGGTGTGGGGAGAGTGTGTGTGCCTGTGTGTGAGTGGGCAGGAGATGAGGGGCGTGGGGAACAACCCATTACCATATTGCTATGGAAATGAGTTGCAAAGAACCAAGGCAGGAGTCCCCAACCCTGACAAGTCGGTTTAGCACCCAGGGACCACCTCCGAACATTTGTAGAGCTCCTACCGAATGCCAGACCACACATGAGGTGCTTAACACACAGTAGGTAACCCACTGCCTCCTACAAAGTTGATAGGATGATCACCTCCTTTCAGCAGGTGCAGGAGGAAAAAGTGACTCTAATGGAGGACCTGGTGGAATGTGTGCCGAGCCCCAGGCACAAGTTCTCAGATGTGCTGCCCAGCTCAGGGAGCTCGCCTGGGAGTGGAAATCACACAGAAAAGGGGACTTTCCTGATGGAATGTACGCAAGTGGGAGTGGAGGCCAGGCTGCTGGCTTGCTGTGCACTCTGCAAGCCTCTTGTGGTCTGGTCCCCATTACCCCTGTGGCCACTGCTGCATGCCAAAACCTCTCGCTAGGTGTGGTTCAGCCATGCTGGGTCCCGTAGTCCCCTGCGGACGGGGCAGATGCCCCTGCTGCAAGCTCTCCTGTCTACCTGGATCCCTGCTTCTAATGTCTCTTGCTCCCAGTGGACTATAGTCCGTGAATGCAAGGACCACGGTGGCTGTCTTGGTCACTTTTACATTCAAAGGGACTGGCCCTTAGCAGTTCTCCTGGCATCAGCAGGTTCCCAGTAAGTATTTGGTGAATGAATGAATGGTCAGTTAGTTATCATGGGGTAATAACTGGCTTCCATTTCTTTTCTTTTCTTTTTTTTTTTTTTTGAGGGAGACTGAGATAAAATTTTGTGTTTGTGGCTTCCATTTCTGTAGTTTGTATTTTGTGTTTTTTTTTCCTTCGTTTTTAACATATCATTAAAAATTCCATTTTTTTCTGGAAAAAGAAGAAACAGGAGCTCTTTTATGGTCTCAGGTTCCTGGCTGAGCTGGGCTCATGCTGCCCACCCTTGCGCTCACAGTGCTGGGTAACACTGAGGACAGCTAGATTCTCACCCGCAGCCAGACGAAGGCGCCTGTCTGGCCCCCGTTTCAGTGAAGTAGAGCAAGAACCATGTGAAATCAAGAGGGGAAGAGTTACAACAGCCACTGTTTTCAGGTTTGCCTGGAAAGAGCCTGGATGAACCAGCTGCCCTTGAACTGTAAACGATTCATTTTAAAGAAGTAACCCGGACCTGAGGGAAATGGAAACTCAGGCCCTTACAAAGGTTTACACTTGAGCATTCATAACAGCTTTTGGAATAGCTAAAAATCTGGAAGTTCTTCACCACTTAACAAATAAATAAATTGTGGTGCACGCATTCAATGGAATACTAGTCAATAATAAAAAGGAATGAACTTTTTATACAGACAAAAGCATGACTAAATCTCAAAGTAATTATGCCGAGTGAAAGAAAGCAGACATAAAGAATACATTCTGTGTAATTTTATCTATAAAGTTCTAGACTATATGAAACACTGCAAAGGGACATGAAGCAGCTTTGGGGTGGATGGATATGATCATTATGTGGATTGTGGTGATGGTTTCATGGAGTATACATAAGCCAAAACATCACATTGTACAATTTAAATATATGCAGATTATGGTACATCAATTACACCTCAACTAGAGCTGTGAATGCAAAAGTAACCACCTTCAGAAAACAATTTCAATAAATGGAGAGGAGGAAAAGGGGTGATTCTCCTTTATTTCCACTGTGGGCAACTATGGAAAGTACTCGTGTGCCAGGTTCTTTGACAGTTTTTGGAGGTAAGTGTTGTTATGAATATCATCCCTTCCCTTGTGGGTTTTTTTTTTTTTTTTTTTTTTTTTTGAGACAGGATCTTGCTATATTGCCCAGGCTGGTCTGAAACTCCTGGTCTCCAGTGGTCCTCCCACCTCAGCCTCCTGAGTATCTGGGACTACGTGTGTAAGCCAGAGGCCTGGCTTCCTTCCCTCCTTCACAGATTTAAAAATGCTGGGTTTAGGAGACATTAAGAAACCTGCTTGGCGGCCGGGCGCGGTGGCTCACGCCTGTAATCCTAGCACTCTGGGAGGCCGAGGTGGGCGGATCGTTTGAGCTCAGGAGTTCGAGACCAGCCTGAGCAAGAGCGAGACCCCATCTCTACTAAAAATAGAAAGAAATTATATGGACAGCTAAAAATATATATAGAAAAAATTAGCCGGGCATGGTGGTGCATGCCTGTAGTCCCAGCTACTCGGGAGGCTGAGACAGGAGGATCGCTTAAGCCCAGGAGTTTGAGGTTGCTGTGAGCTAGGCTGACGCCACGGCACTCACTCTAGCCTGGGCAACAAAGTGAGACTCTGTCTCAAAAAAAAAAAAAAAAAAAAAAAGAAACCTGCTTGGCATCACCCAGCCAGTGTGTACTTAGTCCCAATTGAGGACTATTTGAGTCTAGTGCCTGGGCTTCTTCTCCACATTAGATTATCTCTGTTGTTAGGAATGCTCGTCTGAAAAATTTGAGCCTGCTTTGGTAACAGGGTGAAAGGACTTTGGTTTATGACTAGGTGGGGAGTTATTAGTGTGTTCTGCACACATTTGCTGTGAGACTGCACGGAGCCAGGCCAGGGGGGGCAGGCCGGCTGGCTGTGGGGGAGGAACAGAGGTCCCAGGGGAAGTTTACTAAGGTGTGGTGCCGGCCATGTCCTGCCCAGCTGTGAGAATGACACTGTATCTGTCCACCCACACCCTGCCCTCACCAGGCCACCAAGCCCTACTCTCCAGAGGATTCCTTCTCCCTTCAGGTGTCCTGACTCCAGGACCTGCCCACCCCCACCCCAGCCCTTGGCAGGAAGCTGGAAAGAGAGGCCTATGTCCTCCCAGACCCCAAGAGGGAAAGAGGAACGCATGGGGGCCCGATGCCTTCGGGTCCAGGTTGAGGACCGCAGTTGTCACCAGCTCAGGAGTCAGGGTCTGGACTGTGAATCACAGCAGGCCGGCCGTGGAGGCAGTGAGGCCTTGGGCAGAGGACGTAGGCCCTGCCTTGATGGGGTGAACAGAGAAGGTAGGGCAGTCTGGGTGGCCGGGGAGGGCAGGAGGCCCATGGTGGGTGAGGAGGATGTGAGCAGGCTGGAGTCAGTCTCTGGCAGGGTGTATGTGCTCATGGACTCTTTCCCCACTCATGCTAAGATTCTGAGGCCAAGCAGAGCCTCAGTCACGCATGTGTCCCCTCCACCCCTTGGCACTGTGCCTTACAGGTGGTAAGTGCCCACCAAATGCTTGGACTTATTGTTTGGCTGAGAGAGTTGGCGCTTCCCTTCCAGAAAGCCACGGACCAGAGAAGAGAGGAGCTCTTCTCTGTGGAGCAGGAGGACACGTTTCTGGGCAGAGGGCCTGTATCAAGGAGAGGAGAGGAGAGGGGAGGACAGGAAGAGGCTGAAGGGTCTCCTGGAGGCCCTGGCGGGGGTGGCAGGGTGAGGACCTACAGTGAAGGCCTGAGGTGGGATACTGTCCGTCTCTGTCATGGCCAATGGCTTCAGGCAGAGGCAGCCAGGGCTGCCCTGGGGGTGGGGAGAGAGGCAGGGCAGCCAGGTGCCTCGGCATGGTTTTGGTGGACAGGTTTCTCCTGGCACCAGGGCAAAGGTAGCCCAGCCTGGGCGTGGGCTGGAGAGGGTGCTGCGGGACGGGCCTCAGTGATTCCGGTGTGTGGGGAGGGCCCCCACCCCAGACACTCCTGGGCAGCTCACTGACCCTCCTGTCCAGAGGGAAGCTAATAGCACCTGGCCTGCGTAATTCAAGGATTTCACAGCTTGTAAGAGGCCAAATACCATCACGGGTGTGAGGGCTTTCTCGGTGTGTTATTGCTATTGGTACAAACACTGGCGGCCTGTTTGACTCTGGGCCTCATCATTCCTGCCCTCCTCAGTGCCAGGGATCTGCCTGTGGGACACTTGGTCCCCACTGTTGGGCTCTGGCACCATCAGAGCATTTCACTGACAGGCTGCTGAAGGTTCCCTCCCTGCCCTCGCCCCCTGCAGCACTCTCCTTTCCACTAGGTGAGAGAACCCAGGTGTACCCAGACTGATGTTCCAGACTCAGGCCTTTCAGTGCTTAAATCCGGACTGTTACAGGCAAACCGGGACAATTGGTCACCCACCTTTGTTCCCTGGTGGCAGGCGTCCCAAGCCCTGCAGGCAGCATGCTCTCTCACCCTGGTGGCCCTCTCCTGCCCTGAAGCCTCTAGGCCAGGTGAAAGCACCTGAGCCACCACACCTATGCCACTCCAAGGCCCTCCTGTCCTCTCTGTGGCCCTCACAGGTCCCTCAGCCTTCTAGTCATCCTCTGTCCATGTCTCAATGCTGCACCAGACCTATTCCCTACCCCTACAGGCTGTGACCTCACTGTCTCAGCCCTAGGTCACCAGCCTTGAGAAGGGTAGAGCCTGTTTGTCCCATCCAGCATTGTACCCCTGCCTGTCCAGCTCACACCCTTCCTCCTGGCCCAGGGCAGGAGTACCCTGGGGACATGCAGGGCAGCCTGTCCTGTTCCCCACCTCTATGTGGGCACCCAGGCCTGAGTCCTTAGCGCTGGCTGGCGCTTCCCCTGGCCACTGTGCCTGTCCCGAGCCATGAAATGGCTCTGAGACCTCCTGAAGGCCTCCCTGCCTGCTGGAGCCCCACTGCCCTGCCCGCCCCCTGCCTGGCCCACCCCACCCCCACCCAGACCAACCATCTGGGCCAGCCTGGCTTCAGCTTCCTTGATCACTGTGTGCCCTCCTTGTCCTTGCTGTCAACATTCGGTCGGCCCCCTCGGCTACTTCACCTTCTCAGTCTGCCCTCTGGTCACCTCCCCAGTCTGGTCTGCAGCTTCCTAACCCACTGTCCCTTCTGGGCCTCCTCCAGGCTGCTGGCTTGTGGGGTCATGGACAGCCCTCTCACTACCACCCCCTTGCCTCATCTTGCTTATCGTCTTGAAGCTCATCTCCTTCTGGAAAAGTCCCTGGTGGGCCTGAGCCCTGTGCTGTCTGGTGCTGGCAAGTGCCTCCGAGGTGGAGCCTCGGGCTTCATCTCCTTGTTCCCTCATCGCCTCAGCCAGGTGAAGCACTCAGTAGGTGCCCGGGCATGGCGTGTCCGGGGCAAACCCTAGGAGTGGCGGCTCCAAGCCTCTGTCTATGGACAGCTCTGGGTTGGGGACCGAGGTGGGGGTCTGGGAATCACTGAGTCCCTTTTGCACCTGCCAGGGGAGCAGAGCCCCAAACAAGGGAAACCTCAGGGGTTCAGTTCCACACCAGGGTTCACCTCCTGCTGCTGGGCCCACAGCTGGAAAGCTCCCTAGCCAAGGCCCTAGTCCTGGGTGTGCCCTGGGGACTGGAATGGAGGAGTGGGTCCCCAGCCCAGCCTTCCTTCTATTTCTGGATGCCTCAGAGGGCTTTGTCCTAGGCCTCACCCTGCTCTGTCCTGTGTGTTCTTGGAAGGGCGTGGCCCAGACTTTGTCCCTGGCAGCTGGAGCCTGCCCAGGGCTGATCCCTCCAGTGCCACCTGATGCACTCTGAGTTCTCCCCACCCAGGGTTGGTCGTGGTCTGACTAAGAGGCCTGCACACAGACCTCTAGTCACGGGAGTCAGGACAGCAGTTTCTGCAGGCGGGAATGGCCATGACGGGGTGCGGGGGGAGGAGTGCGTTTGTGGGAAAGGAGTGCTGAGCTTTAAGCCACCCTCTTGCCCCTTCCCACCTGGAGGGTCCAGCTGCTTCTTAGCTGGGCTCTCCTGCAAGCCAGCCTTGCCCCTGCTCTTCCTCAACGCTCACCCACCCAGAGCTGGCAAGTGCCATCAGTGATGGCCAAGGGCTCAGCCCCCAGCCGAGAGGAATGTTTCCCGAGCACTGGGATGTGAGCCTGGGCCTGGAGGGATGCAGACGAAGGTGAAACACAGGGACTGCTTCCAGGGGCACCAGTGCTTGGTGGGGACAGGTGGCAGCCAGAGCCCAGGACTGCAGAGGAGACAGGGTATGGGGGAGGGAGTGGGGAAGAACTCCCTGGAGAGGGTGGGACAGGGGTCTGGCCTTGCAGGATTTGCTGGGCAGGAGAGAGAAAGGGAAGATGCTGAGAGGGTGCCTCAGCATCTCCTCCACCAGGTTACAAGTGTCCCCATAACTCAAGGAAGTCTTCACTGTGTTGAGGCCCCACTGGGCTGGTGGGAGGCAGCCTTTGCGGTCCCTCAAAGGATGCTGTGGAGGCGGCATCTGGAAGGTGGCTATGACAAGGTTACTGGAGGCAGGACGAAAACTATTTTTCAGCCTGGGCCACACTTTGTTCCAGATATGGACGGTTACCCATGTTATTTCATTTCATGTCCAAATGACTCTGCGAAGCACGGGCACCTCATTTTAGAGATGAGGACCAGAGACGAGGGGACACAGCCAGTAAGGAGTGAGGTTAATCTGGAATCCACTATCCCCCCCTGCCTTGTCTAAGAGAGGGTTGAGATGGGCGAGGCCCGGAGTGCTCCCTCTTTACTGCTCCGCCGTGTGCAGAGGCGGCCCATCTGGAACATGAACGAGGAGTGAGCAGCACTGCCCTCATGGGTGTAGCCTCTGCCCGCTCTGTGCAGCCAGTGTCCCCGCGTGGGGTGCAGAGGGACTGTCCTGCCCTGTGTCCTCCTTCCCCTTTGCTCTTCAGCGAGAATCCCAAATCGCAGCTATCCTGTCCCCAGGGTTGGCAGCAGGTCTGTGTTCTAAGGACCAGGAATAAGGTCCAAATACAGTCTGCCTGGGCAGGGGGGTGTTACCTGACCTGGCAGGGGGCCTGGGAGTGTGGGGGACCAGCCAGGGAAGAGACTTGACCCAAGCCTGTGTCCTGAGGTGCTGGGACAAAGGGCCCAACCCTGGGTGGAGAGAGGGAGCGCAGAGAGGGAGGTGTCAGCAGAAGGGGCATTGGCAGGGCAGCAGTGAAAGTGCCCTGGGCAGGGAGGCATTGCCTGGGCTTTCAGCCTCATGGGTGCCACAAGCAGGCTGTGTGACCTGGGCAGATGGCACCGCCTCCTTGTGCCTCAGTTTCCTCATCAATAAAATAAGTCTTCTACGACTGGATGTATTCCCTCGTGTGATGGAGCTGGGAGGTGGGGGCGGCCAAGACTTGGGGGACAGGAGCTGGGCAGCAGAAGGGGAGGAGGGAAAACCTCCCCCACCCATTGCCAGGCTTTGCAACTTTGCTGCCCCCGGTGGTGGCACAGAGAAAGAGAAATGGGGTCTCCCTGGGGAACAGAGGCTGTTCCTTCTCTGGCCTCAACTGCTTCCATTGAATTTCTCTCCTGCACAGGGGGGGCACTCTTGGGGGCCTTTACCACCCACCACCTCCTTCAGGGCTGTGCGCATTCCATGTGGACACAAAGGCAGTGACAGCCTATGCATAAGATACCCTCAGCGTTGTATGGGGCGGCAAGGTTTATTCACTCATGCCTTCGTGTTGCAAGTGCTGATGGAGGGGCTGTAGTGTCCTAGGGCACTGTGCCAGGCCTGGGGATGCAGAGGCACTTGGCACATCATTCCTGCCCTCAGAGAGCCTCTGTCCAATGGGAGAGAAGACAGGGAAGCCACAGTCTCTGGAGAAATGGGAGACGGTGGGGGCTGGTCACACCTGTGACCTCTTGTGTGAATAACACTGGAGAAGCAGATGGCGAGTACCTGTGGGTCCCTCTCTGACTTCTGGCTTATCCTGGACATCTAGATGTATAGCTGGATGTGCCAGGAGTCCTCTGCTGCTAGGATAGGGGAGTCTTTTCTGGCTGGGTCTTCCAAAAGAGGTGGGTCCTTCTCCCTAGGGATGGCTGGATTTCTACCTGTGCCTGTTGCTCTCCTGCCTTGTCCCTGTAGCCTCCTCTATGTACCCTCCTCCTCCCCAGACCTGGTCTGGGGGCCCAGGTTCCGGAGAGGGTGGAGAGCATCAAGTCTGCCTCCAGGGCCAGTGCTCTGCCGGCCTCCCAGTGCCGACAGCATAGTGTGGGTCAGGTGGAGGGAGCATGAGGCTTCTGGAGGCTTCTGAAGCCTACTGAGGCTGGGCTGGGACACAGACAGGGAGAAGGAGGTGGGACAAGGAGAGCGTGTGCATCAGGGGCCCAGGGCAAGGAGGCTGTTGCCTCAGTGTTGCTGGGAAAGTGGACCAGTCTGACTCAGGAGGGACATCAAGTCCTGGCTGCAGCACTGGCACAGGGGCCGTGGGCCAGAGTCCTGGCCTTGGTGGCAGATAGGCATTGCCCATGGAGGCTTAGTTCTTCCCCCAGACCAAGTGGTAGACTTGGAAGGAACAGACAAGCTCTTGCTCTTCTTTCCAGAAGGATGGCTGGACAGCCCAGCAGTCCGGTAGAGTTTGACCTCAGGCTGAGGGTAAAGTTGGGGAGCAGTGGAGTTGGGCTCGTGGGTCCAGCACCCTTCGGTTCTAGGACCTTAGGCAAATGCACAATTCTGGTAACATTGCCATCCCTGTCTGTGGAGGACATGATGATAATACCCAGCTCTTAGTTTGGTATGGCAATTAAGTCATATGACATATGTGAGGTGCCTGGCTCGGAGCCTGGCATGTGGAAGACACATTTGCTGTCCTGCCCCTTCCCACACTCAGTGCTGCAGGGAGCACACACTGTAAGACGTATATTTTTATTCATAATTTGCCCTCTTTTGACACCTCAGATAATATATCTCCAGTTTAGAACTTCTCACACCTTGAGAATCTCACTGCATATATACTTTCCTTTGTGTTATCCACAAGGTATATGAAAATTTGATGTCATGATTTAAATCACTGATATTTATATTTTTAACAAAAATAGGAATTTGGCCAAAGTTGTTCTAAAGCAAGACCTCAGATGACTCAATAAAGTTAATGACATAGGCGACCAGGGTCCTGGCAGACAACAGACCCTGTAGGCCAGTCCTTGTGAGCCAAGGAGAAGCTGGATAAATGCCCTCAGGTACGTGTGTAAGTGTGGATATCTACTTGTTTAAGATTTTTAATTCTGCAGGTCTTTTTTGAGCACTTATCATGTGCTCAGCCATGTGCTTGCTCTCGAATGGGTCCTGAAGGCATGAGGATGACCCATCAGCCTTGGTCTCCCTCTTAGAGCAGGGCCTGCCTTCCAGGGCCCAGGAGAGTGGGGTAGCCTAGGTGGAGGTGAGGGGCCTGTTCCAGCTGCCCATGGCTTCAGAGAATGGAGCACTGGGCTTGTTCTAGCAGCCAGGACCCTCCTTGGAGTGTCAGTTTCTTGTGCACTGAGGGAACCCAGCACTCCAGGGGGTGCTGGAGGACAATGGGGAACCTATTCCTTTACCAGTCTACGAAGCTCCTTTCTTAGCTGGCTCCTGTTCAAGGGGGATTCTAGCCTCCACCAATGGTTTGCTTCTACTGCAGTCTCCCTGGCCCCAGGTCCTTCCTTGACCCACACTGCTTCTCTCCAGGACCCAGGGTCAGCTGACCCTAATCTCACCCTTTTTGACTGTGCCCACCACTATCAATGTGGCAGAATTTGAAGCCCTCCACATTCTGACTAAAGCAGAGCCAGGCCTTTGTCTCAACCCTCCCAATGAGAAGAGCCAAACCCCACTCTTCTCAGAATAAAAGCTTTCTCCTGCCAGCTCCTGCTGTCCTGTGCTCTCAGGAGACCCAGAAATGATAGGAGTTAAGTATCCCAGGCCTCCCTTTCCCAAGGGGCTTTCATTCTCACCCGCTCAGTTGAATGGCTATGACCGGGATGAGTAACTTCCTGGGCAGCCTGCCTGGGCAGGCAGGCAAGGGGAATGGAAAGTAGTGACACAGGCCTCACTCAAGAGTGCCTGGCTGACAGGGCAACAGACACAGAGCCCCAACTTGGGAGTCCCATAGTGGCATTAATCATGGCCCCCGGACCGCAGACACACAGCTGTATGGAGATCTGTGTGATCCCACACAATGGCCAGGACCAACTGGGAAGCAGCTGATACCACCAGGAAAATAAAAAGGTAAATTCAAAACCACCAAGAATTAACTATTTCAAATTTCTCTGTGGTCCATGCATTTGTAAAGGACCATGTGTGTCTTGTCTTATTCACTGTGTATCTGTCCCCAGTGTGCTACTTAGCTCAGCAGGAGTGTATTTGTGCTTCTTTCTTGAATTGTGTAGGCAAGGCCCTATGCCTGGTAAGTGTCCATGGTCTCTGGGCAAGTACAGAGAGGGGCCAGAAGACCCAGGGAGTTTCTGGAAGAGAGGAAATGATCTTATGTTCGGGGAAATGAGCAGACAGGGCTGACCCTTGGCAAGATATCCAAGACACCAAACGACTCTCTGGCCCCTTCTAGGGTTGTTCCTGGCCCCAGGCCCCTGCCCTGCCCTGCCCTGTCACTGCTCCATCCCTGGCTTCTTTGGTCAGGCCATAGTTCCAGGAAGGCCCCTGGTCTGGGGAAGATACCCACCCTGTGTCTCACTCTCTTGAAGAAGGCTCTGTGCCTTTCAGAGTGAAAGGTGCTAAATCTGTCCAGGCTGATGTGTTAACAACAGAGAGAAGAAAACATTTCTCTCCACTTGTGGGGCTTCTTCTTCCTGTTGAGATACAGAATGTACATTTTAAGTGGCACAGTCTGGAGACAATGTCTACCCCTGCTTTTTGCTACCCATGAATGCCTTTTCCTTGAGTCCAGGCAGGAGAAAGGGAGAGTCATGTCAGAAGAGGGATTCTGGGGGCGGCAGAGCCAGCCAGGGCACAGAAATTGTGCCACATTGCTACCTGGCTTGGCTGTTCCCTCACACATATGGTGGAGTGAGGGAGAGGAGAGGTATGGAGGTCTGGGCCCTCAGCAGGAAGTTGTCGGTCCTGTCCCACTAGTCTGGGGCTTCTTCAGAGGTGGTACAGATCAGGGGCCTAAGGCTTAGAGCCTGCCCAACTTAGGGGCTCTAGAGAGTGCCAATGGCTGCCACACCTGGGACTTAAGCAACACAGGTGCACACCTGGGGGGCATGCAGGGCAGGAAATCTAAGGACAGTGAGGGACAAAGACAGTTCCAGACGTGGATGCAGAGAGTCAGCCTTGCCCAGGACACTGCCTTGGCGAGCCTCCGGTCCACGTCCACGGGCACCGCCCTGCACACTGACACGCAGAAACCCAGACGGAGGTTGCTGCGGGCTTGGTGCTTCTCCACAAGACGCAGGGGCAGGGCCTAGAGGGAGGGGTCCGGCAGGCTAGAGGAGCAGGGGAAAGCAGGCCTTACAGGAGATGTAGGAACAGTGGGTGGGGTAGATGCCCCAACCGGTGAGGTGATGGCGACGGGGATTGACACTAGGGGCTGTCCGGGAGCTAGGAATTTGACCCGGCAGGATGAGGGCGTGGCGACAGGGCACGGGAGCGTGGGACCCGAGAAGGGCCTCTGGGGCGGGGTGCGGAATGAATGGGGCGACATATGGCGGCCACTGTGTTTACCTGGGGCCGGGGTGTTGGGAAGGTCTGTTAGCTGGGTCTGCGGAGCAGTCCGCCCTACCTGTCCGGGGAGCTGCCATCTGGGGCCAAGGGCACCGGCCGGCCGTTGCTCCCTTCTGGATCGGGGCCGGCAGCCGGACCGCCGTTGCGGCTGCTGGTGCTACCACCGTCCATGCCTGTGGGCAGCGCGGCTTTCCTAGCCCTGGCGTTGAAGAACCGAACGCAGATACGCCGGCGGCGGCGGCGATGTCAGGCTGGTGCGCATGCGTCTGCACGAAGCCGGCCGGTCGCTGGGCGGGGCCGACGAGGAGCCCAGCCAATAGGCGCGGCGCCGAGGGGCGGGGACCGAGGCTGGCTGGGGCGCCGCGGCGCTCAGCCTGAGGCTCGCTGTGTTCGTCAGCGCGGGTCTGGTGGCCTGGGCTCCGCCACCCTGCCAGGGTCTGAGAGCTGCTCTTAAGCTTCTGGCCATCTGGCCCTTCCTAGGGGCCTCGGTGTTCCCCTAAGGGGCCAGGGAGCGCGGCCAAGCACAGCTCCTCAGGAACTGAAACGCAGACTCCTCACTGGGAAAGGGCGCGTCTGTCTCCACGCCCGCACTTCCCGGCGCTGGACGCTGAGAGGTCCAGAGGAGAGGTCGGACGACTTTAGTCCCACATTCCTCTCGGCTCCCTCAGCGCCCTCCTCTCCTCCCCAGGGGGGCCAGGCGTCTGTCACATTGGGTCTTTCTTCCCATGCGTCTGCACCCGGACCTTAACCTGGCTGTGTGCCCCTCACACGTGGAGCCCCGACTCCGTTATTCAAGTGCAGAGTATGGCGGAGGAAGAAGGAAGAAGAGCGACGCTCAGACCACCTCGATCCAGTTCCTTTTCTCATAGTCACCCGTACCCCCCACATCAGCCTGGGAGGGGCCCAGTAGCCACCCACTGCAGGGCACTTGCCCGATCCCTCATCAGGGAGTAGCTGTGAGAAAGGGAAGAATAGAGCACATTGGGGCGTGATGGGCCTGGCTAGAGGACTGTGGCAAAACTGGAATAGACATGGGCAGTGTGAGAGGCCTGGCTGTTGGGGAGTGGAGAGGGCCCCGGATGTGTTGGGATTTGGCGAGGTAGAAAGGGTTTCACAGCAAGCAGGCTGTTGAGGGCCTGGCTGCAGGGGCAGGGAGGTGTGCTGGCTGAAGGCATAGGGCTGGGGAGAGAGTCAGAAGCTAGCAGCGTTTGGACTCTGTCCCCAAAATGTGTGTCAGTGCCAGTCTACACACGGCATAGGTCTTAAGGGATGGGGTGGGAGAATCCAGAGGTGTAGAAGTGATGAGTCTTCCCTGAATTACATACTGTTTTGCTGGAGAGATAAAGGGCAGCCCTTATACTGGTGCCAAATGGGCAGGCCCATGAGCTTGCTGTGGAGAAGGGGGTAGTGTGCAAGCAGAGAGGACCTCTCTCTTCCTAATAGGCCTTAGGGAAGGCGTTGTGGAGATGGTGGAGCTTCAGGTGGATTGGACGGAAGAGTAGGCTTTGAAAATGTGGAAATAGAAGACAGGGAAGGCATTGGTGACCTGGGCTGTAGGGCAGGGTGTAACTTTTTGTAAAGAAAGTTAAATAGCGGGGAACTTTCAATGTATTTCCAGGGAATGGTGAGAAATCCATCTCGACAGTGGGGAGCCATTGAAGGCTTCTGATCTGTAGAGTGAGGTATGTAAGGTGGAACGTTGGAAGGCCCACCAGATCTGGGTGTACAGGATGGGGTTGAGTTGATGAAGTCACGCTTGAGGCCCCATGATGGGAGGAGGCAGGAGTGTAAAGTAAAGGAGAGGTCACTTTCTACCCCAGTATATGAGAACCAGTGACTCAAGCTTCTCAGAATGCCAGGCTAAGTGCCCCCTTGTCACAACTAGGGAACTCAGGGACAACCAGGTCCCCTGAACACCAGGTTGTATGTGAAGGAAGACAGGCTCTTTTAAGAATAGAATGTGGCTTTCAGGAGGCTGTTTATTAGGAGAAAAAGATTCTGGTACGTGATTTCAAGCCAGGTCAGGAAGACAATTCACTCAGGCTCCCCATGTTGTATCTCCATCATCTTCCTCAGTGATGTGGTCCAGTAGGGGCCCCAGAGTGCCCTGGGCCATGTCCCTTGGCTGTACCATGGGACCCTGTGCCCTTGTCAGGGGTTGGAGAATGGGCCCCTGGGGCATGGCCAGCGGGGGCCCCAGGGTTCCCTGGAGCATGCCCCTTAGCATCATGCCCAGGGCCATGGCCTTGGCCTTGTCCTCCACCTTGGCCGTGCCCCTATAAAAGTCAATTGAACAATATCAGAGTCACAGGTCAGTGCCAGTCTTCCCTGAGTTAACTCCTCTTCACCCCACTTCCCTACGGGACTCAGGACTGCTGGGCAAGCAAGGGGCTGTGGTGAGAGCTGGGTGCCAAGGGTAGCAAGTGATGCTCGTACTCCTGGGCCTTTGCTTTGGTGAAGCCACAGCACTAAGCAGACAAAAGAGGAGCAACGTACATTTACTAGTTTCTATTCCTTGAGGTGAGATATGACTCCTACGCCTTGGACCTCAGTTTATGTTATTATTACATTATTATTTTCTCTGTATGTAAGAAACAGAATTATTTCTTCTCTTCCCTTCCAAAACACAGGAACCCTTGGAGAGTGATCAGAAGATTTGCCACGCTAGAAATTTTAGGCTCACCGTATTTAGGAGCAAGGGTGAGGCTGGGGGAGGTTGCAGAGGAGCTCACTGAGGGCCTGAGGCAGGGGAGGCAGGAGGCTGGGTCGGGGGCCATCTAGGAGCTGAGCAGGAGGAAGAAGACAGCTGGAGCATGAGAGAACATCGGTGGAAGGTGGCAAGGTGGGGATGTGTGTGTTCTCTGTGTAGGTGTGTGTACAGGTCTACACTGCATTTACATACACATAGCTATGTCTGTGTCAATGTACCTGGGTGGCTGCATAATGGAGCCTGCTGTGTGCACAGATACGTGCATGGGGTGCATGGTTGTGCGTACATGAGAATAGGGGTGTGTGTGAGCTCATGGCTGTTCCTGAGCAGGTGCCAGATGCAGGGAATCAGGAAGAATAGAAAAGAAAGTCAAAGCTTTACTGAGTCAGCCAGAAGAAGCCTGGGAATAGTGTCATTTAATTTTCTGTCTTGGCTGGAAGAAGTCCTGAGGCCCCAAGGCCAAAGGAGTTCATTTGCCTCTTGCCCCAGGCCCAGGGAAAAGGGTCGAGACACCATCTTGCTTCTGTGCTGGGGCACTATGGCCCTGGGACCCTGTGGAGCAGGGGTGAGGCTATGTCTCTACCTAGGGCTTGGGTAACTCCACAGCCTACATCTGCCTCCTAGGACGTGATTAGAGCTAGGTCCAAGTGGCCAGCCCTGGAGGCTTTCTGTGTCCATGTTAGGGCAGCCTCTGCCCCACCCTGGCTCAGTGATGCCTGGAAAAAGCCACTTCCCATCCCACCTGCCTCTCCTGCTATGGCTCCTTTGTTTGAGGGGTGGAGGGTGGAGGGGGACAGAGATCCAGGCCTAGGTCTCCTGTTGGTAGCCACTGGGGGGATGAGGTGGAGCACAGGCAGCCTCCCATCACTGGCAGAGGCAGGCCCTAGGCGCCACGCAGTGTGCTTGCGTTTGGGAGCAAGGAGCCATCCAGCAAGGCTGTGGGGGTAGCCAGGACACCAGAGAATCATCGAACAGGCAGGGAAGCAGCAGGAGAAAGGATGGGCTGCTGGGGCAGGAGAGGATGTGAGGAAAGGAGAGAGACAGATGGGAAAAGAGTGGAGAGCACAGCAGAAGGCTGCAGCTGGGATGGACGGGGGAACAGCCATGCCCCACCCCATGGGGCTGGTGCCTGAGCCTGCTCCCTTCTTGTCATTTGGGGGAGGTGGTGGCTGCTCCCTGAGGTTGCAGGGAGGAGGCTAGAGATCTGGAGGACATGACAGTGGGGAAGAAAATGGGGAGAGGGTTGGAGTACATTCCTACCTTCGGACCTATGGGAGAGAAAGAGGAAAAAAGAGGCAGCATTGGTCATTTTGTTCTGCAGTGAAAATCCATGTCTCCTCCCTAGCGCTGATCTTGTGCCCCCACCTCTGCACCAACAACCATTCCCCATTCATTCACTCAGCAACAGGCACATACTGAAAGTCAATACAAGGTTCAGCCGTGTGTCCCTGTGTGCTCAAGAGCTGGTTGAGTTTTCCTGGGTACAGTGGGGCCAGTTAGGACATGTGGGTTATTGTGCCCACTCTGTCTCCTCTGTGTTCTCCCAACTTCAGCCCAACTCCATGACACTGAGTCTGGCCCTTCCCAGGGGCAAACCCAGATTGTTCTCTTCCACTTCTAGGCTGCTCCCACCCCAACCTCCCCATGTGCCCCACCTTTGTCAAGTCCTGCTTATCTCAGCTCTTGTCTCTGCTCAGCCTCTCAGCTGTTTCTTGGCTCCTGCTTGTGGCCTTCTGGTCTCACAGCTGGGCCTTTGTATGTGCCTCCTGCCTCCTGGAAATCTCTCAGGCTCAACTTTGTGGTGCCTTCCTGCAGGAAAGCCACGTGGACTGGGCCGTCCAGCCTGCCCAGCTGCGGGTGCAGTGGGCTGACTCTGCAGCAGCCTAGCTGAGTGGTCCTGGGTGTTGGGAAATGCTCCCTTGGTGGGAATTGCCTGCTGTTTCTTAAAGGCCAGGATGGTCTTTGGTTCCTTTTGAGGGGAGCCAATGGCTCAGCTGCCAAGAGCTGGGCTCCAACCCAGCCACACCTCCATGGCCTTACCCTGAACGTGCCTCTAGCTCCCCGGGGCCCCGTGTGTGCAGTGGGACAAGCACCTGCCTGTGTTACTCCTCAGGTTGAAGATTTAGTGAGATGAAGGATGGGGAAGTATGTTTCTTCAACTGTAACCTGTTGTAAGGGCTTGTGCTCATTGCGGACCCCGCCACCACCTTCACACAAACACACACCCCCATATTTTTGGTGTGCAGTAGATAGGGCTGACTGATCGCCCTGACTTCACCACTCTCCTTCCCTCTCTCCTCCTTCTTCCACCCCACAGCCTCCCAGCAACGGTGCTTACCTGGATCCATCTTTATGGGGCAAGAGCAGGGAGTGACACAAGGATCACCTGTGTTTAAAAGGTTAGTTTACTGTAATATAAATCACAAGTTCTTTCCTTCCTCCCTCCCAGGGATGCCCACACACAGCTCCTTCAAAGGACAAAAGGGATAAAACTGCTCCCTTTGCCTTAGCTTGTCACCCATATGGAGCTGGCACTCTAGGTGCCAGGCACGGGTGCTGAACAGACACAGTGGGTTCACCCACATGGTGGGCAGACAGAGACACAAGAGAGCAGCAGGCGGCAGTCCCTGAACTCCATACTCTTACACCTGTCCCCTGCCCCACCCCAGCTCACAATCATGTGTTAATTCATTTCCACTTGGGTGGATTTCAATCATGTTAAGTAGTCATGTTGTGTGCCTGCCATGTGCCGGGTCACGGTACCCCTGGCTGTACAGATTCTTGCCCCTGTGTAAAGATCTGGCACGGGGGTGAGAGAGGGAGGCTGAGACAGCTGAGTGCACCCTTAGCTGGGAAGGGCAGGGTGAGGTGGGGGTGGGGGTCTCTGAGGGATGCAGGGTACCATGTGAAGTTTGCCCTGAAGCAGAAGTGAACAGAAAGCTTTCCAGGGTCCTAGCTACTTGTTCCCTGTCTCCTCCTACCAGGATTGGAAAGGGCCTGAGCTTGGGGTCTGAGACAATTTGTCATTCACCAAGAAGTCTTGCTCTCATCAGATGGAGGATGCTATGGTGTCCTGGTGCCAAGGGTGGCCTGGCCTTGCCTTGCTTGGGGTTGGCATGCACGGCACAGTGAACAACCCCCAAATGGACCCAGGACACACACTGTAGGTTCATTTTTTCCAAACCCACAAATCAGAGCATAGTATGTGTCATCAGGACCAAATACTTGAGAGCAGAGCTCTCCAGTGCTCATATGATTGGTGAGTACACAAGCAGAAACAGCCCCCGGAAACCAGGACCCCAATTCCCTTGCAAGACATGGCCCCCTGCAGCTCTTTTGCCACTCATTTTCATTGGTTCTGCTGGTGCCACTAATGTTCAGCTGAGGTCAGCTTGGGTAGCATAGCCCTGGTCCGTCTGCTCCCCCATCCTTTCCCTTAGTGAGTGATGAGGCTGGAAGAGACCCATGGGGCAGGGCTTAGGGGAGGGAGAGGGAAAGGACACCTGGGGGCCAGTTGGGGTCTCAGTAGGAAGAAGGAGCAAAGACAATGCTCAGACTGCATCTCTGCATTTCAGGCCCAGGAGTTTGAGCGGCAGGAGGTGGCAGGACCAGAAGGACCCCGATACAATCCCTTGCAACCCTCAGCTAAGCCCCTCTTCCTGGCATGGCAGAGGCTGTAAAACTATTATCACTCAAGTGGACAGTGGAGGTGCAGGGCCCAGCTAAGGAGTGGGGTCCGGGCAGACAAGCATGCAGGTGCACGAACACACAAAGACATGGAGGCTAAGGTGACAATTTAATCCACACACATATTTCTCAGGAGACCATGACCACATGGACAGACGACACAGGACAACCCTCTTGCCCCTGGCAACAGCAGGCAAATCCCAGTCCTTACCTGAGAGTGCAGAGCAAGGGCAGGAAGTCTAAAGTGCTGTCTGTTGTCAGGTGTATTTGTGTAGAATAGGGAGGGGTGGGGTTGGCCAGGTGCACTGGGAGGGGCTTGGGCAGAGGAATTCAGGCAATGAGGAGGGATGGGCTAAACCTTATCTGGGCAAATAGCAGCTGGAAGCGGGGTGTGGGGAGAGTGTGTGTGCCTGTGTGTGAGTGGGCAGGAGATGAGGGGCGTGGGGAACAACCCATTACCATATTGCTATGGAAATGAGTTGCAAAGAACCAAGGCAGGAGTCCCCAACCCTGACAAGTCGGTTTAGCACCCAGGGACCACCTCCAAACATTTGTAGAGCTCCTACCGAATGCCAGGCCACACATGAGGTGCTTAACACACAGTAGGTAACCCACTGCCTCCTACAAAGTTGATAGGACGATCACCTCCTTTCAGCAGGTGCAGGAGGAAAAAGTGACTCTAATGGAGGACCTGGTGGAATGTGTGCCGAGCCCCAGGCACAAGTTCTCAGATGTGCTGCCCAGCTCAGGGAGCTCGCCTGGGAGTGGAAATCACACAGAAAAGGGGACTTTCCTGATGGAATGTACGCAAGTGGGAGTGGAGGCCAGGCTGCTGGCTTGCTGTGCACTCTGCAAGCCTCTTGTGGTCTGGTCCCCATTACCCCTGTGGCCACTGCTGCATGCCAAAACCTCTCGCTAGGTGTGGTTCAGCCATGCTGGGTCCCGTAGTCCCCTGCGGACGGGGCAGATGCCCCTGCTGCAAGCTCTCCTGTCTACCTGGATCCCTGCTTCTAATGTCTCTTGCTCCCAGTGGACTATAGTCCGTGAATGCAAGGACCACGGTGGCTGTCTTGGTCACTTTTACATTCAAAGGGACTGGCCCTTAGCAGTTCTCCTGGCATCAGCAGGTTCCCAGTAAGTATTTGGTGAATGAATGAATGGTCAGTTAGTTATCATGGGGTAATAACTGGCTTCCATTTCTTTTCTTTTCTTTTTTTTTTTTTTTTGAGGGAGACTGAGATAAAATTTTGTGTTTGTGGCTTCCATTTCTGTAGTTTATATTTTGTGTTCTTTTTTTTCTTCCTTTTAAACATAATGTTAAAAATTCCATTTTTTTTTCCTGGAAAAAGAAGAAAGAGGAGCTCTTTTATGGTCTCAGGTTCCTGGCTGAGCTGGGCTCATGCTGCCCACCCTTGCGCTCACAGTGCTGGGTAACACTGAGGACAGCTAGACTCTCACCCTCAGCCAAGGGAAGGCGCCTGTCTGGCCCCCATTTCAATGAAGTAGAGAAAGAACCATGTGAAATCAAGAGGGGAAAAGTTACAACAGCCACTGTTTTCAGGTTTGCCTGGAAAGAGCCTGGATGAACCAGCTGCACTTGAACTCTAAACGATTAATTTTAAAGGAGTAACCCGGGCCTGAGGGAAATGAAAACATAGGCCTTTGCAAAAGTTACACATGAGCATTAATAATAGCTTTTGGAATAGCTAAAAATCTGGAAGTTCTTCACCACTTAACCAATAAATAAATCGTGGTGCACGCATTCAATGGAATACTAGTCAACAATAAAAAGGAATGAACTTTTTATACAGACAAAAGCATGACTAAATCTCAAAGTAATTATGCCGAGTGAAAGAAAGCAGACATAAAGAATACATTCTGTGTAATTTTATCTATAAAGTTCTAGACTATATGAAACACTGCAAAGGGACATGAAGCAGCTTTGGGGTGGATGGATATGCTCATTATCTGGATTGTTGTGATGGTTTTATGCAGTATACATAAGCCAAAACATCACATTATATAAATTAAATATATGCAGATTATGGTACATCAATTACACCTCAACTAGAGCTGTGAATGCAAAAGTAACCACCTTCAGAAAACAATTTCAACAAATGGAGAGGAGGAAAAGGGGTGATTCTCCTTTATTTCCACTGTGGGCAACTATGGAAAGTACTTGTGTGCCAGGTTCTTTGACAGTTCTTTGGAGGTAAGTGTTGTTATGAATATCATCCCTTCCCTTGTGGGTTTTTTTTTTTTTTTTTGAGACAGGATCTTGCTATATTGCCCAGGCTGGTCTGAAACTCCTGGTCTCCAGTGGTCCTCCCACCTCAGCCTCCTGAGTATCTGGGACTACGTGTGTAAGCCAGAGGCCTGGCTTCCTTCCCTCCTTCACAGATTTAAAAATGCTGGGTTTAAGAGACATTAAGAAACCTGCTTGGCATCACCCAGCCAGTGTGTACTTAGTCCCAATTGAGGACTATTTGAGTCTAGCGCCTGGGCTTCTTCTCCACATTAGATTATCTCTGTTGTTAGGAATGCTCGTGTGAAAAATTTCAGCCTGCTTTGGTAACAGGGTGAAAGGACTTTGGTTTATGACTAGGTGGGGAGTTATTAGTGTGTTCTGCACACATTTGCTGTGAGACTGCACGGAGCCAGGCCAGGGGGGGCAGGCCGGCTGGCTGTGGGGGAGGAACAGAGGTCCCAGGGGAAGTTTACTAAGGTGTGGTGCCGGCCATGTCCTGCCCAGCTGTGAGAATGACACTATATCTGTCCACCCACACCCTGCCCTCACCAGGCCACCAAGCCCTACTCTCCAGAGGATTCCTTCTCCCTTCAGGTGTCCTGACTCCAGGACCTGCCCACCCCCACCCCAGCCCTTGGCAGGAAGCTGAAAAGAGAGGCCTATGTCCTCCCAGACCCCAAGAGGGAAAGAGGAACGCATGGGGGCCCGATGCCTTCGGGTCCAGGTTGAGGACCGCAGTTGTCACCAGCTCAGGAGTCAGGGTCTGGACTGTGAATCACAGCAGGCCGGCCGTGGAGGCAGTGAGGCCTTGGGCAGAGGACGTAGGCCCTGCCTTGATGGGGTGAACAGAGAAGGTAGGGCAGTCTGGGTGGCCGGGGAGGGCAGGAGGCCCATGGTGGGTGAGGAGGATGTGAGCAGGCTGGAGTCAGTCTCTGGCAGGGTGTATGTGCTCATGGACTCTTTCCCCACTCATGCTAAGATTCTGAGGCCAAGCAGAGCCTCAGTCACGCATGTGTCCCCTCCACCCCTTGGCACTGTGCCTTACAGGTGGTAAGTGCCCACCAAATGCTTGGACTTACTGTTTGGCTGAGAGAGTTGGTGCTTCCCTTCCAGAAAGCCATCGAGCAGAGAAGAGATGAGCTCTTCTCTGGTCCCTCAGCCCTCACTGGTTCCTCAGCCTTCTAGTCATCCTCTGTCCATGCCTCAAAGCTGCACCAGACCTTTCCCCTACCCCTACAGGCTGTGACCTCACTGTCTCAGACCAATCATGAGCCTTGACAAAGGGTAGAGCCTATCTGTCCCATCTAGCCTTACATCCTCTGCCTGCCCAGCTCACACCCTTCCTCCTGGGCCACAAGCAGGAGTACCCTGGGGACATGCAGGCCAGCCTGTCCTGTTCCCCACCGCTATGTGGATCCCCAGGCCTGAGACCTTAGCGCTGGCTGGCTCTTCCCCTGGACACTGTACCTGTCCCTAGCCATGCAGTGGCTCTGAGGCCTCCTGAAGGCCTCACTGCTTCCCTGGAGCCCCAATACCCTGCCCTGCCTGGTCCACCCCACCCCCACCCTGGCCAACCCATCTGGGCCATCCTGGCTTCAGCTTCCTTAACCACTGTGTGCCCTCCTTGTCCTTGCTGTCAACATTCTGTCAGCCCCCTCGGCTACTTCACCTTCTCAGTCTGCCCTCTTGTCCCCTCCCCAGTCTAGTCTGCACCTTCCTAGCGCACATCCATTTCAGGGCTCCTCCAGGGTGCTGGCTTGTGAAGTCATGGACAGCCCTCTCACTACCACCCCCTTGCCTAGTCTTGCTTATCCTCTTGAAGCTCATCTCCTTCTGGAAAAGGCCCTGGTGGGCCTGAGCCCTGTGCTGCCTGGTGCTGGCAAGTTTCCCCGAGGTGGAGCCTCGGGCTTCGTCTCCTTGTTCCCTCATCGCCTCAGCCAGGTGAAGCACTCAGTAGGTGCCCGGGCATGGCATGGCCAGGGCAAGCCCCAAGAGTGGCAGCGCCCAGCCTCTGTCTGTGGGCAGCTCCGGGTTGGGGATCAGGTGGGAGTCTGGGAATCACTGAGTCCCCTTTGCACCTGCCAGGGGAACAGAGCCTCAAAGAAGATAAACCTTAGGGGTTCAACTCCTGCTGCTGGGCCCGCAGCTGGAAAGCTCCCTAGCCAAGGCCCTAGCCCTGGGTGTGCCCTGGGGACTGGAATGGAGGAGTGGGTCCCCAGCCCAGCCTTCCTTTTATTTCTCGATGCCTCAGAGGGCTTTGTCCTAGGCCTCGCCCTGCTCTGTCCTGTGTGTTCTTGGAAGGGCGTGGCCCAGACTTTGTCCCTGGCAGCTGGAGCCTGCCCAGGGCTGATCCCTCCAGTGCCACCTCATGCACTCTGAGTTCTCCCCACCCAGGGTTGGTCGTGGTCTGACTAAGAGGCCTGCACACAGACCTCTAGTCACGGGAGTCAGGACAGCAGTTTCTGCAGGCGGGAATGGCCATGACGGGGTGCGGGGGGAGGAGTGCGTTTGTGGGAAAGGAGTGCTGAGCTTTAAGCCACCCTCTTGCCCCTTCCCACCTGGAGGGTCCAGCTGCTTCTTAGCTGGGCTCTCCTGCAAGCCAGCCTTGCCCCTGCTCTTCCTCAACGCTCACCCACCCAGAGCTGGCAAGTGCCATCAGTGATGGCCAAGGGCTCAGCCCCCAGCCGAGAGGAATGTTTCCCGAGCACTGGGATGTGAGCCTGGGCCTGGAGGGATGCAGACGAAGGTGAAACACAGGGACTGCTTCCAGGGGCACCAGTGCTTGGTGGGGACAGGTGGCAGCCAGAGCCCAGGACTGCAGAGGAGACAGGGTATGGGGGAGGGAGTGGGGAAGAACTCCCTGGAGAGGGTGGGACAGGGGCCTGGCCTTGCAGGATTTGCTGGGCAGGAGAGAGAAAGGGAAGATGCTGAGAGGGTGCCTCAGCATCTCCTCCACCAGGTTACAAGTGTCCCCATAACTCAAGGAAGTCTTCACTGTGTTGAGGCCCCACTGGGCTGGTGGGAGGCAGCCTTTGCGGTCCCTCAAAGGATGCTGTGGAGGCGGCATCTGGAAGGTGGCTATGACAAGGTTACTGGAGGCAGGACGAAAACTATTTTTCAGCCTGGGCCACACTTTGTTCCAGATATGGACGGTTACCCATGTTATTTCATTTCATGTCCAAATGACTCTGCGAAGCACGTGCACCTCATTTTAGAGATGAGGACCAGAGACGAGGGGACACAGCCAGTAAGGAGTGAGGTTAATCTGGAATCCACTATCCCCCCCTGCCTTGTCTAAGAGAGGGTTGAGATGGGCGAGGCCCGGAGTGCTCCCTCTTTACTGCTCCGCCGTGTGCAGAGGCGGCCCATCTGGAACATGAACGAGGTGTGAGCAGCACTGCCCTCATGGGTGTAGCCTCTGCCCGCTCTGTGCAGCCAGTGTCCCCGCGTGTGGTGCAGAGGGACTGTCCTGCCCTGTGTCCTCCTTCCCCTTTGCTCTTCAGCGAGAATCCCAAATCGCAGCTATCCTGTCCCCAGGGTTGGCAGCAGGTCTGTGTTCTAAGGACCAGGAATAAGGTCCAAATACAGTCTGCCTGGGCAGGGGGGTGTTACCTGACCTGGCAGGGGGCCTGGGAGTGTGGGGGACCAGCCAGGGAAGAGACTTGACCCAAGCCTGTGCCCTGAGGTGCTGGGACAACAGGCCCAACCCTGGGTGGAGAGAGGGAGCGCAGAGAGGGAGGTGTCAGCAGAAGGGGCGTTGGCAGGGCAGCAGTGAAAGTGCCCTGGGCAGGGAGGCATTGCCTGGGCTTTCAGCCTCATGGGTGCCACAAGCAGGCTGTGTGACCTGGGCAGATGGCACCTCCTCCTTGTGCCTCAGTTTCCTCATCAATAAAATAAGTCTTCTACGACTGGATGTATTCCCTCGTGTGATGGAGCTGGGAGGTGGGGGCGGCCAAGACTTGGGGGACAGGAGCTGGGCAGCAGAAGGGGAGGAGGGAAAACCTCCCCCACCCATTGCCAGGCTTTGCAACTCTGCTGCCCCCGGTGGTGGCACAGAGAAAGAGAAATGGGGTCTCCCTGGGGAACAGGAGCTGTTCCTCCTCTGGCCTCAACTGCTTCCATTGAATTTCTCTCCTGCACAGCAGGGGCCACTCTTGGGGGCCTTTACCCCCACCAGTTCCTTCAGGGCTGTGCGCATTCCATGTGGACACAAAGGCAGTGACAGCCTATGCATAAGATACCCTCAGCGTTGTATGGGGCGGCACGGTTTATTCACTCATGCCTTCGTGTTGCAAGTGCTGATGGAGGGGCTGTAGTGTGCTAGGGCACTGTGCCAGGCCTGGGGATGCAGAGGCACTTGGCACATCATTCCTGCCCTCAGAGGCCTCTGTCCAATGGGAGAGCAGACCGGGAAGCCACAGACTCTGGAGAAATGGGAGACACTGGGGGCTGGTCAGAGGTGTGACCACTTGTGTGAATAACACTGGAGAAGCACACGGCGAGCACCTGTGGGTCCCTCTCTGACTTCTGGCTTATCCTGGAAATGTAGGCCTCCACCTGGATGGGCCAGGAGGCCATTTCCCCTAGGATAGGGGACTCTTCTCTCGCTGGGTCTTCCAGAAGACCTGGGTCATTCTCCATAGGGATGGCTGGATTTCTACCTGTGCCTGTTGCTCTCCTGCCTTGTCCCTGTAGCCTCCTCTATGTACCCTCCTCCTCCCCAGACCTGGTCTGGGGACCCAGGTTCCGGAGAGGGTGGAGAGCATCAGGTTTGCCTTCAGGGCCAGTGCTCTGCCGGCCTCCCAGTGCCGACAGCATAGTGTGGGTCAGGTGGAGGGAGCATGAGGCTTCTGGAGGCTTCTGAAGTCTTATGAGGCTGGCCTGGGACACAGACAGGGAGAAGGAGGTGGGACAACGAGAGCGTTAGCATAAGGGGCCCAGGGCAAGGAAGCTGTTGTCTTAGTGTTGCTGGGAAAGTGGACCAGTCTGACTCAGGAGGGACATCAAGTCCTGCCTGTATCACTGGCACCGGGGCCGCGAGCCAGAGTCCTGGCCTTGGTGGCAGATAGGCATTGCCCATGGGGGCTTAGTTCTTCCCCCAGATCAAGTGGTAGACTTGGAAGGAACAGACAAGCTCTTGCTCTTCTTCCCAGAGGATGGCTGGACAGCCCAGCAGTCCGGTAGAGTTTGACCTCAGGCTGAAGGTAAAGTGGGGGAGCAGTGGAGGTGGGCTCCTGGCTCCACCGTCGGTCCTAGGACCTTAGGAAAATGCACAATTCTGGCAACATTGGCATCCCTGTCTGTGGAGGACATGATGATAATACCCAGCTCTTAGTTTGGTATGGCAATTAACTGATATAACATACATGAGGTGCCTGGCTCGGAGCCTGGCATGTGGAAGACACGTTTGCTGTCCTGCCCCTTCCCACACTCAGTGCTGCAGGGAGCACACACTGTAAGACGTATATTTTTATTTATCAATTGCCCTCTTTTGGCACCGGAAATAATATATCTTCATTTTAGAGCGTCTCACACCTTAAGAATCTGACTCCATATATATAAACATTTTCATTTGTGTTATCCAAAAGCTGCATCAAAATTTGATCTCATGATTTAAATCACTGATATTTACTTTTTTACCAAGCTGACATTTAGATAAATAGGAATTTGGCCAAAGTTGTTCTAAAGCAAGACCTCAGATGACTCAATAAAGTTAATGACATAGGCGACCAGGGTCCTGGCAGACAACAGACCCTGTAGGCCAGTCCTTGTGAGCCAAGGAGAAGCTAGATAAATGCCCTCAGGTACGTGTGTAAGTGTGGACATCCACTTCTTTAAGATTTTTAATTCTGCAGATCTTTTTGAGGACTTATCATGTGCTCAGCCATGTGCTTGCTCTCGAATGGGTCCTGAAGGCATGAGGATGACCCATCAGCCTTGGTCTCCCTCTTAGAGCAGGGCCTGCCTTCCAGGGCCCAGGAGAGTGGGGCAGCCTAGGTGGAGGAGAGGGGCCTGTTCCAGCTGCCCATGGCTTCAGAGAATGGAGCACTGGGCTTGTTCTAGCAGCCAGGACCCTCCTTGGAGTGTCAGTTTCTTGTGCACTGAGGGAACCCAGCACTCCAGGGGGTGCTGGAGGACAATGGGGAACCTATTCCTTTACCAGTCTACGAAGCTCCTTTCTTAGCTGGCTCCTGTTCAAGGGGGATTCTAGCCTCCACCAATGGTTTGCTTCTACTGCAGTCTCCCTGGCCCCAGGTCCTTCCCTTTGACCCACACTGTTTCTCTCCAGGGACCCAGGGTCAGCTGCCCCCAATCTCACCCTTTTTGACTGTGCCCACCACTATCACTGTGGCAGAATCTGAAGCCCTTCACATTCTGACTAAAGTAGAGCCAGGCCTTTGTCTTAACGCTCCCAATGAGAAGAGCCAAACCCCACTCTTCTCAGAATAAAAGCTTTCTCCTGCCAGCTCCTGCTGTCCTGTGCTCTCAGGAGACCCAGAAATAATAAGAGTTAAGTATCCCAGGCCTCCCTTTCCCAAGGGGCTTTTATTCTCACCCTCTCAGTTGCATGGCTGTGACCGGGATGAGTAACTTTCTGGGCAGCCTGCCTGGGCAGGCAGGCAAGGGGAATGGAAAGCGGTGACACAGGCCTTGCTCAAGAGTGCCTGGCTGGCAGGGCAACGGACACAGAGCCCCAACTTGGGAGTCCCATAGTGGCATTAATCATGCCCCCCGGACCGCAGACACACAGCTGTATGGAGATCTGTGTGATCCCACACAATGGCCAGGACCAACTGGGAAGCAGCTGATACCACCAGGAAAATAAAAAGGTAAATTCAAAACCACCAAGAATTAACTATTTCAAATTTCTCTGTGGTCCATGCATTTGTAAAGGACCGTGTGTATCTTGTCTTATTCACTGTGTATCTGTCCCCAGTGTGCTACTTAGCTCAGCAGGAGCATATTTGTGCTTCTTTCTTGAATTGTGTAGGCAAGGCCCTATGCCTGGTAAGTGTCCATGGTCTCTGGGCAAGTACAGAGAGGGGCCAGGGGACCCAGGGAGTTTCTGGAAGAGAGGAAATGATCTTATGTTCAGGGGAAACGAACAGACAGGGCTGACCCTTGGCAAGATATCCAAGACAGCTAATGACTCTCTGGCCCCTTCTAGGGCTGCTCCTGGCCCTAGGCCCCTGCCCTGCCCTGCCCTGTCACTGCTCCATCCCTGGCTTCTTTGGTCAGGTCATAGTTCCAGGAAGGCCCCTGGTCTGGGGAAGATACCCACCCTGTGTCTCACCCTCTTGAAAAAGGCTGTGTGCCTTTCAGAGTGAAAGGTGCTAAATCTGTCCAGGCTGATGTGTTAACAACAGAGAGAAGAAAACATTTCTCTTTATTTCTGGGGCTTTCTCTTCCTGTTGAGGTATAGAATGTACATGTTAACTGGCACAGTCTGCAGACACTATCTACCCCTGTCTTTTGCTATCCATGAATGCCTCTTCCTTGCGTCCAGGCAGGAGAGAGGCAGCGTCATGTCAGAGGAGGGAATCTGGGGACAGCAGAGTCAGCCAGGGCACAGAAATTGTGCCATATTGCTACCTGGCTGGCCTGTTCCCTCACACATACAGTGGAGGAAGGGAGAAGAGGGGTACGGAGATCAGGCCCTACAGCAGGAATGTGTCCGTCCTGTCCCACCAGCCTGGGGCTCCTTCAGAGGTGGTACAGATAAACAGCCTGAGCCTTAAAGCCTGCCAACTTTAGGGGTTCCAGAAAGTGCCAATGGGGATGGGGACTTGAAGCCACACATACACAGCTGGGAGCGATCCAGGGCAGGCAATTGACTGATAGTGAGGAATGAAGATAGTTCCTGACGTGGCTGCAGAGTGTCAGCCTTCCCCAGGACATCCCCCTTGGCCAGCTTCCCGTCCGCGTCCACGGGCACCCCCCTGCACACTGACACGCAGAAACCCAGACGGAGGTTGCTGCGGGTTGGCGCTTCTCAAGAAGACCCTGGGGCAGGGCCTAGAGGGAGGGGCTCGGCAGGCTAGAGGAGCAGGGGAAACGGGGTCCTTAGAGCAGATTAGGAACAGTGGATCGGGCAGGTCCCCCAAGCGGTCAGGGCGATGGGAGCTGACACTAGGGGGTGTCGGGGAGCGAGGAATTTGACCCGGCAGGATGAGGGCGTGGCGACAGGGCACGGGAGCGTGGGACCCGAGAAGGGCCTCTGGGAGGGGCTGGGAAATGAATGGGGCGACATATGGCGGCCACTGTGTTTACCTGGGGCCGGGGTGCTGGCAAGGTCTGTTAGCTGGGTCTGCGGAGCAGTCCGCCCTACCTGTCCCGGCAGCTGCCATCTGGGGCCAAGGGCTCCCCGTCCGGCCGTTGCTCCCCTTCCGGATCGGGGCTGGCAGCCGGACCGCCGTTGCGGCTGCTGGTGCTACCACCGTCCATGCCTGTGGGCAGCGCGGCTTTCCTAGCCCTGGTGCTGAAGACAGGGCCGCAGCCGCGTTGGCGGCGGCGGCGATGTCAGGCTGGTGCGCATGCGTCTGCACGAAGCCGGCCGGTCGCTGGGCGGGGCCGACGAGGAGCCCAGCCAATAGGCGCGGCGCCGAGGGGCGGGGACCGAGGCTGGCTGGGGCGCCGCGGCGCTCAGCCTGAGGCTCGCTGTGTTCCACCGTGGGTCTGGTGGCCTGGGTTCCGCCACCCTGCCAGGGTCTGAGAGCTGCTCTTAAGCTTCTGGCCAACTGGCCCTTCCTAGGGGCCTCGGTGTTCCCCTAAGGGGCCAGGGAGCGCGGCCAAGCACAGCTCCTCAGGAACTGAAACGCAGACTCCTCACTGGGAAAGGGCGCGTCTCCCTCTACGCCCGCACTTCCCGGCGCTGGACGCTGAGAGGTCCAGAGGAGAGGTCGGACGACTTTAGTCCCACATTCCTCTCGGCTCCCTCAGCGCCCTCCTCTCCTCCCCAGGGGGGCCAGGCGTCTGTCACATTGGGTCTTTCTTCCCATGCGTCTGCACTCGGACCTTAACCTGGCTGTGTGCCCCTCAGACGTGGAGCCCCGACTCCGTTATTCAAGTGCAGAGTATAGCGGAGGAAGAAGGAAGAAGAGCGACGCTCAGACCACCTCGATCCAGTTCCTTTTCTCATAGTCACCCGTACCCCCCACATCAGCCTGGGAGGGGCCCAGTAGCCACCCACTGCAGGGCACTTGCCCGATCCCACATCAGGGAGTAGCTGTGAGAAAGGGAAGAATAGAGCACATTGGGGCGTGATGGGCCTGGCTAGAGGACTGTGGCAAAACTGGAATAGACATGGGCAGTGTGAGAGGCCTGGGTGTTGGGGAGTGGAGAGGGCCCCGGATGTGTTGGGATTTGGCTAGGTAGAAAGGGTTTCACAGCAAGCAGGCTGTTGAGGGCCTGGCTGCAGGGGCAGGGAGGTGCGTTGGCTGAAGGCATAGGGCTGGGGAGAGAGTCAGAAGCCAGCAGCGTTTGGACTCTGTCCCCCAAATGTGTGTCAGTGCCAGTCTACACACGGCATAGGTCTTAAGGGATGGGGTGGGAGAATCCAGAGGTGTAGAAGTGATGAGCCTTCCCTGAATTACATACTGTTTTGCTGGAGAGATAAAGGGCAGCCCATAAACTGGAGTCAAATGTGCAGGCCCATGAGATGGGCCTCTGCAGCTTGCTGTGGAGAAGGGGGCAGTGTGCAAGCAGAGAGGACCTCTCTCTTCCTAATAGGCCTTAGGAAGGCATTGTGGAGATGGTGGAGCTTCAGGTAGATTCGAAGGAAGAGTAGGCTTTGAAAATGTGGAAATAGGAGACAGGGAAGGCATTGGTGACCTGGGCTGTAGGGCAGGGTGTAACTTTGTGGAAAGCAAGTTTAGGAGGGTGGAAAGTTCAATGTATTTCCAGGGAATGGTGAGAAATCCATCTGGACAGTGGGGAGCCATTGAAGGCTTCTGATCTGTAGAGTGAGGTATGTAAGCTGGAATGTTGGAAGGCCCACCAGATCTGGGTGTACACGATGAGGTGGAGGTGATGAGGTCATGCTTGAGGCCCCATGATGGGAGGAGGCAGGAGTGTAAAGTAAAGGAGAGGTCACTTTCTACCGCAGTATATGAGAACCAGTGAGCCATGTTTCTGAGAATGCCAGGCTAAGTGACCCCTTGTCACAACTAGGAAACTCAGAGACAACCAGGTTGTATGTGAATGAAGACATGCTCTGCAAAAAATAGAATGTGGCTTCCAGGAGGCTGTTTATTCGGAGTAGAAGATTCTGGTTCTTGGTCCCATGCCAGGTTAAGATGGCAATTCATTCAGGCTGCCCGTGTTGTGTTTCATCTTCTTCCTCAGTGATGTGGTCCAGGGGGGGGCCCACAGGGCCCTGGGCCATGTCCCGGGAAAGGACCATGGGGTCCTGGGCCATGGTGAGGGGGGTGCCAGTGGGGCCCAGGGCCATGGTGAGGGGGGTGCCAATGGGGCCCAGGGCCATGGTGAGGGGGGTGCCAATGGGGCCCCGGGCCATGGGGAGGAGGGTGCCAATGGGGCCCCGGGCCATGGTGAGGGGGGTGCCCATGGAGCAATCGATGTAGGCCATGGAGGAGCCCAAAGTGACCTGGAGGATGCCCCCCACCATGGTGGCCATGGCCATGACCATGTCCTCCACCATGGCAGTGACCCTGTGGAAAGTCAATTGAATAATGTAACAGTCACAAGTCTGTGCCAGTCTTCCCAGAGTTAACTCCCCTTCCCTATGGGACTCAAGATTCCTGGGCAAGCAAGGGGTTATGGAGAGAGCTGGGTGCCAGAAATAGCAAGTGTTCGTCTTAGCCCTGAGTCTTTGCTTTGGTGAAGCCAGAGTGCTAAGCAGACAAAAGGGAAGCAACATACATTTATTGGTTTCTATTCCTTGAGGTGAGATATAACTCCTACTCCCTGGACTTCAATTTATGTTATTATTATATTATAGTATATTATTATTTTATCTGTATCTAAGAAACAGAATGATTTCATCTCTTCCTTTCCCAAACCCAGAAACCCCTGCAGAGTGATCAGAAGCTTTGCCACTCTAGAAATTGCAGGCTCACCATATTTAGGAGAAAGGGTGAGGCTGGGGGAGGTGGCAGAGGAGCTCACTGAGGGCCTGGGGCAGGGGAAGCAGGAGGCTGGGTCGGGGAGCATGCAGGGGCTGAGCAGCAGGAGAAAGACAGCTGGAGCATGAGAGGAGAACAAGGGTGGGAGGTGGTGGGGTGGGGATGTGTGTGTTCTCTGTGTAGGTGTCTGTACCGGTCTATACTGTATTTACATACACATAGCTATTTCTGTGTCGATATACGTGCGTGGCTGCATAATGAAGCCTGCTGTGTGCATAGATACATCCATGGGGTGCATGGTTGTGCATACATGAGAATAGGTGTGTGTGTGAGCTCTTGGCTGTTCCTGAGCAGGTGCCAGACCCAGGGAATCAGGAAGAATAGAAAAGAAAGTCAAAGCTTTACTGCCTCAGCCAGAAGAGGCCTGGAAATAGTGTTATTTAATTTTCTGTCTTGGCTAGAAGCAGTCCTGAGGCCCCAAGGCCAGAGGAGTTCCTTTGCCTCTTGCCCCAGGCCCAGGGAGGAGGATCCAGACACCATCTTGCTTGTGTACTGGGGCACTAGGGCCATGGGGCCCTTTGGAGCATGGGGGAGGCTATGCCTCTACCTAGGGCTTGGGTAACTCCACAGCCTGTTTCTGCCTCCTAGGGCCTGAGTAGGGCTTGGCCAAATGAAAAGAGGTAGGCTCCAGGGCTAGAGGCTTTCTGTGACTGTGTTAGAGCAGCCTCTGCCGCACCCAGGCTCAGTGATGCCTGGAAACAGCCACTTCCCATCCCACCTGCCTCTCCTGCTATGGCTGCTTAGTTTGAGAGGCGGAGGGTGGAAGGGGACAGAGATCCAGGCCTAGGTCTGCTGGTGGTAGCCACTGGGGGGATGAGGTGGAGCACAGGCAACTCCCTTCACTGGCAGAGGCAGGCCCTAGGTGCCACGGCAGTGTGCTTGCGTTTGGGAGCAAGGAGCCATCCAGCAAGGCTGTGGGGGTAGCCAGGAAAGCAGAGAAGCATAGGACAGGCAGGGAAACAGCAGAAGAAAGGATGGGCTGCTGGGGCAGGAGAGGATGTGAGGAAAGGAGAGAGACAGATGGGGAAAACAGTGGAGAGCACAGCAGAAGGCTGTAGCCTTCGGGGGGGTTGCCGAACAGCCATGCCCGGCCCCATGGGGCTGGTGCCTGAGCCTGCTCCCTACTTCACATTTGGAGGAGGTGGTGGCTACGCCCTGAGAGTATAGGAAGGAGGCTGGAAGTCTGGAGGACATGACTGTGGGGAGGAAAAAGCGGAGAAGGTTGGGATACATTCCTACCTGTGGACCTGTGGAAGAGAAAGGGGAAAAAAGAGGCAGCATTGGTCATTTTGTTCTGCAGTGAAAATCCATGTCTTCTCCCTAGCGCTGCCCCCACCTCTGCACCAACAACCATTCCTCATTCATTCACTCAGCAACAGGCACATACTGAAAATCAATACAAGGTTCAGCCGTGTGTCCCCGTGTGATCAAGGGCTGGCTGAGTTTTCCTGGGTGCAGTGGGGCCAGTTAAGACATGTGGGTTATTGTGCCCACTCTGTCTCCTCTGTGTTCTCCCAACTTCAGCCCAACTCCATGACACTGAGTCTGGCCCTTCCTAGGGGCAAAGCCTGATCGTTCTCTTCCACTTCCAGGCTGATCCCACCCCAACCTCCCCATGTGCCCCACCTTTGTCAAGTCTTGCTTATCTGAGCCCTTGTCTCTGCTCAGCCTCTCAGCTGTTCCTTGGCTCCTGCTTGTGGCCTTCTGGTCTCACAGCTGGGCCTTTGTATGTGCCTCCTGCCTCCTGGAAATCTCTCAGGCTCAACTTTGTGGTGCCTTCCTGCAGGAAAGCCACGTGGACTGGGCCGTCCAGCCTGCCCAGCTGCGGGTGCAGTGGGCTGACTCTGCAGCAGCCTAGCTGAGTGGTCCTGGGTGTTGGGAAATGCTCCCTTGGTGGGAATTGCCTGCTGTTTCTTGAAGGCCAGGACGTTCTTTGGTTCCTTTTGAGGAGAGCCAATGGCTCAGCTGCCAAGAGCTGGGCTCCAACCCAGCCACACCTCCATGGCCTTACCCTGAACATGCCTCTAGTTCCCAGGGTCCCCGTGTGTGCAGTGGGACAAGCACCTGCCTGTGTTACTCCTCAGGTTGAAGATTTAGTGAGATGAAGGATGGGGAAGTATGTTTCTTCAACTGTAACCTGTTGTAAGGGCTTGTGCTCATTGCGGACCCCACCACCACCTTCACACAAACACACACCCCCATATTTCTGGTGTGCAGTAGATAGGGCTGACTGATCGCCCTGACTTCACCACTCTCCTTCCCTCTCTCCTCCTTCTTCCACCCCACAGACTCCCAGCCACGGTGCTTACCTGGATGCATCTTTATGGGGCAAGAGCAGGGAGTGACACAAGGATCACCTGTGTTTAAAAGGTTAGTTTACTGTAATATAAATCACAAGTTCTTTCCTTCTTCCCTCCCAGGGATGCACACACACAGCTCCTTCAAAGGACAAAAAGGATAAAACTGCTCCCTTTGCCTTAGCTTGTCACCCATATGGAGCTGGCACTCTAGGTGCCAGGCACGGGTGCTGAACAGACACAGTGGGTTCACCCACATGGTGGGCAGACAGAGACACAAGAGAGCAGCAGGCACCAGTCCCTGAACTCCATACTCTTACACCTGTCCCCTGCCCCACCCCAGCTCACAATCATGTGTTAACTCATTTCCACTTGGGTGGATTTCAATCATGTTAAGTAGTCATGTTGTGTGCCTGCCATGTGCCGGGTCACGGTACCCCTGGCTGTACAGATTCTTGCCCCTGTGTAAAGATCTGGCACGGGGGTGAGAGAGGGAGGCTGAGACAGCTGAGTGCACCCTTAGCTGGGAAGGGCAGGGTGGGGTGGGGGTGGGGGTCTCTGAGGGATGCAGGGTACCATGTGAAGTTTGCCCTGAAGCAGAAGTGAACAGAAAGCCTTCCAGGGTGCTAGCTGCTTGTTCCTGTCTCCTCCCACCAGGATTAGAAGGGGGCATGAGCCTGGGGTCTGAGACAATTTGTCATTCACCAAGAAGCCTTGCTCTCATCAGATGGAGGATGCTGTGGTGTCCTGGTGCCAAGGGTGGCCTGGCCTTGCCTTGCTTGGGGCTGGCATGGAAGTCCCATTGAACAACCCCAGAATAGACTCAGTGTATGCATACTACATTCATTTTTTTCCAAACCCACAAATCATAGCATAGTATGTGTCATCAGGGACAAATACTTGACAGCAGAGCTCTCCAGTGCTCATATGATTGGTGAGTACACAAGGACAAACAGCCCCCGGGAACCAGGACCCGAATTCCCTTGCAAGACATGGCCCCCTGCAGCTCTTTAGCCACCCATTTTCATTGGTTCTGCTGGTGCCGCAGATGTTCAGCTGAGGTCAGCTTGGGTAGCAATGCCGTGGTCCATTTGCTCCCCCATCCTCTCCCTGAGTGAGTGATGAGGCTGGAAGAGATCCAGGAGAATGGGCTTGGGGGAGGGATAGGTAAAGGACACCGTCGGGCAATTTGGGGTCTCGATAGGAAAAAGGAGCAAAGACAATGCTCAGACTGCATTTCTGCATTTCAGGCCCAGGTGTTTGAGGGGCATGAGCTGGCAGGTCCAGAAGGACCCTGATACAAACCCTTGCAACCCTCGGGGAAGCCCCTCTGCCTGGCATGGCAGAGGCCGTAAACCTATTATCACTCAACTGGACAGTGGAGGCACAGGGCCAGACTCAGGAGTGGGGGCCGGGCAGACAAGCATGCAGGTACACGACCACAAAAAGACAAGGAGGCAAAGGTGACAATTTACTGCACACAACCATTCACTAGGAGACCATGACTACATGGACAAATGACACAGGGAGACCCTTTTGCCCCTGACAACAGCGGGAAAAGCCCAGTCCTTACCTGAGAGTGCAGAGCAAGGGCAGGAAGTCTAAGGTGCTGTCTGTTGTCAGGTGTATTTGTGTAGAACAGGGAGGGGTGGGGTTGGCCAGGTGCACTGGGAGGGGCTTGGGCAGAGGAATTGACGCAATGAGGAGGGAAAGGCCAAACCTTATCTGGGCAAAGAGCAGCTGGAAGCAGGGTGTGGGGAGAGTGTGTGTGCGTGAGTGTGAGTGAGTGTGAGTGGGGAGGAGATGAGGGGCGTGGGGAACAACCCATTACCAGATTGCTATGGAAATGAGATGCAAAGAACCAAGGCAGGAGTCCCCAACCCTGACAAGTCGGTTTAGCACCCAGGGACCACCTCCGAACATTTGTAGAGCTCCTACCGAATGCCAGGCCACACATGAGGTGCTTAACACACAGTAGGTAACCCACTGCCTCCTACAAAGTTGATAGGACGATCACCTCCTTTCAGCAGGTGCAGGAGGAAAAAGTGACTCTAATGGAGGACCTGGTGGAATGTGTGCCGAGCCCCAGGCACAAGTTCTCAGATGTGCTGCCCAGCTCAGGGAGCTCGCCTGGGAGTGGAAATCACACAGAAAAGGGGACTTTCCTGATGGAATGTACGCAAGTGGGAGTGGAGGCCAGGCTGCTGGCTTGCTGTGCACTCTGCAAGCCTCTTGTGGTCTGGTCCCCATTACCCCTGTGGCCACTGCTGCATGCCAAAACCTCTCGCTAGGTGTGCTTCAGCCATGCTGGGTCCCTTAGTCCCCTGCGGACGGGGCAGATGCCCCTGCTGCAAGCTCTCCTGTCACCTGGATCCCTGCTTCTAATGTCTCTTGCTCCCAGTAGACTATAGTCCGTGAATGCAAGGACCACGGTGGCTGTCTTGGTCACTTTTACATTCCAAGGGACTGGCCCTTAGCAGTTCTCCTGGCATCAGCAGGTTCCCAGTAAGTATTTGGTGAATGAGTGAATGGTCAGTTAGTTATCATGGGGTAATAATGGCTTCCGTTTGTTTTCTTTTCTTGTCTTCATTATTATTTTTTTTTCATCCAGACCGAGATGAAAATTTGAGTTTGTGGCTTCCATTTTTGTAGTTTATATTTCATGTTCATTTTTCTTCCTTTTTAACATATCATTTAAAATTCGATTTTTTTCTGGGAAAAAGAAGAAAGAGGAGCTCTTTTATGGTCTCAGGCTCCTGGCTGAGCTGGGCTCATGCTGCCCACCCTTATGCTCACAGTGCTGGGTAACACTGAGGACAGCTAGACTCTCACCCTCAGCCAGGCAAAGGGGCCTGGTTGTCCCCCGTTTCAATGAAGTAGAGCAAGAACCATGTGAAATCAAGAGTGGAAAAGTTACAACAGCCACTGTTTCGAGGTTTGCCTATAAAGAGCGTCTTTTAACCAGCTGCACTTGAACTGTATCAGATGCATTTTAAAGAAGTAATCCGGACCTGAGGGAAATGGAAACACAGGCCCTTGCAAAGGTTTACATGTGAGCATTCATAACAGCTTTTGGAATTGCTAAAAAGGTGGAAGGTCCCCACCACGTAATAAATAAATAAATTGTGGTGCCTGCATTCAATGGAATGCTAGTCAATAATAAAAAGGAATGAACTATCGAGAGAGACTAAAGCATGACTAAATTTGAAAGTAATTATGCCGAGTGAAAGAAGGCAGACATAAAGAAAACATACTGTGTAATTTTGTCTATAAAGTTGTAGAATATATAAAACACTGGAAAGGGACAGGAAGGAGCTTTGGGGTCGATGGATACGCTGATGTTCCCTTCAGCTGTCCTGACTCCAGGACCTGCCCACCCCCACCCCAGCCCTTGGCAGGAAGCTGAAAAGAGAGGCCTATGTCCTCCCAGACCCCAAGAGGGAAAGAGGAACGCATGGGGGCCCGATGCCTTCGGGTCCAGGTTCAGGACCGCAGTTGTCACCAGCTCAGGAGTCAGGGTCTGGGCTGCGAATCACAGCAGGCAGGCCATGGAGGCAGTGAGGCCTTGGGCGGAGGACGTAGGCCCTGCCTTGATGGGGTGAACAGAGAAGGTAGGGCAGTCTGGGCGGCCGGGGAGGGCAGGAGGCCCATGGTGGGTGAGGAGGATGTGAGCAGGCTGGAGTCAGTCTCTGGCAGGGTGTATGTGCTCATGGACTCTTTCCCCACTCATGCTAAGATTCTGAGGCCAAGCAGAGCCTCAGTCACGCATGTGTCCCCTCCACCGCTTGGCACTGTGCCTTACAGGTGGTAAGTGCCCACCAAATGCTTGGACTTATTGTTTGGCTGAGAGAGTTGGTGCTTCCCTTCCAGAAAGCCACGGAGCAGAGAAGAGAGGAGCTCTTCTCTGTGGAGCAGGAGGACACGTTTCTGGGCAGAGGGCCTGTATCAAGGAGAGGAGAGGAGAGGGGAGGACAGGAAGAGGCTGAAGGGTCTCCTGGAGGCCCTGGCGGGGGTGGGAGGTGAGGACCTACAGTGAAGGCCTGAGGTGGGATACTGTCCGTCTCTGTCATGGCCAATGGCATTAAGCAGAGCCAGCCAGGCCGTCCTGCCCCCTGGCTGCCCTGGGGGTGGAGAGAGAGGCAGGGCAGCCAGGTGCCTCGGCATGGTTTTGGTGGACAGGTTTCTCCTGGCACCAGGGCAAAGGTAGCCCAGCCTGGGCGTGGGCTGGAGAGGGTGCTGCGGGACGGGCCTCAGTGATTCCGGTGTGTGGGGAGGGCCCCCACCCCAGACACTCCTGGGCAGCTCACTGACCCTCCTGTCCAGAGGGAAGCTAATAGCACCTGGCCTGCGTAATTCAAGGATTTCACAGAGGCCAAATACCATCACGGGTGTGAGGGCTTTCTCGGTGTGTTATTGCTATTGGTACAAACACTGGCGGCCTGTTTGACTCTGGGCCTCATCATTCCTGCCCTCCTCAGTGCCAGGGATCTGCCTGTGGGACACTTGGTCCCCACTGTTGGGCTCTGGCACCATCAGAGCATTTCACTGACAGGCTGCTGAAGGTTCCCTCCCTGCCCTCGCCCCCTGCAGCACTCTCCTTTCCACTAGGTGAGAGAACCCAGGTGTACCCGGACTGATGTTCCAGACTTAGGCCTTTCAGTGCTTAAATCGGGACTGTTACAGGCAAACCGGGACAATTGTTCACCCAACTTTCCTCCCCAGTGGCAGGCATCCCGGGCCCCGCAGTCAGCATGCTCTCCGACACCCTGGTGTCCCACTCCTGCACAGAAGTCTCTAGGCCTGGTGAAAGCCCCTTAGCCAGCACACATATGCCACCCCAAGGCCCTCCTCTCCTCTAAGTGTCCCTCACTGTTCCCTACAAATTCTAGTCATCCTCTGTCCAAGGCTCAAAGCTACACCAAGCCTTTTCCAGACCCCTACAGGCTGTGACCTCACTGTCTCAGCCCCAGGTCACCAGCCTTGAGAAGGGTAGAGCCCGTCTGTCCCACCCAGCCTTGTACCCCTGCCTGCCCAGCTCACACCCTTCCTCCTGGCCCAGGGCAGGAGTACCCTGGGGACGTGCAGGCCAGCCTGTCCTGTTCCCCACCTCTACGTGGGCCCCCATGCCTGAGACCTTAGCGCTGGCTGGCTCTTCCCCTGGCCACTGTGCCTGTCCCGAGCCATGCTAAGGCTCTGAGGCCTCCTGAAGGCCTCCCTGCTTGCTGGGGCCCCACTGCCCTGCCCCGCCCTGCCTGGCCCACCCTACCCCCACCCCGGCCAACCATCTGGGCCAGCCTGGCTTCAGATTCCTTAACCACTGTGTGCCCTCCTTTTCCTTGCTGTCAACATTCAGTCGGCCCCCTCGGCTACTTCACCTTCTCAGTCTGCCCTCTGGTCCCCTCCCCATTCTGGTCTGCAGCTTCCTAACCCACGTCGCTTCCAGGCCTCCTATAGACTGCCTGCTGGTGGGGTCATCGACAGCCCTCTCACTACCACCCCCTTGCCTAGTCTTGCTTGTCCTCTTGAAGCTCATCTCCTTCTAGAAAAGTCCCTGGTGGGCCTGAGCCCTGTGCTGCCTGGTGCTGGCAAGTGCCTCCGAGGTGGAGCCTCGGGCTTCATCTCCTTGTTCCCTCATCGCCTCAGCCAGGTGAAGCACTCAGTAGGTGCCCGGGCATGGCATGTCTGGGGCAAGGCCTAGAGGTGGCAGCGCCCAGCCTCTCTCTAAGGGCAGCTGCAGGTTGGGGACCGAGGTGGGGTCTGGGAATCACTGAGTCCCCTTTGCACCTGCCAGGGGAACAGAGCCCCAAACAAGGGAAACCTCAGGGGTTCAGTTCCACACCAGGGTTCACCTCCTGCTGCTGGGCCCGCAGCTGGAAAGCTCCCTAGCCAAGGCCCTAGCCCTGGGTGTGCCCTGGGGACTGGAATGGAGGAGTGGGTCCCCAGCCCAGCCTTCCTTCTATTTCTGGATGCCTCAGAGGCTGGATGTCCTAGGCCTCGCCCTGCTCTGTCCTGTGTGTTCTTGGAAGGGTGTGGCCCAGACTTTGTCCCTGGCAGCTGGAGCCTGCCCAGGGCTGATCCCTCCAGTGCCACCTGATGCACTCTGAGTTCCCCCCACCCAGGGTTGGTCGTGGTCTGACTAAGAGGCCTGCACACAGACCTCTAGTCACGGGAGTCAGGACAGCAGTTTCTGCAGGCGGGAATGGCCATGACGGGGTGCGGGGGGAGGAGTGCGTTTGTGGGAAAGGAGTGCTGAGCTTTAAGCCACCCTCTTGCCCCTTCCCACCTGGAGGGTCCAGCTGCTTCTTAGCTGGGCTCTCCTGCAAGCCAGCCTTGCCCCTGCTCTTCCTCAACGCTCACCCACCCAGAGCTGGCAAGTGCCATCAGTGATGGCCAAGGGCTCAGCCCCCAGCCGAGAGGAATCTTTCCCGAGCACTGGGATGTGAGCCTGGGCCTGGAGGGATCCAGATGAAGGTGAAACACAGGGACTGCTTCCAGGGGCACCAGTGTTTGGTGGGGACAGGTGGCAGCCAGAGCCCAGGACTGCAGAGGAGACAGGGTATGGGGGAGGGAGTGGAGAAGAACTCCCTGGAGAGGGTGGGACAGGGGCCTGGCCTTGCAGGATTTGCTGGGCAGGAGAGAGAAAGGGAAGATGCTGAGAGGGTGCCTCAGCAACTCCCCCACCAGGTCACAAGTGTCCCCATAACTTAAGGAAGTCTTCACTGTGTTCAGGCCCCACTGGGCTGGTGGGAGGCAGCCTTTGCGGCACCTCAAAGGATGCTGTGGAGGTGGCATCTGGAAGGTGGCTATAACAAGGTTACTGGAGGCAGGACGAAAACTATTTTTCAGCCTGGGCCACACTTTGTTCCAGATATGGACGGTTACCCATGTTATTTCATTTCATGTCCAAATGACTCTGTGAAGCACGTGCACCTCATTTTAGAGATGAGGACCAGAGACAAGGGGACACAGCCAGTAAGGAGTGAGGTTAATCTGGAATCCACTATCCCCCCCTGCCTTGTCTAAGAGAGGGTTGAGATGGGCGAGGCCCGGAGTGCTCCCTCTTTACTGCTCCGCCGTGTGCAGAGGCGGCCCATCTGGAACATGAACGAGGTGTGAGCAGCACTGCCCTCATGGGTGTAGCCTCTGCCAGCTCTGTGCTGCCAGTGTCCCCGCGTGTGGTGCAGAGGGACTGTCCTGCCCTGTGTCCTCCTTCCCCTTTGCTCTTCTGCGAGAATCCAAATCGCAGCTATCCTGTCCCCAGGGTTGGCAGCAGGTCTGTGTTCTAAGGACCAGGAATAAGGTCCAAATACAGTCTGCCTGGGCAGGGGGGTGTTACCTGACCTGGCAGGTGGCCTGGGAGTGTGGGGGACCAGCCAGGGAAGAGACTTGACCCAAGCCTGTGTCCTGAGGTGCTGGGACAAAGGGCCCAACCCTGGGTGGAGAGAGGGAGCGCAGAGAGGGAGGTGTCAGCAGAAGGGGCATTGGCAGGGCAGCAGTGAAAGTGCCCTGGGCAGGGAGGCATTGCCTGGGCTTTCAGCCTCATGGGTGCCACAAGCAGGCTGTGTGACCTGGGCAGATGGCACCTCCTCCTTGTGCCTCAGTTTCCTCATCAATAAAATAAGTCTTCTACGACTGGATGTATTCCCTCGTGTGATGGAGCTGGGAGGTGAGGGCGGCCAAGACTTGGGGGACAGGAGCTGGGGAGCAGAAGGGGAGGAAGGGAAAACCTCCCCCACCCATTGCCAGGCTTTGCAACTCTGATGCCCCCGGTGGTGGCACAGAGAAAGAGAAATGGGGTCTCCCTGGGGAACAGGGGCTGTTCCTCCTCTGGCCTCAACTGCTTCCATTGAATTTCTCTCCTGCACAGGGGGGCCACTCTTGGGGGCCTTTACCACCCATCAGCTCCTTCAGGGCTGCGGGCATTCCAGGTGTACACAAAGGCAGTGACAGCCTATGCATAAGATACCCTCAGCGTTGTATGGGGCGGCAAGGTTTATTCACTCATGCCTTCGTGTTGCAAGTGCTGAAGGAGCGGCTGTAGTGTGCTAGGGCACTGTGCCAGGCCTGGGGATGCAGAGGCACTTGGCACATCATTCCTGCCCTCAGAGAGCCTCTGTCCAATGGGAGAGCAGATAGGGAAGCCACAGACTCTGGAGAAGTGGGAGATGGTTGAGCTGCTCAGAGGTGTAACATCTTGTGTGAATGACACTGGAGAAGCACATGGCGAGCACCTGTGGGTTCCTCTCTGACTTCTGGCTTGTCCTGGACATGTAGGCCTCCACCTGGATGGGCCAGGAGGCCTTTGCCCCTAGGATAGGGGAGTCTCCTCTGGCTGGGTCTTCCAGAAGAGTTGGGTCATTCTCTGTAGGGATGGCTGGATTTCTACGTGTGCCTGTTGCTCTCCTGCCTTGTCCCTGTAGCCTCCTCTATGTACCCTCCTCCTCCCCAGACCTGGTCTGGGGGCCCAGGTTCCGGAGAGGGTGGAGAGCATCAGGTCTGCCTCCAGGGCCAGTGCTCTGCCGGCCTCCCAGTGCCGACAGCATAGTGTGGGTCAGGTGGAGGGAGCAAGAGGCTTCTGGAGGCTTCTGAAGCCTACTGAGGCTGGGCTGGGACACAGACAGGGAGAAGGAGGTGGGACAAGGAGAGCGTGTGCATAAGGGGCCCAGGGCAAGGAGGCTGTTGCCTCAGTGTTGCTGGGAAAGTGGACCAGTCTGACTCAGGAGGGACATCAAGTCCTGGCTGCAGCACTGGCACAGGGGCCGTGGGCCAGAGTCCTGGCCTTGGTGGCAGATAGGCATTGCCCATGGAGGCTTAGTTCTTCCCCCAGACCAAGTGGTAGACTTGGAAGGAACAGACAAGCTCTTGCTCTTCTTCCCAGAGGATGGCTGGACAGCCCAGCAGTCCAGTAGAGTTTGACCTCAGGCTGTGGATAAAGTGGGGGAGCAGTGGAGATGGGCTTCTGGCTCCAGTACCCTTGGGTTCTAGGACCTTAGGAAAACGGACAATTCTTGCAACATTGGCATCCTTGTCCGTGGAGGACATGATGATAATGCCCACCCCTTAGTTTGGTATGGCAATGAACTGATATAACATATGTGAGGTGCCTGGCACGGAGCCTGGCATGTGGAAGACACGTTTGCTGTCCTGCCCCTTCCCACACTCAGTGCTGCAGGGAGCACACACTGTAAGACGTATATTTTTATTTATCAATTGCCCTCTTTTGGCACCTGAAATAATATATTTTCATTTTAGAGCGTCTCACACCTTAAAGATTCTGACTCCATATATATAAACATTTTCGTTTGTGTTATCCAAAAGCTGCATCAAAATTTGATCTCATGATTTAAATCACTGATATTTATTTTTTTACGAAGTCAACATTTAGGTAACTAGGAATCTGGCCAAAGTTGTTCTAAAGCAAGACCTCAGATGACTCAGTAAAGTTAATGACATAGGTGACCAGGGTCCTGGCAGACAAAAGACTCAGTAGGTCAGTCCTTGTGAGCCAAGGAGAAGCTGGTTAAATGCCCTGAGCTACTTTAAGATTTTTAATTCTGCAGGTCTTTTTTGAGCACTTATCATGTGCTCAGCCATGTGCTTGCTCTCGAATGGGTCCTGAAGGCATGAGGATGACCCATCAGCCTTGGTCTCCCTCTTTAGAGCAGGGCCTGCCTTCCAGGGCTCAGGAGAGTGGGGCAGCCTAGGTGGAGGAGAGGGGCCTGTTCCAGCTGCCCATGGCCTTAGAGAATGGAGCACTGGGCTTGTTCTAGCAGCCAGGACCCCCCTTGGAGTGTCAGTTTCTTGTGCACTGAGGGAACCCAGCACTCCAGGGGGTGCTGGAGGACAATGGGAATCCTCTTCCTTTACCAGTCTAAGAAACTCCTTTCTTAGCTGGCTTCTGTTCAAGGGGGATTCTAGCCTCCACCAATGGTTTGCTTCTACTGCAGTCTCCCTGGTCCCAGGTCCTTCCTTGACCCACACTGCTTCTCTCCAGGGACCTAGGGTCAGCTGCCCCCAATCTCACCCTTTTTGACTGTGCCCACCAGTATCACTGTGGCAGAATTTGAAGCCCTCCACATTCTGACTAAAGCAGAGCCAGGCCTTTGTCTCAACCCTCCCAATGAGAAGAGCCAAACCCCACTCTTCTCAGAATAAAAGCTTTCTCCTGCCAGCTCCTGCTGTCCTGTGCTCTCAGGAGACCCAGAAATAATAGGAGTTAAGTATCCCAGGCCTCCCTTTCCCAAGGGGCTTTTATTCTCACCCTCTCAGTTGCATGGCTGTGACCGGGATGAGTAACTTTTTGGGCAGCCTGCCTGGGCAGGCAGGCAAGGGGAATGGAAAGCGGTGACACAGGCCTTGCTCAAGAGTGCCTGGCTGGCAGGGCACCAGACACAGAGCCCCAACTTGGGAGTCCCCTAAGTGGCATTAATCATGCCCCCCGGACCGCAGACACACAGCTGTATGGAGATCTGTGTGATCCCACAGAATGGCCAGGACCAACTGGGAAGCAGCTGATACCACCAGGAAAATAAAAAGGTAAATTCAAAACCACCAAGAATTAACTATTTCAAATTTCTCTGTGGTCCGTGCATTTGTAAAGGACCGTGTGTGTCTTGTCTTATTCACTGTGTATCTGTCCCCAGTGTGCTACTTAGCTCAGCAGGAGCATATTTGTGCTTCTTTCTTGAATTGTGTAGGCAAGGCCCTATGCCTGGTAAGTGTCCATGGTCTCTGGGCAAGTACAGAGAGGGGCCAGAAGACCCAGGGAGTTTCTGGAAGAGAGGAAATGATCTTATGTTCAGGGGAAACGAGCAGACAGGGCTGACCCTTACCAAGATATCCAAGACAGCTAACGACTCTCTGGTCCCTTCTACAGCTGCTCCTGGCCCCAGGCCCCTGCCTTGCCCTGCCCTGTCACTGCTCCATCCCTGGCTTCTTTGGTCAGGCCATAGTTCCAGGAAGGCCCCTGGTCTGGGGAAGATACCCACCCTGTGTCTCACCCTCTTGAAGAAGGCTGTGTGCCTTTCAGAGTGAAAGGTGCTAAATCTGTCCAGGCTGATGTGTTAACAACAGAGAGAAGAAAACATTTCTCTCTATTTCTAGGGCTTTCTTTTCCTGTTGAGGTATTGAATGTACATTTTAACCAGCACAGTTTGGAGACACTATCTACCCCTGCTGTTTGCTACCCTTCAATGCCTCTTCCTTGCGTCCAGGCAGGAGAGAGGCAGCGTCATGTCAGAGGAGGGAATCTGGGGGCGGCAGAGCCAGCCAGGGCACAGAAATTGTGCCATATTGCTACCTGGCTGGGCTGTTCCCTCACACATACAGTGGAGGAAGGGAGAAGAGAGGCACGGAGATCTGGGCCCTCAGCAGGAATGTGTCCGTCCTGTCCCACCAGCCTGGGGCTCCTTCAGAGGTGGTACAGATCAGCGGCCTGAGCCTTAGAGCCTGCCCACCTTAGCGGTTCCAGAAAGTGCCAATGGCTGCCACAGGAGGGGACTTGAACCCACAGGTGCACAGGTGAGAGCGATGCAGGGCAGGCAATTGACTGATAGTGAGGAATGAAGACAGTTCCTGACGTGGCTGCAGAGTGTCAGCCTTCCCCAGGACACCCCCCTTGGCGAGCCTCCCGTCCGCGTCCACGGGCACCCCCCTGCACACTGACACGCAGAAACCCAGACGGAGGTTGCTGCGGGTTGGCGCTTCTCAAGAAGACGCTGGGGCAGGGCCTAGAGGGAGGGGCTCGGCAGGCTAGAGGAGCAGGGGAAACGGGGTCCTTAGAGCAGATTAGGAACAGTGGGTGGGGCAGGTCCCCCAAGCGGCCAGGGCGATGGTGGCTGACACTAGGGGGTGTCGGGGAGCGAGGAATTTGACCCGGCAGGATGAGGGCGTGGCGACAGGGCACGGGAGCGTGGGACCCGAGAAGGGCCTCTGGGAGGGCCTGGAAATGAATGGGGCGACATGTGGCGGCCACTGGGGATACCTGGGGCAGGGGTCTTGGGAAGGTCCGTTGGCGGAGTCTGCGGAGCAGTCCGCTCTACCTGTCCGGGCAGCTGCCATCTGGGGCCAAGGGCTCCCCGTCTGGCCGTTGCTCCCCTTCGGGGCCGGCAGCCAGACCGCCGTTGCGGCTGCTGGTGCTACCACCGTCCATGCCTATGGGCGGCGCGGCTTTCCTAGCCCTGGTGTTGAAGACCCGAACGCAGCCACGCTGGCGGCGGCGGCGATGTCAGGCTGGTGCGCATGCGTCTGCACGAAGCCGGCCGGTCGCTGGGCGGGGCCGACGAGGAGCCCAGCCAATAGGCGCGGCGCCGAGGGGCGGGGACCCAGGCTGGCTGGGACTTCGCGGCGCTCAGCCTGAGGCTCGCTGTGTTCATCAGCGCGGGTCTGGTGGCCTGGGCTCCGCCACCCTGCCAGGGTCTGAGAGCTGCTCTTAAGCTTCTGGCCATCCGGCCCTTCCTAGGGGCCTCGGTGTTCCCCTAAGGGGCCAGGGAGCGCGGCCAAGCACAGCTCCTCAGGAACTGAAACGCAGACTCCTCACTGCGAAAGGGCGCGTCTGTCTCCACGCCCGCACTTCCCGGCTCTGGACGCTGAGAGGTCCAGAGGAGAGGTCGGACGACTTTAGTCCCACATTCCTCTCGGCTCCCTCAGCGCCCTCCTCTCCTCCTCAGGAGGGCCAGGCGTCTGTCACATTGGGTCTTTCTTCCCATGCGTCTGCACCCGGACCTTAACCTGGCTGTGTGCCCCTCACACGTGGAGCCCCGACTCCGTTATTCAAGTGCAGAGTATGGCGGAGGAAGGAAGAAGAGCGACGCTCAGACCACCTCCATCCAGTTCCTTTTCTCATAGTCACCCGTACCCCCCACATCAGCCTGGGAGGGGCCCAGTAGCCACCCACTGCAGGGCACTTGCCCGATCCCACATCAGGGAGTAGCTGTGAGAAAGGGAAGAATAGAGCACATTGGGGCGTGATGGGCCTGGCTAGAGGACTGTGGCAAAACTGGAATAGACATGGGCAGTGTGAGAGGCCTGGCTGTTGGGGAGTGGAGAGGGCCCCGGATGTGTTGGGATTTGGCGAGGTAGAAAGGGTTTCACAGCAAGCAGGCTGTTGAGGGCCTGGCTGCAGGGGCAGGGAGGTGGGCTGGCTGAAGGCATTGGGGAGAGAGTCAGAAGCCAGCAGCGTTTGGACTCTGTCCCCAAAATGTGTGTCAGTGCCAGTCTACACACGGCATAGGTCTTAAGGGATGGGGTGGGAGAATCCAGAGGTGTAGAAGTGATGAGTCTTCCCTGAATTACATACTGTTTTGCTGGAGAGATAAAGGGCAGCCCATAAACTGGAGTCAAATGTGCAGGCCCATGAGATGGGCCTCTGCAGCTTGCTGTGGAGAAGGGGGCAGTGTGCAAGCAGAGAGGACCTCTCTCTTCCTAATAGGCCTTAGGGAAGGCGTTGTGGAGATGGTGGAGCTTCAGCTGGATTGGAAGGAAGAGTAGGCTTTGAAAATGTGGAAATAGAAGACAGGGAAGGCATTGGTGACCTGGGCTGTAGGGCAGGGTGTATCTTTGTGCAAAGAAAGTTAAATAGGGTGGAACTTTCAATGTATTTCCAAGGAATGGTGAGAAATCCATCTGGACAGTAGGGAACTATTGAAGGCTTCTGATCTGTAGAGTGAGGTATGTGAGCTGGAACGTTCGAAGGCCCACCAGATCTGGGTGTACAGGATGGGGTTGAGGTGATGACTTCACACTTGAGGCCCCATGATGTGCGGAGGCGGGAGTGAAAAGCAAACAGAGGTCTCCTTCTCCCACCATATATGAGCACCCGTGAGCCAAGCTTCTCAGAATGCCAGGCTAAGTGCCCCTTTGTCACAACTAGGGAACTCAGAGCTAACCAGGCCCCGTGACCAGCAGATTGTATGTGAATGAAGTCATGCTCTTTAAAGAATAGAATTTGGCTTCCAGGAGGCTGTTTATTAAGAGAAGAACATTCTGGTTCCTAGTCCCATGCCTGGTGAGGAGGGCAATTCACTCAGGCTGCCGATGTTGTGTCTCATCTTCTTCCTCAGTGATGTGGTCCAGGGTGAGGCCCACAGGGCCCTGGGCCATGTCCCCCAGGTGGACCATGAGGCCCCTGGCCATGGTGAGGGGGGTGCCAATGGGGTCCTGGGCCATGGTGAGGGGGGTGCCCAAAGTGACCTGGAGGATGCCCATGGCCATGGCCATGACCATGTCCTCCATGGTGCCCATGGCCATGGCTATGACCGTGTCCTCCATGGTGCCCATGGCCATGGCCATGACCGTGTCCTCCATGATGTCCATGGCCATGGCCATGACCGTGTCCTCCACCATGGCAATGCCCCTGTGAAAAGTCAAATGAACAACGTCAGAGTCACAGGTCAGAACCAGTCTTCCCTGAGTAAACTCCCTTCACTCACTTCCCTGAGGGACTCAGGATTCCTGGGCAAACAAGGGGTTGTGGTGAGAGCTGGGTGCCAGAAATAGCAAGTGTTACACGTAGCACTGGGCCTTTGCTTTGGTGAAGCCAGACACTAAGCAGACAAAAGGGGAACAACATACATTTATTGGTTTCTATTCCTTGAGGTGAGATATGACTCCAACTCCCTGGACCTCAGTTTATGTTATTATTATATTATAGTATATTATTATTTTATCTGTGTCTAAGAAACAGAATGATTTCATCCCTTCCCTTTCCAAACCCAGGAACCCTTGCAGAATGATCAGAAGCTTTGCCATGCTAGAAATTGCAGGCTCACCATATTTAGGAGCAAGGGTGAGCCTGGGGGAGGTTGTAGAGAAGCTCACTGAGGGCCTGGTGTAGGGAAGGCAGGAGTCTGGGTCAGGGGCCATGCAGAACCTGAGCAGGAAGAGAAAGACAGCTGGACCATGAGTGGAGAAACAGGGTCGGAGGTGGCAAGGTGGGGATGTGTGTGTTCTCTGTGTAGGAGTGACTGCATAGGGCTTTACTGCATTTACACAAAAATAGCTATGTCTGTGTCAATGTACCTGGGTGGCTGAATAATGAAGCCTGCTGTGTGAACAGATACGAGCATGGGGTGCATGGTTGTGTGTACATGAGAATAGGTGTGTGTGTGTGTGTGTGAGCTCATAGCTGTTCCTGAGCAGGTGCCAGACCCAGGGAATCAGGTAGAAAGAAAAGAAAGTCAAAGCTTTACTGCCTCAGCCAGTAGAGCCTGGGAAGAGTGTTATTTAATTTTCTGTCTTGGCTGGAAGCAGTCCTGAGGCCCCAAGGCCAGAAGAGTTCATTTGCCTCTTGACCCAGGCCCAGGGAGAAGGATCCAGACACCATCTTGCTTGTGTGCTGGGGCACTAGGGCCCTGGGGCCCTGTGGAGCAGGGGTGAGGCTATGTCTCTACCTAGGGTTTGGGTAACTCCACAGCCTGCTTCTGTCTCCTAGGGCCTGAGTAGGGCTTGGGCCAAATGAAAAGAGGTAGGCTCCAGGGCTAGAGGCTTTCTGTGACCGTGTTAGAGCAGCCTCTGCCGCACCCAGGCTCAGTGATGCCTGGAAACAGCCACTTCCCATCTCACCTGCCTCTCCTGCTATGGCTGCTTAGTTTGAGGGGTGGGGGGTGGAAGGGGATAGAGATCCAGGCCTAGGTCTGCTGGTGGTAGCCACTGGGGGCAAGAGGTGGAGCACAGGCAGCTCCCTTCACTGGCAGAGGCAGGTCCTAGGCTCCACCTAGTGTGCTTGGGGTTGGGAGCAAGGAGCCATCCAGCAAGGCTGTGGGGGTAGCCAGGAAAGCATAGAAGCATAAGACAGGCAGGGAAGCAGCAGGAGAAAGGATGGACTGCTGGGGCAGGAGAGGATGTGAGGAAAGGAGAGAGACAGATGGGAAAACAGGGGAGAGCACAGCAGAAGGCTGCAGCCTGCATGGGTTGGGAGAACAGCCATGCCCATCCCAGGGGGCTGGTGCCTGAGCCTGCTCCCTACTTGTCATTTGGGGGAGGTGGTGGCTGCTCCCTGAGGGTGTAGGAAGGAGGCTGGAGGTCTGGAGGACATGACTGTGGGGAGGAAAAAGCGGAGAGGGTTGGGACACATTCCTACCTGTGGACCTGTGGAAGAGAAAGGGGAAAAAAGAGGCAGCATTGGTCACTTTGTTCTACAGTGAAAATCCCTGTCTTCTCCCTAGCGCTGATCTTGTGTCGCCACCTCTGCACCAACAACCATTCCCCATTCACTCACTCAACAACAGGCACATACTGAAACTCAATACAAGGTTCAGCTGTGTGTCCCTGTGTGCTCAAGAGCTGGCTGAGTTTTCCTGGGTGCAGTGGGGCCAGTTAAGACATGTGGGTTATTGTGCCCACTCTGTCTCCTCTGTGTTCTCCCAACTTCAGCCCAACTCCATAACACTGAGTCTGGCCCTTCCCAGGGGCAAACCCTGATTGTTCTCTTCCACTTCCAGGCTGCTCCCACCCCAGCCTCCCCATGTGCCCAACCTTTGTCAAGTCCTGCTTATCTGAGCCCTTGTCTCTGCTCAGCCTCTCAGCTGTTTCTTGGCTCCTGCTTGTGGCCTTCTGGTCTCACACCTGGACCTTTGTATGTGCCTCCTGCCTCCTGGAAATCTCTCAGGCTCAACTTTGTGGTGCCTTCCTGCAGGAAAGCCACGTGGACTGGGCCGTCCAGCCTGCCCAGCTGCAGGTGCAGTGGGCTGACTCTGCAGCAGCCTAGCTGAGTGGTCCTGGGTGTTGGGAAATGCTCCCTTGGTGGGAATTGCCTGCTGTTTCTTGAAGGCCAGGATGGTCCTTGGTTCCTTTTGAGGGGAGCCAATGGCTCAGCTGCCAAGAGCTGGGTTCTGGGCTCCAACCCAGCCACACCTCCATGGCCTTACCCTGAACATGCCTCTAGTTCCCAGGGTCCCCGTGTGTGCAGTGGGACAAGCACCTGCCTGTGTTACTCCTCAGGTTGAAGATTTAGTGAGATGAAGGATGGGGAAGTATGTTTCTTCAACTGTAACCTGTTGTAAGGGCTTGCTCTCATTGCGGACCCCACCACCACCTTCACACAAACACACACCCCCATATTTTTGGTGTGCAGTAGATAGGGCTGACTGATCGCCCTGACTTCACCACTCTCCTTCCCTCTCTCCTCCTTCTTCCACCCCACAGACTCCCAGCCACGGTGCTTACCTGGATGCATCTTTATGGGGCAAGAGCAGGGAGTGACACAAGGATCACCTGTGTTTAAAAGGTTAGTTTACTGTAATATAAATCACAAGTTCTTTCCTTCTTCCCTCCCAGGGATGCACACACACAGCTCCTTCAGAGGACAAAAGGGATAAAACTGCTCCCTTTGCCTTAGCTTGTCACCCATATGGAGCTGGCACTCTAGGTGCCAGGCACGGGTGCTGAACAGACACAGTGGGTTCACCCACATGGTGGGCAGACAGAGACACAAGAGAGCAGCAGGCACCAGTCCCTGAACTCCATACTCTTACACCTGTCCCCTGCCCCACCCCAGCTCACAATCATGTGTTAACTCATTTCCACTTGGGTGGATTTCAATCATGTTAAGTAGTCATGTTGTGTGCCTGCCATGTGCCGGGTCACGGTACCCCTGGCTGTACAGATTCTTGCCCCTGTGTAAAGATCTGGCACGGGGGTGAGAGAGGGAGGCTGAGACAGCTGAGTGCACCCTTAGCTGGGAAGGGCAGGGTGGGGTGGGGGTGGGGGTCTCTGAGGGATGCAGGGTACCATGTGAAGTTTGCCCTGAAGCAGAAGTGAACAGAAAGCCTTCCAGGGTGCTAGCTGCTTGTTCGGGTCTCCTCCTACCAGGATTAGAAGGGGGCATGAGCCTGGGGTCTGAGACAATTTGTCATTCACCAAGAAGCCTTGCTCTCATCAGATGGAGGATGCTGTGGTGTCCTGGTGCCAAGGGTGGCCTGGCCTTGCCTTGCTTGGGGTTGGCACACAAGTCACAATGGACAACCCCAGAATAGGCCCAGTGTATGCATATTACATTTATTTTTTCCAAACCCACAAAACATTGTATAGTATGTTGCATCAGGACCAAACACTTGACAGCAGAACTCCTGTGTTCATATAGTCGCTGAGCCTCAAATCTCAAACAGCCCCCAATACAATGGCCCCTTTTGCTTCAAGACATGGCCCCCTGCAGCTCTTTAGCCACCCATTTTCATTGGTTCTGCTGGTGCCGCAAATGTTCAGCTGAGGTCAGCTTGGGTAGCATAGCCGTGGTCCATTTGCTCCCCCATCCTCTCCCTGAGTGAGTGATGAGGCTGGAAGAGATCCAGGAGAATGGGCTTGGGGGAGGGATAGGTAAAGGACACCGTCGGGCAATTTGGGGTCTCGGTAGGAAGAAGGAGTAAAGACAACGCTCAGACTGCATTTCTGCATTTCAGGCCCAGCTGTTAAGAGGGGCATGAGCTGGCAGGTCCAGAAGGACCCTGATACAAACCCTTGCAACCCTCGGGGAAGCCCCTCTGCCTGGCATGGCAGAGGCCATAAACCTATTATCACTCAACTGGACAGTGGAGGCACAGGGCCAGACTCAGGAGTGGGGGCCGGGCAGACAAGCATGCAGGTACACGACCACAAAAAGACAAGGAGGCAAAGGTGACAATTTACTGCACACAACCATTCACTAGGAGACCATGACTACATGGACAAATGACACAGGGAGACCCCTTTGCCCCTGGCAAGAGCAGGTAAAGCCCAGTCCTTACCTGAGAGTGCAGAGCAAGGGCAGGAAGTCTAAAGTGCTGTCTGTTGTCAGGTGTATTTGTGTAGAACAGGGAGGGGTGGGGTTGGGCAGGTGCACTGGGAGGGGCTTGGGCAGAGGAATTGAGGCAATGAGGAGGGATGGGCTAAACCTTAACTGGGCAAAGAGCAGCTGGAAGCAGGGTGTGGGGAGAGTGTGTATGCGTGCGTGAGTTTGAGTGAGTGTGAGTGGGGAGATGAGGGGAGTGGGGAACAACCCATTACCAGATTGCTATGGAAATGAGATGCAAAGAACCAAGGCAGGAGTCCTCAACCCTGACAAGTCTGTGTAGCACCCAGGGACCACCTCCAAACATTTGTAGAGCTCCTACCGAATGCCAGGCCACACATGAGGTGCTTAACACACAGTAGGTAACCCACTGCCTCCTACAAAGTTGACAGGACGATCACCTCCTTTCAGCAGGTGCAGGAGGAAAAAGTGACTCTAATGGAGGACCTGGTGGAATGTGTGCCGAGCCCCAGGCACAAGTTGTCAGATGTGCTGCCCAGCTCAGGGAGCTCGCCTGGGAGTGGAAATCACACAGAAAAGGGGAAATTCGGGATGGAACGTACGAAAGTGGGAAGGGAGTCCAGGCTGCTGGCTTGCTGTGCACTCTGCAAGCCTCTTGTGGTCTGGTCCCCATTACCCCTGTGGCCACTGCTGCATGCCAAAACCTCTCGCTAGGTGTGCTTTAGCCATGCTGGGTCCCGTAGTCCCCTGCGGAGGGGGCAGGTGCCCGTGCTGCAAGCTCTCCTGTCTACCTGGATCCCTGCTTCTAATGTCTCTTGCTCCCAGTGGACTATAGTCCATGAATGCAAGGACCACGGTGGCTGTCTTGGTCACTTTTACATTCCAAGGTACTGGCCCTTAGCAGTACTCCTGGCATCAGCAGGTTCCCAGTAAGTATTTGGTGAAGGAATGAATGATCAGTTAGTTATCATGGGGTAATAATGGCTTCCGTTTGTTTTCTTTTCTTGTCTTCATTATTATTATTTTTTTCATCCAGACCGAGATGAAAATTTGAGTTTGTGGCTTCCATTTTTGTAGTTTATATTTCATGTTCATTTTTCTTCCTTTTTAACATATCATTTAAAATTCGATTTTTTTCTGGGAAAAAGAAGAAAGAGGAGCTCTTTTATGGTCTCAGGCTCCTGGCTGACCTGGGCTCATGCTGCCCACCCTTATGCTCACAGTGCCGGGTAACACTGAGGACAGCTAGACTCTCACCCTCAGCCAGGCAAAGGGGCCTGGTTGTCCCCCCGTTTCAATGAAGTAGAACAAGAACCATGTGAAATCAAGAGTGGAAAAGTTACAACAGCCACTGTTTCGAGGTTTGCCTATAAAGAGCGTCTATGAACCAGCTGCACTTGAACTGTATCAGATGCATTTTAAAGAAGTAACCCGGACCTGAGGGAAATGGAAACACAGGCCCTTGCAAAGGTTTACATGTGAGCATTCATTATAGCTTTTGGAATTGCTAAAAAGGTGGAAGGTCCCCACCACGTAATAAATAAATAAATTGTGGTGCCTGCATTCAATGGAATGCTAGTCAATAATAAAAAGGAATGAACTATCGAGAGAGACTAAAGCATGACTAAATTTGAAAGTAATTATGCCGAGTGAAAGAAGGCAGACATAAAGAAAACATACTGTGTAATTTTGTCTATAAAGTTGTAGAATATATAAAACACTGGAAAGGGACAGGAAGGAGCTTTGGGGTCGATGGATACGCTGATGTTCCCTTCAGCTGTCCTGACTCCAGGACCTGCCCACCCCCACCCCAGCCCTTGGCAGGAAGCTGAAAAGAGAGGCCTATGTCCTCCCAGACCCCAAGAGGGAAAGAGGAACGCATGGGGGCCCGATGCCTTCGGGTCCAGGTTCAGGACTGCAGTTGTCACCAGCTCAGGAGTCAGGGTCTGGGCTCCGAATCACAGCAGGCCGGCCGTGGAGGCAGTGAGGCCTTGGGCAGAGGACGTAGGCCCTGCCTTGATGGGGTGAACAGAGAAGGTAGGGCAGTCTGGGTGGCCGGGGAGGGCAGGAGGCCCATGGTGGGTGGAGGATGTGAGCAGGCTGGAGTCAGTCTCTGGCAGGGTGTATGTGCTCATGGACTCTTTCCCCACTCATGCTAAGATTCTGAGGCCAAGCAGAGCCTCAGTCACACATGTGTCCCCTCCACCGCTTGGCACTGTGCCTTACAGGTGGTAAGTGCCCACCAAATGCTTGGACTTATTGTTTGGCTGAGAGAGTTGGTGCTTCCCTTCCAGAAAGCCACGGAGCAGAGAAGAGAGGAGCTCTTCTCTGTGGAGCAGGAGGACACGTTTCTGGGCAGAGGGCCTGTATCAAGGAGAGGAGAGGAGAGGGGAGGACAGGAAGAGGCTGAAGGGTCTCCTGGAGGCCCTGGCGGGGGTGGGAGGTGAGGACCTACAGTGAAGGCCTGAGGTGGGATACTGTCCGTCTCTGTCATGGCCAATGGCATTAAGCAGAGCCAGCCAGGCCGTCCTGCCCCCTGGCTGCCCTGGGGGTGGAGAGAGAGGCAGGGCAGCCAGGTGCCTCGGCATGGTTTTGGTGGACAGGTTTCTCCTGGCACCAGGGCAAAGGTAGCTCAGCCTGGGCGTGGGCTGGAGAGGGTGCTGCGGGATGGGCCTCAGTGATTCCGGTGTGTGGGGAGGGCCCCCACCCCAGACACTCCTGGGCAGCTCACTGACCCTCCTGTCCAGAGGGAAGCTAATAGCACCTGGCCTGCGTAATTCAAGGATTTCAGAGCTTGTAAGAGGCCAAATACCATCACGGGTGTGAGGGCTTTCTCAGTGTGTTATTGCTATTGGTACAAACACTGGCGGCCTGTTTGACTCTGGGCCTCATCATTCCTGCCCTCCTCAGTGCCAGGGATCTGCCTGTGGGACACTTGGTCTCCACTGTTGGGCTCTGGCACCATCAGAGCATTTCACTGACAGGCTACCGAAGGTTCCCTCCCTGCCCTCGCCCCCTGCAGCACTCTCCTTTCCACTAGGTGAGAGAACCCAGGTGTACCCAGACTGATGTTCCAGACTCAGGCCTTTCAGTGCTTAAATCAGGACTGTTACAGGCAAACCGGGACAATTGGTCACCCACCTTTGTTCCCTGGTGGCAGGCGTCCCAAGCCCTGCAGTCAGCATGCTCTCTCACCCTGGTGGCCCTCTCCTGCGCTGAAGCCTCTAGGCTGGGTGAAAGCCCCTGAGCCACCCCACCTATGCCACTCCAAGGCCCTCCTGTCCTCTCAGTGGCCCTCACAGGTCCCTCACCTTCTAGTCATCCTCTGTCCATGTCTCAACGCTGCACCAGACCTATTCCCTACCCCTACATGCTGTGACCTCACTGTCTCAGCCCCAGGTCACCAGCCTTGAGAAGGGTAGTGCCCGTCTGTCCCACCCAGCCTTGTACCCTTGCCTGCCCAGCTCACACCCTTCCTCCTGGCCCAGGGCAGGAGTACCCTGGGGACATGCAGGGCAGCCTGTCCTGTTCCCCACCTCTCGGTCGGCCTCCAGGCCTGAGACCGTAGCACTGGCTGGCTCTTCCACTGGACACTGTGCCTGTCCCCAGCCATGCTAAGGCTCTGAGGCCTCCTGAAGGCCTCACTGCTTGCTGGGGCCCCACTGCCCTGCCCCGCCCTGCCTGGCCCACCTCACCCCCACCCCGGCCAACCATCTGGGCCAGCCTGGCTTCAGCTTCCTTAACCACTGTGTGCCCTCCTGGTCCTTGCTGTGAACATTCGGTCGGCCCCCTTGGCTACTTCACCTTCTCAGTCTGCCCTCTGGTCCCCTCCCCAGTCTGGTCTGCACCTTCCTAACCCTCATCCCTTCCAGTCCTTTGCAGGCTGCTGGCTTGTGAGGTCATGGACAGCCCTCTCACTACCACCCCCTTGCCTAGTCTTGCTTGTCCTCTTGAAGCTCATCTCCTTCTAGAAAAGTCCCTGGTGGGCCTGAGCCCTGTGCTGCCTGGTGCTGGCAAGTGCCTCTGAGGTGGAGCCTCGGGCTTCATCTCCTTGTTCCCTCATCGCATCAGCCAGGTGAAGCACTCAGTAGGTGCCCGGGCATGGCGTGTCTGGGGCAAGGCCTAGAGGTGGCAGCGCCCAGCCTCTCTCTAAGGGCAGCTCCGTGTTGGGGACCGAGGTGGGGTCTGGGAATCACTGAGTCCCCTTTGCACCTGCCAGGAGAGCAGAGCCCCAAACAAGGGAAACCTCAGGGGTTCAGTTCCACACCAGGGTTCACCTCCTGCTGCTGGGCCCGCAGCTGGAAAGCTCCCTACCAAGGCCCTAGCCCTGGGTGTGCCCTGGGGACTGGAATGGAGGAGTGGGTCCCCAGCCCAGGTTTCCTTCTATTTCTCGATGCCTCAGAGGCTGGATGTCCTAGGCCTCACCCTGCTCTGTCCTGTGTGTTCTTGGAAGGGCGTGGCCCAGACTTTGTCCCTGGCAGCTGGAGCCTGCCCAGGGCTGATCCCTCCAGTGCCACCTGATGCACTCTGAGTTCTCCCCACCCAGGGTTGGTCGTGGTCTGACTAAGAGGCCTGCACACAGACCTCTAGTCACGGGAGTCAGGACAGCAGTTTCTGCAGGCGGGAATGGCCATGACGGGGTGCGGGGGGAGGAGTGCGTTTGTGGGAAAGGAGTGCTGAGCTTTAAGCCACCCTCTTGCCCCTTCCCACCTGGAGGGTCCAGCTGCTTCTTAGCTGGGCTCTCCTGCAAGCCAGCCTTGCCCCTGCTCTTCCTCAACGCTCACCCACCCAGAGCTGGCAAGTGCCATCAGTGATGGCCAAGGGCTCAGCCCCCAGCCGAGAGGAATCTTTCCCGAGCACTGGGATGTGAGCCTGGGCCTGGAGGGATCCAGACGAAGGTGAAACACAGGGACTGCTTCCAGGGGCACCAGTGTTTGGTGGGGACAGGTGGCAGTCAGAGCCCAGGACTGCAGAGGAGAGAGGGTATGGGGGAGGGAGTGGGGAAGAACTCCCTGGAGAGGGTGGGACAGGGGCCTGGCCTTGCAGGATTTGCTGGGCAGGAGACAGAAAGGGAAGATGCTGAGAGGGTGCCTCAGCATCTCCCCCACCAGGTCACAAGTGTCCCCATAACTCAAGGAAGTCTTCACTGTGTTCAGGCCCTACTGGGCTGGTGAGAGGCAGCCTTTGCGGCCCCTCAAAGGATGCTGTGGAGGCGGCATCTGGAAGGTGGCTATGACAAGGTTACCAGAGGAGGAAGAAAACTATTTTTCAGCCTGGGCCACACTTTGTTCCAGATATGGACGGTTACCCATGTTATTTCATTTCATGTCCAAATGACTCTGCGAAGCACGTGCACCTCATTTTAGAGATGAGGACCAGAGACGAGGGGACACAGCCAGTAAGGAGTGAGGTTAATCTGGAATCCACTATCCCCCCCTGCCTTGTCTAAGAGAGGGTTGAGATGGGCGAGGCCCGGAGTGCTCCCTCTTTACTGCTCCGCCGTGTGCAGAGGCGGCCCATCTGGAACATGAACGAGGTGTGAGCAGCACTGCCCTCATGGGTGTAGCCTCTGCCAGCTCTGTGCAGCCAGTGTCCCCGCGTGTGGTGCAGAGGGACTGTCCTGCCCTGTGTCCTCCTTCCCCTTTGCTCCTCTGCGAGAATCCAAATCGCAGCTATCCTGTCCCCAGGGTTGGCAGCAGGTCTGTGTTCTAAGGACCAGGAATAAGGTCCAAATACAGTCTGCCTGGGCAGGGGGGTGTTACCTGACCTGGCAGGTGGCCTGGGAGTGTGGGGGACCAGCCAGGGAAGAGACTTGACCCAAGCCTGTGCCCTGAGGTGCTGGGACAAAGGGCCCAACCCTGGGTGGAGAGAGGGAGCGCAGAGAGGGAGGTGTCAGCAGAAGGGGCATTGGCAGGGCAGCAGTGAAAGTGCCCTGGGCAGGGAGGCATTGCCTGGGCTTTCAGCCTCATGGGTGCCACAAGCAGGCTGTGTGACCTGGGCAGATGGCACCTCCTCCTTGTGCCTCAGTTTCCTCATCAATAAAGTAAGTCTTCTACGACTGGATGTATTCCCTCGTGTGATGGAGCTGGGAGGTGGGGGCGGCCAAGACTTGGGGGACAGGAGCTGGGCAGCAGAAGGGGAGGAGAGGAAAACCTCCCCCACCCATTGCCAGGCTTTGCAACTCTGCTGCCCCCTGGTGGCACAGAGAAAGAGAAATGGGGTCTCCTCCGGGAACAGGGGCTGTTCCTCCTCTGGCCTCAACTGCTTCCAGTGAACTTCTCCCCTGCACAGGGGGGGCACTCTTGGGGGCCTTTACCACCCACCAGCTCCTTCAGGGCTGTGCGCATTCCAGGTGGACACAAAGGCAGTGACAGCCTATGCATAAGATACCCTCAGCGTTGTATGGGGCGGCAAGGTTTATTCACTCATGCCTTCGTGTTGCAAGTGCTGATGGAGGGGCTGTAGTGTGCTAGGGCACTGTGCCAGGCCTGGGGATGCAGAGGCACTTGGCACATCATTCCTGCCCTCAGAGAGCCTCTGTCCAATGGGAGAGAAGACAGGGAAGCCACAGATTCTGGAGAAGTGGGACACAGGGTGAGCTGGTCACAGGTGTGACATCTTGTGTGAATAACACTGAGGTAGCACATGGCCAGCACCTGTGGTTCCCTCTCTGACTGCTGGTTTGTCCCTGGCATGTAGATCTCCAGCTGGATGGGCCAGGAGGCCTTTGCCCCTAGGATAGGGGAGTCTCTTCTGGCTGGGTCTTCCAAAAGAGGTGGGTCCTTCTCCCTAGGGATGGCTGGATTTCTACCTGTGCCTGTTGGTCTCCTGCCTTGTCCCTGTAGCCTCCTCTATGTACCCTCCTCCTCCCCAGACCTGGTCTGGGGGCCCAGGTTCCGGAGAGGGTGGAGAGCATCAGGTCTGCCTCCAGGGCCAGTGCTCTGCCGGCCTCCCAGTGCCGACAGCATAGTGTGGGTCAGGTGGAGGGAGCGTGAGGCTCCTGGAGGCTTCTGAAGCCTACTGAGGCTGGGCTGGGACACAGACAGGGAGAAGGAGGTGGGACAAGGAGAGCGTGTGCATCAGGGGCCCAGGGCAAGGAAGCTGTTGTCTTAGTGTTGCTGGGAAAGTGGACCTGTCTGACTTAGGAGGGACATCAAGTCCTGGCTGCAGCACTGGCACAGGGGCCGTGGGCCAGAGTCCTGGCCTTGGTGGCAGATAGGCATTGCCCATGGAGGCTTAGTTCTTCCCCGATACCAAGTAGTAGACTTGGAAGGAACAGAGAAGCTCTTCCTCTTCTTCCCAGAGGATGGCTGGACAGCCCAGCAGTCCGGTAGAGTTTGACCTCAGGCTGAGGGTAAAGTGGGGGAGCATGGAGGTGGGCTCCTGGCTCCAGCAATCTTGGGTTCTAGGACCTTAGGAAAATGCACAATTCTCGCAACATTGGCATCCTTGTCTGTGGAGGACATGATGATAATACCCAGCTCTTAGTTTGGTGTGGCAATTAACTCATATGACATGTGTGAGGTGCCTGGCTCGGAGCCTGGCATGTGGAGGACACGTTTGCTGTCCTGCCCCTTCCCACACTCAGTGCTGCAGGGAGCACACACTGTAAGACGTATATTTTTATTCATAATTTGCCCTCTTTTGACACCTCAGATAATATATCTCCAGTTTAGAACTTCTCACGCCTTGAGAATCTCACTACATATAGAAATACTTCTCTTTGTGTTATCTAAAAGCTACATCAAAATTTGATCTCATGATTTAAATCACTGATATTTACTTTTTTTACCAAGCCAACATTTAGAAAAGTAGCAATTTGGCCAAATTGTTCTAAAGCAAGACCTCAGATGACTCAATAAAGTTAATGATATAAGCGAACAGGGTCCTGGCAGACAACAGACCTTGTAGGCCAGTCCTTGTGAGCCAAGGAGAAGCTGGATAAATGCCCTCAGGTACGTGTGTAAGTGTGGACATCCACTTCTTTAAGAATTTTAATTCTGCAGATCTTTTTGAGGACTTATCATGTGCTCAGCCATGTGCTTGCTCTCGAATGGGTCCTGAAGGCATGAGGATGACCCATCAGCCTTGGTCTCCCTCTTAGAGCAGGGCCTGCCTTCCAGGGCTCAGGAGAGTGGGGCAGCCTAGGTGGAGGAGAGGGGCCTGTTCCAGCTGCCCATGGCTTCAGAGAATGGAGCACTGGGCTTGTTCTAGCAGCCAGGACCCCCCTTGGAGTGTCAGTTTCTTGTGCACTGAGGGAAGCCAGCACTCCAGGGGGTGCTGGAGGACAATGGGGAACCTATTCCTTTACCAGTCTACGAAGCTCTTTTCTTAGCTGGCTCCTGTTCAAGGGGGATTCTAGCCTCCACCACTGGTTTGCTTCTACTGCGGTCTCCCTGGCCCCAGGTCCTTCCCTTTGACCCACACTGTTTCTCTCCAGGGACCCAGGATCAGCTGCCCCCAATCTCACCCTTTTTGACTGTGCCCACCACTATCAATGTGGCAGAATTTGAAGCCCTTCACATTTTGACTGAAGCAGAGCCAGGCGTTTGTCTCAACCCTCCCAATGAGAAGAGCCAAACCCCACTCTTCTCAGAATAAAAGCTTTCTCCTGCCAGCTCCTGCTGTCCTGTGCTCTCAGGAGACCCAGAAATAATAGGAGTTAAGTATCCCAGGCCTCCCTTTCCCAAGGGGCTTTCATTCTCACCCGCTCAGTTGCATGGCTGTGACCGGGATGAGTAACTTCCTGGGCAGCCTGCCTGGGCAGGCAGGCAAGGGGAATGGAAAGTAGTGACACAGGCCTCGCTCAAGAGTGCCTGGCTGACAGGGCAACAGACACAGAGCCCCAACTTGGGAGACCCAAAATGGGCATAAATAATGCTCTCAAGATCACAGACACATAACTGCATGGACATCTGTGTGATCCCACACAATGGCCAGGACTGATTGGGAAGCAGCTGATACCACTAGGGAAATAAAAAGGTAAATTCAAAACCACCAAGAATTAACTATTTCAGATTTCTCTGTGGTCCATACATTTATAAAGGACCGTGTGTGTCTTGTCTTAGTGTGGTACTTAGCTCAGCAGGAGTGTATTTGTGCTTCTTTCTTGAATTGTGTAGGCAAGGCCCTATTCCTGATAAGTGTCCATGGTCTCTGGGCAAGTACAGAGAGGGGCCACAGGACCCAGGGAGTTTCTGGAATAGAGGAAATGATCTTATGTTCAGGGGAAACGAGCAGACAGGGCTGACCCTTGGCAAGATATCCAAGACAGCTAATGTCCCTCTGGTCCCTTCTAGGGCTGCTCCTGGCCCCAGGCCCCTGTCCTGCCCTGCCCTGTCACTGCTCCATCCCTGGCTTCTTTGGTCAGGCCATAGTTCCAGGAAGGCCCCTGGTCTGGGGAACATACCCACCCTGTGTCTCACCCTCTTGAAGAAGGCTGTGTGCCTTTCAGAGTGAAAGGTGCTAAATCTGTCCAGGCTGATGTGTTAACAACAGAGAGAAGAAAACATTTCTCTCTACTTCTGGTGCTTTTACTTTCCATTGAGGTACAGAATGTACATTTTAACTGACACAGTCTGGAGAGAAAATCTACCCCTGTCTTTTGCTATCCGTGAATGCCTCTTCCTTGAGTCCAGGCAGGAGAGAGGCAGCGTCATGTCAGAGGAGGGAATCTGGGGGCGGCAGAGCCAGCCAGGGCACAGAAATTGTGCCATATTGCTACCTGGCTGGGCTGTTCCCTCACACATACCATGGAGGAAGGGAGAAGAGAGGCACGGAGATCTGGGCCCTCAGCAGGAATGTGTCCGTCCTGTCCCACCAGCCTGGGGCTCCTTCAGAGGTGGTACAGATCAGCGGCCTGAGCCTTAGAGCCTGCCCACCTTAGCGGTTCCAGAAAGTGCCAATGGCTGCCACAGGAGGGGACTTGAACTCACAGGTGCACAGGTGAGAGCGATGCAGGGCAGGCAATTGACTGATAGTGAGGAATGAAGACAGTTCCTGACGTGGCTGCAGAGAGTCAGCCTTCCCGAGGACACCCCCCTTGGCGAGCCTCCCGTCCGCGTCCACGGGCACCCCCCTGCACACTGACACGCAGAAACCCAGACGGAGGTTGCTGCGGGTTGGCGCTTCTCAAGAAGACCCTGGGGCAGGGCCTAGAGGGAGGGGCTCGGCAGGCTAGGGGAGCAGGGGAAACGGGGTCCTTAGAGCAGATTAGGAACAGTGGGTGGGGCAGGTCCCCCAAGCAGTTAGGGCGAAGGTGGCTGACACTAGGGGGTATCGGGAAGGGAGGAATTTGACCCGGCAGGATGAGGGCGTGGCGACAGGACACGGTAGCGTGGGACCCGAGAAGGGCCTCTGGGGCGGGGTGCGGAATGAATGGGGCGACATATGGCGGCCACTGTTTTACCTGGGGCCGGGGTGCTGGCAAGGTCTGTTAGCTGGGTCTGCGGAGCAGTCCGCCCTACCTGTCCGGGGAGCTGCCATCTGAGGCCAAGGGCTCCCCGTCCGGCTGTTGCTCCCCCTCCGAATCGGGGCCGGCAGCCGGACCGCCATTGCGGCTGCTGGTGATACCACCGTCCATGCCTGTGGGCAGCGCGGCTTTCCTAGCCCTGGCGTTGAAGACCCGAACGCAGCTACGCTGGAGGCGGCGGCGATGTCAGGCTGGTGCGCATGCGTCTGCACGAAGCCGGCCGGTCGCTGGGCGGGGCCGACGAGGAGCCCAGCCAATAGGCGCGGCGCCGAGGGGCGGGGACCGAGGCTGGCTGGGACTTCGCGGCGCTCAGCCTGAGGCTCGCTGTGTTCATCAGCGCGGGTCTGGTGGCCTGGGCCCCGCCACCCTGCCAGGGTCTGAGAGCTGCTCTTAAGCTTCTGGCCATCCGGCCCTTCCTAGGGGCCTCGGTGTTCCCCTAAGGGGCCAGGGAGCGCGGCCAAGCACAGCTCCTCAGGAACTGAAACGCAGACTCCTCACTGGGAAAGGGCGCGTCTGTCTCCACGCCCGCACTTCCCGGCTCTGGACGCTGAGAGGTCCAGAGGAGAGGTCGGACGACTTTAGTCCCACATTCCTCTCGGCTCCCTCAGCGCCCTCCTCTCCTCCCCAGGGGGGCCAGGCGTCTGTCACATTGGGTCTTTCTTCCCATGCGTCTGCACCCGGACCTTAACCTGGCTGTGTGCCCCTCACACGTGGAGCCCCGACTCCGTTATTCAAGTGCAGAGTATGGCGGAGGAAGAAGGAAGAAGAGCGACGCTCAGACCACCTCGATCCAGTTCCTTTTCTCATAGTCACCCGTACCCCCCACATCAGCCTGGGAGGGGCCCAGTAGCCACCCACTGCAGGGCACTTGCCCGATCCCACATCAGGGAGTAGCTGTGAGAAAGGGAAGAATAGAGCACATTGGGGCGTGATGGGCCTGGCTAGAGGACTGTGGCAAAACTGGAATAGACATGGGCAGTGTGAGAGGCCTGGCTGTTGGGGAGTGGAGAGGGCCCCGGATGTGTTGGGATTTGGCGAGGTAGAAAGGGTTTCACAGCAAGCAGGCTGTTGAGGGCCTGGCTGCAGGGGCAGGGAGGTGGGCTGGCTGAAGGCATTGGGGAGAGAGTCAGAAGCCAGCAGCGTTTGGACTCTGTCCCCAAAATGTGTGTCAGTGCCAGTCTACACACGGCATAGGTCTTAAGGGATGGGGTGGGAGAATCCAGAGGTGTAGAAGTGATGAGTCTTCCCTGAATTACATACTGTTTTGCTGGAGAGATAAAGGGCAGCCCATAAACTGGAGTCAAATGTGCAGGCCCATGAGATGGGCCTCTGCAGCTTGCTGTGGAGAAGGGGGCAGTGTGCAAGCAGAGAGGACCTTTCTCTTCCTAATAGGCCTTAGGGAAGGCGTTGTGGAGATGGTGGAGCTTCAGCTGGATTGGAAGGAAGAGTAGGCTTTGAAAATGTGGAAATAGAAGACAGGGAAGGCATTGGTGACCTGGGCTGTAGGGCAGGGTGTAACTTTGTGGAAAGAACGGTAAGGAGGGTGGAAAGTTCAATGTATTTCCAGGGAATGGTGAGAAATCCATCTGCACAGTGGGGAGCCATTGAAGGCTTCTGATCTGTAGAGTGAGGTATGTAAGCTGGAATGTTGGAAGGCCCACCAGATCTAGGTGTACACGATGAGGTGGAGGTGATGAGGTCACGCTTGAGGCCCCATGATGGGAGGAGGCAGGAGTGAAAAGGAAAGCAGAGGTCTCCTTCTCCCACCATATATGAGCACCCGTGAGCCAAGCTTCTCAGAATGCCAGGCTAAATGCCCCCTTGTCACAACTAGGGAACTCAGAGATAACCAGGCCCCTGACCACCAGGTTTTATGTGAATGAAGACAGGCTCTTTTAAGAATAGAATGTGGCTTCCAGGAGGCTATTTATTAGAAGATTCTGGTTCCTGGTTCCATGCCAAATGAGGAGGGCAATTCACTCAGGCTGCCCATGTTGTGTCTCATCTTCTTCTTCAGTGATGTGGTCCAGGGTGGGGGCCACAGGGCCCTGGGCCATGTCCTGGGGGGGGACCATGAGGCCCTGGGCCATGTACAGGTGGTGGACCATGAGGCCCCGGGCCATGGTGAGGGGGATGCCCATGGAGCAATCTGCCTAGGCCATGGAGGAGCCCAGAATGACCTGGAGGATGCCCCCCACCATGATGATGCCCATGGCCATGACCGTGTCCTCCACCATGGCAGTGACCCTGTGAAAAGTCAATTGAATAATATCAGAGTCACAAGTCAGTGCCCGTCTTCCCTGAGTTAACTCCGCTTCCCTATGGGATTCAGGAATCCTGGGCAAGCAAGGGGTTGTGGAGAGAGCTGGGTGTCAGTAATAGCAAGTGTTCATCCTAGACCTGGGTCTTTGCTTTCCTAAAGCCAGAGTGCTAAGAAGACAAAAGGGGAGCAACATATATTTATTAGTTTCTATTCCTTGAGGTGAGATATGACTCCTATTCCTTGGACCTCAGTTTATGTTATTATTGTATTATAGTATATTATTATTATTTTCTCTGTATCTAAGAAACAGAATGATTTCATCTCTTCCCTTCCCAAACCCAGAAACCCTTGCAGAGTGATCAGAAGCTTTGCCATGCTAGAAATTGCAGGCTCACCATATTTAGGAGCAAGGGTGAGCCTGGGGGAGGTTGCAAGGGAGCTCACTGAGGGCCTGAGGCAGGGGAGGCAGGAGGCTGGGTGGGGGGCCATCCAGGAGCTGAGCAGGAGGAGAAAGACAGCTGGAGCATGAGAGGACAACAAGGGTAGGTGGTGGCAGGGTGGGGATGTATGTGTTCTCTGTGTAGGGGTGTCTGTACAGGTCTATACTGCATTTACACAAAAATAGCTATGTCTATGTCAATGTACCTGGGTGGCTGAATAATGAAGCCTGCTGTGTGCATTGATACGTCCATGGGATGCATGGTTGTGCGTATATGAGAATAGGTGTGTGTGTGAGCTCATGGCTGTTCCTCAGCAGGTGTCAGACCCAGGGAATCAGGAAGAATAGAAAAGAAAGTCAAAGCTTTACTGTGTCAGCCAGAGGAGGCCTGGGAATAGTGTCATTTAATTTCTGTCTTGGCTGGAAGCAGTCCTGAGGCCCCAAGGCCAGAGGAGTTCCTTTGCCTCTTGTCCCAGGCCCAGGGAGAAGGATCCAGACACCATCTTGCTTGTGTACTGGGGCACTAGGGCCCTGGGGCCCTCTGGAGCACGGGTGAGGCTATGCCTCTACCTAGGGTTTGGGTAACTCCACAGCCTGCTTCTGCCTCCTAGGGCCTGAGTAGGGCTTGGCCAAATGAAAAGAGGTAGGCTCCAGGGCTAGAGGCTTTCTGTGACCATGTTAGAGCAGCCTCTGCCCCACCCTGGCTCAGTGATGCCTGGAAACAACCACTTCCCATCCCACCTGCCTCTCCTGCTATGGCTGCTTAGTTTGAGGGGCGGAGGGTGGAAGGGGACAGAGATCCAGGCCTAGGTCTGCTGGTGGTAGCCACTGGGGGGATGAGGTGGAGACAAGCAGCTCCCTTCACTGGCAGAGGCAGGTCCTAGGCTCCACGCAGTGTGCTTGGGTTTGGGAGCAAGGAGCCATCCAGCAAGGCTGTGGGGGTAGCCAGGAAAGCAGAGAAGCAGAGGACAGGCAGGGAAACAGCAGGAGAAAGGATGGGCTGCTGGGGCAGGAGAGGATGTGAGGAAAGGAGAGAGACAGATGGGAAAAGAGTGGAGAGCACAGCAGAAGGCTGCAGCCCTTGGGGGGTTGCCGAACAGCCATGCCCGGCCCCATGGGGCTGGTGCCTGAGCCTGCTCCCTACTTCACATTTGGAGGAGGTGGTGGCTACGCCCTGAGGGTGTAGGAAGGAGGCTGGAGGTCTGGAGGACATGACTGTGGGGAGGAAAAAGCGGAGAGGGTTGGGGTACATTCCTACCTGTGGACCTGTGGAAGAGAAAGGGGAAAAAAGAGGCAGCATTGGTCATTTTGTTCTGCAGTGAAAATCCCTCTCTTCTCCCTAGCGCTGATCTTGTGTCCCCACCTCTGCACCAACAATCATTCCACATTCACTCACTCAACAACAGACACATACTGAAACTCAATACAAGGTTCAGCCGTGTGTCCCTGTGTGCTCAAGAGCTGGCTGAGTTTTCCTGGGTGCAGTGGGGCCAGTTAGGACATGTGGGTTATTGTGCCCACTCTGTCACCTCTGTGTTCTTCCAACTTCAGCCCAACTCTATGACACTGAGTCTGGCCCTTCCCAGGGGCAAACCCTGATCATTCTCTTCCACTTCCAGGCTGTTCCCACCCCAGCCTCCCCATGTGCTCAACCTTTGTCAAGTCCTGCTTATATGAGCCCTTGTCTCTGCTCAGCCTCTCAGCTGTTTTTTGGCTCCTGCTTGTGGCCTTCTGGTCTCACAGCTGGGCCTTTGTATGTGCCTCCTGCCTCCTGGAAATCTCTCAGGCTCAACTTTGTGGTGCCTTCCTGCAGGAAAGCCACGTGGACTGGGCCGTCCAGCCTGCCCAGCTGCGGGTGCAGTGGGCTGACTCTGCAGCAGCCTAGCTGAGTGGTCCTGGGTGCTGGGAAATGCTCCCTTGCTGGGAATTGCCTGCTGTTTCTTAAAGGCCAGGATGGTCTTTGGTTCCTTTTGAGGAGCGCCAATGGCGCAGCAGCCGAGAGCTGCGTTCTGGGCTCCAACCCAGCCACACCTCCATGGCCTTACCCTGAACGTGCCTCTAGCTCCCCGGGGCCCCGTGTGTGCAGTGGGACAAGCACCTGCCTGTGTTACTCCTCAGGTTGAAGATTTAGTGAGATGAAGGATGGGGAAGTATGTTTCTTCAACTGTAACCTGTTGTAAGGGCTTGTGCTCATTGTGGACCCTACCACCACCTTCACACAAACACACACCCCCATATTTTTGGTGTGCAGTAGATAGGGCTGACTGATCGCCCTGACTTCACCACTCTCCTTCCCTCTCTCCTCCTTCTTCCACCCCACAGCCTCCCAGCCATGGTGCTTACCTCGATCCATCTTTATGGGGCAAGAGCAGGGAGTGACACAAGGATCACCTGTGTTTAAAAGGTTAGTTTACTGTAATATAAATCACAAGTACTTTCCTTCTTCCCTCCCAGGGATGCACACACACAGCTCCTTCAAAGGACAAAAGGGATAAAACTGCTCCCTTTGCCTTAGCTTGTCACCCATATGGAGCTGGCACTCTAGGTGCCAGGCACGGGTGCTGAACAGACACAGTGGGTTCACCCACATGGTGGGCAGACAGAGACACAAGAGAGCAGCAGGCACCAGTCCCTGAACTCCATACTCTTACACCTGTCCCCTGCCCCACCCCAGCTCACAATCATGTGTTAACTCATTTCCACTTGGGTGGATTTCAATCATGTTAAGTAGTCATGTTGTGTGCCTGCCATGTGCCGGGTCACGGTACCCCTGGCTGTACAGATTCTTGCCCCTGTGTAAAGATCTGGCACGGGGGTGAGAGAGGGAGGCTGAGACAGCTGAGTGCACCCTTAGCTGGGAAGGGCAGGGTGGGGTGGGGGTGGGGGTCTCTGAGGGATGCAGGGTACCATGTGAACTTTGCCCTGAAGCAGAAGTGAACAGAAAGCCTTCCAGGGTGCTAGCTGCTTGTTCCTGTCTCCTCCCACCAGGATTAGAAGGGGGCATGAGCCTGGGGTCTGAGACAATTTGTCATTCACCAAGAAGCCTTGCTCTCATCAGATGGAGGATGCTGTGGTGTCCTGGTACCATGGTGGCCTGGCCTTGCCTTGCTTGGGGCTGGCATGCAAGTCACAGTGGACAACCCCCAAATGGACCCAGGGCACACACTGTAGGTTCATTTTTTTCCCAAATGCACGAATCAGAGTATAGTATGTGTCATCAGGACCATATACCTGAAAGCAGAGCTCTCCGGTGCTCATATGATTGCTCAGCATATAAGCACAAACAGCCCCCGGACACAAGGACCCCAATTCCCTTGCAAGACATGGCCCCCTGCAGCTCTTCAGCCACCCATTTTCAATGGTTTTGCTGGTGCCACAAATGTTCAGCTGAGGTCAGCTTGGGTAGCATAGCCCTGGTCCATTTGCTCCCCCATCCTTTCCCTTAGTGAATGATGAGGCTGGAAGAGATCCATGGGGCAGGGCTTGGGGGAGGGAGAGGGAAAAGACACCTGGGGGCCAGTCGGGGTCTGGGTAGGATGAAGGAGTAAAGACAATGCTCAGACTGCATCTCTGCATTTCAGGCCCAGATGTTTGAGCGGCAGGAGTTGGCAGGACCAGAACGACCCCGATACAGTCCCTTGCAACCCTCAGCTAAGCCCCTCTTCCTGGCTTGGCAGAGGCTGTAAAACTATTATCACTCAAGTGGACACTGGAGGTGAAGGGCCCAGCTCAGGAGTGGGGGCTGGGCAGATGGGCAGAAAAGCATGCAGGTGCACAACCACACAAAGACACGGAGGGAAAGGTACCAAATTAATGCACACACACATTCCCTAGGAGACCATGACCACAAGGAAAAACGACACAGGGGGACCCCTTTGCCCCTGGCAACAGCAGGCAAATCCCAGTCCTTACCTGAGAGTGCAGAGCAGGGGCAGGAAGTCTAAGGTGCTGTCTGTTGTCAGGTGTATTTGTGTAGAATAGGGAGGGGTGGGGTTGGGCAGGTGCACTGGGAGGGGCTTGGGCAGAGGAATTGACGCAATGAGGAGGGATGGGCTAAACCTTATCTGGGCAAAGAGCAACTGGAAACAGGGTGTGGGGAGAGTGTGTGTGTGTGTGTTAGTGGGCAGGAGATGAGGGGAGTGGGGAACAACCCATTACCAGATTGCTGTGGAAATGAGATGCAAAGAACCAAGGCAGGAGTCCTCAACCCTGACAAGTCTGTGTAGCACCCAGGGACCACCTCCGAACATTTGTAGAGCTCCTACTGAATGCCAGGCCACACATGAGGTGCTTAACACACAGTAGGTAACCCACTGCCTCCTACAAAGTTGATAGGACGATCACCTCCTTTCAGCAGGTGCAGGAGGAAAAAGTGACTCTAATGGAGGACCTGGTGGAATGTGTGCCGAGCCCCAGGCACAAGTTCTCAGATGTGCTGCCCAGCTCAGGGAGCTCGCCTGGGAGTGGAAATCACACAGAAAAGGGGAAATTCGGGATGGAACGTACGAAAGTGGGAAGGGAGTCCAGGCTGCTGGCTTGCTGTGCACTCTGCAAGCCTCTTGTGGTCCGGTCCCCATTACCCCTGTGGCCACTGCTGCATGCCAAAACCTCTTGCTAGGTGTGCTTTAGCCATGCTGGGTCCCGTAGTCCCCTGCGGACGGGGCAAGTGCCCGTGCTGCAAGCTCTCCTGTCACCTGGATCCCTGCTTCTAATGTCTCTTGCTCCCAGTGGACTATAGTCCATGAATGCAAGGACCACGGTGGCTGTCTTGGTCACTTTTACATTCCAAGGGACTGGCCCTTAGCAGTTCTCCTGGCATCAGCAGGTTCCCAGTAAGTATTTGGTGAAGGAATGAATGATCAGTTAGTTATCATGGGGTAATAATGGCTTCCGTTTGTTTTCTTTTCTTGTCTTTATTACTATTTTTTTTTTTGATCCAGACTGAGATGAAAATTTGAGTTTGTGGCTTCCATTTTTGTAGTTTATATTTCATGTTCATTTTTTCTTCCTTTTTAACATATCATTTAAAACTCGATTTTTTTCTGGAAAAAGAAGAAAGAGGAGCTCTTTTATGGTCTCAGGCTCCTGGCTGACCTGGGCTCATGCTGCCCACCCTTATGCTCACAGTGCCGGGTAACACTGAGGACAGCTAGACTCTCACCCTCAGCCAGGCAAAGGGGCCTGGTTGTCCCCCGTTTCAATGAAGTAGAACAAGAACCATGTGAAATCAAGAGTGGAAAAGTTACAACAGCCACTGTTTCGAGGTTTGCCTATAAAGAGCGTCTATGAACCAGCTGCACTTGAACTGTATCAGATGCATTTTAAAGAAGTAACCCCGACCTGAGGGAAATGGAAACGCAGGCCCTTGCAAAGGTTTACATGTGAACATTCATAACAGCTTTTGGAATTGCTAAAAAGGTGGAAGGTCCCCACCACGTAATAAATAAATAAATTGTGGTGCCTGCATTCAATGGAATGCTAGTCAATAATAAAAAGGAATGAACTATCGAGAGAGACTAAAGCATGACTAAATTTGAAAGTAATTATGCCGAGTGAAAGAAGGCAGACATAAAGAAAACATACTGTGTAATTTTGTCTATAAAGTTGTAGAATATATAAAACACTGGAAAGGGACAGGAAGGAGCTTTGGGGTCGATGGATACGCTGATGTTCCCTTCAGCTGTCCTGACTCCAGGACCTGCCCACCCCCACCCCAGCCCTTGGCAGGAAGCTGAAAAGAGAGGCCTATGTCCTCCCAGACCCCAAGAGGGAAAGAGGAACGCATGGGGGCCCGATGCCTTCGGGTCCAGGTTCAGGACTGCAGTTGTCACCAGCTCAGGAGTCAGGGTCTGGGCTGCGAATCACAGCAGGCCGGCCGTGGAGGCAGTGAGGCCTTGGGCGGAGGACGTAGGCCCTGCCTTGATGGGGTGAACAGAGAAGGTAGGGCAGTCTGGGTGGCCGGGGAGGGCAGGAGGCCCATGGTGGGTGGAGGATGTGAGCAGGCTGGAGTCAGTCTCTGGCAGGGTGTATGTGCTCATGGACTCTTTCCCCACTCATGCTAAGATTCTGAGGCCAAGCAGAGCCTCAGTCACACATGTGTCCCCTCCACCGCTTGGCACTGTGCCTTACAGGTGGTAAGTGCCCACCAAATGCTTGGACTTATTGTTTGGCTGAGAGAGTTGGCGCTTCCCTTCCAGAAAGCCACGGAGCAGAGAAGAGAGGAGCTCTTCTCTGTGGAGCAGGAGGACACGTTTCTGGGCAGAGGGCCTGTATCAAGGAGAGGAGAGGAGAGGGGAGGACAGGAAGAGGCTGAAGGGTCTCCTGGAGGCCCTGGCGGGGGTGGGAGGTGAGGACCTACAGTGAAGGCCTGAGGTGGGATACTGTCCGTCTCTGTCATGGCCAATGGCATCAAGCAGAGCCAGCCAGGCCGTCCTGCCCCATGGCTGCCCTGGGGGTGGGGAGAGAGGCAGGGCAGCCAGGTGCCTCGGCATGGTTTTGGTGGACACGTTTCTCCTGGCACCAGGGCAAAGGTAGCCCAGCCTGGGCGTGGGCTGGAGAGGGTGCTGCGGGACGGGCCTCAGTGATTCCGGTGTGTGGGTTGGGCCCCCACCCCAGACACTCCTGGGCAGCTCACTGACCCTCCTGTCCAGAGGGAAGCTAATAGCACCTGGCCTGCGTAATTCAAGGATTTCAGAGCTTGTAAGAGGCCAAATACCATCACGGGTGTGAGGGCTTTCTCGGTGTGTTATTGCTATTGGTACAAACACTGGCGGCCTGTTTGACTCTGGGCCTCATCATTCCTGCCCTCCTCAGTGCCAGGGATCTGCCTGTGGGACACTTGGTCCCCACTGTTGGGCTCTGGCACCATCAGAGCATTTCACTGACAGGCTACCGAAGGTTCCCTCCCTGCCCTCGCCCCCTGCAGCACTCTCCTTTCCACTAGGTGAGAGAATCCAGGTGTACCCGGGACTGATGTTCCAGACTCAGGCCTTTCAGTGCTTAAATCGGGACTGTTACAGGCAAACCGGGACAATTGGTCACCCACCTTTGTTCCCTGGTGGCAGGCGTCCCAGGCCCCGCAGTCAGCATGCTCTCTCACCCTGGTGGCCCTCTCCTGCCCTGAAGCCTCTAGGCCAGGTGAAAGCCCCTGAGCCACCCCACCTATGCCACTCCAAGGCCCTCCTGTCCTCTCAGTGGCCCTCACAGGTCCCTCACCTTCTAATCATCCTCTGTCCATGTCTCAACGCTGCACCAGACCTTTTCCCTACCCCTACAGGCTGTGACCTCTCTGTCTCAGCCCCAGGTGACCAGCCTTGAGAAGGGTAGAGCCCGTCTGTCCCACCCAGCCTTGTACCCTTGCCTGCCCAGCTCACACCCTTCCTCCTGGCCCAGGGCAGGAGTACCCTGGGGACATGCAGGGCAGCCTGTCCTGTTCCCCACCTCTCGGTGGACCTCCAGGCCTGAGACCTTAGCACTCGCTGGCTCTTCCCCTGGCCACAGTGCCTGTCCCCAGCCATTCTAAGGCTCTGAGGCCTCCTGAAGGCCTCACTGCTTGCTGGGGCCCCACTGCCCTGCCCCGCCCTGCCTGGGCCACCCCACCCCCACCCAGCCCAACCCATCTGGGCCAGCCTGGATTCAGCTTCCTTAACCACTGTGTGCCCTCCTGGTCCTTGCTGTGAACATTCGGTCGGCCCCCTCGGCTACTTCACCTTCTCAGTCTGCCCTCTGGTCCCCTCCCCAGTCTGGTCTGCACCTTCCTAACCCTCATCCCTTCCAGGCCTCCTGTAGGCTGCTGGCTTGTGGGGTCATCGACAGCCCTCTCACTACCACCCCCTTGCCTAGTCTTGCTTGTCCTCTTGAAGCTCATCTCCTTCTAGAAAAGTCCCTGGTGGGCCTGAGCCCTGTGCTGCCTGGTGCTGGCAAGTGCCTCCGAGGTGGAGCCTCGGGCTTCATCTCCTTGTTCCCTCATCGCCTCAGCCAGGTGAAGCACACAGTAGGTGCCCGGGCATGGCGTGTCTGGGGCAAGGCCTAGGGGTGGCAGTGCCCAGCCTCTGTGTGTGGGCAGCTCCGGGTTGGGGACCGAGGTAGGGGTCTGGGAATCACTGAGTCCCCTTTGCACCTGCCAGGGGAGCAGAGCCCCAAACAAGGGAAACCTCAGGGGTTCAGTTCCACACCAGGGTTCACCTCCTGCTGCTGAGCCCGCAGCTGGAAAGCTCCCTAGCCAAGGCCCTAGCCCTGGGTGTGCCCTGGGGACTGGAATGGAGGAGTGGGTCCCCAGCCCAGGTTTCCTTCTATTTCTCGATGCCTCAGAGGGCTTTGTCCTGGGCCTCGCCCTGCTCTGTCCTGTGTGTTCTTGGAAGGGCGTGGCCCAGACTTTGTCCCTGGCAGCTGGAGCCTGCCCAGGGCTGATCCCTCCAGTGCCACCTGATGCACTCTGAGTTCTCCCCACCCAGGGCTGGGCCTGGTCTGACTAAGAGGCCTGCACACAGACCTCTAGTCACGGGAGTCAGGACAGCAGTTTCTGCAGGCGGGAATGGCCATGACGGGGTGCGGGGGGAGGAGTGCGTTTGTGGGAAAGGAGTGCTGAGCTTTAAGCCACCCTCTTGCCCCTTCCCACCTGGAGGGTCCAGCTGCTTCTTAGCTGGGCTCTCCTGCAAGCCAGCCTTGCCCCTGCTCTTCCTCAACGCTCACCCACCCAGAGCTGGCAAGTGCCATCAGTGATGGCCAAGGGCTCAGCCCCCAGCCGAGAGGAATGTTTCCCGAGCACTGGGATGTGAGCCTGGGCCTGGAGGGATGCAGACGAAGGTGAAACACAGGGACTGCTTCCAGGGGCACCAGTGTTTGGTGGGGACAGGTGGCAGCCAGAGCCCAGGACTGCAGAGGAGAGAGGGTATGGGGGAGGGAGTGGGGAAGAACTCCCTGGAGAGGGTGGGACAGGGGCCTGGCCTTGCAGGATTTGCTGGGCAGGAGACAGAAAGGGAAGATGCTGAGAGGGTGTCTCAGCATCTCCCCCACCAGGTCACAAGTGTCCCCATAACTCAAGGAAGTCTTCACTGTGTTCAGGCCCCACTGGGCTGGTGGGAGGCAGCCTTTGCGGCCCCTCAAAGGATGCTGTGGAGGTTGCATCTGGAAGGTGGCTATGACAAGGTTACTGGAGGCAGGACGAAAACTATTTTTCAGCCTGGGCCACACTTTGTTCCAGATATGGACGGTTACCCATGTTATTTCATTTCATGTCCAAATGACTCTGCGAAGCACGGGCACCTCATTTTAGAGATGAGGACCAGAGACGAGGGGACACAGCCAGTAAGGAGTGAGGTTAATCTGGAATCCACTATCCCCCCCTGCCTTGTCTAAGAGAGGGTTGAGATGGGCGAGGCCCGGAGTGCTCCCTCTTTACTGCTCCGCCGTGTGCAGAGGCGGCCCATCTGGAACATGAACGAGGTGTGAGCAGCACTGCCCTCATGGGTGTAGCCTCCGCCCGCTCTGTGCAGCCAGTGTCCCCGCGTGTGGTGCAGAGGGACTGTCCTGCCCTGTGTCCTCCTTCCCCTTTGCTCTTCTGCGAGAATCCAAATCGCAGCTATCCTGTCCCCAGGGTTGGCAGCAGGTCTGTGTTCTAAGGACCAGGAATAAGGTCCAAATACAGTCTGCCTGGGCAGGGGGGTGTTACCTGACCTGGCAGGGGGCCTGGAGTGTGGGGGACCAGCCAGGGAAGAGACTTGACCCAAGCCTGTGTCCTGAGGTGCTGGGACAAAGGGCCCAACCCTGGGTGGAGAGAGGGAGCGCAGAGAGGTAGGTTTCAGCAGAAGGGGCGTTGGCAGGGCAGCAGTGAAAGTGCCCTGGGCAGGGAGGCATTGCCTGGGCTTTCAGCCTCATGGGTGCCACAAGCAGGCTGTGTGACCTGGGCAGATGGCACCTCCTCCTTGTGCCTCAGTTTCCTCATCAATAAAATAAGTCTTCTACGACTGGATGTATTCCCTGGTGTGATGGAGCTGGGAGGTGGGGGCGGCCAAGACTTGGGGGACAGGAGCTGGGCAGCAGAAGGGGAGGAGGGAAAACCTCCCCCACCCATTGCCAGGCTTTGCAACTCTGCTGCCCCCTGGTGGTGGCACACCGAAAGAGAAATGGGGTCTCCTTCGGGAACAGGGGCTGTTCCTCCTCTGGCCTCAACTGCTTCCAGTGAACTTCTCCCCTGCACAGGGGGGGCACTCTTGGGGGCCTTTACCACCCACCAGCTCCTTCAGGGCTGCGGGCATTCCAGGTGGACACAAAGGCAGTGACAGCCTATGCATAAGTTACCCTCAGCGTTGTATGGGGCGGCACGGTTTATTCACTCATGCCTTCGTGTGCAAGTGCTGATGGAGGGGCTGTAGTGTCCTAGGGCACTGTGCCAGGCCTGGGGATGCAGAGGCACTTGGCACATCATTCCTGCCCTCAGAGGCCTCTGTCCAATGGGAGAGCAGACAGGGAAGCCACAGACTCTGGAGAAGTGGGAGCCGGGGGGGGGGGGGGGGTTGGTCACAGGTGTGACATCTTGTGTGAATAACACTGGAGAAGCACATGGCGAGCACCTGTGGGTCCCTCTCTGACTTCTGGCTTGTCCTGGACATGTAGGCCTCCACCTGGATGGGCCAGGAGGCCATTTCCCCTAGGATAGGGGAGTCTCCTCTGGCTGGGTCTTCCAGAAGAGCTGGGTCATTCTCCCTAGGGATGGCTGGATTTCTACCTGTGCCTGTTGGTCTCCTGCCTTGTCCCTGTAGCCTCCTCTATGTACCCTCCTCCTCCCCAGACCTGGTCTGGGGGCCCAGGTTCCGGAGAGGGTGGAGAGCATCAGGTCTGCCTTCAGGGCCAGTGTTCTGCCGGCCTCCCAGTGCCGACAGCATAGTGTGGGTCAGGTGGAGGGAGCATGAGGCTCCTGGAGGCTCTGAAGCCTTCTGAGGCTGGGCTGGGACACAGACTGGGAGAAGGAGGCGGCAGAGGGTAAGTGCGGGCATGAGGGGCCCACATAGAGGAGTCTGGTGTTTGACTGTTGCTGGGAAGAGTCTGACTCAGTGGTGACATCCGGCAGGAAGGGAAAAGAGTGCACAGTGGCATTTGCAGTCAGGATGGGAGCTCGGGTGGCCACAAAGATGGGATGTAGGTCCAGTCGTGCTGGGAAAGGCCTGTACAGGAGAGGGGCTGAGCGTGGTAGTCAGGGGAGAGAGGGGAGGCAAGGGCAGTCCCAAAGAGGTGGAGGCTGGACCTCTGTCTGCCTGGCTGGTCTGGGAGGAGCGGGAAGGCAGGGTGTGCTTTCTGCTCTGGATACAGAGGGGATGAGTTGTGGCGTGGGGTTAGGCAACCTGGGGCCAGGTCCATCAGGGGTGTGGGGAATGCAGGCACCTCTGATCCTCACCTCAGGGGCGGATGCAGAGCCTTGGAACTACCGAAACAGACCCAGGCACCCCTAATACAGAAAGACCACCCCTCCTTTCAGTATCCCCAAACCTCAGGCCCCAGCGGCTCTACGGAGGGACTGCCAGGTGGGCTGGGCCCTAGACAGGGAGACCAGCCTCCGCTTATGTGGAAGATTTGGGGAGAAGCTTTGCTGAAAAGGGCTGCCTCCTTTATCAGAGTCTGAGAGGCGTGCAGCCGGCTACACAGCTGAGCTGTATGGTGCAGCCTATTGCTCCTAGGCATGTTACTGCACTGAATACCGCAGGCAATTGTAACACAATGGGAAATACTTTTGTATCTAAACGTACCTAAACATAGAAAAGGTACAGTAAAAATATGGTATAGAAAAGTAAAAAATGGTACACCTTCTAGGGTACTTACCATAAATGGAGCTTGCAGAACTAGAAGTTGCTCTCGGTGAGTCAGTGAGTGAGTGTGAATGTGAAGGTCTGGGACATCACTGTCGACTTTGTAAACACTGTACTTAGTACTTAGGCTACACTAAGTTTATAAAAAATATTTTTCTTTCTTCAGTAATAAATTCATCTTGGTTTACTGTAACTTTTTTACTTTATAAACTTTTTAGGATGGATGTGGTGGCTCATGCCTGTAATCCCATCACTTTGGGAGGCAGAGGCGGAAGGATTGCTTGAGCCCAGGAGTTCAAGGTTACCGTGAGCTGTGATTGTGCCACTGAATGCCAGCCTGAGCAAAAGAACGAGACCCTGTCTCAAAGAATAAAAAATAAAAACCCTAAATTTTTTAAATCTTTTTTATTCTTTCTTAATAACACTTAGCTTAAAACATAAACACATGGTACAGCTGTATAAAATTGTCTTCTTTCTTTATACCCTTGTTCTATAAGCTTTTGTTATTTAAATTTTTTTCCCACTTTTTAGCTTTTTTGTTAAAAACTAAGACACAAACACACCCATTAGCCTAGGCCTACACAGGATCAGGATCATCAATATCACTGTCTTCCACCTCCACCTCTTGTCCCTCTGGAAGGTCTTCAGGGGCAATAACACACATGAAACTGTCATTTCCTATGACAACAGTGCCTTCTGGAATACCTCCTGAAAGAACTTCCTGAACCTGTTTTACAGCTAACTTTTTTTTTAATAAGTAGAAGAAATAATGATAAAAAACATAGTATAGTAAACACATAAACCAGTAACATAGTTGTTTGTGGCCATGATCAAGTGCTATGTACTGTACGTAATTGTGTGTGCCACACTTTTATCTGACCGGCAGCGCTGTAGGTCTGTGTACACCAGCATCACCACAAACATGTGAGTAATGTGTTGCATGACAACTTTATGAAGGCTACCACATCGCCGGGCAATAGGAATTTTTTAGCCCTATTTTCATCTTCCAGGACCACTGTTGTGTATGCAGTCTGTCATGGACGGAAACGTCATTATTTGGCACATGACTATACAGAGAAGACAATGTCCAACCTAAAGAAATGAAGGGCTAATGGTGTTATTTCAGAATGTGTAGTATTTGGTGGCCTAGGGGAGCTTTTTGATCCCTTGGAATACCCACACTGGTGCTGATGGAGAGAGCAGCAGGAGAGGGAGGCACATTTGAGGTGGGGCCCACAGACCAAGCAGCCTGATGGGCTGGGCTGTGTCCTGTAGGCCTTTTTCTACTAGTGGGAGGGATGGCGGCCTACAGGCAGGCCCAGGCTGGGGTCCTGCTGGGGCACAGGACCTCAGGTGAAGGCAGGTCTGGGCATCCAGGCCTCCTGCGCAGGCTCGACCCACCAGGGAGAAGTCCCTGCCGGTCTGTCTGGGGACACTGGGGCAGGACAGGGAGAGGTGCTGGGCAGGACCAGCTGGCTGCCAGTGCCCTGGTCCTCGCCCTCTGAGAGTGGAAGGGTGGGGGTGGCGGACGCAGCGTTCCTGGCTGGGAGCCCAGAGGAGTCTTTTGTAATCACAACATGATCTCGTGTGCTGAGCAGCGAAGCCGGCAGGGAGAGGCCGGCAGAGGCCTGGCTTCGGTGGCTCCAGCTTCCCTCCCGCTCTGGTTCCCCTGGGGGCTGCTCTGGAATTCTCTCGGTGCCCGCTGTTGCCATGCACTCGGCTGTGAGTGGCACTTTGCCTCTGGAGGGGGCCTTCTTGGGACTGGGAGGGGGCTGGGATACTGGGTAGCCACACTCTGGGGGCAGTTGGGGACAGCTGGGCCTGGGAGGAAGAAGGCTGTGACTAGGCGGGTGGAAGGCTGGGCAGGGACACTGGCTACATCAGAGACCCTGAAGCCAGACAGGGAGGACCCCGGGATCTTGATGCAGAGACTCAGCTTGCCCGGGTTGGCTCCCTGGCTGGGGCTGCCAACCGGAGCTGGCTTGCTCCTGCCCCGACTGCCAGCAGCTCACAGCCTGGAGAGGCCGGGCCTGCGGGAGCAGCTCTTTCCTGCAGGCTGGGCACAGGCATGCAGAGTGGGCTCCAGGGCCTGAGAGCCCAGGACAGAGCCAGGGCCTCTCTTTTTTCTGTGATTCTGGATCTAGGAGCCAAACAACTCCCCGCCTCGACCGACCTCCCGAATCCCCTGGCAGCTTCCCAGTCACAGCAGGTTCCACTGCCAGAGCCATTTATAACTCTCATTCCAGGATCTGCTCACAGCGAAGCTCCCGGGAGAGCAGGGGGGAGGGGCAGCCCACTGCTGGGAGCTGTGGCTCTGGGTTTTAGGCCCTGACCTGAGTCCCTGAGGAGGCAGAGGCAGGCAGACAGGCCTCGCTGGAATGGGGGCTTGGGGCCTTCTCTGGTCTACTCCCTGAGTGACCCCCTTCCTTCCTGTGTGACTGTAGCTGTGGGTCTGGGGTCTGTTCCTTGTGTGGTAAGAGTAAGGTAGGGTGGGCAAGCGTGAAAGTTGGAGAACCGGTAAGGGGTGGGCCAAGCGGTCAGGAGCTTGGATTCCCTGCCTTCTGCAGGGGCCTCACAGAGCCGAGTCCCCCATGAGCAGGCAGGAGGAGAAGGATGCAGAGCTGGATCGGAGAATAGTTGCCCTACGAAAGAAGAACCAGGCCTTGCTCCGCAGGTACCAGGTGAGTAGGCTGTGACAGGGGCCGGGAGGACCGACCTGGCTGCCACTCCCTGGCTGACCCGCACGTGCCTGCGTGGTGGTCTCTCCCTGCGGACTCAGGGCGGGCTCTGGGCCTGAGGCCAGGTTAGGGTGGGCATGGCCCCTCTCAGGGGCTTGGTCAGGGTCCAGGGACTTGTGATATGGTGCCTCTGCCCCCTGGTGTCCCAATGGTGTCTCTCTGTGTAGGCCTGTCAACGTCTGTGTCTCTGTGCACCTGGGGGTCTGTGGCCTGTGCTGACCCTGGGCCCTCCCACAGGAGATCCAGGAAGACCGTTGGCAGGCGGAGCAAGGGGGCATGGCTGTGACCACGCCGGGGCTCCTCCGACCTGATGGCCTCACTGTCACCATCAGCCAGGTTCCCGGCGTAAGCCTCACTCTGGGACATACGGTGGGTGGTAAGGAGTTGGGGGCCCAGCCCATGTCAGGAGAGGACAGTTGTCCCTGCTCCCTTTCTCCCACTTGCCGCTCTGGGGTGCATGCCCAGGTCCCAACCTTTCACAGCCAGGCCACTGCTGTCCCCCACCAAAGGCCACATCAGAAAGGCCCCCCGGTGGAAGCCTCTTACTTGTTTCCAGTCCCACAGCCCTGCATCTATGCCCCAAAGCACAGACTGCTCCTAAAAGCCTGCAGGATGTAGGGACAGAGAAGTTGGGGGTGAATGCCAGGAATAGTGTCTGAGGGACAAAGCCTCATTGTCTGAGTGCTCTGGACTTCCCAGCTCAGAGATGACGGGCCGCTGTGGCATCTTGGGCCCCAGGGTGGCCAGGGCCCTGGATAACCTAATGCCATTGGCATGTGAACTCCTTGTGGGAGGCAGCTCCTCCGTGGGCATTCCAGGGGGGGCTCGGGCTGGAACCCAGGCCTGGGGAGCCACCCAGTGGACCCAGCACCCAGGTCCTGCCCAGTGCTGCTCGTGTGGCCTGAGGGTCTTCATTCTGCAGGAGAAGCGGGTGGTTAGCAGGAACTGGACAAGGGGCACCCTCGGACCCCAAGTGGCCAATGAGATGCTTGAGCACGAGGACACAGAGGACTGCAGGGGTACTTTCTGCCTGGGGCAGCGGGTGGAGCTGGCTGTGACCATGGAAAACAAAGCTGAGGTGAGCTTGGTGGGTGGGGAAGCGCAGGCACCGGCCCCGCCTTCCCTGGCTCTGCCATGCTGCCCATCTTCACCTTCCCCAGGCCAAACGGATTGTAAGTGCAAAGCCCAGCAAAGCAAGGAACCAGGGCACAGATGGGTCATCTGGAGGGCGTGGGGGCCGGAGCCCCCCAGCACCAGTGGCCATCAGCTTGGATTCTGCATGGAAGGTACATCTTTGAGAGGGGACAGGGACTTGAATGTGGATGTCCCCATTTGGGGGAGGCAGAGAAGCTGAGTCAGATATATCCCTTGTCTTCAAGGACATGGCGGAGGCAGCACCTGCAAGAATTCCCATCCCTCCTTTCTTTCTCTGGCCAGTCTCCACTTTGGGTGGGCCTCTCAGTGAGAAACAGTCGAAGCCAGACATGTGATCCATCTCCTACTCCAGCTAGCCCCACCGGTGGCAGGGGAGTAGGGGAGAGGGCAGGAGGGTGTAGGGGACTGGCCGTGTGCCAGGTGTGACCTCTAGGTGGCAGCAGACCCTAGTCCTTGCTCTTGCTCACTGCCTCGGGTGCCCCTCCCACTCCCGGCCTGTCTGCACACCCCTGCACAACCCTGTGGGTGGGTGCAGTTGCTATCCCCATTTTACAGATGAGGAAATGATACACAGAGAGCTACTTGCCCAAAACATGCAGCTGACGAGTGGATGGAAACCATGCCCACGGCAAACAGCACATTAGAGAGGGAACAGACCAGATGGGGATGTGGAAACCTTGAGAGAGGAAGGACTTAGAATCTCCAGATCTCTGCTCCAAGATCTCCTCTTTCTGCTTCTACCCCATGGTGCTGAGTGTCTTCCCCTTGCAGGGTGCTCGGGAGCCCCGGAGACAGCCACTGGGGGAGCCCCCAGAGGCAGGCTGGGACTATGCCCAGTGGAAGCAGGAGCGGGAGCAGATCGACCTGGCCCGCCTCGCCAGGCACAGAGATGCACAGGGTGACTGGCGCCGCCCGTGGGACCTGGACAAGGCCAAGCCCACGTGGGTGGCAGGGCTGGGCGGCTGGCTGGGCTGACATGCTTGTGGTACTCGGGTAGGGCTAACTGTGGGTGCTGCTTAGAAGGCCAGTGGGACCCTCCCCAGGATGGAGAGGACCTTGCCTGGGCCCTCTGGTCAGGCCCTGGGCTCAGGGCTCTGTGGGGGCACTGGGTCCCCCATCTTTCTTGGAACCATCATCTCCCTGCTGCTCTTGATTCTGGGGCTGGGGTTGAGGGAGGTGGTGTCCGGGCAGGGCCTGCGGCAGCCTCTGTCCTCCCTGCTACCAGCAGCCTGACTCCCCGCTCTGTCCACGCAGGCTCCGGGACTGCAGCAAGCCTGGGGAAGAGGGCCCGGCCAGGGTGGGCAGCAGAAGGGGTGAGCCGACACCCACTTCATCTCTCCCTCCTTGGATTTTTTCACTCCTTACCCCTCTTGTCCTCTCTTTTCTCTGTCTTTTCATTTCCTACTTCTTTTCAGAGCTGAAAGGGCACATCCCTCACTGTCAGAGGGCATGTGCACCCCCCCTTCTGCCCTCTGAGCCCACAGCTCTTGCTTGGGTTCTGATCCCAGGGAAGGCTCAGTGGTGGCCTATCGTGAGGTCCTTTCAAGTGCTGGTCTCCGCTGGGTGAAGTCTTAGTGGCCCTGCCCCTGGCCTGCTGAAGAAACAGCTCTGTGGATTTCTGGTCCCCTCATTTTACACACAGGAAGCTGAGGCCCTGAGAGGGTGGTTAAGTCACCTGGCCAGAGTGTGGCAAAGCAAACACAGGAACCCCCAGCCCAGGGCTCCTCTAGGGGGGCAGAAAGCCCATGACTGGGCTGAGGACTGACAGCTTCCTAGTGCTGGAAGAACCTGTGTTCTTGCCTTGGGATCCTTTGCCACCCCACCCTTTCGCCATTTCCTTTCCCCCCTTAGGTCCCAGGAGCCACCGGAAGCTACAGCCCTCACCATTGCCCCCTGATGGAAAAGGTGAGTTGGTGAGGGATGAGTGGGGGCCCACCAGCAGGTGGGGGGGGGACTGCTGCTATGGCCCTCTACTGTCCTGGATTTGTGGACCATCTCTTGCAGGTCGAGGTGGGCAATCTGGCAGACCCTCAGTGGCATCAGCCACAGGCAGCAAAGCCCGAGGGAAGGAGAGGCTGACTGGCAGGGCCCGAAGGTAACAGGTGGCAGGGGACAAAATCAAGGCAGGCATCTGGGTGTCCCAATTTCCTGGACTGGCACAGGTCTAGGTACCAGCCCCGTCCCCAGGGCCACTGCCTCTTGGCTCACTGCTGCCTGGCGGCAGGTTAATGAGCTGCTGGGCGAGGCCATTGGCAGAGGAAGCAGCAGCAGCAAGAGCCTGGTGCCCAGGGAGGCCGGTGGTAATTACAGGAGCTCCCTTCCCCCGGGGAAGCGAGGTGCGCCTTTCCCAGGCACTGCAGGCAGGGACACGCCTGGAGTCCCCACAGAACTCAAGGTGCTGTAGACTTGGCCATAAACAGAAGCTGGGGACCCAGGATGGGGCCAGGTGGGTGGCATTTAGAGGAAATGGCTGGATTTGGGGGGGAAGACCAGGCTGGAAGGGAAGCATCCTGGAGCCTCATTGATCCCACCCTGAGGCCCTTGGGCGTGGCTTCTCCCTGGAGACATGGGCCACTGGGGCTGGTGGAGGGGTGACATGAAGTGAGGTGGGGGTAGGCACAGCGCTGCCATGTGCTGTGTTTCTACAGGTGGGACCCGAAGGAAGACAAGGAGGAGCTGGAGAGTCAGGAGGTGGGTACTTGGGCACAGGATGGGGCGGGCTGGGGACACAAGCCCTGAATTCACCAGTCAGCTGGACCACTCTCTTGTTTCAGGGAAACCAAAGCGCCAGACAGACAGCCAGTGAGGAGGAACGCGCACAGAGGCAGAGCGGGGTGGAGCTGGGCAGACCAGGGGGCACCCCGGCAACCAGCCCGGCTCTGGCACCCCCAGAGGGGCCAAAAGGGGAGTCAGGCGCTCCCATAGCCATCTCCACCCCTGGCTCTCCGCAGGAGACTGATATGACTCCCCTTGACCTCTCCCTAGGAGGGGCCAGCCCGTCAGGGCCTGCAGAGAGCACAGAGAGCACGTGTGTGCTGAGTCCAAGGCCTAGGCCCCAAGAGAGGCCTGTGTCCCGGCCAGATGGCTCCGACCAGCCCCTGGGGTGGAATGACCACCAGGCTGAGCTGCAAGTCCAGACTTGCTCCGAGCCACAGAGAGGAGCAGGGCCCCTAGAGCCCAGAGAAGACAGGTCTGGCAAGGCTGGGGCCCAGCAGGGCCTGGCACAGAGAAGCAGGCCCCCCAGAGGAACCAGCCAAAGGGCGAGAGGCACAGGAGGTGTGAGGAGCAGGACAGGGGGACCTGGCCCTGCAGAAAGATGCTGAGCAAAGCCCTTGGGAGCTGGGGAGCCAGGTGGGGAGAGGAAACAGGAGAACTCAGTCTTCTATGTGATGGGCATCTGGTTGGTGGTGGCTTGTGCCAGTTGGACTGAGCAGTGTGGCAAACTCTCCTTCAAGGCAACCTTGTGAGAGCAAAGAGCTGCCTCCTCCCTGCACATCACGTGCTCATCCCTGTGCACATGTGTGTTTTCACGTGCAGGCACAGCCCCTGGTGTCTTCCCATGCTGGCACCTGGTGTCTGAGGCTGCTGAGCCCTGACCTGGGCCTATTGCTGCCCAGGCCACAAGCCTTCTCTGCCATGGCAAGAAACCAAGTCTTGGTTGCCCTCAGCACCTGGCTCTCCTGGCTCCCTGTCATCCCCAGGGCCTGGCCTCCCTCTCCAGCTGCCGAATCCTCGGGTCCAGGCAGCCTCCACAGCTGGCATGGCCAGCCCAGGCCTGGGCCCTTTCCCATGGCCCTGCCTTGCTCCCAGGTGACTCAGTCCCGGACTCACAGGATGGCTGAACCAGGGGAATCTCTGCCAGCTTCCTGCCTCTCCTGAAGAGGAGACTGAGGCCCAGAAAAAAGCTGGCATGGACTGGGCTGGGAATAGACGAGCAGAGCTGAAGTCTTCTCCGTGAAAAGGAAGGTCTCTGGAAAGGCCTCCTCTCTGACATGGGGGGAACCCCCTCTCCTTACAGCAGGGCCAGGCCCTCTCCACCACACCGAGGCCAGATATTACGGGCACCCTGAGTGGAGGCAGGGGCCTGGCCCTGCAGCCCAGGGTCACTTCCTGCCCTTTTCTACTTCCTCTTTCCTCCACTGCCCGCATCAGGGCCATGCAAAAGCAAGGACTCAGACAGGGACTCAAGAGACGGAGAAACAGCGGCATGACATCAGGACTTGCCTTTCCTACTTAGTCTCCATTCCGGCCCCTCCCCTGAGGCCCACGTCTGGTGAATTATCCAGACTCCGCACAAGCTGTGGCTTCCTCTCAATTCAACAAACATTTCCTGAGCACCCACTACCAGTAATCCAGCCTGTAGGCGATGGTGACTTTGCCAGCAAGAGAGAGGGAAGAAATCCAGTCATCCCGCAGATCAAGGCTGAACAGCGGGAGCTGTTCCTGGCCATAGGTGCCCAACAGGGCTGCAGGCAGGATGGCAGTAGGAGCCCAAAGGAACCATCCCACTGCTGCTAGGCAGAGGCAGGTGCTCCTCTTTCTTGTTATCCTGTCCTCTGCCCCAAGCCCTTGCCTGGGTCTCACCATGTGGTCCCTTCTCCTCCCCTCCTCTCTGGTCCTGCCATGGTTGTCCCTCTCTGCTAAGGGGCATGGTCCTCACGTGCTCTAGGGAGAGTCTAGATCCAACCCAGGACTTCTGCACTGTCCAGTGAGAGGCCTGAAGCCTGGGGTCCCAGCTAGGGCTTCCTCACTGTCTCTCAGCTCCGTCCTCCACCCTTCTATTGGGAGAGCTGACGGGGGATATCTCTTCAGAAGATCAGACTGTTTAGAGAACTTCTCCCACTTTAGCATGAAGAGTAATGCAGATTCTAATCCAGTTGGTCTGGGAGCTGCTGGTTCCTGGCCTCGACTCTTGCATAGTGAGGGTTTGGACTTCAGTATATGGAGGGCTGGAGGTGAAGACAGACTCTAGACTCCAAGGTGTGCTGCTGGCTGTGTAGGGGTTGGGGGAAGTGCTACCCCTGCCAGGTGGTGGGGGCAGGAGTTGGGTGGGAAGCTGAGGGTCCTGGGGAAGAAGCTTTAGAGGGCAGTGAGGGGGTGGTGCCCACTTCTTGTGCACAGTGAGAGAGCTGGTCAGGAATGGGATGTGGTGAAGGGCGTGGAAGAGGTTGGTGTGGGGTTGATCAGAGAAATTTTGGAAAGCCTTGGAAACATTCCTATGTATGTGAGACATGCTTAGGCTATGGATGAAGACAACAAGCTCAAGTTTTCCTCTAGCCTTCCAGTCACAAGTATACATCTTTGGAGTGTGGCACAGGCCCTGGAATCTATGAATTCCAAAGGATGGGGCCAGTTTAGAGCTGGTTCAGGTGGAGCCCTTGAATTCAGTTGTCTCCAGAAATGATTGCAAGCAAGAATTAGAGTTCTGGCTGGGTGCAGTGGCTCATGCCTGTAATCCCAGCACTTTGGGAGGCTGAGGCAGGAGGATTGCTTGAGCTCAGGAGTTTGAGACCAGCCTGGGCAACATAGGGAGATCTGTTTCTACAAAAAATCAAAAAAATAAAATTAACTGGGAGTGGTGGTACACCCCCGTAGTCCTAGCAACTTGGGAGGCTGAGGTGGGAGGATCACTCAAGTCCAGGAGTTCAAAGTTGCAGTGAGCTATTGTGCCACTGCATTCCAGCCTGGGCGACAGAGTGAGACCTTGTTTCTAAAAAAAAAAAACAAACAAACAAACAAAAAAAACCAGAATTTGAATTCTAAGATTCATAATTCACAGTCTGCTCCCAAACCCCTAATGCTGCCAACAACAGCTGTGCCTTCATTGAAGGGTATATGCCAGGGCACGTTTGACCCTGGGGTGAGGATGTAGCAATCAGGTAGCTCTGCTTCAGCCCGCACAGCAGGACTAAGCAGGAGAGAAAGCTGGGCAGAAGGGCTATGGAGATACAGGGCTTCTCTCTGTGGGGTAACACCCAGGATGATAGGAGGAGGGATGTCACCAAAGTCACCAGAGGTTGGAGAGAACGGCGACTGGCCCAGAATGTCTTCACTGCAATAACACTGAGCTTTTCTCATAAAAGGAGAGCTCTTTAAGGGAATCAATAGCTATGATGGTGACCCCCAGCTATCTGTCTGGATTGTGGCTGCTCCTCCTGCTCTAGGATGGAACCAGCTAGGGAGCAGGAGGGAAGTGTAGTTAGACACCCCTCCACAGGCCTTGGGGTCAGGGAAAGCTGGTTGTATCTCTTCCTGGCTCCTTCAATTAAAGGCCTGGCTGGGAGCCTTCCGTTGGATGCTCTTCCCCTCTCCTACCAATAGACAGGACTACTCTTCAAAGATGGCAGGTCTTCATCAATCACAGCTATCAGGAGCCCAGGCCCAGGGCTGGAGGAACAGAGAAAGGAGGGCACACAGAGTAGGAAGGAGCCAGGAGGGAGATGATAGCTTTCCCTAAGGCCTTGAAGCAAGGAGGACAGAACAGGCAGAGGCCTCTCTGTCGCAGGCCCGTCTCTGACAGATGGCAGAAAGGAAATGCAGTAGACCAGACTGCAAGAAAGACATGTGTTTTGGTGACAAGCAGCATGGTCAAATGGAATAAGCACGGGCCTTGGAATCTGACTGACTGAATCCGAACCCTAGGTCTGCCATCTGTCAGCTGAGTGACCTTGATCAATTTTAACCTCTAAAAGTCTCAGTCTCCCTATCTGCAAAATGAGGCTAGTAATACCTACTTAGAAGGGTTTCTGAGAAAATTGAAGATAAGAGTATGCACACAGCACACAATAGACTCTCTCTCTATTCACAGTGGCCTATCACTCAGAAGGCACTCAATAAATATTTGTTGAATAAATGAAGTAGCTATTGGTGTGACCTCTGTCCACTTTGTTTTCTAACTTTTTCTTTACCTTTTCTTCTAGCTCATCTTCACTGGGGGTCAGTGCACTCGCAGGGAAGCACAGGATGGTTTGTAGTTTATCCAGCCCTCCTGGACAGGTGGCTTCTTTTAAACCCCTGGGTGGTCTAGTGGAATTAAAGTGGCCCTGCTTTTACAGGGAGTGGTCTTTGTCCTCGCCCACTGGCTCTAGCTCATTTCCCCCTGAACACTGCACACTGGCTCTCACAGCTCAGAGTGGGTCCTCTTTTATTCTGTTTACATCAGTAGCAATCTCACAAACTCACAGGACAGTTTTTGCTTTTTCATTTTCCCCAGAAACAAACTTCCTTGCACAGTTTGCGTCATGCCTCCAAGGTTACGTTCTGTCACCCAAAGGAGCAGCATGGCTGCATTTTGTTATGGTCAAGGGACTGCTGAGGATCCTTGGAATCAGGGGATCTCCAGCTATCAAACAAGGCACAAGTTTGGAAGGTTTGACCACCGGGCAACTCCAGCCCCAACCCTAGCTGCAGGGACAGGAATACCAGGAAAAGATAGCACTAGCCCCCAAAAGAACAAAAGAAATGGCAAAAATCCCCACATAGCCGTATCTTCTTATTTTGGGGACTGAATCAAGGGGGAGAGGGGGCAAAGTAATAGGAGAAACTATAAACACCATTTCACTTGTCTCTTGAGTCATTTATCAGTGTCCACAGACCCCACAAACATCCCCTCCTGCGCAAGGGTTATCAGGGCTTATGGGGAAGGGCTGACAGAGGCTGACCACAATCCCACAGAGGGGAGAAGTCAAGGTTGGGAAAGGAATGAGAAGAGACAGCAGAAAGCATGGGCTGAGGCTGCTTTCTCTCAACAAGTCTGCTGGGCCTACGTCACAGCCTCTCATTAAGCATCCACTCAATGCCGGGGAAGTGAAATAGCACAGACCTGGCACCAGAAAGAACAAATGTGGCACCCACTGCTCCTTTTAAGGGCTGACTGGAGAAGCAGCAGGCCTCAGCGCAGGAGGTGAGGCAAACACATCAGTACCTTGGGGGGTGGCGGCGGGGTGGGGGCGTGGGGCTCTTGCCGCCTGCCTCCTTCTTAACAAGCTCTCCAGGGCAAGTTCTCTGGCAACTGTCAAAAATAATGGCCAATGTAGGATTTTTACAGACACTGTGGACATAGTGTTTCTTCTTTCCCCAGCTGAGCAGCTGGCTTCAACCAAGAAAAAGGGTTAAAAGTCACCTTGATAACCATGTGTTAAAACGGAACTATCCAAACCCTAAGTTACTGAATCAGAAGGCAGGCCTGGGCCAGTGGTTCTCAAACTTTACTGTGCATCAGAATCACCTGGAAGGCTGGTTAGAACAGAATGCTGGGCTCCACTTGCTCAATTTCTCACTCAGTTGGCCTGGGATGGGCCAACTAAGGTGTCATCGTTTTAGCAAATCCCAGGTGATGCTGATGCTGTTGATCTGGGCACTGGCGTAATGTTTACTACCCACCCCTTCACGTTTCTTTCTTTCCACACATCAGTTTTTCCCCAAAGGGACAGACAGTCCTTTGAAAATATATTACTTCGTGTGTACACACTGTAATTGTATTCCCAAGATCTCAAAGCCTTTTCACATCTATGAGCTCCATTTGCTCTCATGAATTCCCATTTGGTTAGGAGAAAAGAGAGAGGTCAAAGGCCTTAACTAATGCCATTGTCGAGTCCCCAGGTTTCCTGTCTTCCAGGACAGGGGTCTTTCCCAAGAACACACTGCCTCCCCACCCAGGTCCTCGTGATGCTGTGAGCTGCCCACAGCTCAGAGACTGGCTGCTGTGACTCAACACTACCGAGCCTACCAGTGGGGAGCTGAGGGGGCAGGTGGGCCTCCAGGACACAATTCGGGGGAGACCTCAACTAATGACTCCCAACACTGAGGTAGCAGAGAAAGGTATACGTATTTGAAAGGAAATTCTTGGTAATCAACACAATTGCTGTTTTGGACAAGTTGGTTTGGAGACTTTTGAGGCTCACTTGGCACATTGTACACACTGAATAAATAGTTCTTGATTTAATGGCAGTGACTTGTGGAAAATATTCCTAACACTATTAGTTAGAATCTTATTGCTATTTAACTGATAAGCTATTGCAAAAACAGATTACTGGTGTTAAGAGAACAGGGTAGTTTAACAAGAGAAGACTCTTGTGGGCATGACTGTCAATTCCCTGACGGCAGGAACTGTGTGGTCACTTTCCACTCTGTTAGCAGTAGCTTAACCAATGTTTATAGAATTGAATGGGGCCCAGAGAAGCTGACTTGGCCAGAGTGCTCCCTCCTGGCCAGGTGGCTCACATGCAAGGTGTATCACTGGCTACGGCTGTTTCTGCACTTGGGATGGAGAGCCTGGTAGACCTGGGTGTGTGGTAAAGAGAAGTTGTTTCCCCTCCTCCCCCCTCCCCCCCAATTAGCTACCGGAGGGAACAAGAAGCATAACAGGCTTTCTGGCAGCAGCAAACCACAGGCTGCGTCAGCAAATGAAACAGATGTGACCAAAAAACTTTCGACAGCAGGTATTTTTATAGCCAAGATTAGGCTGTCCCGCTGGGACAGAGGAGACAATGAATGGGTCACGTCCGTTAAGCACCACATGGAAGAGAGCTGCAGGCTTCTGGCACCTGGAAAGAATAGGAAGGCCAAGCCTGAGTCCCTCAACTTGGAAATAAAGAAACTGAGGCCAGAGAGATGAGTGCAGCTACGATTTGCAGGTGTTCTCTTTAGCAACCCACTCCCTTGAACCAGATTATGGGCTATGGATGTGGGTGTGCAAGTGCATTATGACAGGGACACCACAATGACAGTAAGCCAAGCCCATCCAACATGGTGATCAACCAGGTGATGAACCAACTCTGAGCAGGCACTGAGTTAGCACTGGGCATGAGAAATGAGCGAAGCCACCACTGTCCCTCCCTCCACCAAGGTACATTGGGGAAAAAAAAAAGTACAGCTGTGGCCCTTTGTTACTGAATTGCAATTCCAGAAATACCTCCACTCTCTGTAGACAGGAAAGGGAGGACAATTATTACCCCTTTTAAATAGCGGTGGTAGCCCTGAAGCTTGTGACCTGACCTTTCAGTTCTCCTTAAAGAAACGTGTAGAAACAAGTAGTTGCTCTGCATTCAGCATTTCAAAATAGGATATAAATACTCCACTAAGAACATGCTATCTTAGAATTCCCCGGTGAAAACTGATAAACAAGGTAGACAGAAAAGCTTCTAAAACTGTGGTCTCATACCATGTAGAAATCTAGAGATGTTAGGAAGAGAAATATTTCTTATGCTTAAAACTTCAGAGAGACACTTCTTTGTACCTCAATATCAATGGGGGAAAGAAAAGATACCCTCGAAAACTCAGTCTAAAAGGGCTCCCTGACCACCCCCCCCTCCAAAACATCACTTTCAAATAGGATCTCTCTTCCTTCAAATTCGGGCTGTTGGGAATAAATATACACAGTAACTTCTAATATAAGCAGACCCAGAAATGGTCCTGGCAGTCCAAGTGCAGAGGGGTCGAAGGAAAGTAACCCCCCTTTGCAGACCTCTCCTTCCTGGCTTAATACCTCATGGACATTTTTGCGGCTAAGTTCTAACCCTTGAAAATAAAGCTATTCTGACCACTGCTCCCCAGCCAACCAGGCCCTGTTCTCATCAGCCAGCCTCCTGCTGCACGTACTGCTCTATGTGCCCAACATGTGAAGCCATGTGCAGCTGCAGAAGCCACATGTCGCTGTCTGCAGAAAGGAGGGGCTGTGACTACAAGAGCCTCGGAAACTCTTTCACTCCCCTTCTGCTCTGCCATACCAAGCCCTCTCACAGAAAGCCATTGTGTAGGCTGAAGAGGGAAATAAAAGAAGGGCGGACTTTTTCCATGCCTCCCTGCAGACTACAAGGTGATGTAAAAGAACAGTAGCTACCCCCCTGCAGCTCTGCTGAAGTGCAGGCCTCAGGGGGCCCGCTGACACAGGCTTCTCACTCCAGATTTGTACTGGGCAGCATTGTCTAATAATGAGCTGAGCTCAATTACTTACCATGTATTTTGCAGCATAACTAATCCCTTATATTTGTGCTTTTCACCCACGTTTTTTGTTTGCTTTAAGGAGAAAAAAGCCTCACCTTTGAAGCAACCCACACCTCTCAGCCACTTGGCTCTCTTGCCTCCTCCATGGTAGACAAAGCTCTGACCAAGCACTGCAGACACACGTTTGTCTTTCCTGGCGTTAGCACTTCTTGAACTATCTAGGGGCCAATAGTTTAAAGGTGAGAACAGTGATGCTATCAGGCAGCTTATCCTCACCTCAGTGCTCAGCCAGCTAAATGTTTGCTGATATATCTTAATATTCATGCTTACTGGTCCCTTAGCTTCATCAGTTCTGCTCAGAGTCCTGTAAAGCAGAACTTCTCAGCTTTTTTAAGATTGGCAAAAGGTGACTATTCTTCCCACTCCATGATCACTTTCAGACTAAGACAGATTCTGCCAACCTCCACTCATCAATTCATTCAAGCCATCAGGCACTAAAAACAGCAGGGCAATTGCTTTTTCCTTCTAAACCTATTCATCACCATCCATCCCCCACATCTCAGACCACTTACTCTTCCAACCTCTGCTCCTTCCCACGAAGCACAGTACGAGAAACGATCAATATACACAGACTTAGGCAGAGTTCTTAGAATGTATTTTTGTTCACCTGAAAAATAAAACTTTTAAAAAATATACAGGACTTTTTGAGTACAGGAATATCTTAAATGGCTGAATTATAAATAATGTCTCTGGTCATGTTCACAGCTAGGGCTGGACCAAATGTCCTAATTCCAGTGAAGGCTTTAGAGAGTCCGGAGGCCAGCAGCTGGACCTGCGAGTGTTCTCTCTAGACTCTCTGATCCATCCCAAAGTGGATTTAAACAGTCCAGAAAGCAGGGGTCAGGAAGGGGACAGGGGATTGGACTCCCAGATATTCTCCTATGAGTTCAAAGGATTCTTGGAATAAGAGATCAATTTACAAATTATTAAAATATAGGACTAAAAATTCACACAGTAAATATAAATTACAGGCTATTATTGAAGTTATAAAGTGGCATTTTATGTTTTTCCCCCCAGTCTCCCACCAAAAATTTAAAGGCCTCATAGGCTTCCTAATGACTAAAGTCCTAGTCAGCTGCTAGGAAATCTCTAGCCAGGAGACCTTGGAGGTGTTACCAGCCTGCTGGTAGGCTGTGACAGCTCAATTGCTATTATCTTGCCCACAACAGGACATGGCTTAAAATGAGGCTGTTGTCCTGTAAACTTGGATCAGAGCTGACTAGAGCATAGGCAAGAAAACTGGAGAGACAAACTGTTTCAGGATTCAGGTGGGTAAGTTTTTTGTCTATTTTTTTAAAAAAGTGCCTCATTTCTCAAAAAGGAAGCACTAAGGGGTTTGATATCTCATCACTACCCACATTCAGTTGCCTAAAAGCAAGTGGCAGAAGGAAATGGAATCAAAACTGAAGAAGTATAATTCTTGCTGCCCCAGAGCTATACATATGTCATTTCTCTTGATGTTTCTCTTCTCCTTTAAAAATTACAGGCTACATTTAAGTACGGCTTATCAGGAAAGGTAAAGATGAGCCAATTCAACCTTCGCATAGCTGGCCTATTAACTGGCTCTCAAAGCACAATCCTGAGTTTGAAGCCCACCTTCCAGCTTTTCTGATTCTGCAGTATAACTCAAAACCAGAGGACCCGTGATCAAAGCTCTGGTGTCACAACAGATTTCGTCCCAGTCGCAGGGCTGCTTTGTCACTAAAGGCTCAGGAAAGATGGAAGGCAAAGGTGATTACTGGAATGAGACAAGATCTTGAGGAGCAGGAAAAAAAAAAAAAAAAAGATAAAACACTTGCCAGTCACTCTACTTACAAAAGCTTGTTCTTCCTAAAAGAATTCTGTGTGGGGAAAACCAGGATTGAAGCACAGCAGCATTGCTCTTTCCCTTCCTTCCTCCCTGGCCCACATCCAGATACTTAGGGCTGCAACAGGAAGCCTTTCTGGTGGGGGCACAAGGGTGGGAAGAGGAGGGGATCAGTACATTCCTCACCCTCCCTAAACTGCTTCTACTTTGCCTAAGGTTTTCCACTGTCAACAGTCTAAGAATGATTATACTCTTTTGTGTAAGAATGTCATAAACTTATCTTTCAGAAACAGAAGGGGAACGGGGAAAGAGAGGGTGATGAAAAAAGCCGTGCCTGTGCCATTTTGGCTAGGTGCACTTTGGGGCCAGCAAATAGCCCTTGCTTGACCCCAGCAGTCAGCAGCTACCCAGTGTGTGGGAGCACACACAGACTTCTATGTGATTATAGCTTCTAGTGCATATGTCAACAACTATATACAAGGATCTATAAATTAAATGCATCTCTGGCCACTGCAACTAGGTTGACGTACCTGAGCTCCACTACTTTTGGTGCCCTCCTCCTTGCGAGAGCTTCAGATTATTTTTAAAAAGAGCCCCTACAGCTCCCTCCTTCCCCTGAGTCTTGGGGGAAAGCCCGAGTCACCCCGGCACATAGGATACACCAGAGCTAGCGCCGCAGAAGGGTTTGGTGCTGGGATCTCCCCACCCCTCCCCCCACCCCCCTAAGGCTCAGGGCCCTGGCACAGCACGGTCCTGGGAAGACCAAACCCCGAGTCCCTGGCGAATCGTGGTCCCTTGGCTGAAGATCGGGCTGCAGGCCACTCCCGGGGCGAGCCTGCGATCGCAGGGTTGTAGGGGGCGCGTTCACTCTCGTGGGGGTCACTCCCGCGGGCTCCCAGCCTCATCCTGCTGCATAGTCCTGCCTCTGGGCTTGGGGAGAATTGCTTCCGGACGCCCCCAGCGCGGAGGGGTTCAACGACTCCCCGGCGCCGCCGCCGCTTCCTCCTCATCCTCGTCCGGCCCACGCGGCCGCTCGAGCGGCCCTGCCTGGGGGCTGTCTACCGGGGGCTCCGGAGGCACCGGCCGCGCCGCTTGCAGCGGGGGTGCAGCGCGCGGTGCCTCGCGGCGGGACAACCCAGTGGTGTTGGGCCCTACCGCCGCTGCCCCAGAAGTCCCGGACGGGCCGGTGGCGTTGGAGCCGCCGGCGGGCGGGCCGGCAGCACCCCCCGAGGTCCCGGCGCCCACCGGCTGCCAAATGAGGCTGTAGTAGACGGCGAGCACGATGGCGGCCAGCGACACGGAAAGCACGTAGGCGAACACGGTGGCGAGTCGGACCCACTTCTTGTTGGTCTTGGCCGCCATCTTCGCCTTCTTGTCCCCGGTGTAGGTGGCCGGCTTGCCCCGCTCGGCCGGGGCCGCGTCGCGCTCCTTCATGGGGGGGCCCCGGCCTTTGCCCCGGTGCTCCACGGCCCCGGCTGGAGGGGGCCTGGCGGCCTGGGAGGACTGAGCAGGGGGCAGCCCGGCGCCCTCGGTTCCCGGCGGCTCCGCGCTCCGCCGCCGCTCCTCACGCCGCCCGCCCGCAGCCCGCCACCGCGTCGCTGCAGCCGCCGCCGGGGCCTGGACCAGTCACCGCCGCCAGCGCCGCCGCCGCCGCCGGCCCGTCAGCTGCTTCCCCGCCGCCGCCACAGCCACAGCCGCCACAGCCGCCCGGCTCCGCGTCCCCATCCGCCGCCGCCGCAGCCGCCGCCGCCGCCACGCGCTCTGCCGCCGCTGCCGCCGCCTGCCCGGCCGCCGGCCGCCCGGTCTCCAGTGGCCGCGCGGACAGCGCGCTCCGCTCCAGCCCGGCTCCCCGCCCCGCGCGCCGGCAACAGGGGGCGGGGGAGAGCGCTGCTGGGGGCAGCCTCTTAAAAGGGCGACGCCGGGGTCCGGAAGTGCCGGGTGGGGAGGCGGGCTGCAGTCGGGAGCCTCGAGCCCCGTCGGGACGCCCCGTTAAGAGGAAGTTAAGGGAAGCTGGTTCTTAAAGGGGCGACGTAGCCGCGGCCCCGCGCGGCCTGGCGCGGCGAAAACTAGAGCCTGGGGCGCTTCTTTAAAAGGGGAACGGCGTTGTGCCGGGCGGAGTGCGGAACTGGAAGGGGGGCGGAAGGGGCTGTCGGAGGCAGAGCTGTCAACTCTGGCACCTCCCCGCTCCGCCCCGAGGCTCAGAAGTGACAGGTGGAATAGCAGCCAGCGGCTTCGAACCTCAGGCCTCGGTTTACCTCCTGAAGTGGGGGTGACACTACGCTCATGCTCTTGGCTCGCGCTCCGCTCCATGTACCCCGCCCCGGGAGGGTCTCCTAGGCCCCCTCACACCTAAAGAGCCTGGCTCACGTCCAGCGTGGGCAGCCAAGGAACCCGGAGCGCGCACTGAGGCCACACCTGGTCGTGTTCCTTCTCCCGGATCCGGCTGGCATTCGGGGGTCTGCTGGAACCGTCCCAATTCCCTGTCCTCTTAGAGCCCCGGGATCAGGCTGCCCAGACCTCCTGGAACCTCCCGGACAGAGCCACGGACTGAGTTGGTTCTCCACACTCATCTGCCGTCTGAGTCCCAAAGTTCACAACAGGTCCCAGGTCCCGCTATTTGGGTCTTCCGACTGCCAGGTTTGGCATTGATTTGGACCCAAGAGGCAGCACTGAACCGGTGGAGTTTTGCTCTCAGGGCTCCTAGAGCGTTTGCCCTCGCTGATCCTCTCCTGGCCTCAAAGCCTGGGCAGTTGTCCCCCCTTCCCTTACTCCTTCCCATGTGAGGTTTGTCGTCCCTGGCTGCAGGCGGGGTGAGGGGTAGGGGGGCAGGCGGTGGCCTTTGTGTCTGGCTTTGGATCTCCTGATGCTGTGCCGCTTTTCCTGTGCTGGAGGTACAGTTTTCCTGTGCCTCTTCCCTCCTTCTACCCTCCTCTCTCCTTGCCTTTTCTCCTCCCCATTCCCCCTCTATAAGGCTTTCCAGAATTTCTGGTTTCTTCCTCCTTGAATCCTACTTCCTGTGTTCCCAGAACTGGGTGTGTGAACCAGCTGGGTGTCTGAATGGGTGCAGGAGACTGGCTGCATGTGTGTTGGGGTACAGGACTGTGGTCCTGATGGGTTTCTGTGGGTGAACTCCCTCTGGCCCCCTGCCCTGGGAGTGTGACCCTGGTGGCCAGGAACCCCTCTGCCCTTTCCACTTCCCCTCATCCTCCAGGAAACTTTGGCTTCCAGACACTCACCCCCTGCCCCCCATGAGGAAGTCCCTTCCCAGCACTGCTGCCTTGCCACCTCAGAGGCATAGAAGGCAAGTGCCTACCAGACCTGAGTGTGCTGGTGGACTGCTGGAACCACAGGCCTCTAAGCCAATCACATTCCTGATGAAGGCCCAGGTGTGGGTCTGCCACTAGCAATGGCTAGCTAGCTGGATGCTATTTCAAGGAAAAGTCTGCCTTTTTACTTGCTGAGAAATTTCAAGCATATTTGGAAGTTTGGAGTGTTGCCTTCTATGAACTGATGGGGAAAAAAATAACCCCTTCCTTTCCCACCCTGCTCCCAGGTTGGCCAGAGCTACTGTAAAAGGGCGGCCTGTTGAGTTAAAAATCCCTAACTTGTGTCTGGAAGTTGTCCTCTCTTCAGGCTCTTCTGGGCTTCCCTCCCGGCAGGACTAGTCATACAACCATCCCAAGGTGGATTATTTGTAAACATTCCAGGTAAGATCAATGCAAAGGTTCCTTGGATCCCCTTTCTTGAATGCACTCCATATTGCGTTTCCATACTTCTGTTGCAAATTAAACTTCCTTCCTGCTTGGTTCCCAGTGGAGTAGGAAAACAGCATGTAACTCTTCTATACCAAAAACTAATATACTTGAAGCCATTATTCTATTCTTCTCACCCTGTTCTCCAAACTCAACAGTGCCAGATTCTTTAACCTGTCATCAATAAACCCTATTTATTATCTGGATTTACATAGTGTCTTCTACCCCAGGAACTCAAAATGCTTTCAGATATAATTGAGCCTGATCTCCCTGGTGCTTGAGCCATTAAGAAACCATTAGAGTATTCCTGTTGCAGGCAACTAAATGGCCCCCTAGTGGCCTGAAAGTGAATATGCTTCTCTAAATGCCTCTCCCCTACTAAGGGTTGGCGTGAATTAGAGAAATCAGAGAATCCAGGCAGCATGGGGACAGAATGGGCCCCAAAGGCCATCTTTTGTGCATACTGCGAGGGACCCCAGTGCCTCCTCCACAACCTCCCCAGGGAACACTCTCCAGTGTCAGCTAGAAGACCATCCATGATGATGTGTGTACCTTATTGTCCATCCCCTGAGGCTGCTCTTTCAGGCTTTGGAAAGTTCTGACCAATTTTAACAGCAGCAATAACGATGCCCTTAGTATGTGCTAGGCACTATATTAAGCACTTACATTCCTTGTCTCATTTTTCTCACAACAACCAGTTAGGTAGTACTATTTATCTTCATTTAATAGTTGAAGTAACTGCCTCAAAAAGGTTAAGGAACTTGCCCAAGGTCACATACTAGATACAATTCAAACCCCTGACTCCAGGGCATTAGGTTCTTGATCCCTGCCCTACTCTGCCTCACAGGTAAAGCTGAACTTTGTCTCTGTAGTGGCTGTTGTGGGGTACCACCCAGGTCATCCTCAGGATGGAGGAGCTCATCCCTCCAGCCGTGGGGAGTGTTGGCTGCCAATGGCTCACAGCTGCGACATCCCTGGGCCTTGCCGTCTGGTGCCAAAAGAAGCTGCCTCTCTCTCTCCTGGCCTACAAGACCAATATATAGAGCCAAGTCACCACAAAGCCCGGCCAGAGATGTTCAGGGGCCTGCTAGAGAAGAGGAAGGCTACACCCTGAAGGAGCTGCAGAGGTGGCTAACATTTACCGGCTGGAGGCATAGGCTAGATCAAGGTGAGGTCTGGGCTGACCAGTAAGTTGAATAGGGAGACTTTATTGTTACAGGAGTATTCTATGAATCAGAACTTCGTAGCCCAACAATGATACTGGGAGACAGGAGAAAGGCAATTGCCCACCAAAGTGCAATGGAAATGCCAGAACTATTATGGCAGAATGTGGAAAAAGGGTTCAAATAGCTCAGTGAAGTGGGCATACTATAGTGGGTATTCTATGTAAGGCCAGAAACCACTTAAGTTCTGCAGGAAGGCCCAGAAGATACTCTGGTTATCAAAGCAAGAAGGAATGCACTAGTGAGAGGGGTACCAGCATCCCTGGGGCAAGCTATATGGGCAGCCAGTAAAAACATTGCTCATTCTATACCAGTGGCTCTAAAATGCTTTGGTTTGAGGATCACTTTACACTCTTAAAAACTGAGGTCTCCAAAGAGCTTTTCTTTATGTAGGTTATAACTATTGATATTTGACATATTAGAAATCACCAAGAATTTTATAAAATATCTATTCATTCATTAAAAAAGAATATGTCCATTACATGTTAACATAGATAATGTATTTTTATGAAAAATAACTATGTTCTAAAACAAAAACTAGTGAAAAGAATAGCTTTGTTTTCCATTTTTGCAAATCTCTTGAATGTGGCTTTATACTATAGAAGACAACTGGACTCTCATATCTGCCTCTGCATTCAATCTGCTGGAAATATGTTGTTTTGGTTAAAATATATGAAAGAAATCCAGCCTCACATAGATATGAAGTTGGAAAAGAGAGGAGCATTTTAGTAGCCTTTTCAGATAATTATGGCTGTTTTTCTTTGATTCTACACCAAAACTCAACAAGTAGTATTTTCTTAAATGGTAGTTGTAGACAATGAAACTACATCGATGAACTTTTTGTCCTTGATTACATTAAAGTCCTTTGATCTACCTTGCCCTTTCAATGGCAGTTTTATCCATGCATGATTTTGTAACAGTCTGCTTTGGTCATTTGGAATATATTGATTGGTTCACTGAATTATACAGATATTTCAAATATTGATAAATTTCATTATATAACATTTAAAATCACATTTGGTAATTACAGAAAAAGTTTAAATATTGGGAATCTAGCAAGTTCATGATAGCATACACAAATTTTCTAAAATTCTGATTTTTACTTGAAAGCTCAAATTTTATCATTGGCAACACATACTATCAGTTATTTTTCTCACAGTGATGCTTACTTGGTTCGAGTTTGATAAAACATCTGCCAAATAGACAAGTGTGAATAACCATAGTTTATCTGTGAGTTATTTTTCCAAGTAAAAATGGTGTTCCATGAAAAAAGTGGCTAGTAGAGCTCGTAACCCAATTACACAAGTGCTTTTCCCCTAGAGAACCATTATATTTATATAATACTTCTATGTGCAGTAGAGTACTTTCCATATAATCATATGGAATATTAAATAGACATGTATTTAAGGGTCATGATTTAATAAAATTTAATAATTGTTATTTCTTTGTTAAGGATATTCTTAAGTAAAACTGTCTTTCTTCTTCTTCTAATAATAATAGTAATAAACAACTACTAGTTCAATTTAGTGCCACAGCCTTTGTTTGTTAAGACACCAGAAGTTTTACCCACCATTACTTTTGCACCATCAGTGCAAATGTCAACACAGTTAAAAAGAACAAGTAATATGTTAGTATTATTATGAAAATAACTTTGACCTTGTGAAACCCCTGAAATGGTCTCAGGGACTCTCAGGGGTCTGCAGACCACACACTGAGAATGGCTGAGCTGTACAATGAAAAGAAATCAAGGATGAAAGACCAGGAGGTTGATGGCAGTTGCTCCAATAAAAAGTCACAATCTTATCTGGTTTCCAAACCTGATTTAAGTTTCAGATCTAGAACCTGACCTAGAGGTCAGGTCCCCAGTAGTAAGCTTCCTGCAATACTATGGCAGTACAGTAATGATTTCCCTACTCCCTCCCCTAAGGGACCTATGGCCACTTACTTGGGTAACTCTAGAGTGGGGAAAGTAGAATAGCCAAACACTTTGCAAAAAGGTCTGCTGGATGCAGTGTCTGAGTTGACATTGATACCTGACTGGGGATGGACTCATCATCATGGCCCCTGGTAGAGTAGCCAGAGGTAAAAATATATACAGGTTCATGAGCTGTGGCAATTGGCTTTGTTAGAGGCCTAGAAAGAGAATATTAGAGGATTGGAAACAAGAAGGTCTTGGGAAGAGACATGTGGCTATATCTATGGGAGTGGGCACAAAGTATGAAGATCTGTATATGGCACATTAATGCCCACCAGAGAGCACCCACCATGGGGAGATACTAAACAATCAAGTGGATAGAATGAGTTAGAGTTGATGTTAGCCAGCCTCTGTCATCGACCACCCTATGCTGGCACAATGGGCACATGAATAAAATGGCCCTGGTGGCATAGATGGAGGTTACACATAGGCACGTGTGTGGTAATAGGGGTGGCCCAACAGAATGGGCTCCCATTCACCAAGGCTGATTTAGGTATTGTCACTGCCAAATGTCCAACCTGCTGGCAACTGATGGCCAGCCAGTCACTTGGTAACAAGTTGACTACATTGAACCTGTTCCATACTGGAAGGGTCAGTGACTCATCTTGACTTGAATAGGCATATGGTCTAAATATGAATTTGTCTTTCCTGCTCAAAGGTCACTCCGTGGGAGCTTGAAGAGTATTTAATTTACGGACATGGGATCTCACATAACATTGCATAAGACCAAGAGTCACACTTTATAGCAAAGACTGCGCACATGACCAGGGATCTTTTGGGCCTATTACATACTTCACCACCAGAAGCTTGCTGAATAGAGCTGACAGAGTGATAGAACAGCCTTTCAGAGGTGCAGCCAAAGCACCATTTTAGTGCTGATGGGACACCATGCTCTGGGATGAAGTATGCACCCTAATTAATGCCTATTATATGGTGCTATGGCCCAGCATGTAGAGTAGAGAGGTTTAGGAAGCCAGGGATAAAAGTAGGAATGACCCCAATTGCCATCACTCCCAGTGATCCTTCTAGGGGAATTTGTGGTTCCTGTTCCCATAGTTCTGTGCTTTCTGAATTCAGAGACTCTGGTTTCCAGAGGGGGAACAACACCTCCACCAGGGGACAGAACAAGAACCCCATCAACTCTAAGCATGGCTGCTTTCTGTCCTTCAGGCTCCCTGTGCCAAGAGACCAGCAGGAAAGAAAAGGAGTCACATCCAGGAAGGGGTAATTGACCCTGATCATTTGGAAGAGATGAGGCTTCTGTTCCATAATGGGGTCAGGAGAGAATATGTTTGGCACCCAGGTGATCCCCCAATTTTCATGGAAAGTGGACACATTCAGGAGCATGGTCTGAAAGGACACGGTGATTAGGTGACAAGTTATCCCCTTAGGGAAGCCCCCTAGACCAGCAGAGGTGCAAGGTGAGGGTAAAGAGAATCTAGAATGGGTAAGAGAGAAGGGGGATGATGAGTGTCATTTGTGACATCATGACTGTCTGCAGTAGTGGGGGCTATAGTTTATCCCACTTAATTCTTATAAGTTTCCCAGAGAAAGATCACCAGAATGCTGAAGCTATTTCCTGGTGGAGTGAACTCATGAAGTGAGCAGGTCCGAGCCGTGCGAGGGGGTACTGTCGTGATTGCTGTGGTGCACCACCCAGATCCTGCCTTAAGGACCAAGGAGCCTATCCTCCAAGTTGCCCGGAGTGTTGGCTGCAGATGGCTCACACCTGAGTTTCTCCCGTGGCATTTCCTTCGGCTGCCTTGCCGGACTTCATGACCCCTCCCTAGGGGTAGTCTGCCCGGTTGATGTGGGGTTCAAAGGTACAGCCCTCTTATCTGAGTTGGGGCTAATTCTGAAGGGTTATCCCAACCCCAGTGCTCCCTGTGGAGGTGTTCTGTGTTGTGACTGCATTGTTGATCAATTTCGTCCTCTGCTCAAGCCTGAGTCTTTCACTACCTCAGAGATGTTATCTCTGAAAGCTCCCGCCTGATAAACTTCCTGCAAGCAAACTCTGTCTCAGGATGTTTCCTGAGAAACCTGACCTGAGACAGTCTCCAAGTCCCCCTAAGATTCTAACCTTTGGGACCTCAGAGAACAAGTCTCACCCATCGGCAGGTGGATCTCCTGACCACCTGTGAATTCTATACTGTGGTTCCCTCCACAGCGTCACGTGCATCTTACATCCTGGCCGCTCTCCACCAAGTATCCTCCAAAGTTTGCGCTTCCCTGCAATAAAGCAACGTAAGCTGAATTCTCCAGGTTTATCAGGTGTGGTCTGATGTGCCGAGAATGAGAATGGGACTGAGCCTTCCTTGGTTCTAGAGCCCTGGCTGCACCTCAGAACCAGGGGTGAAGCTCTTTAGGAACACAAACACCTCACCTTCCTTCCCCTCTCCCCACCCCCAATCCTAGATCCTGATGCAGAGGGTCTGGGTGCAGCAGGGAATACGCAGTGTTGCCAGAACTTGCAGGTGATTCTGATGTAAGATCAAGATGGAGAAACACTGGGCTTGGTATCCGACTTTAATTTGGCAGCCTAAGAGTCTGTCCGTTTTTATTGGCAGCTCTGTCATTTGACTCAGATGGAGCTGGCTGTCAGCGAAAACCCTCAGTTTTATTCACACATGCTTCTGCTAAGCCGCCACTTCCCCACCCTGTCCTTGTACAGTCGGTGCCTTGGAGCCAAGCCCAGATCTCTCAGTTAAGCCCTGTTCCTTTTACCTCGTGAGGTTTAGGTCATTGCTCCAGCAGGTTAGGATGGTTTTGGATCCTGAGTCTGTCTTCCAACATGTTCCTGTCCTCACTGGCTTCCTGCTGTTCACAAAGTTGAGGGGCTTGTCTTCTGTGGCTTTGCCCTGGTCCCAATAAAAAGGTGGACCAGCACGGGAGTAAGGGCAGAAGCGATTGGTCAGTCCTGAGGCAATGCACCGTGCCTGTCCAGGGAAGGACATCATCTGATTTATTTCCATCGTGCTTATGGAAACCAGTCCATTTCACAGAGGGATTGATTAGCAGAGGCAGAGAAGATGAGTGATTGTGTCCAAGAACACCACGCTGGGGAAACAGCCAGGCCTTTCCTGCCATCTACAGCTCTCATCTCTAGGTTTGTCATCTCTCAGAGGAAAAGCAGGAGATAAAAGTAACAAGATTGGCCCTTCTGATTGGAAAGAGGGAGACTTTTAGAGCTGGAAGGAATCTTAGAAATGATCAAAAGTTTGACAGATCAGAGAGCTCAGGTAACTTACCACGATCGCAAAGCAAACCTTCACTGCAGCTGGGAGTGAAATCTGGGTTTCCTGAGGGTGGGTCCAGTGTTCATTCAGCTACACTTCTAGGTAAGTTTGACCCACAATGGCAGATCAAAGGGAAACATACACAGCACGGATTCTTTTCCAGTTCCAAGTCCCAGATGGTTCCTTCTGTGGTTCTAGAGGGGCTTGGAAAGGGAGGATAAGCAGCGTCTTCCTCTTGGGCTTCTAGAGAACTCTTGATCGCCTCTCCTCTCCTTCCTAAGGGGTTGGAACCTCAGCACCTGCTACCCAGCCTTGCCCCCATCTCCACCTACACTCAGCTGTCAGAGAGCAGATGTGGCTGGATCTGAGCCTGGACATACAGCTGGACAGCTTGGCAGCTCGTGGTCCTCACTCTCACACCTCCTCCTCAGCTTGGGGCTGTGGCGGTGTGAAGCCAGTGGGAGGCTGGCACCTGCCCATGACTTGAGCCCCTTTGATCATTGCTCTACAAGTTCGGGCCACTTGAGGACAGCCTGCTTCAAGTCCACGGCCAGGAGCAACCATAACTCAGCCTGCCCTGGGAGGCGGGTCCAGCCCCTGATCCACACAGACTGCTGAAAAACGAAAGAATCCAAAGAGTGAGTCAGTGAAAACACTTGTGGAAATAACAGCATACATACTGAAGAAGGAGAAATAAAAACTGTATTTTTTTCCTGCCAGTGTCTAATTAAAAAATAATAATTCATAATGATAATGATAGTACTATTGATATTGATAGTACTATATGTGCAGGCACTATATTAAGTACTTTACATCCATTATGTTATTTAATCCTTACAACATCCCCGTGAGGCATTATTCTCCCCATTTTACAGGTAAGAAAGTTGAGGCACAGGAATGTTAAATATCACAAGATAAGCCAGCTAGCAAGTGTCTGGGTTCATAGAGCAGTGAGAGTGGCTCCCTGTGCCAGACTGGGAAATAGACCCCACAGGCTACAACAACTGAGCCCTCTTCCTTCCAAAAGAGAGCCAGCCATTGGCCCAAGGTGCACCACAGACCCCTGCACCCCTGAACCCCACTGCTCATCAGGTCAGTGATGGCATCAGGCCAGAAACCGACCTAATCTGGCCACCTCATTTGACTGGTAACTGTGGCACCCACAGATCTGAGTTCAACTGCCACCACTAAGCTTATCTGATGAGCAAGTTGGGAAACCAAAGCATGGGATCCCCACAGAAAGCTGCCAAGTGAACAAGTAAACTTGGGAACTGCATCCTGGGCTCCAGGCCACAAGCATGTCCCTGGGAGGCAGCATTGGGTTGAACATAAGTTCTTTTTGTTGTTTTTGTTGTTGTTGTTGAGACAGAGTCTAGCTCTGTTGCCCATGTTAGAGTGCAATAGTATCATAGCTCACTGCAAGCTCAAACTCCTGGGCTCAAGCTATCCTTCCGCCTCAATCTCCTGAGAAGCTAGGACTATAGGTGCTAACCACCACACTTGGCTAATTTTTTCTACTTTTAGTAGAGATGGGGTTTCGGGGTCTTGCTCTTTCTCAGGTTGGTCTTGAACTCCTGAACTCAAGCAGCCCTCCTGCCTCCGCCTCTCAGAGTGATAGGATTACAGGCATGAGCCACTGCACCAGGCCTGAACATAAGTTCTTACTACCTTCTATGACTTAAGGCTCCCACATGCCAAACTCTCCAGCATACGTGTCTCCACGGATCACAAATGACCCAGACCCACCAGCAACTTCCCTGAGAGTTCACTTTCTTGGTTTCCCCCTGCCTTTCCCCAGCACACACGTGCTTTCCAGTGTGCCCAGCAGGGGGCATCCTTGCCCTTCCACTGTCTGCCCTGGGGGTAAGATTGGCCCACTGCCTGGGTGCCCAATATCTACTGTTCAGCTTAGCCCAGGAGCCCAAGGCCACGTTTCCCAAACTGGGCCTTCAAGTGACCTCCATGATTTCCTCCATAACCACTCTACTATTATTTACATGGTATATTTTTTGTCAACTCACAATTTTTAAAACTTAACTGTATTTTTAAAAGAAAAAAGCCCTCTGTGATGAAGGTTTTCGGCTCTCCTTGCTGCCTGGATTTCCTGCATTTTAGGGCTGGCATTGCAGGATGTCAGGATGTGGGCAGGAGAGTACAGGCCCCCATAAAGCTGCAGTTGGGCTCCCAAGAACATTCCAGGCTGTGCCATCACAGGGTAAAGATGGGTAAGCCTTTGTTCTGTGGAGGCAGAGCCGAGATTGAGAGGACCAGAGTGAGAACTCCTGAAATCCTTGAGTTGAAGAGAGGAGCCTGTCCCTCTCCCTCCCCAGGCTTGCCACTCCAGGCCCAAAGTGGAGAGAGGGCTGGTGGCTACAGGGCAGGCAAGAGGGAGGGACTTGGGTCCAGGGACCAGGGTGGCTGCAGGTGACAGGTGCAGAGGCTTTGGGAAGGGAAAGGGATTTCCCTTGCAAAATGCACTCAAACAGACCCAGAGGGAACCTGATCCCAGGGAGGGAACCAGGAGGTAGGGGCCACCAGAGGGGCCCCCAGAGAGGCCCAATACTGGAGGGAGGGAGAGAGGAGAGAGGAGAGACCTTGAGGAGTTATGGGGAGGGGAGCAGGAGACCCTGAGCTGTTTCCAGGGGGTGCAGCCTTGCTCCAGACCCTATCCCCTGGTTTTAGAATTGCTCTTTTGGAGAATATTTTTGTGCAGCTAAGGAATCCCTTAGCTGCAGCCCCCACCGAGCAGTTTATCAGTCTTAATTTTTTTTTTTTTTTTTTTTTTTTTTTGAGACAGGGTCTCACTCTGTCGCCTGGCCTAGAGTGCAGTGGTGTGATCATAGCTCACTGCAACTTCAAACTCCTGGGCTCAAGCGATCCTCCTGCCTCAGCGTCCCAAGTAGCTGGGACCACACTGTAGCCCGGCTATTAGTCTTAGTCTTAATTCCCGCTGAAGAGTGTCCTCCCTCCACCTGCCTCCCTCCTGCCCTGGCCCAGACCACCAGCAGAGGCAGTTCTAGGGCTGGGGTGAGGGTTTCACAGTTGTCAGGAGCCCATGGGTGACCCCAGGGAAGAAAGCCAGGCCCTGAGAGGGGAAGGAAGTCAGGGGTAGAGCTCCTCACCTCCCTGCCTGGGTTAAGAAGGGTGATAGGAGGAGCAGGTTAGGCAAGAGGAAGTGGGCTGGGGCTGAACTGCCCAGGCCTGGGACCCTAAGCAGGGCTGTGCCTCTCCGGGGCAGCCCTCTGCCCCACCGCTCCACCCCAGACCCCAGTGTGGAGCCTGGTGGAGAGCCCAGTGGGGGCTGGTGACAAGGGCTGCTCAGAGCTGTGTGCAGGGTGGCTGGTTGTGGGGGTCCAGGTCTCCACTGGCCCAAAGCTGAGAGGCAGGAGGCACGGAGTCACGTGGTAGGTCAGGTGCTTCCCTTGCACCTCATTTTCATGGGGAGGAAGCATTGAGAAAGAAGAGCTGGGTGTTTAGCAAACTTTGCTTATTCAAAGCACTCCATCCAGGCTCACCCTGTAATCCCAGCAGGGTGGGATTGGGAGGCTGAGGCGGGAGGATTGCTTGAGGCCAGGAGTTCAAGATCAGCTTGGGCAATATAGTGAGATCCTGTCTCTGCAAAATATGAAATTAGCTGGTGTGGTGGCATGTGCCTATGGTCCCAGCTACTCGGGAGGCTAAGGTGGGAGGATTCCTTGAGTCCAGGAGTTTGAGGCTGCAGTGAGCTGTAATGACACCACTGTACTCTAGGCCAGGCAACAGCGAGACCCTGTCTCAAAAAGACAAAAATAAAAAACACACTCAGTCCCAGCTGTGCCTGTCTGCATTCCCAACTCCCATCTCTAGCGTGGTCCCAGCCTCTGGGGTCAGACCCCCTGTTCTGTACCCTACCCCTGTGGAGGTCCCTTCCGCTACTGAGCACTTTGCACCTGCCCCTCAGTCCAGGCCTGGGCAATAATACCCCAACTGGTCTCCAGATTGTTCTCCAGCCCCCCAGGCCAGCTCTGACCAGGGGCTACCCATAGGACAGAGAAGCCCTGGCTGCAAGGTGACCAGGCCTCATGACCACCTCGTTTCTGAGCAGCATAGAGAAGGAAGCCTTGAGCAGGAAGTGCTAAGGCACAGGGTGGGGGCGGCGGCTTCCAGGGGGAGCCCAGCCTCCCTGGGCAGGAGCAGTGGCCACAGCCCCCGCTGGAGGAAGGGCAGGAGGAGGCTGATTTACAAGGCAGATGGGCCCCTGGCTGGAGCTCTCAGCCCTGCAGTCGCCACCGGTGCGCTATAAGAGCGAGCACCCAGACTTCCGGACCGGCTCGGGAGGGTGCCATGTGAGCACAGCTTGGCTCCCCCTCCTACCCTGCTTCCTTCCCTCCTCCTGCCTGCCCTGTGTCTGCCCAGCGTCTCCAGGGAGGGACACTTGGCACCATGTCTCTTCTCAATCCTGTCCTGCTGCCCCCCAAGGTGAAGGCCTATCTGAGCCAAGGGGAGCGATTCATCAAATGGGACGATGTAAGTGAGGCAGGGGCCTTGGCTGCTAGGGGCGGGGGCGCGGGGTGACGGGGCCAGGCTGCTAGTGGGCTTTGCTGGTTGGGAGGGTTGGTTTATGTCTCCTAAGACCCAGGCGCCTGTATAGTGTGGCCAGGCAGCCGACTCAACTGCCTGGATAAACAAGCCTGGGCTGCGAGTGTGCACCGGAGGTAGGTCTCTGGGTCTGGATCTGTCCTGCCCCAACCCCCGGAAGAAGAGCAGGGACTGTTACTCCTGGCTTCAAGCTGATGGGCAGAAATCACCCCCAGAGCTAAGGCAGGGCTGGGAGAGGTGAGCCAGGCCCTCACCCCTACCACGGGCATTCTGCTTGTGCTCCGGCAGGGTGCCCAGCCCTGACTCCTTCACCCCTTGCCACTGAGCACTGTCCCTGTCCCAGGGAAGTCCTGCTCTCCCTGAGCTGTGTGGGGCCAGCCACAAAAGGCCTCTGGACCCAAGTGAGAACAGGAGGCTTTGGCTTCCAGGGGCCTGGGAAGGAATTAATCGACTTCTACTTCCCCTTGCTGGGCACAGCCTTGCCCCCCGATGCCCGCCTGTCTGCAGGGGAAGGGGAAGGCGCTGCTTCGCCCGGCGTGCCTGTCGCCACTGTGTCTGCTCCTTCCTAAACTGGGACTGCGCCCATGCTCGGGTCCTCCTGGACCCTGAAAATGTTGCTGCAGCTCAGGGGTTCTCTTGGGCTGGGGAGAACAGCGTGGGGACCCTCCTTCAGGGAGGGGAGGCTGTGGGCTGCCCCCATGAGATTCAGAGAAATGAAGGCTTTGTGGGGGAGGAGTGGGCCCTCATGGCTGGCTTGGCCATCTTACGGTGGGATGAGGGCCCCTGGGTCTAGGCCCTTCAGGGCTGGGCTAGGCTGAGGAATCTGGCTGCCCTGACTATGGGAAGGGCCCTGTGGTGAGATGCTTCCTGCTTCCCACGAGAGATGCGGTTGATGTGGCACTGTGGTGGCATGGAGGTAGCATGCCCCATGAGCCTGTGGGATGGGGGAAGTGGCTCAGAATGAAAACTGAAGCAGCCTCTCTCTGTTCCTCTGGGCAGTGTGTGTAACCTGACTGGGCAGTGGGTAACCAGGGCTGGGGACATGCCGTGTGGCATTCTCCCCAAGCCAGCACCTGTGTACCTGGCTGCTCCCTTCCTCTCCCTAAGGTCAGGCACTGCATGTACCCTGGATCCTGACCTGCATGAACAAGACTGTCCCAAGCCTTGTCACAAGGCACATGCACCTGTGAGACAGGGCTCTGCTTTCAGGCTACATTTGGCCGGGTTAGCAGATGACATGGGTGTATGTGCCATGTTGAATAAGCACAATGCATAGGATATAATAAAATCCTGACTTTATTTAGTCTCCCACGGCCCCTTTACAATATATTTGGTGGGAGAAGCTCTCCTCCTGGCCATGGAAGGAAACTCAGCAGCCACAGGACATTATACTCTTGGGTAATAGTGTAATGGTCACTGTTAATCAGAAAACCCAGTCCTATTCCAGAAACTGGTTATAATAAAAACTCCAACCTTAATTTAGAGTTACATCTTCCACCCTCCTCCTTCTAGGAATGGGTTGAGGTGGGCTGCTAGCCTTCTAGAAGGGCCCTCGTGGGACTCCCTGCTCCTCCTCAAGGCCCATCTGGGGCCAGGCTGCAGGGAGGGAGGTGGGACGGGGTAACAAGGTTCTCTCTTGAATGGTGCTAGCATACGCTGGCTCATACTCTCTGAGCCCAGCAGAAGCTCAAAGCTCATTCTTTTTCTGGTGGATATTTTTGAGGATTCTTGGGAGACCTCCCCACAAACTGAGGATCTCTTTCTCGAGGTCCCCTGACATCTCTATTTTGGGTGGTCACTCACAATTTCGTCAGCCTTTGTTACCACTTTCAGCTTCCTGTGGCTTCAGACTCTCTGCCCCTTTCTCTCCAACAGGCCCACTCCGGACCCCAGCAAACACTCATGCATCTGCTGTCCTAACACATTCTGGGGGTGCAGGATCCCCCAACGTGCCAGCATCTCTCTGCTGTGCCTCATGCAGAGTCAGCCCTTCTGTAGCCCACATGGTTTCCTGGGCAGGGGTCTTGCCTCAGTTTGTTGTGTCCTACAGCTGCAGGATCACAAAAGCTCTCCAAGTAGAGTTGCAACCCCTCACTAGGCTCAAGGTGAGGGATCAGGCACCCCTAAGCCTCCCTTGGCGAGGGAAGGTAGCTGTCAACACAACTTTCTCTAAAATTGGCTTCCTCACAAAATCTCTTTCCCCCATACTCTAACCACCCCTGATCTGAGAACAACTCTTTGATCACTTTTGTAAATGCTGCATTTGGTCTGGTTTAGCATGTGGCAACTATCATGCCTGTTGGATGCTTTAATTTTAAAATCTTGTTATATATACATACAAAGACCATTAATATAAAAAGTAGCCTATGTGCTCTGTGAGTGAGTGGAACAGGAATTTAGAAGGTGAGTTCATTCGTTCATCCATTCATTTGCTCATTCAGCAAACACCAAGCTCATAATCTAGCACAACTTGCTGCCTGGGAGTCCATGAGCCCCTGGGGATTTCCTAGGCGGGCTTCTAGGTCTGTGACCCAGCCCCCAACCTCAGATTATTACAGCACATTTCAGGGAAGCCTTTTCAGAAGAGGTGGGGTGAGGCTTGTGCTAGTTCTTGAAAGTGTTACAGGCAGAGGAGGTTTGGGTGCTCAGGTTTGGAGGTGGGAGGTGGGAAGGCACTTGGTGTTTTTATGGGACAGTTTCATGGGTGGAAGGCGTTCATGGAGGGGAGGGCGTTCGTGGAGAGGAGGCTGGGGCATGCAGGCAGTTAGGTTGCAGCTGGATTTTGTGGGGCCTTGGATGTAGGTGCAGGAATTTGGGCTGTCCTGGATGGTAGCAGGGACATTCTATCCCTTTTGCTGAGCCTTGACCCTTGAGACCACGGTAATGTAGGGGCCAAGACCTTGTTTGGGGTCTACAAGGAGAACCTCTCTTTGGGCCTTAGAGGGAAACCTCTTCTCTCCCAGAAATGGCAGCCCCAATCCAGTATGCCTCCCAGCACTTAGCTCTAGAGAACAAAGGGAAATGCCTTCAGATTCCTGGGAAGGACACTATTTAGGAAGATGATGGGCTCTGAAACCCCTGACCTGGGCCAGGAGCTTGGCCTGAGGTCTCAGAACACAGACTCCTTCTTTCTTCAGGAAACGACAGTCGCCTCCCCCGTTATTCTCCGTGTGGATCCCAAGGGCTATTACTTATACTGGACGTATCAGAGCAAGGTGAGGAGGCCCTACCTGCCATAGCCCTGACTGAGCTCCCACTATGCAGTGAGGCCAGGCAGCCTCCTGGAGGCACAGGGTGGAGGCAGGGATGCTGGAGAGTAAAGAATGACCTGGAAGGGTGGCCTTGGGGGCTCTCCCGTGGGCAGGGAGGGCTGTTTGCTCTAGGAGGGAGAATGCGGTCACTCCAACCCACATCTGCCTCGGGCCCAGATGCTCCAGCCTTAGCGTCCCTTTGGGAGACACAGAGAGAAGGGAAAAAGAGCTGCCACTGATGGCTGATGCTCAGCCTGTGGCCCTGGGCTAACGTGAGGGCTCAGAGAAAGGAGGGAAAAGCAGCCGGGCAGAGGAGGGGAAGGGGACCTGGCAAGGGCCCAGAGTGGTGGAGGAGAGACTGCCACAGCTCCTGTGCCAGGAACAGACAGAGGGGAAGGAGGAGGCCCCTACCTGGTCTGTGGGAGGGTCGGGGTCCAGGTGGTCCCAGGTAGTCTTGGCATCGAGAGAGGGCAGCAGGCTAAGATTTGAACAGGTGTGGAAGCTTCCTTCTCCTTGTTCTTCATTCTGACCTGGACTTTTTGTCTTGCGTGTCTTCTTTGCTCTCACCGGGAGCCCCTCTAGGAGATGGAGTTTCTGGACATCACCAGCATCCGGGACACCCGCTTCGGAAAGTTTGCCAAGATACCCAAGGTAGGTGGGCCCGGGAGCAGCCCAGCCACCATCTCCATGGGGCAAGGGCAAGAGTCCCTGAGGGGTGGGAAGCCCGATCTCTGGAGCAAGGGGAATGGTTTCCGGGCTGTGCAGCAGGGATGCAGCCCTGAGTCAAGGAAGGGGTGTGGCTGCTCCTGGGCTTGGCTGGGCTCCCAGCTTCAGAGCCTCTGGGCACAGTGAGGAGAGGTGAGGATCTGGGAGGGGGGCCAGCTCCTGCCCCTACAGCACCCCAGATTGTCTGGGAGATGCGGCTTACTACTCCACCCTCCGACTGGTTTGCCTATATTTGCTTAATGTTGGTAGGAAAATTGCAGGAAGGGACTGGCAGGAGGCAGGATTCCCTGAGACTAGGAGCTAAGACTCCATCTTCAAACAAAAGCGGCAAATAAAAGACATGGGACTCCCAGGCCCTGCTGCCTTGGTTCATCTCTTCCTATGGGCCTCTCCTTCCCACCCAGCTGTGGAGTCAGGGGCAGGAGGATGCTGAGGCCTGTGGTTCCTAGGATGGAGATGGTATTCTGCCCCCATGGGCCATAGGTCAAGGGCTGAGAGGCAGGGACAGGGAGAGCCACACAGGGCGGGGATGGAGCACAGCCCCCATTCTAACCACGTCACCACTTGCTGCAGAGCCAGAAGCTCCGGGGTGTCTTCGACATGGACTTTCCTGAAAACACCTTCCTGCTGAAGACACTCACAGTGGTATCCGGCCCCGACATGGTGGACCTCACCTTCCACAACTTCGTCTCCTACAAGGAGAACGTGGGCAAGGTGCACCAGGGATCACCTGGCCTGGGTCTTGGCACCTGGGAGAGCCAGGACTTGCTGAGAGACACGGGCCTGGGCTGTGGAGTGGTTGGGGGCACCCGTGTGTTCTAGGGCCTGACCGCTGTGCTCTGTGGTCCTGCAGTTTTGGGCTGAGGATGTACTGGCCCTGGCCAAGCACCCGCTGACGGCCAACGCGCCCCGCAGCACCTTCCTGGACAAGATGTAAGCGCCTTCCTGTCTGGCCTCAGCCCTGGGGGCTCAGCGCCCACCCCAGGCCCTGACAGGCTGCTCTCTGCCCCTCCCTCAGCCTAGTGAAGCTCAAGATGCAGCTCAGCCCTGAAGGCAAGATTCCCGTGAAGAAGTGAGTCTCCCTAGCGCCCTGCCCACAGGCCACCCAGCCCCCCAAAGCCTTCCCTTTCCAGGCCTGGCTCCTCTCTTTGCCTGCTGCCTTTCTTTGCCCCTTCAGTTTTTTCCAGATGTTTCCTGCTGACCGCAAGAGGGTGGAAGCTGCTCTCAGTGCCTGCCACCTCCCAAAAGGCAAGGTGAGTGGTTCCCCACCTGCGGGCCCCCCTAGTATTCTCACTCCCACCAGAAAGCAACTTGGCCAGGAATGGCGGGCAGGAGCAGAGATGACATCATTGTCCCAGTCAACAGCCTGAAGAGCCAACTAACCCTAGAGCCACTGCTTAGGATACTAGGCACAGAGATGGCTCCAGGGCACAGGGCTGAGATGCTAGGTTCAGGGCAGGTCATCTGCATGCCCTACCCCTGGGTGGCGATGGGGCCCGGGCAGGCAGCGACATGGTGTGCAGTCCCATTCTCCCTTGGCCATGGAAGCTGGGCGTGAGTGTTTTCAGCCTGGAGGAGAAAGACAAGGTCAGCGGTGGGAGGAGGCAGTCTGCAGGGACCTGAAAGCTGCAGGAGGGACTAGCTCTGCAGGGCATGGGGGAGAGGAACGGAACCAAGGGTGGAAGGTGCCAGGATGCAGACTTCAGCTCAATACAGAAAAACATTTTGCCTTTCTTTTTAGGTAAATAATTAATCTTTAATTACAAGTTGTAAGCAAGATCACCACATGAGGTGAATTACAGAAAGGAGACCTCAGGGTTCAAACTTGGCCAAGGGGGTGGACCTCAGTGCCCTGTGCCCATGCCCCCTTGGCCAATGCCCTTGTTTAGGTCTCAACCTGCACCCCATAGCGTATTTTCTCCTGATAAGAATTTGGAAGTTATAAACAAATAAAACTAAGACCCTTGTTGATCACCTGCTCACATGAATCCCAGGAGGAACATTTCCCCCACAGTCCCAGCTCTGCAGAGCTGGTGACTCCGTGCAGAGTCAGTCACGGGCGATCCAAGCATGGGGTTGGGGAGAGGACAGGAATGGGCTCCTGCTGCAAGCCCTGCGGCCAGCACTGCCTGCCTGTTGTCAATACACATCTGCCCTCCTCCTCTTGCTTCCTGGGCTCCCACCCTGGCTAAAGCCTCCTTATATATCTGCTTTTCTTGCGTCCCAGTGGAGGCTACTGCCAGAGCTTGGCTTGGAGCTGCAGCTGCGGAGACAGGGGTGGGTTTGGGGAGACCCAGTCAGGGTCTCTTGCTCAGATCCCCTGCTCCCAACCAAGAGTGACACTGGTCTGCCAGCATGACCCTGAAAACATTTAGTGGGTTTTGGGGAGGAAATGCAAGCGCACAGAACCCCTGAATACCACTAATCTCTGCTTCTGTTCCTATAGACTTGCCTATTCTGGACATTTCATGTAAATGGAATCGTACAATATGTGGTCTTTGATGTTAGGCTTTATTTACTTATCATGTTTTCAAGGTTCATCCATGTTGTAGCATGAATTGGTGCTTCATTCCTTTTTATTGCCAAATAATATTCCATTTCCAGTGTGGATAGACCACATTTTGTTTATCTGTCCACCAGGTGATGGACATTTGGGTTTTCCACACGTTTGGCTGTCAACATTCACATACATGATTTTGTGCCACTAAGCCTGGCCTTCACAAAAGTTTTTTTTTTTTTTTTTTTTTTGAGACAGAGTCTCGCTCTGTTGCCCGGGCTAGAGTGCCGTGGCATCAGCCTAGCTCACAGCAACCTCAAACTCCTGGGCTCAAGCGATCCTTCTGCCTCAGCCTCCCGAGTAGCTGGTACTGCAGGCATGTGCCACCATGCCCGGCTAATTTTTTCTATATATTTTTAGCTGTCCAGCTAATTTCTTTCCATTTTTAGTAGAGACAGGGTCTCACTCTCGTTCAGGCTGGTCTTGAACTCCTGACCTTGAGCGATCCTCCCGCCACGGCCTCCCAGAGTGCTAGGATTACAGACGTGAACCACCGCACCCAGACGCACAAAAGTTTTTAATTTTGATGAAGTCTAATTTTTTTTTTTGTCTCCTGTGCTTTTGGTGTCTCCAATTATTATTGTTGAATTGTCTATTTCTCCCTTTAATTCTGTCAGTGTTTGCTTCTTGTATTTTGGGACTCTTGTCAGGTGCGCGTATGTTTATATACAAATTACTTCTTTTTAAAAACTTGTCCTCCACTTTGGGGGGAAAAAAAAGGTTGCCCACTGCCCTGGTAAGCAGCACCACTTACTTCCGTCCCCATTTCCGCCTCATTCTGGTCTTTCTTATTTCTAATCTTTCCTCAGCCAACTGACTAGCCACTGTCCAGTTTCAGAGTCAAGGCAAACCAGCTCAGCATGCTCTCTGCTCAGCAAGCAGGGCCTGGAGAAGTGGGTGCTTGGGGTGTCTCTGATGCTCCTCTGTCTGCCTCGAGCCCTTCTTCTGACCAGGTCCCCTTGCTCAGGTCTGGGCCTAGTCTGTGCTCTGAGAAGGGAAGGGCAGGGGTGACAAGGTGACTATCCTCCCAGAATGACGCCATCAATCCTGAGGACTTCCCAGAACCTGTCTACAAGAGCTTCCTCATGAGCCTCTGTCCTCGGCCAGAAATAGATGAGATCTTCACCTCCTAGTGAGCTTCCTGGGCTGGGCTGGGCTGGGCATGGGGAAGGGGTAGTGGCCAGCAGTCCCCTCCTCCTCCACGCCATGCTGGGAATCAAGAGGTCCCATGGAGAAGGGGGTTGTCTGAGCCTCCAGGCCCAAGGCACATGGACCTGTGCTTCTCTCTCTGGCCTATAGCCATGCTAAGGCCAAACCCTACATGACTAAGGAGCACCTGACCAAGTTCATCAACCAGAAACAGCGGGACTCACGGCTTAACTCCCTGCTGTTCCCGCCAGCACGTCCTGACCAGGTGCAGGGCCTCATCGACAAGTATGAGCCCAGTGGCATCAACGTACAGAGGGGTGAGGACCAAGGGAGCGCCTCATCTGCCGCTGTCCTGTTGTGCCCCAGCAGCTGGGCTGCAGCCCTGACAGCTATCCCCTGTCCCCAGGCCAGCTGTCACCTGAGGGCATGGTCTGGTTTCTCTGTGGGCCAGAGAACAGCGTGCTGGCCCAGGACAAGCTGCTGCTCCACCACGACATGACACAGCCACTCAATCATTACTACATCAACTCCTCGCACAACACCTACCTGACAGGTGGGCCCTGGCAAGCTCATTGCTGACCTCTGCTCCCATGGGGGCAGCTCCTGTCCCCTGAGTCCTCCGCAGGGGTTGCCCACATGCTGCTGACCCTAGCTGTAGCACAGACCATGATGGAGTGGGGTAGGGTGGGGGAGCTGGACTGCCTGGGTGACACCCTGCCCCTTGCCACCCTCTGGCCCAGCCGGCCAGTTCTCGGGCCTTTCCTCGGCTGAGATGTACCGCCAGGTGCTGCTGTCTGGCTGCCGATGTGTGGAGCTAGACTGCTGGAAGGGGAAGCCGCCAGACGAGGAGCCCATTATCACCCACGGCTTCACCATGACCACAGACATCTTCTTCAAGGTGAGACTTGGGGTGTGCAGGCTGGTGGCAGTGGCAGTAGGGAAGGGCCTTTGGCCAGAAGCCTTTTGGGGTTGAGGGGACTTAAGCTAGAGGGAAGGCATGGCTGGAAGGCCTTGGACCATTGTGGGGACTAGAGGGCACAGGGACCAACAGTGGTGATCCAGTTATATGAGTGGGGAAGGTGCCATGGCGGGGGCAGCTGGAGTGCTGACCTTCTGCCCACTGGGTGCCTTTCTCCTCCAGGAAGCAATTGAGGCTATTGCAGAAAGTGCCTTTAAGACCTCTCCCTATCCTGTCATCCTGTCATTTGAAAACCATGTGGACTCGTGCGTATCCAGGCCCATTCAGCTGCAATCGCACCCAGCCCCCAGTCTCCTGCCTGCAACTACCCTGCTTTCAGCCTCTAGCCCATCCCTCCAGCTGTCAGCCAGTTCTCAACACAATTTCTGTGGGACCCCACATTCTGCTGCCTATGTCCCTGCCTCCCTGACCTTCTGGGCCCCTGATAGGGGTCATCAAGGGCATGCAATGATGGACAAGAAGGTTGGGGCTGAGCTGCTGAACCACACCCACCTTTGCTCCCTGCAGACCCCGCCAACAGGCTAAGATGGCCGAGTACTGCCGGACAATCTTTGGGGATATGCTGCTCACAGAGCCCCTGGAAAAGTTCCCAGTGAGTGGACTTCACTGTGGGACATTTGGGCCTGGGGCCTGGGGCAGGTGGGGGCCAGGTTAGGGAAGGGGATATCCCCAGAGGATGCTGGGGTTCACTTGGTTGGATTGTAGGGATGGGATCCTGTCACCTACCATGTGTCAGGCACTGTGTTGGGCCTTGGGGCATGTTAGTGACAAAGACACAGTGCCCACCCTCAGGTTTGTTACCCTCCAGTGAGGAGACAGACAAGTAACCAGGCCATTACAACCTAGTGGTTGTTATGGGAGTACGTGGGGATTCTGGTCTGGTCTTGGGTCATCAGGGAAGTCTTCCTGGAGGAAGTGATGGCTAAGCTGAAACCTGAGGGATAAACTGGTTTATCTTGGCAAGAATGGGGCTGAGGAGAGTAGTGAGAGGTGAGTTGAGAAGAGTAGGTGGAGGGCAGAGGGAGCACGCTTGGTATTAAGGAGTTTGGCCTACACCCCGAAGGTGGGGAGATGGTGCGGAGAAGGTGAGGAGATGGTGCTGACCCTCTCCCCTCTCTGCAGCTGGAACCAGGCCTCCCCCTGCCCAGCCCCCAGGATCTCAGGGGCAAGATCCTCATCAAGAACAAGAAGAATCAGTTTTCTGGCCCTGAATCCCCCAGCAAGGAGCCTGGCGGGGAGGCTGAGGGCAGCTGCTCTCCCAACACCGCTGCTGGCGAGGACACTGGTGAGTCAGGAGAGGACTGGGTGGAAGAGCAGAGGGGCAGGGCTCGAGGACCCCGCCGGGGAGCCTGTGTAACAGAGCTGTGTGTCACAGTGTGGGCTGGTGAGGAAGGGCCTGAGCTGGAGGAGAAGGAGGTGGAAGAGGAAGAGGAGGAGTCAGGAAGCCTGGATGAAGAGGAGATAAAGAAGATGCAGTCAGATGAGGTGTGTGGGGACAGTCCCCAGGCCCTTGTGCCATCCTCCTCTGTAGGGCCCTCGGGGTAGGGGGCCTGGGGCTGCGTTCCTGGGCTCTGGACTGCCCTCCACTTCTTCCCTCCTCTCTCCTCTCTAGGGCACTGCAGGCCTGGAGGCGATGGCTTATGAGGAGATGTCCAGCCTGGTCAATTACATCCAGCCCACGAAATTCATCTCCTTCGAGTTCTCTGCCCGTAAGTTGGCACGAGTGCTGCTGCTGCTGGTGGCGAGTGGAGGTTAGGCTAGATTCAGAAGGTTGTCCTGAGACCAGAGGAAGGGGAATCTCCCCCTTCCTTGGACCTGGGGCCCTGTCTATAAATACCCAGCCAAGGAGTCAGGCAAAGGCCTTGTTTAAGTGGCAGTGGCTCCCAGTTTCCCAGCACTGTACTGAGGAACTTGGCACCAAACAGAATGCTCTGGAATATGTCGGTGACTGACAGGCCACCTCAGCCAGAATGGCCCAAGGTCTTCTGTAGCCTCCTGTAGGTTTTCTGGCTCCCAGGGGTGAACTGCACCTTGGGCAGGCCCACGCCCAGAAGCCCGGGCCCTGGGAGATGAGACTTCCTGGGAGCGGGTAGAAGGCAGAGAAAGCCACCTCTGCACAATGCCCCTCGTGCCCTTCCACTTTTGTGCACACCCTTCTATTTACTTTTATCTTCCCTGGACATAAGCATGGTACATTCCTCTCACTCTCTGTGCATGTCCCCTTTTTCTGTACACTCCTGTGCACAGCTGGACCTCTGCAACCTTGACTCCTCACCCCTGAACCCACAGCCTGCACCCTGCCTGGGCACAACCATGGCAGTACTACCCTTGGTGTGCCCCTCCCCTTACATGTGTTCAGCCATTGCTTGCATGATTCACTCCCTGTGCACACTGCAGCACGCACTCATACTCTGTATGTGTGCACAGCAATTGCTGACCCCCTGGGCTCAGACCAGCATGTTCCCCACACCCTCTGTGCCCATCCGTGGCATGTGGCCCTCACTGTCCAGGACCACTGTGAGTACCCTTCACCCCCAGCAGGCACTGTTCCCCTTATGTTTCCTCCAGACCTTGGCCCCTAAGCCCTCCGGCCTCCATGGAAATGCTGGGTCGGAGGCACCTCCATGCTGGCGGGAGCTGCCCCCCAGGGGAGGCCAGGGCTGAAGGAGAGGGCAGCCTGACAGGGACACTCCCTGCTTTCTCCCCTACACAGAGAAGAACCAGAGTTATGTCATCTCCTCCTTCACAGAGCTCAAGGCTTATGACCTGCTCTCCAAGTCCTCAGTGCAGTTTGTGGAGTATCCTTGAGGCTTCAGTAGCCAGGATCCCTGGCTGGGGTGAGGGATGCGGGGAGGCCAGGGATAGGGCTCCCAGGGTAGGTGTTTGGGTCCTCCTGGTGCAGGCAGCCTCCGGCTGGGCTCCTATACTCAGGGGCAGCTACAACAAGCGCCAGATGAGCCGCATCTACCCCAAGGGAACCCGCATGGACTCCTCCAACTATATGCCCCAGATGTTCTGGAATGCTGGATGCCAGATGGTCGCCCTCAACTTCCAGACGATGGGTGAGGGCACTCCCAGGACCCTAAGAATCTTCGCCTGGCTCCTGCCCCTCCCACCTTTACACCACCCCTGGGGGGGCGGTCTTTAGAACAGATGGGGGTGTTCCGATGTTTGTTTAGGCTCTGGGAGCATGCCCAGCTATAAATGCATTAGCTCATGCCTATATAACTGCACATAGAGAACATGTGTGTGAAGATGCCTAGGTGCTGGCATAGGTCCTGGCCGCTCTGCCTGAGTGTGTCTGTGGGAACACCTGCTCCACCTGCCCCAACTCCCACTGCAAGCTTTCGGCCTGGTGTAGCTTTGCTCCTTACTGACTCCAGGTTGCAGACCCTTCCTGAAAGATGAGACAGCCCAAGGAGCCAGGCTGGGACAGGAGAAACCCTGACCTTCACAGTCTGCCCCACTTCCCCATTCGCCAGACAAGAAAGGCTGGAATATGTAGGAAACAGAAACTGACCACAGACCCAGGGCCAGGCCTTCCTCACTTAGCACCCTTGTCCCTCCAGACCTGCCCATGCAGCAGAACATGGCGCTGTTTGAGTTCAATGGGCAGAGTGGCTACCTCCTCAAGCATGAGTTCATGCGCCGGCCGGACAAGCAGTTCAATCCCTTCTCAGTGGACCGCATCGACGTGGTGGTAGCCACCACCCTTTCCATCACGGCAAGGCCCTGGGGCAGAGAGGTGGCCAGGAGGGCTGGGGTCTTGAGGAGAATGGCATGAGAGCCCACCTTTCCACTCCCAACCCTTCCTCTAATATCCTGAAAACTTCAGCCCCAGCCAGTTCGTGCAGTAGCAAGTTGCCTTGGAAACTGCCTCCTCCTCAGCACTGGAGGCTGCCACTTGGTCCCCATGGAAACCAGCGGGAAAGGTTGAGGCTGGGGTGGGGGAGGGGGAAGAGTGGGCAGAGTGGGCAGCAGGAGCCCCAGCCCGGGGGAGGGCATTGTTCTCTCCTTGCTGGGGACGGAGGTGGGAGGCCCACATCTAGCCTTCATGCTGGAAGCACTTGGTCCTCAGAGCTTAGCTGTAATCCTTGAGCCACACAGACCCTACTCGGTGGCCAGAGCTGAATGGGCTTCTTCACAACAGCCAATAATGGATGCTTCAGCTGTAGGGAGCCAGCGGCCCCTGGTGCTTAGGGAAGAGCCTGGGTGGGGATCTGATGCTGGCTCCCATGACCCACCTCAGGTGATCTCTGGGCAGTTCCTGTCAGAACGCAGTGTGCGCACCTACGTGGAAGTGGAGCTGTTTGGCCTTCCTGGGGACCCCAAGAGGCGCTATCGTACCAAGCTGTCACCCAGTACCAACTCTATCAATCCTGTCTGGAAGGAGGAGCCCTTTGTCTTCGAGAAGGTGGGGGCTAGGGCAGGGCAGGGGCTGGAGTCTGTCCCTAGTTCTTGGTCTCTACTTACAGATAAGAGGAAGTAAATAAAGGTAGCTCCTTGACCTTCCTTCTCCTCTCCCCACTCCCCATCCTGTGCCTTCCTGAGTTTCAAGAGTCCAAAACCCAAGTTTACAAATGTTCACTTGGTTTTGTGCGTGGGTGTGTGTGCATGCATGTACATGTTAGGATTAGAGGCAGAAATGTGAACTGCCAGCCCTGAGTTGAGGGTCTCGTGGGATCATGGGGGTCTTTTGTCTCCATTGGATGGCTGTTGGCAAGGCTGCCAAGGGCAGCCTGCACCCCGTCCCCACAGCTCTGGGCTGCACATCCAGCCCTTCTCCCCAGTGTGAGACCAGCCATGGCATGAGCTGTGAGGATGTCTATGTGTGTGGCCTAGAGAGTGCCCTCTGTCTGTCCTCACCAAATCTGGTAACACCCGCCATGTTCTCACACTGATGCTAAGACTTCTGGAGCCAGGGAGGGGGGCAGCTTGGCTCCCTTGCCCCTCCCCAGCCTGTTCTGTTCCAAACTCTCCCCAGATCTTGATGCCTGAGCTGGCCTCCCTCAGGGTGGCTGTGATGGAGGAAGGCAACAAGTTTCTCGGACATCGCATCATCCCCATTAATGCCCTAAATTCTGGTAAGGAGAGGGGTCCATCTTTGCCCTTCCTAGGGGTTGAAAACCAAAGTCAGCATCAGGAGCCTGCCCAAAGCAGGGGGCAGCTTCCAGGAAGGCACTGAGATCTTACCTAAAACCCTCATTCCTCAGCCCTAGGGAGTAGGGCAGGAATAGTACCTCTCCAGGAACCTAATAGAGGTGAGAACTCTGCCCACCTAACAGAATGTAATTTTCTGAAACTACTGGGGCAGTTTCCCAAGTAGCTTATGCTTATGGGCACTTAAAACGTGCTGAGAGCTTATAACATTCTCACTTAATCCTCACATGAGGTAGACACTCTAATCCCCACTTCACAAAGGAGGAAAGTCTCAGAGAGTTAAAGTAACCTGCCCAAAGTCACACAGCCAGGATAGGGCAGTGCCAGACTCAGGCCCTTGAGCCGTGGGCTGTTTGTGTGCAGTGCTGGAAGGCAGTGGGCTCTGGCTCACTGTCTGCCCCACCATGCCCAACAGGGTACCACCATCTGTGCCTGCACAGCGAGAGCAATATGCCCCTCACTATGCCTGCGCTCTTCGTCTTCCTGGAGATGAAGGACTATGTACCTGACACCTGGGCAGGTAAGAGCCCATGGCTGTCCATTCCCCCATCCCCCCTCATCAAGCCAGCCTCCAGAGTGGGGCAGGGCAGGGGATCCTGGAGTGGGTGAGGACAGGGGAGACTTCCAGGTACATCTCCATACGTACCAGGCGGGTAATGCCCTGTGCACCCAGATCTCACCGTGGCCCTCGCCAACCCGATCAAGTTCTTCAGTGCCCATGACAAGAAGTCTGTGAAGCTCAAGGAGGCCATGGGAGGTCCGCCTGAGGTCTGTGTTTCCCGGGGCTACTGCCAGGGGCTTCCAGGAGCTTTGGCCTCTCTGTGGGAGGAGGGGGCAGGGAGCAGAGTTTCAGGGCCCAGGGAGAGAGGGGTCCTCAGATCTACTTCCTAACCTGCTCTCCCTACACAGAAGCCCTTCGCACTCGGGAGTCCACTTGCCAGCCAGACCAATGCGGCATCGGCCCCAAGAAGCAATGGGTCAGCAGGTATGCACTCCGCGGTCCCCCACCTACTGGAAGGGCCTCCACGTTCTCGGCTGCACCCGCAGGCACAGGAATGGGCTGTGTCTGAAACCTGGGTGCTGGAAAGGGCTGCAGGGGGCTGTACTGTGACTCCCAGGGGACGGGGGGGGGGGGGGGGGTAGGGGGCGGACCGGCGGGAGGGGGTAGAGGAGCGAACTAAGTCAAGGGGCCCCAGGCACCTGCCAGCCCATCCTGTGGCTTTTGCAGCCCCCGCTGCTGGGGCCAGAGCCAGGGAGGAGGCCACGAAAGAAGTCGCGGGTAAGGCCTGCTGAACCCCAGGGATCTTGGGGACGAGCCTGGGGAGGTCCTGGGGCTCCTGGCGGGCTAGGCAGGCGAGGCGGCCCGGGCGGCGAGGCGCCTCACCCAGGCGTCCGCAGAGCCGAGGACGGCCAGCCTGGAGGAACTCCGGGAGCAGAAGGGCGTCGTGAAGCTGCAGCGGCGGCACGAGAAGGAGCTGCGGGAGCTGGAGCGGCGCGGCGCGCGGCGTTGGGAGGAGCTGCTGCAGCGGGGCGCAGCGCAGCTGGCGGAGCTCGGGCCCCTGGGCACCGGGGGCGGCGGCTGCGGCGGATACCGCAAGCTCGGCCCCGGCAAGGGCTCCCGCAAGAAGAGGTAAAGGCCACGGCGGCGGCGGCCTGCCCTTCGCGGCGCGCGGGCGGCGGGCGCCGAGGGCTCAGGGCCTGTCGCCACGTGGCCTCCGCAGAACTCTGCCCGGCGAGGAGAGCGCAGGGGCAGCGCCGCTGGCAGAGGGCCCCGAGGGCGCGGACGCGCGCGTGCGGGAGCTGAGGGACAAGCTGGAGCTGGAGCTGCTGCGGCAGGGCGAGGAGCAGTACGAGAGCATCCTGAAGCGCAAGGAGCAGCACGCGGCGGAGGTGCCAGTCGGGCGATGACCCAACCAAGCCCACCCCCTCTGCGCCACATGGGGCTTCTCCCCAAGTCCTTCCTTCCTCTCCCCGCAGCAAATGGCTAAGATGATGGCGCTGGCCACCGAGAAACAGGCCGCAGAACTGAAGTCCCTCAAGGAGGCCTCGGAGATGTAAGAATGCCTCCTTCCCACACCTGACTCTCGCCTCCCAGCAAGGGCTTGGGCCCCACAAAACATCAGCCTCTTGTCTGTCACTCTGCAGGGACACTAAGGAGATGAAGAAAAAGCTGGAGGCCAAGAGACTGGAGCGGATCCAGGCCATGACCAAAGTCACCACAGACAAGATGGCCCAGGAGAGGTGAGCCCTGGAGGAGAGGCCCAGAGCTGGGCAGACCCACCCCAGGTGGAAAGGGGTCTCCGTGCAAGTGCATCCTGACTTGCTTCCCAAAGATGTGCCTCTCCCCTGGCTCTTGAAAAAGTTGATCCCACCTCTGTCATCTCTGATCAGAGAGTATCCTCCTTAGGCAAAACACAGATGCCAACACTGCTTAGACAGAGGGGTGCACTGGAGGGAAATCAGGCCTGCAAAGAGGGAACTGAAGCCCTGGGATGACAGCCTGCCACTCAGGTGGCTCTGCTTCCTGCCTGTGCTTCCCAAGGACGCCTTGAAGGACAGTGTGTTTCACTGAGGAAGCTGTTCCCTCAGAAGGCCCCAGGGCTGCCAGTGGCCCCCTACATCCTCTTTGGGTCCCTATACTTTCCCTTCTGGCTGGTTCCTGTCCCTATGATGGATTTCTCATTTGCCTACACCCCGAGGAGACTTCAGCTCACTCAACTCTCCCCAGGGGCCTCTTGCCCTTTCTAAAACTCCAATTACACCAACAGGTTGAAGAGAGAGATTAACAACTCCCACATCCAGGAAGTGGTGCAGGTCATCAAGCAGGTGTGTAAGGGCTGTGTCCTTCACACACACATTCGTATTCTCTCGCTCTCTCTTCCTCCCCTCTCTCTCCGTCCAGCGGTGGAAAGGGGTGGCCCCAGGCACTTACTTTGCTCTTAGGAGATGTATTGTCCAGGGCTGTCCATGCAGCTAGGGGTGGGAGGGGGCATCCCCGGGTTCTGGCCTGGGTGTGGAGGCTGAGGTACCAGCCTGAAGGTCTTTCTCTGGCCAGCTCCCCTGCCTGGGAACAACGCGGGCTAGCTGGCTAGGGCAGGATGGGGCTGGAGGGGGTGAGTGAAGAGCGAGTGAGAAGGGCTTCCTGAGGTGCCAAGGAGTTGCAAGAGGAAGGAAGGATGTGCTGAGAATGGACCCAAAGCTCCCCTAGGGTTACTAACCACAGTAACAGGGCTGCCATCTACTGAGGCCTGCCCTTGTGCTAGGCACTACGCCAGCAGCTTCACACAAACCATCTCATACAATCCTTTACAATCCAGACAGACAGGGAATGCTGTCCTCATTTTACAAATTAAAAAGACTGCCCAAAGGTTAAGGAATTTGTCCAAAGTCTCACAGGGGGTTAGCCAGGATTCCAGCTGGATTCTAGCATAGGCTGCCTGTCCTGCCGTCCTGACTCCCTGCCTCTCGCTCCTGCCCAGATGACGGAGAACCTGGAGCGGCACCAAGAGAAGCTGGAGGAGAAGCAGGTGGCCTGCCTAGAACAGATCCGGGAGATGGAAAAGCAGGTAACAGCCCGCTGCCCTAGCCCCCAGGAGAGCTGGACAGGCTCCAGGCTGCGAAGGGCCCCTGCTCCAGGGAGCTGCCAGTCAGGAGGTCAGGGGAAGGGGGACATCATCCTCCCCAGTGGGTCCCAAGGCATCCTGCAGTGAGGCAGCTGCGCAGATCTCTCTGCTTGGTTGGCGTCTCCTCTCCTGTGAGACTCGCTGATGGGCTCCACCACCCCCTCCCTCCCACCCCAGTCTCCTGGAAGCTCTGAACAAGGAGCCTGGGCTGCTCTTTGTCCCACTGCCCAGGGAGGGGGGGGGGGCTCCTCCTCAGCATGGTCCTTGCTGTCCCCGCAGTTCCAGCAGGAGGCGCTGGCAGAGTACGAGGCCAGGATGAAGGGCCTGGAGGCCGAGGTGAAGGAGTCGGTGAGGGCCTGCCTCAGGACCTGCTTCCCCTCCGAGGCCGAGGCCGAGGACAAGCCTGAGAGGGCCTGCAAGGCCTCTGGGGAGCTGTGTGAGCAGCACCCACTCACAGCAAAGGCCAACGTCCAGGACAGCCGCCTCTGATGCCACCACCCCACTGGGACATTTAGCAAGGATGTTCAGACCCTTCTCTGGGATGTGACTCTATCCCCCCAGGAGAACAGAGCCCCAGCACTCTGAGACTATGGGAGGCCGGGGCTCCCGTGGATGCTGCAGCCCCCTCCTCAACAGCCAGCACAGAGGAGGAGGCAGGAGGCTGGTACCATTAGGGCAAGGACCTATGTGGGCCTAGAAGTCTTCTCCAAGCTGACTTTCTGCTTCCCATCCGTCTCCCTGATCTCTGGATAAGTGTCTTATATTTGTTGAGGGCAAAAGAATATGGATTGGGAAGCCGGAAATGGGATCCTGGCCCTACTCTACCTTTCCTAGTGTGCAACTAGTGCTACCCCACTCTGAGCTCAGTCTCCTCACCTGGAGGTTTGGACCTACCCACCTGGAACCTTCACTCTAGTACTTGTGGTTCAAGTGGGACCAAACCCCAAACCCTCTTGCCTCAGTGTGGGCAGCTCAACTGGGCTTCCAGTACCCACCTCAGGCCTCGCTGTCAGCTCCTTGAGGCAGAGTCTGGCACTACCTCGAAGCTCCCTGGGATGGCCTTTCCCAGGGTCTCTGGCTGAGGTCCCTTCCCTCACCTTCTGCCTGTTGGGGATGGGAGGTTGACATGGAAAAGCTGCCTCAGCTGACTGGCCCTGGGCTGCTGAGTCATGTGGGGCGGTGGCCTCTCAGGCACTCTCCCACCCTGAACCTGGCATCACCCCTGGGCCTGGTGGCAGGCACTTCCTAGCATGCACCCCACTCAGGCTGCCCGACAAGGTCAGCATCATTTTCTCTCCTGAATTAGTGAGTTTTATTTATTTTTCTCCTTCCTATTCCTATTAAAGAACCCTATTCCAGTATTTCCTGCCTAAGTCTGGCCTCTGTTCTACAGCTAGGAAATGGGGGTGGACAGGGGAGTGGAGTGCCCCTGAACTAAAATGGGCTAGGGAAAAAAAACCCTTGGGAGCTGACCCCAGGGTGAGGTCCCTTCCAAAGCTCAGTGAAATGGCCCTGCCTCTGGGCTTGAAGAGGATTTACTTCTTCTGCTGGCTCTGATGCCACAACCACTGGAAAATGATGTCACCTCCTCTTTACCCCCACACAAATGTGGCCTTTCCTTGTCTCCACCCTCAAGGCTGGAACAGAAGAGCTTAGGGCAAAGGTGCCCCTCACCCTCTTGGGGAGTCCCAAACCTCTAGGCCACTTGGACCCCTTTTTAGGGAAGGCTTATAGCAATCAGATGCTTGGGCCCCTGTGGCAGCTATGGTCGGCCCCAAAACTTGCTGTGGAGGCGCTTGTGGGAAGCCTCCACTCACTGTACCTATGGCATAATCCCAAATCCCAAGTGGGCACAGTCACTGGCTTGGGAGAGGCAGAGTGGGGGTTGATTCTGGGAAGAGGTTGTTTTCTTTTTGGAGTTATAGCAAATACCATTAGCTGTGAGCACCTGTGCCTTTGGAAAATAAACATGTCCTCATCCCTTGGCGGGGTCTGCCGTTTGGGATCCTACCAGGTCTTGGCTGCAGGGTGAGGCAAGGGGGCCTGCTCATTCACAAGACTGCGGCCCGGCACTGAGCAGCCTGCCCCGCCGCCCCATTACAGACTGGATACAGCCGGGGGAGACACCAACACCCCGGGCACTGACCTGTCTTCAACCTTCCAGGCAGGCACTCAGCCACTCCTCCTTTACCTGTCCTTTCACCGCAGGGGGTAGAGCTGTGAAAGGATGAGGATCCATGCCTAGAGGAACTGACTGGCCCAGGCAGTGGGCATAAGCCTGGGCCAGACCAAATGGAGCCCACTGGGCAGCCCCCAGCTCTTGAGGAGGAGCTGCCTTTCCCTGGCCTCTGGGCCAGGCTGGGCAGACTCTATGCCCCTCATCTGGAGCCGGACAGCCCAGAAATGGGGAAGGTGATGCAATGCTGCCCCTGGAGAGGCCCCAGCACAGCAGGTAGGGGGCTTCCCATGTGGCCAGGCCTGAATACTCATCTCCCTGCTTTCTGTTCTCTGAAAAAAGGACAAAGTGTCTCCTGGGCAAATGCCATCTCTGGGCCCTGGAGAGGAATAATCTCTGGCTGCAGGGGATGTGCAGAGGAAGAGTTGATGCCTTCCCTCGGGGCACTGGGGCAGGTGAAGGGCACCTGGGTCCCGTCCCTGCTATGTATCTGTGGGACTGGGGCAAGGTTCCCTTTCCACTCATCATGCCTCAGCTTCACCTTTTGCACAAGGAGAAGGGTCCCTAACCCTTTCCCAATCCTATTGCTGACTCAGACACGAGTCCCCTGCTGACTCACCCCGCCCCCTGCACCCCCCCAGCAGCCCTCTGGATCTCCCAGACACGTGCCACCGGGCCCAACCCTGCTGAGCTGGTGCAACGTGACATGGTGAGGGGGCTGGTGACACTTGAGGAAGGGAGCCCCAGGGGGGAGGCAGTGGCAGACAAAGTGACAGACCACACTGAAGTGCCTCTGGGAGGAAGCCCTTTTGCCAGCCTAGGGCCTGCTGGGGAACAGGCTCAGCAGGTGGGAGGGGAGGGGGAGTGTGGAGAGCCTGCCTGCCCCCTGCCTGCCTCGGTTTCATCTCCTGTCAGCCTTCAGCTCCCTAAGCGACAGCTTCTAATTCCGGCTGTTGTTGCCTCTGTGCTCTGCAGCAAAGTCTCAGCTTTGCTGTTTCTTTTCTGTTCATAACATACTGAGCCCATAAGGAAGTCAGAGCACAGGCTCCCGGGCCTGAGGTCTGGCACCCCCACCCCCATCCTGCCACAGCCATGGCTAGGTTGGTGATGCCAGCTGGGGCGAATGGAACCAGCTGCACCCAGTACAGTGCTCTCTGCCCTGACTCGTCTTCTTCCCTGAACTGTCTCAATCCACCACAGGGAACAGGGACATAAATGAAGTGGAGTTGTCTCAGGGAGGCTTGAGGAGGAGGAGGCATGGCTCTTCAGGACCAAGGGGGCGGCCATTCTGGGTTTCTGCTCCTGCTCTCCACCTGGGGGTGCACAGCCTGGCTCAGCAGGCTGGCCTGCCACACATAGATTCCAGGGGTACTCCCTCCCTTGACCCTGGCAACAGAGAGAAGGGAAGAAAGCAATTTTCCTCGTGCTGCAGAAAAGGGAAATTGAGTCATAAAAGGAAGAGAAGCTTTTCTTCTGCTATCTGAATAAAGAGGGAGAGCACTCCTGCCTTCTCATTGGGGGTAGGAAGGCTCTACCCACTCCTGGGGGCCACCCCAGGAGGGGCCCCGTCTGGGGGCGGAGCAGTGAGGGCTGCACTCTAAATAACTATGCAGCTCTTTCCCTGACACTCTCTCACTCCATCCGGAGTGAAGCAGGCAGGGCTGGGATGTATCAGCCCCATTTTGCAGATGAGAATACGCAGGCTTGGAGCCACACTGCTAGTAAATGCCTTCAAGCTGGGACTTAACCTCTGATGTCAAATACTGTGCCCTTTCTATGACACCGTGAAAGAAAAGTGGCAGAGCCCTAACCAAGAGCTTAAAAAATGCAAAAAAGGGGGGCTTCACAGTGTGTGCAGGTATACATTCCATGCTCCCCACATGACAGATGGGAGTGGGAGCCTCTGCTCTATGACCTGGGTGCCAAATCCAAGGTGGGCATCCCTGGAGGTGGGAGCTAGAGAGAGGTGAGAGGCTCAGGGTGCAGGGCCATGAGCCCACTTTGTCACACCCATCTGAGCCCACTATTTCCCCTCCCAGCAGCAAATGGTCTCCTCGCCCCATACCTTGCCCCAGCATCTCCTACTGCAAAGCATCTTATCATTGCCCTGCCCAGGCTGAGGACATCTTCATTCTTCTCTTAATTTCCTGTCTCTTATAGGAAAGGACCCCTTAAAGCAGCCCTCAACACTGTCCCCTAAAGTTGTTTTTCCTGCTTCCATGCCTTTGCCTCCATAACTCTCTGTATGGAATTGTCTTCCTCATTTCTTAGCAGCCAGATCCCACACATCCTTGAAGGACCAACTCCGAAGTCCTGTTTTCAGAAGACCCCAGAGCCTTCTCCGTTGCCCAACTCTTTTCCTCCAGGGACAGTCTTGGTATCATATTTAGCAGATGTAGTCAACCCTCAGATGACATCCTCCACTTTTTATGTCTCAGTCTGATCTTCTCCATTACAAGACAAAGTCTCTTCTAACCGGAACCGAGCTTCTGCCGCGGTATTTCCCACTGCCAGGAACACAATGCCCAGCTCATGAAGTCTCAGTAAAGTATGTAGTTGATACCTAGTTCACTCCTTACGTTACAAATATCCATTCCAACCCTACTCACCTCTCCCCACTCCCCAAGTTCTGAGGTGCCCTAATTCCCCTCAACCTAGGTCTCTGTGCCCCCCCCTTCCCAGGACCGAGGTGGGTGCTGGTGGGAGGGAGAGGAGATGCGGTGGTTTTTCCACGCATCTAGTGGAAAATGGAATTTGTGCTCTTCTCTCTTTACAGATCAGCTAGTAGCCACAGCCAGAGCCCTGTGGCCCCAGGGGGCTTGTGCTCAAGACAGAGACAGAGACAGGGACCGTAGGTCGGGGCGGGGGGGAGTCTTGAGTGGGTCCCTCGCTCTTTCCTAGGTGGTGGCCAGTCCTGGAGTAGCGGGGAGCCGGCGCAGAGTAGCTGCTAACGGGCCTGCAGCATGCCCAGGTGCTAAGCAGCCCGCTCCGAGTTGGGGCAGCCGCGCAGTGTACGCTCCGCCCGCTACGCAGCCGCCGGGGGCTGGCACGCGGGCGCGTGGTCGGGGTTGGAGACGTCTGAGATGCAGAGCGTGCTCGCCACCCCCACTACCCCCCACCGCTCGGAGTGAGCGTGTGCGGGAGGAACAATCGTGTGTGAGTGCGTGATTCGCTGCACTTCGAGTGGCAGTTCCCAGCCAGACTGAGCGCCCCCCACAACCTGCAGCACATGTGCCCGCTTCCCCCAAGTTACTCCTCTTCCGTCTTTCTCTGCCACCCCAGGTCGCATGGTCCAGTTCTGCCCTCAGGGAGTCCCGTTTCTTTTCACTCTGGGCCACACCGGGCAGTTCTTAGTCTTCCCCGACGAGCCCGAGATCCCGCCAGTTTCTAAGGAGCCCAGGGCACCGACTCGAGTGGGGGCGGAGGGCGGGGAGAGAAGACTGCGACTTTGGGATTGGCCCGGTTGGGTGCTTGTGGCCCCCGGCGAGCAGCCCCCGCCCCCGCCCCGCAACCGCCGCCGCATTCCCAGGGGAGCGCGGAGGAGGAGCCGCTCCCCGACTTCGTGGCCCACGAAGGAGTGGGGGTCAGGGGCGGTCTCCGCCGCCCTGTCCGTCTCTGCCCTGACGGCGCAGCCGGCTTCCAGGGCAGCCACTGCCATGGAGACCCCCGAGGCTATAAAGCCAGGTACCTAAGTGGCGGCGGCTCCCGCGTCGCTGAGTCCCCCAAGTGAGGAGCTAGCGCCCCGGCGTGGCCCGGCCCCCGCGAGAGGAGAGGAGGCGGAGGAACGGCGCCAGTAGCTTGAGGAGCGGCGCGCCCCGCCAGGGCTGGAGGCAGGCGTGCACGGCGGGCGCCACCGTCTCAGCAGGGGAGCGGGGGCTGCCCGGGGTGCGGGTGAGTGGCACGGCTCCAAACCACGAGGGACTGAGGGCGCCGGACACGGGGAAAGCAGCGGGAGACTCAGAAGGGGGCGCAGCTTCGGCTCCTGTCATCTCGTGGCGGGCCAGGAGCGGAGCCCAGAGTAGCTAGCAATCAACACCTTCAGGCGGGAGGCCCGGGGAAGACGCAGCAAGACGCCAGGCGTGCGGGCGAGGAGCGGCTGGGCAGCCGGAACCGCGGGTGCAACTCGAGTGGGAATCTCCGGACCCTCGGCCGCCGCCCACGCGCGGAGGGAGCGGCACTAGAGCGCGGGCGGAGGCCTGGGCCCCGCGGGACGCGAGAACAGGGGCGCCCCCGTGCGGAGCTGCCGGGCCGCCCGGCTGTGGCGGCCGGGGCCATGCTCAAGCCCAAGGACCTGTGCCCCCGAGCGGGTACGCGCACCTTCCTGGAGGCCATGCAGGCGGGCAAAGTGCACTTGGCCCGCTTCGTGCTGGACGCGCTGGACCGCAGCATCATCGACTGCCGTGCTGAGCAGGGCCGCACGCTGCTCATGGTGGCCGTGGGGCTGCCGGACCCCGCGCTGCGCGCGCGCTTCGTGCGATTGCTGCTCGAGCAGGGTGCAGCCGTGAACCTGCGGGACGAGCGCGGCCGCACCGCACTCAGCCTGGCGTGCGAGCGAGGCCACCTGGACGCTGTGCAGCTGCTGGTGCAGTTCAGCGGCGACCCCGAGGCGACCGACTCGGCTGGCAACAGCCCGGTGATGTGGGCGGCGGCGTGCGGCCACGGGGCGGTGCTCGAGTTCTTGGTGCGCTCCTTCCGCCGCCTCGGCCTGCGCCTCGACCGCACCAACCGTGCGGGCCTTACGGCGTTGCAGCTGGCCGCTGCCCGTGGCCATGGGACTTGTGTGCAGGCCCTCACTGGGCCCTGGGGTCGCGCCGCCGCCGCCGCCGCGGCCCGAGGCTCCAACTCCGACAGCCCCCCCGGACGCCCGGCCCCCGAACCCAGCCCCGAGCGTCGACGACCCAGCCCCCGCCGCCTACCGCGGCCTCTGCTGGCGCGCTTTGCGCGAGCGGCGGGCGGCCATGGCCACGGAGGCGAGGCTGGCTCAACGGTCAAGAGTTCGGGCCGGCACCGGGCGCAGGGCAGCGAGCGGCCCGAGTTGGGCCGGAGCATGAGCCTGGCCCTGGGTACGGTGACCGAGGAGGAGGCTGCCCGTCTACGGGCGGGGGCCCTGATGGCCCTACCAAACTCGCCCCAGTCAGGGACTGGGCGGTGGCGCTCACAGGAGGTGCTGGAGGGAGCGCCTCCAACCCTAGTGCAAGCCCCCATTGGCCTTAGCCCCCACCCGGAGGGCGGCCCTGGCTCTGGCCGCCTGGGTTTGCGCCGACGCTCCACAGCCCCAGACATCCCCAGCCTGGTCGGGGAGGCGCCAGGGCCTGAGAGTGGCCCGGAGTTAGAGGCCAACGCTCTGCCTCTCTCGGTGCCTGGGCCAAAGCCTTGGCAGGCGGGCACGGATGCTGTGGTGCTGCACGCTCAGCGGTAAACAGCGCGAGGCCGAGCCTCTCTTCCCCCACCCGCCTGTCTCTGCTCTACTGGAATTTCTCCCTTTCTTCTAGGTCCCTCACTTTCTGACAGTAGCCCTTCCCCCATCTCAGAACCTGTCCCGCTGCCAAAGCAAGACCTCCACCAGAAATGAGAAAGGGACCCTCATCTTATGTCTTTTTTTGTGCTCGTTGGTATTCCCAGCCTTTCCCGTCGCTGGAAGGTGAAGTGTGGAAGACAGGTTCCATAGGCTGCCACCAGCCAGGAAGGTGGATCCTCCCTCCCCCAGCCCTAGGCTCAGTCCTGGGTCTGCCTAGGTTCCTGCCAGCTCCTGCCCAGTCCCCCTTCCCCTTGCTGGGTTTCCCAACACCCTGGCAGCCAGGCAGGCAGAGGAGTCAACCTTGGAGAACAAAGGCTCAGGCTCCCTCCCTCTGCCTAGTGATGCTGACGATAATGCCACGAACTACCAAAGTCTCCTTTTCCCCTATGCGTTGGAGAAGGAGAAGACCAGGAGGGGCCCCAGAGCCTTTCTGGACGGGAGGGCTGATTAGAAAGAAATCTGGCCGTTTTTCTGGGGTAGAAACTCCTGCCTCAAGACAATGAAAGCATATTTTGGGGGTGGCAGAGCCCCTGGTGTTCAACGCCATTTGTCCCTTGAGCCAGCTTGTGGGTAGCTTGAGCTCCCTCTGGCTCTCAGACGCAGGATTTGACTTCATTGATAATGTGGGGTCACTGCTCCACATAACCCCTACCCAGCCCCACTCCGGCTCCTAAGTCAGCCTGCTTCTCAGCTCGGATGCATTTGAATTCCATCTTTGAGGTTCAGCGCCTCTCCCCTCGGGTCCCAGCCTTATTTCCACTCGCTGTCAGATGCCCGAAATGGAAAGGACTTAGTACTTCCCCGCCCCCACGCCTCCCAGCTGCCGGGTCCCGCACGTGGGCGCTCCCGCGGGGTGGAACGGTTGCGAAGGCTTTGCTTAATTGTATTTCTTCCAATCCTCAAAGAACTCGTGTTTGGAGCCTTTGTATATGAAGCAGAAAGCAGCGGGTCTGATCCGAGGCTTAAGAACCTGACAATATCTCTTTAAATAGAAGCTCCGCGAGGGGGATAATTGACTGAATGTTTGCGACGTTAAACGGCGGCGCGCGGGAGTCGGGAGCCCACACGAGCCGCAGGTCCAGGTTTAAATTATATCAAACTCCGGTGAGAGCTGCGAGGGGCCTGTTAAACGGCTCCTGCTTCTTGCTGGGCCGCTAATGGAGGGCAGGGCAGATGACGGATGCGAGAGGTCGAGACCCAGGGCTCCTGCCTCTGCCCCTGTGCATGGGCCAAAAGGGGCCGGCCCCGTTCTATTATGGGGCAGGTTAGTGAGTCACAGGCACGCGCGGAGAGGTGGTTAAAGGCCCTTTACCGGCCTGGTCCTTTGTTCCCGTTCCTGCCCTCCTACTCTTTGTACCCGCCTGGCGAGGGGGCGGGGTTGAGGATGGGGGGTCTGGCGGATCTCGTGCGCCAGGACCCTGCGGAAGCGCTAGCACTTGTGTCACTTGCGCCCAGCCCACAGTGTGGCGGCAGGTGGCTTTTTTTGTGGACCTCGAGGGTTGAGCGTGCAGCCCCTCGTCTGCCTGCGGTGGGGTCTTTTCAAGACGTCGGTCTGTTCGTCTTTGCAGGACGGAAGGTTTCTCACCAGTAACTCCGAGGGAACTGCCCAGAGCGAAATGGCCGTGCTGAGAAATTGGGCTTGGGGGTGAAGGGTGAGAGGTTAGGGAGTGGGCCTTGCGCAGGTGCCAGACACCTCCCCAGTCCTTCCACCACCCCACCCCACCCGCTTAGGCCGCGCGGGCCGGCACCCTGGACGTGATCTCTGGTGCCCCCTGGCGGCAGCGCTGCGCTCTCCCCGCTGCGCCTGGCCCCGAGCTCAGACTTCTGGTTTTAGCTGGGATCACCGCTGTGTACTTCTCCCTCCGTGTGCATTTACCCATGGAGTTCTCTGCCTCTCACAGAATGTTAAATCCGGATACTTGAAATCACTTCACAGCAATGAAGTGAGGGACAATGAACAAAAAACTCGCTTTGGGAGTAGCAGGAGCCCAGACCCTTCACTAAGGACCCCAAGTTAATCTCCCAAGTTAAGGCTCCTCAACCTGAGGGAGACCGCTCTCTTCCGAAAAACTGGAGCTGCCAGCCCTTCCTTCATGCTTTCTGAACCTTGGGACCTGCCAATTATGCAGTTTTCTTGTGATGACGTTTGCTTCATTTCTGAGGTGTTCTGCCCTTCCCCTCCCCTCTTCTCCCCAAACATCTGCCTTTCCTCAGTTCCCCTGTCTGGGCGGTGGGTGCACAATACCAGAGTGCCTGAAAAGTGTGGGGAGAGGGTCTGGGGGGGATCACTGGACATACCCCTGCAAACTGCTTCTTTCTGATCTTTGCTTGCTCCCTTCCTCCCTTTTCAGCTGTGTTCAATTTCAATGAAGTTTTTAATGGTGTAGGAATTTAAGTATTTTGGCTTAAAAACAGTATGAAGTCTGGGTTGCACATTGTATCAGAGGCTGTAATCTTTCCAGCGCCTTTGACATGTTGGCTTTCTGGTTGAACGTCACCTTGGGCTCTCTTTACTGGGTAAATGACCCCCAGAGCTTCTCTCTGCGGAGTTGCCCAGAGCATGGTGGTGGAATGTGATGTTTCTGAAAACCCGCAAAAGATTGCTCCTGTCTGACTGCCTTGCTGTCCTTTCATACTCCTTGCCAGGCCCAGCTCTGGGCACAACTTCCATGTTTTGCCACATTTCACTCCGCTGAACTTCCTCTCTCTGTCAGCACCAGGGTGTTGAGGCTGGGGTCCCCTCTAGCTCTCTCCCCACCTTAGAAGAGACTTTTCTGAGTATTTTGCTTTCCTAATTCTTGTTGCTTTCGTCATTGTGAAGAGTCATGCAGGCCACTGGATCTCGGTACTGATCAGTGCGTGAGGCTAAAGGACGTACGCACACCCTTTCGGAGTGAGACTGTGTGGTGGAAGGACTAGTAGAACTCAAAAGAATAGTTAATAAATCCAGTATTATTCCATTGTGAGAACTGACCTCTCTTTGCCTTACCAACCACTGCCGACTCTTGGCTCCCTTTGGAGCGATGGAAGGATGCCCTTGCTTCCTGTGGAGGTTTCTGCTTTAGTGAGCCTCTGTCCCCACCTACCCTAGTATGGCTGGCTCCATATGGAAGGTAAGTCACAGGTGCTGCTTCCAACTGAGCTGAGAGAGCTGGGACCGTAGGATCAGGGCACCTTCCTGGGTGCCAGTGCTGGGAGGAGCGGGGGGTCTGTGTGACTCCTTGCTTCTAGCTAAGAGGTTGCAGTGAACCCAGGTTGGGGTAGATCTCAGGAAGGAAGTACTAGAATTAGTGCTGGAGCTAGAAACTGAAAGATAATTTCATCCTCCTCCCCACCCCCAAGACCAGAATCCAGGCTTCTTGGTTTCCAGGCACTACTCTGCTCTGTCTCAACTCTACACCTTTCCCTCAGTTCTGGGAAATGCAGCAGGGACTGTTTTCCCACTAGAAGCAGTTTCAGACCCCTTCCTGTGGAAGCTTGAGGTCCAGGGAGTGAGAAGCAAAAGGGGAAGGGAGAAGCCTTTGCAGAAAGTGGTCATCAGCCACTGAGGCCACCCCCATCAAATACAGCACTTCCCCCTGGGAAGGAGCCCTATTTCTTAGCTCCTTCAGTCCCAAGGGCCTTTCACTTCCTGTTTCCCTCCTTCTCTGCCCTCATTTTGGGCCGACACACCAGCATGGTGATTGGGTGTTCTGCGGACCAGAGCTGGGGGGCTCACGAGGGGGAGGAGGAAGGGCCACTACAGGTTACAGGTGTGCAGCTCGAAGACGGCCTGGAGCTCACGAGGGGGAGGAGGAAGGGCCACTACAGGTTACAGGTGTGCAGCTCGAGGACGGCCTGGAGCTCACGAGGGGGAGGAGGAAGGGCCACTACAGGTTACAGGTGTGCAGCTCCAAGACAGCCTGTCTCCACTCCCAGAGATGACAGGAAGCCCAGAGGTTCTGAACACTCAGTTTAATTTAAAACAGGCACAAGTGCAAACAATTCACAAAAATGTCTAGGGAAGACGGTTTTGTTTTTAAAACACTGACCCTTAAAAAAAAGTCCTTGCAATTTCTTTGCCCCAAAGCAGGCCACTAGGGAGCAGAGGAAATCTAAAAAATATTATCTAGATAGGATCCAGACACCTGAAGTTCTTCCCTGGAGTTCCCTGTCTCACAGCAGCCCTGAAGCAGGGAGGAAAGAGACCAAGGATTCAGGTGTCTGTGGAGGCCGCCAGGGGCAGATGGTGGGCACAAATGGGGTGCCCATTCCCTTGACACGATGGAACCCCGGGAGGTGGTTCACCTTCTCCCCCAGATAGGGTTCTGAGGAGGAGAATGGGTCCCTGATGACCTGGTTGTAGACGAAGTTGAAAGGTAAAACAGTTTATTTCCTTACCATTCCTGTGTCTGGCCCTCACACTCCACAGTGCAGGAGAAACTCAGAAACCTGCACCCCCAGGATGTTAGACTCAACACAGACCTCTTCACTGGTCAGGTGGAAACATGAGACTCGAGAGGTGGGAAGCCAGGCCAAAAGAGCAGGTCCCTTTAGGCTGGAACTTAGAGAGGACGGGGCAGCCTTCTTGAAGCTGGCTGTGGGTGACCTGAAGGGACCTGGGCTGTCAGGGTGGCCTTCTGCCCCTTACACACACACACTCTTTCCTTCCTCCCCTTACACTGTTTCTCTCTCTCTCTCTCACACACACACACACACACACACACACAGGATGTTCTCTCCATCCTGTAAAGTGAGACCACTTTTACCAGCAACCCCCTTCTTTCTCTTTCACTTAGCAGATGCCCCGACCCCTGCCATGGCCTCCGAGCAGGCCGTGTGGGGAGAGGCAGTGTGGGTGGTCAGGAAGCAGTGCAGTGGGACTGTGCCCTCAGAAGGTCAGACACCAGGAAGGAAGAGGGACAGAGGTAATAAAAACCTTCCCTGCGGCCCTCTTGATACCCCAAGGTTTGAAGCTGGAGCTGAGGACAGCAAGTGTGAAGACAGGCAGTCCGCCCTCTATGATGGCCTGGGATGCCAGTGTACAACTACCTTTAAAAAACCACAGCAGCCTTTTCTGCTGTGTTGGCCACAGTGGCCAGGAGTACCAGTCTCTGCATTTCTTAGAAATATCCCTGTGCAAATAACAAAGGGTCATCCTGTAGAAGGGGTGTCCATCATCCCAAAGGCAACTGGGGACTCTGGGGAGGGAGAGGGACTAAGGGGGCAGGTCCGGCCTGGCCCAGTGGGCTGAGGGGCAGGAGGGTGGAAGTGGGGCTTCACATTCAATCTTTGGAGAGAATACTGAGAGAATGAGGCAGGGAGGCCCTGCTGGCAGGCTGGCTGCCCAGTGTCCCCTGCCTATGGGCATAGGTGGCAGGTGCACTCAGGATGGGCTCAGCAGGTAGAGGTCTGCTTGCGGTAGAGCTGGATCAGGGGCACCAGGCACTCGGGCAGTCCCGTCTGCAGCAGGAAGGGGTGGTCCAGCAGCTCCTGAGCTGTGGCTCTGTCTTGGGGGTCCCGCACCAGCATCCGTTCCAGGAAGTCTCTCAGCACTGGGGAGACCTGTGGAGACAGGGCAGCAAGAGGAAGCCACGATGTGCAGTCACTTTGGTGTGACGTGACTGCCTGGCCCTGCCATTGTTTGAACATCTTGAATTCTCTGGTTTCGTACTTCCTGGTGCCCCCTAGCCCCCAATTCTCAAGGCTCTCAGCATTCAGGCTCTGCAGGTCTGTGCAAAGGGCATGAAACTGACATCAAGATGTCCAGCCTGGGTCTATCCCTGACCTGGGGCAAGTTGCAATTTTCTCTAGGCCTCAGTTTTCTCATCTGCAAAATAGGCTAATGATAAAGTATGCTTTCCCTGTCTGCCACATGGGGCTTTAGTGGAGATTAAAAAAGAGGTCAGAGAAAAGGAAGTGTTTTGAAAAGTAAAAAAACAACAAGGTGGGGCTGGGTGCAGTATTCACACCTGTAATCCTAGCACTCTGGGAGGATCGCTTGAGGTCAGGAGTTTGAGACCAGCCTGAGCAAGAGCGAGATCCTGTCTCTACTAAAAATAGAAAAAATAAGCCGGGCATGGTGGCATGCACCTGTAGTCCCAGCTACTCAGGAGGCTGAGGCAGGAGGGTAGCTTGAGCCCAGAAGTTTGAGGTTGCAGTGAGCTATGATGATGCCACTGTACTCTAGCCCAGGTGACAGAGTGACACTCTGTCTCAAAAAACCAAAAACCAAACCAAACCAAAACACAACAAAAAACTAAGGTGGGACCGGAAGAGGAAGATTTCTTTGTTGCTCTGAGCCTTAGAGTCTAAGGCAAGGACTTATCTTTGTTCATTTTGAGCCATTATTTTTGGATAAGGCTGCCTTGGGCAGGAGGCTACATTCTCTGGGGAATCAGCCAATTGGAGATCTCCACTCTCTGCTAATTTTGGGGTTAGCAGTGCAGGCTCCAAGGACCAGTTGTCTTGGAAGATATTTCCTGTTGGTCCTTCCACCCAGCTGTGTTGCCGCCACAGAATTGCTATTTAGAGACTGGGCTTCGACCCTCTGGGACATTCCTTGCTCTGGCCACCAGATGGCAGTGCCACCTAGCAGCTCAGTGCCGACCTGCCAGCAGGGGGTGTCCACAGGTAAGGCCTGCAGGTTTGGTGTGGATTTGGCAGAAAAGGGTTAGCTGCCTGCACATACACACATACATACTGGTTTTAAGGGGAAAGCTGAGGCTCAGCTGAGGTCAGGATGTCAATAACGGGGGACAAGCCGATTGCTGTGGGCATGGTGTGGCTCTCCTGACAAATGCGGTGGAGTTCGTGCTCAGTTAAACTTCCCTGGATTCCTTCCCAGCCAGCAGGCATTGCTGGTGTCCATGCTTTCCCTGCCCATAGGTGTCTCTGGGCCCCTGTCAAGTGCCTGCCGAGGAGTGACTCTACTGAGGCTGTGAACATGTTGGAGTGAACGTGGGCGTTTGTGCATGGATGTGGCCCCACACTCAGGTTCAGGTTTTGTGTGGAGAAAGAGGAGCCTTTCCTGGGAGCCCAGACCCTCCAGCTTCTGTGGAAAGGGGAGGCTGGGCCTGGCTGGGCGCCCCGCCTCTGGTCCTGTCACCTTGGGGGAATTGGGGTCTATGGGGTCACCTCTTGTGTACCCACTGACCTTGTGAGAGTTTTTCAGCTTGGGTGGGGGGTTGTCTCGGAGCCTCTTCATGGCTTGCACTGGGGAGTCGCTGAAGTAAGGGGGCTCCCCATCCACCATCTCAATCACCATGATGCCCAGAGACCAGATGTCCACCTGCAGGAGGAGAACGTCCCTGACCACAGTGCCACAGTCTGGCCCCTTGGTAGTAGCCGGAGGGTAGGGGAGCTGGAGAGGTAGGGGAGCAGCTGTCCTTAGTGAGCCTGTCTCCTTCCTCCCTCGTCACCTGCCCTCCCTGTGGCCATAAATGACCACTGCCTATAGGGACACAGCTGTCAGCCTCTCTCTGAGAAAGGCTGTCATATATGGGAAGGCTGGCCATACCCCACTGTGCCCTTGAACTGGGGCAGCACTTGAAGGATCCGTCCCTGGTGGCAAAGTCACAGGTGGGAGCAGCCCCATTAAAAAGAGGGAAAGTGTTGATTAAGTGGGAATCTGAGAACAGGGCTGTCTTTGGTGAGGACTCCAGAGAGGACCACAGGTGGAACAGCTGTGTGTTCCCAAGCCTCTTGTGGGAGGCCTGGGGGATGGAGGGAACAGTTACCTCAGTGGCATACAAAGACCTGGAGATCACTTCAGGAGCCATCCAGTAGGGAGTCCCCACCAGGGACTTCCTTTTAGGGACGTCTTTGCTGATCTGAGCACAGAATCCAAAGTCCGAAAGCTTTACCTGGGGCGAAAGGGGAGTGAGTGGTGGAGTAGGAGGAGGGGTGCTGGGAGCAGGGAAGGGGGGACATGGCTGTGCCAGGGACAGGGAGCTGCCTACCCTGCCATCAAGGGTCAGCAGGATGGAGTCACTCTTGATGTCCCGGTGGATGACACCCTGGGCATGCAGGTACGCCAGGGCCTGCAGCACAGCCTCGCACACAGTGGCAATCTGCTCCTCGTTCAGCCTGGACCAGGAAGGCAGGGCATCCCAATGGAAGAGAATGTTGGCTTTGGCAGGGCTGCAGGGTGGCTGGGCTGGATGGAGTAGCAGTCCCTGATGCCCAGCCCCACGGCTCCCAGGCAATCTGTTTGGCAGCCCAGTCAGGCCATAGTACCGGTGAAAGCTGGGGCCTGAGTCTAGGCTGGAGACCACCCTTCACTTCCCCATTCCCAAGACCCCTGGTTCTCAATTACCCCAAACAGGCAGGGGGGCCCAGGATGATCTGACAGGCACCCCAAGTGCTGCCCCACTCCCCTGCCAGGGTGATGGTGAGGGCAGGCCACACTCGGGGCCCAGCCCTCCCAGCTGCCCACCTGACTTGGGAGATGATGTCTGTGAGGGCCCCGCCCTGCAGGAACTCCATAAGCACCCACAGCTCCTCGCCCACCAGGTAGCTCTTGTACATCTCTACCACGTTGACGTGCTGGTAGTCCCGCATGATCACCACCTAGGGGAAGGCAGGGGGCCTGAGTGCTGGGCACGGTGCCCGGGGGGCTTGGCCACCCACTGCTCCTGCTCGCAGATGCCCAGCCTAGTTGTGTGCTCACTGCCCATCCCAAACGCCCCGGCCCATGTCCCACCCTGTCCTCCCACCTCGTTAAAGAGCAGCTCCCTGCGCTGCTGCTTCCTGAGGTCCATCATCTTGACGGCCACCTGGCGGCCCGAGTGCTTCTCGCGGGCCAGGCAGACGATGCCTGTGGAGCCCTCGCCAATCTTCACGTAGCTGTCCAACAGCAGCCGGGGGTCACCCTGGTCCACCACCATCCTGAGTGCAGCCTTGAACTGCTCGTGCGTCACGACACCCGTGTCCTCACCAGCCAGGGCACCCTTGGTCACCATGGGGTCCTGGGGCAGGTATAGGTTGCTGGTGCTGATCTGGGCGTGCCAGGTGCGGGGGGAGCCTGCCGGGGAAGACCGGCCTGGAAGCGGGCCGGCAGCCGGGCCTGTACGAAGGGACTTCTGGGGGCTGCTGGTATCCGAGGTGGTCAGAGGGCTGAAGGTCCCCACTGGTTGATCCGAGGGCAAAGACTGGGCCTTGGCCACCAGGCTTGGAGGGGAGTCTTTCTGTGGCGGTCGGAAAGAGGAGTTGGGCTGCAGGGACAGAGAAAGAAACAGGAAGGGGCATGGCTGTGGGCACGTTTGGAATAAGCATCCCCAAGGCAGGAGGTTGCTGCTGTGACCTCTGGACACTGGCAGGGTCAGGCAGGGCATCAGACCAAACTGGGGAGGTGCTGTGAGCAAACATTTTCAAACAGCTGAGGCCCAGCCACAGTGCTGCTTGGGAAGCCCCCGTTGCTCCAAGGTGAGCAGGCCAAACAGCAGCTCTTTCCAGCACTCTGCTGGCCTGGGAAGACAAAGACGCCGAGGCCCTGTGGGGTCTTGCACTGGGTATTTCTTCCTGGGTGATTGACAGCTGGGCCCCAGGGAGGCCACTGTGGGGCAGAGTCTTTCCTCTGTGCCGAGGGGCTGCTGGGAGAATCTGGGTCAGCAGCGTTCTTCCCTCCCAAGGCTCCCACCTGAGGGCGCACATGGGGAAGAGGCCGGGGCAGTGGGGTGGGGGCTGTGAGCAGCCGTGGCTCAGCTCCCAGGACCAGGGCAGGAAAGCCACAGCTGGGGGCTGATAGGGAGTCTGCGTATCTCTGCTGGGAGGTTATGGAGAGGACCACAGAGCTATGTTACCGTCTCGGGAGTTCTCAGGTGTTCCCCCTTGGGCTGGGATCTGGTCCCAGAGAGATCTAGAAGCAGAAGCGTAGGTCCAGCCACGCCCAGGCCTTGAGACCAGGGATGGGAAGTGTCCTTCCACTTCCTCCCAGGCATGTAAGTGCTGGCTAAGGACCCCCGCAGCAAGGGAGAGAAGGCAGGAAGCCTATCTTCGTGTCTTCTGCGGGGAGGGAGGGAAGGAGGAGCCAAGGGCAGCCTGGGCCTCCAGCGAGCCCTGCTCAGGCCCAGCCCTGGGAGCCTGTCCTGGGAGCCTGCGAGTCTTCCTGCCTTTCCAGGCTCAAGCCCTCCTGCCTGCCTGGCAGGAAAGGGCAGGAAAGGAGCCGATCCTTCAGTTCTTTCAAAAAGTTGTTGACATGCAACATGATCCCTCCTGGGGATTATTTGTTTTTAAAGGCACCTGGAGAGGGACACTTCAGGGGCTGCAGGGAGGCCTTCTTGGAACTTCTCCAAACTCATCACACAGTCGGTTGTCTAGGTGCCTGGGGGGTCCTGGTCCTGATCCCAGAGCTGAGCTGACTTACAGGAAATCTCAGGCAGTCAGCTTTGACTGGGCTGCTTGATGGGGGACCCCAAAGCCAGGCCTAGGGCCCTACCAGGTTCAGTCAGAGTCTTTTCAACCTCTTTAGCACCTCCCCTCGACTCCAGCCCACACCTGGCTTCAGGGCGCCCACTCCCCAGCCCTGGCCCTGGCCTGCTGAGGGTGGAGCATGTGCACGTGCGTCGCTGTCGCAGACTCCTGCTGCGCCCACCCCCTCCTGCCCACCCGCGTGTGCAGCCTCTGGAGGCTGTGCTTGCCTCAGGCTTGACCTGCACAAGAAAGGAGCCAGAAAACCTCCCAGGACTGCGTGGACTCACTCCATCCCTGCTGGGAGAACTCGGACAGTAAATAGGTCCCCCCATGTCTTGGCCAGCACCTGAGTCACCCACCATCTCCCCTCTATGTAGTGGAGCAGCAGGACCTCTGGTCTGGGGCGTCAGGACCTGGGGTCCGCCCTGGTCTGTTCTGCCCTGCGATGAGCCTTAGGCAAGTCACCCTCTCTGAGCCCCAGTCCCCTCTACAAATGCAGGGTGAGAGTGGACAGTGACCTGGAGAGCTAGATAAACTGCAGACTTCTGGGTCTCAGAGACCGATTCAGTGGCTCCCTAGAGATGAGGCTGCATTTTATCAAGGTTCCTGGACGTTCACGTAGGAGGTCCCGGAACACACTTTGAGAAGCTCTGGATGAGTGGGCTCTGTGATTCCATGGCCTCAGGGAGCCTCTGGGAGGGCTGGGCTGGGGGTGGGGGGAGCATGGCCACTACTGAATCCATGATACATGTCCTGGGAGCAGAGGTTCCACAAGAGGTCACTAGGTAGGGACTGGAGGGAGGGGAGGCCAGGCTCACTGCATCAATCACCCAAGCAGCCCCCAAAGCCCTGTACAAAGGCTCAGGGCCCTGAGGAGGCTGCCTGCTGGTCTGCGAGGTTGAATTTAACTCAGAAAACCTGCATCCATGTGGGGTGGGGCAGAGCTTGGGGACCACCTAAAGCTCCTCTTGAGGTTGCTCTAATAGCAACCTTGTCCTCTCTCCACCCTGAAGTTCCTAAGGAAGTCTGTAAAATGACTTCCTTCTCCTTCTGGCCTGTGGGACTTCTGCATGGGCTATCTCTGCTCCGTGGATGTGCGGGCATGGTGAGGGCATAGGAGGTGAGGTGGGGGTTCCCTCCCTCTCTCCATGGTCACGGTCCCTGTGCCGATGCTGCTGTCCATGCTGGCCAAGCTCAGGGACAGAGCCTGTATCTGGGGGCTGGTGGAAGGGTGGGTCCTGTCAGGAGTCCAGCACCAGCGTGGTCTGTGACGTGGGGGGAGAGCCAGCTTGGTCTTCACCTGGCCGGGTGGCCTTTCATTGGCCTTGCTGCCTGGCTCCACAAGGAGGGAGTTTTACTCGATGCAGCCACAGCGAGGACCAGATGAAACTTGTTAAGCCACGCCAAGAAAGAGAAATGGGGGTGCAATGATGGAATTAATTAATTGCCACAGGCTCTGGTTAATTCTGGAGTTGTGTGACTGAGACCTCTGGGGAAGGAAGCCACTAGAAGAGTCACGCATACAGTTATAGTGATGCCACATTTTCCCTCCTCTGGGCCATGGCTCTCCAGCTGTGGGCTTAGGGGCTGCACCATAAGTGTCCTAAAGGGAGAGGCCATGTCATAATATTTTTTAAAATAAAGCCATTTATTGAGGGCTTACCAGTTTGACAAGTGCCTTACATGCACTATGTCATTTAATTCTCATGACCCTGTGGGTTATTTTATTATCCCATAGGTACTAGAACCCATGAGACGCCTATGACAGCTGACCCCAGTGCTGTGGTCCTATGGTGCCGTGTATCCTCAGCATTAATGGAGTACGTGGCAGACAGTGGGTGCCTAACCAAGTGTGCCCTTCTGGCTCTAAGTGGAACATTTCTAAGCCCCCAAACTGTCCTGCCTCTTTGGCCTGCCTGCCCCTACTCCTGGTCCTCCTGCACTCTTCGGCCAAAGTGAGTGACTCCAGGCCATGCTGCATGGGGCTGGGTACAGGAGCCCTGGGGCCTGTACTCAGACCCTCCTGCAACCACGGCCTTGGTGGCCTGACCTCCCAGGGTGCCAGCGCATGGACTGCTGCTATGGAAGCTGCTGCAAGTGTCCGGAGTCAACCCCTGGGATGTGCCCAGTGCAGAGGGCTGCTGGCTTAGTTTTGGGCCTGGGGGAGCTGGAGGAGGAGGAGGAGGAGGAGGAGGAGAGGGAGGGGGAGGAGGAGGAGGAGGAGGAGGAGGAGGAGGCGGCGGCGGCGGCAGCGGCGGCAGCCTGATGCTCCCCATCTGTGCTGGGATTTGTTCAAAGCAGTGGTTCAATGGGGGTGCTCAAGGGATATGTGGCAATGTCTGGAGGCATTTCTGGTTGTCCCGACTAGGGGTACTACTAGCATTTGGTAGGTAGAGGCCAGGGGTGCTACTGCCATGCACAGGAGAGCCCCCACAGCAAAGGATTGTCTGCTCCAAATGTCAATAGCACAGAGGTTGAGAAGCCCCAGGCTAGAGCAGCTCAGAGGAAGTCTCAGCCCTGCCTTTTAGAGGCCTAGCTTGAGAGTATGTATCTAGAAAGGTACATCCAAGGTGCCTAGAAGGAAACTTCTCCCCTGGATTTGGAACTGTGGTATCTCCAAGCCCAAGACAACCACCACCTGCTTCCATAGGTGTGGAGGACACCCCAGGTAGGTACTCAGTAAAGTGTGCAAGGTGGACAGGCCTGTTCCCTGCTGTGGGATGCTGGCAGGAGCCCAACAATATGTGTGCCAGTGCCCAGCCCAAATCCCTGGAGCCCGCCCAGCAGGACTCCAGAGGCAGAGGGACCAAGCTCCGATTCTCACCCCCTAGTGCCTGCACTGCCCTGCTCCCACCTTAGTTTTCTGGGGGATGTCTCCCCAGGGGCACAGCTCTTGAGGCCCCTCAGCTCACAGATACTCATGTTCCTCACACAGACACATTAAGCCACACCCCATGGGGGATCCCAGCCCACTGTCCTTTGTCCCAGTGGTGGGGGCCTGGAGTGTACAAAGCCCAGAACTTTCCCTGGGTACGTCAGCTGGCAGTGACCCAGAAAGGTTGTAGGTCCAGGCCATCCCCCAAACCCCCTAACCCTGTTCGGGCTGGACCACATTCACCCCATCGCTGACAGGTAAGACCCAGGCTTGTTCTTAAAGCCCTCCCATGAGCGGTGGCGGCTCCATTACTCATGCCACCGTCAGCAGCTGTTTCTTAGCCTGCCTTAAAACCCCTCAGGAAGGAGCTGGAGAACTGGCTGCCTGGTTATAAAGCCTTCGTAAGCAAGAGCAAGAGGGCCCGGGACGGACAGGCAGCCCTGAGCGAGCGCCCTCTCCCACCTTCCTTCTCTGTCTGACTCGCAAGGCCTGGGGCTGTCTCAGCCTTTCTGAGTCAGTCTTCTCATCTGCCAAATGGGAAAGGATGTTACGTCACTGTGGACAGGATGTTACAGGGACTGTAAGAGGCAGAAACGTGCTCCAATCTGCCTGCCAAGAAATGTCACCATTGGGGCTCCCTTCACTTTCCTTTCTCGCAAGAAAAACGTGCATTTGAGGCTGTCACACATGCCAAAAGTTGGCCCTCCTGCTGCTCCCAGGCAAATTCAATCCTCCAGCTTTCCATATGGCCACACACTCAGGAACAAGTGACAGAAATGTGAAAGAAAATGACTATCATGACGAAAAGGAAAGAAAGGGGGGGAAGGAGGGAGGAGCCAGCCTCACTGGGAAAAGGGTCCCATGCACATTTCTGTCGCCCAGGGAACCGCTCTGCAAGTGCTCAAGGGGTGCTGGGGAGAGGGAGGGTACAGCAGCCCCCCTTTGGAGGACACGGGCTGAGCTGGTTCAGTGTTGATCCCTCGGGCGAGGCTTGATCACTTTGGTCCTTCACCTTCTCCCCAGCCCTGAGCTGTAAGTGGGGAAGGCCAGGCAGGGCCTGTGTCCCTGACACCCGTTCCCCAGTGGATGCCTGCCAGGCCAGGGTCCCTGCCCTCCTGAGTGTGGCCCCAGAGGGAAGCCCCAGCCCGGCTTACCTTGCTCTGCGGTGGAGGGCCTGGCTTGCTGCTGCTCGGAGGGGCCGTGGCAGGAGTGGACACGAACATGCTTCGGAATAGCCTGCGCTTAAGGCTGCTCTCCTGGGTCTTGGGGCTAGGGCTGCCCTCCCCACCTGGCCTGCCTGTGGCTGAGCCCACCAGGCAGGACTGTGGCCGGGCCTCCTCTGAGCCATGCTTGGCAGCCTTCATCCCACGCCTGCCCGTGGCCATGGGGGGTGAGGTGCCTGGTGGGGAACTCTGCAGGCAGGCACCCAGCTGTAGGCAGCGCTGCGAGGTCCCCTGGAACTCGGCAGGGCCCAGGGACTGTGTCTTTGTGGCCAGCCCATTGGGAAGGACCCGTGGGCTCTGTGGCTCTGGCCATGGCATCTGCTTGTGGCCTGCTGGTGTGCCCCCGCTGCAGCTGAGGTAGAGACTGTGGGGGTCAGTGCGCTCAGACTGGGGGCTCTGGAGGTACATGTCTGGGTCAGTGGCCCACTGCTCATCCCCCAGCAGCCCCAGGGACTGTGCCCGCCGCCGGCTGGTGGGGCTGCGGCCACGCAAGGTGTTGGAGCTGATGACCGACAACTTCTGGATGTCATTGAGCAGCCCCGAGATGTAGCCGTCCACGGGCACTGAGCTGCCCCTCACCACTGTCTGTAGCAGGGAGAGAAAAGAGTGTGGGTGAGCAGCCTGGTCATGGCAGGGAGGGGCGGCCCAGAGACCAGAGCCAGAGAGCATCGTCGGGGGCTGTGGGGAGGAACACTCCCTCGTGCCCACTCGTTAATTCTCGAGTCATTTCCACGGGCCCGTGGCCAGTCAGGCCTGTGCTGGTGCAGGTACGGGGATGCAGGGAGGAGGCTGCCTGCCAGCAGGGCAGACGGCTGAGTACCATGGGGCACAATCCCGCATGGCCAGCGGTGTGGGCGGCTGCGCCTGGGGAGCCACAGAGCACTGGGGCAGGGCTCCATCCTCCAGCGCTACCCGTGGCCTTCGGAGAGATGTCTGAGGAGGCAGAGACCAGGCCAGGGGTCTCCTCCATGTACACTGGCTTTGTGGCCTCCAAACCCTGACAGGGCCCTTGACCCTAACTCCTGCCAGGCTCTTGGGTCTACCTGCTTGACGCACACAACTCAATTCCCCTGGTCTGGCAGAGCCCTAGCCCCTCTGGGGCTATAGGTCTAAATGTTGCACGGGACATGTACTAAAAGACTATTCATTGTTATCTGAAACTCAACTCTAATTGGGCATTTTATATTTTGATTTGCTAAATCTGGCAACCCTACTACCCTGCAGAGAGGGTCTCCCCAAGCTCCTCCTCCCTGGGCCACCCAGGAAGAGCATGGCAGAATGATTAGCAGGGAATTAAAACAGCAGCTAAGTGATAGCTGATAACTGGGCGGTTCCAACAGGGCCTTTGGGGTCTGGCCAGGCATGTTTTCTGTGGTGCCGGAGAGGTTGCACTTGGCCCCGCCATCCCCACCCGCCCCTCTTACCTTCATGGGCTGGAGCTGCACCCGCGTGATGCGCGAAGGGTCCACCACGGGCTTGGGGCGCCGCAGTGTGTCCAGGATGTTCTGCCATTGTGGGGGGAGGCCCACAAACTTGCCTTCTTTGGGGTCAAAGGAGGTGTGGACACGGTGCTGGAAGTTCTGCGGGGCTGAGATCTCAGGGCGTTTCTTCTTTTTCTTGCGGAACATGGTGCCTGTGAGGGAAGGGGAGGGTTGAGCTGGGCTCTGGCCCAGGAACCCCACGGTGGCTGTAGGAGGTACTGGGGTGCCAGGCTCGGGGTCCCCCAGAACAGCTCCCCTGTCCCCCACCTGGGGTGTCTCTTCACCCCATCCCTCCTTCCTCAGGGAAATGGCTGGCTCCCAGCAGAACAGTCCCAGAAACAAAAAAGTGCCATAAATAAGCCAACGCAGACTATAAACACGGAAAAGAGGTGTCTGTCTGCTTGTCTGTGCCAAGTCCCCTGCTGAGCAGGCAGACTCTGGGGGTGTGTTTTTATAAAATCCAAAGCCCATTACAAATATCATTCCACTGTCAAAGAATTAAAACGGGGTAAAGAGGAAGGAAGCTCGCAAACTTGTTTTATGAAGTGAATATGACCTTGATTCTTAAACCAGATAAGAAGAGTACAACAAAAGGAAAATTTTAACCGATCTCACTTATGAACATACATGTGAAAATCCTAGACAAAACTAGCAAATTGAATCTAACAGTATGTTAAAGTTTTTTGTTTTTTATCACAATCATCCTGTTGTCCGAGGATGGTTCAACAACAGAAAACCTGTTAAAGTGACACACGACATTAATAAAAAAAAACCAACCAGCTATTCACAGACATGTTGCCCAGGCTGGGACCGTGTATCATAGGATCAGGGAACCCTCAAAGGGTCCTCATGGTCACCAGGTGCTTTGCCTCAATTCAGAAAGGCCCTGAGCCAAGGGGACACCCTGAGGTGGGTGAGGGGCAGCTATCTTAGGGGCAAAACTCTCCAGAGAAGGCAGAGACCCCCAACACCCCAGCCTTGGGACCGTTCCCTCTGGTCTTGGCACCCTGATTGTACAAAGCATCACTTGCAGTCACGCACGCATCCCTCACCTTGCTGATTGTGGCTTTGCCTGAGGTCCTGCTGAGCTCCATCAACAGTTAGGAGCGACATGGGCTTGACTAGAACTAAGAGAGGGAAACTGAGTCCTGGGAGGGAAAGTGACTCTTCCAAAGGGCCACTCTAGTCTCTCCTTCAGGGCAGCCCAGGGCCTGGAACCACATGCTGATGGAAGATAGGTCAGGGGTGCCCACTTGGATGCTTTTGGATCTGAAGAGGCTCAAAACAGCTCAGTGGGTTCTTACGTCACCTGGAAAGGTCAATTATAGGTTTCAAGAAACAAACTGAAACATGTTTCTTGAACTGAATGCTTGGATTACTCATTTATCCAAAGATCTGGAAAGCAGGGCTGGCACATTCTCTTTTGGCTTCTGCTCGGGAAACAGCATTTTCCTGGTCATTTTAGTAGGTTCTGGAGGAGGTCACAGATCTGGGAGGCAGCTGGTGCACACTCAGAAAGGCAGGGTCCCCTGAACAGCCACCGCTTCCCCACTAGGAAGTCACCACGTGTGAGTCCACCTGAATCCATGCCATGCCTCCTAGAATGTCAGCCACTTTGCTGGAGTTCAAGGGTCAGGAGTCTGTCAAACACCTGAAAGGCAGAGCCACACGTGCAGGACCCCTACAGACCAAGCACTTTGAAATGACACACCTGTCTGAGTTGCAGTGAGTTGTAGGGAGTCTCCCATTAATTTGGAGAGATTTGACCAAGTTACCAAAACCATTTGAGCCAGTGGGTTAATGAAAGGCAGCTCACAGGGCTCAGGGAGGAGGAAGTAAGCAGAGTCTGAGTAAACGGAGGCTGCTTCTCTCGCAGTAATACCTCTCTTTGCATCCCTGTCTCGAAGCTCAGGGCCCTCCAGACACTGGCACTTGGGCAGATACAAGTCTGGGAGTAATGCCAAACTCCTTTCCTCTCAGATTTACCTGTCAAGGAGTCATGCTTGATATCAGGGTTCTGGGATCTGGTGATCTCACCATATCTCCATTATGTAGACTCTTCATGGTTTGGTAAAATTTGACCTCCTCCCTCTCAGCCTTTGTCTTTTGCTACAGAAGAGTCTTCATTCAGCAGGTCTGTCCTCCCAGCCTCTTAGACAGGCCCTCTATCCCTGGGTTAGTTTAGCTGACTGTTTCACCCTCCTCCCTAGCTCCGTGAAGTCTTCTGGAGGGGCAGGGACACACCCTAGAGCTGGAGAAGAGCTGCTAATACTGTTTACCCCCAGAACATCCCTCTCCCCCACTCCCTCGCCCCCAACCCAGGTGCTCAGCTTTTGCTGCAGGAACACATGAGGAGGGCGTCTTTAGCAGATGGTCTAAATGACTACAGGATCCCTCTCCTGAGTCCACCCTAACAGTGATTCCAGGATGGACAGCCCGGAGTCCTAGGGTCCAGGGTGTGTGGTGGTGAGGGTGGGTAGCGGGCATAAGCAATGGGCTGAACTCAGGCTTTGGAGGTGGGGGCAGCGGTGGTGTAGAAACCGGAGGCAGTCACTTAGCCAGCGGGAGATCAGCAACACAAAGGGAGGCTGCCCAAGGAGGGGTGACCCAGCCCAGTGAGATGGCGCCTGTGAATAGCCACTGTGCTCTAGCCCGGGCAACACAGCGAGACCCTGTCTCTAAAAAAATAACAATAAAAAATTTAAAAAATAAAAGGAGGCTCTAGGACTCATCTGTAATGTGGTAAGGCCAACACTGCCTGGGACAACGTGATTGTGCAAGTAGAATATCCAGAAGAATCTACGTACAAACTGTTGGGATCATGTAAGTGAATTTAGAAGGTCTCTGATTCAAGACCAATATTTAAAAAATCAATTGAATTTCTACATATCCATTTTATATTAAAAATATCAAATAATTGGACAAACTAGCATGGACAAAAAAAAAGTCAAATACCTAAGAATAAATCTAATAAATGATACACAAGGTCTTTACATGAAAAACACAAAATATTATTAAAGATATTAAAGAATATTCATAGACTGGAAGATTCAATACTGTAAAGATGTCAATTATTCCCAAATTAACCTAAAATTTGTTTCAATGTCAATTAAAATTCCAGCATATTTCTTTTGGTAGAAATTGACAAGTTGATTCTAAAATGTATAGAGAAACATAAAGAACCAGGAATGGCCAAAATAATCTTAAAGAACAAAGTTGGAAGATTGTAAGATGTAGATGTCAAAATTTGTTATAAAGCTATAATAATTAATATAGTGTGGAACTGGCACAAGGATTGACAAATAGACCAAGAAATCTTCCACAGAAGAGAGAATCCAGAAATAGACCCACCCATATGAGATCACTTGATTTATGACAAAGGTGGCATTGCAGTGTGGCTGGGGAATGGGTGATCTTTTTAATAAATGCGGCTGAAGCAATTAGATATCCGTACAGGAAAAAATGAGCCCTGAAAAATGCGTTTATATCATACCCCAAAATTAATTGGAGATAGATCATAGACCTAAATGTAAAAGGTAATAGAATAAAGCTGGTGGAGGAGACAGGGGTGGGGTGGGGTCCCATAGCCTCGCCGTCCCCTTCCCCAGGTGCGTTGTGAGTGACTTCACAGGCCTGAGTTTGGTGGGCTGTCCTAGAGCCCAACCTGCTGGGGCCAAAACCACACCCTGTGAGTCCCAGAGACAAATTAAACTATCAAGGTTTTCTTTGCCCAAAACAGAATTCTTGATGTATAGGTTAGGAGTAGGGGGTTATTTCCAAAGATTCCACCTATACTAATTTGTCAGTGCATTGTGAATGCAGTGAATACTTGAAGGAAATACATCAGAATATTAATTGTTGTGTTTGACTGGTGGGGATACAGGTGATTTCCTTCTACCCAATCTTTCTGCTCTGCTAAATTTTCCTTAAAGAAAATGGGTTGCTTTTCTAAAGAAAATAAAATATTTTTAAAGAAAGAGAAGAGTGATCCATGGAGACTGAGTGCCTAAGAGACGTTCACCCTCCCACTACCTAGCAATCCCCAGGCACCGGGAGTGAATCACCCAGGACACAAACATCCCCTGAATCTCTCAGGTCACACCCACCTGCACAGTCAGGGTCCTCCATTTGCCATTTCTAGGGCTCTCTTTTCCACCCCAGCTTCCAAGGGTCCCCGGGCTGAGGGGGTGTGGTTACTGCATCAGCCATGAGGCCGTTATGTTAAATCAAACGGGCCATGGCCGCCCTTGACGTTGCCATGCCTAGTATCTGCACCTCTGCATCCACACTCCATTCACCTAGCAGAGGAGCTTTCCCTCTGCTAGATGATACCCCTGAGGAGGACGGAAGGAAGATGATTTCCCCCCAGAGAGCCAGTCCCTGCCTTTCCTTCTGCCTAGCCTGGAGGAAATGATGTTGGCCTCAGGCCCTGAAGTAGAAACGACAGGGACAGGGCGGTGGCTCAGGTGGCCCCCACAGCCCCAGCCCCTCCTGGCTGACACCTCACCACAACAGCCAGAGGGAGGCTGCCCTGCGGGTTCTTCCCCAGGCTGGAAATGCACTGTTGTGTTTGCGGAATGCTGTGAGCTTTCCTCTTCTGAACATCTGTACACTTCTCCTTTCAGCTGGAGACTGGATCAGGAGGGTGCCCCGTGCTGGGAGGGAAGGGTCCAGCCTGAACCAGTTTAAGAGGGAAACTCCCCTGGCACAGAGCCTGGCAGGTGGGGGCCGGACACTTCCTGGCAGAGGAAATGCTGCCACCCCCAGTAAACCTGAGGGCAGAGCTGGTGGGGAAGTTCAGGGAGCCATGGGCCTGGGGTCACGGAGAGGGGACCACAGTGTCGGAGAAGCAGAAGTCTCAGAGACAGAAAGGCAGTAAGTATCTTTTCTTGAGCATCTATTATATGCTAGGCCCTTTCCAAGGATTAGCTCATTTAATCCCCACAGCAACCCTGAGGGGTAGGAATTATTACCCACAAATCCAGATGAGGCTCAAAGAAGCTAAATAACTTGCCCAAGGACACAGACCCCAGAAATGACTGAGCTGGGGTTTGGACTCAGATTTGCTTCCCAAGCCCCTGCTACCATCCACTGTGCCCACCCTGGAGGGAGTGGGATTGCTGTCACTTTCCTTCCCTGCAGGGCTTTATGGACAGGAATGAGGGCTGGGCAGCTGATGTAGGCTCCTAGGGTATGTGTGAAGGGAGGCGGCAGTGGACCAGGGCCAGCTCCCTCAACCCTCCACCCACCAAGACAGCTAAGTTCTCTCCTGGGCCAGGGGAGATTGGACTGTCCTAACTTGCAGGCTGACCCTTAGCTTGTATGGAACCAGGTGTTTTCTTGCGCAAGAAGGGGTGAGTAAAACGTTTCAAAGAGGTCATGTTGGGGGCTGTGATGGTCAGGCCTGGCACAGATGAAAAGCTACAGAAACCGCAGGAGTGTACTGTCTCTGGCAGGGGACGCAGCCAGAGCCCCTCTGTAGGGTCTTGGCCTGAAGCCTGGCAACCTGTAGGCTTGGCTCAAGGAGTACTGGTAAGGTTTTGTGGTGGAGGCTACTGTTCCACAGTGACCAAATGGGACTCTGGCATTGTGACTTGGTTGGTCTAGTGTTCACAACAGGGATTGGCAAAGTAGCTGCAGTAGGGTGGGCCACCCTCTCACATTGCTTCTCCTTTGGGGAGAAGAGATATCCATGTGCTGGAGCCTGGGATGCCAGGGCCACCAGAGCTGTTGGGGCCCCACATGCCCCCACAACGCCCGGCAGGCAGAGCCACAGTCTGCATTTAAACCTCAAACCAGAGCTCGGATGTTGCCGTCTGAGGCACACCTCTTGGGAATGTATCTGCCCATTCCAAACATGCTCTGATATTTCCAGAACTCTGATCCGGGACCATCCTTGGGCCCTTGTGAGTCAACGTCAGCTGTTCCCCTCACTTGTCACCCTGCTTTTCACCAGAAGTGAGAGTGTCCAATATGGTTGCCCACTTGACCCTCCAGACCTGGCTTTAAGTGAGTTTGGGCTGTTTCTACATATCGAGTCCCTTTCAAGGACAGGACACTTGGCCCACTGAAGGGATTCACAAAAATGTGCCACAGGCTCGGCAGGTGGCTTTCAGAAAGTCAGTGTAAAGGGGTTTGCAGCCACTCTGAGGGGGCAGGATTTGGTTGGTTGTGGAAGTTCTGGGATGTTGGTATGCCATTAGGAATGAGGCTGGTGGGGTTTCCTGCCCCTTTTGGGTGGCTGGGAGGAGAGGAGGTAACCGTATGCGGGGTGGGCTCCTGGTTTGCCCTCTCCGGGTGCGGGAGAGCCGGAGCTGGGGAGGCGCCTCCAGGCTTCCTCAAAGGGACACTCAGGCCTACTTATCAGAGCTCCCAGCCAGGGCCACAGGGCTGTGCGCTGGCTCAGCGCGGACCCTGGGGCTTGGTGTTCCTGAGTCCTGGCTTGTGACCTTGGCTTATTTTCCTTCTCTAGGCCTCAGCATTTCCATTGGTGACAGGGAATGGACTCATTCACCTCTGCCAGCTTCTCCAGGCACAGTGAGGGGGAGGAACAGCAACTGGTTTTGCTTAGGGAGGAGTTTTGGGTATTTTGAATAATCATCACTCAGGGAGAGCCTAGTGTAAGTACGGGGCCCTGGGCTAAGCACTTCACATGTGATCTCCTCACCACAAGCCTGTGAGTAGCACTATTACTGTCTCCATTATGCAGATGAAGAAACCGATATTCAGAGAGACAAAGTGATTTGCCCAAGTTGAGCAGCAAAGAAAGGGCAGACCCGAGTCTGAGCCAGACTCTGATATGAACTTGGCTGCAGGCGGCCATCAGCTCCCACTACCCACCCTGTGTCATTCTCAGGCCCACTCAGATACTCTGGAGAAGGGCTTATCCTTAAAGCACAGCCCCCAGAAAGAGGTAAGCCCTCTGAGTTCTACAGAACTTTGAAAAGCACCCCTGGCACCCCACCATCCAGTCTGAGACGGGCCTACAGAGGACCTGGCACCGTAAGATCTGCAGAGTTGCTTGAGCTCTTTGTCCCCTTTGGGCACTGCCATCCCACACACATTCTATACAGAGTGATGGGCCTCCCCTGGCTCCCCGGTTGAAAGTTACTGTGAGCAGATGACCTTTCATTGGAATATTCTCATTGGCCAGGAAGATTTTTCTCAAACTTTACTTTCTGGCATTTGTTTAAATATAAAATTGTATCATTCATTCCATTATTCAAAAAGTATCTATCATATACCTACTCTAATCCAGGCTCTGAGGACCAGGGTAAACCAGACAAAATCCCGGCTCTTGTACAGTTTAGTTTGCTTCTTTCAAAGTCCTGGGATGTGGGAAAATCCTTTGTTAGGAATGAGGCTGGTGGGATTCCCTGCCATTTCCGGTTCACTAGGGAGAGAGGAGGCAGCTGCATATGGGGTGGGCTCAGTACAGAGCTACATGTATAGACGCTGCTGCAGCCAACCTTCTGCACCGCCCCCTCCCCCACGAAGAGATGGTGATGCACGCTCTGTGGCACTCCTGATGGCATCTGACCTTGCCCCTGCCCTTGCCCTAATTTCAGTCCCTCTGCGGCATTCCCAACAGGAGGCTGCCTGCACTCTGCTCTCATGTATAAGCCATGGGGGCTCCTCCCTCTCCCAAGGCCCCTGCTTTCTTTCTTTCTTGCTCTACTGCCCAGGCTGGAGTGCAGTGGTGCGATCATAGCTCGCTGTAACCTCGAACTCCTAGGCTCAGGTGATCCTCCTGCCTCAGCCTCCCAAAGTGCTGGGATTACAGGCACGAGCCACCATGCCCAGCCTCAAGGCTCCTGCCTTCTGCCCCTCTGCCCTTCCCTGCTCATCCTTTGTGTGGAGCTGAACTCTGTCTCACCTCAGCCTCCACCAGGGGCTGGGCCTGCTACTTGCTCCTCTTCGTGTGACACGAGAGGCAAGACAGGCAGCACCCTTGTATACCCTGTCCTGGCCCCCAAAAATACACTGGGGGAAGGAAATTTCATCTGCTTTTCTGCCCAGTTTTCACCTCTAGGCCAGGAAGGTTCTAGATCCAAGGCTGAGGTCCTCATCCCCATTGCTTGCAGGCTTTGTAAGACCTGCCCAGGGCCACTGTACTGAAGTGTGGAGAGTCCCCAGGAGGCTGAGCAGAACCCTGAGGTTCTGCTGTCCCACTTGAGGGACCCAGAGAGACCTGGCATGTGCCAGGGCAGAGGGCACTGCATATGTAACAAGCCAGAATGTCTGGGCTCCCTGCCTTGGTCACCATTCCCACACCACAGGCCCCAGTGAACCCCAGGGGAAAGATAATGGGCTGTTGTTTAAAAGAATTCAAAGATAAAGCTCATTCAGTCGCTTATGTCAACACTCCAGCTGAATGAGAGGCCACAGAGACAGGCTGGCAGGCTGAGGAAGGTCAATATTGACTCAGGCCCTCCTCTCAGGCCCAGCTCCAGCTGCACGGACAGTGCTCTGGCCCAGCAGCAGCCCAAGCCAGACCAGCCCTCTGACCTTTGTTACTGCACCTAGAACCCCAACCTCTGCCTGTCCCCCTCCGGTGCACAGAGCCTTCCTGGGCATGGGCTTATCGCCATGGGGAGGGCTGCAGGCCAGGGATCTTCTCACTACCCCAGATTTTCAAAAGCCTCTGCACATGGAGGCCTGAGTCCTCAGCATGGAGTCCTCAATGCCCAACCAGAAGGAACCTCTGGAGTCCCTAATCACAAGACTACCTTGCTTTTATAGCCCTTAACTTTCCAGGTCTCTATTTTGTTTACCTCCTCACTGTATGCTCACAACACCACTGTGAGATGGGCTGAACCTGTTTTACTGGGCCCATTTTAAAGACAGCAGGCAGCTGGGGAGAGGAAGGGAGGGAAAGGAAATACACACATATAAAGGGCCTAACACATGTTGATACTGTGCCGGGTGCTTTTTACTGGTGCATCTCATGGCTAATGATAGATATTATGAGCTCTGTTTTACAGATGAAGAAACTGAGGCTCAGAAAGAAGATAGTGTCCAAGATAGTAAGTATAAAGCTGGGACTCAAAGCCAGATCTCTCCAATTCCAAGCTCTCAGCTCACCCACCATGCTCAGGACCCGAGGAAGTCAAATGATCTGCTCTGGATCGCACAGCTATGCAGAGCAGAGACGGAACTGGAAGCTTCAGGCCAGAGGCTCCCACTGCCCCAGGCAGCACCCATGATAACAGCACAGAGGGTGCTCCTGTTTCTGCCCAAGCCAGATCCCCTTCCCAAAATGGCCCCTTCCCCAGGTGACAACAGGATTCAGAGACCCTGAATTAGCATCTCCCGCTACTCGCCTTTCATGGACTCTCTGCCTTTACTTTATTTCTAACACCCTCCAACAGTATCCTGCCAAATAGCCAGACCATTCTCAAAGTTCTTCAGGAGAGGAGAGCTCAGGATTAGTATTTTCCAATACTAACAACTGGAGGCTGGTGAGGTGGCCCATTGCCAGGGCAGTTTGGCATTTATCATTACACTTACTCCTCACAACGATGCCATGAGGAAGGGATTCTCATCGCCATTTTACAGATGAGGACATTGAAAATTTGCAGACAAGTAAAGCAACTTGCCTAAGGAGTCAAAGTCAGGATTTGAACCGAGCCCTTTCTGGTTCCAAATGTTGTGTTCTCAGCCACTGTCCTGTGTACTATGACTGGAGGAGAATCCACGGCATTGCAATATATGCTGCACCAGCCACAAAAATGAGCACAGACCTGACCCCCCCTCCCCTCCCCCACCTAGAAAAACAAGTCGGAGAAGCCTGAAAACACATACACACACACACACACACACACACACAGAATAGGGCAAGATGCAGAAATGCAGCCTACACCCTGGGAACTCTCTGTCTTAGCCGGTGGTGTTCCTAGCACTTACACCAAGGATTGCAGATCGGATGCCACTCCCTCCGTGTAGGAGGAGCTGGAGTGACTTCAGCAGGTCTGGAGGTCTGGGGAATGGACAGGCAGGCTGGGATGTGCTGAGCAGGCACTCCGACTCCCGGAGGAGCCTGTTGTGGCTGCCTGCGCCCTGCTCAGCACAGCCGTTGGGCCTGCTGCCGCCCTTCCTGTTTGGGAGCCTCTTCCCCAAGCATGAATTCAATGTACCTTGCCTTGGTGACAGGGCTGCGCCCCAGACAGGCATCAGACCTGAGGACAATCAGAGGGCGGGGCCAGGGCGGGCCATTTGAAGCCCTGCGGGGCCACCGGCTTACCACCGTGCTGAGGTGGTGGAAGTGACTTAACGTGCTCCCACTAAGGATCGAGAAGTGGCACCTAGAAGGGACCACTGCCGCTGCCTAACAGTACTAGGAAGGAGCCAGCCCAGGAGGGCCACCTGCCTGCCCACTGTGTTCCTCCTAGCCTGTCCTTCAGGAAGTCTGGAGAAGGTTCTCGGGCTGGAGGGCCCTCACTCACCGCCTCCCCGCGCCTTCCTCCCTCAGCCTCTTCTTCTTTGGGACTTCTCACCCTTCAGTGGGCGGCTTTCTTAGGCGCTGAGGAGAGGCAAGACCAAGGACCTTCCTGGGCCAGTCCTCCGCAGGCCTGGGAAGAAACATACCAGAAATACACTGTAACAAAAGTAGTAAGTGTCCCCACGGATTTTGCGACTGGCTGGAGTCCAGGGCGTTGGGAACCGCCCCACGCCGGCCTCCCGACAGAGCGACCTGTCTCAGGTGCTAGAGGCGGCGGCGGGTTCCCTGCGAGGAGGGGACATTGGGCGCAGCGCCGCTTCCGGGGCCGGCCCCTCTCCCAGGCGCACCCCGACCCAGCGCGGCCACCGGCCGGTGCTCGCAGGCCGGAGCGCGGCGCCCCCTGGGGATGCGAGTCCCCGCGCTCCGGGGACGCTGCTCTCTCCGTGCCTGCGCTCAAGGCCCCTCCGCTTGGCGCCGGCTTGTCCCGAACTTCGGGAAATGAAAACGCGGGTGCGGAAGGCCAGGCGTGCGGGGAGGCCTGTCCCCTCTTCGCAGCCCTGCCCCGCCCTTCCAGGGCGGCCGGGACACCCACCTGCCGAGCGGGAAGCCGGGGAACGCTCGGAGCGGCCTTGGGAGCCGGCCCGCCCTCCGCGGGAGGGACCTCGGCGCGGGAAACGACGAGGAGGGGCCGCGCTCACATGTTTGTGCGGCGCCTGCTTCACCTGGCCGCGAGTCTGATTTCAGGGTGTGGCCTCAGGTAGGACATGGCGAACCCAGAGCCCGGGAAAAGTCGCCGAGGGGCGCAGGGGCCACTGCAAGGAGCGTCTGTGCTCGAGGGGGGGCCACCCTGCCTCTTTCCCTCCAACCACTTGGCTCCAGCTCCCGCCCGCCCTTTGCCTTCCGACCCTGACCTGGCCGCACCCGCGGCGACCTGCCCGCTGCCAGAGGCCCCACCGCCCCTCAGCCACGGCGCAGAGACTGGACCCGGATTATCCGCTGAGCGTGGCCGTGTGTAATTAACTCATTAACTGGCTTGCAGGTGCACGCTCTGGGCGGCGCCGACTCTCCCGGACCTGAGAGGTGCTGCGTGCGCCCACCTACACGTCCTGGGTCCTAAAGCACAAGCTGGAGTCCTAACACTTGGCACCTTGGCCTCTCTGTCCCATCTGGACAGGCCCCTAAGACCGTCCTGGGCTAGCCCCCTTATGCAGGCAGGAAAGCGGGATTTAATGGGATTCCAATTCCCTTGTCAGACCTTGCTCAGTCCTGAGAACCCTCTGGCTTCAGGGTTCAAGGGTAGGAGACCTTGGGGGAGAGAAAGCTTCCAGGAGTACCGCACCCCCAAAGAGAGGAAGGGGTCCATTCAGGAGATCGCTACCTGCGATTTTGTTCCAGAGTTGGCATCCCTTGGTTGTCCCCAGCAGTGCCCTGGCCTAAGATCAGGATGGCCATTCCGAGTGGCTCACTCCTGACTGCCCTTTGCAGGTAGAGGGTGTTGAGATGAGGGGCGGAGTTCACTTGTCTGTCTCTTCTCCAAACAAGGTAGTGAGAAGACCCTTGCTATCCTTGCCTTGGGCCCCCAGAGAGGGCTGTGTGCTGACTGAGTGCTGAGCGGATTCTTGGCTTGGAAATTCAGTACATCTGGACCCCAAATGGCTGCCTTCAAGTGGTGGCTGAGAGACTGCCAGTGTCACAGAATAGGGACCCAGGACAGTGCAGGAATTTTTTTTAAATCATTGTTGGGCACCTCAAACTTCAGTTATTAATTGAGGTCACTATTGGCACATATCATTTTGTTCACCAATTCTTTAGACATGTCAGTGCTATTTATGGATAAATTGTTTGCATTATGGGCTCTATTGCTTATGCTCAGTTTACTCTTGGGCTCCCACCAAATAGAGCTAAGGCAACCCGTGGGAACCCGCCAGCCCAAAACAGGTCTGCACCCTGTCTAGCTGCACCCCAGCCCAATGCCCTTAGCTTCCTTAGGTGCCAGGTGGAGACGCCAGCCCTCTGTGCCGTGGGAGAGTGTTGTGGAAGCTGGGGCAGCTAACCACAGGTCCTCGCTGCTACCCCCTGCCCCCCATACTTACATTTAGTCTCTGTTCTCCTCTCCTCACTCTGTCCCCACCTCCTCTCTGTGTCTTTCCCAAGTGGGTTCCTTCTCTTTCCTCTGACCCTCCTAGGCAAACCCTGACCTCCTGTGGCCACCCAGGAAGCTGACTGCCGAGCCTGGCATGAGGGGCCATGTGGGGGAGAGGGGGTAAGTAATACAAGCATGGCTTTCCCCACAGATTGGTTATCCAGGGTCACAGGTGTGCTGGCTGAATGCTGGCAAGCGGATTGTGCTATGTGGCAGGGGTGGGGGGAATGGTTGCTGAGGATTTGAAATGCACCACGATCCAAAGCTAGAATGAAATGCATGATGTTGTTGAACCTAGAATCAACACCTTAAATTATTTTTACTCACAAATGCACATATGAATTTTTTCTTTTACTGCAAATGCCTCATATACCAAAACCACAACTCCAAGCTGTACTTTTGAACTGCACCACAATAAGGTGTGAATATTAGAATATTATCTGAAATGAACTGGTATTTAATTTGTTTTGAATCAGGCTTGGGTATCCCAGAATGGCTACTGGCCAAGTCCCTTCCTCACCATGTAGGGAGTCAGTGTAGAAAACCCTGGGTTCCTCCCACCTTTGGGAGCTGCAGTGGAGCTTGGGGCCTCGAGAGACTCGGAGGCTCCAAATAAGACTGACAAGGAGGTAATGAATCCCTTATCATTTGAGGTATTAAAAAATAACTGTCAGTCAGATAGGCCAGAGGAAAAGTTCCCATACTGGGTACAAGGGTAGACCAGGACCTCTCGGGCCCACCACAGTGCCAGGTTTCTGCACTTCGGTCCCTTCTACACATGGTTCAGCAGCATCGGGTGGATGACCTCCCAAATGTTGGAGGGCTGGGGAATGCAGGGTGTGTCCTGAGTGATCAGTTGCTGGGTGTGACTCTTCCCCTGCTCTATTCTCCTCTGATCCATGCCCAGCTTAGCTCTGTGCAGGAGGACAGGGCAGAAAAGCAGCATAAGATGTGTCAGGAGCAGTCTGTGGGCCAGTGTCACCTCCAGTGTCCCTCTGGCCTTGTTCTGAGGTTGCCCTGCTGAGCACAGGGGGGCACCAGGCAGGCCTTCCTTTGAAGAGCCTTGGCTGCTGGCACAGACCTTCTGGTTGAGGGAGCGGCCCAGGCGCTGCCATTCTACGAACTGGGCGGGAGCTCTGCACAAAGGTACCGAGAACAGACATCTCACCACGGGAAATGGCTCTAGGAATCCGGCCAGCTCCGAAGCATTGGCTGACCAGTATGGTCTGGGAGGGCATCAAGGCAGGTTTGTGGGGCGGGGCAGTCACTTCCCAGTTATCTCTCAGCCTGTGGCTGTCCAGACCTGTTGTAACATCTGAGCAGCAACAGCCAGGGCTGAGAGCCCAGGTTAGGGCCAAAGAGGAAAGATACGGATCAGCTTGCGGTTTAGAAATACAAACACATTATCCTTTCCCTGTACCTTTCTGCTCCGTGACTTGAAAAGCTTCCTGGGGATCAGGAATGATACTAACAAGCTCACTTACACCTTCCAGGGCGCCTTTCTCTGGATGGCTTTGCCCTCCTCTAATAATAGTAGTAATGACGCCTGCCAATTATTGAGTGCTTCCGATGGGCCAGGCCCCACGTTAAGCTATTTACACACAGTGTCTCAGTCTTCACAACCCTGGGGTGTAAGTACTGTAAATTTGTTATTCTCCTTTTATATATGAGGAAACTGAGGCTCAGAGTGATTAAGGAACTAGCTTAAGGTCTCATGATTACTGCTATACATTGAATGTTTGTATCCCCTCAAAATCCATATGTTGAACTCTAATCACCAATGTGGGGGTATTAGGAGGTAGGTAGGGCTTTTGGGAGGTGACTAGGTCATAAAGGCAGAGATCTCATGAAAGGGACGAGGCCCTCATAAAAGAGGCCCCAGAGAGGTTCCCGGCCCCTTCTGCCATGTGAGGTTATAGTGAAAAGGCAGCCATCTATGAACCAGGAGGCGAGCCCTCGACAGATACCAGCTCTGCTGGTGTCTTGGTCTTAGACTTCTCCGCTTCCAGAACTGTGAGAAATGAACTGTTGTTTATAAGCCACCCAGTCTATGGTATTTTTTTACAGCAGCCCAAACGGACTAAGCCAGTTATTGAGTGGAGGAACCATAATTTGAACCTAAGTGTATCTGACCCCAAAGCCTGTTCTCTTCGCTTGGTGCTGCTCAGAGGTCTCTGGCTCCAAGGACTGTCTGAGAAGTGGGTGGGCCAACTCAGACCTTCAGGTAAGGCATTTGTATTAAAAGAAAATAATTCACTGCCCAGGAAGGGTGAGTCACGTGAGACATGGTGGGGAGGGATATCCCGCCCCCATTTCTGAGTAGGGCAGGAGGACCCCACATGGCACTGGGTGTGAGAGGTACAGGGGTCCTCAGTTTCCCCCACTATGTCACTGAGTCCCCTGACAGGAACCAGGTGCTGGGTTTCCCTAGTCATGAGCTAGTACCCTGCCTGAAGTCCCTGCATCAAGTCATCTGTCTTTCATAGACCCATGGCAGGCCCGACTGCATCAGGCCCACATGCAGGGAGGTGGGAGCTGGCATTTCTGCTGGATGCTTGGCAGGAGGAGCCCTGTGGAGCCAGGGCTCCAGGCAGGGTAGCTGCCCACAAACCCTGGAGCCCCGGCCTTAGCAGAGGGGCTCTCTTTGGGGAAGATCCTCCTTCTCCTCCCCCAGGCTGCCCAGCACATGCTTCTTCCTGTGGTCCTCATGGGAACACCCATCTCTCTTTGCCTTTGGGACCGAGAGGCAGGTGCAAACCTCCAAGGGTCTGGAAGTGTGAGTTGAGGGAGCTGATACTGCCAGGCCCGGGGGCCTCAGGCAGGACGAGGGAGACAGAGTCTAGCTGCAGAGGCCATGGATGCTTGAGGATTGGAGCCCTTTTGCCTCTCTATACTTTTAGCATGTCCCCAGCCTGTTTCCTGGTGTGGATCATGGGGGAAAGAGTGCCCCTGTCCCTCAGGAAGATGGTAGAATGATGAGGTCTAGAGCACTGGGGTACAGGGGTCCTGAGGAGCAGCACCCCCAAATAGGATGAGCGGTTCTTGATTCTAAGCCCTCACAGCTGCTGAAGGGACCAAGGTGCAAGCACACACCTGCCACAGCGAGCAACAGAGCCTGCTTGGTGTGCCTCAGAGCAGAATCCCAGGATTCTTCCAGAAGACAAGGCTACAACTTGCTACTAAATCAACAAGACAGGTCCCTCCACTCCAGATCCCCGAAAGAGAAGCCCAGCCCCAGGTAGCAGCACTGTCTGGGGCCCAGTCAGGTGTTTGGGAAAAAGCCATAGGTCCCCTGCCTGGCTGCCGGACAGATGGCCTGGGCCTCAACAGAGGGAAACCACCATGCCCGGAACCTCAAGCCTCTCTCTGTCTGCCTTTCCCTCAAGTTCTGTACCTGTACTTCGCTTCCTATGCCAACAGCAATACACAGGACTGTCCTCCTCAAACACAGACTGCCACTGGGAGCTAAACTTGCCCGGTAGCCCCAAAGGGGCTTGGTGACCTGGGATGAGCCACTCAGGTGCAGGGACCACTGCAGGCTGTGGCACTCCCCAGGTACATGGTGGGGGTGTGCTGAGCTGCCCTGGGGAGGGCTGGGGAGGAGAAAGAGCCACCTCTGCACTGAGGACACTCATTTTAGAGACGTGATGAATTCATTTAATATCTTCTCACTACAATTGCTTTGCAGCCCTTGCTCCTAATGGCCTCCACAATTCCATCCAAATATCTTTCCCTGGCAGTTTAGCTTTCTGGCTGGCATTTTTGCTGGCAGAACTAACAGCTGGAAGCCTCCTTGACTGGAAAGCCCTCATTGTCCTTTCTTCTCTCTTCTGAGCCTCCGGCATCTGCTCCAGGTCCACAGCTGGGGCAAGGCTATGACTGTGGCACCCTGCCACAGAGCCTGGGGCCTGACTTTCAGGAAGGACAGGTGAGTGTGGGGGGAGTTGGAGGACTGTGCCTCACAAGGGAAGGGCCTATGAGTCTGAGGAAGTATAATGTTGGTTGCCCAAGTCCCATCCCCAACATTTTAGGCAGAACATTTTAGCTCTGAATGCACAATGTCGCAGGCTCTGGGCTGCGTGGCCTCCTAGTCCTAGAGCACGCAGACTTCTGTGTCTGCCCTGGGTCAGTGTTGGAGGGCATGGCCTGCCCAACTGCCACTCAGCTGGTCTGTGCTGTGCTGCCATCCCTTCTGTGGGTCCTTCCTTCCCTAGCTCTCTGGGACTCACCTGACAGAGCCCCTTGACTGCTGCAGGGGTGGCGGCCTGCTGGGACGTTCATGTGAACATTGACACAGCAACATCTTGGTCACACCACTGCCACACCTGTGGTGGTGGCTGGTACCACAGCCCCTGCTGGGATGATGGGCCACGTGGAGGCAGCTCCTCCTCCTGTCCCGACAGTCCTGTCCTCCACAGGAGCCCTGGGAGCCTGCTTACTCCCGGCCTTGCCCCCGGGCCCCTGGGCCTGGCTCCACCCCACCTAGGGTCTGAGACCTCCACCTCTCTCCAGCTTTCTGCATCCCAAGTCACCTTCCAGCAGGATCCACTCTAGTGGAATATAAAGGTCTTCTTGTCGAGCGTGGGCCTGGTGACAGCTGACAAGCCTCCTCCTGTCACCTTGGAACTGACCTCTGATGGTGGCCACTGGACATGTAAATGCCTGCCTGGGGTCAAAGTCCGTACGGGTGAAAAGAGCACCTGAGGTAAAGGTCACTGTGTGCCTCCCCTCTGCCTCAGAATCCCTCTCTCGCTGGACATGCTCATGATTACTCCCTTCTTTGGCTTAAGACATGAGCAGCTTTAAGGTTAAAATGTAAGATGCTACCTGAGACAAACAGAATGTCAGCCAACCCATTTCCACATCAGTTAGATCTGTGTATCATCAGAGTGCCTGGTCCCAGGAGTGGCCCTGGGTGCAGTTTGCAAAGTTTGCCCTTGGGGGACACTTGGCTAGCAAGCGTGGGCTGGGCTGGGGCTCCGTGTGGAGCAGGGTGCAGGGGGGATGGCAGGGCCCAGGCCTGCTAGGGCAGGAGGCACACAGGAGCAACGGGGACCTGTCCAGCCTCCCAATATGTCAGGCCGGGCGCTCCCTCGAGGCATCAGGTTACCCAGCGGTTCCTGTCTGCTCCTGCACTGGCCCCTCTGATGCCCCTGCTGACAGAAGGGCAGCCTGGGGACAACAGAGTACTGGACAGGGACTCGGGAAGCCCTGGGCGGGAAACTGGCTCCACCACTAGTTAGCTGTGTGATCGCAGGACCCACTTTCTTTCTCTGGGCCTCTGTTTCCCTCTATAAAATTATGGGGGTTGGATGAGACATTCTTAGAGGACTGCCTTTGGCTTGAATGTGCCACAGCAATCTAAGGCGGCCAGTTCCTTCCTGGGAAGCCTCTTCCTCCTCTGAGCTCCTCCCCGCTGACCTGGGCCTGTGCTCTGGCCATGCACGGAGGTGGCATAACTGGCCCCCTGGCTCCCTCCATCCTGTGCCTTCTTGCACAGTTCCATCTGGAGCCTCATTTGAAGCTGAAGGAAAGAAAATGGAGGCTGGAAATGCTCCAGGCCAGGAAGCTGAACTACAGAACCAGTCTTCCTGGTTTTAACTCTGCCGCTGCTGCAACCGTCAGGCGTCCCGGTCACCAGCCACACAGGCAGGCAGCAGGAGGCCTTGAGTGGGGTGACTTGTTGCTATTTGCCTCAAGGTGAGCCGGCCAGTTCAGCTGCACTGCGATCAGAGACCAGAACAATGTGACAGCTGACCTGAGCTTTCTGGGCCTGCGTCCCTGAGCATGCAGAGGACCCCTCACCAGGTCCTGGACAGCTTGAGTGTGTATGAAGGACATGGCTCTGCTTCCACCCGCTTAGCCAGAGGCCCGGGGGGCCGAGTGTGCAGGGCTGTGGGAGAACCAGGGCACACGCAGGCTGCTGCCTGGGCTGAGATGGCGGGATTTGCTTCCTGAAGCAGCACTTCAGGGGAACAGGTTGCCACAGAGAACTCACAGGTGTACAAAAAAGGTCATCGTGGCCCCTCTGTGAATACTAGGGTCTCTGCACTGCCTGATGTGTCATACTGAAGTTTTACAGACAATGCTGGCCAGCACCGTGTTCCTTTGCTGGGGCCGAGGCGGATTTGGCCTCTCGTGTTATGAGGGAGCCCATTTCCTCACATGCTAACTCATCTAGCACGTGAAAGCCTATCACATCCTAGGTTTGCCTTGGTTTTCTTAGGTGAATAGAATTTGGGATTGCTTTTTCTAAATTCATAGAACAGATAACCCGTTGGTAGGAAAAGCAAAAATCTCTGAGACCGAGCCTTACGGTTACCAGGCATTTCCAAGTCACTTGCCAGAGTGGTCAAGGAGCCCACCGTGGGCCCCAGTCTGGCCCCTCCATGTGTGTGCGTTAGATGGGCCCATTAGAACACAGTCCCTCAAGGAATCAGGGCCACCATGTGACGAAAGATTCCAGGCCCAAAGAGGAATGGGGCCAGGGCCACACCAGCCTCTTGATTCCTTCACTAGTGCAGCCACGTCAAGTCCCCTAGACCTCAGACTCTAGATCCCAGAAGGCGAAGGAACTTTGCATAGTCTCAAGTAACTCCTTAAAGAACCTCAGTGGGCAAACAATTTGCTATTTGGGAAAAAATTGATCTGGTACCACGTTTCTTCCCACGGATCTATCAGCATTCTGAGAGCTTTAGTTTCTCTTCGAGAGGGTTCTTCCACCTTGGAGAAGCCACCTCCTCCATGAAGCCTTTCCTGATTCCCCTAAACAACCTGTGGTCTCTCCCTCCTGTGCTTTGTTCCTCCAACACTAGTAATCACAATGATCACAGTTATCTTTTGCTGAACACTTACGTGCAGCTAAGCGCATTCACATGTTGTCTTATTCAATCCTCTCGACAACCCTGTCTCGTAGGTACTATAGTCATGTCTGTCGGACAGGAGAGCAAACTGAGACCTAACAACACGAAGTAACTTACCGAGTCATCAGGAGGAGGCAGCACTGGGCCTGACGCTCGCCCTGCCAACTCCGCACTGCTAACCAGCCTCCATCCATCTCTTCCTGCACTTACATAGCTCCCTCAACACGCACCTTCTGCCTGTAACTGAAGATAGAAGCTGCTTCTTCCTTTGTTTTCATTCTCGACTAATCTTTTTTTAATCCATCTTCATAACATTCTGTGTTAAGAACCATCCGCCAGAATTGGTTTAAATTTATAAATTATGTGGACTGGATGGGTCATGGCTGACAATTTCAGTGATGAGTCTGGGGCCCAGAGTGGCCAAAAGGACGAAGCCACCTGGCGGCTGATGGGGCTCTGTGACTCCGCTTGTTCCCGGTGGGGTTGGCCCCTAGCTCGGCACTTTCCGTTACCCACTTTGGGCCACCAGGGGTTTGTACTTAGTAGTCAGGCAATCGCTGTCACCTGCTTGGAAGCCAATGAGGCAGAACAAGGTACTGCCTGTGCAGCCTGCCAGGAAGAGGCAAGATCCCCTTTATCTCACACCCCACACCGGGGCCCTGGGGCTGAGCTGTGTGGTGTGGAGGGCGTCTCCTCAGAAGGGGGCAGCTTCCCAGGAGCAGTTGGACTGCTCACCTGGGCAGGAGGGCCAGCCTTGGCTTCTAGTAGCTGAGAGCTCTTTCTGCCTCAGAAGCTTCCGTGTTCTGTGCTCTACCCCAACCTATTGGCTAGCTCACTCCTTTCCACCAAGTAGGCTCACAGAAATGAGCTCTTTTCCTGAAGGCCCCTAGGGGCAGGCTGCAAAATGCCTGCCTATGAGGTTTGCTGGCGTCCTTCCTACTGCTCAAATCTTAGCAACTGCTCCCGATTCCTGGGCCTCCCACTCATGGCGCGGGGGCCTGAGGCCACAGGACAGCCTCCCAGGAGTCCTTCCTGCCTCTGCACCCAGGACACAGTGTGTTGGGGGCGTCTCTGGGCTGTTTGGATGAGGAATGCAGTCTTTCAGCATCTTAGCCTCTTCCCCGCCTGGCCCTACCCAGCACCTGGGACACAAGGGCACTCCCACAGAGGCGGGCGGGCCTAAGAAAGCCGGCCTTCCAGAGTCTTCCCTGAGCCCTCTTAAAACCCCAGGCAGCCTTTTCCTCTTCTGCCCACTCTGCCCTGGCCTCTATTGTCTGCTCCCTGCTGGCCTGCTGTTTGCCTGGTGCTCGGTGGCCTCTGCCACTCTGCCCCCAGCCGGGCACCAGCCCCTGCTCAGCTCTGCATACACTGAGGCCTCCCAGGCTTAGTCACCTTTTGAGAGGAAGCAGGAAATACCCCCACAGCTGGGTCATTTTCCTCATCCTGGAGCCAGGTGTGGGAATTAATTTGAATGAGAGACACTTACGGGCTCCTGACTGTGATCTCATATGCTGCTTCAGGACAGGGAGTCATCCTTAGGAGTGGTGCACAGAGTGGGCTGTTTGCCTTGGCCAGAGACCCCCCCCCCCAACCCTCCCTGTGCCTGGCACATCCGGGAGAGCTCATGAAGAATCAGTCTGTCCTGGGGCACTGTGCAGTCCCCACACTCCCACCTGCTGCCACTCCCAGGGACTTGCACCCAAATCAGGTGCTCCCAGAAGGGCTTGCTCCTGGTGCCAACCCTCTCCTGCCCAGGCACCCTTGTCACTAGGGTTCCCAGGTGCCACTCCTGAGCCTGGCACCAGGCCACTGCCAGGGAAGCCTGCCTGCAGAGCGGACTCCTTGCTTGGCCCAAAGGCCTCAATCCCAGCTAGATGCGCTCCCATGGGCCGAGTCTCAGGCCCACCAGCCCTGGGGCCACACAGTCCTGACTCATCCTCTGCTCCTGGATCTTGGTTCCCACCACAATCAGCTTAAGGAAGGGCCCCAAGCAGCAATGCAGAAACCTCTGCCCCTGGCGTATGGTGCCAGGGAGAGAGCAACTGGGAGATTACAGTGCATTAACCTTGCTTCTCAGTGGGGCCTCGTACCATGTGAACCTGAGCTCACTGGGCTTGATGTCCCTGGAGCTGACCAGGTCATCCACCCTGCAGCAGAGGCGGGCAGCCCGGGCCTGTGAGGAGAGACCGTGCTCAGCCAAGCAGCCCCCTGAACCCGGCCTGGTGCTGAGTTTCAGAGTCAGAATCTGTGCCAGGCCAAACTCAGCAACAGGGTGTGACCTAGAGCCTGGGATCCAGCAGTGCTCCATAAATATTTGTGGAATGACTACATGAGGGGAATGTCCCAGAGGTGAGAGCAGCCTTGTGTATGGGTGTTCTGGTGGCACTGGCTTGGCCCAGCAGGAGCAGGAAGTAAATGCAGGAACAGCAGAAACAAGCATCTCTCCCTCCAGGTAGGGAGCCAGAGTCCAGCTCAATTTGGAAAGGGGGTGGCAGGTGGGGTAGGGCGTGGGGTTCCCTAGCCCTGGAACCCACAGCTGTGACGGAGCATGGAATTGGCCTCCGTGTCCCAGGTAAGGGGCGGCCTCAGCACCTTGGCACCCCTGGGAAGCCAGAGCCTACAGCGGCAGTGGGGACCTTACCTTGGCCACTCCTTCCAGGCAGCTGGGCCTCACGCTCTTCCACTGCAGGCTGGTGCTTGTCTCTAGCCCAGGAAGCGGCGCGCCCTTCAGGCAAAAAATAAAAAAAGGAAAAGAAAAAGAAAACCTTAGTGCTTTTCCCACCCAGCCTCTTCTCCTGGAGGCTCCTGGTTGGTGTCGTCCTGCCTCTGTGGGCACATGGCCTCCTCCCCCCACCCCCCGCAGCTTACTCACCGGTGTGCCCGCAAGGCTGCCAGCTGTGTGGGGGAGGCAGGGGACCACCGCCCCTCTCTGCCTGGCACACAGAGGGGGCAAGGGGCTGGGGGGGGGGCACTGACTATGGGGAAGCTGCACCCCAGCCAGCACCCTTCTCACTGAACGTGCCCGTGAGCTCAGCAGAGGACACACATGGATGCTGATGGGCCCTAGTAGAGCAGGATTCTTGGTAGGAAGCTGTTTCCTTGGTGTCCAGGCCTGCCAGGAACAGGGGGTGGCTGAGGCACTGTTCCGCCCCTGGCAGGTGCTTCCCACCCTCGGCCAGCCCTCTGGAGCACTCTAGACCTCGGCATCTTACCATGTCTCTGTCCTGTGAATCCAGAGAGGGCCTGGCCCTGCCCGGACTGGCAGCTGCTCCTCACCCTGCTCAGGCCACGTGCCTGGCATCCCCTCTCCCCAGCACCCATCTCAGGCCAGGCCCACCCAGCATCAGTTGGGACGAGCTGCTGTCAAGTCCCCACCCAGCTCTCTGCTGGACCCAGCTGGGGGACAGCACACACCACCTTACACGCTCTCACACTCACACACACACACACGTGGGTCCACGCCCAGCACAGAGCCACCTACCTGCCCAGGCCAGCCTAAGCCAATCCAGCCTTGCTCTCCGAATGCTGCTCCGACCCTAGAAGCCACTCCTTTACAGAAACATCCCCTGGGAGGTGAGTTCAAAGCCAGCCCGGGAGGACTCTAGTCAGCCCCAGAGGACACATGGGCAGCCTGATCACCATATCTGCTGTGGCACTCTGCCGGCTGCCGTAGCCCCCCAGGCACTGCTGGCCCCCACAGTGCCTTCCATGTCCTTAGGGGGTGACGGCGGACTCACAGCAAGTCCCATCTTCCTGGAGTCCAAGGTAGGGAGGGGAGAGCTAGAAGGGGCGGGACTCAGGTGCAGCTCCAAGTTTCCAGCTCCCAAAATAATCAAATGCAAAGGGGAAGAAGAAAAGCTCTGGGCGGGCGGTGACTCAGTGCCAGTGGGCCGGCTTAGTCACCTGGATGGCTGCTGGCGGCTCCCGGCACAGCAGGACAGGAGCAGCGCCCTCCCCCCTGCCGCGGACCGCCGTGGCTGCCCGAACGAGCGTGGCCACGGAGCCCGCGCCCCGCTGCCCGGTAGGCGGCGGCCACTCCCGCCGCTCGGCGATCAGGGCCCGGCAGCCGCGGCCGCCGCGCGCCCCTCCTCCACCGCGCGCCCCGGCTCACTTCGGGATTTCTCCATTAAATCCTCAGGCAGCGACCTGCTCGTTTGGGGCGCCGAGCTGCTCCAACGTTGCTTGGCAATTTTGATATCGTCGGGGGTTGCCATGGGGAGGAGGGTGATGTCATTGACACAAAAAACCCACTGAATTTACAAATCAGCTGGGGCTGGAGCTATTTATAAAAAGACGTTTTCCTCTGCCTTTCTTTGCTGAGGCGGAGGGAGAAGGGCTGCCTGCCGGGCTCAGGGCGAGCCTCGCTCCCTGCGGTCCGCCCTAACCTCGCCGGGAAGCCGAACCTGGCTCACCCCACCCCCCAGATCCCGGAGCCGCGGATTCAGACCTAGCGGGGACTGGCCGCAGCCGGGCTGATCCCCGCTTTCGCCGCCGCGGCTGGTTTTGCTGTGAAGGGCGGAGAGTGGCACACGGGGTGCTAGGCAGGGTGCGTGCTGGCTTCCTGGGTTGGCAGGGACCGGAAGCCGGTTACTCTGCAGGCCCCTGGTTAGAGACAGGCACTTGCGGTGAGGTAGCTCCAGGGGGGTGCCCACGTGCCTTCTGCACTGCCCGCCCCGTCTCTGGCCTTGCTGCTCCTCCACTGGCTCCTTTTCTGCTCCCAGTGTCCGACTGTGGGTCTTGGGCACCCGAGTCTTGGCCTCCTGCTCCTGTTCAAACACTTCTTCTCTTTGGCTTTGACCAACCAGGCCAGGGCTCACTCCAGAACGCACTTGGTGTCTGCCCACTGCAGGTGCCACCGTAGGGCCAGCTCCACTCCCAGGGCCCACTGCTGCTGACAGCCAGAGGGAAACCTGGGAGTTCTTGACTCCTCCCACCCCCAGCCCCTTACATCCAACATGGCACGAGGCTCTACATATTATTTTTGAAAACTCTTTTGGCTCTTTCTTAAATTTTCTTCCGTAGTGAAAGCTATGTGGTGTTTGGTTAAAAACCTAGGCTCTGAGTTTTCACATCCCAGCTCCACTGGGCATCAGTTGAGTGACCTTTGGCATGTTTTTAACCAACTGAACCTCATCCATAAAATGGGAATGATTTCACCTGCCTCCCCAGGTGTGGGTGGGAATTAAGTGAATAAAGCTCCTGGCACAGGGACTGCTCATTGTGAGCTCAGCAAACATTAATTTTCTTCTCTGCTGGCATGACTGTTATTTGTTGCTCATTTTTTTTCTACCCATCAACTGGTGGTGAGTTCATCTTCCAAAAACCATGACCCAGTCACCTCCTGTGCAAAGGTCTCAACTGCATACATAGACATTTTGATTGAACTGCACAGTATTGGATGTCATGGTATTAAACATAAAGACTTCAATTAGTCCTCAATATGAAATATTTTTCTTTTCTTTTTTTTTTGAAACAAGGTCTCACTCTGTCACCAGGGTTAGAGTGCAGTGGTGTCATCATAGCTCACTGCAACCTTAAACTCCTAGGCTCAAGTGAGTCTCCTACCTCAGCCTCCCAAGTAGCTGGGACTACGGGTGTGCACCACTATGCCCAGCTAATTTTTTCTATTTTTTTTTTTTTTTTGTGGAGATGGGGGTCTCACTCTTGCTCAGGATGGTCTCGAACTCCTGGCCTCAAGCAATCCTCCCACCTTGGCCTCCCTGAGTGTTAGGATTACAGGTATAATCCATCGCACCTGATCCAATATTTTACTAGGTTATCAGTTCCTTTGGAAAGGAACTCTGTATTTTTCTTCTTTCTGTATCTCAACATATTTTATGAGTAAACTTAGTAGTTATAAATAATCCACTTTTACTCTATCTCTCTAATGATCCAGGAAATGCAAACTAAAAAGGGATATACCATCATAGGGGGAAAAACATGGCAGGTATGAGTGAATTGGTACAACCTACTTGGAGAGCAATTTTACAGTCTTGATCAAAATTTCAAAATGTGCATACACTTTATCCAGCAAATGTACTTCTAGGAATCCATGTTAAGAAATAGTTGCACATGGACCCAAAGATATTTGTATAAGAATATTCATCATATCACTGTTTGTATCTGCAAAAAATTGGAAGCCATCAAAATGTCCATCAACAGGGGACTGATTAATATGGGATGGTACATCCCTATGCAATGAAGTATCTGCAGCCTTAAAAAGAATGAGCTTGATCAGTCTGTTTGTATGAGGAAGGATGACAATGATAGTTGAGAGAAAAGACCACGTGCTGAACAACGTGATGGCATTATCCCATATTTGTTAAAAAATAAAAGATATTTATATAGTGTATGTTTAACAACAAATGTTATTGTGGTTATCCCTGGGGGTGGCAATGGTGAGAGGGGTCTTTCACTTATGACTTTTTATACTTTTTGCATTGTTTGAAATTTTCAGCGAACATATACTGGTTTTGTATTTTTAAAATACAGAATTAAAAATAAATAAGAGTGTATGCTTTAAAAACTTATGTAGAATCTCCAGAGCTGTGAAGAATACTTAAAACTTGTATATTTGAACATTTCCTCCCACAAATTCCATTTTAAGACAATGTGGGGATTATAGAAAATACTTTTTCTGCCTTCATGTCTTCCCAATTTCCAGAAATGTTATGTCTTAAAGGGAAGGGCAACATGAAGATGTGAAGAAGCTAAGGCAGCATATATTTTATATATATGTATATATGTTATAAGGCAGTATATATATTAAATTTAAAACACTAATTTATTCAGGTAATAATTACAATGACTCTCTTTAAGAAATGTAACCTTTCTAAGTTTCTGCCAGTTTATGAGAAGCAGGCAGGAATTCTTGAAGAAACCATCAACAATGTCATATATCAAGAAAAATCATGTTTTCAGATTTCTGCTACAGTGTCTGGCAGATAGAGATAATAGTCATTTTATGAAGAAACTGAGAACAAAACAAACCATCTCCCCCATCTCTGCATCAGTTAGATTCTCTGGCCACCAGCCTGGAGAATCAAGTCCAGGACAGAAGCCAGGGCAGTCCAGAGGTCTCCAAGCCTCAGGACTGACCCCACAGTCTCTACAGATCCCCACACCAGGACGAAGATCCTCCCACCACGCCGTCTACCTGTGTCCCTGCAGGGAGAGAGTGTGATTGGCTGGCTCAGGTCATGTGCCTATCTCTCACTCTGGTGGAGGGGAGTGTATCCTGGAGACAGTGCTTCTGTTATCACACGATGTAGGGAGGAAAATCAGGGTGCTGCTACTAAAGGAAAGTGGAATGGATGCTGGAAGCCAAAAACCAGCCAATGGGTCACCATAGCATCTTTGCTACTTTTTCTAATCGCTTTCAATTCCTGAGTGTGAAAACCAGTAATGGTTGATTCTTGGATTCTTCTTGTCTTCGTGGACTTCGAAACTGATGGTCTGAAAACTGAGACCAGTTCCTCTACTCTATCATGTTGCATGACTTCTTGATTTGGTGAGAGTATCTGCACACTTAGATCCATTTTTATTTTTACAGGTTTAGAATGCGGGGATCTGCTGGCCATAGGAAGAAGCTCTGCAAAGGCTTGGCTGCCTGCTGCAGGGGGCAGGCCGGCAGATGCCTGTGCTGTGTGCCACACACCCTCCTTCATACCGGTGGAGTCACCTCTCTGCTAACCCCAGTAGACTGTGAGCTCTCCACGGCAGGAAGCCCAGCATGGTGGTTGGCACAGAGCAGATGTTCACGTCAACTTTTTGAATGGATGAATGAACATCTATCTGAAGAGGTTCTGTACTGTAGCCACCCTTACTTAGAAAACATGAATCACAGTGCTGAGAGGAACTCTAGGATCATCAGCCCCACCCTCCTTCTACAGGTGAGAAAACTGCAGCCCCCAGAGATTAAATGACTCAGCAAAACCGCAGAGGAAATTCAAGGCAGTCAGGACTGGAACTCAGCCTTCCCTTCTCACAGGCCTTTGTGTTCCTTTTGCTGCCCGTGGCAGGCCCATTCTAGCAGCCAGCCCTGAGTGTGATGTATGTGTAATTCGGTCAAGGGCAGTGTCACCACGGACATCTCTGCCTTTGAATCTTGACTCCCAGGGATTTGCGGCAGTGTGAATCAGTCGAGCCAGTGTCTTTACAATTTCTTTTGTGTGTGTGTGTGTGGTTTTTTTTTTTTTTTTTTTTTTTTTTTTTTGAGACAGAGTCTCGCTCTGTTGCCCGGGCTAGAGTGAGTGCCGTGGCATCAGCCTAGCTCACAGCAACCTCAAACTCCTGGGCTCAAGCGATTCTACTGCCTCAGCCTCCCGAGTGGCTGGGACTACATGGGACTACATAGCGCCACCATACTCGGCTAATTTTTTCTATATATATTTTTAGTTGTCCATATAATTTCTTTCTATTTTTAGTAGAGACGGGGTCTCGCTCTTGCTCAGGCTGGTCTCGAACTGCTGACCTCGAGCAATCCACCCGCCTCAGCCTCCCAGAGTGCTAGGATTACAGGCGTGAGCCACCACGCCCGGCCTACAATTTCTTAATAAAGGCTTTTACTTTCCTGTTTTTGTTAATGGACTGCTTTTAATAGTACTTGTAGCCTCAAAGGTAATTTGTGGAACCTGCATCATTTTGGTGAGTTGGCCTCAGCTGATATCAACATCATCCCACTGCATGATTTTTGAGAAATCATTTGGGGATGTGTTCCAGAAAGGCCATGTAACAATGAGGTCCTAAAATTTTCATCAAACAATGTTTCCTAAGCCCAAAGAATAAAAACTTTTAAAAACTAGGGCTAGGGCTCCAGTGTGTGGGAAAAATTCCCTTTTACTGCCAAATTTTTCTAGATCTTTAGATTCTTCACCACACTCCCCACCCTGCTTGTGCTGCATGTACAAAGGTGCTTACGCAGGCCTTCCTGGTGGCTGTGCCGGGCCTGTTTCCACCTGCCTACGCTAATCAACGCCTTCACCGCGGGGCCAGGAAGGGAGGAACAGGTTCTGCCCACCTCGCCTCTCACCATCCCAAACCAGGGCAGGCTCTGGAAAGGAAGAACTTGGATTAATGAGCAGGTGTTGCCACTGGAGGCCTGTGTGTCCCGCACTCCAGAGCTGGCCTTATGTTGGAGGTGCCTTCAGCCCTGGGCCTCCAGGAGGTCTAGGCCAGAAGCAGGGGCCCCACCTTCAGATTTTCCCAAGCCTCCTGCTTGGCAAATGGAGTGCTGGGGGTGCAGAGACACGTCCAGGGCACCTGCCCCTCTCCAAGGTGCTGGCAGCAAGGGGGGGATGACCAATTCAAGTCCTGGGGTCCTCAGTGGGAAGAAAGCTTAGGGTCTTGTCAGATAGGGACGCTGCTCTGCCTCCCCTTCCTCCCGTGGGCAAGGTGTGTGACTGGTGGGATTCTCTCCACATGCTCCGTGGTACGTAGGAGTGCCTGCGGGGCTGCAGATTAGAGAATTTCTGCAAGAACTCTTTTTCCAGCCACATTGAGGAGGAGGAGTACAAGGAGTTACTACTGCTGCTGACCAACAGAACTTGCTGCCAGGCCACTGCCCTCTGCCCACAAGCAAGGAGGGAAGGATGAGCCCTCTGATGCCCAGTCCGGGCTGCAGACCCTGCCTGGGCACCAATGGCAGGGGAAGGAACCTGGCACCGTCTGGGGATGACTCCCTGAGACACCGGTTAACGTGCCCCTGCCCCTGGGGCGATGGGGAAGCAAGAAGAGAGGGTGCCGGGGCATGGGCAGTGAGGAGACAGAGAAGAGGGCAGCAGGGGGCACCATTTTGCCCAATTTCTGGCCACAAAGCTATAGAAAACATGAAGGAGGGGAGCACGGGCCAGAATCTCCTCAGGATTAGGAGTGACCCTGACAAGGACTCTGCTGCCGACCTCCGGAAGAGTTTTCCCTCAGGAAAACGGATTTTGCAAGTAAGTAAATGGGAATGGCATCCTTTTTTCCAGGACCAGGAGTGTGGAACTGCGAACATACTTGGTTTCACGAGATGGAGGTGGCAGCAGAAACCCCTTCGGTAAAGCAGCTCACATGTCAGGCGTGGCGTGGTGAGGCCCTTTCCATCCGGCGAGTTACTTCACTGCGTCCCCAAAACACCACGAGGTAGGTATTATTATCCCAAGTTGCAGAGAGAAGTCTGAGGCTCAACGTGTTTAAAATAACTTGTCCCAAATCAGCTAAGTGGCAAAGCCAGGGTTTGGTTGCAAAGCCCTGGCTTTCACTGTGACACCCTGTGGCTGAGGCAGGAACTTCCTGAAAGGGAGCCGCCCAGTCAGGGTCTGGCCAGAGCCTGCTGCGACAGGGGCTGTGAGTGCTGCTGAAAGGGACGTGCCTGGCTCTGTGGCTGGCGGACCTGAAGCCTCAGGAGGGAGTCAGCTCTCCATGCTCGGAGGCCCGCAGAGGCCAGTCGCTCGGATGAGCCTTTCCTGGGGGCAGCCCCTATGGGAGGGGCTGGCCCATCTGTCACAGCAGGAAAAAGCAGGGGAGGGGGGGCACTACCAAAACCTGGCTGGGACTTCAGCAGGGACGAGATGAAAAAGGAAAGCCTTTTGTCAGTGAAAGGGGCACTGCTCCAGGAAGACAACCTTGGGAGTGAGGCTGGCCCAAGGGGGGCCGCCCGGCTGGACTCTGAGGAGTCAGTGGCAATGTGAGGAGCTGCTCAGAAGCCAGTCAGAGCACAGCTGCAAACCAGAGTCCCACGTCCTGACTCACAGTGCGTCCCTTTCCAGCAGAGGACGTCCCTTTGCTGCCCCAGTGCCAGTCCGCCAGAAGCAGAGTCTCCTTGCCACACCTCAGCTTCTGTGATGAGTGAGGGCTATTGGTAAACCCAAAGCAACAAAAGGACACCTGTAGAGTGTTCTCGACATCTCTACAATGGCTGCAGCTAAAAGCGATTTTTTTGAGCACATACTGTAGGTTATGCACTGTGCTAGACACTTGCCATACACTAACTCATTTAATCTTCACAAGACTGTTAACTAATCCATCCCACAAATACCCATGGGGGTGCCTGCTAGGTACCATACGCTATGCTAGGTGCTGGGGATAACTCAGCGAACAAGGCCAGCACCTGCCCTCATGAAATTTACATCCGGGTAGGAGCTGTTATTATCCTTCCTTTTTCCCTCCCAACACTACCTATGCAGCACACCCTGGTGCTTGCCTTTCCAAGTCCATCTCACCTCCCTTCTCATTTGCTGGAAGAAACTCGATTTATTGGAATGTACATTCCTTTCCACCCCTAGCCAGCCCCAGGGGTGACTCTTAATTCTTTTAAACCAATTGTGGTAAATCCTTTCCCTTTGCCAGGGATTGGCTTAGTCCCCAGATATGTGAAAATCTGGTCAAGAGCCATGAGAGGAAGTGGGCTGGGAGGGTTTTGGGGAAAAGTTTCCTTATGCTGCTCTAAGATGCTGAGCCTGGAACTGTGGTAGCCAACTGGGACCCACAAGGGGACCGCCTGGGGATGGAAGCCCCCATGCTGAGGGTGAGTGAACAGACAGGTGGAAACAACTTGGGCCCTTTGTGACGCTGCAGCCTTGCTGTTATGTGAGATAACAGATATTCTTACCCTTAAGATATTTTGGGTTGTTTTTCCAATTTTTGCAACTGCAAACTATGTATCTAATATAAGCCAGCTCCAACCCCTAGCATGCCATGATGGCTTCTGGGACACCCCCCACCCACACTGGCCTTACTTCCTCTGAGAGTTCCAACACATATTATCTGCTCCACTCCTTCAGCTGTTGCTCGTGGCTTTCCTCGAGATGTCTGGTTTTGACTGACTTATTTTTCTCTTATGTTCTGTTGGCTTTTATGTTGTTATACCCCGTTTCTCTAAATTATAAGCTCCCTGAAGGAAGTGAGCATGCCTTACATTTCTTTATATGCTTCATGGTGCCAGTCATCAATGTGGAGCCCACAGTAGAGCTTAATAAATATTTATTGGCTAATCTTTTTTGCTGCATTCCAAGATATTTGCTGCCTTGGAGGGGAAAAATGAACACGTTTCAACAAAGTAAAACAGGAGTGAACAGGTTGCAGCTGGAGGCCTGAGTAAATAAGAATGTCAGGCATCTCACTCAATAGTGCCTTAGATTCCACAAGGGTTTACACCAGTTCCTACTGACTCCTGTGTGCCCGGCTCTGGGCAGGATGCTGGGTTGGCAGAGATGAATCTGCTGCTCGCTATAAGCCAAGGAACTTTCATGGTCAACAACCATATGGAGTTAATTCTCACAAGAACCCTTTGGGGTAGGAGCCATCCATACTAGCTTATAGATGGGAAAGCAAAGCAGACTGACCTAACCTGATCAAGCAGCTAGCTGGTAAGGAGCAGGGCTGGCATTTGAGCCCAGGTTTTCCAGTTTCTGAATTGAGTTCACAGGGCTTCCTATATTTCCCTTGTCCTTTTTCCTATTAAGCAAGTGATCACCTTTTATTCATTGGCTCAGGAGAGGGACGTAGCAGAGCATAAAATAGAAATACAGTCATGCGTCACTTAACGACAGGGATACATTCTGAGAAGTGCATTGTTAGGTGACTTCATCATTGTGGGAACATCAGAGTATACCTACACAAACTAGATGGCATATCCTACTACACACCTAGGCTACGTGGTGTAGCCTATTGCTCCTGGGCTACAAACCTGTACAGCATGTTACCGTACTGAATACTGCAGGCAATTGTAACACAATGGTAAATATTTGTGTATCTAAACATAGAAGGGTACAGTAAAATATTGGTATTATAATCTTATGGGATCATCACCATATATGCAATCTGTCACTGAGGGAAACGTTGTTGTGTGGTGCATGACTGTAGTTCCAAAAGCCTGAGCTCTGGCAGGAAAAGAATTTCAGGAAGAGACCAAATGTCTCGGCCTTAAACGGGGTCAGTAGGCTGTGTTCCCTAAGCCAGAAAGCCATTTCCCCTGGTGGGGGAGAGGAAGAGAGAGAAGAGGAGAGGAGTAAGATGCATCTGTAGGTGGCTGGTGGACAGCAAGACCCTGCCTGGTCATCAGAGCAAACAGGACCAGAGGCAGTGTTCTGAAGATTCCTGCGCTCTGAACATGGCAGGGAAGCAGCACAGCTGCGAGCCAGAGATCCTCTGGACTGAAAAGTGGGAACCAGATGGACTCCTGATACCTTGGTATTTGGCTGATCTTGAGACTGTCTTCTTTTAGTACAAATATTTGGTTCCCTGAAGCTTACTCCCAATAGACACAACTAATTTCCCCATATCTTTAGATTACAGAACACCGCATTTCTTTCACCTACCTTTATCATATCACAGGTTTAGCTATGATACATGAATTAATTGTGTATGTGAATTAAGTCAATAGACAGTAAGGCTCCAGTCAACTAGCTGGGATCCCACTCTATTTAAGAGGTTTCCAGAGAACCTCAGACCATTAAACAACATTAGACTTAAATCAGTACAAGCATCTACAAAATATATGTGCTAAAAGTTTTAGATCTCAATACTCTGTAAAGTGGGTACATGGGTTATCCTTAAAGAGGATGACACTGGCTCAGAGAGGTTAAGTAACTTGTTCAATGCTACACAGGTAGGATTCAAATCCAAGCAATCTGGCTTTAAAGGCAGAATTTCTAACTACCCTGTTAGCGTTTGGTCTGGCACCATAGGCAGGGAGCCACCTCAATACTGAGGAAGTTCTGGGCCTGTAAAGTTGACCCCCTATAATGTGAGCAATACATGCAAGTCCTAACCAGGGTATAAAAAGACAGAGAACTTGCCCTTAAAGAGAACTCATCTGAGTTGGAGAGGTAAGGCATATATATATATGTATGTGTTTATACACACACACACACACACACACACACACACACAAGTCCAAGGCAACTAATATAATGCAGCAGAGCAATGTCAGGTGGGAGCTAGGGGGCTGTCCCCAGTTGCCCCCAGTGGCCTACCCCATGGAATCCCAACCACTGGTCCATGTGCCAGGATACTGAAGATGCCAGTCTGGGTGAGTCTTGAGTGAGTCTTGAGCTTTCTTATCTGTTCAGTGATGGGGTACACTTGATCTGGAAGGTCCCTCATAGCAATGCTAGTTGACTTTGGTCTACTCTGCCTAGGTCATATTTCTGACAGCCTGACTCCCTTGACTCACCGGGCCTCCTCTACCCACTGCACCACACACTCACTCACCCTTAGCTATCATTTCCTTGAATGGGCCAACATCATTGAAGCTTCATGTGTCATCGTTTTCAATTTTGTTACCACTTTATTCTAGCGATACCAGATTTTTTCCAACTTTAAAATGCAAAAGCAAACAAATGCATATACATCTTTTTGTGCACAGATTTTACTTGGTATTTGTTTTTATAAAATGCTATCCTCCCTTTGTTAATTTCAGGACTGAAACAATTAAATAAAATGCATCATATGACCAGGCCAGTAAAATTAAACTACTTTGAAAATACAACATGCATTGATTCATATAACTGTTTCAACTGAATGTGAGGCTGAATTAAACACACATAGGAAATAAAGAAAGTACACATTTTGGTGGATTATGCCTGTGAAAACAACATTTAATTTAAAAAGGAGTAATAGGACAATGAAGTGTATCACAATGTAAGGTCAGCAGTCAATTATAACATGTTAAACATATATAAAGTAGTACCTAAAAATGAAAGAAGTAAAAGTTTAAAGACCTTTTACTAAGAAAAAAAAGAAAAAAAAATGAAAGTGAGATTACAATTCCAGCCACATCTAGAGCCTAGGATAGATCTTTTTCCTTCACCAAGTCTCCAATATAACTGGTTTCTGAACTTGTGGCTGCTCTTTTCCAATATTTTAATTCACTACTTCTTATTGAGAACTGTGCTAATTTCTGGGAGTATATAAAATAATAGGCATATAGTCCCTTGCTCGCAAGGGGTTTAAGAACTAGCAGTGTGATTGGGCAGTCGCTATTTCCCATGGAGAGGCTGATGTGCACCTAGGGGACCATGCTGCTCAGCAGCTGAAGGCTTGCCCGGAGCCTCCAAGAAGCAAGGTTAGTGGAGCAGTGTGCTTAGATGGGGAGAAGATGCACATGTTTATAGAATTTAGCCTAAGTTCATCACTGTTTCTTCCTTAAACATACAACATCAGATTGTGGAAATTTAAGTTTTTATATGTATTTATAAAATGTATTTTGTTTAGGAAAACGTTGGATTTTATGCAATTCAATGCCTTGTTCACAGAAGTTGTAATAGTAGAAAGATGGTAATTTTATAAAGCATCTAACAGAACATTATAAAACATTTAAACATGAATTTTCAGCATACTAAAAATAAGTTTATATATTATCTTCAATGATTTAAATTATTTTTACTCATTTTAATTCCAAATCAACCTTGCTTTTATATTTGAATAAAGCTTCCTAAATTTCCCAGTTTTTAAAAAAACTAACACTTATAAGGCTTTTTATTTTTTATAACAGAGTGCAAAAAACCCCAAAAATATGGTCCGTAATTTCTTGGCCTAGATTATTCCAGTAAACATTAAAAAAAAAGAAACAATGTGTGTACGTGTTCAGAAAACTCAAAATGTTCATAAATATACAAATTGAAAAGTAAAAGCCTCATTCTTTCCTCTCTCCCCTCCCATACATTCTCTCCAAGGCAGTCACTCCCCTCCCCCGACCCCAGGTTTTTTAAACACAGTCTGAAAATGTCTCTGCCTAACTCAGGTTCTGCCACCTACAAGAAGGCCCATGGCAAACCGGAAGGGCCTTCCCCACCGTGAGGCGCCCTGAAGCCTACAGCAGTGGTCTGCTGGCACCTTGGCACTCGTTCCAGGCCTACTTTTCCAGGGCCTGTCACATGGATTATCACTCTGGGGACTAATGAGCCTTGGAAGCAGTGAAGACAAATATATCAAACAGTGCTTTCTCTTTAAGCACGTGTGTCAATGTTTTTGTGAGATAAATTCTAGAAAAATTTCTCAGTTACAGGGAATATTTAAATTTAATAAATATAGCTAAATTGACTTATAATAATATACCAATCTGTATCCCAACTTATATGAAAGCCTATTGCCCAATGCCCTCATCCTCACAAATACAATTTTCAACAACTTGCTGTGAATGATGACAATTTCTGGTTTATTTTGCATTTTATTTAATTGGCAATGAGGTTGCATATTAGCCATTAAAGTTTTTTAGTGGATTATTCATGTCTTTTGCCTATTTGCATTGGTTTTATATTATTTTTATCTTTTAACTTTTAAGAATTCTTTGTACTTTAGGTAAAACTGTTTTATTCATTCAGGCGCTGTTCAAGGCACTGAGGTTAAAACAGAAAAAGAAAATCCTGCCCTTAAGGAGCTTAAACTGCAGTAGTGAGATACAGGGAGGAAAGTGTATATATACACATACACACGTGAGGGGTGACAGGTGCTATGGAGAAAAATAAAGGAGGGTAAAAGGGACGGAAAGTAATAGCAGTGTGTGTGGGATGCTATTTTGTACAGAATGGTCAGGGGAAGGCCTCTCTCACAGAGTGGACACTTAAAAAGACACCTACCTGGGGGGAAGTAAGGAAGGAATCCACATGCAGATCAGGAAAAGAATATTCCAGGCAGAAGAAACAGCAAACAAAAAGGCTGTAAAGAGGGAAATGAGTTGGCACCTTTGAGGAGCAGCAAGGAGGTAGACAGACTAGAGTGAGCAAGGAAAGGGGTCAGAGAAAGAGTAGGGGCAGATCGGTTAGGGTCTTGTAGGCCATGATGAAGTCTGGAGTTTGGGCTGTGTGAGATGGGAAGCCATCGGAGAGTTCTGATTTGGCTGGAGGTGGTAGGAGAAGAGATCAGCCAGGAGACCTTGAGATAATGCACATTAAAAATAATGCAAACATTTGTTGCAAGTAATTTTTCCTAGTTCGAGTTTATGGTGTTTGTATTTTTTTGGAGGGAGGGATAGGAGGGATATATTTTAACTATCTACTATAATAATAGCAATCTTCTTGTTTATATCTTGATTTTATATTACACAGACAGAAGATTACAAAATCCCCTAGTACTTTATATTTTCATTAAAATTTTTGATCTATCCAAAATTGTTTTGTGGATAAGCAGTGAAACAGGTTAAGAACACTGCCTAAGGATGCACAATTTATTTGCTGCAGAAGAACGCCAGGCTGACAGGGCAAGTAGGGACTGAGATTCAATCAAGCTATAGTGCATGGGAGGTACTGAATCCTAGAGGAAGGGGTCTTTGTCTAGTTTGCACAAAGGTGCTGTATGAACTAGTGGCGGCACTAGAGTTTGAGCTCTAATTCATTGTTTCAACACCAGTTATTGAATAATCCATCCCTCCTCATACTGATTTAAAATGCTACCTTTAACCTATTAAATATTCATTAGCTTCTTACGTCTTTGGCAGAACAATGGACCCTATTAAGGTTGAAGTTTGCTATGTTAAAAAAAATTTTTTTTAAATGCTTTCTCCTCACCGGGGAAGTCTTAATTTTAGGAGCCAGATTAAAAGCAAATTTTGGCACATTGAGAGAACTGGTACAGCTGGAGGAAGAATTCCTTAGTTTCAGATGCAACAGAAAAGCTTTGTTGTCTTTGCTTAAAGATTTCGGCCTAAAGACATCAACAAGAGTTATTTCAAAGAATCTTGTGCTAACCCTCTGAAAGGCTTTCTTACCTTGAGATAATAGCTCAACCAACAGTCTCAAGTCCTACTGCTTTAGACTCAGGTTTGACATCAGGGCACTTTGACTTGGTGGAAGGTTTCTTATACAACTGTCGTAGGAGTATGAAGGCTCTAACAATGGTGTGAGATTGGTGATGGATGTACAAATGCTTTGTGAATGGTGAAGTACGATATATTCCATGGTCTCTTCAAACAAAAGTAAAAATCATGTCTTTTCAGCTGTGTCTCCCCGACCCCTGGCCCAGGTCCATTGTTACACTATTCCTGCCTTAGTGAAACAAGAAATAAGAACCATTTGAAGCTTCTGCCGAAAAAGAAAGGTTTCCTTCTCCCAAGACAAATAAGCAGAAAATATAAGCAAAATGGAAAAGATCCCTCTTTATGGTTTTATGTTTAGGCAAAGAGAAAACCTAAGACATCATAGGTCCTAATTGGTCGGGTACCCTTTTCTCCCTTCTAAAAAGACGGGCTGGGTTTGAAGGAGATGGGGAATGGAAGAAGCGGTGGCAAACAGCTTTCTTATAAAGTAGCTTTCTCAGATTCCCCTCCCCTTCCTCAGAAACAAAGCTTTATCCATATAATAGCCTGCTGTCAAGGCTGATGAAGAATTTACTAGATAGTAGCTAAGCCTATATTAAGGAGGAATCTAAATTTACTGTCCAGCCTCAGACTAATGGCTTTGTGTGTCAATGCAGTGGATTGAGAAATGAGGAGAGCAGAGAGGGAGGGGATTTGATTATGTGAAAGATACAGACGTATCATTTGATACTATCAGTGGGAGAAGCAAATGTGAGAATGTTTGGAGAGCTGTATTTTGGTTAAGAGCAAATATTTCTAAGTTGATTATCTTTCAAATTAAGTCATGTTTCAGTGCTTCAACCATATCTGCTTAAATATTTTTAGCTGAGACATACTTAGGATTTTCTGCTTTCCAGCAATCTTACAGCAGTAACAGTGACAATTAGAGTGAAAAAAAAAAAAAAATCAGGCACTAGCATGGAGGAACATAGATAATCTTTGATATTTACATATAAAACATATAATTAGATACTTTTTACTGTTCTTTTCTACCAATTTCCTTTTCTATCCCCAAGGCCAGGTGTAATTCATGCCTCCCTTTGGGTGTCCAATACTTCACATCTAGGCCTATTCTCTCTCAAATTAGTTCATGCTTTAAAGTTATATTTTTATTCTGACCTCCGCTTCCTCAAATCTTTCAAACAAAATTTCCTTTTATTTCTTCACTGACGTTTGCCCCCTCCAAGTCATTCTGCTTGTGATAGAATGATTATTCCATTTCTGAAAGATTGCTAAACCCTGTTGAAAACCTTTTCTTTTCATTTCTAACAGCCACGTTCCTAAGCAAGAGACCCAGTAGCAGCAACACCACTAGATTATATAAATAGACCAAGGGCTTGGTGAATAAAAGTAAAATCATTAAAATATAAGCCACATATGTGGTTTTACCATCTGAAATTTAAGAAAATTTGGTCTTATGTATATCATTTTACCTACTTTTCAATCTAGACCACTTACTGGAAGATTGGAAACACCTAAAGGAATGATTGGCTATTTTATCTTGTTATAATCCTATCATAATGGTTCCAAGTCCAGGATATACAAATTTCTAGGGTAAAATAACTCCTCTCTGCAAAATTGCCATTTATTATCTTAATTTGCAAAAAGTAGATAAAATGTTAGAAGCACAAATTTAACAAACACTATTTTATTATTTACAAAATACATGGTGATCATAAGAGTACATGTTACAAATTACAAAAAGGAAAAGTACAGGGAAAAGTAGAGACAAATGGGTTAAATGACAACAAGGTACCCATTTGTATGGAGTCTGTTTAGAATAAGACAGTTCTTTGTTAAAGTTAGACAAGGCCATGAATACGTACATTGCTGTGTAAAAAATGTGAGTTACTTAGAGATAGCCTCTACCAAAAAGTAGAAAAGCATTGGTAGTGTATCTAAATGTGTCCTAAATTAAACTATTGCATATACAGTTTCAGTGTTCCACTATACAACCATTGCTTTTAGGCAGTAGTCTGTGAGATTTGACTGTCTTGCTAAAAGAGCAAACTTAGCTTCTCTACCTTCCATAAGGCTCTGTTCAGGTGATTTTGGAATGTGGTGTCAAAAACCCCATTCATTTCTGCTGCAAGTTCCCTCAGAACAGACACTGTGGACTCATCACTGGCATTCAGAATCCGCACAAAGAATTTATTCCACAATTCACCATCTTTTACCCTAAAAATATATAAAACCATTTCCATCAAGATTAGGCATATGAAAATTAGAATTCTTTTTGTATTTAACTCAGTGGTACATTTAGGCACCAAGATGACTTAAGAAGGTAATACCCAGAACCCTAGGGTTAGAGAGCATTCAAATAGTCCTTTGAAAGCCCAGGGAAGAACTACAAAAAAAGGCTGCCATAGTGGGAAAAGCCATAATACAATGTACATAAAGAGAAAGAAGTTCTCTTGTCTCAATCTATAAATTTCCTGTGTGCCAAGATGTAGCACTTTTCTTTTACAAATAGAAGAAAAAGGAATTTTATTTCCTTTTTCTAATTTTCGTAGAGTCTAGGACATTAAAAACTACAGCTCCCTCCCCCACCCCAATGGTTTATCATCTTCACAATTCTCTGACAATCCTAAACTTGACTGAAGTAATTGCTGCTTAAATCTATGTTTATGGCTTTGCTTATTATTATTTTCTTTTTATCAGAGAAACTTCTATTATTGTGTAAGGCAGGGCTGTTAGGAAACCACAACTGACCCCACCTGTTTCTGCTTGCATTACCCAGACCTGCCCGGACCACCACCACCTGGAGATGCCTAACTCTATCCTTTACGTCGTACATTAAATCCCAAGTCTATTTTAAAAGTACAAGTAAGAGACAAATAAGACTGGCCAAGTTCTGAATTAAATAAAGAAAACAACACAATTCAATTGCTTAGAGGGGAAAATGGAAAAAGGGCATTAAATCTTCAAGAGTGATTTTTTTTTAACCAAAGAATGTACCAATAAGTGATAGATTGGTCAGTTTATGCTGGGAAGTTATTATCTAAGATAAGCTAACGTAGAACACAGGTATTTAAGTAAGTTTTATGAGCAGGCTTCAGAGAGTACTAAGGTTCTGAGACAAAGCAGCTCTTATTCAGAGAACACTTACTTCTTCACCAGGAGATTCAATTCTCTGGTTTGGTTCTACCACTCATTGGATAAATAACAGCCTAAAATTAGTATATACTTTAGAAATGTAACTCTCTTTGAGAGATGCTTAATACTTTTGATAATGATAGCTATTAAAAGGGGGTTTAAGACTAATATCAATTGGTTAGAAAATCATCCTCACAAAATGTTTCTTTTAACACTTCTAAACTGAGAAGCTTCCATACTATAATTACAGTCTGTATGAGACACCTAGATTCAGAATGCTGTCCTGAAGTCTGAATAGTTTGAGTCTTATCTTTAATTAGCAATTCCTTTATCCTACACTAGGTGCTACACTGATACTCTAATGAAAACTGGCTGAAATTACTGGACTCATAGCATTTGGATTAAGAAAACAAAGGCTGCCAAAGCAGAGAGAGCATCCAAGGGAAAGAAAAAAATTTTGTGGACAGGCAAAGACCCTGAAATCACCAATACTTACTCAGAAATATTTTGGCTAAGTTTCCAGAGGGACCCATCCCAGAAGACCTGTAGGTGTTCCTTGAACAATAGTAAATGTGCTAAATCTGCTATACCAAACAGGTCTACCTGAAATCACAAAAAGTACCATCAGCTAAAATAATCCTCTGTCTCTACCATGGCAGCTTATTTATGTAGAAAGTTGAAAGGCATTAACAATGCTTAACTAAGTTTATTTTACGACATACATTTTCATACACTGCTCCTTACCCTTACAGTAAAGGGAAAAGCTCCCCAAAGAAGTGATCAACAGAGCCAACTCTAGGAATTATCCTTAAGAACAAAAGATGACAAAATATCTGGACTATCAAATTCAAATTTGTAGACCCACTGGATTTATATGAACTCCAGCTGTGATCTAAATGTGGTCCAGATGACGAGTTCAGGTTCATGCTACACATTCAATCAGCAAATGCCTTATGTCTAGAGCTGAGTTAGAAGGAATTTTTGCATATAATGCCACCATATAAAACACTTTACATTTGTCCTAATGTTCTTTTTATATACATTATTTCATTTAATCCTCACAACAATTCTCAGGTATACAGAGCACAGACTGTTATCCTTATTTTACAGAGATGATCATAGAAAATAACTTATAAGATTACATGGATGGTAAAGTGGTAGATATGGCCCTGGCACTTAAGTTACTGAGTTAGTGATGTTTGCACGTGTATGTGCATATTCTTCAGCGTTGTAACAGAAAAATGGTACGTTTTGCTTGACTTGGTGATATCTGAAAACTAGGTCATCCATTCTGAGAGAGTCAATACCAGTAAACACTAGCTTATATAGCTTATCTAGACAATAAAGAGATTAAGAAACCCTCTCCATATTTGCTCAGGCTGGTTTTACACTTACCTGGTAGGGAGAAGAACAGTTAGCCAGGATCTTTTGTCCTTCCAGGATCTGTACAGTCCGAAAGCCGCTAAGGGTAAACACGTCTAGCTGCACCCTAAGGTCAACACTGTAGGAAAAGTCTACTATCTTCAAAGCTTGATTATAATCATAGTGATCGTCGACACTGAGCCCAGATTTAAGAGAAAGAGATAATAAAAATAGGCCATGAAAGAAGCTGCATAGCTGGTCTTTAAAAAAAAAAAAAAGGTACCGCAGGTATGTTTTTGCTATGCCAACAGCTCCCTCCAGTGGTTAATTGTGAAAATGCACCTGAAAGAGCAGTGGCAGTGTCCACCCAGATGAGGAAGGCATGTCAAGATCAGTTTGGTGACACAAAGTATATTTAAACCACAGTGCATGGTCACCACCAAACATTTATCAAGTTTCCATGTCATATACAGTAAGTACTGGAAGGAGAAGCTTCTGCCCATCCTGTACACATTAACATGTATAATAGCAATGATTTATATACTGACAGGAATGTCATGTTATATACATGACAGAAGAAATTTAGCTTTTATAGTTGTCATTGCCTTTCTTGTTTATTATTCTTGATAAGCTTGCCAAGTATCACTCAGATTCTTCCTTCTAGAGTGTAATGGAAAATAATACAAGTCTGTTTTGTTTGTAAAGTGCTACTTACGTTGTAAAATTTTCTATTTCTATTAAACTAACACCATATTCTATCTTACTCTTTCTGTAATTCCAACTCTTCTTAAAAAACACTTTATAATACCAGTTCACTATTGATTAATTATATTTTCCTTGGGTTTATCCATTCCATGCAATAAAGCAATCCTCCAAGGAGATACAGGAACTATTTACCTGATAGAAAAGAATGGACGGTTTTCATGTATTCTTTTGTCTGTCTGTTTTTCTCAATTAGTTCCCTCAAATTCTTGACTGATATTGGTGCATGTCCTATATTCCTAAATACAGGCTTTAACTACTCCAACCACATACCTCCACAGCACAGAATTGTTTTGTTAATTTTATCTTAAAATTAACAATTGCTCCCATTTTTCCTTGGCACAAAATCCAGTTTTTTCTTTGGGCCACCATAAGTCTATAATATATTTTTTAAATGCTTTTAAAACTTGAGAGAGGTAGAAAAAAGTTTCTTAGATTAATAAAAAGAAGCATGAAGGTCTCTTAGCCCTCTAGTCAGCTACCAACTTACTGTGACCATGGGTAAGACATTCTTTTTTAGGTCTCATTTTCCTCCCAAAAAATATGTGGCAACTAAACTAAGTCATTTCAAAAGGTTCTTTCTGGTTTTTAATTCCTTGTGAATCAATATGAAATTTCCTGTCAAATTTGATACATAATGACAAAGTAAAACGCAATGTCCTTTTAATACTATGTACTTTCCCAGAGTCCCTGGTGGCTAAGAGAAGGGCTGTTCAAATACATAGACTATACATACCTCTGCTTGCAATTTCCGTAGCCCTGAGAATTCTAACACTGTCCTCGGAACTTGTACAGTTGTGAAGTAGGGTGAAAATAAAAACTGTAACAGAGGTTCTAACATTTGGAAACATGGAAGGATTTCTGGTGGTCACAATGGCTGGGGGGAGTAACGGGGAGTGTGGATATAAAATATCCTGCAATACGTGGAACAGACCTGCACAAAGAATTGTCTCATTCAAAATACCCACGGTACCCTAGGAAAATGCTGCTATATTATGTCTAGGGAAGCCTTTAGGGCTCTATCTCAGGAAAGAAGTTCTTTTAGTTATAACTGCAGAAATACATTGAGGGTTTTTTAATTTCCATGCCAATTATGATTTAGAGTCTAATTCAGTCTCTTCTTATAGATTAAGTAGTCAGAAGAAATGTGAAGAATGATTCCAGCTATTAGTATATACCAATGATCTCAGAAAGAAAGTTAACTACTTACCCAAGACAAGGGGGTTGAGCAGACAAAGTAGTATCTTTAAACCAGGCTGCTCTGTTCAAAGACTATGAGACCAATGATCACTAGTGTGCTGGTCCTTTAGTTCTTTTCACAAAGCAAAAATTTTGGACTGTTTTTGCCTTCCTCATGCCTGAACATTTTCTATGTTTTCTCAGTTCTTAGTATTTGGGCTTCATTTCTTATTTCTTGCTCTGTGCCCACCCCTTGAATCTAATGGACCAACTGGGTTTAATTTGAACAATAAGGCCCTTTTCTTGGCATAGTTTGTATTTGCAGTCTGGTTTTACCTACTTTTCTTGGCTAACATTTCAGTTAGGCCTGACTTAAGCTTTGGTCTATGAAACTGAACAGTGCCTCAATTTGGCTGCCATCCCTACTAGATCTGCACTGGCCTCATGCACAGAATCACAAGAGAGACAATGTACTTTACATTCCTCAAAATATCCATATTTTATATCTCTTCTTGACATGAATCATTACAATACTGGTGGTTAATTCTTTTATCTGAATTAACATATTTCCTCAATGTGTTTATTTCTTTGAACTCTTTTAAACAATTCCCACTGATTATTGACTTTTAGGTAGCAGATATTCTCTTAACATAGTGTGTTCCTTAATATGGCATTTATCTAAAGGCTTTAAAAAGTTAGTAACTATCCATGTTTTAAGAGCAAGGTGACAGAATCATAAGAGAATGAAAAGGACCAACCTGTTTCTGAGGATCAGACTCTGTGGACTCAAGTCACCATGAACTATTTCTGCTTTGTGTAGCTTCTCCACTATTGTCAAAAGGTTATAAATAATCAACACTGTTATTTCATGGGTAACGAATTCTCCATGTGGGAGAAGATCCTGGAAATAGAACAAAAAATTCACTATTTCTCAAATTGGGTGGATTGTAGTTATACTCAATACCTTGATAACTGCTAGTTTGTACTTTTCCTTGTTCTCTACTAGAATGTAGTCTGGGTCTATGTCCCAGTTTTAACAATACTGTGATCTCCCATAAGATTGTTTGTAATGATTTAATGAGATAATGGACGAAGGGCATCAAGGATGAGCCTGCCCCATAATAGGTGCTCTATAAATGTTTTAAAATACTCTCATTCTAACCATTTTAGAGAATACATATTACTATCAAAATCTGCAGCAAAACCTTCTTAAGAACATATCAAAGAATAAAATCATATTTTGTGTCTGAGTTTTAAAAATAATCCAGGTGCAGTGGTATGTGCCTATAGTCTCAGCTACTTGGGGTGATGTGGCAGGATCGCTTGAGCCCAAGAGTTCAAGACCAGCCTGGACAACATAGCAAGAACACGTGTCAATCAATCAATAAAACAAATCCAGTGGGGGTAGTATAGATAAAACAAGAGTGGCCATGAGCTAATGACTATCATAGTTAAATGGGTGTTCATTGTACAATTCTGTCTACTTTTATGTTTGAAAATTGACAAAATAAAAAGTATAAAAAAATCCCAAAGAGGCTTTTGGTCAAAGTAACTTGGAAAAACAAAGTGATCAATGCTTTTAACTTATAATTTAATTGGTCTATTTCTAGAAGATTGACAGAAATTTTGTACTAAGTTCCTTTGCTAAATGGAGCACAAATATCTCTACTTGAGGACATTAAATTATGTTTTTAGTATTATTTCAAACCTGAAGGGTGAAGCAGTTTCCATGTTGGTGCAAAACAATACAGCCATCTTGGTATTGATAATAGCTGCATAAATGAAACTCCTCATTTAAACGTTCCTTTAACTTGAGATTGATATAAAAGTCCCATGGGACAGGTTGAGAAGATACCTGTAAGACATATTTTTTAAATAAGTGCAATTAGAATCTATGGTTATGGCTGGCAGATTGAAATCACATTTCCTCCAGCCCTTCTGATTCTGAATTAATAGGAAAGGGATATTTTAAAAAGCATAAATCTACAATAAAGGATACAACAGCAACAAAATTCTAGAAGGTGGGAAGAGAGCAAGAGGTAACAACCACTTAGAAGACCCAAGGAAAACTGATTCTAGCAATGGAGAAAGCTGAAGAGCTAAAGAGCAACCACATTTATACTACAAGACTATCTCCCTATAGTATAAGTGGTGGCACCAATTACCTATGGAAGTAAGGCTGAGGGTGGAGCTAAAACATGGGTGGCTGAACCACATTTAAGAGGAAGTTAGGGCCAGGTACAGTAGCTCATGCTTGTAATCCTAGCACTCTGGGAGGCCAAGGCAGGAGGATTCCTTGAGCTCAGAAGTTTGAGACCAGTCTGAGCAAGAGTGAGACCCTGTCTCTATTAAAAATAGAAAAAAATTAGCTGGGTGTGGTGGCATGCACTTATAGTCCCAGCTACTCAGGAGGCTGAGGCAGGAGGATCAGTTGAGGCCAGGAGTTTGAGGTTGCTATGAGCTAGGCTGATGCCACGGCACTCTAGCTTGGGCAACAGAGCAAGAGACTGTCTCAAAAAAAAAAAAGAGGAAGTTAGATCCCAGATTACCCCTCTTACTCCCACAGCCCAGCCCAGCAATTGCCTCTCTCCCATTCCAGAAGACTAGAAGTTTATTCTCTAGGAAGTATAAAATAGAAAGGCTCTGGACTAGAGGGTGCCAGGAACCACCAAGGGTGGGAATACCATATGGAAAATAGGAAAAAGTTTATATATCAGATGTTAAGATGCATCTCCCTGCCCTTCTCCAGCCTAATTTCTTTATTCAGCTTTCAGAAAGCTGACAGCCAGGCTTATATGCTCCGAGCAGGAAATAAAAAGTCTTCTCTGAGGGATCTGATCAGCTCAAGAGAAAAGATCTAAAGATTGGGGGATTTTCCAATAGAATGGGCAAGCTAGATCATCCTATAGTGAAGTCCACAGCTGTCAATGTCCCCCCATATATAGAGAGCTTTCAATTAGTGTTTAGTGTCCCACACTTAAATATGAACAGAGAGCCAAAAAGTTGAAGAAAGCCTCTAGTATGAAAGACAGAGATCAAAACAGATAAAAACAGGAGGACACAGACCATGCAGGGAGAAAAAAATTTTAAAGCATCATTAATATCTCAGAGAGATAAGAAATATTTCATCTTTGAAATGAAGAATAGAAAGTTACAAAGAAAATTCTGAGAATAAAAAAGAGCTCTTGCAAACTGAATACAGAGAAAGAAGTTTAAAAAATCCAGTAAGACAACTAAAGCTGACAAAAGACAAAGAGATAGAAAATAAGAGAAAAAAATTAATATTTTTAGAGGTCCTGTCCAAGAGACCCCATATCCTAATAAAAAGGACTACAGAATGAGAGAACTGAGAAAACTGAGAAGAAATAATTTTTTCTTTTTTTTTGTTTTTTGAGACAGAGTCTCACTCTGTTGCCCAGGCTAGAGTGAGTGCCGTGGCGTCAGCCTCAATCACAGCAACCTCAAACTCCTGAGCTCAAGGATCCTCCTGCCTCAGCCTCCCGAGTAGCTGGGACTACAGGCATGCACCACCATGCCCGGCTAATTTTTTCTATATATATTTTTAGCTGTTCATATAATTTCTTTCTATTTTTAGTAGAGATGGGGTCTCGCTCTTGCTCAGGCTGGTCTCGAACTCCTGAGCTCAAACGATCTGCCCACCTCGGCCTCCCAGAGTGCTAGGATTACAGGCGTGACCCACCGCGCCCGGCCATAATTTTTTCATTGAAGAAAATTTCTTAGAACTGAAGGAGTTGCCAATCAGTGGCCATTGACTGACCAGTATATAAGTGACAACAAACTTATACCAAAACATGTAGTTGTGACATTTCAGAGTACTGGGGACAAACATAAGATCCTATAAGGATTCACAGAGGGACAAATAGCTTCACACAAAGCTTCAAGACTCAGAATGGCAAAACGCTTCAAAAGCAAGGTTAGATGCCAAGAGACAATAGGGCTCTTCAAAATTCAAAAAAATAAAGAAAACCCTTAACTTAGAATTCTATATCCAGCCAAACTACCAATCAAGTAAAGATGCAGAATAGGAAATTTTCTGACATACAAGAAACTTTATATCCCATCCCTTTCTTGGAAAGCTGATAAAGTATGTGTTCCTTTAAAATATAGGAGATTAAAACAAGAAAGAGGGAAATATAGGATCCAAACAACTGGGCATCCAACATAAGAAAAAGGTAATATGATACCTAGGGACGATGGTAAATGGAAATTTCAAGGTGACACTACGTGTGTGTCAAGCCTAAAGTATAACTTTCCAGATTGGAGCAGGCCAGAAAATTTCAGGAGACATTTCCTCAAAAGAAAGAAAATTGATAGAATAATATGTTTGGATATACTGAGAAATTTATATAATAGCCTCTCATTATTCATATCTAATCCTGGCCTATAATGGTGACTGATTTCTTACTATTAATATAAGGAAGCTAATAGATTACTAGAAAGATCTGATGATACCATGAGGACAGTTATTGCTTCAATCCACATTATTGACAAAGTAACTAAAATCACAAAGAATCAGTCCCACCTTTATTATAGTTGACGCTGCAGTGTTTCCTGGCACAATCCAGAATAATTTGTAATCTTCACATATTAGGTATTCTCGTTTAATGCAATAATCCTCACCACCTGTTGAGAAGGTTTGATTCCACTTAAAAATCACTGTGAACATATATAGCCCTCTAGTCTTTACATCCTGGTCTAAGGGCTAGAGGCACTGGTATATTTGCCAGTTAGTAGCATCTAGAATGCTTCTCAAAATCATTTGTTAAAAATTGAAAGAGAAGAAGACTTAATTCCTGTTACTGGGACATAAAGTTAATGTGTCAACTTTTATAATGCTGTTACAATCTAGGAATATTTATAGTGCTCAAGCATCAAGCTCAAGTACAAATAATCACTTATTTGTATACTGTTATCCGCAAAAGGACATGCATTCAGTGATACTTACCTAATTCAATTTCCTTCTCTATTTCCAACTTAGGCATTGGTCTGTCTTCTATAGAAAACACTGCAGAGGCGATTAACTCTGGTAGGGATTTTAGTAGTTGTCTGCGATACTGCAAACACCAAGGTGACTGAGTAGGGTTTTCTAGGGGGAGAGAGAAAGCTGAAAAAAATCACCTAAAAAAACCTAATGCTTAAAATGGATATTATAACAGAGTGAGGGTCAAAAACAAGATTACACAGTCAACACTGCTAATCTAACTACATTCATCTGTCTCAGGTCTTCATGTAACTGTGTTTAGTACTAATTTATTCTAGACATAGCACAATTTATGGCAACTTAAGGAAGGAAAACATACAGCTCAGTTTGCTAAGTATTCACTAGGCATAGGTATACATGTTTGCTCACAAATGGTATGTTATGATCTTACCTGTTGTCTCACTAGTGAGCTCTAGTTTCTCAGGAATTTGAAGACATTTGATGGAGGAGGTGCTTGAAACTGAGGCAGAAGATCCAGAGAAGCCAGAGGAGTGTGTGGCTTCACCACTATCTTCAATGATTGGGCTAAAAGAACCACTAATGAGTCAATTCTCATAGGAATAATACATGTCAACTTATCTTTGTCATAATTTTATAAAGTTAATTTGTAAATTTTATAATTTTGTTATACTTTTATTTTAAAATAAAATTTAGTTTTAAATAATTTATAATTTGTTGTAAATTCATAACAAATTATAAATTATTTAAAAATTTGTTATTTGCTAGTTTCATTTTTAAAGTCCATTTATTTTCAGAATCTAGGTAACTTCCTCTATTCTGGTTGACAAGCAATGCCTGGCATTACATTTCTGGATTTATAATTTATTTACCTAATCTATACTAAATGCCTATTCAATATCTATTCTATACTCCTGAGAAATATTGACTAACATTAACACTAACTTTCTTCCTCTTTATCCCCTTTCTGGACTTTTTATTCTTCAGTAAGAGGGAAACTAAAATCATGCAACATGAATACATGGTAGCAAATGTGATTAAAAGTTTGTTAAGGCCGGGCGCGGTGGGTCACGCCTGTAATCCTAGCACTCTGGGAGGCCGAGGTGGGCGGATCGTTTGAGCTCAGGAGTTCGAGACCAGCCTGAGCAAGAGCGAGACCCCATCTCTACTAAAAATAGAAAGAAATTATATGGACAGCTAAAAATATATATATACAAAAAATTAGCCGGGCATGGTGGCGCATGCCTGTAGTCCCAGCTACTCGGGAGGCTGAGACAGGAGGATCGCTTGAGCTCAGGAGTTTGAGGTTGCTGTGAGCTAGGCTGACGCCACGGCACTCACTCTAGCCTGGGCAACAGAGTGAGATTCTGTCTCAAAAAAAAAAAAAAAAAGTTTGTTAAGAAAAAAGTTTGAAAATGCAGTTATAAAAGCACAAATTGGCATATTAAAGGATATTCCTAAAACTGGAATTAGTTTGTTTAAATTAAGTGACCCTGAAACAAGGCTCAGTCCCTGTCTCTCTATGCCATTCCCTCATACCTATTCCCTAAGTCATTTCTACCTCTCTATCAAAAGATATTTTTTCTTTAATATATCTTTAGTTGTGTATTTGAAATTAATACCAGCTATTCTATCATTATTTTATGTATTTTTTTTTTTTTGAGACAGAGTCTCTCTCTGTTGCTCAGGCTAGAGTGAGTGCCGTGGCGTCAGCCTAGCTCACAGCAACCTCAAACTCCTGAGCTCAAGGGATCCTCCTGTCTCAGCCTCCCGAGTAGCTGGGACTACAGGCATGCACCACCATGCCCGGCTAATTTGTATTTTATGTATTTTTATTAGAGCTATACCATGCTGAGATCTACCATTATTTTAAACTTGATATTACAGGAAAACTAAATGCCTCTTGTTCTCCAATCATCTACACTTTGCCAAGTTTCCTCAGATTCTATAATTCTCCTGGACTTCATCTCTTAACCATCAAAATTCACTTCCTTTAACCCTCACATCCAAATCAATCACTAAATCCCATTGACACTTTATCTGGGGCAGCCCTACTCTCATGTAAAGCACTTAGCACAGAACCTGGCAGATAGAAAGAGCTTGGTAATTGATTACTATAACTGACAAGCACACAGAGAATAAGAAAGCAAAAAATCAAGTTTGTAAACCTGTAATCCCCAATCACCTGAGTTTCTTGATGCTGAGAGGTGGATTGTAGATAGTGCCACAAGCAGTCTGCTGGTCCTCAGAGGTCTTTATATACAGATCCTCTTCCTCCGACAGTCTCTCAGGATCAGAAGGGAGATCCTTCAAGGACATTATCTCATGAAAAGGAGTGGATGCAAAACGAGCTGCTCTGGCAAAGTCACAAGTGTCTTCTGGATTAGGACAAATAGTTACATTCCTGAAACCTGTGATAATGGCATCCTCACTCAAAGGTTCAATTTCTGTAAATTCATCCTGAAATAAAAATTATGTAAAGTTTAACTGAAAGATTTCAATGAACATATGAATAACCTATCTTTTTGACTTAGAGAGACACACATTATTAGATCAGTGACACAGGGTACAGAAGTAGCAAATCAGCATCTCCAGGGAAAGATAATTTTAAAAAGCACATTATAGTATTTGATGAAAATGGTTTTGTATCATGAAAACAGTAAAAACTATACTTTATCAAAAAATACACGAGAATTCTCCACACGAGGAAAAATATTAGACAATGGTTTGTGCCCCAAATGATTCCAGCTAAGAACTAAGGCACTAATATTATTTTTCTTCTGGCTTTCACTTAGAAAACATTCTGATAATCTGCCATCTTCCCAATTTTTATGTCTTCTTTCTCTATGCCACATACTTGTTTTGTTTATCTCTTAAAGGTAATTCACAATTATGGTAGAAAATATGGAAAATATAAAGTATAAAGAAAAACAGAATCACCTGAAATGCTACTGTCCAATCTTATATTAATATTTTTGCTATATTTAAAACATACCGGCCGGGCGTGGTGGCTCACGCTTGTAATCCTAGCACTCTGGGAGGCCGAGGCGGGTGGATCGCTCAAGGTCAGGAGTTTGAGACCAGCCTGAGCAAGAGTGAGACCCCCATCTCTACTAAAAATAGAAAGAAATTATCTGGCCAACTAAAATATATATATAGAAAAAATTAGCCGGGCATGGTGGCGCATGCCTGTAGTCCCAGCTATTCGGGAGGCTGAGGCAGTAGGATCGCTTAAGCCGAGGAGTTTGAGGTTGCTGTGATTGAGGCTGACGCCACGGCACTCACTCTAGCCTGGGCAACAAAGCGAGACTGTCTCAAAACAAACAAACAAACAAACAAACAAACAAAAAAAACCATACCTTTGTCTTTGAGAGTAATACATGTATACATGGTTTTTAAAAGTCAACTAGTTTAAAAGGATAAATAGTGAAAAAGTCTCCCTCCTACATTACTAATCCCTCATCTCCACCTATTCCTACTCCCCAGAGGCCAACTGCTGTTATCAATTATATCTGGTAGGATACATGCATATGTATACATATTCTATGTATTTTTAAAATGAGTTTTAAAACAAGTGAAATTATAGCACATACAATATTATCTTTCTCATATCTTTTGTTTTCTTTTCTGTGCTATTAAAAATTCTTTAAAAACATAATAGTCACACTATGGGTCTACCAAGCATTAAATAATTCTTTCAGGCTGGGCGCGATGGCTCATGCCTGTAATCCTAGCACTCTGGGAGGCCGAGGCAGGTGGATCACTCAAGGTCAGGAGTTCAAGACCAGCCTGAGCAAGGGTGAGACCTCGTCTCTACTAAAAATAGAAAGAAATTATATGGACAACTAAAAATATATATATATATGTAAAATTATGGCCAGGTGTGGTGGCTCACGCCTGTAATTCTAGCACTCTGGGAGGCCGAAGCAGGTGGATCACTCGAGGTCAGGAGTCCGAGACTAGCCTGAGCAAGAGCGAGACACTCTCTCTACTAAAAATAGAAAGAAATTAGCAGGCCAACTAAAAATATATAGAAAAAGTTAGCCGGGCATGGTGGCACATGCCTGTAGTCCCAGCTACTCGGGAGGCTGAGGCAGGAGGATCGCTTGAGCCCAGGAGTTTGAGGTTGCTGTGAGCTAGGCTGACACCATGACACTCTAGCCCAGGCAACAGGGTGAGACTTTGTCTCAAAAAAAAAAAAAAAAAAAAAAAAATCCTATAAGTAGAATTATCAGATCAAAAGGTTATAAACACTAAGGTTGTTTATACATATTGCTTAGTTGCCCTCAGAGAGAGTATATCACTTTATATGTGTACCTGAAGTATACAAAAGTACATATTTCATTTAACCCTTGTGGATACTAGATATTAATTTTCTAGGTTATTACCAATTTGATATAAATTTTGAATTTCTGACTCAATATTAGTAAATAGAGGTGGGAGGTACATCTAGAAGAAACAAGGCGTAACTAAAAAATTCTAAGATAGGCCAGGTACATTGGCTCATGCCTGTAATCCCAGCACTGTGGGAGGTAGAGGCAAGAGGATCATCTGAGGCTGAGAGTTTGAGACCAGCCGGGGTAACATAGAGAGACTCTGTCTCTACAAAAAAATTAAAAAGTTAGCCAAGTGTGGTGGCACATGTCTATTGCCCCAGCTATTCCAGAGGCTGAGGCAGGAGGATCACTTGAGCCCATGAGTTTGCGGTTGCAGTGAGCTATGATGACACCACGGTACTCTAATCTCGGCAACAGAGTGAGACTCTTTCAAAAAAGAAAAAAAAAGAAAATAATAAGATTAAAGTAAAATAGATGTCTATAGTCTAAGTATATACCTTATACAAATACTACTTATGACCCTATTAGTTTAGACAGTTTAAATATAATTTTTTATTTTTTTTAGAGGATAAACATTTTTTAGGGCTAGGTACCTATTAACAAAATTCAAGTAAAAGGCTATAAAACAAAAAAAAACTAGATTAAGATGGATTCGGCCTATCCCTGAACAGCTGAACCTAGAACCACTGCAAACAAATCCAGCCTAAGCATCATGTTCTCTGGTGGTATTCTCCAGAACACAGTATTTAATTAATTACTCATTTACATCGTTGTCTTTTCATAGCAGTCAGTGGACTAACTGTATCAGAAGCACATGGGAAAGTATTTAAAAATAACAAAATACATGCTTGGACTTCTTCCCTGGAAATTTCAATGCCATAAGCTGGAATGGGGCCTGAGCACCCTTAGTCATAAAAGAATTCTTAGTCTCTTCTGAGTTGCTGGAAATATTCTATGTCTTGATCAGGGTAGAAATTGCATGGATATTCGCATATGTAAAAATTCATCTAGCAGTATAATTAATATTTGTGCAGTTTACTGGGTGTAAAATAGACCTCAATAAAGAAGTAAATAAAAGAAAAATGTGTTTAGGCCGGGCGCGGTGGCTCACGCCTGTAATCCTAGCACTCTGGGAGGCCGAGGTGGGCGGATCGTTTGAGCTCAGGAGTTCGAGACCAGCCTGAGCAAGAGCGAGACCCCACCTCTACTAAAAATAGAAAGAAATTATATGGACAGCTAAAAATATATATAGAAAAAATTAGCCGGGCATAGTGGCGCATGCCTGTAGTCCCAGCTACTCGGGAGGCTGAGACAGGAGGATCGCTTGAGCTCAGGAGCTTGAGGTTGCTGTGAGCTAGGCTGACGCCACGGCACTCACTCTAGCCTGGGCAACAGAGTGAGACTCTGTCTCAACAAAAAAAAAAAAAAAAAAAAAAAAAAAAAAAAAATGTGTTTAAAAAAATTTCTCCATATGATTCATTCCCAAGGATGTGGAAAACACACTATTTTAAGTCACTAAAGCAACTGATCACATCTCCCCCATAAATATGTTCAGTTGTCTTCAATCTCATGACAAGTTTTCATGCTAGTTTGAAGATGATTTTTCTTCCTTAAAACTTTAATAAAATGGCAATAATAAACGTTATTTACTTTGACGTGAAGGTCTATACAGGGTCTTTTTATCCTAAGTACTATCATGCCACTAGTCTATAGCGGTTAAAATACAACATTACTAAGAAAAAAATGGTTGGTCCACATAACCTTGGCATTGCCACAAAAAGCATTTTATATAGAAAAGAACAAATGTCCTTTGCTATGTTGGTTATAAACAATTAAAAGTGCAAAAAGGCTTTAAAAGCAGTGATTTTTTCCCCAGTTTAAAAAATTGAGACATAATTCTCATACCATAAAATTCACTCTTTTAAAGTATATATTTCAGTAGTTTTTACAAGGTTGTATAAACATCACCACTATCTAGCTCTAGAACATTTTTATCACTCCAAAAAGAAACCCTATACCCATTAGCAGTCACTCTCCATCAGCCTGGCCGCCTACTCCCCTAGAAATCCCCAATCTACCTCTGTCTACTCTGGACATTTCACGTAAACGGGATCATATAATGTGTTCTTTTGTATCTGGCTTCATCCACTTAGCTTAAAGTTTTCAAGATTCATCCATGTTGTGACATGTATGGGTACTTTCATTCCTTTTTCGTGTCAAATAACATTTCATTGTATGGATACATAACATTTTGTTCATCCATTCATCAGCTGATGAACTTTTGGGATTGTTTTAGAGTCATGAATAATGCTGCTATGAACATTTGTGTATAAGTTTTTTGTGTGAACATGTATTTTTAATTCTCTTGGGTATTTATCCAGGAGAGGAATTACTGGGTCATATGGTAACTCTGTTTAACATTTTGAGGAACTGCCAAATTGTTTTCCAAAGTGGCCGCACCATTTGACATTCCCACCAGCAATGGATGAATGTTTTAACTTCTCCATATCTTCACCAACACTGATTATTGTCCATCTTTTTTATTATAGCCATTCTAGTGGGTGTGAAGTAGTTTCTCATTGTGGTTTGATTTGCATATCCCTGGTGACTAATGATGCTGTGCATCTTTTCACATGCTTAGTTCAAGTCAGTGGTTTCAATTTTAACCCTAAACTTTTGTGGATTTGAATGAAACAATTCAGTAGCCCATTTAAATTAACTTAGGGAGAGTGGGTTCCTTACACAAACATCTGGAGACATATCTTCATTTGAGGTGATGCTTTCTGTAGTTTTGAGAATTGCAAGGGGTCTTCGTTGGGCTAAAACCGGTGGAGGATCTGCAGGAGGACTGGACAAAGACATGTTCCATTGAGCAAGTTTTTTTCTATTTACATAGATAATGGCAATCCCCTAATTCACCCTCATTTAAAATAACAAAAAACTTTTAAGTAAAAAGCAAACAAACAAACCTTTCATTCTTTTTTTCTGAAAGAAGAAACTCGTCAAAAATGGAAAAAGGTACACTGGGACCTATAGAGAGAAAGACTAGATATATACTTTTGGAGTAAATGCTTTACTCGTCAACACAACTACATTAATTAATTAATATTTTATGTTGTTTAAAAGCACAAAGGCAATTTTTTTTATAATGAAAAATCTTAAACATATAAAAAGGGTCATTTAATAATTTGACAATTACCTAAACATAGATGATCTTATTTCATCTAGATTCTCCACCACTGCCACTACTCCCAAAACCCAACTCAACAGGATTATTCTAAAGCAAATCTAAGACATTATATCATTTCATCTGTAAATATTTCAATATGTATTTCTAAAAGAGGCTTTTTAAAAAAAGCATAATCTCAAAACATGATACTCACAAAATCAACAATTTCTGATGAACAAAATCTCCATTTGGAAGTTTTACAATTTACTTATTCTTTTTTAAAAAATTGTTTTTAAAGTTTATTTGAATTGGTAATGCATTGTTAAGATCCATATATTGTGGCTGGTTCACTCCGTTTAGCAATTTTTTTCTATTTACACAGATAATAACAACCCCCTAATTCACCCTCATTTAAAATAATGGAAAACTTTTAAGTAAAAAAAATTAAAAAATTAAAAAAACAAAACTTTCATTCTTTTTTTCTGAAAGAAGAAACTTGTAAAAAACTCTAATCTTGGCCAGGTGCGGTGGCTCACGCCTGTAATCCTAGCACTCTGGGAGGCCGAGGTGGGAGGATCGTTTGAGCTCAGGAGTTCGAGACCAGCCTGAGCAAGAGCGAGACCCCGCCTCTACTAAAAATAGAAAGAAATTATCTGGCCAACTAAAAATATATACAGAAAAAAATTAGCCGGGCATGGTGGCGCATGCCTGTAGTCCCAGCTACTCGGGAGGCTGAGGCAGAAGGATTGCTTGAGCCCAGGAGTTTGAGGTTGCTGTGAGCTAGGCTGACGCCACGGCACTCTAGCCTGGGGAACAGAGTGAGACTCTGTCTCAAAAAAAAAAAGAAAAAAAAACTTTTGTGAAGGCACTCTAGCTGGGCAACAGAGCGAGACTCTGTCTCAAATAAAATTAAAAAAAAACACAAAACCTCTTATCTCTCTTTTATTCTATAGAGTTTTTGGGTAATTTTTTTTTGTTGAAGAAACTAGGTTGTTTGCCCCATAATGCTGGATTTTGTCAATTCTATCCCCCTATTGTTTAACAATGTTCCTCCATGCTTTGTATTTCCTATAAATTCGCGGTTAGAATTAGAGATTTAATTCAATTTTGTTTAATTTTTTTGGTTTTCTTCCAAAACTACTTATAAGTGAATATTCATGTTTCTACCACTTTTAACATGTTTCTGAATAGAAAAGAAAACCAATTTGAACATAAAATAGCTTTAAACTTTTTTTTTTTTTTTTTTTTTTTGAGACAAGAGTCTCACTCTGTTGCCTGCGCTAGAGTGAGTGCCGTGGCGTCAGCCTAGCTCACAGCAACCTCAAATTCCTGGGCTTAAGCGATCCTCCTGCCTCAGCCTCCCGAGTGGCTGGGACTACAGACATGTACCACCATGCCCGGCTAATTTTTTCCTCTATATATTTTTAGTTGGCCATATAATTTCTTTCTATTTTTAGTAGAGACGGGGTCTCGCTCTTGCTCAGGCTGGTCTCGAACTCCTGACCTCGAGCAATCCACCCGCCTCGGCCTTCCAGAGTGCTAGGATTACAGACGTGAGCCACCGCGCCCGGCCAGCTTTAAACTTTTATCCCTCCAAAAAACACCACACAGTAACTAAAGATTATTTGGTAATTAATATAAAATTAAAATTATATTTAAATCAAATACTTTGAAGCACTGAGGAATCTTATGAAAACACTCTTTCAAATGTCTATCCTATCTCAAAGCATATGATTATACCGAATTCCTTGATTCAAAGACATAATAATATGCTAGTCCCCCTCTCAGCTTTCTTTCAATCCCTTTGCCATAATTAAAAAAATATTTATCATTTGTTACATAATACATTTGTCACCAGCGAGTTCTTCACAAGGCTGTCAAATACAACTCACCTTTAGGGTGAGGTTGTTCCTGCCAAATGTTTTCCGCAAGTGAAGTTTCTCTGTGAAGAAAATTGTTTTAAAATGTGCTCAATACCCTCAGAAAAAATTGTTTAATTTTTAAAAGTCGAAGAGGATTTTCCATCAAATAAAATCTTCTTTAAAAAAAAGAAATTATTCTACTAATGTCAATCCAAATTTTCTTGATGGAACCTTTAGTCATTAAAAATGTTATAGAAGTATATTTGATAATAGATGTTAAATTGCATTAACAGTATAAGCAGATTACAGCATAAGCTGCCATTTTTATAAAACAAAATAAAAATAGAACACAAAAGGAGAGATACAACAGTGTTATAGTAGTTATCTCTTGGTGGTAGAAATAGGTAATTTTATTTTTTAAAAACATTATTTATATGTTTCTAGAAGAAACATGTAGTTTTTCATGGGGAAAAACTCAGCGCTCTGTCCTCCCTCATCATCATGAAAATGTATGTTGCCACATACATTTTATAAATGTATAAAGACTTACAAAAATCATGTTTCAATACTGTAAAAGTCAAGGAGACTTCATGGCACCAGAGAGTCAAAGGTTGGTTCTAAATGCCCTCCTATAAGCATTGTCCCTTTCATCAATGTGTTCTTACCTGGCACAAGAGTTTACTGGACAAACAGAACTGGACAGAGTAATTCCTGGCATTTCCTGAGACTTGGAAGCAATTTGCAGTTCAGTTGTCTCTTTTGTAGGCACCTTATCTTCTTGCTGTTTGCATCAAATCAACAAAATCAATATTCTTCTCATCCAGAAAAATGTTATCTATTTTCACTCTCTAGCTCCAACATTACTTTTACCACACTCTTTCCCTAGACATCCACTAACCATATAAAATGGCTGTACCACAAAAGTTCTTTCCAATAATTTCTGTTCCTAGTACAAACTGGTACTGTTGTACTCAACTGAGTAGTGCCAAGGATATACTGAATTTTTTTAGTTAAGTCCACTTTAATGGAACATGACTAGAATAAAAAGCTAAACTCAGAATTAACAAAATAACGGTAAGTATAACTAAGAAGTCAATATATTACATCACTTATTCATAGGCCACAAATTCCATTTGAAGTCTCCTGTTAAATCACCTTCCCGCTCAACTTTCCTACTACTAATAGTTAAGAAACTACCAGAAACTCTGAATGGGGATTGGGAGGACTTTTATACTGTTTAAGTTTATTTCAACCAAAGCATTAGTTTTGTGTATCAAAAAGAAAAATTACCTGATCACTTGCTCTTTCTTGCTGAGTAGTTTGGATTTCTTTTAGCTTCTTCTCCATTTCTTCAATCTGTTTCTGCATTTCTGCTCTCTTTTCTGCACTGGTCAATAGCTCAGCTAGAAAGAGCAAAGTCACCTGAGATATTTTTCCTCTTAGCAACTTATTCTATTGAAAACTGCTTTTGGAGCTCATGTCCTCAATATATATATGTTACTGATACAGATGAAAATGACATAAGTGGAACAAGGTCTCCAACTTGAGGTCTAGGCTTCTATTCTTTTATTCAGTCAATAAAAAACAAAATATGGACTGTGCACCAAGCACAATTCTGAGCACTTAGGTTTCAGTGGTGCATAATAAAAAGTCCTTGGTCATGTGATGCTAACACTCAAATTTGGGAGAAACACACACACAAATTGACAAGAAAATCAGTGTTGGCTGCGCATGGTGGCTCCTGCCTGTAATCCTAGCACTCTGGGAGGCCAAGGCATGAGGATTGCTTGAGCTCAAGAGTTCAAGATCAACCTGAACAAGAACAAGACCCCAACTCTACTAAAAATAGAAAAATTAGCTGGGTGTCATGGCATGCACCTGTAGTCCCAGCTATTTGGGAGGCTGAGGCAGGAGGATCACTTGAGCCCAGGAGTCTGAGGTTGCTGTGCACTAGGCTGATGCTATGGCAGTCTACTCAGAGCAACAAAGTGAGACTCTGTCTCAAAAAAAAAAAAAAAAAAAAAGAAGAAGAAGAAAAAAGAAAAAGAAAAGAAAATCAGTGTCTACAAAAATAAAATAAAATAGGTGACGTGAAAATGTGTGACAGGGTAGGGGGATAGAGGACTATTTAAGACCAGTGATATGGTAAGATCATTCTGATAAAGTGACATTATAAAGCTGTAACTTGAGTAACAAGGGGCCAGTCATACAAAGTTCTGGGGAGAGGTTCTAGGCTAACGAACTAGCTGGCACAAAGGCCCTAATGCAGGAACAGGATCACTGTGTTCAAGAATCCAAAAGAAGGCCAGTGTGGTTGTAGCATAGTAAGAGGGACAACAGAAAAAGATGGGGTTGGAGAGGTTAGCAAAGGCTAAGGGTTTTCCCCATTTTTGTTTTTAGAGATATGGTCTTGCTATGTTGCCCAGGCTGGTTTGGAACTCCTGGGCTCAAGTGATCCTTCCACCTCGGCATCCTGAATAGCTGGGGCTACAGGTGTGCACCACTGCGCCTGGCCATGTGGGATTTTGAAGGTTAAGGTAAAGAGTTTGTACTGTATTCTAGACAATGAAAAAACACTGAAGAATTTTAAGTAAAGGAGTAATATGATCTGACTTTTTGAAAAGATCATTTGCTGTGAACAAAATGGATTGTAGTAGGGCAAGAATGAGGGCAGAAAGCCTAGTTGCAGTAGTCCAGCTAAATGATTGTGGTTTGGATTCAGGTGATAGTGGGTGTCTTAGTCCACTTGGGTTGCTATAACAAAATGCCATAATGAAGTGGCTTATAAAAAATTGAAATTTATTTCTCACAGTTCTGGAGGCTAGGAAGTCCAAGATCAAGGTGCTAGCAGATTCAATGGCTGGTAAGGGCCTGCTTTCTGGCTCATGCATAGCACCTTCTCATTGTGTCCTCACATGGTGGAAGGGGCAAGAGGCCTCTCTTCTAAGGGCATTAATCCCATTTGCGAGGAATCTGCATCCATGACATAATCACCCCTTAATACTATCACCTTGGGAATTAGGATTTTAATATAGTGAAATAGTGGGAATGGAGATAAAGATTTGGGGAATATTTTTGTGGTAGAGTTGACAGGCTTATTCATTAGATATGGGGGAATGGTAAGGAAAGAGGGATCAAAGATAACCTGGTTGTCTTAAACAACTGGGTGCTGGCCAGGCGTGGTAGCTCACGCCTGTAATCCTAGCACTCTGGGAGGCCGAGGGGGGTGGATTGTTCAAGATCAGGAGTTCAAAACCAGCCTGAGCAAGAGTGAGACCCCGTCTCTACTAAAAAAATATAGAAAGAAATTAGCTGGACAACTAGAAATATATTTAGGAAAAATTAGCCGGGCATGGTGGCGCATGCCTGTAGTCCCAGCTACTCGGGAGGCTGAGGCAAGAGGATTGCTAGAGCCCAGGAGTTTGAGGTTGCTGTGAGCTAGGCTGACGCCACAGCACTCACTCTAGCCTGGGCAACAGAGCGAAACTCTGTCCCCCCTCCCCCTAAAAAAAAACAACAAAAAAACAACTGGGTGCATGGTGATGCCTTTTATTGAGATGAGGAAGACTGAAGTGTGGTGTGTGGTAGAAATCAGGAATTCTGTCTTGGCTATATTGAGTTTAAATGTCTATTAGTATAGCCAAAGGCACTAAATATGAGCCTAGATTTCAGGTGAAATATCAGGGATGGGGAGATAAATTTGACAGTCTGTGGTTGTAAACAGTATTTAATCCATTACCTAGAGATAGTTGTAGAAAGAGAAGATAATTGGAGTATTCCAGGACTCTGTCCTAGTCCTCAGGAAGAGGTCCTGCATGACAAGAACAGTAGTAAAGGAAACTGAGAGGGAATACACAAAGGAAGAAGCCAAGAGAAGCATTTCATAAAGCAATTCATCAACTGTGCCAAATGAAGATCAGGACAAAGAAATGGCCACTGGATTTGGCAAAAATGTTTTCTGGTGACCACGACCAGAGCTTTTTCACTGGAATAAAAGGAATGCTTCGGGAAATAATAAGCAGTAAAGACAACAAGACTGATTACAGTTCTCAAGAAATTTTGCTGTGATGGGAAGTGTAAAAATGGGCTAATGGCTGAAGAAGAACATGGGGATAATGGTGGGCTTTTTTTTTGAGACAGAGTCTCGCTCTGTTGCCCAGGCTAGAGTGAGTGCCGTGGCGTCAGCCTAGCTCACAGCAACCTCAAACTCCTGGGCTCAAGCGATCCTACTGCCTCAGCCTCCAGAGTAGCTGGGACTACAGGCATGTGCCACCATGCCCGGCTAATTTTTTCTATATATATATTTTAGTTGGCCAGATAATTTCTTTCTATTTTTAGTAGAGGCGGGGTCTCGCTCTTGCTGAGGCTGGTCTCGAACTCCTGAGCTCAAATAATCCACCCGCCTCGGTCTCCCAGAGTGCTAGGATTACAGGCGTGAGCCAGGTGGGCTTTTTTTTTAATGAGAGTGTATTTGTATGATGATGATAATGGTTTAGTACAAAAGGGAAAATGCTGGGGGGAGGGGAGGAGAAAACTGTAAGGGCCAAATCCTTGAGGTGGAGGGACTCAGCTCTAAAACCCAAATGGACGGTCGCCTTAGATAGGAACGGAGAAATTTGTAATAATTTTAACAGAAAGAATGTCAGAGTATATGGGTACAAATTATAGACAGTAAGACTGTAGATATGGTGGTGATAAGAAAATGGAGTTACCATTAGATTACTTCTATTTTCTCAATGAAGTATGAAGTAAAATCATAGCTGAGGAGGAACAGGGGTGAAGAAGATGTGAAAATAGGAGAGAAAAATTAAATTAGTTGTTTAGCAAAGAGAAGAAATTCACCTACCGGGGAACTGTAGACTGCTAAAACTGCTAGGCACTGGTGAATGCCCATTTGAGATTTGTGGTCATAAAAATAAGTGAGACCAGTACACACAATTGCATTTTTCTCCAGTTACATGTAAACTTGGGTGCAGGTACAGAATGCAAACAGATAGCTGAATTTAACCAGGGTTGAGGTTTTCCCAGGTGAATACAAGAAAGACAGGCAGATAAAGGGGTTAAAGGTATTTATAGGGGAGTGATTATAATGATTGATGTGACTCTAAGCTGGGAAGAAAGGAAGTCAGGATATAAAAATGGTAATGAACAGGAAAAAAATAAACGTGCTAGGGATGAATTAGGGGTCTCAATGAGGCCAAAGAATTCCAGGAGTGGAGTCCTAAAGTAAGCAAGCTAAAAGAAAAGGTGGTAGTCAAAGAACAGGACTCTTCAAAATAGAGATTTCTGCAGTAGTATGGTTACTGGGTAATAAGGTCACGATCAACAGTAAGACCATGGGAGGCGGTAATGGGTAAGGCTGAGAAAGTGATCATAGGAGATACGGTAGTTAAGGAATTGGGAAGCCATGGTACTGGGTGGGGCAGGGGTGGAAAGGAAGATACTCAGGTGCTTAGTTAGTTAATGAATGATGGGCAATGACTTTGAGGTGAGAACACTAAGAAGGCTCAGGAGGTAGGAAAAAATTAGAGGACATAAATCTGAGGGAAGCTAGAATTTTTCAAAGAGGAAAATGGTTTGGAAGTAGCAACCGAAAGAAAGAATAACCTTGTCTCTAGGCCTAGATCATGGCTTCCTCTTTTCTTGTATTGCTCCCTGAGAGTAAGTGGTTAGCAACAGTCTTTGAAGCCAGTTTTCAATATTAACAAGAACCCACATTTATAGGAATGAGGACTTACAAGGATACAAACTATACATAGATGGGAAGTTACAAGATCATGAAACAGATTCAGAGACCAACTCAGGAAATGATTATTAAAAAATCCTCAGGAGTCAATACCTTCTTTTACCTACCCAAATCCCACCTAACCCTACTATAGGTCCTTCTTTGGCTAACTGAAAATAAAATGGACTTTCACTGTATTTCTATATACCTGGTATAGGCTAGGTTTTTCCCTTAAGGAACAGTTTTTATCAAGATATCTAGGTCTTTTTCCAGTTCATATTTAGTTACCCTGCTAGCCTATTTCTTTATTGGGGTGGTTCCCATTTTTTAAAAGCCTTATTCAACTAGCTCCTTGCTTTGCAACCATCCTTCTCTCCTACCTAGACACATAGGTTCCATTTTCAATATATTATTTGAACCCACAGCACTTTTGTCAGTCTTGGAAAGCACATGTAAAATATGAAGCCAATTCCAAACTAATAGTCTGCTTTACAGAAGTTTGCTTCTATCTTGTCACCTGGAACTCGGAAGAGACTGTTTCTCAAATTATAAGTGATGTTTAAGTTTCCCAGCTAACCCCACAAATGCCTTCCTTTTAAGGGAGCTGAGCTACAATAGTAGATTATGCTGGGTATCCATGTATAAAGAAATATTACTTTCTTCTTTCCTGATATAGATCCTAGTCTAAATGGAAAACATTTGTTTTTGGACCTTCCCCCACCTCATTTTTTGTACCCTTCTCACTCTCCCTTCACCTTCTGATGCCAGAAGCCCCAAATGCCAGACTTCTCTACTTTTCAGCCCATTGTGCCCTACCTTCTTGTCTCCAAATACTCCAGCCTCCAGAATAAGAAGTGTTTCCCATTTCCCAAAAATTCCTCATATCTCAATTTCTAGTAAAGCTTCCCTTATTTAGAAAGAAAATAACATCTTTAAGAAACAATATAAATATCATCTCAGTGACTTAGGTGTGACCAAGTATGTTAACCTAAATAAGCCCTTGGAGAAATTTCAGGCAGAATGTCAAAGGTAAAGTGAAGTATTTCAGGCAACATCAGGAAAAGTATTTAAGGGTGAGACATGGCATGCACATACATGCACATCAGGGATCACAGCTATGTGCTTATGGAGCCGGGGAACATCAGTTGTTCATATGGTTCAGGGCTACTTCTCTTTTACTTCTGAACATAGACTCAGGTCCCCCCCCCACCCCCCACATCCCTAGGAGTTTTCATGGAAGGCAGCAATGGAAGTTCATCTTATATACAGAGAGAAACAGTATAACCATAGAAACATCCCATAAAAGTACAAAGTAATGGAGGCAATTTTCCTCAGACTTAATATATCAGCTCAACCTTCCTACAACTAAGTTAAGTCATTTTCATAAACTGAAATTAGATCAGTATACACACCTTCCCTTCGCTCTTTTAATTTCTTCCGGAAAACTTCAGCCCGGATTTCTTCAAAGGAGAATTCCCCTACTCCTGCATAAATCTTCTCCTTACAATACATCATCTTCTCTTTCTTCTCCTCAGATGCTTGCTGATGGCTCTGAACTCTTTGTAGAGGATCTCCTTCTTCCTTTCCAGGCTTTCTGGTGCTTAGAATGTGGTTTATACTAGGTTCAATTTTACATGGTGTCCTAAGAAGCAAAGTAATTATTTTCACCACACAGGTCAAAACAAAAAATAAATAAGACTGAGAAAGAAGCCAAAAATAACTTACAAAGGTCATCAGTAATTATGGTCTAAGTACTTACTACTTCTGCCCTGATGAGGAAGGAAATTAGCCCTAAGTGGGATCACCAAGTAGCTTCTATTACTTATAGGTGAAAATAAATCTTAATGCAACATCTTAATCAAACCCAGCATACGAAAGAAAGTTAACCTATGTGATATAGCCCATTTTTCACTGTTTAGCATCCAAAAGAATTACAGTTAGGAATATAGCATTAGGGACCTGACCTGATGATGTGAAATTTAAGGTTCTCAGCTAAGGGGAAAGAATGAAAGCAGTAGTACAGGTTAGAAAGAAGGAAGCATAAGATACTTCAGTCATGATAGGGCAGATGTTTCCAACTCTGGCTATGGATTGGAATCACTAATATATCTTTTATTTTCTTATATACCTTGGTACAATTAAAGATATCTGGTCCTGCCCAGATCCACTGAATCAGAACATGTACTGCTATAGTCCACGCATCTGCATGCTTAAAAAACTTCCCCAACTTGCTCAATCTGATAAAAAAAAACCTACTATGAAAAGCCTACACTGGTACCACACTTCACGGTGAAAGGCTGGATGCTTTCCTTCGAAGATCAGGAACAAGACAAGGATGTCCACTTTTTTTTTTTTTTTTTGGAGACAGAGTCTCGCTCTTCTGCCCTGGCTAGAGTGCCGTGGCATCAGCCTAGCTCACAGCAACCTCAAACTCCTAGGCTTAAGCAATCCTTCTGCCTCAGCCTCCCGAGTAGCTGGGACTACAGGTATGTGCCACCATGCCTGGCTAATTTTTTCTCTATCTATTTTTAGTTGTCCAGCTAATTTCTTTCTATTTTTTTTTTTGGTAGAGATGGGGTCTCACTCTTGCTCAGGCTGGTCTCAAACTCCTGATCTTGAACAATCCTCCTGCCTCGGCCTCCCAGAGTGCTAGGATTACAGGTGTGAGCCACTGCGCCTGGCTGATGTCCACTCTTGCCCCTTCTATTTAACATTGTACTAGAAGTTCTAGCTAGGGCAATTAGGCAAGAGAAAAAAAACAAAAGGAGTCCAGATAAGCAAGAAAGAAGTAAAGCTATCTCTATTTGCAGAAGATATGATCTTATATATAGAAAATCCTAAGGATGCACTAAAAAACTATTAGATAATAAATGAGTTCATCAAAGTCAAAGGATACAAGACAATATATAAAAATCAATTATATGTTATACACTTGCAATAAACAAATCTGAAAATGAAATTAAGAAAACAAAACTATTTACAATAGCTTCATATAGAATAAAATACTTCAGAATAAATTTAAAATAAAAAAAATATGAGGCCAGGCACAGTGGCTCACACCTGTAATCTAAGCACTCTGGGAGGCGGAGGAGGGAGGATCGCTCGAGGTCAGGAGTTTGAGACCAGCCTGAGCAAGAGTGAGACCCCATCTCTACTAAAAGATAGAAAGAAATTATCTGGCCAACTAAAAATATATATAGAAAAAATTAGCCGGGCATGGTGGCGCATGCCTGTAGTCCTAGCTACTCGGGAGGCTGAGGCAGGAGGATTGCTTAAGCCCAAGAGTTTGAGGTTGCTGTGAGCTAGGCTGATGCCACAGCACTCTAGCCAGGGCAGAAGAGTGAGACTCTGTCTCAAAAAAAAAAATAAATAAATAAATAAATGGAAAGACAGCCCATGGCTATAGGGTTTGGTATAGGTTTCATGTCTCCACTGGAACTATTCTAATACCATTGAAAAACAGGAAAAGGATTTAAATAGATGTTTCTCCAAAGAAAGTAAGAAAACAGCCAGTAAACCTACGAAAATATGCTCAACATCATTAGTCATTAGGGAAATGCAAACCAAAACCAGTGAGATGTCCCTTCACACCCACTAGCATGACAATAACCAAAAGGATAGACAATAACAAGTGTTGGCAAGGACATGGAGGAATTGGAACACATATATTATCGGAATGTGGGAATGTAAAATGGTACAGCCTCTTTGGAAAACAGTTTTACAATTTCTTAAAATATTAAATGTGGAATTATCATAAGACCTAGCAATTCCTCTCCTAGGTATATACCCAAGAGAAATGAAAACATGTCCACACAAAAATGTATACAGTATTCCAGGATTCACAGCAGCATTATTCATAATAGCCAAAAAGTGAAAACAACCAAAATGTCCATCAACTGATAAATGGATAAATAAAATGTCATGTATTCACACCATGGAATATTACCTGGCAATAAAAAGGAACGAAGTACTGATACATATCACAATATGGATGAACCTTAAAAACATTACACGAAGTGAAAGAAGCCAGTTACAAAGTACCATATATGATTCCACTTATATAAAATATCTAGAATTGGCAAATTATCTATAGAGACAAAAAATAGTTGGTTGCTAGGGCTAGAGTAAGGGTTAGGGTAGTGGTGGGGAATGGGGTGTGACAGGCAATGGGCACACGGTTCTTTATAGAGTGATAAAAATGCTCTAAAATTGTTTGTGGTAAGGGTTGCACAACTCTGAATATACTAAAAGCTACTGAATTTCACACTTTAACTGGGTGAATCACAGAGTATGTGAATTATATCTCAATAAAGCTGCTTTAAAAAAAAAACTTTCCAGGTGATTCTAAATATACAGCTAAGGCTGCAAACCAATGGTATAGAGGAATAGAGACATAGGGGACATGACAAAAAAGCAGGGAAAAGGCCATTAAAGAGGTGAGATGAAGTAATTAGATCTTCACATGTGTCCTATTATTTTTTAGTCAAACCTTACAATTTTGGTTTTCAGTGTTTGTTACACAACACGGTCTGTCACAAGATTAAAAGACTAAAAGCTTTATGTAGGAGAGACAGCATATTACAAATGACATATATTTCAAAAGAATTGGCAGTCAGAAAATGTGGGTTCTAGAACTGAATTTGCACTAAATAGCTATGATTGAGAAATTGGTTATATTATTTTCTAGTTAGAAAATCTGTTTTAGCTACCTCATAAATAGTAAGACAAACAAACAAAAACCAAACAAGAAAACCCACAAGTTTTTTGATATCAGCTATTTATAAGTAGTGTGTTTTCTAAACTGAAATAGCTATACAAAATAAATTGACATTATGTGAATTTAAGGTTAGGCAGAAAAACTTTTCAGATAAAAGGAGATTTGAATTTGGGTTGGAACAAATTGGGTTATTTTTCAATTTATATTAAAAAACTTGGCCGGGCGTGGTGGCTCACGCCTGTAATCCTAGCACCCTGGGAGGCCGAGGTGGGCGGATCGTTTGAGCTCAGGAGTTCGAGACCAGCCTGAGCAAGAGCGAGACCCCATCTCTACTAAAAATAGAAAGAAATTATATGGACAGCTAAAAATATATATAGAAAAAATTAGCCGGGCATGGTGGTGCATGCCTGTAGTCCCAGCTACTCGGGAGGCTGAGACAGGAGGATCCCTTGAGCTCAGGAGTTTGAGGTTGCTGTGATTGAGGCTGATGCCACGGCACTCACTCTAGCCCGGGCCACAGAGTGAGACTCTGTCTCAAAAAAAAAAAAAAAAAACTAGGGGGAATAATGGTCAAAGAAAAGTGAGCTTAATAAATGCAATGTGGTATTGTGGATTGGTGCCAGAAAGTGGAAAAATTAGTGAGATCTGAAGAGCTTTCTGGAGTTTATAGTACTGTACCAATGTCAATTTCTTAGTTTTACAGAGTGTTAACATTAGGAGAAATTGGATGAAGGGTATACAGGAACTTTCTGTATTATCTTTGTATCTTTTCTGTATATCTAAAATTATTCCAAAGTAAAATTTTTAATTTAAGAAGAAAGTCAGCAGAAGAAAAAATTTAAAATTAAGGAAAATAAAACATTATCTTGGTATCCAAGTAATTTTTGTATTTAAATCTCTGGAATTGAATTACATAAAATATATTTCCAGAAGTACTTGGTTTTCTAACTCCATACATCCAACCATTCAATAAACATTGATTTAATGCCTACCGTACACCAGGTACTTGAGTTAAAGAGCTGGAAGACACAACCCCTGACCAAAAGGTGGTCACACTCTAGCAGGTAGGAAGAAACAAGAAGGGCTATGATAGGAGGTAAGTACAGCGACAGGGACCACGTAGTAAACCTAGGGCAGAATGGGGTGTGTGTGTGGATGGATAAAGATAATAGGAAGTGCTTCACAAAAGGTTCCCTGGAAGGGATAACATCTGAGCCAAGTCCTAAAGGAGGAATAAGAATTAGCTAGGTAGAAGAGAAGAGGGGTAAAGGTAGCTGTGAGGCTATTCTAGACAACTTCAGGAACTTACAGTCTAGTGTGAGCACATGTAGGAGGGGAAAACTGGAGATGTTAGCAGAGGACAAATCATGAAGGGTCTCATAATAAATGTTGAGTTTGGGTTTCATCCCAAAGGTTATGGGGAGTTAGCAAGAGATTCTAATCAGGGAAACAACATGATCAGATAGGCACTGTAAACCTGTAACAGCATAGAGAATGTTTGAGGAGGAGTAAGACTGAAGGCAGGGAGATTAATTAGGTTGTAGTAATTCCAGCAAAGAAGAATAGGGACACACAGCAGTCATAAAGAAAACTGTTAAATTTGACTGTATAAGAATTAAAAATATATTTATAATGGTTACTGGTACATGAGACCAAAAGACAAGGGAGAAAGAAGGGGAAAATATTTGCAACTCTTATTACAGATTTTGAGTTGATTTTCTTAATCCATGAAGAGCCCCTTCACATTATTAAGCAAAACATAACCTACAGAAAAATGTGCAGAGAGGTCAAATAAGATACCCATGAAAAAGAATTTAAGATAAGAATAAACTTCAATATTTTCTATATCATATTAATTCTGACATGATTCATGTTTCTACAGGTGACTTGAAACATTAGAAAAATTAGACATCTATAAATGTAGGCTATCAATTTCTATAAATAGATTTTCTTAAGAATAGCCTGCCCCCGTCTTGAGTACTTATCAGACAGAATTTTTGTCCAAAATCTTATTTACTTTTGCATTCCTGCAGTATCTAGCATATAGTGTGTGTGTGGGGGGGGTTATAAATTAGTTATGAGAAAACTCTTACACTGAGACACAGAATTCAACCCAGTATTAGAATTCAGCAATGTTAAATGTTAAATTAAATCTCATGCTGGCTTGAGTATCTAATCACCACCTGCCATACTTTTTCATATAAACAGAAATAAGGGCTAGAAAGAAGGAGAAAAAGATATCCAGAAGGAAAGAGGATAAAAGGAAAAACTATCGTAATTTCTAATTACTGTCAATAACAAAAGTAGAATATCTCACTTAAATCATAGTGATTATCTCTGTTATAGTAATGCAATGACACATCTAATTAATAAGTGTATTCCTTAACAAAAACATCTCCAAATGGTCCTTTAACCCTAACATACTCAAAGGAATACAGACATAAAGGATATACAAAACTTTGGTTACTTTTATTTGCACAAAAAAGAAAATACCTTCGGGAATTAGGATAGGTGCCTCTGACCACTCTTAATAATTCCCACATCAAAATATCCAGAAATCAAACTTACATAACTGGCTGTTGTGCAGTCTCTTCCACATATGGAGTAAAACTGGGAAGCACAGGGGGTACAGTTGTGAAAGAAGCTGTATTGCCACGAGGCTGGAGATGAAAAAGAAAACTAAAATCACCATAGTTTTACATTCTGACAGAACGTATATAAACCATGTAAATATTCAGGTGGAATTAGATGCTAAAAATACTCCTGTACTCTAAACCTGAAGTCTTTGTTGTACCGGCAAAAACATCGGATCCAAGGGTCCTTACCCTGTATTCTAAAGGCCTGCCTGCGTTCCAAGGGCCTGCTTGCAGCTCATTCTCTTTGGCCCTGGGCACAGGGGGTGCTATCCATGGCTGGACTGCGGGCTTAGACAACTCTGCTCTAGAAACCTCATCAGCATTTTCATCAAAAACAGTAATTCTGCTATTACTCTGCATCTGTTGAGAAACTTGATTTTGGAGTCCTCTGTGCTGGCTTGGAACTAGAAGAAAAAATATTAAAACTTCATGTAAAATCTTTAATTATCAACTTAGATAGCAGATAAGGTACATTTATTCTTCCCCAAATCAATGAGAATATTTCCACTACCACAGAATCGAAGAGATTTTTAAAAATAATTCTTTTAAAAAAAACCTTAATGAATCAAACTAGTAACATTTTTATGCATTTTGTCTGTTACTTAAAATTCTTCCTTTTCCTTCCTTTATCACCTACAATCTTTTTATTCACAGATTTCCAAAAAGGACATTCTACATCTTCCTTCAGTCACCAGTGCAACATTGTCTAGTTTTATCAGAAATTAACCTAAATTTTATTCTTCAATTTTAAATTTTTCTTTCAATGGAAATCAGCAGAGATATACTGGAACCAGAGAACACAAAAGTAGCTTATGTATTAGGGGTGTTCTCTGTTGTGGGCTGATTATTACATCAAGCTTTATCATGAAGTGGATGAAATATTCTTTTGGACCAAGTACTCCCTATATCCTAATTCTAGGATCATCACGTAACATTCTGATTGACAAATTGATACCAGGAAAAGGATAAGAGACCAAAAAAACCATTCTGGTATACATGTTTGCTATAAATTTAATTAATAAAAGCTTATTATTCTCTGTATCTTCCACTCAATTTTGCTGTGAACATAAAGCTGTTCTAAAAAAAAGTCAATGTTAACTTTAAAAAATTGTTTCTCATCTTTGGGTGTACAAAGTGAGTCTAATTTCTGGCCCCAAAAGGCTAAAGACAGGATTCTTAACCATATTAATATCATTCTCTGAGGCTTTGGTACATGTAAGCTTTGCTTTGATAATATCTACTATATTACAATCAATATATATCTTCTTTCAACCAACAACTCAAACTCAGAAAATCTTGATGCTTCCTAAATATCAGGTCTTTCTTAATGAAGAAACAAAATTGCTGAAATATTTTGGTTTTACAGCACACTGATAGTAGCTCTCCTTTGACTTCCTTCTTTTTTTTAATTAAAAAAAAATTTCTTTTTTTTTTTGTAGAGACAGGGTCTCACTCTTGCTCAGGCTGGTCTCGAACTCCTGAGCTCAAGCGATCCTCCTGCCTCGGCCTCCCAGAGTGCTAGGATTACCGGTATGTGAGCCTCCACAACCCCGACCAACTTCCTTCTTTTTGCTACCTAGTACTCAGAAAAATAGGACAGTGTCCACATGTATATTTATGCATTATCTTCTTACATAATTTGCCTACCATCAAAAACCAAGAGTTTTCCAAAATAATGTTTAACAAACTTACCCTTGAGAGCAGCTCCTACACGGCTGATTGGAGCTCTTGCTGTCTTTTTCCCTTTGCTCTTTAGTTCAGCTAGTGTGCTTCGTTGTGGTACAGAAGATCCAAAAACTTCCTCTTCTTCCTCTTTCTCAAGTGTCAATAGAGTTTGTCGAGACACTCGAGCTTGGAATTGTCTAAAGAGAACGGACAATTAAATTTCAATGAGATGACCACTACTCACCAGATTCAAAATTTCTAATTTGTTAAAGTAAACAAAGGAGAATAGGCTGAAGGAAGAAAATACAAAAATATCCCAAAGAAAGTGTTTATTTTCTCCAAAATAAAGAGAGCTACCTTGAGGTCAGAATAGGTTTTGGCTAGAATCATTTAGCTCCCCCTTTAAATGTCCAAGTTTGAGCAATTAAAATTACTTTGAAAATCATCATTAGGTTGGTCTAAGAATCAGATTATGGTGACTGAGTCTAAGATTACAGAATTTATTAAGATCACAGTTTCCCATCAACTTTTTATTATAAAATTTGACTTGCCAATTGTTACCATCTTGCCATGCCTATTTCATCACTGTCTGTATGCCTTTTTCTACACACACACAGTTTCTCCTGACCCATATGAAATGAAGTTGCATACAACATGACATTTTACTATAGCAAAGCTGGCAGAAGTTTGAAAACTAAACTTCCTATGCTGCTGTCCGTTTTAAGTATTATCAAAAGGGATTCTCTACTCCCACCACTGTTTCTCTTGACTAGCCTTTAAAAAAAAAGTACTATCAGTACGGTTACAAAAAACTGAATAAATTTCAGGTGCTGGCCACAATGGAATAAGAGTACTATACTCCTTCTCTCTCTATCTCTGATCAGAATTTGAAACTTTAGACAATATACAAAAAAAACCAACTGAGGACTCTGAAACAAAATCAAGTGGACGGTGGAGACAAATTTAAACTTTTAAAGAAACAACCCACACAGGGTTGTTTCCTGTTTTTTTTTTTTTTCCTTCTGCTTTCTCTCATGGTTTTGAACTGTTGCAAAAGTGGTGTAGGAATCTAAAACTCCTAGAGAAACCCCATATTTCTGGCCAGAAGACTGGGAAAAGGGGACTCTGAAGGCCAAAGAGTATAGGAGGAATACTAGAGAGGAATGAGCTGAAGAAGAGGATCTTCTAATTCAGTACATGAATTGGCCCAAATCCTGGGTTCACTCCTGAGCTATGTATGCATGCACAGCATAGACTCAAAACAGCACAGAAACGGTTGTGAGAACTGAATTATGATATAAACTACTGCCCAAATTCCACACTAATGCCTGAGCAGGACATGCAGGAGATAAACCCAAAGCAGCACAGCAGAGATCTTGAAAACTAAACGGATAGTGGGACCAACACCCACATATAGTGAGAAAGAACTTGAGTCTCATAACATAGTATCAGGATAAATATCCAGGATATAATCCAAAATTACTTGACACACAAAGAACCAGGAAAATGTGACCAATTCTCAAAGAAAAAGACAATAAACAAATGCCAACATCAAGATCACCCAGATAGTGAAGTTTTTAGACAGACATTTCAAAGCAGCTATTATGACCGTGCTCCATGAGGTAAAGGTAAAACCATTTGAAATAAATGGAAAGATAGAAATTCTCAACAGAGAAACAGAAATTATAACAAAGAATCAAGTGGAAATTTTAGACCTAGAAAATACAGTATCTGAAATAAAAAATTTATTAAACAGATTCAATATTAGAATGGAGATAGAAGAGGAAAGAATACATGAACCTGAAGAAGACAGATCCATAACTGGCCGATCTGAAAAATAAAAAGGAAAAAAAGTTTAAAAATTGTAAAAATCAACAGAGCTTCAGGGACCTATGGAATGATATCAAAAGGTCTAATTTGGCCTGAATCGTGGTATCAGGGGGAAAAAAGGTCTAAAATTGCGTTAACAGAAGCCTCAGAGGGAGAGAAGAAAGAGATGTAGGTGTAGAAAAGTATTTTCAAAACAATGGCTGAAAACTTGTCAAATTTTGTGAAAGGCATATATTTACAAATTCAAAAGGCCCAATAAACCCCAAACAGATTAAATGCAAAGGAAATCACACCTAAGCACATCATAATCAAACTGCTAAAAACCAAAGATAAAGAAAAAAATCTTGAACAAGACCAGAAAAAATCAATACATTACATATAGGGAAGAAAAACACTCAGATGACCGCAGATTTCTCAGCAAAAGCCTTGGAAACCAAAAGATAGTGGAACAACATCTTTAAAGTGCTAAAAGAAAGTAACTGTGAGCCCAGAATTCTGCATTCCATGAAAATCTCCTTCAGGAGTTAAGACAAAATGAATACATTCTCAGGTGAAGAAAAAGAGAATTTATTGGCAATAAACCTGCTTTAAAAGAAAATGGCCAAAAGAAGTTCTTCAGACTGAAGGGAAATAATACCAGAAGGGAACCTGGAACTTCAGAAATGAAGAAAAAAACCCAACAGAAATAGTAAATACAAAGACTATTTTTCTACTAAGTTCTTTAAAATATATATAAAATATATATGTATGGATGTTGAAAGAAAAAATTATAATACTGTCTGGTGGAGTTTTTAATGTATGTAGATGTAATATATGAGAAAAGGGAAGATAAAGGGACCTCTATGGTTATAAGCTTCTTGTATTTTACCTGGAGTAGTAAATATTTTTTTTTTTTTTTTTTTTTTTTTTTGAGACAGAGTCTCACCCTGTTGCCCAGGCTAGAGTGAGTGCCGTGGCGTCAGCCTAGCTCACAGCAACCTCAAACTCCTGAGCTCAAGCGATCCTCCTGTCTCAGCCTCCCGAGTAGCTGGGACTACAGGCATGCGCCACCATGCCCGGCTAATTTTTTCTATATATATTTTTAGCTGTCCATATAATTTCTTTCTATTTTTAGTAGAGGTGGGGTCTCGCTCTTGCTCAGGCTGGTCTCGAACTCCTGAGCTCAAACGATCCGCCCACCTCGGCCTCCCAGAGTGCTAGGATTACAGGCGTGAGCCACCGCGCCCGGCCTGGAGTGGTAAATATTAACTCTAAGTAGACTGTGAAAGTATAGGTATGTATATTATTAATATATAGCCTAGAGTAACCACTTAGAAAGTTAGACAAAAAGCCAATAAAATAAATTAAAATGAAATACTAAAAAAACATTCAAATAAAGAAGGCAGCAAGGGGGCCACGGAGGAGCAAAAGACAACAAATAATCAAATAGTAGGCCTAAATCCAACAATATTAATAATTCTACTAAATGGGCTAAACATACCGAAAAAGAGAGAGAGATTGCTAGAGTTGAGGGAAAAAAACAAGACCTAACTATTTGCTGTGTATAAGAAACCCACTTAAAATACAAAGACATAAGGCAGGTTAAAAGTAAAAGGAAAGCCACACAAAAACCTGTAACACAAATGTTCACAGCAGCATTATTTTGTAATAGCCAAAAAGTATAAACAACCTAAATGCCCACTAACTGATGAATGGATAAATAAAATGTGATCTATCCATATAATGGACTATCTATCAACTAACAATAAAGAGGAATGAAGTACTCTAAAATAGATACATTCCACATCTGTGATGAACCTTGAAAATACGATGCTAAATGAAATAGGCCAGTCATAAAAGATCGTTTATGTGAAATGTCCAGAATAGGCAAATCCAGAGACAGAAAACAGATTAGTGGTTGCCTGGGGCTAGGGTAAGTGGGCATGGGGGGGTAACTGCTAATGCGTACAGGGTTCATTTTAGGGTGTTAAAAATGTGCTAAAATTAGATTATGGTGATGGCTGTACAACTCTAAAGCTGTTTTAAAAAAATTAAAGAAAAGAAAAAAGATATATAAACAAAGGGAAGCTGGAATGGCTGACTTCTGAACAGGAGTATGATCAGGAACAAAGGGGAATCTTATATAACGGGTACCGGGGGTCAATTCTAAATGTTTATGCATCTACTAACAACAGACTTCAAGATATATTAAGTAAAACTGATGGGAATGAAAGAAGAAATAGACAAAATTACAAGGAAACTTCAAAACCCCTCTAAGTAATTGATAGAACAAGTAGACAGAAAATCAGCAAAGATACAGAGGACCAGAACAGACTACCAGTCAACTTGACCTAAATTACATTTAACAGAATATTACACTCCAAAACAGTGGCATACACATATTTTTAAAGTGTACATGGAACATTCACCAAGACACACCATATTCTGGGTGATAAAATAAACCTTAACGAATTTAAAAGACTTGAAATCATATAAATTATGTTCTCTGATCACCATAGAATTAAACTAGATATAAATAACAAGGAGATATCTGAAAAATCCAAAACCATTTCCTATTTAAATAACATACTACACTAAATAAACACAAGAGAAATTAGAAAATACTTTGAACTGAATGAAAATGAAAATACAGCATATCAAAACTGTGGGATGCAGCGAAAGCAGTGCTTAGGAGGGAATTTAGAGCATTAAAATCTTATATTAAAAAAGGAGATTAGCCGGGCATGGTGGCGCATGCCTGTAGTCCCAGCTACTTGGGAGGCTGAGGCAGAAGGATTGCTTGAGCCCAGGTGTTTGGGTTGCTGTGAGCTAGGCTGATGCCACGGCACTCTAGCCTGGGCAACAGAGGGAGACTCTGTTTCAAAAAAAATAATAATAATAAAATAAAATAAATAAATAAAATAAAAAAGGAAAAAGGTCTAGAATCAGCAATCTAAGCCTTCACCTTAAATTAGAAGAAAAAGTTATATCCAAAGCAAGCAGAAAAAAGGAAATAAAGAACAGAAATAAAATTAAGAACAGAAAATCATTAAGAGAAAAATCAATGAACCCAAAAGCTGATTTTCTGAAATGACCAATAAAATTGATATTATAGTCAGACTAAGAAAAAAGAAAGACACAAACTACCAATATCAGAAATGAAAAAGGGAGGGTCACTACATAACCTACAGACATTAAAAGGATAATAAAGGAATATTATGAGCAATTCTATGCCCACAAACTCATCAACTTGATGAAATGGACAAATCCTTGAAAGATAAAAATCTACCAAAGCTCATTAAAAGAAATCAAAGACCTAAATAAATGGAGAGGTATACCATATTCATGTGCAATCCTAATCAAAATCTCAGGAAATTGATTCTGAAGCTTATATAGAAAGTCAAAGGAACTAAAGCAAAGTTAGAGGACTCATATTACCTGATTTCTAGACTTACCATAAGGCTACAGTAATCTAGATAGCGTGGTATACACTAGTGGATAGACACACAGATCAACAGAACAAAATAGAGCAACAGAAATAAACCTACACAAACATGAACTGATTTTTGACAAAGATGCAAAAGGCATTTCAATGGAGAAGGGTTAGTTTCTTCAACAAATGACATTGAAACAATTGGACATTCATGTGTTAAAAAAAAAAAGGACCTTGATCCACACCTTATACAAAAATCAACTCAAAATGGATCATAGATCTAAATGTAAAAAGTAAAACTATAAAACTTGAATGTGAAAACAGTAGAAAATCTCTGTAACCTTTGGCACAGATTTCTTAGATATAACATCAAAAGCACAATCTCTACAAGAAAAACTTGATAAATTAAATTGGACTCATTAACAATTAAAAACTTTTGTTCTATAAAAGACAGTTAAAAGAATGAACAGACTAGGCTTAAGCTCGGAGAAAATATTTACAATTCACACATTTGACAAAAAGCTTGTACTTAGACTCTATAAAGAACTTTTACTACTCAAATGCATTAGGCTAAATCAAAGAAGCCAGACTCAGAAGGCTACATACAGTAAAATTCCATTTATGTGATATTCTGGAAAAGGCATGTTTATAGGCCTGGAGAATAGATCAGCGTTTTCCTGGGTTTAGGGTAAGCATAGGTACTAACTACAAAGGGACAGCATGAAGGAATTCTTCTAGGGGTTGTGGAACTATTTCGTATCTTGATCATGATGATTACCTGTCTTTTCATTTGTGAAAACTCATAGGACTGTACATCAAAGAGTGGATGTTACCGTATGTTAAATAAAAATTTGAAAATATATCTTTTAAAAAACTGAATAGTAACTAAGTAAACTTAACTTGCCAATCCATCAGAGAACACTTATTCAAATACAAAAAAAGCCCACTTATTTCCAGTATTTTTAAAGAGTTAAGAAAAGCTCCAGAGAAGCAATTTACCGGTGCTGTGACTGCAGTCTTTCTAGTGGTTCAGCTTTCTGTTGAAGGCCTTCCTGAAATATTATATCTGCTTTCTTAAAGTTTTCTCTAGTTTCATATTCTTCAGCCCATGAGATATAGAACTGAGCAAGGGAAACACCAATCCCTTGGTTGTGCAAATAGCTATACATATCCAAAGGCTCATTGCATAAATGTCCCTGTAACAAATTAAAAGCATTAACAGTTAACCAATTTCTGTTCACTTATTGAATGCCTGCTATGTGCCAAACAATCACTGGAGATATCATACGTAATTCTGTATTGGAGAAAATATCTCTATTACAATATAACATAAGGATCATACTGGGAGGACCTAAAAAAGCAACAAAAATGTGAGATTAATTTGTAAGAAAAGGGGATGGTAAGGAAAGGCTTCAAGGAGTCTGAGCTTAGCCTTGAAGGAGAAATGGACTTTCATCAGGTGGAGAATGGGAAGGGAGGGCATTGCAACCAGAGAAAACAGCATAAGCAAAGACAAGGAAGACTAAATGTAGGTTAGGAGTCCAGGCAAGATAGGAGTTTAGAGAAAAAGGCTGTGACAGATCTTGAATGCCAAGCTAATCAATTTTGAATTTGTCTTATAGTAAATGTTAGGGTGGGGAGAGCTATAAGCAAAGGAATGACAGTCAAATCTGCATTTTAGAAGGGACTTTATGAGACCAGATACAACACAGATAATTCTAATAGCAAGAGGAGGAAAAAAAAAAATCACTAAAAACCTCACACCATGGCTGGGTGTGGTGGCTCACGCCTGTAATCCTAGCACTCTGGGAGGCCGAGGCGGGAGGATCGCTGGAGCTCAGGAATTCGAGACCAGCCTGAGCAAGAGGGAGACCCCGTCTCTACTAAAAATAGAAAGAAATTATCTGGACAACTAAAATATATATAGAAAAAATTAGCCAGGCATGGTGGCGCATGCCTGTAGTCCCAGCTACTCAGGAGGCTGAGACAGGAGGATCGCTTAAGCCCAGGAGTTTGAGGTTGCTGTGAGCTAGGCTGACGCCACGGCACTCACTCTAGCGCAGGCAACAGAGTGAGACTCTTGTCTCAAAAAAAAAAGAAATAAAAAAAGAAATAAAAAAAAAACCTCACACCATAAACATTTTGATATATTTCTTCAGTCTTCTTTTCCTTAGGAAAAAAAGGACATATATCATTTTATAAAGTTTTGGTCATAAAATTTGCTTTATTTCACTTAATATTGCATCATTCATTTTTCCATGCTGCTGCTTACCCTTCACACTATTATTTTTAAATGAATGCATAATGTTCCATCTAATAGATCTTCCATAATTTAATTATTCCCTATTTCTGGATTTTTAAACAACTTCTAATTTTGCCCAATTATACATAATTCTATAACAAATATCTTCATGAATACAACCTTTCACATTTTATATTACTCCCTTAAGATAAATTCCTAGAAGTACAACTATGTTAAAAGGTAATAAATTACTTTCTAAGAAGAATATAAAAATTTTTAAATGCTAAAATTTAATAATTCATGGAAATACTAGTTCTGCCAGATCCTTATCAGCATTAGAAACTATTCAAAATAGGTTCTAATTTCATATAAAAATGGCATTTCAGGGGCCAGGCATGGTGGCTCATACCTGTAATCCTAGCACTTTGGGAGGCTGAGGTGGGAGGATTGCTTGAACTGGGAGTTCAAGACCAGCTTGGGCAAGATAGTGAGACTTCGTCTCTACAAAAAATTTTAGAATTAGCTGGATGTGGTGGCATGCACCTGTAGTCCCAGCTACTCAGGAGGCTGAAGTGGGAAGATCTCTTGAACCCAGGAGTTTGAGGTTGCAGTAAACTATGAACATGCCACTGTATTCTAGTCTAGATGACAGAGCAAGACTGTCTTAAAAAAGAAAAGTCACTTTAGAGGTTCCAACCTCTTAACAAACCATATGTAAGAATATTATGTAGAATAGAATGAAGGACAAAATCCACTGGTATACCACCAGGGACCACAGTCATCAAGCTAACAAATCTGTTTAGCATTCTTTAGGTGCCGTCCTTCATTATAAATTCCTGTAACTAATATCTATAAGGTAATTTCTCCAACCTCTCACTAAAGATGTCAAAATATTTGTCAAATGTACTGTAGAAATCAAGATATATTATACCTTCAGAATTCACCTAATTTCCTGTACTTGTTACTACTGTTGACCCTTGAATAACATAAGTTTGAACTGCGCAGGTCCACCTACACAGAGATTTTCTTCTGCCTGATACCCCTAGATAGCAAGACTGACCCCTCCTCTTCCTCAGCCTACTCAACATAAAGATGATGAGGGTGAAGACCTTTATGATGATCTACTTCCACTTAATGAATAATAAATATATTTTCTCTTCCTTATGATTTTCTTAATAACATTTTCTTTTCTATAGCTTACTTTGTTGTAAGAATACAGTGTATAATATGTATAACATACAAAATATGTGTTAATCAACTGTTTGTTATCAGTAAGGCTTCTGGTCAAATCAGGGTATTAGTAATTAAGTTGCTGGGGAGTTAAGTTATATACGAGTTTTCAACTCTGGGGATCGGCACTCCTAAACCCTGTGTTGTTCAAGGGTCAACTCTATTGGAAATTTGAAATCAGTCTTCCTCAAGAGGACTTCCAGTGAGAAATTTTATCAGTTTTAAATGTCAATACTGTATTGTAGTATAGTGGTTGTGAACAATTCTAAATATTTATTGCTTACTTTTTTCTAATTTCTTTTAGGATAAAAAATGAAATTAATGTCTAAGAAACCCTAGTCATTATTTTTTATGAAAAATATGTTTTTCCTACACATCAAGTGAGACAGTACAAAATGGTCAGGAAGACATTTTTGGCTATAGCAATACATATATAAATTTTTTTTTTTTTTTTTTTTTGAGACAGAGTCTCGCTCTGTTGTCCAGGCTAGAGTGAGTGCTGTGGCGTCAGCCTAGCTCACAGCAACCCCAAACTCCTGGGCTTAAGCCTCTCGAGTAGCTGGGACTACAGGCATGTGCCACCATGCCCGGCTAATTTTTTCTATATATATTTTTAGTTGGCCAGATAATTTCTTTCTATTTTTAGTAGAGACAGGATCTCGCTCTTGCTCAGGCTAGTCTTGAACTCCTGACCTCGAGCAATCCTCCTGCCTCGGCCTCCCAGAGTGCTAGGATTACAGGCGTGAGCCACCATGCCCGGCCTATAGCAATATATTAATAGTAGTAGTAATATACTAGAAAGAAGTCCAAAGGACAATAAAAAACTAAATCATCACTTTTTTATGGTGATGATTCTCATAAAGGGGAGAAAGGGATAATAGAATCATTTAGGGAAGCTTTTCCCCAAACAACTGTGCTACTGCCAAGTGTTGGCTCCTGCACTTCCACCTCTAGTACAATTACGTGGCCCAGTTATGTTTAGAATAAAATAATCCATACCCACTGAGAGATCTACAGACCTTGTGATGAATCATGAAGGGGTGAAAAACCTTATTATACTATATTTAAGTACATCTTTAAGTAGAACCAATTTAACAAATATTAAGTATTTATTAAATGTTTACCATCTACTAAATGGCTCTAGTTTTACCATTTCTTTGGTATACCAAATATCTCTAGAGAAAATCTCTTGGTTTAATATTTTAAATTTAGATGGCACTTGAAACTTACCAATTTAAGCCAGAGACTAAGAAATCGAGGATCATTATAATATCGTTTTTCTCCTTGTAGTGCTTCCACAGCTCTTTCTAATAATGTCGACATGTTACTCTCCTTCCCACCTTGAGGATAGTTCTGCTCTGTCCAGTTGATATACCTGAATGGGAAAAAAAAGAAAAGAACATATTTTAAGTTGAACATGTACTTTTGTTGTTGTTCTAACTCTCATTTTGAATTTCTTTAAGCAAAAATATGTAATATATTATAAATATGTTTCTTTAGAGGTCCTCAATGACCTGCCCTAAGCCTGTATCCCTGAAACTTTTCCAAAGTATCTATAACACATGCTTCTGGGAAAATTGGGGATGGGATAGAAGGGTGTAGCTCAAAGTTGCATGCCACAAACTTGAAATTTCTTCAATCTTAAACACCTCAGGAAGACATGCTGTGATTATTCTGGATCTCTGTGCTCCCATGACACCACTTTCTACTCTGACGAACCAATCCATGTACCCTAATTTGAGAAACATGGCCATAAGAATCCATCTGTTAATGTTTCAGTTGCCCTTGTTAAATAAAAAGACCTACCTATCCCAAACATCCAGAGGGTCATTTCCAGTATAAAAGCGAATTTCAGATTCAAATGCCCTGAAATTTAAACAGAGAATGTTAGCATTATGCAATAGTGACAACAGCCAATGAAAAGTATCACTTCCATTTTTATTCATTTCTTAGGTATTTAATATTGATCTAGATAACCTCACTAGAGTTTATGGGATTTGTTAAAAAGAAAGAGAATAGAAATAATTAGGATTCAGCCTAATAACATAAAACAAGTGACAAAATATGCAGAAATTAGAGAAACAGTTTTCAAGACAACATACAGAAAAGCAGTATTACACAGCAGTTAAAAATTCTGGAATAAGATTCACTAGAGGCCGGGCGCAGTGGCTCACGCCTGTAATCCTAGCACTTGGGAGGCCAAGGCGGGTGGATCGTTTGAGCTCAGGAGTTCAAGACCAGCCTGAGCAAGAGCGAGACCCCGCCTCTACTAAAAATAGAAAGAAATTAGCTGGACAACTAAAAATATATACAGAAAAAAATTAGCCAGGCATGGTGGTGCATGCCTGTAGTCCCAGCTACTTGGGAGGCTGAGGCAGAAGGATTGCTTGAGCCCAGGAGTTTGAGGTTGCTGTGAGCTAGGCTGACGCCATGGCACTCTAGCCCGGGCAACAGAGTGAGACTTTGTCTCAAAAAAAAAAAAAAAAAAAAAAAAAAAAAAAGATTCACTAGATTCAAATTCAGCGCCATCAATTACTAGTTCAGTGATGATATTGGGCAAGCTACTTAAACTCTGTTTTTAGTTTTCACATCTGTAAAATGGGGACAATAGTACTACTTATTAGGCTGATCAGTCTTAAATGTAAAGTGTTTAGACATAGTAAGTCCTCAGTAAATAATTTATTTTATGTGTATATGATAGTATTGAACAAATCACACATACATAAACAATAAGAATATTAAAGAAAAATTTTGCATGTAATATTAGTCAGAGAAAAATAATATCATATATAATTTGGGGAGTACCTCAAAGAAAGTATAAAATATGATTATGAGCTAGGAAAGGCATAGGGCTAAGATTAAGTTAAGAGTAACCATGTAGAATAGAGGGGAAATATTAGGAAATAAATCACAATTCAGATAAATAATTATCAAAAACTATTTAAATGTGTTTTTTTTTTTTTAATTATTATCTTTTTTTTTTTTTTTTTTTGGAGACAGAGTCTCACTCTGTTGCCCGGGCTAGAGTGCTGTGGCATCAGCCTAGCTCACAGCAATCTCAAACTCCTGGGCTTAAGCAATCCTTCTGTCTCAGCCTCCCAAGTAGCTGGGACTACAGGCATGCACCACCATGCCTGGCTAATTTTTTTCTGTATATATTTTTAGTTGTCCAGCTAATTTCTTTCTATTTTTAGTAGAGACAAGGGTCTCGCTCTTGCTCAGGCTGGTCTCAAACTCCTGACCTCAAGCGATCCTCCTGCCTCGGCCTCCCAGAGTGCTAGGATTACAGGTGTGAGCCACTGCGTCCGGCCTAAGTGTGGTTTCTTTTTTTTTTTTTTTTTAATTTTTAATTTAATTTAAATTTTTTTTTTTTAGAGACAAAGTCTTGCTATGTCACCCAAGTTGGAATGCAGTGGCAGGATCATAGCTCACAGCAGCCTTGAACTCCTAGGCTCAAGCGATCCTCCTGCCTCAGCCTCTACTCGAGAGCCACCATGCCTCGCTAATTTTTTTTTCTTTTTAGAGATAGGATCTCACTATGTTGCCCAGGATGGTCCCAAACTCCTGGCCTCAAGTGATCCTACCACCTCAGCCTCCCCACGTGCTGGGATTACAGGCATGAGCCACAGCGCCTGACCAAGTGGTTATGTTTTGTTTTGTTTTTTGAGACAGGGTCTCGTTCTGTTGCCCAGGTTAGAGAGCTGTGGTGTCATCATAGCTCACTGCAAGCTCAAATTCCTGGGCTCAAGGGATCCTCCTGCTTCTGCCTTCTGAGTAGCTGGGACCACAGGTGTGGACCGCCATGCCTGGCTAATTTTTCTATTTTTAGCAGAGATGGGGTCTCAGTCTTGCTCAGGGTAAGCTGGAATTCCTGGCCTCAAGTGAGCCTCCTGCCTCGGCCTCCCAGAGTAGTAGAATTACAGGTGTGACTTACCTCACCCAGCCTCCAAGTGGTTATGTTTGATATAAAAAAATAATAAAATAGTCTCCGACACAAGAGAATTTATACTCTAGTAAGAAAAAGAACACAAATGAAAAATGAACTAAGCATACAAAACAGTATAGTGTATTACAATTGCCAAGAATGGATGGTAAAGGCTTTCAGAAGTCAAAAGGAGGTATCACAGAAGTGGCCTCAGCAGGTGGGACTCTAAAGGAAACATGAGATTTTAAAGAAAAAGAGTTTTTCCAAGAGACAGGGAAACTACTATTAAATAAAGTTGTGAAGGTGGGAGAGTTTATCCATAGGAAATTGAGTAGACCCTAAGTCATAACATAAAGTCAGGACTGAGAATAAATGGAGACATCTGTAGAGGTAAAAAAAGGACATGCTGTAAATGTAAATGTAAATATAAAGACTTTGGATTGCACCTGCTCAAGCCATTATTGGTTCTTTAACTGGAAGGCATCTTGAATATGATAAGACTGCAAAAAGATTAATCCTTTATAAGGATAGGAAGCATTAGAAGAAGGGACCATAATTACAAAGCTAATACAATTTAAGTATGATATAACATTATCTTCAGAAATAGTGAAAAAATAAAATCCAAGACACTACTGATAAAAAATCAGCAACCCTCAAAAGTGATGTATAGATTCAATACAATTTAACCCAAATCCCACCAGGCTCTTTTCTAGAAATTGACAAGATGATTTCAAAATCTGTTTGGAAAAGCAAAGGACCGAGAATAGTCAAAGCAATTTTGAAAAAGAAGAACAAAAGCTGGAGAACTAACCCTGCCTGAGTTACTATATAAAACTAATTAAGACAATGTGTTTACTGGTGAAAGGATATACAAATTAGATCAGTGGAACAGAATAGAGTCCAGAAATTACCCATATCGGTGTGGTCAAATGATTTTTGAAAAGGGTCTCAAAGCAATTCAATGAGGAAAGGAAAAATCTCTTTAAAAATGGAGACAGGGGCTGGTGCAGTGGCTCACGCCTGTAATCCTAGCACTCTGGGAGGCCGAGGCGGGAGGATCGCTCGAGGTCAGGAGTTCGAGACCAGCCTGAGCAAGAGCGAGACCCCGTCTCTACTAAAAATAGAAAGAAATTATATGGACAGGTAAAAATATATGTAGAAAAATGAGCTGAGCATGGTGGTGCATACCTGTAGTCCCAGCTACTCGGGAGGCTGAGGCAGGAGGATTGCTTGAGCCCAGGAGTTTGAGGTTGCTGTGAGCTAGGCTGACGCCACAGCACTCACTCTAGCCTGGGCAACAGAGTGAGACTCTGTCTCAAAAAAACAAACAAACAAACAAACAAAAAAACCTACAAATCAAATTCTCAAAAAAGAATAAAAAAATAATAATAATTGAGTACACAAAAAAGATAGCAGATTCCCTCTCCCTCAGTACTCTGAATCCCAGGAGGCAATCTATCTAACTGATTATTATCAAAGAGTTAAGTCTGCTTAGGGGCCCAGAATGACATAATACTTTCAGGGAATACTGCAATGTAATACTTGCTTTACTATGCTTATCCTTGCCCCCTGTATAAAATGTATTTCTACTGATAAAAGAATTTGGCTGCTCCACAATGAAATTAAATCCTATAACCCTTGTTCTTTTTTTTTTTTTTTTTTTTTTTTTTTTGAGACAGAGTCTCGCTCTGTTGCCCGGGCTAGAGTGAGTGCCGTGGCGTCAGCCTAGCTCACAGCAACCTCAAACTCCTGGGCTTACACGATCCTACTGCCTCAGCCTCCCGAGTAGCTGGGACTACAGGCATGCGCCACCATGCCCGGCTAATTTTTTCTATATATATATTTTAGTTGGCCAGATAATTTCTTTCTATTTTTAGTAGAGACAGGGTCTCGCTCTTGCTCAGGCTGGTCTCGAACTCCTGACCTTGAGCGATCTACCCGCCTCGGCCTCCCAGAGTGCTAGGATTACAGGCGTGAGCCATCGCGCCCGGCCTATAACCCTTGTTCTTAATCATACTGGAGGACATCTTCAGAAAGCTGTGGTGTGATGAGAAAGGAAGTGGGGAACAGATTCTCAGACCACCAATTTTTGAGGATTATTCCTTACATCATCTACCAGGGTTGCAGATGAATGATGACAGGTTGAATCCCAGCCTTTCTACCTACCGTTTTTGCTGCTGAAGAGTATTGTTACAGGCAGATTCTTGCTGTGCCAATGCTCCTTGAAGGGTGGACATAATCCGCCCTTGCCTTAAAGGTTGCACATTTTCTTTACTCAGCTCCCATTCATCTCCCTCCAGGGTCATGGCTTCACTGTGAAGAGGGAAACAAAAGTAAATCTCACACCAACATACGCTTATTATAGCACTGGATTATTGTAAATGTTTTCAGATGTATAACTATTCATGATCTTGGGTTGAATATGGTAAATTGACACGTTATTAGTAGAATTACACTCCTAAGCTTCTGAGCTTTTCTATCACCTGGTTTCCAAGTTTATGGCTACAGTATTGCCTAATGGAAGAAAGAACTTGGCAAAGGTATTATGGACAGTGCTATAAGAATAAAGTTTAAGGCAGAAAGAAAAGGGAAAAATAGTGTTATAAATTTGGCAAAGCAGACTAAAAGGCAGTAAGCAGTCCTATGTCTACCACTGAATGCATCATCTAGTTTAATTTAAAATTAGCAGTGTTGTTCAGACTAACACCCCATGTTTCAACTGGTGATTCAAAACTAAAGTTTGTGGCCGGGCGCGGTGGCTCACGGCTCACGCCTGTAATCCTAGCACTCTGGGAGGCCGAGGCAGGCGGATCGTTTGAGCTCAGGAGTTCGAGACCACCCTGAGCAAGAGTGAGATCCCGTCTCTACCAAAAAAATAGAAAGAAATTAGGGGGACAACTAAAAATATATAGAAAAAAATTAGCCGAGGATGGTGGCGCTATGTAGTCCCATGTAGTCCCAGCCACTCAGGGGGCTGAGGCAGTAGAATCGCTTGAGCCCAGGAGTTTGAGGTTGCCGTGAGCTAGGCTGATGCCACGGCACTCTAGCAAAAAAACAAAACAAAACAAAAGTTTCTGTATATAGGTAGGCTAGAGCAGAAGCAGACAAAAATAGTTTACTGGTCACAATTGCCAGCCCCCTCCTCCAATTCTATGAAGCCTACTGGGAGAATCCCCAAAACTTTTTGGAGGCAATCACCATTATGTAAGCTGTACTTTCGAGCTCTGCAATGGTCAGAGAGAACCCTACCTCTGACTAAGAGACGTTATTTTGGGTTTAAAACAAAAAGAAAGACATAAGAACTAATCTTCAAAATAGAGTGAAAGTTATGTGGGACTTCAATCTAGATGAGAGCTGAAAATTCTCAAGTAATGTAAGTGATTAATAATTTGAGTTGTAACCAGTCACATCTTTTTAACTGTAGTAAGTACTTACTTAATAGCTTCTCAGAAACTCCAACGTTAATCAAAACAACATATAAGGAAACCAGTTTTACCATAGGCTCATTGATAAAAACAAGGGTTAAGTTCCTACAACATATTTCTGGTCATAAAAACATCACCAAACTTCTAAATAAACACCTGAAACACTCCTAATATTAAACATTGAAATAAATGTGAGCTATACATACATTTAAGAAAGATTAATGGAAACAAGATGATTATTTACCCAATTTTGGTGAATCAGTGAATGACCAGATTCACAGTGGGGGTGGGTTAAATCAAGGAATAAATATTTGCAAAGTGAAAATTTTAAGGAGCACCTCCTATCACAAGTTCAAACACAAACAATAACAAATATAGTGGGCTCACTGCATGTTTTCATACTACATTGTTTATAGTCATGCATTTATATGGTTATTACATACTTTACAAATTTTTATTTTACAATAATTTGTATTCATTCCTTAATTTTCCAACCCACTTAATCCAGTTCAAGGCTGTGGGTCATCGCAGAGCACACTCACACCCACACTCAGATAGGGACCATTCAGATATGCCAGTCAACCCAAGGGGCACATCTTTGGGATACAAAAGGAAACCCATGCAGACATAGGGAAACCTGCAAACTTCATACACACAGCAGCCCCAGCTAGGAATCAACTTTTTTTCCTCATCTATGTTTTAACAAAATGACGTTATTCAAGGACCCGCTGTATATTGTACGAAACCTATAAATGTAAGGGCCATGCCATTTATATTTGTATCCCCACAATCTAATATAGGATATAACACTGTTATGCACTGAGTAATGTCTGTTGAATTCATCTGAATTTCTTCACTTGTTCTTAAAAATAGCAATTACACATCCCAAACTGAACTGAGACCACCTCCTCCTTCCTCTCAGACCTACTCCTCTTACAATCTTCCCCCTTCTCCAATAAATGTCTATTCCATTATTGCAGTTGCTCAAGCCAAAAATCTTGGTGCCAACCTTGCTGTCCCTCTCATATCCCTCAGTTAGTCAGCAAACCCTATTTGGTTCTACCTTCAAAATAAATCTAGAAATCAACCACTTCTCACCATTTCCACTGTTTTCCACATGGCTCAAGCCACCGTTTTCTCATGCCTGGATTATTTCAATAACCCCTTAACTGGTATCCCTGCTTCTTTCTTTTGCTGCCTTTAATCTATTCAACACTGCAGGCAAAGTGATCCCATTTAAACTCAAGTCAGATCATGTCTTTCCTCTGCTCAAAACCTTCCAATGACTTTCCACTACAATCAGAGTAAAAGCCAAGTCTTTACAATGCTTGCATCTTCACCTTTTAATCTCCTTTTACTCTCCTAGTTCATTCTGCTCCAGTGACAATGGCCTTGGACACGCCAGGTGCAGCTTCCTCCCCCAACACTCACCCCCAGCCTTTGTACTTCCCCCAGATATATGCATGACTAGCACTTGAGGTTCCTTCAAGTCTGGACCCAAATGACGTCTCTGCAGTGAGGCCCTGCATTCAAACCTATCTAAAATTGCACCAACGCCTACCTGGAACACTCCCTATTCCTCCTTGCTTTATTTTTTCTTTTGTACTGACCACCACCACCTCCACCTAACTTTTAGTTTGTCTTGTTTATTATCTGACTACCCCCCTTCATCCCATCCCAGAACTTAAGTTTCATGAGGGTTGAGATTTTTGTGTCTTTTATTTACTAGCCGCACCCACTGCTTAGTCAATAAATTACTTGTTGCATGAATGAAAGAGCCAGTGACATTGCTTTTATCTAGGTACCGTGGACACCATAATGAAAACATTCAAAATTTCAACCTAGAAGAACTGTTGTATATGTATATATATTATATAAGGAAAAACAGCTAACATGACTGAGAAGGGCTTTTTAGATCTCTACACTACTGGCATAATGATAGCACCTACCAATCGTTGAGCATTTATTTGGAAGCAACTACTTTGCAAATACTTTGAATTCTCCCAGAACCTCGTAAGGTAGCATTAATATCAGGATTTCCCGTATATACCTGTCCAAGGTCGAAGAACTAGCGAATGGTTGAGCTGAGATAAAAACACAGAGCACATTACAAATTCCAAAATCTTTGTACCACTGGGGTCCCACGGGATCCTCCGCTAGGAAGCTGGATGCAGCAGGATTCTCACGTGCCCTCACCCCTTTGCGTCTTCACCTCCACCCCTAGCGTCCGACTCCATACAGGAAGGAGGCTCCAGCGGGGCCTACTCTTCTCTTGACCTTGCCGGTCCTTCCCTCGACTGCACTGAGCGGAGCCTCTGTCACCCCCCAGGCACCCTCGGGACTCTCTCAGGCCCAGCTCCCAGCAGTTCTTCTCCCATACCTACCTCAGAGCACTCCCTTCTTTCTTTATCGCAGCCATCCTGTATTCCTGGCTCAGGCCCTCGTCCTGCCACGGGCTGTTCCTCAGAGCCGCAGACCGTCTGGGCTTTCCCCCGCAACTTGTCCTTAAAGCCACCAAAGCAACAAAGGAACGCACCCGAGTCCCTTACACACCAGCCACATCAAGCTCACATCCCTAGCCGCCAAGTTTCAAATTTAACGGTCCCGCGCGACCAACGTGTCCACCCCCTCCGCTCCTGCGTACTCGCGCCCCTCGCTCAAGGCATTCTGGGGCTTGCAGTTTGTCCGGAGATTAGTTCTAGCGGTCGCGGTGCATAATGGGAGTTGTAGTTTTGCGGGGTAGAGGGGGTGGTCAATGGCTACCCGGGTGCAGCAGGCTTAGGCAAAATGAATTCTATACAGGTGTTCTCTGCGTCCTGGCTATAAGGCGAATCTCTGAGCCGAGTGAGGCACACTTTAACCACCAGTATTTTTTGAGAGTAGGGAGCCGTCTTTGAGTGCTTGCACTTGGCCTCACTCTTCTGGGATGACTGGCCAGGCTATCTATACCCTCTACTGTCTGCCCCAAGTCTCACACCAGTCCAGGGTTCTTAGGCCATTCTGACCCAGATGTTTCCTGCCCCACCCTTGAATTTGAGAAAGCTGAAGTGCAACCTTAGACAAGCCACAGAATCTCTCTGACCCTCAATTTTCCCATTCTTTAAAGTGGTGATGATATTGCCTTGCTTTCTCTTCTGCACAGTTCACAGTTCATAACCATGCCACGGCTCCCAAGGTTTCACCTCTTTTCCCCTTCAGGAGACCAGCCTTGACTGACACTGGACACAGTTCCAATTCCAATTTCCTGAGGAAGAAACTGTGATGGCTCAGTTGTGATCAGAGGAGCAGGGTCTTTTGAACAAACTCAGATACAGGCGATTCCTCCTCTCTGACTGTGGGGATGGTGGGAGAGGTGCCAGTAACCGGAGGCCGGTGCTGAGAGTAGGTGTTCACTACTCCCTGATTCTTGGTTCCCAGCTTTCTGTCTTTGTTCATGTTATGTAAGCCCTTCTTTCCTCTGCATCATCAGGACGTTTGATTGCAAAGGAATGGAAATCCAAATCAAACTGGCCCACTGACCTACTGAGAAAAGGGAATTTACTGGTTTTTAAGTATAAAAGACTTCAGATGAAGCTTAACCCAGGAGTCATGTGGACTGGCCTCTCCCCATTTCTCACCTCTGCTTTTCTTGTTGGTTTATTGTCATTTTCCATTGAGTAACAGCTTCTGAACTTTAATCTTCCTGGTTCAAATTCAGATTCAGATTCTTGCTCAATACCTTCCTCCCAAACAATCAATGGGGCTAGTGGATTCAGGGCTGTGATTGTACAGGACCAAGTCATGCGTTTCACCTGGGGCCTGAGAGAGGGAAAAGGATAGTTCCCCATAGGAAATTTTGGTTACTTTTTACTTCAAGTCCTCTACATCCAGGAAGCCTTCCTGGCTTATGAAAGATGTGGTAAGTGGGATTCTCCCTCCAGCTCCTACCTTACACCAGTATTGACCTAGCACTTCATTTCCTTTCCCCAGCATGTCCTGTTCACATCTACAATGTCTTGATTTTGACCACTTTCTATAAACTATCTTGGAAATGTAGCCGTTGCTCTTTTAATCTCAGTCTTTCCGGTAGCCTAGTCAGATGCCTGTTAAACTGTAGTATTAATACAATATAGAACACATTAAGGTTAAAACCCTTGCTTGTTTCACTAGGGAAAAAAAAGGAGGTAAGTAAACAAACAAACAAAAAAAAACCCCAAAAACCAAAAGTTATGACAGAAGGTGCTCTGTGGTCTTATTTGGAACATGAGTTGTTAGGCTGGACTATGGCTGGGTGGCCAGCACGGGGCCCAGGTCACAGTACAGGGTTTAACTGCATCTACCAATTGTGAGAAAACTCGTACACATTTATGGTGGAAAGAGGATGAGACTAAGGATCAGTTTGAGTACATCAATATGCTGAGCCTAGGTGGGACACAAAAGATATGAACAGTGAATTTGCTCTCTAGGAACTTCAAGCTAGTGGGATAAAACAAACAAAGGCGATTTCAGTCCTTTGTTGCCACAGCCAGAGATAAATAAATGCAGAGGGCCAGGGAGGCATTGGGGAGAGGCTTCCAATCTAGTCCTGGGGAAGAGGAGGTCAGGGACAATTTCCTAGAGAAGACGATGAACTGGAAGGGCAAGGAGGACTTGGCACAAATTGTTGAGCACAACAACACAAGTTGTGTAGCAGCTGAAGTTTTTCTATAGCATATGTTCACTTCCTATCTATTCACCACTCTCCAATGAGTTCTCCCACCCAGGCCTCACCTCTTTAGACCTCCATGCTGGCCCATCAAAACTTACCTGTCCTGTGTCCCATTCTCTCACCTATCACATTGAAAACATAGGAACTAAATCACACTTAGATGTTAACAACAGTTAATGCTGTGATGTGGTATTTTTCACATCATGTTGTAAAATGTTAATAGGTGTTACAAGGGAGTAAGAGTTTGGTGTTCAATTAAGTTTCTGGGTTAAATGAAAAGCTCTGTAGGGCCCTTAATATGCCAAAGTGCACCATGAATCTTCAAGGACGAGGCGGGTATTCATTTTCTATTGAAGCTGTAACAAACCACCAGAAACTCAGTAGCTTAAAACAACACAAATTTATTGCCTTACAGTTTGATAGGTCAGAAGTTTGGCACAGGTCTCACTGGGCTAAGCAAGCCATTGGCAGGGCCATGTTTCTTTCTGGAGGCTCTTTGGGAGAATTTGTTTCCTTTTTTCCAGTTTCTAGAAACATTCACTGACATTCCTTGGCTTGTAGTCCCCTTCCTCCATCTTCAAAGCTAGGAATATAGCATCTCTCTGACCCAGCTTCCATTGTCACCTTTCTTTCTCTGACCATAGACAGAAAATTTCCTCTACTTTTAGGGATCATATGATTAGATTGGGCTCACCTGGATAATCTAGTATAAACTTTCCATCTTAAGGTCCTGAACCTTAATCACATCTCCCAGATCCCTTTTGCCACAAAAGATAACATATTCACAAGTTCTGTGGGTTAGGACATGGACATCTTTGGGGGCTGTTGTTCTGCCTACCACAGGGCATGTTAAAATATGTTAGCATCTCTAAACTTATTTGACCATCAAGAAAACTTTCCACACATCTTCTTTCAGAACAGATTTTAGGATATGCTACTCCATATATTGCCCCCTCCAAGGCTCTTTTTATTTTAATAGGAGGCTCCAGGAGAAGAAAATTTATAAAGGAATAAATCTTCACGGTGCAATTTCAGGCACAGTGGCAACTGGTAGCAGGATGGAACTGTTCTAGCAAGCTCCTCCATTTTATGCATGTACTTTACATCAAAGCCAATCCTACCTGCATCAGTGGCTTTTAAATAGTTTTAGTTGTCAGAAAGTCTTATGATCTCTTGCTTGTTCTTGTGGATATGCATGTGTTCTTAATTGTGCAAAGCTGATTTCCCCCAAGTTTGCCTTGCCTTCACACATTACACAAACTCTAGCTTTAGCAGGCCAAACACTCTAAAGATAAAAAAAACCTTTGGGTCTCCAGGGAACCCTTGGTCTGACTGCTTGTTTACTGCATAACCACAGAAGGAAGGAGGGACTATCTGGGGATGGCAGGAAGGTCAAGGGGGACAGAATTAGCAGGGAGGGGTGGTGTTCAGGGCCAGAGGATACCACATCTGGGAAAGCAGCATCACTATGCTGGTCTTTACCCCAGCAACAGATCAGCCAATCAGAACAGCAGCTGCATCTTGAATTTACCAGTGATAGGTGTCTTCAGGTGGAAGAACCAATGAGAAGGAGGCATAATAAAGCAAACCAACTTGTGTTGCCAGGAGGAGGGGAGGTGAAAGGTGAAAAGATGCATTAGCTTGGGCTGGGGGCTGCCAGCTGCTGCCCAGCTGCATCTGACAGTAGCTATTGCTGACAGGGTACTAGGGAGCTCTCCAAGGAGCTGGGTTTCTCTCTTAGGTTCCATGGAAACTCCCTTCTGGACTGTGCTTCTGCTTTTCTGTAGGTGTACCCTACCTTTCATGGTCTTCACAAAACATTGGAAATAGCTTGATCCAGAATTTCCACACTGATATATGTAATAAATATACATGCAAAATGGGGAGATGCCAGTTATCAACTTTTCTGCATATGACAGAAAAGAACCAAAAGGTTAGAATGGACCATAAGCTTATAGCAATAATATGGCAGGGTTGTTAAGAAATAGGTAAGATGTGGAGTTAAGCTATGTAGCTAATAGGAAGTGCAAATTTAGGCTACTGTGCCCTACCATTATTCTGACCAGAGTTTTGTGTTCCAGGAAGGTCTTAGAGAATCTTAGGAAGTTCCCAAGTGTTCATCATTGTGCTCATTTTACACACAAGGTGATCCAAACTCAAAGAAGCAAAGTGACGATGAGATTCATCCATGGAGGAAGAGCTCACTCACTCCCAAGTATAAGGTATGTCCCACAAACTTGTGGGTGGGGCCCCTAGTAGGCAATTTTGTTTACTCTTGAGAAAGAGGAATGGTGAAAGCAGGAGAGTTTGTCCATGGACTTATGGGGAAATGGAATAGGGAGGGCCACATCATAGCCACCTTGGATAGTGACTCGTCCTCCTGGTCCTAAGAACTTGTGGGTTTTGTGAAGAAGTGGCCTTGGCAGTGGCCATGGGAGCTGGTTCTGTGTGATGCCAGCCCCCAGCAGCACTGCCTGCATGACCAGGTGCCGAGGGCACAGCCACACTCGGCCATTCTAAGAGCATCAGGAGGCCCCCCTGGGACCAGACATTGGCACCCCCACAGTGGCCACCAGCAGAGGCAAGATGTCCTCCAGTGGCCTCAGAGACAGAGGCCATAAACCAGGGGACTGGGGAGGAAAAGATGAGCAAGGCAGATGCTGGGTGGTAATTGAGGGGGCTCTACCAGAGCCCTGGAAAACACCCAGACCACCTGGGGGTGGTTTTGAAAGGGAAGCTTATTCAGAGTCATATAGATAGTCATGCAAATTATACTGCACCAGAGAGTGCCTGGCTAATGACACAAATGGGGACACTTTCCTGCTTTGTCTACTCAGAGGAGGCACCTTCAAAAGTGCATCTGCCCAGAGGGGCCTCCTTTTTCTGATTCACACAAAGCCCTGTGTGTGCTAGCCATGGCCCTGGTACTGGAGGGCCTATAGAAGAGCCAGTGGAATTTTCATGACTAGTGTTCATGTGACTCCACAGCTCTGACGCCTGAGGAAATGAGTTACATACTGCTCTATCCTTACTGGAGGAGGTTAGGATTGGAAAATAGCTGAACCGGGGTAGGGACGGCTCCTGGCTGAGCCAACAGAGGTGGAAAGCTGACAGGAAGATGGAGCACCTGGGGGTGGATATGCCTGAGCTCCCATTGCTTTTCTGCCAGGCAAGCTTCCTCTCTTCCTCTCTCTCTCGGACATTGCCTCCTGGGGCTTAGTGCAGACTGTGGAAAGTTTGCTTCTGATGTTCTGAGGGGCCCAGCCAGGAGGCTTTCTTGCAGATCTGGGCTCCACAACTACTCTTCCAAGGAAAGGCCGAAATCGAGGCCCCCTGGCCGGGAGGGTGCCAGATGATTGGAAACAAGTTAGTTTGGTCGAATGTGGGAACTAAGCTGGCCACAGCTAGACGAAGAATTAAGAGAGGTGACAAGCTATTTGGCCTCTTCCCTAAAGGCTGTCCATTTTTTTTAGCTTTACTTGGAGGTGGGGGTTCCCAGCCAGAATTTGCCAACATTCTTCCTTTCTTAAAACAACCCTGGGAGACTGAGGGCCAGTGGGAAATCTGAATTTGGGACCCTTCTAGAACAACTTTGGAGGAACTGGTCACATTTCAGAATTCCAGGCTCACCTCTGGGCGTGAACATGTCAAAGCTGAGGTCCCAGTCTCTTGAGCCGGGACAGAACCACACAAGTTTCCCTTCTTCTCCATGTAGGTCTTTGAGACTCGTTGCCTCTGGGGGTTTCCATGCCTTTCTTCCAACACAGGCCCTCAAGCTAAAACAAGGAGAAAAGAATCCAGTGACAAGCAGAGTTAGAAACATGTCATCTCCTAACAGCCAAAGACAAAGTGGAGGGCTACAAACCTCTCTGAATGAATCTGAGCCTGTTTCTGATTTTCCAGCCAGCCCCACTGCAAGGAGTTACAGGAGGCAATGGGCATCCAACAGAAGAGACAGGGATGTCAGCTTGCTCTGGTCCCCCGTGTTTTCAGCAGGGAAACTGTTGTGTTTGAGAGGCTGGCTTCTGCCCACTGTGAGATGTGTGTCTGGACCCGACTCCAACCCTGAATGTGGATTACCTGTGGCAGCTGTCACGGGGAAGACCCCACTACACAGACAAGTATGAGAGAGGCTCATCCCTCCCATCCACAGGCTGCAGTTTCCTCCTCCACTGTAAACAAAGAAACTGGACCGGCTGACCTCATTCTAGCAGTCAGAGGCTCTGGGGTTCCACAGAGTTTTCTTCACTGGAGAGTTAGAGTCACGGGGCAGGGCATGTCAGTTCTGACTCCTCCTTTCTAGGACCTGGCCCGAAGTAGGTGTTCAATAAACATTGGTTAACTGACTGACTGACTAACAGAAATGAACAAAAGAGAATGGCTAGCACATGATCTTGTTAGACCAAGCACTCTAGGATGTCCTTCATTCATTCAACAAACATTTATTAAATATCTTGTGTCAAGTGCTGTGCCAGGCACCAAGGATATAAATATGAAAAAAGCACCAGTCCTATCTGCGACAAAAACAATCTGTGACATAACAGCATATGAGCTGTAACCCTGGTGTGTTCCTGGAGTTTGAGTTCCCTCAACTCAAAAGAGGATGAGGTCCCTCCACCAGCTGAGCTGGGAGCTGAGAGAAGAGGAAGTTAGAAAGTGCTGCCGAGGGACAAGGGGCTTGGAAAAAGGAGGAGTTACTAAAAGGAGAGGAAGGGCTTTCCAGGCGGAAGGAACAGCACAGAAAGAACTCAGGAGACAAGAGAATGAAAGTGCACTGGGCCTCTGGGCACCTGGCAGGAGGTGGCCCTGGCTCAGCCGCCTGGCAAGCAGCAAGGTCAGAGGTCAAACCCAGCTCCTTCTGTTCCCGGTCTAGGGCGGGCGTCCAGCTGCAGTCTGGAAGCAGGGGCTCTTCCCCCTGAGCTCTCCAGTTTTCTAGCTGCGGGACCATCTACTCCTCCCACTTCTGGGAAGAGCCTGCAGCTCCCCTGCCCTCATCCCAGGTAAGGGGATGAGGCACACAATGGCCACCTTGCCCATGTGTATGCATTCCCCTCCTCACCCCAGACACAACTCTCCATTTATTCGGTTTATCCTGACTAGACCATTGAGGCTGCCAGGACCAGGCTGAACTGGCCCAGCTGGTCAGACTGGTTGGGCTGCACTTCCCAGCTCCTGCCTCTCCCCCCAGGACTCCTGCCTCTCCCCCCAGGACTCCTGCCTCTCCCCCAGAGCTCCTATATCTCCTCTGTTTCACTCCTTGCTGCCCCCAGCTCAGACATTGGCTGGGGTATGCCAGGCTCATGGCCCTGCCTTATCACCTGGCATCTCCCCGCACCCCCTACCCCTTGAGGACATGATGAAACTGTGATGTGTTAATTCCGGCATCTTTCCTCACCTGGACCCATCTGCAGACAGGCAGCCCTGTTTTCAGACAAGTTGCATTCACCCAAGGTCTTATGAGTGGAGGGACCCACCTTGCTGCAAGAAACACTCCTTTCCGGGGGTTCATACCCCAAGGTTGTTCTGCTCCTCAGAAGGCGTTAGTGGGTATTTCTGGTTGTCTTGGGTACGGTGGAGCACTGTGAGCATTTAATGGGGATGGGACAGGATGTTCTGCAAAGTGGGGACAACCGTTCACAACAACAGATTATCTTACCCAAAATGGCAATAATCCACCCCCCCCAGCTTGTGTCCCGCCCGCCCATTGAGGAATACTGCGTCTGAGCCCACTTATTCACAGAAGTGCAATTTGTGTAATCTCATTGTGTAGATGAATCTCCTGGGGATCTTGTTAAAATGCAGATCCTGATTCATAGATCTGGGGTGGGACCTGAGATTCTGCATTTCTAGTGAGTTTCCAGGTGTTCTTCAGGCTGCTAGTTTGAGGACCACGGTGTGGCAAGGCTCTACAGCACAGATGTGCATGTATTTTCTTTTAGGGAGAGGCATTGTATTTTGGGGACATTTTTGCAGAATTTGCTGAACTGGGGGGTGCTGCTGGCGTCTGCTGGTAGAGGCCAGGTGTTCTGCTAACCATCCTGCAATGGACGGGGCAGCCCTCACAACAAAGAATTATCCAGCCCACTGTGTCAGCAGTGCCAAAGTGGGGAAACCTTGGCTTAGATGAAATTTTAAAACAATATGAAATATTTTTGTGGACGACCTTTCTTCTCTGCAAGTTGGCGACTCCAGCCACAATGCTGTGAACATGTGTCGTTGACTGAGGCTCAGGTCTGTCAACGGAAAAGAAACCAAACTCTGTAAAATAATTTTAAAGAGACTTATTCTGAGCCAAATTTGAGGATCATGACCCAGAGCCACGTCCAAGAGGCCTTGAGCAAGCGGACTCGCTGTGGCTGGGTTACAGTTTGGTTTTATACATTTCAGGGAGACAGGGGTTACAGGTAAAGTCATAAATCAATACGTGGGACTCATACATTGGTTTGGCCCGAAAAGGTGGGCCATCTCAAAGGGAGGAGGGGGGTTGCAGGTTATAGGTAGGTTTAAAGATTCTTCGGCTTGTAATTGGTTAAAGACATGAAGCTTTGTCTAAGGGCTTGGAATGTTTTAACATAGTTGCTGTTTATCAGAGATAAGCTACTGGACATATATTTGTTGTGTAAATTGAGGGCCTGTAGGTTTGTCTTACATATCCGTAGGCTTGTTAATGGGTTACAAAGGATGTCCCCAAGAAGGGAGGGGGACATCATGAGGCACCTCCCTCCTCCTGGCACACAATTTAGTTTTAGGATATTCCTTTTGGCCATGAGGGGGTCCATTTAGTCAGCTGGTGTGGGGGTGAGCTTTAAAATTTTATTTTTGTTCACAGGTCCCTTTGGACACGAGCAAATTCAGCCAGTTAGGATGTGGCAGTGCTGGCTCGGGTCCTAGTTTGTGATCCTTCGTAAGCCCCACACTCGCTCATAGCCTCCTACCTCACACGATTTAAGAGATCAAATTTTAAAAATAATCTACGTGGGGTAGCAGAGCAGCAGGTGGAGGGATGGGACAAAGGAGGGGCACACAAGCAGACGTGGGTATGCTCTGTGTTTTGGTTCTAGTGCTGGGGAGTACTTCTTTGTGAGTGTTTCTTATGTCATTTTGAAATAAATAAATAATTAAACAAATAAACACAAAGACAGGCCATGCCTGGACCAATAAAAAGAGAGTGTTATAGATCAAAGATTATGATTAATCCAATGTACCCAGGGTTAAAAAATTTGGATTACCCATGGCAAGTGACTAATAATAAATTAATGGCATTATACTCAAGGCAAAAATATCTGTGAGGGGGAGAGAATATGACAAGTTATGCAAAAAGAAAAAAGTAGGCACCTTGAGAAGAGTGCCACTTGCCTTGGGTATGACTTTCCCCGTGTGCATGACGTGCTGAGGGGAGGATCTGGAAGGTATGGGGGACAGGCTCTTCCTCTCCAGTTCAATCAGCCATACAGGACCCTTAGGACCATCCCACGGGGTATCACAGTGGAAGACTGATGGCTGCAGGACACATCCTGACAACCTGCTGACCAGAGGGGTCTCCCATCAGTCCTTTGACCACCCTACTTGAAGCAAAGCATCAGCTCTTGCTCCATCCCTGTCCCACTGCCCCTCTGCAACACACAGCCTGGTTCATTTGTGTTTAGCTATTCTGCTAGACAGATATGAGCAAATTGATGGCATTTTCTTTGGTACCTGTCTGTGGACCCACAATTCCCCACTGTCCATAATTATGTCCCCTATGTTCTAGTTAGCCAGGCTCCCTGCCTCCTCTCTCTTTCTTGCAGAATCTCAACTAGTCCCAAAGTACCTGGATGGTATACCTTGCTTCAGATGTTCTTTCTTTCCTACCCACATCAAAACTTATCTCTCCTGTGCTTCATTCTCTCAAGAAGACATTTCTCCCTGAAACCAGCTAATCACAAACACTAGAGATGTTTCCTCTGATGCTGATGGATTTATCACTATGATAACTTCCTCATATGGTGTATGTGCATTTTAATAAGAGATATCTGGATAGATAATGTCTCAATCCAAATAAATAACTCCAGTGGTGGAAGTTCTGTGGTTCATGGTGGAAGTTAACAATCACCAAATGTCAGAGTGAGAAGACGTCTTAGAGATCTTCTAGTGCTACTCTCTCAAATTGACAGACAAGATACTGGGTTCAGAGAGGTTATTTGCCCAAAGTCACACAGCATATTAGGGTAGGTAGCACAATCCAACTCCCATTCCTTTATTTTAGTTAATCAGTCACTCAGTCAACAAACCCTTATGGAGCATTTGTTATTATATGTCAGGCACTAATTGGGCAAGGGGTCCCAAACACAAACAGGACAAGATTCCTGTCCCCAGGTAACCCCCAGTCTAGTGGGTGAAGACAGTCTAGTGTAGAAAGATAATTGCAATACAGTGGGGTCAGGGATTTAGCAGAAGTATCATATGAAGCTTGGGCACATGGAGGAGGGAGAGAGAAATTCCAAGGCCACAGTGGAAGACTTTGCAAAGGAGTCTTCTGGCTATGTCTAGGATTTGTCTCTACCTGTGGTCTCGATAATTCTCACCAAAGCAGGGACCTGGACATGAGTCAGTCCCTAAAACCTATCACTGGCTGCAGACACTCTTCTCCACCAGCTTGTCTCAGTTATCTGTTTACCATTATGCTGGGCATAGGCAATATCCCCAGCCTTAGGAAGCTTCACTGCTCCTGTTAGTATTCATAGCCCACCAAGTGCCAATGCTCCTTGTTCTCCTTTGTTAAAGGGATGATGCAATGTGTCCTGCCTCAAGCAATAAATCATAATTTGCCTAACCCAGTCATGACAATTCTGTTCCACAATTTCTCAGCCTCTCTTGTATCTAGGAGTGGCTCAATGATCCATTTGTGACCCAAATAGAAGTCTAGAGAGGACTGGGGCAGAAGAGACACAGTTGGCATGGCATGGCCCTTTTGCTCTTCTTCCTACCTTGGAGATAGGTGGGATGTCTGGAGCTAGGCAGCATCTTGTGACCCTGAGGTGAAAGCAGGAGATAAAAGCCAAAAGTTAAGAGAAAGCAGAGTGAAAGGCAGAGCTTGGCTATAAAGGCAGCACAAGGCAGCATCATGGAGCTTTTGCACCAGCCTGGAACTGCTACCCCCAGACTTCTCATTATGTGGATAAAAATATCCTATTGTTTAAGCTACTGTTTGCCAGGCTTTCTGCTATTGAAGCCAAATTCATTCCCAATGGAGACACCATCTGTGTCAGTCACAGTCTAGCAGGAAACGAGTGACACAGTGTTAGGGAGATAAATGAAGGGAAAAGGTGCTGTAGAAGGGACAGGGTAAAGGGAGCCAATATGGACAGTGAAGTACTGAGGGACTGGCAATCATGGGACGTTGTTACCCCTAATTCTGATGGGGCAAGAGTTGAGAGTTGTTCTTGGAGCCCATTGAGAAACTAGCAATGAGAGAGCCTGACCAGAGCTGCATGAGGAATGCAGCCACGGACAAGCATGGCACCACGGAAGAACAAATATCCAGTCTCTCCTCTTCCCACCTTCTGATCTCCTCCCACAGCCTCCCACTGGCCAAACCAACTGGGAGTCAGAGGGCAAAAGAACTGACTGACACAATCCTTCCAGGACACTGTTGGGAGAAGAGTAGAGAGTCAATCGGGGCGGGGTGGGAAGGTGGGGGGGGGGGAGTGTAGGTGGGGAACTTGGAGCACACTGTCCAATGTAGGTTTCCAGTTTACTTCCTTGCTGTGGGATAATGCTGTTGATAACAATGAGTTTGCCTTGTGAGATGCCAGTGGTAGCCCTGGGATTAGAACCTTCTCTTAACCACCCACACTGATAATGAGAAGTAGGTAAGTCACCAGGTGTCCCTTATTTGACTTGGCCACCAGGAAGTTAGATGTGAAATACTGTACACAGTTATAATAATTAGCCCTAATCCACATTTTCTGGAATAACTGTCACCCTATTTTTATTATATGCTTCTTATTTATTTATCCTTGTTTGATTCTATCATTGATTTGTTATTGACTATAAATAATCTCAAATTATTTTTGGAAATAAGTGGGATATAAATAAGAAGTCTTAATATACTCATATCAGTTGGGATGAGGCTTGGCTGTGGGTGACAGATACACAAAATAACCATGGCTTCAGTAAGGTAGAGGTTAATTCTCTGTTAAGTGATGTCTGCAGGTAGGCAGGCCTTGCCTAGCATGGTGGCTTGGCTCTACAAAGTCTGCAGGAGCACAGGCCTTGAGGGTGCCAGCTATAATTCGGCCTTCTTATTAATTATTTTCCAAGACTCTCACCAGGAACTAAGTGGAGGGCTCTTCAGCTAAGCAGAGGCACCAGCCCCAGGCCTCAGCCACCACTAACCCCATTGACCTGGGCATTGTCACACCTGCTGCAGTAGGAGCTCTTCCTGGGGTCCAGGGACTCTCTGGATACTTGGACCCCAGGAACATTTCAGGCTTGGAATAAAATTTGCCTCTCACCTTGGGGAGCAGTGTGTGATGGTGGGGAAAGACAGGGAAGTTGAGGTCCCAATCAGCCTCCAAGGAAGGAGGAACATGTGGCTTCTCCAGAAGTGTCTTAATCTGTTTTCTGCTGCTATAACAGAATTTCACAGACTGAGTAATTTATAAAGAAAAGAAATTTATTTGGCTCATGGTTCTGGAGGCTAAGAAGTCCAAGAGCATACTGGTGGCATCTGGCAAAGGCTTTCATACTGTGTCATTCCATGGTAGAAGGTGGAAGCGAGCACGTGAGACAGAGAAGATAGGGCCAAACTTATCCTTTTATCAGAAAATCACTCCCATAATAACTAACCCACTCCCACAATAACAGCATTAATCCATTCATGAGACCAAAGCCCTCATGACCCAATGACCTTTTAAAAGTCCCACCTCTTAATACCATCACAATTGGGGTCTCATGGAAAGGCAAGTCTGGTGTGTAATTCCTTGGAATGTGACCTCCTCAGATGCTTGTAGCCGAATTGTGCTAGAGCCAACTTCATGGTATAGGAAGGCAGCTTGCAACAATATAAGTGTGTTATTGTAGTTTTAATTATAATTAATTAATTATCTTGCCTTGGGGTAGTGTCCTGGCCTTCCTGGGTCCGGATTCATCACTGTACAGTCCCTACTATTTCCCCAACTCCACCCCTTGAGGGGAAATTCTAACATCAGGGTGCAAATATCCTGCAAGTGTATGCCCTGTCCCAAGCTCCGCTCCTCCCCAGTGGAAGACTTTGAGTAAGCTTTAGAGCAGGGATTGGGGTGCAGTCAAGGGCCATCTCCAGCCATCTCAGATCTTGAGCCCCCACGTGTCTCCAGGTCCCTTCTCTACCCTTCTGGAGCTGTCCTGAAGCCAGGCTGACCTCCCAGGGCTTCTGAGAGGAGTGATCTAACCACAGGAGTCCTACTCCTGTCCATGCGGGATCCTGGAGGTATATCCAAAATGATTCAGAGTAGTGAGTGGCAGAGAAGAAAAGCCCCACAGGCCCTGGGTGTGGGCTCAGCAACCCCACTCCTCAGCCTTTGCTGTCAAAGACTTGGAGCTATGCCAGGGTTAACATAGAAATATTGTCCAAAACAGGATACTTTGAGTAAGGAAAGGGGGCACTTTTAATAATTATGCTTGGGCCGGGTGAGGTGGCTCACGCCTGTAATCCTAGCACTCTGGGAGGCTGAGGCGGGTGGATGACGCCAGGTCAGGAGTTCAAGACCAGCCTGAGCATGAGCGAGACCCGTCTCTACTAAAAATAGAAGGAAATTATCTGGCCAACTAAAAATATATATAGAAAAAATTAGCCGGGCATAGTGGCGCATGTCTGTAGTCCCAGCTACTTGGGAGGACTTGGGAGGCTGAGGCAGTAGGATTTCTTAAGCCCAGGAGTTTGAGGTTGCTGAGGGCTAGGCTGATGCCACGGCACTCACTCTAGCCCAGGAAAAAGAGTGAGACTCTGTCTCAAAAAAAAAAAAAAAAAATGCTTGGATAAAAGTTATATATTATATAATGTGACCATCCTAGGCAAACCCAGACACATGGCCTTCCTAACTTTGAGGTGATACCATTGGACCCCACTCCTCTGGCCCTCCATCACTCTGGGGATGGGGGTCATACTCCAGGTTAACTTCCACCATTCTCAGCGGCCAAGTGCCCCGGACTTCCCTCTGGTTCTGCTTCTTGGGAACTGAATCACTTGGGCACACAGCCCTGCCTACTGGCCTCTGAGGGTGGCCGGAAAGCTGATAAACCAGCCTTCCTCACGCCCTACCCTCTGCTCCAGCAGGAGCCACGCCTCCCTTCTCAATATCCCTGCTGCCTTGCTGAGGGATTACAGGCAGGTTTCTAGGAGGACTGAGGAGCAATCTCCATTGGGGATCTCAGCTCCAGGGACAGGGGAGCACTGAGGGCTATTTTAGAGAGCACAGGTCTAACGTTTGAGTTTGGGGTATTTTTTTATCGTCAAGAGAAGGTGTTGGGCCACAGGAAGGGCCTTCTAGCTCTAAAATCCCATGATTCTCTGAGGATTCCTGCCCTACACTGATACTGAGGGATGAGCCTGACTTAGCCCTGCATCAGGGAGGGTGTTAGATTTCAGATGGTCCGGAAATCTGTACCCGCCAAAGCAGGGATGACAAGAATTCAAGACTACCTCACAGGGAGTCATCCTCTCGGCCTTCTCTGCTTTCATCACCCTTTCCAAGAAGGGTCCACTCCTGAACTGGTCCTCATGGCTCATTTCTCTGAGGCTCCCCACAGCCAATCACGGGCCTTCTTTGCCTCTATCGGAAAACCTCCACCCTGGTGGGCCAGGACTGCAGTCTCTTCCCCTCCAGCAATTTCCATCAGAATGGATAGAGGATAAGTAAGGATTCTAGTAGCATATCCTGCTGGGTGGCACGGGCACTGGCTTCATTTATACTTCCTTGAGTTTTTGTTCCCCCAGCCCCACCCCAGCTCTCCCTTTTTCCAAATGCCCTTAGACACTAAATCTGTCAAGTGGCTTGAGGTTTGAAATCTACCAAAATCTTGTGCTTCTGGATTGAAACCAATGAAATCCTTTCTCTGCTGTCCTTCCACAGGACTTTGGGCACTTCTCACCATCTTCGTCATGCGGTATTGTCTGGATTTCATGCAAAATGAAGACAGGGATCTTATGTTTGGTCATCTTTGAGTCCCCTACAGCCTTGCTAATCAAAGCGTGGTTTGCACAGTAACAAGATCTCCAGGCAATTCATTAGGGTTTGAGTAGCACTGTCCTCGAGATTCAGCACAGAGATTCAGCACAGCCGGAGTGTTTGACCAAACCAGGGAAGTGGTGTGGTTAAAGGCAATGCAGATGGTTACAGGCAATATGCTTTTGAAATGACATGTTTGTGGGTCTGTTTTTCCCATCCTTGTTAAACCACAAACTCCTCAGGGTAGGGACTATGTGGCTCTAATACATTTCTCCCCAGCTCATATCCAGTTGCCATTGCCTAGGGCAGACAGGGCCTGGCATGTTACCTTGAGAATCTGTTTGATCCCAGTCATCTTGTCTTCTGCCTCTGATGAGTAGATACCAGCAGGTGACATGGAGGGCCAGGCACCCCCAGTAGTAGGGAACCTCAGCACAGGACGAGTGTTTATGACAACCCGAGCTAGGATTTTGGCTTTAATTAGTTCACATGTGGAAACAAAATAACTAACAGTGATGGTAGCTCCTTCTCCACCCCTTTCCAGCCCCTGTTCATCAGCCACCTTCTTCTCTTTTCCCCTCCAGCCCTTTTGGTTGCATGGTCAAGTCCTCAGGGACACCTGAGCCCTTCATTCCACATTCCACATCAGCTGTGGCTTTCTAGCAACAAGGAAGGGCCATGATAGGGCATCTGGCACCTGGTTTTGTTGCTGCTCACGACAAGCTGCAGTGTTTGGGCAATTCCCTTTCAGATGTCTCAGACCTCAGCCTCGAGCCAGGGAAGAGTGAGTACATCCCAGATCTGGCACTCCAGAGATAGCCAGTTGCCTGGAAGCCGCAGAAAGAAAAATAGGGAGTTGCTCTGGGGAGGAGGTATAAAACAAAATAAAATAGTGAGGGAAGGTCCCCCTGACATGGTGACATTTGTTCAGAGACATAAAAAGGTGGTGAGGGAATGAGCCACATGGATAGCTGAGGGAAAATTGTTCCAGAGATAGGAGCAGCAAGTACAAAGATCCTGAGGTCCAGTTATGAGATACCTAGCCTATGTCTTATCTTGATGAATGTTCCATGTGTCCTTGAAAAGAATATACTTTCTGTAGTCGTTGGCATAGTTATCAATAAATGTCAATTAGGTTTGGCTGGTTGATAGCATTGTTTAAATTTTCTATATCCTTACTGATTTTTTTGTCTATTGGGTCTACCAGTTGCTGAGAGAGAAGTGTTAAAATCTCCAAATATAATTGTAGATTTATTTCTCCCTTTAGTTCTGTCAACTTTTGCTTCAAGTATTTTGAAGCTCTGTGTATTATCCATACACATTTAGGATAGTTTTTGCTTTTGATGAATTGAAACTTTTATCTTTACAAAATGTTCCCTTTTACCTTTGGCAGTACTCCTTGTCCTGAAGCCTGTTTTGTTTGGTATTGATACAGTCACTTCAGCGTTCTCATGGTTAGTGTTTGTGTGGTATGCCTCTTTTCATCCTTTTGCTTTCACATCCTTTACTTTGTTTTAATATTTAATGTGTATCTCTTTCTAAACATAGTTAGACTTATTTGACAAGTTCTGTCTTTTATTTGGCATGTTTAGCCCAGCCAATTTTTCTATTTTTTTGTAGAGATAGGATCTCTTCCTCAGGCTGGTCTCAAACACCTGGCCTCAAGTGATCCTCCCTTCCCAGCCTCCCAAAGTGCTAGGATTACAAGTGTGAGCCATTGTGCCTGGCCCCATCATTGTTTTTGTTTGTTTGTTTGTTTGTTTTTTATACAGCTAATTTCTTTCTATTTTTAGCGGAGATGGGGGTCTCGCTCTTGCTCAGGCTGGTCTCAAACTCCTGAGCTCAAACGATCCTCCTGCCTTGGCCTCCCAGAATGCTAGGATTACAGGCGTGAGCCACTGCGCCCCGCCCCACCATTGCTTTTCAATAGAAGTTAGCCACTATTCTTTTCATTATGATTTTCCTTTTTTCCTCTGGATGCTTTTAAGATTTTCATTTTACCTTTGGTTTTCAACAATTTATTATGTGCCTAGATGTGTTTTTCTTACTTGGGGTTTGATGAGCTTTTTGAATTTGTAAGTTGAGACTTTTCGTCAAATTTTAAATTTGTGGTGATTATTTCTTCCAATAGAAAAACTATTTGTTCACCTCCCTTTCTGAGACTCCAGTTACACAGATGTTAGACCACTATCCCATAGGTCACTGATACTCTATTTATTAACTTTTTTTTCTCTTTGTTTCAGTTTGGATTCTTTTGAATGACTTGTCTTCAAGTTCATTGATCCTTTCTCTCTGGTGTCCTATGTGCTATTAAGCTAATCCAACGAATTTTTAAATATAATTTGTAGTCTAGAATTTCCATCGGTTTCTCTTTTAGAGTTTACATTCTCTATTAAAATAACCCTTCTATTCAACCATTATAGCCATCTTTTCCTGTGAACTTTAACATATTTATATTAATGACTGTTTTTAAGCTCTTGCCTGCTAACTCCAATAACTGGATCACCTGTGGATCTGCTTCAATGTTTTCTCTTGACTATGGATCACAAATTTTTCTTCTTTAATCATGATGCTTTTTAAAAAATAGTATTCCAGAAATTTTGTATAAAAGAGCAGCAGGGTCTGAGATGTACATTTTTATTTCCCAGAAAGTTCAATCCTTTTTCTCTGTCTGGTCGTTAAAGATTAAGAAGCTCATCATTCAGATTCCTCATAGAGTTGAGTTGCGACTGGACTGCAGCTTTAATTAAATTGTGTTCACCTGTAATTAATCCAATCTCAAGCTTTTGCCTCTTTCTTATGTTGTTAGTGTTTGAGCTGAGAGGGGGGTAGGGACTGATTCAGATAATTTTGATTCATCTTTGGATTCAGCTACTCTCTGTGGCCTCCCATGGCCTTTCCCTCGTACATGTCTCGTACTGTGATTAGACTCTACTTAATCACTTGAGACACACTGCACTAAAGCAGTCTGTCTGTCCCATGGTGGCCAACCGAATATGCACTGTGTGAAATCCTCCCGCAGGAGAGGGGAATGGAGGGAAGTAAAGGTCCATGGCTTTGGTCACAGGAGAAAATACCCCTTGATCCTCGGGGGAGGTTGTGGCTGAACGTGACCCCAGAGAAGCTGGAGCAGCCTGCGAGGGGAGGCCACAGCCTCTTTCTTGATGGCTTTCCTCTAGGAACAGCTGCATCTTAAGAGGGCCTTCCGGATACTCCACAGAAGGGATTCCAGTGTGGGATCTGCAGACCCCACGCAGGCTGTGGGAGCCCTGAGGTTTGGGCCCCCTTCTCAAGCTGTTCCAATGGACAGTGCTGTGAAGAGAGAAGGTACTGGTAACAATGTCATCTGGGTGGCTCTGGCCTGAAGGTCATGGAAGATTCAGAGACCTTGCCCACAGCTGGGCTCTACCATCAGGAGACCAAATGATTTAAAGGCTAAAGATCTCCCTGAGAGTGGGATTTGGGGCCAGAAGTTAGAACAGTCCAGACTTCCCTCTAGCCAGGCGCCGCTTGAGCCCAGCTGTGGATGCTGCCAAACACCGTCCCCTCCCGCTTCCTCCAGGTACTCCCTGGCTTCTGGGGCAGAGCTCTGAGTGACAGCTCATTAGATGCAGAGAGCCAGTGGAAATCCACACTTCAGAACAATCTGTCTAGCTTTGTCTGGGAGCCAGGCTGGTCAGCAGTGGCCAGAGAACAAAGGGCTCTGCAGACATGGGAAGAAAACAGCATGAAACTTTGATGGTGCACTTTAAAAGCAGGTGTAATGGATTGAGGCCAAGTTCCCCTACACTCCCAGGTCTGCCCCTCTTCCTGTTCTCTCAGAGATTTCCTTACAAGGCTCCATGCTGCCAGCATGCTCCTGCATGTCTGCCCGCTGCTGGGGGGATTCTCTTGGGGAGGTGGGCACTGCCGAAGTTGTATGCGCCCAGCAGGCTCCCTGTTCTCCCAGGCTGGGGAGCTCTCTGCAGCCTGAAGATCCTCTGGGGCTCGGGCAGGGAGTCAATGAGCCACGGCCTCTCTAGATAAGAGAGGAGAAAGAAGCAGGGAGTTGGGAGGGCAGAGAGATCAAGGGAGGCATTATGTCTCTGAGGCACTGGGCCTCTGGCCCTCACTACAGGGAGGTCCCAGAGCAGTAGCTACTTCTGGGCTGTAGCACTGTCCTGCCCTGTGGCCCTGCCACCTGCCTCCCACAGGCCAGCTTGTAATACCGGGGTTGATTGCAATCACTGCTGGGCTCTCCAGTTAATCCACTGTTTATATTAGCTTCTACATATATGCAAATGTAAGCAGATAAGCACAACTGGCTACCCCAAGAGGCCTGATGTTACTTTTATTCAGATTCCCAGACTGGGAGTGTGGGCTTTCTTTTCTATCGGCATTCTAGAGAGCCCAGGGCATTAAAAGGGTGGGACCAATTCCTTTGTAAAGACAACAGCCCATTTTCCCTCTACTTCCCTTTCTTCTTTATTTTAGAAATATAGCCTTAGATCTTGTGTGAGAGAATGGAGAAATGTGAACCCCAACTCAAAAATGAAAGCTTAGAAGAAAGCCCCAGTCCTTCATAGAAACAGTTACAGCCTGTGAGACACTGTCTTCCCTGTGTGAAAACAGGGGGCAAGAGATTGTCCTATTCATTTTTATAATACTTTTACAATTAAAATAAACTTTATGTCCTGCCATTTGAGTTTCTAAGTTATGCACGGGAATGTAGATTGTAACTGAAAGTGGATTAAACCACAGCTTTGCTGCAGCCCTAGTGGGGGAATTATCAGAAAAGTATTTAACATGTAAATCTTATCCTATTTTTAATTAGCAATAGCTCTGAAAGACTGAGTGGCAGGTTCACTGGTGGTTCGGGAAGGGGGGCGGGTCACAGAGGAGACTCGGGCCGCTGACGGATCACACCCCTGCTGCTCCTTCCCTTTTCTGGCAAAGGGAAGGGAAACTAACATTTCCTAAGCATTTACGTGGTTGGCACCAGGCTAAGGACTTGTACATTTGTCATCTCGTTTAATCCCCATTTTTTATAAACAGATGAAGAAATTGGGACTGAAAGAAGTTTAAGTAAGTTACAAGGTGCACAGCAGGATTTCTAGCTGTGTCTGAGGATTCCAGACCCCACCCTTCTTTCACTACTAGCTGCTTTCCAGAAACAGCCTGTCACAAACAAACAAACAAAAAACTACTTCTGCTTTACTGGCAAGCACAGTGGAGGCCCGTGGCTATTCCCTCTAATTGCAGGAGGCTGGGGGTGAGAATCCACCGCTTCCAGAGACCTCATCTTGCACAATCACTTGTATAGGACAGCACATGGGCTCTAGGTTACCCTGGCTTCCATTTCACTTCCAGACTCTGCTAAGCTCCATGCCAAGTTCTCTTTCTGAGATACCATCCTGGACTTTGGAGGCACCAACAATAAGCCAGGTTGGGCAGGGCGTGGCCAGCACAGTGGACAGGTTGCATCTTGTGATAACTGGATCAGGCTTCTGGGGTGCATGATTGGGGCTGATAAAGGATTTTCCTTGTTGCATAAATAAGTAAAAGATTTGGGTGACATAGACCTTCTTGTCTTCAAGCAGACAGACACTTCCTTGTCTTCTGAAGGGATTTACCTCTGAGTGATTAAAAATGAATTATCAGGCTCAAGCTTTGTGTGCCTTTTCCTGGGATGGCAGTCCCTCTAAGAGGAGGGAGCAGGATGCATTGTTCCATGACCCCTGCTCAACCTCAGGTTAGGGAAGAGCCCCTGTCTTCTTCCTGGGGCTCTTTTATTATAGGGCCAATTTGGGTGGAGGGGTGAAATGATGGAGAAGAGGTATTTTCCAGCCTCTTCTATAATTTGCATTAGAAAATTTACTAATTTTAAAGTTTGAATCTTCTTCTATTCTTTTTGTAAATGTAAAACTCTACCTAGAGCTATATTCCTAAACCCCAGATGTATTATATTTGAATAACCTGGGGAGTTTTAAAAAATTCTAATGCCTGGATCCCATCCCTGGAGATTCTAACTGGTCTGGGTGGAGGATGGGGACCAGGATTTTTTAAACATCCCAAGTAATTCCAGTGTGCAGCCAGTTGGGAACCACTGCATCCGAATCACCTGGAGGGCTGGTAAAACACAGATTGTTTGCCCCACTGTCAGAGTTTCTGAGTCAGTGATGCTGGGAGGGAAATCAAGAATTTGCATTTCTAACAAGTTCCAGGTGATGCTGATATGATGCTGCTGGACCAGGGATCACATGGTGAAAACCATTGTTCTAAAGAGAATCTTAGGGCCAAATGCGGTGGCTCACGGCTGTAATCCTAGCACTCTGGGAGGCCGAGTCGGGTGGATTGTTTGAGCTCAGGAGTTCAAGACCAGCCTGAGCAAGAGCCGAGACCTCATCTCTACTAAAAATAGAAAGAAATTATATGGACAGCTAAAAAAAAATATATGTATATAAAATTTGCCGGGCATGGTGGCACATGCCTGTAGTCCCAGCTACTTGGGAGGCTGAGGCAGGAGGATTGCTCGAGCCCAGGAGTTTGAGGTTGCTGTGAGCTAGGCTGACGCCATGGCACTCTGGGCAACAGAGTGAGACTCTGTGTCAAAAAAATAAATAAATAAATAAAAAAATAAAGAGAATCTTAAGGAGAAGGCCACTGTTCATAATAATAACTACTGCACTACCATTTATGGAGTGCTTACTGTGTGTCAGGCACTTTGGTATCAAGCATTTTACATATATAGTCTCATTTATTTCTATAGTAATTATATTCTGTCTATAGTCATCCCTCAATATCCATGAGTGATTGGTTCCAGGATCCCCCTCAGATACCAAAATCTACGAATACTCAATGTAATTAGCAATCGCTCTGAAAGACACCGAGTAGCAGGTTCACTGTTTATTTAAAATGGTGTAGTATTTGCATATAACCTATACACATCTGCCTGTATACTTTAAATCATCTCTAGATTACTTATAATACCTAACACAATGTAAATGCTATGTAGATAGTTATTGTACTGTATTGTTTAGGGGATCATGACACAGAAAAGTCTGTACATGTTTAGTACAAACACAATTTCTTTTTTCCTGAATATATTTGAACCAAGGTTGGTTGAATTCATGGACACAGAGGGCTGACTATAATCTGATTTTTGAGGTAAATTGTGAGCTGTTTTTAACATATTACAGTTATTTTGATATTTTTTTCTTTTGAGATAGGGTCTTACTCTGTCACCCGGGCTAGAGAACAGTGGTGTCATTGTAGCTCACTGCAACCTCAAACTCCCGGGCTCAATATATCTTCCTGCCTCAGCCTCCCCAGTAGCTGGGACTATAGTCATGCACCGCCATGCCCGGCTAATTTTTCTATTTTTTGTAGACAAGGGGTCTTACTCTTGCTCAGGCTGGTCTCCAACTCCTGGTCTCAAGCAATCATCCCGAATTGGCCTGCCAAAGTCCTAGGATTACAGGCATGAGCCACCGTGCCCGGAGCTGCAGTTATTTTGTGTGTGCTAGGTTTGACCCTACAACTAGAATACACACCTTCTGAAAACAGGGCCAATGAAAACAGGTTTTTTCATTTTTCTCCTGACTTTCTTTCCTTATCTTATGGTTGTTACACAGTGCTGAACACATGGTAATATCTACCATTTGTTAAGCATCTATTATGTACAAAAGCACACTACTAGGTGCTTTGTATAGTTTATTACAATTCCTGTTCCCCAATGACCAATGAGGATGCCGTGATTATCTCCTTCTGATAGGTAGTATAACTAAATTCAGAGAGGTTAATTTTAGAGGTGATTTTCCCAAATCACCAGCAGGTGCCAAGGCTGGGATTTGAATATCCATTTGTCTGACTCCAAAGCCTTGTTCCTACCTGTTATACTGGCTTCTTAACTGACTCACAGCCTTATCTCACAGTGCGATCTGTGGCTGCCTAATTCAATCCCTGAGGAGTCCTGGCTTCTTCCTCAATGGCCCCTGGGCGTGATGGAAGTGGAAGATGGGTGGGGCAGGTGAGTGAGAAGGCAGGCAGGAGATTTCTTATACCTGTGGCTTCCCTCAAACTCCTAATGTGGTTTGGGACATATAGTATGTGCTCTATAAACACTTAATGTAAAGAAAATAGTTTCTTTTCAGAGAGGAAGTAATAATTATTTCAGTTAAATCTATGGGGAATGTGTAGAAAGAGCAAGGGACCCCATTGCCGAGGAACAAAAAGGGATAAAATGAAACAACATCTCCAAAACATAATATTAAATTATTTTTAAAAAACCACATTTCAGGCCAGCCGCAGTGACTCACGCCTGTAATCCTAGCACTCTGGGAGGCCGAGGTGGGAAGATTGCTTGGGGTCAGGAGTTCGAGACCAGCTTGAGCAAGAATGAGACCCTGTCGCTACTAAAAATTGAAAAAATTAGCCTAGCATGGTAGTGTGCACCTATAGTCCCAGCTACTTTGGATACTGAGGCAGGAGGATCACTTGAGCCCACCAGTTTGAGGTTGCTGTGAGCTAGGCTGACACGACACTGCACTCTAGCCCAGGCGACAGAGTAAGACTCTGTCTCAAAATAAATAAATAAATACATAAGTAAATCACATTTCAGACCAGGTGCAGTGGCTCACACCTATAATCCCAGCACTTTGGGAGGCTGAGGTGGGAGGATTGCTTGAGGCCAGGAGTTCAAGACTAGCCTGGACAACATAGCCTGGCATGGTGGTACATCCTTGGAGTTCTAGCTACTCGGGAGGCTGAGGCAGGAAGATTGCTTGAGCCTGGGCAACAGACCAAGACCTTATCTAAAAAAAAAAAAAAATTCACATTTCAAAGATAGTGACAGAAATTTTATTGTAAGTACCAAAGAAATGGAATGCAGAAGCTTTCTGCCTGCAGGGAATATTTGAGCAATAAATATTTAAGCAAAAACTTCCTTCCTGTAGACAAGAAAGTAGTAAACTTCAGGAATGCTTTCTGAGGAAATACATTCTAAACCCAAAGCAATATCAAGATTCTTTTTTTCTCCTTACCTCTGAGAACTTACTCCAAAACCACGGTAAAGGTTATAGTCTAGGCTGAGTGCGGTGGCTCACATCTGTAATCCTGGCATTTTGGAAGGCCGAGGTGGGAGGATCGCTTGAGCTCAGGAGTTTGAGACTAGCCTGAGCAAGAGCAGGACCCCGTTTCTATTTAAAATTAAAAAAAAAAAAAAAAAAAAAAGGTTATAGTCTATGATCCTGTCTTGGAGCTGATATAAGCTGGAGAAGTATTTTCTCCCTAAAGTCAATACAAGTTTATGCCAGGAACTTATACAGGGATCAGTTTTATATATTTTAGCCTTTATTGTGAGAGGGGTCAGGATTGAAAAAAAATTATTCTTTTCTGAAGCATCTGTGAATTTTTGATATTTTTCTCCAGTTATAAAATCCAGGATTGATCCGGATACTTAGCTTCTGTGTCACAAGTTAACGTAGCCTCAGTTGATGTTTGGGAGTTCACGAAACCTGGGATAGGCCCCATACCTGGTCTGATTTTAGGGAAGAATTCAGAGTCCTTGGGGTCCCCCTTCATTTCGTAGAGTTATTACATCTGTACAAGCTTAGTGACCTCGAAGCCGTAGGAGTAAGCCTGAAGTGGCCCTGTCATATCCAGTTTCACATTGCAGTTTGACACTTCTTTTTTTTTTTTTTTTTTTTTTGAGACAGAGTCTCACTCTGTTGCCCAGGCTAGAGTGAGTGCGGTGGCGTCAGCCTAGCTCACAGCAACCTCAAACTCCTGAGCTCAAGCGATCCTACTGTCTCAGCCTCCCGAGTAGCTGGGACTACAGGCATGCACCACCATGCCCGGCTAATTTTTTCTATATATATATATTTTTTTAGCTGTCCATATAATTTCTTTCTATTTTTAGTAGAGATGGGGTCTCGCTCTTGCTCAGGCTGGTCTCGAACTCCTGAGCTCAAACGATCCGCCCACCTCGGCCTCCCAGAGTGCTAGGATTACAGGCGTGAGCCACCGCGCCCGGCCTGACACTTCTTTAAACAGAGTAGAGCAGTATTGGTGATTTAAAGCTGCACTGCTGCTAAAGAACAACTTGACATTTATTCAAATCACTGATTCAGGTGCCCTAACCCCTGCCAAGCAGTGAGTCAGGTTAGGCGTGCCAAGAGTAATCTGAGAGCTGAGAAACCCGTACAGCGGTCACTGGTTTTGTGTAGATCTCCCTCTGGGTGAAGAGGCAGTGGTAACCCCACTCCTAGAGCCATTTAAAATGCCACCTGGACTCAAGCGAACCATTTTCACATAGGGCTGAAAATATTGAAGGAAGCAGCCTCTCCACACAGGATGTCTTCCTCAAATGTGGAGTATTTTATGTGTTGATAAAGCGCTGACTATTGTTGCCATGCCCCAAGATGAGGCCAGAGAGAGGTGGTGGATGCAGGAGGAAACCAGGGTAGGAAGAGAGATTAAGGGATAAAGAAATTGTGCTACATGTGGGAGAGAGGGAAAGAAAATGCAGGATGGGCAGAAGAGGATCTACAGGGCTAAAGATCTATCCTCAGTTCCAGAAGATTCCATAGCAATAGAGGGAGGATAGCAAAGCCCAGTGCTGCATGTCTGCCAGCCTGATGGGCCCAGACCCCACACAGAGACATCATGGATGTGTTGGCAGGCTCTTGAGGGCCTTCCTCTCGCTGGCCCACCTGATAGTGGGACATGAGCCAGGCATGCGGGACATTCATCCTTGAAAAGGAGGTGTGAGGTAATGGCACTGCCTGGGACTCCCTTCCCTTGCTTGTCCCCTGCATCCAGGAGGACTTTTCTGAGCCCACAGGACCTCTGAATGGTCCTTAGCTGGGAAAGCCCCTTGAGCCAGATCCTCCTCCACCCATTTGGCAGAGTTCAGACAAGGGACCTGTGCAAATCCAGCCCCATCATGCACATTAGCCTAAGGCCACAGGGCCGGGGCAGGGCTGGGAGATAGGGCGGCAGTACTGAATGTAGGCAAGGATAGAAGTAGGAACTGAAAATGTGCCCTAGAGCTGGTGCTAGGCGGCTGGACCGCTTCCTGCGGGTGATGCAATAGCTTCTGCTGCAGGTGGTGGCGGTGGTGGTGGGAGTGTTTGCAGCTGAGAGAGGCTGGAATTCACCTCGCTAGGCTGCCTCAGGCTTGGCCTTCCTGTTCTGGGGGCAGGGGGGACAGCGGGGACAGTGTGTTATTGATGGGGGAAGGGGAAGAGGAGTGAATCCGGTCTGTGGGGAGGGACTGGGTGTGCCCTTAAGGCTGTAGGTGTAGGGGATGTGAGCACTGGGTTTCATGCTAGGCAGATGTGGCTTCAAATCATGCTTCTGTTGCTGTTTGTCCTTAGAGATGTGACCTTAGTCTCCTTAAGTGTAAAATGGGGCCCATAGTAGATGCTCAACAGGTGGGAATTGTTTTGATTATAGCCCAGGAACATGAGCAGGATTGGGATAAGAGGCTGGTGTCAGCCCCAAATCCTAGCCCCTGCTGAACCAGACTGTTTACCCAAGTTATGCTACCTCTGAATCCATAGGGGCAAGGACATAAATGTGAGTGCTAGAAGGTCACATGTTGGTAGCAAAGCAAGAGCTGAACCTAGACCTCTGTTGTCTAGCCTAGAGCTCCTTCCACTCTCCCTGATGACAGGTGGGCTTTGAGGGCAGGGAAGAAGCAGGGCATCAGACATTTCTGGATGCTTCTGTGCAAGGAAAGGCAAGACCATCTGGGAGGAGGCTTAGCCTCCCAAGGAAGGCTGTTCTTCCTTAGCTTGTCTAGTTTCAGCTCTTCCTGCCATACCCTCCTCCTGTACCCAGTGTCTCCTTGAGCTTGCATGTAGGTATGTACGTGAGAGTTCATGTTTGGGAAGAAAGAGTGCTGATATGCTCAAGGATCCTCCTAGGATTGTGTCTGTACCTCCAGCCCCCGGCACGGAGTCTGCCACAGGGCAGGTGCTCCGTAAGTGTTCGATAAACTCACACCTGGGTGACTGAGCCCCTCCCAGAGAGAGACCCTCTCCAACTCCAGGACAGTGGGGGCTAAGGGGTTGACTGGGAAACAGGTGATCTAACTCATCCCAGCCAAGATCCTCTTGAGCACCAAGTTCAAAACCTGGGAGACCTTAAGTCAGCAAGAGGCTGGTCCCCAGTTCTTCCAGGTGGCAGGTTTCTTTGATAGCAATCGATTGTTCTCTGGCTTCAGCTGGAAATTTCTGAGATTTTCCTGCCAATCCTAAAGAGAAGTATGTACTGACATAATGATGTACACTTGCCCAGGAAAGAGGGTGTCATCCCGAGGGAAGTATAGTGAAAGAAAATGTATTTTGATTGGATTTCTTCATTCCTTGGCAGGATAAAGCCAACTTCTTTTCCATGGGCTGGGCATCGAGTGGTGGACAGGGGAGCTGAGGACACTGCCCTAAGGCCTGGCTCATAGCTTTTCTGTAAATTCATCTCCACAGACTTAGCGAGTGCTGACATGTGCCAAGCCTGGGGGAGAGTGGTCTGAGGTCCCAGCGAGTAGACGGCAGCACCCTAGCCTTCTGGGGGCATTCTCTCTGCTGGTGAGAAAAAACAAAGGTAAGACCAGGAATCCCATATGGCAAACATAAAAGTGGACCAGACATTTACTGGAAATCCTCCACTGTAGCTTTCCTCCCCCTTCCTAACGCAGAGCTCTTCATACTTTTTAAATGTGGAAATGTACATTCATTCACTCATTCCACAAATTTTTACTGAGTAGTCCTCCAAACAAAACTGAATATATGCTGAATGTCATAATTCTTGCCTTATCTTTTGAGTTCTCCTGGACTTGAGCATGTTAGGCTTAATCCTTCATCTATGTTTCCCTTCAGGTCTCTGAATCCCCAGATGCTTTCTCGTTAGTATGGTGCCTTTGTATTTGAATATCACTGAATCAGTGATTGGCAAGCAGTGAGCTTATTGACCAGGAAATCTGGTCTCCCCACTTGTCCAACCAGCAGAAGCCAATCTGTTCTGGTATATTTTGTCTCTCTGCCCCTTTCTCTTTCTTTCTGTCTCTCTCTCTCTCTCTCTCTCTCTCACACACACACACACACACACACACAGTACAACTCAGAATAGAGGAACTGTCCTTTGTAGACAGTTGAAATGATGCACAGAGATATAAATTCCCTCCATTAGGGCACGTCCAGCCAGGGAAGGACACCCGAGTCTTCCAGGTCCCTAGTCTTTCGTACATAGATGAGCCCTTCTGGAGGGAGTTAAGAGGTAAGCGGGTCAGGCACCATGAACTCCCCCAGCAAGACCCCCCCCTCTTTACCCATAAATCAGTTTCCAATCTAGCCCCTCCTTGGGGGTTGAGTTACAAACCTCAGTAACCCCAGGGCAGCTTGCCTGGTAATTCCTATTATTCAGCTGTCAGCTGGTTTTTTAAAAACCTCCCTTCCCCATGATCCAGTTACTGGAGTTTTAGAGCCCATTCCTTGTCTCGGAGAGAAATCCTATAGCCAGGTGAAACAATGGAGACGGCTCCTACCCGCTGTCTACAGGGAGCTGGGTTTTCTCTCCAGTTGAGAGCAGCCTCCCCTTAACTCTTTGCATCCCTCCCAGATTGTCAGGGGAGGTGCACCTCTCTGTCAGCCTCCACGCTCATGCCTTTCGGAGAAACTTTGCCTTCTTTCTCTGGAGACCTTCCTTCCAGAGCCAGCATCAGTCAGCGGGGAGAGAGGTGGGAAGAGAAAGAGAGAGAGCTTGCTGGGGCTGCACTGTGCATTTGCTGTGAGCCCAGGTAAAAGCCCAGGGGTCATTTGTTCCCAGGGTGCGGCTATTGGTCAGGGAGCTCAGAGCCCAGATCTGCAGCCCAGCGGGTCCTGACACTGCTGAGTCCACGCTGTGCTGGGCAGGGAGAAAGGACATAGAGGGAGGGGCCCGCTTTGACAGTGATGGGAGGTAGGGGTGAGGCTCCTGACCTCACTGACCCTTTTATCCCTGACGTCCTTCTCTGGTCCCTCTGGCTCAGAAAGCTGGGCCCCTTGCTGCTTGACCTAAGAGGCTGAGAGCACAGGAGGCCAAGCCACAGGTGTCCTTCAGAACCAGCCTGAGGGAGCAGGCTGGGAAGGCCTATGAGAGGGCTTAAAAGAAATATCACTAGTGGGTATGATCCTCCCCCTTCCCCCGGCACTTGCAAACTGCCCAGACCCACTAAGATAACCTCCTGGTGCTCCCCAGTCCCATTTCTCTACAATGGTGATTTTTAATACCTTTTATAGGTCAGGTGTGGTAGCTCAGGCTTGTAATCCTAGCACTCTGGGAGGCCGAGGCAGGAGCATTGCTTAAGGTCAGGAGTTCGAGACCATCCTGATCAAGAGTGAGACCCCCCCTTCCCCATCTCTACTAAAAATAGAAAAATTAGCCGGGTGTTGTGGTGCATGCCTGTAGTCCCAGCTACTTGGGAGGCTTAGGCAGGAGGATTGCTTGAGCCCAGGCATTTGAGGTTGCTGTATGCTAGGCTGACACCATGGCACTCTAGTCCAGGCAACAGAATGAGACTCTGTCTCAAAAAACAAAAACAAAAACAAAAAAACCCCCCACCTTTTATAGAGCCACAGTCCCCTTCAAGAAACTGTTGTAAGCTAAGGAGCCACCCCCCCCACAACGTTTGTATTACCCACAAACACAGTTTAGCCAGCTTTAGAGGTTCATAGACCCTAAAGCTCAGGACCCTGATAAGCTGGTGATCCCAGGTAAAATCCCTGCTCTCCCAGTTTCCTTATCTTGTGGACCCAAATTCAGCATGCAGGGCTGTGATGAAGCAGAGCTTTAGCCTCTCGAGTGGGTCAGGAGAGCTAGGATGGCCCCCTCCCCTCAGGGCCTGTGCTGTCCTAGAGAGCAGATTCAGAGCTGCTTTGTCCTTCAGTTCCACTCTTGACCCTAAGGACTTCCCATGGCACTGCTGGCCAGCCTGAGATACTGGCCCAGAAGGAAAGCCAATGACAAGAGAAGGATGGAAGCAAGGTGAGGAAGGAGGTCTGTGCTTGGGAAACCATGGAGGGCTCCCAGTTCCCTTCACGGAGGCTGGGCTTGGTCTCCTCATCTTCCCACATGTGGCACGAGTACAAGGTCACCCTGACCAGCTCTGACATTCCTGCTTGGCCAAGTGTCCTGGTAAAATAATATACCTCCTTTTGGCTCCAGCACCTCTTGCTGGACATCTGTCAACTCCTGGGGGAAGTAGGCTGCTGGCCAACCTTGAATCTCCCCTCTTGCCCTTTTCCCTCTGTTTCGTCCTGTGGGGTAGTATTTTCCTACTGTAGCAACCACAGCCCTCAATATGCCTGATTCACTCTTTTTCAGGTACACTCTGAGGGAGCTAGGGAAAGAACGGGTAGGAAACAGGTACAAGGAAACTTCAGGCTCCACTGGGTTGAGCGTCCCAGCTCCACTTAAATTTGTCTGAGTTTACAACCCAGGAGAGCAGCTTGCTGGGTGACAGCACTGCCCAGTCCCACTGACCCCGGTGTGTCAGGCTTCCATCTTCTCTCACCTAGACTGTTGCAGGGACTGGCTTCCTCTCACTGATTTCTGAACTCATCATTTATTGTTCCTAAAGTTCAGGCTTGGTCCAGTCACTCATCTTCAATAAAATCTTTGCTGCCTCTCCTTTATAAAATACAGATCCCTTAGCCCAGCATTCCAGGGACACTTTTGTAATCTGACCTGAACCTCCCTGCCCATGCTGACCCTTTCTAAATACCAGTGTGCCCCCAATGATCCAGTCATCCAGCCTGCCCCTCCTCCCTGGACAGGCAGGCTCTCCAGCTCAGTACTTTATTCTGCTGCCCCTAGGCCTGGGCTGCTCTACCTGATTTTCCTTAATGAAAAATTTTCCCATTCAACTCAAAAGCCGTCTCCCTGAAGCCTTCGCCAGTCTTTGCGTTGGGAATTTTTCTGCATCCCTCAGCAGTCATCATTCCCGACACTTTCATTAGTTCCAGGACTACCTCTCATAGTAGATTGTAAGCTCCCTGAGGGCAGGCACTGGGTTGTTTTTGACACGTAGCCCAATACCTGACACAAAGTAGGTACCCCCAAACTGTTTGGAAGTAGCCCATATACTCCCTTGGGCGATCTGCAGTACGTGGTGTTCCTGTCCTGGCAGCCCCAGCAGTTTCTAGCTGCTGCCATAAACGGGATGTGAGGCAACTGTCCAAGCAGCGCCCTGCATTCTTGAGCTCTCCTCTCCTCGGCCAGATGCTAATTTTGCCAGTGTCCACATTCAGTCAAGAAGAGGATGTGAGGGCCCCTTTGGATGCGTTTGACTCGAATGTCACTCAGTAATAGTGCCAGCACACGTGTTCTCCTGCTTCCTACAGCTTTGGGGCTGGACTTTTCCTCTGACCCGCCCGACAGGCGGGAGGAGCTTTGCCACTAGGCTGGGATCCACTGGGATCCGCACCTTGCACCCACTAGACGCTCTGGCCCCGTCTAAAAAGCTCCCCGCCTCCTCCTCCCCTTCCTTTCTGAATGCGCAGCAATTATTCTGCCCATTGCCGAGGAAAAGAAGACAAAAGTCACTCTGGCGCCCCCTCTCCCTCACCTAATTGACACGACTCAGACTCAGGGACTCTCTGGCGCTTCCAGAGCCTGCGTCAGGAACAGAATCCGCGCGGGCGCCGGCGCTCCAATAGCGCTCTCTGGCAGGGGTCGGAATTTTGCTCGGCCCCTTGTAATGTTTCCAAGGGAAGGTTCGCACATTCGTGACCGTCCCTGGCAGCCGCCCAGCCCGGGACCTGGGGCTCCACTCGCCATTGGCCAGTCATCGGCGTGACGCACCGGGAGGCGGGGCCTCATCAGCTGTTTGCGGGATGCCCCGAGCGGGCGTATTTTGGAAACAATACCGCTCCGTGCGGAGTGGCCTCCTCCCGCGCCGGCCCGTGCCCGCTGCCGCCGCCGCCCCTGCCCGCGCCGCCCGCGGCCCGCCGCCCGCCGCAGCCCGGTGAGCGCCCGGGCGGCGGCCGGGGGCCGGGCGGAGTTGGATCGCACCTCCTCGGGGAAGTGGGGAGCAGAGTCGCGCCGCGCGTGGGGGCCCGGGAAGGGTTTGGGCTGCGGACGTCTGGGGTGACCATGCAGAACTGGGGTGCTGGGGTGAGGGAACGGGGTGCGGAGCCCCTGGGCGCGCTGTTCCAAGAGGGAACTTGAGTGTAGCCTTTGGGACTCGAAGAAGTTGGGTCCATGTGGGCAGGGGACCCGGGGTGCAATGCTGAGCCGATCGGGGCGCCCGAGCACCGCCGGCCTCTGGGTCTGATTTTGGGGTAGGTCCGGGAGTTGTGGGGCGTCCTGCCTCCCGGCGGAGTCTGAAGGCTCCTCTCCTTAACAGCTGGGCTTTTTCCCTCCTTCCCAATCGAGTCTGGGCGCCAAGCCCCAGAGCGCTCATCACGCTGGACCTTGGCGCGGAGCCCTGGCATCACGACTCGGAGGCCGAGACTCTCTCCTGGAGTCACCCAGGTCTGGGGGGCGGGGTGTGTGTGTGTGTGTGTGTTTCTAGGTTTTAGCCACTGTTGAGGCTCAGGGTGTCTGGCTGCTGCCTTCAGAAAGGAGGAAGAGTCTAAGTTCAGCATCCCTCTTTGAGCCCTTAAGGGCTGGGATGGCTTCAGCAGGTTTTAGTTCCCCTTGCTAGGAATAAAGCATTCCTTGGCAGCGTTCTCGAGAAGTGTCCCCCTCCTACCAGTCTGGACATCACCACTTCAGCTCAGGGGTGAGGGAGGAGAGGATCTCTTCACCCTTTCCCAGCTGACACTTGGCCTTGCCCAGCACCCCTTCAGGGGCTCCCACCCACAGGAAAGCCACCTGTAGTTCCTGTGGAGAGTGGGAGGGCTCCCCAGGGCTCACAGAGCCACACCCTCTGGCTGCACCTCCCCCACTGCCCAGTCCAGGCAAGGGTTGAACTTTGGGGCTTTGCTGGGAGGAGGAGGGGGAGGTGATAGGCTTCAAAGGAAAAACCAAGACAATGACTCCTGCTTGTGATTGGCTTGGAGGGCCCCTTCTTAGGTTGGGATTGCCAGCCTGCAGAGAGGAGGTTGGAAGGCAGGAGGGGAGCCCCTGCCAGGTGACTGGCAGGACAGCACTTGGTCCTTTCATCAGGAAACTGTTTCCTGTTACTGATAAGCTGGAATACAGCCGCCCCCCCCACCACCACCCGCCCCTTTGGAAACACTATCCAAATAACACCATGTGTTTGCTTTGCCATCCTAGCAGGCATCTCCTCACTCTCCAGGGAAGAGGGCAGAGACAATACTATAGATAGCTTGGGGACTGGGTGGGTGGAGGGAGAATTAAAGCAGACACCTCAGAGCTTGCATATGGGAAAGGCAGGATTTCTGAGTTTTACTCGGATTCCTTTAAGTACTTCCCAACCCACAGACCATTTGGCTTGTTCTTCAAAGGCAAGAGACTGTGGGACAGAACTCCTGGAGATCTCTAATTGAGTCTGACAAAGATGAACGTTGTCTCTCTGTATCCTTAACCATTCAAGTGGTTGCTGCTTCTGGCTGCTCTGGGGGCCCTAAGGGGTTCATGGTATGTGTGTATGTGTTGGGGGCTGGGTTGGAAGCTCAAGATGCTGAGTGGCTCCAAGCTCAGACTTCCAAGAGCCATCAGGTAGAGCAAAGAGGAACTTCTTTGTCACCAAGAAACTCACATCAACAACCTGAATAGTATAGGCAGTGAGTGAGGTCATAGAGAGAAGGCTGAATTTTACTTCCTTCTGTGAGACAGATTCCACCAATCTCAGGTTAAGCTCTGACAGGAATGGTAGACTGTGGGGATGAGGATTTGAAGTCCTGGAGACTAGTGAGTAGACTGCGCTGGGGGAGGCTGGACCTTTGCTGGAGGCTGGACCTACCCTCTAGGCCAACCTGTAGTGGGCAGACAGCTCTACTCTGCTCGAGGCAAGCTGAGAGGGCAGCTGCAATGGCTAACTTGGGTCTTTATCTCCTCTCCCAGGACATACTCTTACCACATTGCAGAGCCTGTTTGTTGTGTTGTGCAAGCAGGGGGTGGAGACTAGAGTAAATGGGCAGCAGGGCGGGGCTTAGCAGGTTTGGAGGGAACCTGGCTGCCCTAGGATTGCTGGCTTTTGTTTTTGCTACTGAGTCTGGAGCTCAGCTCAGACTGAAATGAGAGCTTGGAGATTTCGCCTTAGGGTGGTGTTTGTGTGTGTATGTCTTGTGAGCACTGTGTGTATAGCTAGCCACGGCCCCCTTCTGCCCTCCCAAAGCCACTTACAGAGGCTAGTCTGGTTTACGCTTCCCAAGTACCCTGCATGCTTGTAGCAGCTGATCCGGTCCCTGCTGTTGCTCACAACCTTCAGAGTCAAACTTCATGACCAGCCTAGTTTAGAAAGGGGAGGAGGTGTAAAGGGTGGTGCTGGGTAGCCCCAAGGAAGAGGTGTAAATTGTCCCTCAGCATTGAGGCAGTCCACATTTGGGGAGGGGGTGTCACCCTTGGCTGTGCTTTATTACCGGGGTTGTATGTCATATGTACAGGCCCTGCTCTCTCAAATAAGAAGGGGGAGCGGGAAGGGGGGGAAGGGGGGCGGGGCAGCATCCTATATGCCTGCATTTTCCCTAACAGGGGAGATGGAGCCATCCCAGTGTGTGGAGGAGCTGGAGGATGATGTGTTCCAACCAGAGGATGGGGAGTCGGGGACCCAGCCTGGGAGCGTGCTCTCTGCTGACCTGTTTGCCCAGAGCCAGCTGGACTGCCCCCTCAGCCGGCTTCAGCTCTTCCCTCTCACCCACTGCTGTGGCCCTGGGCTTCGCCCCACCAGCCAGGAAGACAAGGCCACCCAGACCCTCAGCCCAGCCTCCCCGAGCCAGGGTGTCATGCTGCCTTGTGGGGTGACCGAGGAACCCCAGAGACTCTTTTATGGTGAGTGCTTTTAGCCTCAAGACTCTTCCCACAGAGATTGGGGGAAAAGAGGGGACTTTCCCTCCCCAAACCTGCCCTTTGCTATTTCCTCCCCCAAACTGAGCAGCAGGGGCTGTTGGCTCCTCCGCTCTCAACCTCCTGCTTCTCTGCTTATTACTGCGGCTCACCTGTGCTCCTTGGCCCCCCAAGGGGCAAACTGCCTTGCACTTCTTTCTGCCCTTTTGTCCCTTCCTGGAGGAATCCTTGGTCCCATGGGATCTCCTTTTACATCCTGTGCTCCTTGAGTGGTCCAGCCTTTTATGTCCTGCTAATGATTTGCCTTCCATAAGGTAGCTCACGTTGTCCTGGAGAAGGCTGAGGGCTCTGTGACTCGCTATTGACATGGAAGGGGAAAACCCAGCCTGTTCTGGGAGGGAAGGTTCCTAAGGCAGAAGGTGGCCCCCACTTGTCACTTGGGACTTTCTGTACTTGGAAGGGGAACTGGAGAAAGAGGTTGGGCCTGCCTGGGCTCAGTGCCAGCAAAGGGGATGTTTCCAAGGCTAAATCAGACAAGACCCCTTCATTTGTAGAGTTTAGTGGTTTGTTTTATGAGAAATATGCCCTCCTCTGGCAAATGGGCAGGGTTAGACAGGCTGTTTTCTTCTTTTAGCACAATAGCTTATGGGGGAGGCCAAAGGTGTCAGGCCTTGCTATGTCTGACAGAGCAGATTGACGAGATGCTGCAGTTATTCCCAGAGGGAACTGCCCCGTGGGGCAATTGTGGCAAAGCAGTTTTGGCGGGAGTCTGAGAAGTTGGATAGGGCCAGCAGGCAGGCGGGCTGGTGCCCCTAGCGGTGGCTCTAATGCCAGCACTCGGGAAGTGTGACACTCTGATCTAGAGGTCTGGCCGGGGGCTGTCTCTGGAGAGGAACTTGGCAGTTCTGTGGGTCTCAGGAGTTTTCTCTCCCTTGTTTTTGTGCTGCTGCCCAGAGCTTCAGGAGCTGAGACCAGCCTTCTTCTAGTGCACTAAGAAAATGAAGACACTTTTTGGTTTTCTTTTTCTCTGTCCCTTGTTTGCTCAACCCAGAAACTCTGGAGAGCTGCCTCCAGTGCTTTTCCAGAGAAGGGCTTCAACCTGCTCTACATGAATAATCAATTGTGGTCAAGTGTAGCTTGGTAAATAAGAACAGAAGGTTGGCTTGTTCACCCACAACACATTACCACCCTGCCCTTTGCCACGGCACTGACAGCGAGCAGAGAACCAAAGGGATGGCTGGGATCATTCCCTTCTGTCCTCCCAGCATCAACTTTCCACACTTGGGCAGCAGGCAAGGCAGGCTGTCCACGCTTGGCCAAGTGCCCTGATAAAGGCAGGCTGGCTCCTCTCCCTTCTCATACCAGGGTTTACCCTTGGCCCCAGGTCTTGGCCAGGTGGGGCAGGCATGGGAGGTTGGAGCAGTTGTGGAAAATGCTGAGATGTGCATCCTCTGTCTTTGCAGGCAATGCTGGCTACCGGCTTCCTCTCCCTACCAGTTTCCCTGCGGGCTTGCCCCTTGGGGAACAGCCTGCTGAAGGGCAGTGGCAACATCGAACAGAGGTACAGATTGCCCGAAAGCTTCAGCGCATTGCAGACCAGTTCCACCGGCTTCATGTGCAGCAAGTAGGCATGGGGGCTTGGGGGGGGGGGCGGCTGTGTCTGCTGGGGCTGGGGGCCGAGGCCTGCTGCTCTCATCTTTTCAGCAACTCTATCTCTGCCAGGCCTCAAGGATGTAGTCCCAGAGTTTTGGCCTTGGCTATTGCAATTCCCATGGAGTGGATGGGCCCAACTGGATGAGCATCTTGCTCTCATCTCTGAGCTCCACTTTGGTTATCTGCCCACTCCCAGCTCATGCTCCATAAGAGTGGTGTCGGGAGATGCTACAGTCGCTCCCTGCGAATGGAATGGCTTTCTGCAGCCTTGCTTGACAGACTGTCCCTTCCTGAGGCCAAGATCAGGAGATTGTCCCTTATAGAACTAAGGGCAAGATTTTCAGGGTCCTGCAGTGAGTCTGGACAGTTGGGGGGGTGCCTGGCTGAGGTACAGTGGGAACCCGGTAACCAGGCCAAGGGATGGGGCCTGAGTGGGGGAAAGTGGTAGAACCGGTTGAAACCTGACACTTTCCAGCTGGGGAGGCCGCTCCTCACTGTCTGTCTGGGAACCAAGGCCTGGGACTGTGGAGAGTGTACCTCGGAGCGTCTCCCCAGACTGGCGGCCAGCCGGGCGCTCGGCCGGGTGCTTGGCCGGCAGCCTGGCACCAGCCCCGCCAGGGCGGAGCATCGCGTGTCAGTGGAGCATGTGGCAGAGTCCATCAACAAAGGAGGCGGCTGGCAGGCTCGTGCTGGAGGAGCCCTCCGTGCCACTGACTGGAGGCTGCCCTGCTCCGGCAGCATCTGTCTGGGCTGGGCCCCCAGGCACTTAACCCTTCCTCTCTAGGCTGGCTTTCTGGACGGCTTCCAAGACAGGGAGAGGAGCCTGAGGCTGGATCCGTGCTAGTACAGCCACAGCTGAAGCCAAAGGCATGCCACCTAGAAGGGAACACATTCCCTACCTCTGGGACTGTGTCCCTGGCCCAGCTGGCTGTGTGTACATGTGCGTGTATGCACATGTGTGTCTCTGTTTGTCTGTCTTTCAGGAAATCAAGAGAATAATAACCACGACTGGGCAGACCATGAGGTTAGATGGGTAACTTCAGGTGACCAGAGGAGAGTTATTGGTTGTAGTACGTTTGACTTAAGGGCCAAACCATTACCAGTGCCAGGGGAAGAGGAATTGACCTTGGGTTTCCTGAGAACAGGCCATCAGGTTAGATATGGTTAGTGCTCCTGCCAAGGAGTTCTGAGGGAAATTTGGGACTAGACCTGGACTTGGCTCTTCCAGTCCCTTAATGGTCAGGAGAGGAGGGTGGCCCTGTGCCTAGATAATAGGCCCAAGCTCTAGTCCCTATTCCCTCCTTTGATCGTTTGGTGGAGACTTGGCTTAGTGTTTCCCCTTCAGTCCATGCATGGACTCAGATTCTGGTTTTCAGTCTCTTGGCCTCCTTCCTCCCCTGGTTGTACAGGCCTAGCACTGAATGCAGCTCACAGTTTCCGGTCCTGGGGCTGGAGAGGATGGGAGGACACAGTGGCTGTGGGTCTCCTGGACTCATCTAGAAGACTATCTGGAAGGCAGCTTGCTTCATTTACAATAATCTGATCTCCTTCAGCAGTTGTTTCCCAGAATATTCCCCCATCCATCTGTGAGCCCCTGTAGGCTTGGGAGCAGGCTGGGAGGCCTCCCTTGCCCAGCTTCGCCCTGGCACAGGACCGTGACACATTCCTAGGGGCCTTCTTCCTGCCTCAGGCCTGAACAGGAGGGGAAGGAGGCCCTTATCCTAAGGTCTGGCCCTGCTTTTTGCTGGTTGGCATCATTTCTCCCTGGAGTCCTCTTGCTTTTAATCCCCTCCTCACTGGCCCTGCTCACAGACCTTCACTAGGAACTCATTCTATGGGAAGGGCTAGGCTGATAGCTTTAGGCAGGTGGAGGATTACCCCTCCTGGGACGTTTTGGCAGCTGGTTTTAAGAAGTGAGTCATTTTCTGAACTTAATTCTTATATAAACTATAGTCTAATATTTCATTTCTAGAAAGTACTGTTGCCATGCCTCCATTCTTATCCTTTATTTTCTTTCCCTGTTCTCTTCTCTCATTTTTGTAGACACAGAAACTGAGGCACTGGGAAGGAAGTTATCTAGGATTAAGTCTCTAGGATTCGGGTACAGAGTCAGAAGGCCAAGTTTGAATACCAGCTCTGCCACCTGTTAGCCGCCGGGAAGTCACTTGACCTTGCTGAGCCTGTTTCCTCTTCTGCAAATTAGAGTTCATACCACAGAATTTTATTGTGATGAATAAGTGAAAAAATACATATTGAGGGCATATAGTAGATACTTTTATTTTTTTTCTATTTTTAGTAGAGACAGGGTCTGGCTCTTGCTCAGGCTGGTCTCGAACTCCTGGCCTCAAGCGATCTTCTCACCTCAGTCTTCCAGAGTGCTGGATTATAGGCATGAGCCTATAGTAGATATTCTTGGCCCATAGTAGATATTCTTTTTTTTTTTTTTTTTTTTTTTGAGACAGAGTCTCACCCTGTTGCCCAGGCTAGAGTGAGTGCCGTGGCGTCAGCCTAGCTCACAGCAACCTCAAACTCCTGAGCTCAAGCGATCCTCCTGTCTCAGCCTCCCGAGTAGCTGGGACTACAGGCATGCGCCACCATGCCCGGCTAATTTTTTCTATATATATTTTTAGCTGTCCATATAATTTCTTTCTATTTTTAGTAGAAGTGGGGTCTCGCTCTTGCTCAGGCTGGTCTCGAACTCCTGAGCTCAAACGATCCGCCCACCTCGGCCTCCCAGAGTGCTAGGATTACAGGCGTGAGCCACCGCGCCTGGCCCATAGTAGATATTCTTGAATGCTTGTTTCCTTCTGTGTGTTTATAATCCTGATTGTCCCACACATTTGTTCTTGTTCACAGTTCATTTCCCAGTCCACCTATCAGGCTGATCCCTGACAGAGCTGCCTCCCCCAACTTCCCTCCACCTGCCCTGTCCAGATAAATCAGCATCCAGGCTCTGGTCAGTTGTAAACCTTGGCCTTATTCTTGTCTCCTCAGAGAATGATAGTCATTCCCCACCATTGTAGGTTGAGTTTAGAGAGCTGAGAGAGGCAACCCAGGAAGGAGCTTGAGTAAGCCTGACCACCTCCTTTCCCCCGGATCTAGGACAGTGTCCTGGGGCAGACGGTGGCCATTGGTGCATAGTCCTGTAGGGAGTGTGGGCTCCCTCATTTTGGCCCAATTACAGACCTCAGTTGTTCATCTCTCTGCATTGGAGGAACCTTCTCCCTTGGAGGTGTGGAGCAGAGGGAGGGGGTGCAATGATGGGAAAAGATGACATTGCGGCAAATTGAGCTTATCAAGATGACCCAAGGTGCAATAGGTTCCAAGTTCCCCTGGGTGTCAGTGTATGCAGGCCTTGTGCTCTTTCAGTATATTTCCAGGGAGTGTTGTTAGGTGGAGAACTAGCCTGGTTACCCCAGTGATCAATTACGGGTGGCTCCTCCAGATCCACCAGAAGGTCAGAGTGCTCACTGTCGGCTCTTTGGGTCTGCAGAGCAGCAAGAGAGTCAGAGGCAGAGTAAGTGGAGGTAAAAGCCTATCTGAACCTCGCCACACATCCCACTGTCCTTTGGCTGGTTCAGGAGTGAAGTTCCCCTCTTTGCTCCTTCTTGAGCTGACAAACTGTAGCAAAGACCCCGATGGTCTGCTGACTGTGGCTTACTTTGACTTGGGTTCTATGAAGGTAGTGCCATGGTGTTTCCATGTCCATCAGCCTCTGCAGAGAAGAGTGAGGGGCAGATTCGCTTCCTCACTGAGCTCACAGGCTGCCCTGGCCAGAAGGTCTGAGTCCCAGCTTCTTTCCTTTGCCTGTGCCATGGTCTCCTTCAGCATGGGCCTAAGGAGGGGCAGAAACTGGTGTCCCCTCCCCTTGGGAAAGTCTCCTGTCCCAATGGCCCATCATGACATTTGTTGGGGTATTTCTGGGCAATGTTAAGAAACCAAGGATCCTCAAAAAAGGTAGCTACTGTAGACCGTTGAGTGAGTAAAGCTACAGGAGTATTGGAATTCCTCATGATGTCAATAGCCTTTTCACTTGGACCAGAGTGTCTCCATTCAGAAAAGTTGGGTTTAGAAATTCCCTGAATTAGACTTTTTGGAAACTGAAACCTGAGAAAACTTTCAGCCACTCAGTTGAAAGCATCCTTCATTGTAATATCATAAAAAGGATCCCGGACTTGTAGGCAGATCTGGGTTAAAATCCCACCTCTGCCACTTACAGGTTCTCTATATCCATGGACAAATCATTTAATGTCTCCAAGCCTTGGTTTCCAATACTTAACCTTGCAGAGTTGATGGGAAAGGCCTTTGGGAATTATAATACAAATAGCTATTAAGGTAGGGACAGTTGACTACTTTTGGAAATGTGTTAAAAGATGACTTTAGGATTTCACTTGGACCTGACTTTATAGTTCTTAGGGAGCTCTTCTGGAAGTTGTACCCAAGTTGGTGTTCACATGGTTTATTAACTAGCAGCTTCCCTACCCAGCAGCCTGTTCAGAGAGCCCCTGACTGCTTCCTGACCCTCAGGATGCACTCCTTGCTGGTGAGTGGTTTCTTGGAACTCAGACCCTGGCTAGTGAGGTTGCTCAGGCTCTAAATGGGGCAGCCCTGGGCAGGGCCCCAGAGATTTGCCCTAGAGTGAGAAAGGTCTCTGGGGAGCCTGCCTCTGTCCCAGGAGTGGGAGGTCTACCTAGGCCAGTGCCAGGGGAAGAGTGAGCCTGGGGGAGGGGCCGCGGAGAGCGGTGTGCGTGAGAGCCAGCACTGGGGCTTGGGGGCCCTGTGTTTGCTCTGTGGCTGGCTCTGTTTATATCGCTCGCTATATTTAGCTTCTGAGTCATCAGCGTGGCAGACTAGAGGCCGAGTTCCCCACACACTCTGCACCTGACTACTCTCTTTTCCAGGAGAAGGGCCTTGTAGTTCCAGACAGTTCATTCCCTCCCCACTAAGGCAGGCCATAGGGATGGGAGCTTGGTTTTGGTTTTTTTTTTTTTTCAGAGGGTGGGTGATGGGAGGAGGGAGTTGGGGGAAGCACAAAGAAAGAAGGATAAAGAAAAATGTCTGGTTTGCTTTTTGATCCATGTCCAGTAGCCAGGAGGGCATATTTCATGTCCAGAACATGGACAGCCAGCCCGTGTGTGGAGGGGAGGGTTCTAACCTTCTTCCTTGCCCAGTTTGCCTTGTCCTGTCTGGGAAACTGCCCAGGATGGGACAAGAACAGCCAGCTGCAAAGGGCCCCAAATTGAGAGTCAGAGACTTTGGGTTCCTTCTGCATAACCACCACAGGCCCGCTCCTCCTCAGTGGCCACCGCTGGCTTTAACCAGGGCACACAGCAGGGAGCCTCAAGAAGTTGCCCAATGCTTTGATGGAACTGTTCTCAGATTGAGGGAACCTGAAACACAGAGTGAGCCCTGGGGAAACTGGGTAAAGTTCTCAGTAGTTCCTGCCCCCAGACTCTGGAGGTGCAGGACAAAGGTCTGGGGGCATGGTGGCACTGCACAACCCTGCCCTCCACTCTCGCCCTCAGCCCCAGTGCCCTCCAGTTGTGTTAGAGGAAGTCCTGATGTCTTCGACTGAGAACTGGCCAGCTCCAGGCTCCCCTTTCTGCCTTGGAGAAGTGATTGGTGTTGCCGCGGTGGCTTCAATGTCCTGTTAGCACCGCTGGCTGGTCTGAGGAAGCTCTTGGCTAGCGGTATTTTTTCTTTTTTGCCACATTGCTTATTACTTGGGCATCTGGGTCAGAAGCAGTGTGAGCATGTGAGGCGGTGGACCCACTGGGCCCAGGGGTTGCCCCAGCTTGGCGGCCTGGGATCCTGAGCCCAGTTGCCTCTGGCAGCTGTGGCCAATCTCAGCATAGAAAGTCAGGGATCTCCCCAGGACTTCACGAGTCTGCTCGGGAGACGGTGCTCCTGGGGCAGGCCCTGCATACAGAGCGTGCGGAGGTGGCTCCTGGTTTCCCTGGCCTCACCGGGAAGGGCGAACCTGCTCAGTGCCGCCACCCGGTCAGTGCTTTGCATGTGTACTCATTTAATCCCCACAGCAACCTTGTACCTTTAGACCCCGTGGCCCTGTTCTGTAGGACACTGAGGCTCAGAGAGGTGAGGTAACATGCCCAAATCACACTGTAATCGGCTGAGCTGGGAGTCTTACACATTTGATTGATTATAAAACCATGATCGTCTCACTGCCTCATCCCACTGCGCAGCAAACACGTTCCAGAAAGCAGGTACAATGCAGCTGCTGTCTATTGCCCCGCCTGGTTCTGCCTCGTGTAATTCTTAGTTCCGTGTTCTTGCTTTTCTCCCCATTCTATTATAAAATAATCGAGTACGAGGTTTATATTTTAATCATCTTTGTATCCCTCATAACTCTCAGCTCAGCTGGGTGCTTGATAAAAGCTTGCTGAATTCAACAAAAACATCTTCCCAGCTTCTTTCAAGTGGAATTTTCCGAAAGTCTCTCTTATCTCTATTCCTGTTCTAAACTGCAAGACTCTTTCCTTCGGCCTTGGCCTGGGTAGGTTTGGAGTGTGACAGGGGACAGGGAAGAGGCAGGGAAGTGGCACGTTATGAGTGTGGATCAGCCTGTAGAGTCGAGTATATGCAATTCTGCATTTTAAAGAACTGAGCGTGGCTCAGAACATCGTCTGAAGTTATAATTTCAGACCAGTTTTAGCTTTATTTCTGTTTGATCTTCAGTTAGCTCCGCCTCTGAAAGGTTTATTTTTTCTGGTCCACAGCATCGTTCCTAAATAGTTAATGATCTGGAAACAATGTCTTTAAACATACTAGGGGAGCAGTCCAGTGGTGATTTGCTTTGAAAAGGTAATACTGTTTTCATAATGTGAATAAATACTGTAATTTTTTTTATTATAAAATAAAAAGCTGACACGCCACAATAGTTTAGTGAAAGGACATGCCTTTGGAGTCAAAAGGCGGGGGTTGGAATAACCCCCTCCCAGCTGACTTACTCGGGATGACTTTTCTGAGCCCTGGTTCCCTGTCCGTGACATGGGATTGATAATGCCTGCCCTTCCTATGGCCCAGATCTTTGTGAGGATCAAATGAGAAGACAGGAAAGCACCCTGTCCTGAGAGTGAGATAGTGTAAATTGCTGTCTGGTAGATCTGCATTTCGTGTGTTAGGTTCTTTTACAGCCGTGCGCTGCTTGGCTTGGCTTCTTCCTCTGTCTCCGGGGGTGAATCTGCTCTGGCTGGCGCGTCTGGCCCACTGTGGCACACATAGCCCCCAGAGGGTGTGAATTGGGTCTGCAGAGCAGAGAGGCAGAGGGAGATTCTTATCCAGGGAGGGCAGGGAACCAGCTTTGTGCTCAAGGCAGAGGCCGTGTGGGATGAAACGGAGTTTGATTTATGTAACCCAACCTTGTCAGACACCACAGCCAGCTCTTTCAAAAAAAAAAAAAAAGAAAGAAAGACTTTTACTAGTTGGGCCTCTCCTCAGGCGAGAGGCTGATACTATCACATAAAGTACATCTTTAGACCTGACCAGACATCAGTTGTGCTGGCCTCAGACAAGTGGGTTATCTTGCAGGGCTGGCTCTTCTGTAGTCAGTCCAGCGTGCACTTGTTGAGTGCCCACAGTGTGCCCCGGCGCTTACAGGCACAGTGCCTTGCACACAGTGGGGACTTAAACACTTACCGACCGACTGCTTTCATCCCCTGACCATAGCAAGGAAGTGAGGCTGAGCCAAAGGAGACCCTCAGGTCTCTGATGCCTGCCAGTGCTCTCTTAACTGAAGGGAACGCTTTGATCCGCCATGTTAGGCCTCCTTCCCCTGGGGCATTCACCTCTATTCTTTCCTTCCATGCCTTGGTTCTACACTGTAGGCTCTATGAATCTGAGGGCCCTAGGGTAAGCTTTTTATCCCCCATAGCCCAGCCTGCCTGTATTCTAGGAACCCCCATCCTGTGGGGGGAGATCAAGCCAAATCTAGGAGAGCTGGGTCTTGCTCCGGGGTCTGCCCTTATTGATCTCAGGTTGGGTGCTGGGTGCTATGCCAGGTGTCTAAGGGTCAGAGGCCAAGCCTACTCTTTCCTGGTTCCCCCTTCCTTCTCCCTGGCTCCTCCACACCCTCTTCTGGAAGGACCCATGTTGTCTGGTGTTTTGGTGTCTTTGTGTACTTCATCCTGTTGGGTGAATGCTGACTTCCTTCCTCCTTACTGTTTCTCCCACTGGCCTCCCTTCAGGTCCTTTTTCTTTCCTTTCTAGTCAGGCCCTTTTGTTTAACTTTTAGAAAGTATTTTATTTATTGTAGTTCCTCCTAATCAGGGCATTCTTTGATTCTCTTGGTACAAGGCAGCTTGGTTTCCTTTTGGAAAATGGCCTTTGGGGGCTGCCCTGTGGCAAGGAAAGGCGAAGTGGAGTATGTGCGGCAGCTGCTTGTGCCCAGAGAGGTTCGTGGGGCTGTGGATGGGCTCCCAGCCCCTACACCAGGCTGACAGGATTCAGTTTTGGGAGCTCTGCGTTGTAGTCCTGAAGGCAATCATAGATGACGAGCTCCTCGGGGTTGGAAAAGCACCTCAGTGGTTTCTCAAAGCCGATCTGTGGCCTGGCTGCCGCAGAACCACCGGGGCAGGATTTACCTCTGGCGTGGCTGCCGGGGTAAGGTGTGTAACTCTGTGGGACAAGATCGAAAGGGATTGAAGAATGCACCAAATCATTTCTTCTAGGCTACAGAATCATGAGTGATTTTATCTCCTCCTTTGCAATTTCTTATATTTTCCAAGCTTTCTACAATTAACATGTATTGCTTTTGTGATTAAAATATACAGTAAATGATTTCTGATTTTTAAAATGTCACCCAAAGAGCTTGTTCAATATGCAAATTCCTGGGACCCTTCCATGGAGATTCTGACTCAGTTGGTCTGGGTGGGGCCCGGAGACTATGGACACTAACCCCTCAGCGGTTTAGTGACACAACTGGGTGTGAAAACCACTGATCTAATTCAATACCTGCATTTTCCTTATAAGTCAAGTGAGGACTCACTAACAGGTTGGTGGGAAATCCCAGCCTAAAGCAGGGTCCTCTTATCCCTGGTATGGGGATCTATCCACCACCCATAATGCCTTCCTCGCCGATTCATGAGCCCTAAGGACGTCACAGGCAGAGGCATGGAGGCCAGGTTCTTCCTGAGGGCCGACCGTGTGCCCTGCCTCCTGCATCGAGGCCTTCGCTCTGACAGCACTCTCCAGCCCACAGCTGCTTCTGGGTCCCCCAGCGTCCTCAAATGATGGGGGTGAGAGTACTGCCTTGCCTCATCCCTAGAGACCTGAGGGCCCAGGAAGTTACGCAGTCAGCAGGTGGCCTCTGTTAGTGGAGTTTGGGGGAAATTGAGGCATACAGAGATGGGATTGGCCCAGGCCCCAAATCACAGAATTGTAATCTCCCTTCCTTGGCCATTGAGCTGTTTGGAGATGATTTAGTAAGGAGAGGCTAGAAGGTCCACTTTGGTATAAAGAAAGGGGCGCATGGTAGCACTGGGAACCTAGTGAAAATGGGAAGGGATGCTGCTCTAGGGCCAGATTGCCTACGTTCACTCTAGTCCCTGCCATTTACTAGCTCTGTGGTGGCCGTTATCTAACACTTTCAGTTATGTCATCTTAATGGGCCTGATAATATATACCTACTTCTTAGGGTTGTTGAGAGGACCAAAGGAGTTGAATATATAGAAAGCAGCGCTTCCCATACTATAGCATAATTTAAGGTCACCTGGGGAATCTTCTGAGTCGGTGGGTCTACATTTCTAGGAAGCTTTTAGGTGACGCCAAGGTTGCTGGCCTGTGGACCACGCTGAGCAGCAAAGTTGTGGGGCTCCTGGAACAGAGCCTGGCAGCTCCCTCCGTGTTGTTGCTATTGTTATGCTCTTGGGTATTATTGCTACTTGGCCTTTTCAAACAAGCACCTGAGGAGATTTGGGATTCCAGCAGACTGGCCTCTCCAGGGATCAGTCTTTTCCTGGATTCTCCTTCTGTTCCGCCATATGACCTTTGCACCTGTCCTGGGCAGCAGCTGGGGAGGGGAGGGGGAGGGAGGGGGTCCTCTGCCCAGCTGCTACAAGCCTGCAAGTCTTCGGGTTTGCAGCTGAGTCCATTTTCACGCGGCTTTACTCTAACCAGATTTTGTTAAGCCGGGTGTGTTTCCTCTTTTTACTCATCTTTGTTTACAAAACATGAGGAAGCCATCAGTCTCCCCAGCCTGTGTCTGCCAGGCCTCTTCTGTGGCAGGCCCGATTTTCCTTCCCCTCCTAGCAGGAGCTGTGCCTCCAGCTTGCTGGGTTATTTTCCAGTCTCTTCCGCAGGGGAAAGAGGAATGCTCTGGGCGTGGATGTGGGGTAATCTGTTCACCTGGGTTGTCAGGCCCCGAGGTCAGCCTCAGTGGACACCACTCTTCTCTGTGGCCCAGGGCAGGTTCCCTGTGGGGACAGGTCAGGGAGGCCAGGCTGGGTGTAACTTCAAAGCTCTGGGAGTCAGGAAACCTGGGCTCACTGTCCGGCTGTGCCACCGATTTACTCTATCCTCTGATTTACTCTATCCTCTTCCCGTGTGACTAGGAGTAGTTGCCTGGCGGGGGCTGGGCCGTGGTCAAAGGCAGTTTAAGAGAGGGCTCCCGCTCCCCTGGACACCTCACATAAACTTGCTTGCTGCCGGGCCGCTGAAGTAATCCAAGTCCGGCTTGTGCTGGCTCCTCTCTGCACACTGGGTTTTTATTCCCCTGTCCACTGAGAGCCCTGTGGAGAGGCCCCAGCCCAGCCCTTCTGCCCTGGCAGACAAAGAGAGAACAAAGACTGCCTCTCGCATGCACCCCTAGCCCCCGGCCCCCGGGAAATGGTACCTGTGTGGGCAGGGCACCAGCCAGCAGCCTGTGAGCCACTGACCCCTGAACTTTGCCCCTGGCTTCCCAGCCTGCCGGCAGGACCTGGGATAACCTCCAGAGCGTAGTGTGTATTCTTTGTTTTTGTTTTGTTTTCAAGTATGTTCTTGCTTAACGTTTAATTGGCTCCAGTCAGTAGGAAAGCGCTCCAAGAGGGATTATTTATGGCTTACTGTCAAGAGCAGCTATAAAAAGGGCAGCACAGAGCTGGAGACGCTGGGAAGGGAGAGCGGGCAGGCACACGTGTGTGCGTGCGTGTGCATGTGTGTGTGTGTGTGTGTGTGTGCGTGCTTGCACTGGATGAAATCAGATTTTTGCTGCCTCAGCAGTGTGGTTTAAATTGAAGATTAACCCTTTGACCTTCACAGTGTCAAATCACTTGCAGATGGAGGCCCCCCCCCTTTCCCCTTGTTCTCTCTGTTACTTTGCAGTGGGGGGAGAGAGGGGGGCACTTCTCTCTTTCTCTCTGAAGCAAGTTTGTTGTTCATGCAGCTGAGGTTTGAGGGGCTCGGGAGCCAATCTGATTAAAAGCAGCACTTGGCTAAACTCTGGAAAATCCTGCAAGCAGGGGAAAAAGTTTAATCCTCTTGTGCATAGTGCACACAGAGCCTGGTCTTTTCTTTTTAATGTTAAAACTGCAATTGTTTGGGGAGAACTCAACTATCTCCTCCACACGCCACTTCTCTTTTGCCTCCCGCTTTCTCCCCCGAGTTTGCCGAACTGATAGGATTAAAGAGCCTGTAGATCACAACTTTTATTGGAAATGATAAGGAGTCCTCCAAGGATGTATTTGGGAGTTTTTTGTTTTTTTCTTTCTTTCAGCACCAGCAGAACCAAAATCGCGTGTGGTGGCAGATCCTCCTCTTCCTACACAACCTTGCTTTGAACGGAGAAGAGAACAGGAACGGGGCAGGCCCCAGGTGAGGCTGGGCTGCCCTCTTTGCATGGGGCACCAGGAACACAGTCTGGAACAGGAAGGACATCGGGCAGGACTGACACTGTGTCTTGTGGAGTTGTTTTTTGTTGTTGTTTTGTATTTTTAAAATTTCTTTTGTGTACATACGACATACCCAAGTGGGACTTCCTTTCCCTGTTCAGGGCCTCAACCAGGAATGGGGGCCTTTGTCAAACACTGTTGAAGGAGAGGCTGATTTGTCTATGACGGTGGGAACTCCCAAGGGCTCTGACAAGTAGATTCTTCAGTCTCCAGCTGTCGAAGATGACCAGTTAACAGTGTTCTCCTGGGAGTGGACTATAGTTTTTCCACAGGAACTTGGTTAAGAAATAGACTGGATTAGTCTCCCAGTTCCACCAAACCTTCCACTGGGGCGATGATCCTGACGGTCACACTGCTTTAAGCCACCAGGGCCTCGGTCACGGCCTTTCTGGCTGAGGATGGCAGCTTTTACCAGGCTGGCCAGCCAGCTCCTCGTCTGTCTGGGTTCTCACTTGGCCCAGCCAGTCCTGCCCCAAGGGCTCAGGGATTCTTGCCCAGCCCCTGTCACCTCCAGCAGACCTCAGGGAGGGTTGGGTTTCTCCAAGGACCCCTCAAATATGCCGAAAAATGAACCAAACTTCTGGATAGGCCTCAGCTCTGACTTGGTCCCACTTGGAGGCCCCAGGATTGGTCCAAGGTGCAGAGCCACCACCACCTCTGGCTGTCTGGGACTGGCTGGGTGTCAAGCACGAATGAGCCAAATAGCCAGTCAACGTGCGGTGCTGTAGCCAGCAGCTTGTGCCTTTGTCAGCTCTTCTTTCAAAAGCCCCAGCCAACAGACTGCATTCCACCCCCAGCAACAGCACCGTAGGACATAAAGGGGCAGGTTTGCAGCAGGGCTGGGAGATGTGGCTGCCCCACCAATAGGAGTCAGCCCTAGGGGACCCCTGACCCCTTGGTTTCCTTGGAAATAACATACCTCCTCCCCCATATCCCCATTCCTTTTTCACACCTAGTGGGATACAGGAAGAAGCCAGGACAGTGGCTTTGCCAGCTGAAAAGTGACTTTTAGAGTAAAAGATAATGATTAGAGTGCAGAACCATCAAAGCTGGGTACACATTCCTGTCTTCCTTCAGCTTCCGGCTAGGCCAGGAGGGCTTGCTCTGGAACCCAGCAGGACCACAGCTGCCTCTGACTTCTTCCCTTCTCTCCCTGCCGTGGCACTCACGGAGAGACTCAAAGCAGCCGGGCTGGCAGTTCTGATAGCAGATAAAAGGAATCTGTTAACCAGACACCTAGAAATTAAATTATAACATTTGCATATGTGAGAAAAGACAACATTGGTGCTAAAGGTGAAGCAAGGCCCAAAGAAAAGATGGCTTCTCTGGGCAGAGAAGGCCCTGGGGCCACCCAAGGAAATTGGAGGAGTCCAGAGTAGACTCTCACATCTGAACAAGCCCAAGCTCCTCCAGTTCTTCAGAGAGGAGGTCTTCAGTGCTGTTGAAGGAGACCTTGATCTTCTGGATGTGCTGTTGGGCAGGTTGTTCACTGCACATGGGCATCTGCAGAAGGAGCTAATGGGGGCTGAAATCCAGCCTGTGCTCTGCTCACTAAGTTGTGTCAGGCTGCTTGTGCCCAGAGGAAGGGGTGCCTTTCCTAATTTGCACAGAGGTGCCCTCTGGGCTTACAGTAGCCTCCAGGGGAAGGACCTTAAACTAAGCGCATAAGCCTTTGTTTTGTTCTGCTCAGATGTTCTGGAGATATTACCTCTTCTTGGCCAGAGTTCTATTCTCAGGGTGTGTGCCATGGTCTGTCTGCTAAGAAGATGGGTTCCTGCTTATAAGGAGAAGGAGCCAGGGACCGGGCATGAGGACTGGCTCCGGGATACACTGACCGTGGTGAAATCCAGCCTTCCCTGCGTCTGCATACCATTCTATGATGTGTATAGGACACCTGTTGTTTTCCCCTCTCCTGAATCAAGGCTGTGACAGGGAGGCTGCTGGTGTATGCCTGAGTGGCACACACCAAAAAACCAGGTTTGTTTATACCAGCCACTTTTCACCCCTCTTGGCAGACTTTCCACCTAAGCTGAGTGAGAGAGAAAATGGTCTAGACCTTGGCGCTGAGGCAAAGCCATCAGCTTTTGAGACCTTGCCGGGCCCAGGCTGGATGTGGCCTGTCCCGAGAGCTGAGCCCAGAGTCTGACAAGCCCACCTGAACATCAAGCCTGGGGCTAGGTGGAAGGTGGCCTGACTGCACTGTCCCCATCTTATGCGAAGCGAGGAACCCACAATGTTAGGTGAGCCACAACAAAATTTAAGCCCCCTACATTCCCCTTCCTTCCCCCCAAACACCCAGGAGGTAACAGGCAAAGTAGCCCTAAGAAGGAGAGAAGTTCTTCCTGGCTGGCCCCTTGCCCCTCTGCCTGGGGAGTTGGCCTCAACATTCCTCAAGTCCAGCCTCAGGAGATGTGCCCCTCCCCCAGGCCCCTCAGGCTCCCCTCCCCCGCCCCCAGGAGCTGGCTGTCTCTGGTGAGGGGTGGACAATCAGATTTAGAGGGAGGGAGAGTCTGACCTGTGTCCTGACCTCTCACCCAGCTGAAGATGTGGGGTTTTGTGGCTTGCTGAGGGTGGGGGTTGGGACAGAGACTGGAAACCTCCCTCCTCCTCCTAGAAATGCCCTGGAGGAAGGGAAGGGTCAAAACAGCCTTTCTAATTCAGAACCCTAGAGTAGGGGTTTCTAGAAGTTAGTAGACAGATCTGGGGAGGGAACTCTCCCAGCCAGACACCTGACTCCCCCAGTGAGGTTGGAGGACTCAGCCTGGCCCCTCTGCCTTGGCCTGTTTCAAAGTCTGGGCCACAGGAGAGCTGCCCCTGGGACCTTCTCTTGCTCAATCTGAAATGGAAAAAGATCACCTCCCAGTGACCTTCCTCAGCCCCCAGGAGAGTGGGTCTGTGTCCAAAGCTAGGTGACAGGCTTGTATCGAGGGCCAGGGGGCCCAGCTGACCTGTCTCACTGCCCCGGGTGGCCCAGCCCATCCATAGGCAGCTCCCACCTGCATGTGTCCAGGAGGGGGTTGTTTGGGACAGTGTAGCCAGGGCCACCATCAGCTCAAAGCCTCCAGGGAAGGATGCTATGGAGCCACTGTGACTGTCTTGTTCAGCAAGGAGCACACTACCCCAATGAGCACTTGTCATCTTTTGGGGGGACGTGATGGGGGGTGGACAGGGAGAGGGGAAAGTAGCAGAAGTGGGAGGACTTCAGTGGCCGTGGCTGCAGGGCCTCTGTGAGTCAGTGCTAGGCCAGGCTACAAAGAGCTGCAAGGTCCCTCTGTGTGTGGGTGAGGACTCTTGGAAGCAGGCCATCCTGGCTGGATGCTCTGGCTGGAAGGGGTTAACCTGCCACCCTTAGGCAGTCTTAAGGCTGGTGGGGACTTGAGGGAACAGCAGATAAAGCTGAGCTCTTCCACCGATGTGCCAGCCTCCCCACCTCCCCGCTGAGATGAAGGTGTTCAGAGCCACACGTGGTCCTGGGCCTATACTATGTCTCTGTCTCTGTGCAGGTGGCCAGCGCCTCTCCCTGCTCTGGGAGCAT